>NC_091980.1:139895497-141315466 GCF_044704955.1 Pristiophorus japonicus
CAGGCCAAGTACATGCCTCCCCCAGCCAAAGTCCCGTACCCCAGTCCAAGTGCACCCCTCCCCCAGCCAAAGTGCCTTAACCCAGTCCAAATACATCCCTCCTCCAGCCAAAGTCCCGTACCCCAGTCCAAGTGCACCTCTCCCCCTGCCGAAGTGCCTTACCCCAGCGCAAGTGCATCCTCCCCCGCCGCACCCACCATAGATGGGGCAGACATTGTGTACGGATTGTTAACAGGTTTATTGGGTATGAAGTGAATAGTGACATGACTTCTGGATATCATCTACTCCAATGATGTCCCTTGTAGGGGGTTGGAAGAACATGATCCATCTTCCCTCCCACCCGTGTCTCTTCCCCCCCCACCCTCACCCGTGTCTCTCTCTCTCTCTCTTCCCCAGCCTCTCCCTCACTCTCCCCCAGCCTCTCTATCTCCCCCAACCTTTCTCACTTTCCCCCAGCCTCTCAATTTCCCCCCAGCCTCTCTCACTTTCCTCCAGCCTCACTCTCTCCCCCCAGCCTCTCTCTCTCTCTCCCCAGCCTCTCTCTCTCTCCCCCCAGCCTGTCTCTCTCTCTCCCTAGCCTCTCTCTCTCTCCCCCAGCCTCTCTCTCTTCCCCCTCCCAGCCTGTCTCTCTCTCTCTCCCCAGCCTCTCTCTCTCTCCCCAGCCTCTCTCTCTCCCCCCAGCCTGTCTCTCTCTCCTCCAGCCTCTCTCTCTCCCCCTACCAGCCTGTCTCTCTCTCCCCCCAGCCTCTCTCTCTCCCCCTCCCAGCCTGTCTCTCTCCCACTCCCAGCCTGTCTCTCTCTCTCCCCAGCCTCTCTCTCTCCCCCCAGCCTGTCTCTCTCTCCCCCCAGCCTCTCTCTCCCCAGCCTGTCTCTCTCTCCTCCAGCCTTTCTCTCTCCCCCCAGCCTCTCTCTCCCCAGCCTCTCTCTCTCTCCCCAGCCTCTCTCTCTCTCCCCCAGCCTGTCTCTCTCTCTCCCCAGCCTATCTCTCTCTCCCCCAGCCTCTCTCTCTCCCCCTCCCAGCCTGTCTCTCTCTCTCTACCCAGCCTACCTCTCTCTCCCCCAGCCTCTCTCTCTCTCCCCCCAGCCTGTCTCTCTCTCTCCCCCAGCCTCTCTCTCTCCCCCCAGCCTGTCTCTCTCTCTCCCCCCAGCCTCTCCCTCTCTCCCCAGCCTCTCTCTCTCCCCCTCCCAGCCTGTCCCTCTCTCTCCCCAGCCTCTCTCTCTCTCCCCAGCCTCTCTCTCTCGCCCCAGCCTATCTCTCTCTCATCCAGCCTCTCTCTCTCCCCCTCCCAAATTGTCTCTCTCTCTCCCTAGCCTCTCTCTCCCTCCCCCAGCCTCTCTCTTCCCCCTCCCAGCCTGTCTCTCTCTCCCCCAGCCTCTCTCTCTCCCCCTCCCAGCCTCTCTCTCTCCCCCAGCCTCTCTCTCTCCCCCCAGCCTGTCTCTCTCTCCTCCAGCCTCTCTCTCTCCCCCTCCCAGCCTGTCTCTCTCTCTCCCCCCAGCCTCTCTCTCTCTCCCCAGCCTCTCTCTCTCCCCCTCCCAGCCTGTCTCTCTCTCTCCCCAGCCTATCTCTCTCTCCCCCAGCCTCTCTCTCTCTCTCCCCCAGCCTGTCTCTCTCTCTCTCCAGCCTATCTCTCTCTCCCCCAGCCTCTCTCTCTCTCCCCAGCCTATCTCTCTCTCCCCCAGCCTCTCTCTCTCCCCCTCCCAGCCTCTCTCTCTCCCCCAGCCTCTCTCTCTCCCCCCAGCCTGTCTCTCTCTCCTCCAGCCTCTCTCTCTCCCCCTCCCAGCCTGTCTCTCTCTCCCCCCAGCCTCTCTCTCTCTCCCCAGCCTCTCTCTCTCCCCCTACCAGCCTGTCTCTCTCTCCCCCAGCCTCTCTCTCTCCCCCTCCCAGCCTCTCTCTCTCCCCCAGCCTCTCTCTCTCCCCCCAGCCTGTCTCTCTCTTCCAGCCTCTCTCTCTCCCCCTCCCAGCCTGTCTCTCTCTCCCCAGCCTCTCTCTCTCTCCCCCAGCCTCTCTCTCTTCCCCCTCCCAGCCTGTCTCTCTCTCTCCCCAGCCTCTCTCTCTCTCCCCAGCCTCTCTCTCTCCCCCCAGCCTGTCTCTCTCTCCTCCAGCCTCTCTCTCTCCCCCTACCAGCCTGTCTCTCTCTCTCCCCAGCCTCTCTCTCTCTCCCCCAGCCTCTCTCTCTTCCCCCTCCCAGCCTGTCTCTCTCTCTCCCCAGCCTCTCTCTCTCTCCCCAGCCTCTCTCTCTTCCCCCCAGCCTGTCTCTCTCTCCTCCAGCCACTCTCTCTCCCCCTCCCAGCCTGTCTCTCTCTCCTCCCAGCCTCTCTCTCTCCCCCTCCCAGCCTGTCTCTCTCTCTCCCTAGCCTCTCTCTCTCTCCTCCTGCCTCTCTCTCTCCCCCTCCCAGCCTGTCTCTCTCTCTCCCCAGCCTCTCTCTCTCTCCCCAGCCTCTCTCTCTCCCCCCAGCCTGTCTCTCTCTCCCCCCAGCCTCTCTCTCTCTCCCCAGCCTGTCTCTCTCTCCTCCAGCCTCTCTCTCTCCCCCTCCCAGCCTGTCTCTCTCTCCCCCCAGCCTCTCTCTCTCTCCCCAGCCTCTCTCTCTTCCCCCTCCCAGCCTGTCTCTCTCTCTCCCCAGCCTCTCTCTCTCCCCCCAGCCTGTCTCTCTCTCTCCCCAGCCTATCTCTCTCTCCCCCAGCCTCTCTCTCTCCCCCTCCCAGCCTGTCTCTCTCTCTCCCCAGCCTATCTCTCTCTCCCCCAGCCTCTCTCTCTCCCCCTCCCAGCCTGTCTCTCTCTCTCCCCAGCCTCTCTCTCTCTCCCCAGCCTCTCTCTCTTCCCCCTCCCAGCCTGTCTCTCTCTCCCCAGCCTCTCTCTCTCTCCCCCCAGCCTCTCTCTCTCTCTCCCCAGCCTCTCTCTCTCCACCCAGCCTATCTCTCTCTCCCCCAGCCTCTCTCTCTCTCCCCAGCCTATCTCTCTCTCCCCCAGCCTCTCTCTCTCCCCCTCCCAGCCTGTCTTTCTCTCTCCCTAGCCTCTCTCTCTCTCCCCCCAGCCTGTCTTTCTCTCTCCCTAGCCTCTCTCTCTCTCCCCCAGCCTCTCACTCTTCCCCCTCCCAGCCTGTCTCTCTCTCTCCCCAGCCTCTCTCTCTCTCCCCAGCCTCTCTCTCTCCCCCCAGCCTGTCTCTCTCTCCTCCAGCCTCTCTCTCTCCCCCTACCAGCCTGTCTCTCTCTCCCCCCAGCCTCTCTCTCCCCCTCCCAGCCTGTCTCTCTCTCCCCCCCAGCCTGTCTCTCTCTCCTCCAGCCTCTCTCTCTCCCCCTCCCAGCCTGTCTCTCTCTCTCCCTAGCCTCTCTCTCTCTCCCCCAGCCTCTCTCTCTCTCCCCCTCCCAGCCTGTCTCTCTCTCTCCCCAGCCTCTCTCTCTCTCCCCAGCCTCTCTCTCTCCCCCCAGCCTGTCTCTCTCTCCTCCCAGCCTCTCTCTCTCTCCCCAGCCTGTCTCTCTCTCCTCCAGCCTCTCTTTCTCCCCCTCCCAGCCTGTCTCTCTCTCCCCCAGCCTCTCTCTCTCTCCCCAGCCTCTCTCTCTCCCCCTCCCAGCCTGTCTCTCTCTCTCCCCAGCCTCTCTCTCTCTCCCCCCAGCCTCTCTCTCTCTCCCCCCAGCCTGTCTCTCTCTCTCCCCAGCCTATCTCTCTCTCCCCCAGCCTCTCTCTCTCTCCCCAGCCTATCTCTCTCTCCCCCAGCCTCTCTCTCTCCCCCTCCCAGCCTCTCTCTCTCCCCCAGCCTCTCTCTCTCCCCCCAGCCTGTCTCTCTCTCCTCCAGCCTCTCTCTCTCCCCCTCCCAGCCTGTCTCTCTCTCTCCCCCCAGCCTCTCTCTCTCTCCCCAGCATCTCTCTCTCCCCCTCCCAGCCTGTCTCTCTCTCCCCCCAGCCTGTCTCTCTCCTCCAGCCTCTCTCTCTCCCCCTCCCAACATCTCTCTCTCTCTCTCTCCCCAGCCTGTCTCTTTCTCTCCCCCTCCCAGCCTCTCTCTCTCCCCCCAGCCTGTCTCTCTCTCCTCCAGCCTCTCTCTCTCCCCCTCCTAGCCTCTCTCTCTCCCCCTCCCAGCCTGTCTCTCTCTCTCTCCCCAGCCTCTCTCTCTCTCCCCAGCCTCTCTCTCTCTCCCCAGCCTCTCTCTCTCCCCAGCCTCTCTCTCTCTTCCCAGCCTCTCTCTCTCTCCCCAGCCTCTCTCTCTCTTCCCCAGCCGATCTCTCTCTCCCCCAGCCTCTCTCTCCCCAGCCTCTCTCTCTCCCCCAGCCTCTCTCTCTTTCCCCAGCCTCTCTCTCTCCCCCTCCCAGCCTGTCTCTCTCTCCCCCCAGCCTGTTTCTCTCCTCCAGCCTCTCTCTCTCCCCCTCCCAACATCTCTCTCTCTCTCTCTCCCCAGCCTGTCTCTTTCTCTCCCCCTCCCAGCCTCTCTCTCTCCTCCCAGCCTGTCTCTCGCTCCTCCAGCCTCTCTCTCTCCCCCTCCCAGCCTCTCTCTCTCCCCCTCCCAGCTTGTCTCTCTCTCTCCCCAGCCTCTCTCTCTCTCCCCAGCCTCTCTCTCTCTCCCCAGCCTCTCTCTCTCCCCAGCCTCTCTCTCTCTTCCCAGCCTCTCTCTCTCTCCCCAGCCTCTCTCTCTCTCCCCCAGCCTATCTCTCTCTCCCCCAGCCTCTCTCTCCCCAGCCTCTCTCTCTCCCCCAGCCTCTCTCTCTCTCCCCCAGCCTATCTCTCTCTCCCCCAGCCTCTCTCTCCCCAGCCTCTCTCTCTCCCCCAGCCTCTCCCCCAGCCTCTCTCTCTCCCTCAGCCTCTTTCTCAGCCCCCCCCCACCCCCCCGCTGGCCGATATCGGCCCCACGCCAGCCAGGGTGGAGAGAGTAGGAGCCTCAGGTCCTGCTTCTCGGCACCATGTGCGTGGAATGATTCGGGCCGGGAGAAGCGAGGGGGGGCGGTGTTTGACAGGGCGCTGGACAAACACCTGTCAAAAAAAGTGCAGTACAAATAGTTACATCGGAGAAATATTAAATGTTGGTGTTCAGAGATTTAGGAATCCTCGTACAGGAAACACAGAAAGTTACCATTCAGGTACGGCAAGCAATTACAAAGGCAAATGGCATGTTGACCTTTATTGCAAGGGGGTTGGAGTATAAGAGTAAAAATGTCTTACTACAATTGGACAGGGCTTTGGTCAGGCCACACTTGGAATACGGTGATCTGATTGAAACATTTGGGGCTAGACTTTTGGCACATCATCACCCATTTAGCGGCCATTTAAGCGCTGAGATTCAGGCTATCGCCCATATTTGATGGCAAATGGAAACTAGCGCCCAATTATAACCCATTTATCGCTGGAGCAACATTTGGGCATACAGGAATGAGCTGCATCGCCTGGCCTATTTAAAAAAAATATATGGTCATCCTCGTGCAAGGCCCAGAATACTGGTTATAATGGAAACTAGCGCCCAATTATCGCCCAGAATATCGGCGAGCGCTACTTTCGGCATTTTGTCCATAATTCACCCAAATGATCGCTCACCCAAAAAGACGTTCATGAAAAGCTGCACTCACCTGACCTTAACTCGGCTCTATGGATGCCCTTTTATAACTTAGAGGATCTTTAATAGAAGGTGGCTTGAAGTGGTTGGGAGGAGAAGCAATTTGTGAGTGACTTTAAGGGCGTTTTTGAATCTTGCCAATTATCTAATCACATGGTGGTTAATTTCCAGTTTATATTGTATTGAGGACAATTTAAGAAGACATATTAGGGCATTTATAGTGATTTATAGTGATGCGTCTGTAATTTCTCAACCAGTATTGATGACTACTCACATGCTGCAGAATAGAGATGGGAGAAGGTTCATTGAAGAGCGTTATGTGCCCAGTCAAAGAGGTTGCAGACTGCTGAGGAGGAGGAGACGTTACAGCCAACGCATTTACAGGGATAAGCGATCATACCTGGACATGTCTGATAACATGTCCGAAGGCTGCGATTCAGAAAGGAGGTTATCAGTGAGATATGCCAGCTAATTAAGGGAGATCTGCAGCCTACCAGCACCATCAGGACCGCACTGCCCGTTGAGGTTAAGGTTACTGCGGAACTTTCCTTCTATGAATCGGGCTCTTTTCAGGCCTCAGCTGCCGACATTTGCGGTATCTCTCAGCACGCCACACATTGCTGCATTAGACATGTGACTGAAGCCCTTTATGCACGCAGGATGGACTTTATAAATTTCCCTATGACCAGAGTGAGAGGGCTTTGGGTTCTCGAGAATAGCAAACTTTCCCAAGGTGCAAGGAGCAAAAGACTGTATGCATAGGATGCAACGGTGTTTCGGAACCGAAAGGGATTCCACTCCCTGAATGTGCAGCTCGTTGTCGACCACAAACAAATAATCATGGCAGTAAATGTAAATTTTCCAGGGAGGATTCATGATGCGCACATCTTGTGTGAGAGCAATGTCTCTGACCTGTTTAAGAATCAGCCACAAGGTCATGGTTGGATGCTGGGGGATAAAGGATATGGCCTTGCCAGCTGGCTCATGAACCCCCTGCGTAAGCCCCAGACAGAAGCCGAGAAGCGCTACAAGGAAAGCCATATAGCCACACGCAATATCTTCGAAAAGACAATTGGAGTTCTGAAGCAGCACTTCAGATGCATGGACCACTCAGGAGGCAACCTACAATACCACCCTGAGCAGGTCGCTGAGTGCATTGTGATGTGCTGCATGTTGCATAACCTAGCTATCAGGAGACGACAACAATTGCCAGATGGGACTGCCGGTCCACCTCAGGAGAGAGGGGAGGCGGAAGAGGAGGACGAAGAGGAGGATAATCAGCCTGGCGATGAACCCATGCCCCCATGCCCCCCCCCCACACCACTGGAAAAGCCCCATGGTGGTTAAGCAGCTGAAAAACTATTGTGGCAGCAGCTCATAAATGAACGCTTTGCATGAAGTTACGGTGGTGACAGTTAAAGTTGCGTTATGTTTCATCTTTGCCTGGCCCTGCCTGGCCTGGCCATGGCCATTGTTTGCAACCTTTGTATTAATGTTTTACCGTACGTTATTAGAAGACACTTCACAACAATTGTAAAGTTAAATAACAATTTTTAATAATTTAACAACTGATTTCCATTTTTTTGAACAAACCATATATAACACCGCCCACCGAACCCCCAACAACTACCGCCCTCCCAAACCCAACAGTGAACAACATTTTTAATGCAATATAACAAGAACACCCTCCCACCATCCCCAACAGTCAACAATCAACAATGTTTTTAAAACAAGTACAAAACAAAAATAATCGCCCCCCCACTCTACCTGTGGCCATATTTCCCTCCTCTAACTTGACCCCCTCAGTTTCCCACGTAATCCCCAAGTAACGGGACCGAGACGTCTTGCAGCAGAGCACCTCAAGGGCTGCTGCTGGGGCAGGGGGGTGCAGGGGGAGGTGGTGGTGTCAGCAGAATGACCTCAGTGGATGGAGAAGAAGATGTTTGCGAAGAAACGTCTTCCGAGTCAGAAGGAAGTTCTTCCTCCTGTCTCGCATCTATCATGCTGGTTGGTGGCACGGCACCTTGAGGTGCAGTGCCATCTCCTGAAACTATCACATGCTGCAAGGCATTGACAGAGCCGGCCGTTCACCCCATTGCTGCAACTATCTGCCCCATGCCCTCTGTTATTCTGTGTGGCAATGTTGCCAGTCAACCCATCAAGTGCCGAGAGGAGCTCTCGACCTATGTCAACATTCGCCCTCAACATTGACACCATGTCCTCGTTGATATCTGTCTGTCGCAGTGCATGCCTACCTTGCCGACTCTAACTCCACAGGGTCGGCGTGGGCACTGGACGACTTGGAGTGACCTGCTGCAAGCTGTTTGGCCCCGCTATTTCATCCGTTGAAGATGACGTGGCCGCAGGTACCACAGATGACAGTTCCTCCTCCTTGGTTTGCTGTTCATCACCCATAGTGAGCACGACCTGCAGCGGTGCCGGTGTTGCTGCAAGGGCCTCCCATTGTGTCTGGGGAGCTGGAAAACATAATTGAGGTTAGTGCAAGAAAAGGGGAGACATGAGAATGCTTGTGCTGCGCAGGCATATGTACAAGGAGCAACACTACTGCAATAATTGTGAATGAGAGATGTTAAATATGATTAACATGAGAGTACAGAAGCTGCACGCATAACAATACATCATTCATATATTATAATCTAATGCCATTAAATTACTTTAAATTACCACTGGTTTATCACTGCTTTATACATTACTCATGTGGTGCAACAATGGGATCTGCACCACCATGGGTGGCAGAGCGAATGTGGCTGCTCACTAAGGCTGCTCTTCCACATCAGTGCGAAGGTGCAGCTCAGCAGGCCCTCCTCCGGTCCGCCTCCACTCCACCTGATTCTTCGATATCTTCCTCTGCAAACGTGACAAGAGCATGGCATAAGGTAATTGACGAGTTACTATTACAGAAACACAACAGATAATGTAATCCACAATTAGTCACCCCACATGCTATACATCGTTAACGTTATATGCTAATACGGTTTGTATCCAATGGATGCATGGTTATAACATTTACGTTCAAAGAAATTATTTAACATAGTTTTGTTTAGGAACTAATGCTTGACACCAAACATCTTGCGAACAATCTCCAGGAAAGGCCCCATCCACGAGCTGTGCCATTCGGCCCCTGAGGGGAGGGAGGCGGTTTTTTGGAATCGATGGAGGTCACCGAGAGGAGGGGAATCAGGACCACTGGTGAGCTTGGCAATGACAGGAATGTAATGGGAGGGGGGGGCACCGTGTCCCTGGGCTGTGCTCGGAGACCTCTGTGTGGCCGGAGCTAATGTCCCAAAGTGTCCCAGGGCAGACAGTGAGCCAGGGCAGCTCTCCTCCAGTCCAGGCTGGGTCACTGTGTGACTGACAATAGCCGGAGTGACTCACACAGTCGAAGTAATGCTGATCGGACCCATCAGTGCTCAGTCGTGCCCCATCCACCAACCTAACCAAAAAGCAGATGGTGCCCAAGTTAAAGAGTTGCTCACAGCACTCAAGCAGTGATATCATTTAATAATTCTCCTTCGAAACTAAAGTGGTAGAAATGCCGAGTATTTGCAGTTTGCCTGTTTCCGGTCATTTGGCCATAATTTTTGATCAATGCCTTTAAATAATAATTGATACTTTAATTAAATTTAAGGCATCTCAGCAAAATTAGAGTTAAAGGGCGGAACAGACTCGATGGCCCATATGGCCTAGTCCTGTTCCTAATTATGTTTTTATGTTTAATAAGAGTGTCTCTTAAAAGGACACTGTTCCTCACAGGGCTGACAGTATTATTAAAGGACTTGAATTTATATAGCACCTTTCACAACCTCAGGATGACCCATAGTGCTTTACAGCCAATGAAGTACTATTTTTGAAGTGTAGTCACTGTTGTAATGTAGGAATATATAAGTATGGAATATATAACCTCCCCCCATCGAGTAATATGAAGGAGGTGGGACCTCGCTGTATCACAATTCCCAATCACCGTGAGCTTTGTTTACAGGGCCAGCTTCCACCGAATACAGGGACTGTAACTCCTCCCCCACACAGCTCCTCTGGGGCAGCCCCTGTCCCACGGATCACCATCAAACAGTCGACTGGGATCAGAGGGAGAGCCGGAAATCCCAAGGTGTGTTTATAATCTGAAACGGGGATCACACTGACTGGTAATATGGGGCTGACACTAACTTTAATTTAAATATGTAGGGTATTTTTTTATTTTTTTATTGTGTTTAGGTGTCGGGGGAAGGGGGGGTTCTCATTCATAATAATGAGAGGTCCTACTTACAGAGTTCCCATTATTATGAATGAGAATACTTTACCTTGATTGGATGTCCAGGTCCACGTGATTCCAGTTCCAGCTCTACGTCCGTTCAGACCAGCACGTGCTCCGATGAGCATGCAGAAGAGGCCTAAAACCGCAATCGCTGATGGGCGCCCAAGCTAAAGTGCGCATCTTTTTTCTTCTTTTCAGACGATTGCCCGCGGGAAGCCCAGAACCAGGATTTCAAGGCCGGTATATTTGTGATTATTGGCAATAATAGTTATCATATATGTCTGATTATCGGTAATAATAATGATCATTTTATGCTTAATTCCTATGAAAGTCAATAAATGCCTTTGAACCCTATTACCACGTGGAATATCTGATTCATTTATATTTAAGAACATCCATTCCCTAACAGTTGGCATCTCAGATCAAGGGGCATATTTGGGCAGAGATTTTAGGATGGCGACCTGTATTTCTCTGACATTTAACACTGCCGCGTTACAATAAATTATTCTGCCCTGGCCATTATCACACTCTGAATTAGATGAGAGATTAGAGAAACGTATCCTCGCTCTTTGAGCATCGCAATTTGCATTTGACGCGGTCGTATACAGAGATGCATTTAAATGGCTTCGAGCCCCTATGATGAGGGGTCTGATACTAAATGGGGCCTAATGGTCTGTGGGTTATTTATAACCTGCCCAACTGTAACTCCTCCTCCACACAGCTCCTCTGGGGCAGCCCCTGTCCCACGAATCACCATCAGTCAGTCGACTGGGATCAGGTGGAGAGTGGGAATATCCCAAGGTGTGTTTATAATCTGAAACGGGGATCACACTGACTGGTAATATGGGGCTGACACTCCTACCCTGCAGCTGTCAATCATTGATCTGAGTGGAATAACCCTGTCTGACCAATCTCTTCTCTCCTCTCTAGGGCAAAGGTCACTGATGGGCCTGGATCCAAAAACCGCAAACTGGAACTTGGTTCTGTCTGATGATCTGAGATCAGTAACACGAAGTGGACAAAAACAGCCCTACCCACCTCACCCAGAGAGGTTTAAAGACCATCTCCAAGTCCTCTACTTCCAGAGCTTCTCCTCAGGATCCCATTCCTGGGATATGGAAACTGATGGGTATCAATGGGGAATTGGGATTGTGTATGGGAGTGTAGAGAGGGAGGGGGGAGGGTCTTACCTTGGGAACAGCAGTAAATCCTGGTGTCTATATTATAATGATTTCTTGGGTTATCTCAGGGCCCGGCACAATTCCCAGCTCACTGATCTCCGACGGTTCCGGTCTGTGAGCAGGATCCGAGTTCAGTTGGACTACGAGGCTGGGACTGTGTCATTTCACTAGGTCACTGACTCACTGACACATTTACACACCTTTCAAACCACATTCACTGAACCCGTGTTTCCATCATTTTATTGCTGGAACAAATCTCTAAAACTGTTAAATTAATCCTGATATCTGAGAGTCTGCGACACCACATCCGGTTTTGGGAATCGCGTCATGTCACTTCCGGTTTTGGGTGGATCTCTTAAATGGGTAATTTCTGGGTTGGGGGCAGTGATGATGTCATTTCCAGAACTGTGGCTTTGATGATGGCACTTCTGGGTTGGGGGTTCAAATTATGTCTTTTCCTGGTTCCCCATCTGATGTTGTAATTTCCTGATCTGCTCTGATAATGTCATTTCGGGGCTATCGCTCTGACGATGTCACTTCCTGGTTCCCCTCTGATGATGTTACTTCCAGCCTGCCCCTCAATGAGATCATTTCCGGGTCTGCCCCTCTGATGCTTTCAAGTCTGGTGTCCCCCCCCCACCCCCCGATTATGTCATTTCCAGGGCCCTCTAATAATGTCATGTCCCAGTCACGCTCTGATAATGTTATGTCCGGGCCTCCCCCTCTGATAATGTCACATCCGGGTCTCCCCATCTGATGATGTCAAGTCCGGGTCTCCCCCTCTGATGATGTCATGTCTGTATCTCCCCCTCTGATGATGTCATGTCTGGGTCTCCCCCTCTGCTGATGTCATATCCAGATCTCCCCCTCTGATGAGGTCAGGAGCTCGGTGCCTTGCTGCTTTTAAAGATCCGTGGGGTCTTTGTGCTTTTCTCTGTAAGGGTCTGTCACTGACGCTAAACACAGCTGCTTTTGGTCAGTTTGCTGCAATTCATAGAATTACAATTGATTGTCCCCTTCAGTTGTAGAATTGTACTACTTTAGTTGTGTGATTGTAATGGTTTTAATCTCAGTAGTGAATGGCAATAGTGACAGGCATGACTGCATTAAACTCAGTAGTGAATCATGGTAGTGACTGGCACAATGATATTAATCTCACAAGTGAATAGTAATAGTGACAGGCACAACTGCTTTAATCTCAGTGGTGAACTGTAATAGTGACAGGCATGACTGCATTAATTTCAGCAGTGAATTGTAGTACTGAAGGCGTGACTTCAATTAATCTAAGTAGTGAATTGTAGTGGTGACAGGCACAATTGCATTAATCTCAGTTGTGAATTGTAGTAGTGTCAGACATGACTGCATTAATCACGGTGAAATTCTTCCTATTAACTTGAGGTTTAAGGGTGTTTCTGTGAGCAATGTTCAGTCAGTAAAAGGGATTCCAGTCCGACAGTATCTTCGCTGATAAGGAGAGTCAACAAAACTCTCTCTGTTAGCTCCAACCTTGAAAAGGCACCTGCCATAGATCTGGAAAATCCAGGAGTGAGTCAAGTTATGGGGAGTTATTCTTGTTAAAACTGGAGTTACTGCGGCTAATTGGATGAGGTAATACTTTGAAATATGTGGATCCTCACGTAGTGAGAGTGAAAGAAAGGGATAAAAAGAGGGCTGTTACAATAGATACTTCAGAATTCGACAAGGCTTGGCCAGCTGATCCCCTTGAGCTCGAATCCTGTGACCCGGTGAATTCTCCGGTCTTGTACCGCAAGCGTCTCAAGCATATGTGTGATTATTGGTAATAATAGTTATCATTGTATATGGGTGATTATCGGTAATAGTTATCATTGTACATGTGTGATTATTGGTAATAATAGTTATAAAATCAATGGACCTGAAATTTTGGCCTCCCCGGGTCCATATGGGGTGTGTACGGACCCGGGAAAGCATCGCAAAACCGCTTTTCGGCATGCAATGCGCAGGTGCCGAAAACCGGCTTTTCCGATCTGATAGATCCAACGCATCTTGGCAGCAAAGACATTCGCATGGGCAAGATTGCTGTATTTTCCCATCTCTTGCCCAGCGAATGTCTTTAAGACTCTTGCGCCTTGTAAAGGCAGTCGCATAGCCTACTTTTACCAGCGTAAGAGTTTTAAAACATATTTTAAAAATTTGAAAATAAAATTTAAAAACACATTTTAATGTTAAAAACCCTGCCCACTAAGGTAAGTTTAATTTAAACCCTAATTACAAAATATTTTTTTTAATTGGAAAAAAATGTTTTTTCTAATACATTTATTAACTTTAATTTAAATATGTGGGGTGTTTTTTTAATTTTTTAATTGTGTCTAGGTGTTTGGCGGGGGTTGGGGGGTCTCATTCATAATAATGAGAAGTCCTACTTACAGAGTTCCCATTATTATGCATGAGAATACTTTACCTTGATTGGATGTCCAGGTCCACATGACTCCAACTCCAGCTCTACGTCCGTTCAAATGGACACGCGCCCCGATGCGCATGCAGAAGAGGCCTAAAACCGCAATCGCTGGCGGGCGCCCGAGCTAAAGGTAAGCGCGCATCTTTTCTCTTCTTTTCCTGCAACCGCCCACGGGAAGCCCAGAACCGGGATTTCAAGGCCATCATATATGTGTGATTATTGGTAATAGTTATAATTGTATATGTGTAATTATTGGTAATAATAGTTATCATCGAATATGTCTGATTATTGGTAATAATAGTTATCATTGTATATGTGTGATTATTGGTAATAATAGTTATCATTTTATGCTTAACTCCTATAAAAATCAATAAATGCTTTTGAACCCTATTATCATGTGGAATGTCTGATTAACTTATATATAAGAACATCCATTTCCAAACATTTGGTATCTCAGTTCAAGGGGCATATTTGGGAGAGAGATTTTCGGATGGAGACCTGTATTCTCTGACTTTTAACACTGCTGCATTACAGTAAATTATTCTGCCATGGCCATTATCAAACTCTGAACTAGATGAGAGTTGAGAGAAACGTGTCCTCGCTCTCCAAGCATCATAATTTGCGTTTGACGTGTCGTATACAGAGAAGCATTTAAATGGCTTCGAGTCCCTTTGTTGAGGGGTGCATGACTTATTTCTACTGCGCAGTCTTAATTTATCACAGTGTTGAGCACTATATCATGTTTTTACGCAGCGAGTGGTTAAGATCTGGAATGCTGCTTGAAAAGTTGCTGGAGCAGACTCAATCCTGGCTTTCAGAAGGGATTTGGATAAGTACCTGAAGGAAACAGTTTGCAGGGATACGGGGAAAGGGCGGGGGAGTGGGACGAGCTGAACTGCTCTTGCAGAGAGCCGCACGGGCTGGATGGGCCGAATGGCCTCCTTCTGTGCTGTAACCATTCTATGATTGTAGATGTAGACAGAGTTTGGAATGTGGAATGGTTTTGGGTTTGGAGCCAGCAGGGACAGATGCAGTAATCTGGGACTGTCGACTGGTGCCCTGATGCCACTATCCCCCTGTATTCTGCATCAGTTCACCCCTCCCTTTGTCCAAAGTTAGAATGAAGACAGAGGTTAAAACCTCACAGAGCGTCAGAAAGTAAAGTTGTTGTGAGCAGAAAATGGTTCAAGCAAAAGGCTGCCGGTTTCTGTTGCTTTCCGTGGAGTGTTTCTATAAAAAGCCTGTGTGTGTGATGAACAGTTTCAGTGGGAAGCTCCGCCCCCTGTTAACCCCTTCTGTGTAAGAATGTTACACAGACTTTGTTTCACTGTGGATGCTAACTTTTTCTTCAGTTATGTTCGGTATTTCTTGCAGTCATTTGGAGAGGGGCCTGAAGAAAGAACACAAAGAAAGATGATGTAATTTACTGGGGATTTGCTGTGCTGTATTGTGTTGTCTTTAAGATATTGATGAATTAAATTAGAGATATTGTGGTTAACTAACCTATTAAATTGTGAAAACCAGACTTTTATTGTGGCCATAGTGAAATTCTGGTTATTGTAAATTATGTGAAAAATCTCCAGTTACGGACATGAGATCATCAGATTTTAAAAAGTTGCCTTTTTGAATTTCTCAGCTTGCCAGGGACAATGATTTAAGGTGGATAAAGGGTTAATGTTGAGTAACTAACGTGACTGGAGCTGTGCTAAGTTATGGATCTAAGAAGACTATTTCAGTCCAAGGCATCTTGGTTGTGCTGGAATGTGACGGCCGTTAGCAAACTGACAGCGTCCTTTGATCCTGTGAGTGACTGTGGTCAGGGTAAAAGTGAATTAACAGGAATCCCAGGATCTCACAGGATCTTTATATGGCAACAATTTGGAGCCATCTTGTGGTTGGACTGCACTAACTCGCTACGAGTTGATGCACACACAGCAGAAGTGAACTGTTTCTCCTTCAATTCTGATAGTGAATTCATCTTGACTACTGGTTCTGCTGATAAGATTGTTGCATTGTGGGATGTAAGAAACCTGAAACTGAAGTTACATTCCTTTGAGTCGCACAAGGATGAGATCTTCCAAGTTCAATGGTCTCCTCACAATGAAACTGTCCTGGCTTCAAGTGGAACAGATCACAGATTGAATGTATGGGATTTGAGTAAAATTGGAGAGGAACAGTCACCTGAAGATGCGGAAGCTGGTCCTCCAGAACTGTTGTTTATTCATGGTGGTCACACGGCTAAGATTTCAGACTTTTCCTGGAACCCAAATGAACCATGGGTAATTTGCTCTGTATCAAGACAATATCATGCAAGTGTGGCAGCTGAAAATAGTTACAATGTCGAGGATCCTGAGGGTGCCCCTAATCCCGAAGGCCAAGGCTCCTAGTCTGTCAAGTTGTCAAACATACTTTTTCTACAGACATGAATTCTGCTAATGCTGTTTTGGGAGAGCTGGTTGGTGTATAGCCACCTTCTCCAAATGCGGGAATTTGGATAAAATGTATGTCCTCCAGTAAGTACCTACATTTTTATGATTGCTTCTACCCCACACGCCCAATGTCCCATTTTTGCGGCCATCACAGTAATGTGCTGACATATCTGCATTTCTATTTGGCGAATAGAAAGGAAAACAGCTTGTTGTCCTGTTGTGTAAATATTTAAAGGCTTAGCCCGGAATATCTGGATGTTGCAGTGTGTTTCTTTTGAGATACAAGACAGTTAAACCAATTGAATATTCTCGATGAGAGGGTCTTACTAAATAAAAAGTGCACCAGTCCCAATAAAATGCATATGTTTTTCGACACAATATTTTTTTTAAAAGAGTTAATAAAATGAGGGGTTTTGGACCCCTCTTAAATAAATAATAATGATTTGCTAAATGGGGTTTAATCTGAATTGTCGGTACAAGGCCAAGAAAACCCGACTCTTTCTAACATGAAATGAACAAACTAAACATTGTTTCTCCCAACAGAATTGTCTCAAAGAAATAGGAATGTTAATCGTGATGTTACTGAGGATTCCTGCTTGTTTTAACAGGTTTTCAATTCCTTCGGATGCAAAATAATTGGTAATTTTTGTGCCTTCACGGTTCATGTTTGGAGAATTGGAAGTCAAAGAGGAGCGGAAATTTATCTGCCAGAATTTAATTGTATTCGGATCTTTGTGCAAGTTTTATGGCAGAATAAATCCACAGGATCCGTGTTAAAGGCACAAAGAGCTGGATTTTCGGTTGTCTAACGCCTCAGTTAGTGCCCAGAGGGGGCATTAATGGGAACGTAAGAGGTTACCGACCGGGAGTGCAGTGTTTAGCGCCCCGACCGAAAATCCATTAGAGGCTCACCGGGGGCACAAACCAGTAACGCCCAGCTGCTGCCGATCACTCCGATCATGGCGTATTCCTGGTGCAACACCCACACTTGTGCCCCGGTCGGTAAATTAGGTGCAGACGCCTCATTTAACGGCCGCCAGGAACAACGTCTGTAAAAACAGTGGGTCCAGGCTTGCAGAGTCAATAACTGGTGGCTACTTAAAGGGATGAGGAAGCACTTCCCTCGGAGGTCACAGTCAGTGCAACGTTTACACACAGCACGGTGGTGAGCCTCCCAGCTTGCAGCGGCAGACAGACATAAGAGTTCAGCTTGGGAAAAAGACTCGGCTTGTCCCAGGATCTGAAGTGGAGTTCGGCGAATAACTCGGTAAAATTTAGCCGGTATTTTCGTTAGCGCCCCCCCAGCTCTGGTGTGCAATGGCTCATTTAACACCCCCCCCCCGCTCCGAGCTCTGGTGTGCAACGGCTGATTTACACCCACCACCCCCAGCTCTGGTGTGCAACGGCTGATTTAGCCCCACCCCCCAAGCTCTGGTGTGCAACGGCTGATTTAGCCTCAGCCCCCAGCTCTGGTGTGCAACGGCTGATTTAGCCCCACCCCCGAGCTCTGGTGTGCAACGGCTGATTTAGCCCCCCCCCCACCCCCAAGCTCTGGTGTGCAACGGCTGACTTAGCAGCCCCCCAGCTCTGTTGTGCAACGGCTGATTTAGCACCCCCCCCAACCCAGCTCTGGTGTGCAATGGCTAATTTAGCCCCGCCCCTAGATCTGGTGTGCAACGGCTGATTTAGCACCCCCGCCCCCCCCAGCTCTGGTGTGCAACGGCTGATTTAGCCCCTCTCCCTCCCAGCTCTGGTGTGCAACGGCTGATTTAGCCCCGCCCCCAGCTCTGGTGTGCAACGGCTGATTTAGCCCCGCCCCCAGCTCTGGTGTGCAACGGCTGATTTAGCCCCGCCCCCAGCTCTGGTGTGCAACGGCTGATTTAGCCCCGCCCCCAGCTCTGGTGTGCAACGGCTGATTTAGCCCCTCTGTCAGATCTCCGACTGATTCTGATAAATTTCTGGGTGGAGGGCACAAACATTTTCAAGGTGCTAAAATGAGCACTCCACCTGGGTTACCGCCCCAAATGAGGTGTGACCGAATTTCTTCCCCAAAGACTTTGAGAACAAAAGTAAAATGGAGTTTGGATCTTCTTCATTTGGCAAAGTTTCTTTAAGTTTGTTTGAAATCTGCATGAGTCTGTGAGCGGGCTCCGCCCCTTCTTTCACAGCAGAGAAGTTAACTCTTTCCACAGGCTGCAGATTTTCATTTCTCCAGTATCAGATTCACTCCGCTTAAATACTCACCAAGCAACTACTTTTGCATGGCTGAGTGTAAACATCTATCAGGAGGCGAGGCTTCAGCGGAGTGTGCCGTGAGCAGGGGTGTAAACCTCTATCTGGGAGTTGTGACCCAGGGAGACTGCACCAGTGGGAACTGATTGTGTTGAGTCCTTAACTCTTAAACATAATCACACGAGGCACGTACTACAGACACAGTCACTCTGTGACCTTCACCTTTTCTTGCCTGGACCAAGGAGTCTGGCCCTGTAAGGGACCTCCCTTTTTTACCTGAATCTCCAGGTAAGGAGTGTCTCCCACAAATACACCCCTTGTGGTCAAGGTGTGCATTTCTAGTAAGTATGTACAGTATGTAGTGATTACATGAGAGTTACAATTGTATAAGGGTTACATAGTATGCTGGTTACATACATGACATCACCTCCCCCCTCACACCTTTTTGACTCAAAGGTTAAGTCTATCAGGTGGTCGATGCTCTCTCGTGGAGCGCCGCAGTTGAGGCTCTGGTGGCTGAGCCTTGGCATGCGTTTCTGTCACCTGAGGTGATTCCGGCCTGTCGCGGCTGGCCGCAGGGACTGTGCATGCTGGTGATTGTCCTTGTTGCTCGTCCCCAGGCAGTGGTGTGGTTGACATCTCATGCTCTTCTTCATGTTCATCGGTATCGATGCTGAACTTTTTCTTTACTTGGTCCAAGTGTTTGCGGCACATCTGCCCATTATTGAGTCTGACCACTATAACCCTGTTTCCCTCTACCAATTACGGTGCCCTCTAGCCACTTGGGTCCCAATGCATGGTGAAGTACAAATACCGAATCATCCAATTCCAAACACCTCTCCCTTGAGTTACGATCGTGGCACTCGGTTTGGGACTGGCGCTTGCCCTCAACAATGTCTGCCACGGTTGGGTGGATGAGGGACAGCCGCGTTTTGAGCGTACGTTTCATGAGGAGTTCTGCAACTCCCGTGAGCGAGTGCAGCCGGGACCTTTCGGCCAGCAGGAGGCGCGACAGGCGGTACTGCAGAGAGGGTCCTTGGATGCGGAGCATGCCTTGCTTTATGACTTGGACCGCACGTTCCGCCTGGCCATTGGAAGCCGGCTTGAACGGTGCCGTCTGGACATGTTTGATGCCATTACCCGACATAAACTCCTAGAATTCATGGCTGGTGAAACATGGGCCATTGTCGCTGACCAGAATGTCCGGTAAGCCGTGGGTCGCGAAAACCGTGCGCAGGCTCTCCACGGTGATGGATGTTGATGCACTCGATCCATTTCGAGTATGCATCGACAATTATCAAGAACATTTTTCCCATGAACTGGCCCGCATAGTCCACGTGATTGCGTGACCAAGGCTTGGTGGGCCAGAGCCACGGGCTGAGCGGGTCCTCCCTGGGGGCATTGCCCAGCTGGGCACACGTCGTGCACCTGCGAACCCAGTGTTCCAGGTCTGAGTCAATCCCGGGCCACCATACATGTGACCGGGCAATTGCCTTCATTAGCACAATTCCACGGTGCTCGCTGTGGAGGTCCCTGATGAATGCTTCCCTCCCCTTCTGGGGCATGACTACTCAGCTGTCCCATAGCAGACAGTCGGCTTGGATGGAGAGCTCATCCATCCGTCTCTGAATCGGTCTGACCTCCTCGGGGCACGCCCCGTGCGTGGGTGCCCAATTCCCCGTCAGGACACATTTCTTTATCATGGATAGGAGGGGGTCCCTGTTGGTCCAGAGTTTGATCTGGCGGGTTGTGATGGGGGAGCCTGCGGTGTCAAAAGCCTCAACAGCTATGACCATCTCAGCGCTTTGCTCCGCCGCCCCCTCGGTGGTGGCCAGGGGAAGCCTGCTGAGCGCGTCAGCGCAGTTTTCGGTGCCTGCCGGTGCCGTATGGTGTAGTCATACACAGCCAGCATGAGAGCCTTTCGCTGTATGTGAGCTGACACATTTTTATTGGCCGCCTTTCTGTCGGACAACAGAGAAGTTAACGGCTTGTGGTCCGTTTCTAACTCGAACGGTCTGCCGAAAAGGTATTGGTGCTTCCTTTTCGACCGTGCCTGGGAGAGCGACCTGGAGGCATAAGCCGGTTGGAGTTGTCCATCTCCATTACCCTGCTGCAACACACACCCAACCCTTATGATGATGCATCGCATGTTAAAACTAGTTTTTTACAGGGGTCATACAGCGTTAATAGTTTGTTAGAACAAAGCAGGTTCCGCGCCCTGTTGAAAGCCCGTTCTTGACAGTCCCCTCAAAACCATTCGCAACCCTTACGCAGGAGCACGTGTAACGGCTCCAACAATGTGCTTAAGTTCGGCAGGACGTTCCCGAAATAGTTCAAAAGTCCCAGGAACGATCGCAATTCCGATGTGTTGCCGGGCCGGGGCGCACGATGGATTGCCTCCATTTTGGATTCAGTATGCTGGATCCCGTCTGCGGCAACCCTCCTGCCCAAAAACTCGACCTCTGGGGCCAAAAACATACACTTGGCCTTCTTCAGCCGCAGGCCTACCTGGTCCAGTCGGCGTAGCACCTCCTCCAGGTTGTGGAGGTGTTCCTCGGTGCCTCGACCCATTATTACGATGTCGTACTGGAATACGATTGTGCCGGGAATGGATTTCAGCAAGCTTTCCATGTTTCTCTGAAAGATGGCGGCCGCCGAACGGATGCCAAAAGGACACATGTTGTAGATGAATAAACCCTTGTGCGTCGTGATGGTGGTCAGAAGCTTGGATTCTTCAACCAGTTCCTGAGTCATGTAGACCGAAGTGAGGTCCAATTTAGTGAACAGCTTGCCATCTGCCAACGTGGCAAAAAGGTCCTCTGCCCTCGGAGCGGGTATTGGTCCTGCAGGGACACCCGGTTGATGATGGCTTTGCAGTCACCGCAGATCCTAACCGAGCCGTCCGCTTTAAGGACAGGAACAATGGGACTTGCCCAGTCATTGAATTCAATGGGTGAAATTATGCCCTCTCTGAGCAGCCTGTCCAGTTCAATCTCAATTTTCTCATGCATCACGTACGGCACTGCTCTGGCTTTATGGTGCACTGGTCTAGCGTCCGGGGTGATGCGTATAACTACTTTTGTGCCCTTGAATGTTCCGACACCGGGTTGAAACAGTGACCCGAATTTTTGTAGTACCTGTGAGCATGAGCTTCACTCCACAGATGAAATGGCATGCACATCCCCCATTTCCAGTTCATCTTGGCTAGCCATCTCCTTCCCAAAAGCGCGGGGCCATTTCCTGGAACAATCCAGAGTGGCAGCCGGTTCTGTGACCCATTGTGTGTTTGTACTGCCTAGCACTGGAATGATCTCTTGGGTGTACGTCCGTAGCTGTGTATTAATTCATTCCAGTTTGGGCCTGCTAGCTCTGTGTGGCCATAGTTTCTCAAATTGTTATGCACTCATGAGGGACTGGCTAGCTCCCGTGTCCAGCTACATGCGCACCGGGATACCATTCAATCATCATCATGGGTGGCATTTTGGTGTATGAGCTATGGACGTCAGCCATATGAACCCGCTGAACTTCAGCATCCATGGCTTTACCCCAGGCATTGTCCTGCACTGCAAGCTCCTCACCTGATTCCTCTGTCTCATAGATTAGCCTCACTACCGGCTGTTTGCAAACCCTAGCCAAATGTCCTCTGGCATTACAATTCCTACAGATAAACTGCTGAAATTTGCAGCTTTTCGCATAATGTCTGCCCCCGCATCTCCAGCATTGGCTGAGATCGTTGTTCACAAAAGGACTGTTAGCAGGCATTCCTCTCTGATTGTTCCCTTGGTTGTTTCTAAACACTCTGATGGTGGGTGTTAATGGTTCCCTTGATGGCGTGAATTGCCGCTCCCCTCTCCATTGTCCCTATTGGGGGCCCACCTTAGAGTCGGTTTCAGCTTGGGCAGTTTCAAAATGCCTTTGCCTGACTGCAAGATCTTGAGCCGCGTTTATCACGTTAATTCCTTGGTCCGTCGCCACGTTGGACCCAGGACTACTCGCGTATTTTAGCTTGGTCTCTTCTTCCCCCGCTATGAAAGTTTGAGCTATCAATGCTGCCCCTTCTAGAGTTAAGTCCTTGGTCTCTATTCCTGAAGATCCCGGCATGGCTAATGCCCTCAATGAAAAAATCCCTTAACATCTCCCCCCTGCAGGCGTCTGAGAACTTACAGAGGCTGGCCAAGCGGCGCAAGTCTTCCATGAAGTCCGAGATGTTTTGCCCTTCCCGACGTCGGTGTGTGTAGAACTGGTGCCGGGCCATGTGTATGCTGCTCGCTGGTTTTAAGTGTTCGCTGATCAGCTGGCTGAGCTCTTCAAAAGACTTGTCGGCCGGTTTGTGGGGTGCGAGCAGGTCCTTCATCAGCGCGTACGTTTTTGTCCCGCAGCTTGTTAGTAGATGCGCCCTCCGCTTGTCAGCCGCATCCTCTCCCAGCCAGTCCTTCATGACACAGGTCTGCTGGAGTCTCTCCACAAAATCATCCCAATCTTCACCCACACAATAACGTTCCTCTGAGCTACTGGTGGCCATCCTCTGGGTTCAGTGATTCCCGTTTCCCGTTGCCAGGTGTTGAGTCCTTAACTCTTAAACATAATCACACGAGGCACGTACTGCAGACACAGTCACTCTGTGACCTTCACCTTTTCTTGCCTGGACCAAGGAGTCTGGCCCTGCGAGGGACCTCCCCTTATATACCTGAATCTCCAGCTAAGGAGTGTCTCCCACAAGTACACCCCTTGTGGTCAAGGTGTGCATTTCTAGTAAGTATGTACAGTATGTAGTGATTACATGAGGGTTACAATTGTATAAGGGTTACAGTAGCATGCTGGTTACATACATGATGGATTGTATCACTATTTGTTCTTTCTGTCTCTTTCTCCCCTTTCTTTCTGAACAGATTTATCCTACATAAGGATGGCAAACACTGGGTCCTAAAGTAATAGAGAGTGACTACAATGTGAGCGTTGCTCTGTGTGCACCTTCAAGGTAACATTGGAGAGGGATGGCAGTGAGGTTAAACAGTGTGAGCCTTTCTCCGGCATCAAATGTGTTGGAGTTTTGTGTCTGCAGTAGGAGCTTGTCTGCTTAAAGCAGCAGATTGAACAATGGTCTTACTTGGTGGATTGTGGTGACTTCCTGACAGGGAGGAGAGGTCAGCCATCATTGACAGACAGCGATATTGCTGGATCCTTCATTGCTCTCGATTCAATTGTTGCCCCGCCTCTCGATTTGGAGAATACAACTGTCAGTGAGTTCAGCTCCAGTCACCCCGATCAACCTCAATGCTCAGATAAACATTCTGGGAAAGGTAAGGGAATGGCTACAAAGATCAAGAGGACAACATCAGCGGCACAGCCAAGGAAGGGCGAGAAGCAGCGTGCAATCCTCATAGTCAGTGACAGCACCCTGTGTAGATATAAGGCTAGGGGATCCTATTATCAGGCAGTGACAGCACCCTGTGTAGGGGTAAGGCTAGGGGACCCTGTCATCAGGCAGTGACAGCACCCTGTGTAGAGGTAAGGCTAGGGGACCCTATCATCAGGCAGTGACAGCACCCTGTGTGGAGGTAAGGCTAGGGGACCCTATCATCATGCAGTGACAGCACCCTGTGTAGAGGTAAGGCTATGGGAGCCTATCATCAGGCAGGGACAGCACCCTGTGTAGGGGTAAGGCTAGGGGACCCTGTCATCAGGCAGTGACAGCACCCTGTGTAGAGGTAAGGCTAGGGGACCCTATCATCAGGCAGTGACAGCACCCTGTGTGGAGGTAAGGCTAGGGGACCCTATCATCATGCAGTGACAGCACCCTGTGTAGAGGTAAGGCTATGGGAGCCTATCATCAGGCAGGGACAGCACCCTGTGTAGGGGTAAGGCTAGGGGACCCTATCATCAGGCAGGGACAGCACCCTGTGTAGGGGTAAGGCTCGGGGAGCCTATCATCAGGCAGTGACAGCACCCTGTGTAGGGGTAAGGTTCTGTTTAGAGCAGTTTTTTGTTCTCCAGGAGTCAAGGTGGCTGATCTCTGGGACCGTGTGTTTCAGCCTTCTCATCTGGGGGTCCACAGCCCCCTAGGGGTCCGCGAGAAGGTTTCAAGACGTCCGCCCAATCTTCAGATTGTTTGTAAAATGATTGACGTTGACTTCCTGTTGCTTTCTATTGGATGATCACCAGGTGTATTACTGCCAATGGCCTGGGTCCCTGGAACCGATGATCTTTCTGTGGACAGATGCAGAGTTTGAAGGATTGACCCCGCCCCCTGTGAAGGGCAGAGGTCTCAGGCAGATTTTAGTGTGTGTATAAGGAAGAGATGAAGAGGTGGGTTTGTGCAGAGGCAGCCAGCGGCCCGGGTGGGTGAAGGGCGCCAGGTTGCTGCTCCAGCCGTGCCTTTCCTTTCAGCATCCTGTGACGCTGGGAGACAGATTTCGGGGAGCAGGGAATGTCGCTCTTGTAACCGGCTTATTGAATAAAATGATTCATTCCTGAACGTGTCCGAGCAATGCAAAGGGAATCACCGAGCTGATAACTCTGACGTGCCGTAACGATGGTTTCTGTGGGACTTTTTGCAACACATTTCATTTTAATTCTACACACGAGCCCGGTGACCATGGGATGATTTGTCAGTCAGTCCGTGTAATGTGGTAGCAGGCTGCCTGGCTTTAATTAGGATTGCAATGTCGGGGATTGATTTCATGGGCACAGTTTGACAGACATTGGAGTGCGATCTGTTTGATCTGTCTGGAGATGCAGCCGATGTAACAATACGTTCCATCTGAAATAATGGCATCACATTTCCTGATATTATGACCATTGATTCCTGGTTACATAAGCAACAGGCTGAAAACATAACACTCTAATTTTCTGCTTTAAACCGCAAACTGCCTCCATCCAATGGTCAATCCTACTTCTGCAGCTTCCCGTTTAGGTCTCAAATATTAATATTGAATGTTGAGATGTTGGGTCTGACTGGTTTGGTGATTCAGCAAGTTTTCAGACACGAGAAGCGGAATCCCAATTGATCATTGTGAGATGGCCGCATAGCCTGGAGATTTAAATATTGATCAAATTGGGGAAAAAGATCTGATAGTCGTACGGTAGTTATCCTCCATTCGATAAGGTGCCACACAAAAGGTTACTGCAGAAGATAAAGGTACGCGGAGTCAGAGGAAATGTATTAGCATGGATAGAGAATTGGCTAGCTAACAGAAAGCAGAGAGTCGGGATAAATGGGTCCTTTTCGGGTTAGAAATCGGTGGTTAGTGGTGTGTCACAGGGATCGGTGCTGGGACCACAACTGTTTACAATATACATAGATGACCTGGAAGAGGGGACAGAGTGTAGTGTAACAAAATTTGCAGATGACACAAAGATTAGTGGGAAAGCGGGTTGTGTAGAGGACACAGAGAGGCTGCAAAGAGATTTAGATAGGTTAAGCGAATGGGCTAAGGTTTGGCAGATGGAAAACAATGTCGGAAAATGTGAGGTCATCCACCTTGGAAAAAAAAAACAGTAAAAGGGAATATTATTTGAATGGGGAGAAATTACAACATGCTGCGGTGCAGAGGGACCTGGGGGTCCTTGTGCATGAATCCCTAAAAGTTAGTTTGCAGGTGCAGCAGGTAATCAGGAAGGCGAATGGAATGTTGGCCTTCATTGCGAAAGGGATGGAGTAAAAAAGCAGGGAGGTCCTGCTGCAACTGTGCAGCGTATTGGTGAGGCCGCACCTGGAGTACTGCTTAAGGAAGGATATACTAGCTTTGGAGGGGGTACAGAGACGATTCACTCGGCTGATTCTGGAGATGGGAGGGTTACCTTATGATGATAGATTGAGTAGACTGGGTCTTTACTTGTTGGAGTTCAGAAGGATGAGGGGTGAACTCATAGAAACATTTAAAATAATGAAAGGGATAGACAGGATAGAGGCAGAGAGGTTGTTTCCACTGGTCGGGGAGATTAGAACTAGAGGGCACAGCCTCAAAATATGGGGGAGCCAATTTAAAACCGAGTTGAGAAGGAATTTCTTCTCCCAGAGGGTTGTGAATCTGTGGAATTCTCTGCCCAAGGAAGCAGCTGAGGCTAGCTCATTGAATGTATTCAAATCACAGATAGATAGATTTTTAAGGGAAATTAAGGGTTACGGGGAGCGGGCGGGTAAGTGGAGCTGAGTCCACGGTCAGATCAGCCATGATCTTGTTGAATGGCGGAGCAGGCTCGAGGGGCTAGATGGCCTACTCCTGTTCCTAATTCTTATGTTCTTATGTTCTTCTGTAAAGCTGCAGATTACTGATACACATAATGTGCCTGGTTTATCACATTCCCTATCACCCACAGGCCTCGGGTCAGGTAGGGAGAGCGAATCGTACTGTCCAAACAATGCTGGAAATGCTGGGTGAAGAGTGGGAGGGTTGAAAGGTGACCCTGATTTGAATGTCTATCCCTGGGAATGTTGCCTCAAGTACAGGGCTAACACCCTGTGAGGCAATGATTGCCCATCCAATACAACTACCAGAGCACCTTTTCTGTCCACCCATGACAGGATCACAGGAAGAGGCAGCAGCTGCAGAACAATGGTGCCGCAGTTGGTACAACATGTGGGGGAAATACAGAAACAGGTCGCGGCAGCAAGTGGTGAAAATCAGGAAAAGTTGCAGCTGTATTTAACACAGGGTCAACACGTGTGGAGCATCAAGTGGGAGATCGGGTGATGGGACAAAAGGTTTGTGAAAAGAAACCTTTTCCCAAGCCCACATGGGAAGGGCTGTGCGTTATTGTAGAGAAAGTGTGCCTTCAGTTTATCGAGTGCGATCAGACAGGGGCAAGTCAAGTAAATGGCTCCACAGCGAACAGTTCAAATCATTTCAAGGTTCCTCGGACTGAACTCACCAGAGGTTCCTGGATCCGCCAATGGTTTTCTCTCTTTGTGTCTTTTGCAGGTGTCGGTGGGAATGCTGGTCCTGATGGGGGCTATAAGCCGTGGAGAGTGGGGCATCCATCACTCAGAGGCAGAGGCCAGAGATGGAGCATCGGGTATCATGTGACAAGTGGTGGTCCAGTAATCCTTGAATGTAACATCACCGGGCACAACTTGCAGACAGACCTGGATGTGTGTTTCTTCCGGAGGAGATTGGAGGATAAGTCAGGACCAAACTCTGGTTGGCAGAACATGGGCAAGATGGGGATTCCGTGTGAGGGTTCGCTGATGTGCAACAGGAGGCTTAAGTGGTGAGTAAGAACCTTGAACTTTCCATTTTCTGGCCCAGACACGAGGCCGATATAGATGTTTCCCTGCACACATGCCTGACTGCAAACAGTGCGGACTTGATCGAATAATTGAGACTATTGTAATTAATACTTCAAAATGGGAGGCCCAGAAAATGAAGCAGCTCAATGGCCCATCCTCTGGAAGGACCTATAAATGGATTGTAGTTACGTGTACACATGAAGTTTTATATAATGATTTGTGATTCGAGATTATTCCTACTCTGTTAAGCTTTTCCTGTGTCTTTGCCGCCCACATTATGTAATCGAACACGTGGATTTTTAGCCTGCAATGCTGAGAGGAATGGTGCACAATTACAAATACAGAAAACACTCGGATCCCAAATCTTATATTGGACAAACAAATGACAATCTGGGATCAGATGGGGATGTGAGGTGTGAAGATATGGAGCAGTGTATTATGCCAGGAAACCCTGCAAGCAAAATGACATTGAGGAAACATCACAAAGCATTCTAACAGCAATGACAATAAGAACAGACTGGGTAAGGATTAAACCTGCGAGAGATTTTAGACTCAGTGACAGTGGTGGAATCGGATGTCCAAACTATATACTCGGCTTCCTCCCTTAAACCGATTTCCACCTGGATCTCCGTAGCACCATTCACTGGGATCAGGACCCAACTTGCAATTTCCGTCGGTAACTCAGGACTAAAGCAAAACGATGGAGTTAATACAGGGCACTCTTGCTTCCCATGACGTTAAGCCAAGTCCGAAGTGGTCACACAGTAATGACCCCTTCCCATCTATCCGTGTCTTGCTAGTCCCAATTTCCATCTTTGAACACTAACAGTACAATTAGGGGAGCGCTCATCCAGGGTGAAACCACAAGCCGGGACACTATTCTGGGTGACATCACACCGACACATCCTCGTTCCTTTGGTCAGAGTTCAGCGATAAATCTGGTGCCATCCTGGGCTCACCACTCTCTGCCAATACCTTTGGATAGTTAACCAATTCCTTATGTATGTCCCCTTCCAGGACGCCTATGGACTCCACCTCGAATATCTCAAGGGGCTTCTAGTCAGGTGGAAGGTGTGGAATTGCAATAGTCACAGTGAAAAATTGTCCTTAAATCCGCCTCACAGGAGTGTTTTACTGGGTATGCAGCTCACAGGCGCTTAACATTACAATGGTTTCTTCCATCACCAATCCATTTGTCTAGCTGTTCATCAGTTATAAAATAATGGGTACGATTTTTCTCTATCTTTCAAACCCTTTTGTACTTGTGACAGTATAAATGAGCCGTGCTTGCTGCACGTGATCCCTTTGGCGATCTGAGCTTTAGATGTCACTGTCTCACTTATTACTTCATTAATTTTCTCCTGAGTCTGTTGAAAGTTGTCAACCATTTCCTTCAAAGGCACTAAAACTTCTTGTTGTTGATCCAACGACCCTGTCACTATCCTATTCCCCCCTCCCATAATACCCTTTAATTGCTCTCGCATGGCTCCATCATGTTCCCACAGGTCTTCTATATCTATCCTGTTCCAAGCGGCCATCCCTACTGTAGCCCCGATACCCAACCATTCAGCTCGATCCCGTTTTCCTCGCTGTCTAATGGGGTGTGTGGTGTTATCACTTGGAACGGCATCGATATCTCCCCCTGAACTTCTCGCCATAAACTGTCCAAGTTTTTCGGACAACATCTGTTGGTAGAGCCTCTCATAGGTTTTATTGCACAAACCTGATGCCGATTTTTGAAATATCAAGCAGAGCAGAGAATATTTCAAATCTCACATTGTTGTATAAAGTCTGATATGTTTTGAAAACCAATAAACCATTGCTGGGACCCTTGTCCACAACTGGGCATCTGGTAGAGGCCGAATGGGCGGTTTCTCCTGACAACTCCGTACTCTTCAACACTTTGAAGCAGGAGGCCCAAGATGAAAGAGTACGAGTATAGTCCCAAAACCTGGCTTCACACCCACAGCAGTCAGCATGTCGTTTCCAGAGCTGAGGGAGATTGAGAGAGCTGGTCATTGCCCGTGTCCCATTAGGGAACACAAAGGTGTTCTTAGTATAGGGTCTGCCCAAAGGCTGAACGTCCTTGTCTTTACTGGTGTTCACTCTATCCGATACCACTTAACAAGCACATGCTGTGCTATTCGCGAACGTTTACCGATACACATACATGTTAGTCAAAGCCATTTCTCTGCTCGTACGTACATAAGAACATAAGAAATAAGAGCCAGATTCGGCTATTTGGTCCTTCCAACCTGCTCCGCCATTTAATAAGATCAAGGATGATTTTTGACCTCAACTCCACCTTCCTGCATTATCCCCATATCTCTTAGTTCCATCAGTTCCCAAGTATTTATTGATCTCTCTCTTGAATATACTTAACGACTGAGCTCTCTGGTGTAGAGAATTCATAAGATTCACAATCCTTTGAGTTAAGAAATTTCTCCTCCTCTCAGTCCTAAATGGCCGAACCTTACTTTGCGACCATGACTCCGAAGCCAGGGGAAACATTTTCCTAGCATCGAAACACTCAAGCCCCTTATGAATGTTATATATTTCAATTAGATCACCTCTCATTCTTCTAAACTCTAGGAAATATGGGTCTAGTCTACTCAATCTCCTCTTATAGGGCAATCCCCTCATCCCAGGAACCAGCCTAGTGAACCTTTGTTGCACTCCCTCTAAGACATGTATATCTTTCCTCAGGTACGGAGACCAGAATTGTACACAGCACTCCAGGTTGGCCTCATCAATGCTCTGCATAATTGTAGGAAGACTTCTTTACTCTTATACTCCAATCTCTTTGTAACAAAAGTTAACATACCATTTGCCTTCCTAATTGATTGCGTTTGTGAATCAATTAGGAAGGCAAATGGTATGTTAACTTTTGTTACAAAGAGATTGGAGTATGAGTAAAATAGTCTTCCTACAATTATACAGAGCATTGATGAGGCCAACCTGGAGTGCTGTGTACAATTCTGGTCTCCGTACCTCAGGAAAGATATACATGTCTTAGAGGGAGTGCAACAATGGTTCACTAGGCTGGTTCCTGGGATGAGAGGATTGCCCTATAAGGGGAGATTGAGTAGACTAGACCCATATTCCCTAGAGTTTAGAAGAATGAGAGGTGATCTAATTGAAATATATAAAATTCGTAAGGGGCTTGAGTGTTTCGATGCTAGGAAAATGTTTCTCCTGGCTTCGGAGTCATGGTCGCAAAGTGAGGTTCGGCCATTTAGGACTGAGAGGAGGAGAAATTTCTTAACTCAAAGGATTGTGAATCTTATGAATTCTCTACACCAGAGAGCTATGGATGCTCAGTCGTTAAGTATATTCAAGAGAGAGATCGATAAATATTTGGGTTCACAAATATTTGACCATGGCCTGGTCCAATTGGTGGTATAACTTGTGACGACATATTGCCAGTGGCCCGAGAGGCTTCTAGATTCAACGAGGGGCACGACGCTGCCCAACATGACAGCGAACAATAAGTTCATGGTTCAACCACGGTAATATATCTGAAAGATATGTTCTTGGTTAATATCTGACATCATTGATTATTTAGGTTGCAAGCGTAAAATATCTATAATCATTGACTAAATCACAGCTACAATATCACTAAATGATCTAATTTAAAGAATAACCTCTTTAACTGAGACAAACCCTGAAAACAACAAGCAAGACACTTGCTCTCTCCTTATCTCCCAAGGTTTCTCTCTCTCTCTCTTGGAACTGGCGAGCAGCCAGCAACATGCGAGAGACTCGTGCGTCTCCCTCTCTCTCGGAGCAGGTGATCAACAGCTTGTTTTGAAATTAACCCTTTCATTATCCTTATCAATACCACACACAGATGTACATTGGGAATTTCCAGCTCCAAGTCCTTCCACTGTGTAGTTAATGGTTTTCGCCCACTCCCTCAGGTAGGGAGGGTTCAGAATTTTCAAACTCCTCCTTCTCGCTCCATGTTAAGTTTAAAAGCTCATCAGACTCAGAGTCTAGGAATGTCCGATCGGACTCGTTCCCTTCAACTTGCTTATTGTCACCATCCATCAGAGCGATGCAATGTCCCATTCCAATATCATGTTGCTGCCCTTCCTTTATCTGATTAATATGTCGCCACCTCTCCCATTTATCATCTTGTACACATTACTGCTCAATCTGTCTATTATCGAGAGGTGCTTCGAATCTCTTTGCCCATTTTCCTGTGACCTTATTTAGTGTCACTGTTTCTTTGACAGTCCCCAGCCAGTGAAAACATGCTCAATAAGTCCCATTGCAGTTTGTGCAGCAGTGGCTCATCTCACAGGGATCGCCTCAACCCATTGAGAGAAACAGCCAATTATAACCAAGACGTACTGGATCCCCTTCTGAGTCGCCTGAAATGGCCCAATGTAATCAATCTGCAAATTTCCCCATGGGCCATCGGAGGCTGGGACATGGCTAGGGGATGTTTTATCTCTGGGCCTAGGTTCACACTGGGCACACGTCAGGCAGTCATTAGGTACGTTGTGGAAGGCGGGGGTGGGGGGAGGTGGGGTCAGGGATTGGATTTGGTGAAGTGATTTGGAAAGTTGCCCTTTTATCTCGGATCTGGGTTTGAATCCAGACAGACTGGATTCCCCAGTGTGAATTGTACAGTAAGCACCTTTACTTCCCCCGATATAAACACCTACATTTTAAACATCAACAGGTTTTTGCTTATTTTGGTTTCCCCTAAATTTGACATTTGCCGATTTGTTTGGAACTTTGTGATTTCTGGGAGGCTTCCACAAACAGCAACATGATCAAGGCCAGATAATCTGTTTTAGTGACGTTGATTGAGGGTTAAATATTGGCTAGGACTTCCCTGTTCTTCTTGGAATAGTGCCATGGAATCTTTTACTTCCGCCAGAGGGAGCAGGAGGGGTCTTGGTTTAATGTCTCATCCAAAAGACAGCACCTCAGTATTCCCTCAGTACTGCACTGGATTGTCAGCCTAGATTTTTGTTACATTAAATGTAAATGTATAGTTACAATGGTGCGCCACAGGGTGCACTGTGGTGGGAGACATGAAAGTACCTGTGAGACAGAGTATAAAAGGCTGCCCACCACACCGGAGGGGCACTCTGGAGTTACATAATAAAGGACCAAGGTCACAGTAGTTACTACAACACCAGACTGTGTGGAGTCAGTGATTTGAGTGCAACATACATCAACAAATTGGCGACGAGGACACGGTCAAGCTCTTCACGTAACTATGGCTACTTTGGGCATGCTAAAGGATTTCACAGAGGGTAATGACTGGGATACCTTTACAAAAAGGCACGAGTATTATTTTATAGCAAACGACCTGACAGGGAACACGAACGCACTGATAGAGAAGTGTAAGGCGATATTGCTGTCCAGTTGTGGCAATGAGGTTTACCGTCTCATCAGGGATTTGCTGGCACCCGTAAGCGCCAAGGACAAGTCATATGAGGAGCTGATTGAACTCATTCGTAACCAACTGAAACCGAAGGACAGCATCCTCACGGCCAGGCACAAATTCTACCATCACTGCAGACCTGAGGGCCAGGATGTCACAAAATATGCTGCGGACATCAGGAGACTTGCGGCGCCGTGCGATTTTGGCACGTACCTTAACGAGGCATTGCGAGACGTCTTTGTTATGGGGATTGGCCATGAGGGCCTCCTTCACAAGCTGTTATCTACTGAATCAACAGTCAGCCTGCAGCAAGCCATCAACATCAGTCGGGCATTTATAACCTCGACTTGCAGCACCAAGCAGATGATCCACGCGGTCTTGAACCCGGCAGGTACTACTCACAGGATAGCGCCCGTCACGGAGAAAACTGCAGAACGTGGCTCTGCCCAGGGCAGAGAGCACGGACCTCAGGGTCCTGGAACTCAGAGTCCGTCGAGGGGGGCTAATCGAGGAGCACCATGCTGGCGCTGCGGAGGAAGCCGTGGGGCTCACCGGTGCAGGTTTGCGGAGTATACGTGCAATACCTGCCACACGAAAGGCCACCTTCAGCGTGTGTGCAAAAGAAACACGACTCACCGTGTGGCTGAGGAGATTGTAGATGATCTGTTGTCCAGCAAGGAGCATTGCATTTGGCTCGACGGGCATCCCAGCCCCAGGTAGAAGAAGATGATGCGTTTGGACTGTATACGTGTACCGATGATTCGGTTCCAGTGATTATGGAAGTCAAGATTAACAGAGTCCCAGTGAGTATGGAAGTGGACACGGGATCGGGTCCGTCATTGATGAGTCAGGAAACTTTTAATAAACTGTGGATCAACCCAGCTGCACGACCCAAGCTGGTCCCGGTCACGGCGAAGCTGCGTACCTACACCAAGGAACTGAGACCTGTTCTTGGCAGAGCGGATGTGCAGGTATCTCACGGTGGCGAGACGCACGGTTTACCTTTGTGGATCATTGCAGGCGATGGGCCGACGCTACTCGGCAGGAGATGGATGGGGAAGGTCTGTGGGAGCTGGGAAGACTTCATTTCTCCACAGATCGCTGTCCCCCGTGTTCACAGGCAGAGCAGGCCTCCACCTTCGGATCGGATGGCAGCGAAGGAAGCGTGTGTGGGGTTGGGCAGAGCAGCGGTGGCTGTCGACTCTCCCCTGCAAAGTCTGAGAGTGAGAAAGAGTCACTGGAACCAGCAGCAGCACCGACCGAGCTGGAGAAGAGAGAAGGGCTTCGACGGGCTGCTCCAGCAGGCACCATCGGCCCACAGGCAGAGACTGCCGTTAGCGGGGCGTGCAGCGGGAGGAGCAGTGAATCGGCAGTTTCGGGAGCAGGACTCGCTCGGTGACGTCGTGAGGGCCGGTGCTCCGAGGAGCGGGCTTGTCCAGGATCGGCTGCGGCGGTGAGGAGGTCGGCTCCAGAGGATGTGTGTGTGTGTGGCAGCTCCCGGGCAAAAAGGTCAGCTGCATGGGGTGCTCCGGAAGATGCGGCAGTGTGGGGACCGGTGCGTTGCGGCTTCCGAGTGCGTTCAGAGTGTGGTGGCTCTCTCTCTCTCTCTCTCTCTCACACCAGCAGAGCACCTAAAATGGCGAGCCTCGTGGCAGCAGAGTTCTGCAGAGAGAGGCAGGCAGGCACCAGCAGAGCACCTAAAATGGCGGCACCCAGTAGAAACCTCGTGGGAAAAACAAAATGGCGTCTTAAAAGGGAAATATTCCGCGGTAGTCTTAAAGGGGCCTTACACCATTGGCGGTCCCCACAAAGAGACCTTTGTAAGGGCAAGAGTGAGTCAAAATGATTACTGTGATTAAAATGATTGATATGATTGGTGAAAAGAGTTAATATCACAATGCACAGTTAAAAGGGTTAATGGATCTGTGACTAACGTGACTAATGGATTAATGCGATTTCTGATTTTATGTGATTTATGCAATTGTTCAGCGGCTGCAGACAAGCCGCAAAGGCAACTATTTTCTGAGAACAGAGGCAACGCTCTAGTTGCGATACCCTGTCTCAGCGCAGCCCATTACCTCGGGCAAAAAGGGGCAGTATGCCACCACCATACCTCACCCAGTACAGCTGGGATTTAATAACTGTTCAGTGCACCTGCAACCTTTTGATGTAACTCTTCAACGCATCTATATGTATCATACAAATGTACTGTCTATGTGTACCTGCTTTGTACTGGAGATTATGTTTGTGTGCTTGTATCACCCATGTAAGGACTGCAAATACCACACGCTTGCGCCGAATCGCAAGCATAATCTCTACATTGGGGGGAAGAGGGAAGTGGATGATCACGGACTTACACTCACAAATCAACCAGGACGAACAAGGCCGAAGTTACCGGCAATTTGCTTTTGGAACTGGGGGCGGGGGGGAGTGAGATGTTATGCATTGTCCATGTACATTAAATGTAAATGTATAGTTACAATGGTGCGCTGTGGTGGAAGACCCGAATGTACCTACGAGACAGAGTATAAAAGGCTGCCCAACACACCAGAGGGGCACTCTGGAGTTACACAATAAAGGACCAAGGTCACAGCAATTACTACAACACCAGACTGTGTGGAATCAGTGATTTGAGTGCGACATACATTGGAAGTTTTGTGCTCAAAGTCCTGGGGAAGGATTTGAACCCACAACCTTCGAACTCACGAGGCGAGAGTGCTGTCAATGGAGCTGCAGTAAATGCCTTAACGAGTCAACTCTGAGCAGAACAAGTTCTTTCTTTCTGACTCCCAGGAACAGGTAGTGGCTGAGCCTGGACACCAGGTGGTGCTGTTTCAGGACCCTGAGTCTGTGCAGGACTTCACCTTATTACATCCTTCTTGCTTTCTATATCAGTGCCTTGAAGAAAGAGATAATTTCAGGAGCTTCACTGACAAACCCAAACGGAGTGAAACATGAGCGTGTGTCAGAGATAGCGTTGCATCATTGTGGCCCTGATTCTCCAACCAGTGCTTGCCTACAGCTTAAATCAAAAAGGACTTGCATTTATATCGGCGGCTGTGACAGGAGGGGCAGGATGTTCAGATGGCAGTTCATCGGAAAGATCTTCCATTAAATTTAAGCTCAGAAATGCCGACACGGCAACCTACAAGACCAGGGAAAGCTGACCAGCAACTTCAAAAAAGTTGATGTAGTCTCAAAAGGCTGAGAACTCAGGAACGGCCCTAATTACAGCCCCTGACATGTGAGAACAAGTAGTTATGTGGGCTGTGGAACTTAAGCTGTCGGTATAGCCAAAGAAAGAACTAGCATTTCTATAGTACCTTTCGTGACTTCTGGACATCCAAAAGTACCTCACAGCCAATGCAATACTTATTGAAGTGTAGTCACTGTTGTAAAGTAGGAAACACGGCAGCCAATTTGTGTACAGCAAGCTCCCACATACAACACTGTGATAATTACTAGATAAACTGTTTTAGTGATGTTGGCCAGTACACCGGGGAGAACTCCCATGCTCTTCTGCGAATAGTGCCGTTGGTTCTTCTATACCTGTAATGTATACACCTGAGTATATTCTCAGGTGTATACATTACAATGTCCATCATAAAGGCCTTTTGGAGCCCCAGTTTAGCTTCTCATCCAAATGAGTGTCAATCCGAGTGTCAGACAGAATTCTTTGCTCAAGTCTCTGGAGTGGGGCTTAAATCCTTCTGATACAGACTGAAATATCTTATATCATTTCTATTTATGATACCTTTGGCAGTGAAGATGGTTGCGGGGGGTGGGGGGGAGAAGGAAATTGATGGCAAAGAGAGAGGGAAGGGAAATTAGTTGCTGGTGAAAGAGAGAGGGAAGTGGGAATGGGTGGCAATGAGGGGAGAAGAGGAATTAGAAGTTAGGAGGGTGATTTGGGGGATCTGAGAAAAGCTGGGGGTGATACTTTGGGTGAGCGGATCTAACCAGTGGTAAGAGAGAGAGAGAGCGAGAGAGAGAGTGGGCAGGGTGAGACCCAGCATTAACTGGGAGTGAGCAGGGTGAGACCCAGCATTAACTGAGAGAGTGGGCAGGGTGAGACCCCGTATTAACTGGGGAGTGGGCAGGGTGAGGCCCAGCATTAACTGGGGAGTGGGCAGAGTGAGACCCAGCATTAACTGGGGAGTGGGCAGGGTGAGACACAGCATTAACTGGGGAGTGGGCAGAGTGAGACCCAGCATTAACTGGGAGAGTGGGCAGGGTGAGACCCAGCATTAACTGGGGAGTGAGCAGGGTGAGACCCAGCATTAACTGGGGAGTGGGCAGGGTGAGACCCAGCAGTAACTGGGGAGTGGGCAGGGTGAGACCCAGCATTAACTGGGAAGTAGGCAGGGTGAGACCCAGCATTAACTGGGAAGTGAGTAGGGTGAGACCCAGCATTAACTGGGGAGTGAGCAGGGTGAGACCCAGCATTAACTGGGGAGTGGGCAGGGTGAGACCCAGCATTAACTGGGGAGTGGGCAGGGTGAGACCCAGCATTAACTGAGAGTGGGCAGGGTGAGACCCAGCATTAAATGAGAGTGGGCAGGGTGAGACCCAGCATTAACTGAGAGTGGGCAGGGTGAGACCCAGCATTAACTGGGGAGTGAGCAGGGTGAGACCCAGCATTAACTGGGGAGTGGGCAGGGTGAGACCCAGCATTAACTGGGGAGTGGGCAGGGTGAGACCCAGCATTAACTGAGAGAGTGGGCAGGGTGAGACCCAGCATTAACTGGGGAGTGGGCAGGGTGAGACCCAGCATTAACTGAGAGAGTGGGCAGGGTGAGACCCAGCATTAACTGAGGAGTGAGCAGGGTGAGACCCAGCATTAACTGGGGAGTGAGCAGGGTGAGACCCAGCATTAACTGGGGAGTGGGCAGGGTGAGACCCAGCATTAACTGGGGAGTGGGCAGGGTGAGACCCAGTATTAACTGGGGAGCGGGAAGGTGCCTCAGCATGAACTGGGAGGGGGCAAGGACTACTGAATAACAGATTGAACTGAGGGGGGAAGAGTGTCACTTTGAACCGGCGGGGGAGTAAAGGCAACTTCAATGGGGGAGGGGAGAGTACCAGCTAGTATGAAGGGAGAGAGGAGAGCCAGGTTAAATTGAAGGGGGAGGAAGTAGAGTATTACGTTAGGGAGTGTCTCTGTGAACTGGGTCTGGAGGGTAGAGTGTCTGGGAATCTGGACATTGGGTGTTGTGTGTGGGAGAGCGAGTGTTGAGGTAACTATTAGGGAAATGATGGGTCTGGTTGGTCTGTAGCATTTCGAAATATCATTTTCTCCTTTTTAAAATAAAAATTGTCAATTATGAATAATAAAAGTGCTAAAAGTAGCCATAATGGAGGTAAAAATGCAACATTTCCCAGAGGAACAATGACCGGAATGTTCCGTACCGGGTCGGGTGCGGGTGGTCGCCGTGGCAGGTCATGACCCCAGTCCTGATTCCATCCCACTGCTGAGATCAACTTTGCGTTAATGGGGCCTATTAAGCCCGCCCTGCGCGTTACCCGGTCCTATTAATTGGTGCGGGTCTGATAACGTTATCGACGTTTTCAGCTGGGATATTTAAAGCAGCCATGGCCACATTGCATTTGTAAGTTCATCTAGGATAGTGCGGCATTGCAGTGCACCATGGGACTGCTGGAAGGAGTGCCTAATATGACTGGACTGAGACAGAGAGCTACACCCAGGTTCCCCGATGTCTCCCTCCATACGCTTGATGAGGGAGTCAGAGCACACAGGGATGTCCTCTTCCCTTCTAATGGGCGGAAGAGACCTCCCTAGGAGACCAACAGAGCCTGGCTCTAAATAGCAGAGTAAGTAAACAGCAAGCATATTGTGAGGAGGACCTGGATGCAGTGCCACAATTATCTGAATGATCTCATTGGATCACAGAACGTTAGTACAAAGCCACACTCAACTTCATCCTGCTGTGCCTCTCATCACATCCCCATCACTCTGCCTTCCCTACTTTCTCCTGCACATCCTTACTCACACCAACGTACCTTACACGTCCACCCATCCCTCTCTCTAAATCTACATTATCACATCCCCATTTGACTAGCTACTCCTCAATATTCACCCTCATCCTAATGCAATCATACCAATGAACAATACACAAGGAGACCACTAGGCTTTGGCAGCACACTCCATTATAGCCTCCCTCTAAAGTTGAAACCCATCCATTCCTTACACACATTCCATCACCTTACTCAACATTCTCTTCTTTCCCTCCCACAATAAGAGGGAGTGAACCGGAGATGGCACACCATCATCGGTGACCCTAACATCAGCAGAGGAGGCTACCTTGGAAGTTTCCGAGAAGCTGGAGGTAGGAGACAGAGAGAGAGGGACATCTCAGCAACATTTTGCAGTTGGCTGTCCTCAGATGAATCACAGGTCACCAATGCCTTGTTTGACATGTCAGCCAATTATATCAACTTTGCCACTGATGAAGTCAATGATACTGAGCGAGTGCTCAGCTTTGCCATGCTGGCTGGCTTCCCATGGGTGCAGGGCACTCCATTATAACCCAGGAGTAATTGTCAACTGCAAGGGCTTTCACTCCCTCAATGTGCAGCTCGTCTGCAACCATAGGCAGATCATCGTACATGTGTGCACTAAATTCCCTGGCAGCTGCTATGACTCTTTCATCCTGTGCTAGTCCAGCCTCCCTCAGCTCTTCGCTCCTCCAAACAGACTCTCCGGCTGGCTGCTTGGAAGCAAAGGGTATCCACTGAAGATGTGGCTCATGGCATCATTGAGGAAACCAAGTACTGAGCCCAGGAGAGATATAATGAAAGCTACATTTCCACCTGATAGAGCAGACAATAGAAATGCTGAAAATGCGCTTCAGATGCCTTGACAGATCTGTAGGAATCCTTCAGTACGCACCAGCCAGGGTCTCCAGAACCATTGTGATCTGCTGTGCCCTGCACAACAAAGCGAGGATTAGTGCTGCATGAGAACTGATGTCAGTAGCCACTGAATGGTCATCATATGCAGAATGGTATCGGTACCCTTTCTTCAAATAACATATCTAACTCATCTCTTTACTCTCCCACAGAGTACATCAACATCCATATCCAGGAGGAAGAGGACTCTTCAGAGGAGCCTCCAGCCTTTGAGGGTGGACCATCACCAGACATAAGCGCACCCAACACCAGCGCAGATATGCACACCTCAGAGGGTACCATGCGAGGTAGAGTAGTATTGTCACCTGGTGTCTCACAACTCACAAGTGAGCAAGAGCAGATGGTGGAGACAGGGGCAGCAGTGGAGAATCCTCGGCTGCAGGTCGCAGGGCGCTCCCAGCTCTGCTCAGCTACATGCAGACGCTGAGCCTAGGGGGCAATCCAGAAAGAGGCTGTATCTGGAGGTGCAGCAAGAAGTGCAGGAGGCAGTGACAAGTTTTGCAAGTGCGATGTCTACAAATGTGCACAGAATGGAGGAGTCCATCTCTGAAGAGGGAAATTACAAATCTTTAAAATAGTAAAACATCATGCCATTTTAAAACTGATCTCTCATATTTTAAAATGGAACCTACAGACTGTGGGAACATTCCACGAGAAAGCAAAGCTTTCCAGTTCGCAGACCAAAGACCTTGGGAGGCAAGAGTACAGTCAGATAACCTAGAAACTGAACTGAATAACAAGATAAAGATAGGATAGAAATGAACGACCATAACCATATCCGGAATTACCATTTCAGGCATGTAGAAGCCAGATTGGAGGAAGCGCTGTATTAATCAATCATGTATTAATCAATCACCATGTATTAATTGTAACTTGTGTAATTACATAATGACTTAATCTGAAATTGTATAAAGGACAATGTCTTCAGTCATTTCGCTGAGTGTTCCTTTATGGAATAGCTCCCTTGCCGGATGGTATTAATTAATAAAACTGCATTTACTTTAAGGCTAACGGACTCCGAGTGGTGGTTTGAAGTTAACCCTTACAACTTGACACTGCGAGCAGGGTCTGCTGGACGGGCAAATTCGACTCAAAGCCGAAACAGCCCAAAACCGAGTGAGTAGAGAATTGCCTTGAGAAATTCTCCTCCCAAGAGGCCTGGCCAGCGATCCAATGAATCTGAAGCGGAGTCCGTGTAGCCGGTAAATCCAGTTGAGGGGTGCGTCAGGGCACTGTAAGTAAATCCGGGTGTCAGGAGAATAAGTACTTATACAAGATATCGGGGAATCCCTGGTGAGGGCAGATTAGCTATCCAGCCAGAAATGAAGCTCTGCATAAGTAAAGGCGGAAAAATGGGAACTGGGGAAAAAGCCCCGGTGTGAGAAAGGGCAAAGGAAACTGCCAAGGCCCTTGGAGGGGTGAGGTACAAACTACCAGAAAAGTTTCTGAGAGATAAATATGCAAAGGTTAGGAGGAAAATGGTGAAGGAAGGATATGATGAAGAAAAAAAGATCCCTGGAAACTCAACTGGTGATTGCAAAGAAAGGGAAACAAAGGGAAGGAGGCAGTTATAGTGTGTATAGAGACTTCACAAATGCAAGGAGAAAAGGAGGAGTGGAAAGATAGGTGTAGAGAGAAACAGAAAAAATAAGAAAACAGTAAAAGCAGAATTAATGGTAATAAGCCAGTGCCTACAATTACGGAGGTTAAGAGATGAAGTGAGTAGCTGGAGAATGATGCCCACCGGACGGTTGGTACAGAAACAGATGAAGAAAAACAAGGGAACCAGAAATAAGTTGCTGAGAAAAAAAAATTAATAAAAAAAGAGAAAATAAGCTTTGTTGAATGGAAAGTTGGTGTGAATGTCTGTCTTTAAAATAAAGTGTCTGTTATGTTTGTTTAAGCTCCACCCACTTCTGTGCAGAAACTAGCTGGTTAACCCTTTTATCATAGATGTGGAAAGTTTTATGAAAGTATGAATTGAGTGTTAAAATAATCATTGTTTACCTCGAATTAAATTACATTTTAAGTTGGAAACGCAGGTGCGGATTTATTTTGATTATGATTTATGGAGCGATGAAATGCACAAAGGATGGGTTTGTTTAACAAAAGATAAAAACTCAAGCCTTGCTAAAAAAAAAGAAAATAGAACCAACACAGAAGCTTCAGCTCTTGTGCTGAGAAATTTGGATGTTCTAATGGATTACAAAAAAAAATGCGTGGTCTCGTTTTAAAAAAAAATTCCAACACACTCACTTACTTGTCAAAAGAAAACACGTAATCATTGATTACAATGAGTTGAAAGACAATAAATTTAGTCTATGAATGAGATAAAGAAAGGAGAAGGGAGAGTCTAATGGCTTTTTAAAAAAAAGCCGACGTGGATTTCTCGAGGCTATGGGCTGTGCGAAGCTACGCCCTCGTTTTACAGTACTTGAATTGGGTTTTGGGATATTTTAGGTGATTTTCCTTGATAAACATTTTGATTGTATTGGAAAATCTTGGGTTTGGAAACCTTTTTATAAGAAATAATACTAAACAGTGTCGGAAGAAATAAAACTAAGATGATTGAAAAAATCTAAAAATGCAATTTTCTCTGATGAGAGACAGAAATGCCATTTGGGGGAGATGAAATAAGATATGGAAGTAGCCTTGGAAATGATTTGTGAGAACTTGAATTGCGAGCACTTGTATGTTAAGATAGTTTATAAACTATCACTTGTTTTTGAATACAGGAAACCAGACATTTCTGGCCAGAATTACTACCCACGATACTAATGAGGGTTACGCGTCACACCAAATCGAAAGACAGGATTAACCCTCTATGAGCAATGAAGTTACCTGAGGGGATAGTTAGAGGAGGGGAAGAATTAGGACCATTACGAGATAGAATCAGGAAGTAAGAGATAGACAAAGGGATGAAGATAAGATAAAGGACAAAACCCCAGGCGGTAGTGCCGGAGGTTGGAGCGAAGTTAATGGTTCGAGAATTATCATAGAAACATAGAAACTAGGTGCAGGAGTAGGCCATTCAGCTCTTCAAGCCTGCACCACCATTCAATAAGATCATAGCTGATCATTCACCTCAGTACTCCTTTCCTGCTTTCTCTCCATACCCTTTGATTCCTTGAGCCATAAGGCCCATATCTAACTTCCTCTTGAATATATCCAATGAACTGGCATCAACAACTCTCTGTGGTAGGGAATTCCACAGGTTAACAACTCTCTGAGTGAAGAAGTTTCTCCTCATCTCAGTCCTAAATGGCTTACCCCTTATCCTTAGACTATGGTCCCTGGTTCTGGACTTCCCCAACATCAGGAACATTCTTCCTGCATCTAACCTGTCCAGTCCTGTCAGAATTTTATATCTTTCGATGAGATCCCCTCTCATCCTTCTAAACTCCAGTGAATATAGGCCCAGTCAATCCAGTCTCTCCTCATATGTCAGTCCTGCCATCCCGGAAATCAGTCTGGTGAACCTTCGCTGCACTCCTTCAATAGCAAGAACGTCCTTCCTCAGATTCGGAGACCAAAACTGAACACAATATTCCAGGTGAGGCCTCACTAAGGCCCTGTACAACTGCAGTAAGACCTCCCTGCTCCTATACTCAAATCCACTAGCTATGAAGGCCAACATACCATTTGCCTTCTTTACCACCTGCTGAACCTGCATGCCAACTTTCAATGACTGATGTACCATGACACCCAGGTCTCGCTGCACTTCCTCTTTTCCTAATCTGCCGCCATTCAGATAATATTCTGCCTTCGTGTTTTTGCCACCAAAGTGGATAACCTCACATTTATCCACATTATACTCCATCTGCCACACATTTGCCCACTCACCTAACCTGTCCAAGACACCCTGCAGCCTTTTAGCATCCTCTTCACAGCTCACACTGTCACCCAGCTTAGTGTCATCTGCAAACTTGGAAATATTACACTCAATTCCCTCATCCAAATCTTTATTGTATATTGTAAATAGCTGTGATCCCAGCACTGAGCCCTGCGGTACCCCACTAGTCACTGCCTGCTATTCTGAAAGGGACCAGTTTATCCCGACTCTCTGCTTCCTGTCTGCCAACCAGTTCTCTATCCACGTCAGTACATTACCCCCAATACCATGTGCTTTAATTTTGCACACCAATCTTTTGTGTGGGACCTTGTCAAAAGCCTTTTGAAAGTCCAAATACACCACATCCACTGGTTCTCCCTTGTCCACTCCACCAGTTACATCCTCAAAAAATTCTAGAAGATTTGTCAAGCAGGATTTCCCTTTAATAAATCCATGCTGACTTGGACCGATGCTTTCCAAATGTGCTGCTATTTTATCTTCAATAATTGATTCCAACATTTTCCCCACTACTGATGTCAGGCTAACTGGTCTATAATTACCTGTTTTCTCTCTCCATCCTTTCTTCAAAAGTGGTGTTACATTAGCTACCCTCCAGTCCATAGGAACCGATCCAGAGTCGATAGACTGTTGGAAAATGATCACCAATGCATCCACTATTTCTAAGGCTACCTCCTTAAGTACTCTGGGATGAAGACTATCAGGCCCTGGGGATTCATCGGCCTTCAATCCCATAAATTTCCCGAACACAATTTCCCGCCTAATAAGGATATCCTTCAGTTCCTACTTCTCACTAGACCCTCGGTCCGTACTTCCGGAAGATTATTTGTGTCTTCCTTCGTGAAGACAGAACCAAAGTGTTTGCTTAACTGGTCTGCTATTTCTATGTTCCCCATTATAAATTCACCTGAATCTGACTGCAAGGAACCTATGTTTGTTTTCACTAACCTTTTTCTCTTTACAGATCTATAGAAGCTTTTGCAGTCAGTTTTTATGTTCCCAGCAAGCTTTCTCTCATACTCTATTTTCCCCCTCCTAATTAAACCCTTTGTCCTCCTCTGTTGTATTGCAAAATTCTCCCAGTCCTCAGGTTTTTCTGCTTTTTCTGGCCAATTTATATGCCTCTTTCTTGAATTTAACACTATCCTTAATTTCCCTTGTTCGTCACGGTTGAGCCACCTTCCCCGATTTATTTTTATTCCAGACAGGGATATCCAATTGTTGAAGTTCATCCATGTGATCTTTAAATGTTTGCCATTGCCTATCCACCGTCAACCCTTTAAGTATTACTCGCCAGTCTAATCTAGCCAAATCATGAATCATACCATCCAAGTTACCTTTCCTTAAATTCAGGATCCTAGTCTCTGAATTAACTATGTCACTCTCCATCTTAATAAAGAATTCTATCATATTATAGTTGCTCTTCCCCAAGGGGCCTCGAACAACAAAATTGCTAATTAGTCCTTTCTCATTACACATCACCCAGTCTAGGATGGCCAGCCCTCTAGTTGGTTCCTCAACATATTGGTCTAGAAAACCATCCCTAATCCACTCCAGGAAATCCTCCTCCACCGCATTGCTACCAGTTTGGTTAGCCCAATCAATATGTAGATTAAAGTCGCCCATGATAACTGCTGTATCTTTATTGCACGCATCCCTAATTTCTTGTTTGATGCTGTCCCCAACCTCACTACTACTGTGTGGTGGTCTGTACACAACTCCCACTAGCGTTTTCTACCCTTTGGTATTCCGTAGCTCCACCCATACCGATTCCACATCATCCAAGCTAATGTCCTTACTTACTATTGTATTAATTTCCTCTTTAACCAGCAATGCCACCCCACCTCCTTTTCCTTTCTGTCTATCCTTCCAAATTGTTGAATACCCCTGGATGTTGAGTTCCCAGCCTTGGTTACCCTGGAGCCATGTCTCCGTGATGTCAATTATATCATATCCGGTAACTGCTATCTGCGCAGTTAATTCGTCCACCTTATTCCAAATACTCCTCGCATTGAGGCACAGAGCCTTCAGGCTTGTCTTTTTAACAGATTTTGCCCCTTTAGAATTTTGCTGTAATGTGGCCCCTTTTGCTTTTTGCCTTTGGTTTCTCTGCCCTCCACTTTTACTTTTCTTCTTTCTATCTATTGCTTTTGCTTCTACCCCCATTCTACTTCCCTCTGTCTCCCTGCATAGGTTCCCATCCCCCTGCCATCTTAGATTAACCCCTCCCCAACAGCACTAGCAAACACTCCCCCCTAGGACATTGGTTCTGGTCCTGCCCAGGTGCAGACAGTCCGGTTTGTATTGGTCCCACCTCCCCCAGAACCGGTTCCAATGTCCCAGGAATTTGAATCCCTCCCTTCTGCATCACTCCTCAAGCCACGTATTCATCTGAGCTATCCTGAGATTCCTACTCTGACTAGCATGTGGCACTGGTAGCAATCCTGAGATTACTACTTTTGAGGTCCTACTTTTTAATTTAGCTCCTCGCTCCCTAAATTCATCTTGTAGGACCTCATCCTGTTTTTTACCTATATCATTGGTACCTATTTGCACCATGACAACTGGCTGTTCACCCTCCCTCTTCAAAATGTCTTGCACCCGCTCCGAGACATCCTTGACCCTTGCACCAGCGAGGCAATATACCATCCTGGAGTCTCGGTTGTGGCCGCAGAAATGTCTATCTATTCCCCTTATAATAGAATCAGCTACCACTATAGCACTCCCACTCTTTTTCCTGCCCTCCTGTGCAGCAGAGCCAGCCACGGTGCCACGAACTTGGCTGCTGCTGCTCTCCCCTGATCAGTCATCCCCTCAGCAGTATCCAAAGCGGTGTATCTGTTTTGTAGGGGGATGACTGCAGGGGACCCCGACACTACCTTCCTTCCACTGCTCTTCCTGTTGGTCACCCATTCCCTATCTGTCTATGTAAACTTTACCTGCAGTAAGACCAACTCACGTGCTATTCACTGCATCCTCAGCATCCGGATGCTCCATAGTAAATCCACCCACAGCTCCAGTGCCGCAACACGGTCTGTCAGGTGCTGCAGGCAGATGCACTTTCCGCACATGTAGTCGTCAGGGACACTGGAAGCGTCCCTGACTTCCCACATAGCACAGGAGGAGCATAACATGTGCCGGAGCTCTCCTGCCATGACTTAACCCTTAGACTAACTTAATTTGGCAACAACAATGATAAAAGATTACTTACTGATAAAGAAAATAAAAAGAAAAACTATTCACCTATTGCCTGGAAAACCTGGTGGAGTGGACCCTATAAAGTATTAATCAGTGGTGACACATGTGCATATATAAATATGAAAGGTGGGGGCCGATGGAAACATTGGTCCCAGCTGAAAGAATATAAGGGTACAACAACTAGTGTCAGGAGCATTTATCTTGAAGCCACAAGATGAGTGGGTAATAAAATGTTACCTGAATATTGTAAACCAGGGGAGTAAGGAAGGTATTAGGACTTTTTAATTATAGTCAGAATTTTATACCTCACTATACAACGATAGAGGAACCCACAGAAATGAATTAAAGGAACCAGGGGAGCACTACAGAAGATAGATTGGGGACCGGAACAGGAAGAGGCGCACGGGGAACGAAAAAGAGCCCTGATGTCGGCCCCCGACCTAGGATTGCCAGACCCCAATAAACCTTTCCACATATATTATGATCAGGATGGTGGAAGCTATTCCACCATGGTAATGCAGGAACATGGGGGCCAGCAGAGACCTTTAGCCTACTACTCGACGAAGAAAGACCCAGTGGTTAGTGGGATGCCCCGATGTGTGGCCGCCCTGGACTGTGCGACTTGGGCAGTCAAAGTAAGCGAACCGGTTGTGATGATGGGACAGACCATTTTGCACACACATCATACACTGGTAGAATTACTAAATACTGGAAAGCTGCGGTCGATCTCGGACAGCCGAAAGGCTAAGTGGGAGGCCGTGTTGCTGCCCAAAGACAAGTCAGTAATAATAAAAAAGCATAATGGAGTTAACCCCGCTACCGGGGTGCTGACAGAAGGGGAGGAACATAGCTGAAGGGAATAAGTAGAGGAGGAAACAGATAGCAGGGTAAAGGAAGAGCCATTGGACAACCCAGATGAGATTTTACATGTGGATGGATCCAGAAAATACATTGATGAAGAACCGCATACTGGGTGGGCGGTGATAACACAGGAGGGAGAGACAATAATGGCAGGAGCGTTCCCAGGAGACAAGTCAGCTCAGGTGGCCCTTATAAAGGCTGTCGAGTCAGCGAAAGGAAAGCGAGTAAACATATATACAGATCGTCAATACGCTTTCGGGGTGGTTCATGGCAGTCTGGTCATGATGACGGTATGCGACATCTACTGGCGAGGTGGTAAAACATGGAAGGCTCGTAGAAAAACTAGTGAAAGCAGCAAAGGAATCATGGGAAGCAGCAGTAAACAAGGTAAAAGTACACACAAAACTAACTAGTGAGGGCCACACGCACCCACAAGACCTAGCAGCCAAACAAGCAGCAGCTGAACGGAAGCCAGAGCCAGCATTTAAGGCTGAAATTTAATCAGTAATGACTAACAGTGTTCAGACAGATATAAATATAGCACAGGTCCACCATAGTGTCAATCAGGAAGAAAGACGTGAAAGGAGTAAGCACGGAGCCCACGAAAGGGGTGACATATAGATATGGGGTCCCCAGGAGCAAGTTGTGGCACCACAATGTTGGAGGCAACAACTACTAACATTATACCACGGGACTAACACCTTATGAGCTGATGACTGGATGAGCTATGAGACTACCAGAGGACTTAGCTGGAGGGACAGATGAAGCAGGATCAATTCAGGATAGGCTAAGGTGGTACTTGGTCCAGCTAAACCAAGAGGTGCAGGCTATGAATAAAGAAGTTAAAAGCAGACAGCAGATAAGAGATCTAGAAATTCAGAGTGAGGGAATGAGACCCGAAACACTACATAAAATAGGAGAACAGGTCATGATAAAGGTAACAGGGATGCGAAAGGGAATGGAGGCCTGATGGGTGGGTCCATACTCGGTACTAATGATGAATGATACTTGTGTTTGTCTACCAGAGCCCACTGGGATTAGATGGAACCAATCAACACATGTAAAACCATTTAATACTAAACAACCCCCGTCTGTTTTAACCCATAGTGATGGTGCACCCGGCGATCATAGAAGCAGGCCAAAAAATAACGGGATGAATCTGTGGATAGTGTTGATGGCGTCTGGATTAGTGGCTGCTCTGGCCCTCCCAGTGCTTCCACAGTTGGAAGGAAAAGGGCTTAAACATTATGTGATGTGCAAGTCCCAATGAAATGTAACTCAGGGAAACTATACATGCCCTGCGGGAAGTGAATGTCGTATTTTTAATATAACGTTTGACTGTAGACGGTGGACCTATTCGGCACCAGTCTTTGGGAATTTTGTACTGATCCTCCATAAAAACGAGAATGTAACATTCAACTTTACCTGGGAGGCCAACGGTCCCGGGATGATGTGTAAGCAAGGTTGCGACAATACTCCCCAGAATATAACCAAAATACAGAAAGAAGCCTGGAATACTAATAAAACGGAATATACCAATAGTACAGAGTGGAGATGGAGACTGGGTGAGGTGAATGAGGTGAGGCGGGAGGGGTACATGGCTGGTCATGATAAGTGTAAAATATTTCCATTCGAACCAGGAACGGATGCAACACTTACAAAGGCTGCACGATATGTGCCTGAGCACACAGATAGCCCCTTCAATAATAAATTTAACAATAAATATACAGTATGACCGAAAGATGGTACCCCAGGTATTGTAAGATCCCGGATCTTGCCCTAAAGATAACAAAAACTTGTAATCGGCGAAACATACTAGATACAGTACTAGGAAGCTTAGGAACATGACTCGGAGCATTACACTCAATGGATATTGAGACACTGCAGAATTAAATACAGAAAGCAGGACAACTGACTAAAGATGCCTTAAGGCTGTCAGATTTGTGGCAGGAATCCTTACAGGCCAATAGCCTGTGGGGATGGCTGTCAGACAAAATGATATGGCAGTGGGCAAACAAAACTAGCTGGGAACAGCAACAGGTATCGGTCAATTTAACGCGGGAAACCAAGAAGACTCACTGCCTCATAATGGGCCTGATTAAGGAATGACAATGGGCTGAATTAGAAAGGATAGCATTCTCTGGGAATGCACCACGATGAGTTAAACTTGTTTCAGTTTGACTAACGAAATCTAACACTCAGGCCAGATGTGATGAAGAGGGATGTAACATGACTATGTTGTTGGCTAATGTTACTAACAGTCAGATATGGTGTGAGTTTGTGACCCTATCACAGCTACTCGGTAAAAACTTATGGGAGCCATGGTTTTACGGAAAATGGATAAACCCAAAGAATAAAACACACGAAGGGATGGACTGTGTAAAGTGGCTATTCGGGCAAGTATGCCCGCTACATACACCAGTGGTGGAACCATGCAGCATTGAAGGCACAGCAGGGGCTTGTGAATGGCAGCTGCAACTCTTAAATGATACCATAATACATGAAATCGGACAAAATTATATATGTGTAACCAATATCCACAGGCTATACTTGAAAGCTGATCGATTGAAACCTCCGGTAAATGTGTGTCTGAAGGAAATATATGTCATTTTCGACGTTAAAATGACCAAGTCATACCAAATAGGACAATGGAAGAATATTGCGCAACATAGGAGCAACAGAGGACTATCAGTACTATCCCCGATAGTGGACTTGAGAAAGCGAAGGGGTTTTTTGAATATACCAAGTACCTGGGACAAGAAAGGGAACGGTTACTCAGACAAAAGGTCGTAATGAGTTACACAAAACAAAAACTTATCTGAGTGATGGAGGAACTAAGTGACCTCACAGTTCACCACTGGTGGGACATTTTTAAGGGCTGGTCACCTAAGGCCTACGCGGTCCTCAAATAAATGTGGCACCTGATTGTGATAATAATGGAAGTGGTAGGGATATGTATTGTGATCCAACTATATCTGATGTGTAAGATCCGAGAGATATACAACCGCGTGGTTCTAGCCGAACAGCAAACAGCCTCGTTAACTATGTGACGTAGGTGTAATAGGGAGGCGAATGATTTTGTAACACGTTGGGGAAACAACTAAGACCCCCAAGCTTATGCTCTGTATATACAAAAACAAATATATGTAGCTTGCAAATAATCCCAGGGAAGTGGTCAGGGGTAGCATATAACGACTCCGTTAAAAGACGGAACTACGAGCGATCCAAAGGGGTTGGATTTGATCACCAGCCCCGGCAGATGGCTCAGAACGTATATGTGGTCGCCTGATTATGAAGACCAACATGAGGGACTGAAGAGGAAAATTACAAATCTTTAAAATAGTAAAACATCGTGCCATTTTAAAACTGATCTAACATATTTTAAAATGGAACCTGCAGACTGTGGGAACATTCCATGAGAAAGCAAAATTTTCCAGTTCGCAGACCAAAGACCTTGGGAGGCAAGAGTACAGACAGATAACATAGAAACTGAACTGACTAACAAGATAAAGATAGGATAGAAATGAACAACCATAACCATATCAAGAATTACCATTTAAGGCATGTAGAAGCCAGATTGGAGGAAGCGCTGTACTAATCAATCATGTATTAATTAATCATCATGTATTAATTGTAACTTGCGTAATTACGTAATGACCTTGTAAAGTCATGACCCTGCAGTACAGACTTACACGAGGCACATGCTGAAGTCAAGGTCACTCTGGACCTGCACCTTTATTTCACAGCTCTCGAGTGCCACACTTGCCTGAGACCTGCCTTTATATACCTGTGTGGAACAGGTATGCAGTGTCTCCTGCAAGTGCACCCCTGGTGGTAAAGTATGCTTGTGGTTACAGGTCATATCTAGTTACAGTCATGTCACAGGCAATGGCGAATGTAGGCTCTTCCATGGAAAGGATGGCCACCTGCGTGGAGCAGCTAATGCGCCACTCACAGGAGCACATAGTCTCTATGGAGAATAGATGGCAGAGGCTCATAGACCTCCTCTCTAGGAGGGATGTCAAGGTAGGCATGGGTCCTCATGGCCCCACTGCTGTGCAGCAAGGTACTCTCCAGCTCCTTGCTAGCAGGAAAATGTGGGTGGCCCATAAGAGGGATGATGGTCAAAGAGGAAATGGAAGTGTGGGGTCCTCTGAAAGTGCTCACATTTCTCCCCCGTTGTCACCCTCTCAGTCAGAGCCCCAGATGCCTCCTCGGACAGTGATGGCCGAGTCTGTCCCTGCACAGTCTGAGGAGGAGCAGACTTTGGCGGGACAATCAGAGGCCCCAAGACCCAGAGGACATCCGCCAAAAGTGTCTATGCAGTCGCAGGAGGGAAGTGAACAGGCTGCCTCTACCTCTGCTGAAGCCACAGGGGTAGCATCTAACAGAAGCATTTGTAAGTTAAAGATGAAACACAAGTAGATGCACAAGGGTAACGACTTGGACGCTTTGTTAAATGATTCTGTAAAGTTTCCGTTACTGTTATATCACACATAAAGTCTTTATTTTCTATAAGTTAAGTAAATCTGGCCACGATGAGCCCATCCCTGGCCTCCCAGACAGCAGTATGCTCAAGTGCCGGTGGGATCTGGACCCCAGGTTTCCCCTGCTCCTCCTCCTCATCTTCCAGTTGATCCTCTTCCTTCTCCTCTGAAGAGGCTGTGTGCTCAGTGCCTTGCTCCTCATGCTGTGCTAATCCTCGATGCTGGGCTTTGTTGTGCAGGGCACAGCAGACCATGAGAGTTCTGGAGAGCCTGGCTGGTGCGTATTGAAGGGCTCCTCCAGATCTGTCAAGGCATCTGAAGAACATTTTCAGTATATCTATTGTGTGCTCAATCTGGTGGAAATGTGGCTTTCATTATATCTCTCCCGGGCCTCAGTACTTGGTCTCCTCAATGATGCTATGAGCCACGTCTTCAGTGGATACCCTTTGTCTCCAAGCAGCCAGCCGGAGAGTCTGTTTGGAGGAGCGAAGAGCTGAGGGAGGCTGGACTAGCTCAGGATGAAAGAGTCATAGCAGCTGCCAGTGAATTTAGTGCACACATGCACGATGATCTGCCTATGGTTGCTGACAAGCTGCACATTCAGGGATATGAAGCCCGTGCAGTTGACAAACACTCCTGGGTTGTAATGGGGTGCCCTGCACCCATGGGAAGCCAGCCAGCACGGAACAGCCAGCACGGCAAAGCCAAGTAACATTGACTTCATCAGTGGCAAAGTTGATATAACTGGCTGACATGTCAAACAAGGCATCAGTGACCTGTGTGTTGCATCTGTGGACAGTCAACTGCGAAATGTTGCAAATGTCTGCTGCAGAGCCCTGGAAAAAGCCCGATGCGAAGAAGTTGAGGGCACTAGTGACTTTGACAACCGACAACCACTGGTAAGGTGAATCCACCCGCTCCTCTGGGCTGCAGGTCTTTCTCCAGTAATGTGTAAATGTCTGTGACAATCTGGCACGATAGTCGAAGCCTCTTTTGCCACTGCTGCTCAGTCATGTTGAGAAAGCTCATCCCCTGCCTGTATACCCTGTGCTGGGGGTATCGCCACCGGCACCGTGCAGACCTGCGCTGGTGCCATCTGTCCCGTGCTGCATCAGGTGGTTGAGGAGAAGGTTGGTGCTGCTGTTTTCGGTGCTGCTGGTATTGGAGCTCATCGTGGTCCAAATCCGAGGACCAAGGTAAGACAGTATAAATGGCACCCATCATCATCATCATCATAGGCAGTCCCTCAGAATCGAGGAAGACTTGCTTCCACTCCTGAAGTGAGTTCTTTGGTGGCTGAACAGTCCAATACGAGAGCCACAGACTCTGTCACAGGTGGGACAGATAGTCGCTGAGGGAAGGGGTGGGTGGGACTGGTTTGCCGCACGCTCTTTCCGCTGCCTGCGCTTGATTTCTGCACGCTCTCGGCATTGAGACTCGAGGTGCTCAGCGCCCTCTCGGATGCACTTCCTCCACTTAGGGCGGGTTTTGGCCAGGGACTTCCAGGTGTCAGTGGGGATGTCACACTTTATCAGGGAGGCTTTGAGGGTGTCCTTGTAGCGTTTCGCTGCCCACCTTTGGCTCGTTTGCCGTGGAGGAGCTCCGAGTAGAGCACTTGCTTTGGGAGTCTCGTGTCTGGCATGCGGACTATGTGGCCTGCCCAGCGGAGCTGATCGAGTGTGGTCACTGCTTCAATGCTGGGGATGTTAGCCTGAATGAGGACGCTGATTTGGTGTGCCTGTCCTCCTAGGGGATTTGCGGAGACATCATTGGTGATATTTCTCCAGCAACTTGAGGTGTCTACTGTACATGGTCCATGTCTCTGAGGCATACAGGAGGACAGGTATTCCTACAGCCCTGTAGACCATACTGATGAAATAGATGGCAAGTCAAGTAGAAATGCGAAAAGCAAACTATCAATGATGTGATAGGTTCTACCGATAAGGTGACACTCGATGGCGACTTTTCTGGAAACACTTGCAGCCTCTAGAAAGCTAAATCTGTGCTGGCAATGCAGTCAGAAATAGCTTCTGCCTGAGGAAAGTAATCAGCTGTGAGGTGGGAGTTTTTATTGTACTTTCCATGCTGTGCACTAATCAGCTGGATCAATGGCCACTCAACTTCCACCTCAGATTGACAGACATGGTTCCTGAGCTGTGTGATCCCCATGTGATCCAGTGAAATTTTCACATTAAGGTTAAAAAGACGCTGAAGGGTCGGAGAAGTATCTAATAATGATTTAAATTAACTTGCTCGCCCCTGACGTTCAGGTCACTACCACGCCGGCAAATGCAACTGAGGGAAAGGTGCGTGGGGACGGGATGACGGCGGGTTCCCAACCCTCATTAAGATGTTGCAACTTTCCCACCAACCTGCCTCCGCTCATGCCCACACTCACCCCAGAAATTTCCAGCCAATGTCTCTGAACCAGTAAAAATTCACCATCGATTGTGTCCCTTCAACATTTGGATTTCTCCTTCAGGCATTGATAGTTTATCCTTCCCTCTGTCCTCATTGGCTAAGGGTCAGGAAGCAAAGAGTAGTGGTGAACGGTTGTTTCTCAGACTGGAGGGAAGTATACAAGGGTCGGTTTTAGGACCACTGCTCTTTCTGATATATTTTAATGACCTGATCTTGGTTAGGGAGAGCATAATTTCAAAGTTTATAGATGACACAAAACTCTGAAATGCAGTAACCAGCAGGGAGGGTAGTAACAGAGTTCAGGAGGACACAGACTGGAGAAATGGGCAGACACATGGCAGGTGACATTTAATGCAGAGAAGTATGAAGTGATGCATTTTGGTTGGTAGAATGAGGAGAGACAATATAAACTAAAGAGTACAATTCTAAAGGGGGTGCATGAACAGAGAGACCATGGGTGTATGTGCACAAATCATTGAAAGTGGTAGGGCAGGTTCAGATAGCGGTTAAAAAAGCATACGGGCTCCTGGGCCCGTATGCTTCATAAATAGAGGCATAGCGTACAAAAGCAAGGAAGTTATAATTAACATTTATAAAACACTCGTCCAACCTCAAATAGATTATTTCCAATTCTGGGCACTGCACTTTAGGAAGGATGTGAAGGCCTTAGAGAATATGCAGAAAAGATTTACAAAAATGGTTTCAGGAATTAGGGACTTCAGTTACATGGATACACTGGAGAAGCTGAGATTGTTCTCCTTAGAGCAGAGAAGGTTGAGAGATTTGTTAGAGGTGTTTGAAATCATGAGGGGTCTAGACAGAGTACATAGATTGTTCTCATTGGCAGAAAGGCAGAAAGAACCAGAGGGCACAGATTTTTCACTTCCCTTCTGAACTTTCTATATTCAGCCTAGTTCCCACTTGTCATCATCATAGGCAGTCCTTTGGAATCGAGGAAGACTTGCTACCACTCCCAAAGTGAGTTCTTTGATGGCTGAACAGTCCAATACGAGAGCCACAGACCCTGTCACAGGTGGGACAGACATTCGTCGAGGGAAGGGGTCGGTGGGGCTGGTTTGCCGCACGCTCCTTCCGCTGCCTGCGCTTGGCCTCTCCACGTTCTTTGCGTTGAGGCTCGAAGATGCACTTTCTCCACCTCGGGCGGACTTTGGCCAAGGTCTCCCAGGTGTCAGTGGTGATGTCACACTTTACTAGGGAGGCTTTGAGGGTGTCCTTATAATGTTTCCGCTGTCCTCCTTTGGCTCGTTTACCACGAAGGAGCTCTGCATAAAGCATTTGCTTCGGGAGTCTCGTATCTGTCATGCGAACTATGTGGCCTGCCCAGTGAAGCTGATCGAGTGTGGTTAGTGCTTCAATACTGGAGATGTTAGCCTGGTCGAGGACACTGATGTTGGTGTGCCTATCCTCCCAGGGGATTTGCAGGATGTTGTTGGTGATAGATCTCCAGTGACTTGAGGTGCCTTCTATACATCGTCTATGCCTCAGATCCATACAGGAGGGCGGGTATTACTACAGCCCTGTAGACCATGAGCTTGGTGGTAGAGTGGTGGGCTGGTCTTCAAACACTCTTTTCCTCAGACGGCCGAAGGCTGCACTGGCACAGTGGAGGCGATGTTGAAGCTCTGCATTAATGTCTGCCTTTGTTGATAAGAGGCTCCCGAGATATGGGAAATGGTCCACGTTGTCCAGGGCTGCGCCGTGAATCTTGATGATTGGAGGGCAGTGCTGTGCATTAGTGACAGGCTGGTGGAGGACTTTTGTCTTACGGATGTTCAGCGTAATGCCTATGCTTTCATATGCCTCAGTGAATACACTGACTATATCCTGGAGTTCAGCCTCTGAATGTGTGCAGCTGCAGCTCAATGACAGAGGTTGGGGTGATCTTGAATCTAGCCTGGAGATGGCATAGGTTAAACAGCTTCCCACAGGTTCTGTAGTTTAGTTCCACTCCAGTGGGGAGCTTGTTGAATGTGAGGTGTGTAGTGTCTCTGCACCTTACTACAAACTCACACGGTCACTCTGTGACCTTCAACTTTATTCCCAGGACCAAGGAGTGCTGACCCTGGGTGGGACCTCCCCTTTTATACCTGGAAACCCAGGTGAGGAGTGTCTCCCGGAAGTTCACCCACTGTGGTCAGGGTGTGCATTGCTAGGGTACAGGTACAGTGTACATGAGTTACAGTTACATGACTGTCATTGCAAGATGGTTAAATACATGACATCACCTCCCCGCTTAAGTCTTTTTGTTTCAGAGGTTAAGTCTGTCAGGTGGTGGATGCTCTCTCGTGGAGCACCGCAGTTGTGGCTTTGGTGGCTGAGCCTCGGCACGCGTCTCTGTCACTTGAGGTGATTCCGGCCTGTCCGGGCTGGTCGCAGGGACTGTGCATGCTGAGGACTGTCTTTGTTGCTCATCCGCTGGCAGTGGTGTGGGTGCCATCTCATGCTCTTCTTCACGTTCCTCCATGTCTATGCTGAACCTTTTCTTTACTTGGTCCAAGTGTTTGCGGCATATCTGCCCATTGTTTAGTCGGACCACCATGACTCTATTTCCTTCTTTGCTAATTACGGTGCCCTCAAGCCACTTGGATCCCAAAGCATGGTTAAGAACAAATACCGGGTCATATATTTCTATACACCTCCCCCTTGAGTTTAGATCATGGAGCTCGGTTTAAGACTAGCGCTTGCCCTCAACAATGTCTACCAGGGCTGGGTGAATGAGGGACAGCCGCGTCTTGAGCGTGCGTTTCATGAGGAGTTCCGCTGGTGGGACTCCCATGAGCAAGTGTGGGTGGGACCTGTAGGCAGCAGGAGGTGCGATAGGCGGTACTGAAGGGAGGGTCCTTGGATGCGCAGCATACCCTGTTTTATGACTTGGACCGCCCGTTCCGTCTGGCCATTGGAAGCCGGCCATTGAACGCCGCTGTCCGGGCGTGCTTGATCACATTGCCCGACATAAACTCCTGGAATTCATGGCTGGTGAAACACGGGCCATTGTCGCTGACCAGGATGTCCGGCAAGCCATGGGTCACGAAAACCGTACGCAGATTCTCCACGGTGATGGATGTCATGCACGAGTTCAATATGATGCACTCGATCCACTTCAAGTATGCATCGACAACGATCAGGAACATTTTCCCCATGAACGGGCCCACATAGTCTATGTGAATACGTCACCATGGTCGGGTGGGCCAGGGCCACGGGCTGAGTGGGGCCTCCCTGGGGAGGCATCGCCCAGCTGGGCACATGTCGTGCACCTGCGAACCCAGTGTTCCAGGTCTGAGTCAATCCCCGGCCACCATACATGTGACCGGGCAATGGCCTTCATTAACACGATGCCAGGGTGCACACTGTGGAGTTCCCTGATGAACGCTTCCCTTCCTTTCTGGGGCATGACTACCCGCTGCCCCATAGCAGACAGTCGGCTGGGATGGAGAGCTCATCCATCCGTCTCTGAAATGGTCTGACATCCTTGGGGCACGCCCTGTGTGCGGGCGCCCAATCCCCAGTCAGGACACATTTCTTTATCATAGATAGGAGGGGGTCCCTGTTGGTCCAGAGTTTGATCTGGCGGGCTGTGATGGGGGAGCCCGCAGTGTCAAAAGCCTCAATGGCCATGACCATCTCGGTGCTCTGCTCCGACGCCCCCTCGGTGGTGGCCAGTGGGAGCCTGCTGAGCGCGTTACCGCAATTTTCGGTGCCTGGCCGGCGCCATATGGTGTAGTCATACGCAGCCAGCGTGAGGGCCCATCGCTGTATGCGAGCTGACGCATTGGCGTTGACAGCCTTGCTGTCTGACAACAGGGATATTAACAGCTTGTGGCCCGTCTTTAGATCAAACTGTCTACCAAAAAGGTACTGGTGCATCTTTTTCACACCGTAAACACACGCGAGTGCTTTCTTCTCAACCATGCCATATCCATGCTCTGCCTGGAAGAACGACCTGGAGGCGTAAGCCAGTGGTTGGAGTCGGCCGTCATCGTTGCCCTGCTGCAACACACACCCAACCCCGTCGAATGATGCATCGCATGTTAAGACCAGTTTTTTACAGGGGTCGTACAAAGTTAACAGTTTGTTAGAACACAGCAGGTTCCTCACCTTATTGAAAGCCCGTTCTTGACAGCCCCCCAAAACAATTCACAATCTTTGCGCAGGAGCATTTGTAATGGCTCCAACAATGTGTTTAAGTTCGGTAGCAAGTTCCCAAAATAGTTCAAAAGTCCCAGGAATGATCGCAACTCCGACATGTTGCCGGGCCTGGGCACCTGGCGGATTGCCTCCATTTTTGATTCAGTGGGCCGGATCCCGTCTGCGGTAACCCTCCTGCCCAAAAACACGACCTCTGGCCTTTTTCAGTCGCAAGCCTACCCGATCCAATCGGCGTAGCACCTCCCCCAGGTTGTGCAGGTGTTCTTCGGTGTCTCGACCCGTTATGAGAATGTTGACTTGGAAGACGATCGTTCCAGGAATGGATTTGAGCAAGTTTTCCATGTTTCTCTGAAAGATGGCTGCTGCTGAACGAATGCCAAATGAACACCTGTTGTTGACAAATAATCCCTTGTGCTTCGTGATGGTGGTCAGAAGCTTGGATTCTTCAGCCAGTTCCTAAGTCATGTAGGCCGAAGTAAGGTCCAACTTCGTGAACAGCTTGCCACCTGCCAGCGTGGCAAAAAGGTTCTCCGCTCTCGGAAGCGGGTATTGGTCTTGCAGCGATACTCGGTTTATGGTGGCTTTGCAGTTACCACAAATCCTAATCGAGCCATCTGCTTTGAGGACGGGAACGATGGAACTTGCCCAGTCGCTGAATTCAATGGCCGAAATTATGCCCTCTCTGAGCAGCCTGTCCAGTTTACATTCAATTTTTTCACGTATCACATACAACACCGCTCTGGCTTTGTGGTGCACTGGTCTGGCGTCCGGAGTGATGCGTATCACAACTTTAGTGCCCTTGAATGCTCCGACACCAGGTTGAAAGAGTGACCCGAATTTTTGCAGGACCTGTGAGCATGAACTTCGCTGCACGGATGAAATGGTGTGCACATCCTCCCATTTTCAATTCATCTCAGCTAGCCAATTCCACCCCAAAAGTACGGGGCCATTTCCCGGAATGATCCAGAGTGGCAGCCAGTTCTGTAATCCATTATGTGTTACCACCAAGTTTGCACTGCCCAGCACTGGGATGATCTCTTTGGTGTACATCCGTAGCTGTGTCTCAATGCGTTTCAGTTTGGGCCTGCTAGCTCTGTGTGGCCATAGTCTCTCAAGTTGTTGGGTGCTCATGAGTGACTGGCTAGCTCCCGTATCCAGCTCCATGTGCACAGGGATGCCATTCAGTAAGACTTTTATCATCATGGGTGGCGTTTTAGTGTATGAGCTGTGGACGTCAGCCACATGAACCCACTGAACTTCAGCATCTATGGCTTTACACCAGGTTTCAACCTGCATTGCAGACCCCTCGTCTGGTTCCTCTGTCTCGCAGATTAGCCACACTACTGCCTTTTTGCACATCCTGGCCAAGTGTCCACTGACATTACAAATCCTACAGGTATGTTGCTGAAACCTGCAGCTTTTCGCAGTGTGTCTACCCCCGCATCTCCAGCATAAGCGGAGATTGAGATTGCTGTTAACAAAAGGACTATTACCAGGCATTCCTCTCTGAATGCCCATTTGGCTGTTTCTAAGCACTTTGATGGTGGGTGTTAATGGTCCCATCGCGGGATGCATTGTTCTTCGAGATGGCATGAATTGCCGATCCCCTTTCCATTGTCCTTGTTGTGGGCCCACCCTAGAGCCTGTTGCTGCCTGGGTGGTTTCAAAATGCCCTTGCCTGCCTGCAGGGTCCCGAGCCACATTCACCATGTTAACTCCCAGGTCCGTCGCCACGTTTGGACCGGGGCTGTTCGCATAAATTAGCTTGGTCTCCTCTTCTCTTGCCATAAAGGTCTGAGCTATCAACGCCACCCCTTCTAAAGTCAAGTCCTTAGTCTTTATGAGCTTCCTGAAAATGCCGGCATGATTAATGCCCTCGAAGATAAAGTCCCTTAACATCTCCCCATTGCAGGCATCGGAGAACTTACAGAGACTGGCCAAACGTCGCAGTTCCGCCACAAGTCCGAGACATTTTGTCCCTCCTGACACCGGTAACAGTAGAATCAGTGCCGAGCCATGTGTACGCTGCTCGCTGGCTTGAGATGCTCACTGATCAGCTGGCTGAGCTCGTCAAAGGACTTGTCCGCCGGCTTTTGGGGTGCGAGCAGGTCTTTCATCAGTGCATACATCTGTGGTCCACAGCTGGTCAGTAGATGCACCCGCCACTTGTCGGCCGCTGTCTTTTCCAGCCAGTCTTTCCACGAAGTCATCCCAGGTCTCACCCACACAGTAACATTCCTCTGTGCCACCGGCAGCCATCCTCACGGTTCAGTGATTCCCGTTTCTCATCGCCAAATGCAGTGTCCCTGCACCTTACTACAAACTCACACGAGGCATAGATATATCAGACACGGTCACTCTGTGACCTTCACCTTTATTGGCAGGACCAAGGAGTGCTGACCTTTGGTGGGACCTCCCCTTTTATACCTGGAAACCCAGGTGAGGAGTATCTCCCACAAGTTCACCCCCTGTGGTCAGGGTGTGCATTTCTAGGGTACAGGTACAGTGTACATGAGTTACAGTTACATGACTATGTCATTGCAAGATGGTTAAATACATGACAAGGTGGAGCATGGCAGCGAGGAAGATTGAGAAGAGGGTTGGAGCAATCACTCAGCTCTGTTTGATCCAGTCTGGATGTGAATTGGGTCTGTAATGGATCCATTGATAAGGATCATGGTCTGCATGTCGTCCTGAAGCAGGCGAAGGATGTTGACAAACTTTTGGGGGCATCCGAAATGGAGGGGAACGCTCCATAGACCCTCATCGTTGACAGTGTCAAAGGCCTTTGTAAGATCGAAAAAGGCCATGCATAAGGGCTGGCGCTGCTCCCTGCATTTTTCCTGCAGCTGTCGCGCTGCAAAGATCATGTCTGTTGTGCCCTGTAGGGGACGAAATCCGCATTGTGATTCCGAGAGGAGCTCCTCGACCACAGGGAGAAGTCGATTGAGGAGAACTCGAGCGACAACTTTCCCAGTGGCTGATAGTAGGGAGATTCCCCTGCAGTTGCCGCAGTCAGACTTGTCCCCTTTTTAAAAAAATACTCACGATCACTGCATCTCCGGGATCCCCTGGCATGCTCTCCTCCCTCCAGATGAGAGAGATGTATCCGCGCCAACAGCACCTGTCCACCATACATTAGCGCCTCAGCAGGGATTCCATCTGCACCCATAGCCTTGTTATTCTTCAGCGGTTTTATGGCTTTGCCTACCTCATGCAACGTTGGAGTTTCACTGAGTTGGTGGCGGGTCGCATGCTGCGGGATGGACTCGAGAACACTCGAGTCAAAGGCAGAGTCTCGATTGAGGAGGTCTTCAAAGTGCTTCTTCAAGCGGGCCCTGACTGCATCGGTGTCCTTGATGAGTGTTTCCCCGTTTTTGGCCAGGAGTGGGGTGGGGCCTTGGGAGTTTGGACTGTAGGTGGCCTTGACTGCAGCGAAGAATCCTCGCATATCGTTGCTGTCGGCCAGTTGTCGTATCTTCCGTGCTTTCTCCATTCACCACCTGTTCTTTAGGGCCCGGGTTTTTTGTTGGACCTGAGCCTTGAACTGCCTGTAATGTTGTTTTGCTGCTCCCGAATTGGGTTGTTGCTTGAGGCTCAGAAATGCTTTGCGCTTGCGATCTATTAGTTCTTCGATCTGCTGATCATTTTCATCAAACCAGTCCTGATGTTTTCTGGTTGAGTGACCAAGTGTCTCTTCACAGGCACTGGTTATAGAGGCCTGGAGGGCAGACTAAGCGCTGTGGGCATTCAGCATCTCAGGGTCATCAAGGCACTGATTGGCTGTGAGGTGCTGGCTGTATAGGGCTCTCTTAGCTGAGTCTCTAAGTGCCCCGGCATTAACTTTTTTGCGGAACTGCTTCTGCTGTCCCTCTGCTTTAGGACAATGTTAATGTTGATGATGAATCGGATTAGGCAGTGGTCCATCCAGCAGTTGTCAGCTCCTTTTATGGCGCGGGTGATGCGCACATCCTTGCGATCGCTGGCTCGGATGATGAAAACGTCAAGCAGATGCCAGTGTTTGGAGCGAGGGTGTTGCCACAATGCCTTGTATTTGTCCCTCTGGCAGAACAAGGTGTTAGTGATGAGAAGTTCATGTTCTAGACATTTTGTCAGTAGGGTACCACTGGAGTTGGCTTTCCCTACCCCCTCTCTGCCAATCATGCCTCCCCAGAGGGCTGTGTCTTTGCTGACCCTGGCATTAAAATCACCCAGCAGGATCAATTTGTTACCTGTGGGGACGTCGGACAAGGATGTCTCAAGGTTGGAATAAAAACCCTCTTTAGTCTCATCTGTTGCATCGAGTGTACGGGCGTATACACTGATGATTGTGGCGCATTGGTTTCGGGATAGGGTAATATTAAGAGTCATGAGGCGTTCGTTAACCCCAAAGGGGGAGTCTTTGAGGCGGTTGACCAGCTCATTCTTGACTTCAAAGCCGACTCCGTGCAGTTGGCATTCTGCCTCTAGTTTCCCTTTCCAGAAGAAGGTGTAACCTCCACCATGTTCCTTCAACTGGCCTTCCCCTGCCCGTCGGGTCTCACTTAGGGCAGAGATTTTCAACCTGACATCTGTTTTTCTGCTTCATCTTAATCTCTATCTCTTTCATCATCTAGCGAGCTCTGGCTTTGGTTGCCCTTCCTTTCCCCCTCGTGGGAATGTACCGCGACTGTACCTGAACCATCTCCTCTTTAAAGACAGCCCATTGTAAGATTTCAGTTTTGCTGCCAATCTTTGATTTCAATTTAACCGGGCCAGATCCATTCTCAACACACTGAAATGGGCTTTCCTCCAATTAAGTATTTTTTACTTTGCTTCCTGTCTTTTTCCATCACTCATCTCAACCTCCTGATACTGTGATCACTGTTCCCTAAATGTTGCCCGACGGACACTTGCTCCACTTGACCCACCTCATTCCCCAGAACCAGACCCAGCAATGCCTCCTTCCTCGTTGGGCTGGAAACACACTTCAGAAATTCTTCGCCCTCTCTGCCCTTTACATGATTACTGTCCCAGTCTATATTAGGATAGTTGAAGTCCCCCATTATCAGAAGACCACATCCCAACACAATCCCAGTCGTGCTGATTAATGAGAAAAATCACTGCCTTCCTCTTACCCAATAAAGGACTCCACAGATCAGCAGAAATGGGGCTGATTCCAACATCGATGCCGAGCATGTTGCCAGCAGTCACTCAGAACAATGTGCTGTGTGCAATGTGAAAATGTACATTGATTGTCACACCTCCAACTTACAGAACTTCTCTCCACTTTGGAGCTTTCATTATTGAAATGTGAGCCAAGTGCTGCAATCCAGTGCAGGATCCGAATGAGCTTTCCCGGATTGTATGAACAAGTGAGGGCTTCAGGGCCGGCCCGGAATCCCAGCTCCATCCACCAGGAGATTTCAGTCAACAGGCTCCTCAACAAGGCCTCACTCTGTCCTTTGCTGCCATCGATTCCCCAATCACTGTCCGTCCAACAATCCAATCCCGCTCCAGCCCAGCGCCCGCCCGCCTTCACACACACTGCCTTTGGCCCAATGCAGCGATGCCAACTCCCGCCATGTTCCATGTATAAAATTGCCCCTCGGGCGGTGCCGGGAGTCACCTGTAAAAAGCGCCGCTTTTGCTGTTGGAGAACGGGCGGTTTGACAGCGCGCGCGCCGCCGGGAACACCTTCAGATTTGAATCCAGCCGTCCCCGCGCGAGCCCGGAAACCATTGGTTACCGCCGACAAATAGGACACAGAGGCGGGAAGGAACCAGCCAATCAACAACAAAGGTTGCGGGCGAGGGGCGGGGCCATTTGCAGTGAGGGGCAGAAGCGCCCAGTGCGGCGGCAATCCCTCTGTGCGGAGCCGTCTCCCGGCGGGTCTTTGCCGCTCCGTTACAGCGCAGCCCGGTCCCCGTGTCCTTCTCAGCGGCCAGCTGGTCCCCGGAGCCCCGCGTCCCTCTCCGAGCCCCGGAGCCCCGCGTCCCTCTCCATGCCTCGGGGCCCTCCCTCCCTCCCGCGGGGCCGCTCTCCCTCCCTCCCGCGGGGCCGCTCTCCCTCTCTCCGGGACAATCAGACTGCGCGCACTCCGGGCTCGGCGGTTGGCGCTGCCACATCGCGCACTCTTTCCCATCCATCCCCGTGCTCGGCTGGCAGGTGGCACGGCCACGTGATCCCGCCCGCCCCCCGTCTCCTCGAGATGGGTTCCCAAGTCAACTCAGCAACCTTCCTGCGTCATTGCATCAGCCCCAATACAAGCAACCCTTTGGGTGGGGTGGCTTGACCCATCCACCTCCACGGGGGTGTGTGGGGGGCCTGACCCATCCACCTCCATGGCACGAACCTGGTATTGCAGTACTTCCAGGAACGGTGCAGTGGCTCTAGGCCTTTTGGCTAAGAGCATTGGCGCAGAGTGATCCTTGATGTGTGCAAGGTGACCTCTGGCGTTTGTGATTTGACAAAGAATTGGAAAGATTGGCTACGAATTTAAAAAAAAAACCCTTTCAGCCGTCCATTGTCCCCGCACTTTATATTGGTGTCAATAGCAGGTGGAGCCGCACCTGGGCATCATTGAGAGGGAGCCTTGCATTTATATAGCACCATTCACGTCCCCAGGATGTCCCAAAGTGCTTTACAGCCAATGAAGTACTTTAGAAGTGTGGTCACTGTTACAAAGTAGGGAAATACAGCTGCCCTTGTGTGCACAGCAAGCTCCCACCAATAACAATGTGATAATTCTCAGATGGTTGAGGGCAAAATATTGACCAGGTCTCTGCTCTTCAAAATAGTGCCGGGCAATCATTTACATCCGCCTGAGAAGGCCAATGGGGCCTTGGTTTTACGTCTCATCTGAACGATTGTACTTCTGACAGAGCAGCACTCCCTCAGTACTGCACTGGAGTGTTGGCCTTGATTTTATGCTCAAGTCTTTGGAGTCAGACTTGAGCCCACAACCATCTGACTCGGAAGTGAGAGAGACACTGAGCCAGGGCTGATGCCTAGACATTGTGTATTATTGGCTAGTTGCGACAGTTATAGTAAGTTGTAGTATAAAATCTAATGTAAGCACCTAAACTCAGTAATGCCAAGTTGTGAATTATTCACAAGACACACAATATAGAATCATAGACATTTACAACAGAGAAGAGGCCATTTGGCCCATTGAATCCATACTGGCCAACAAAGAGCTACCCAGCCTAATCCCACTTTCCAGCTCTTGGTCCGTAGCCTTGCAGATTATGACACTTCAAGTGCATGTCCAGGTGCTTTTTAAATGTGTTGAGGATTTCTGCCTCTACCAGCCTTTCAGGCAGAGTTCCAGACCCCCACCACCCTCTGGGTTTAATAAATTGCCCTGAAATCCCCTCTAAACCTCCTACCAGTTACTTTAAATTTATACCCCCTGGTTGTTGAACCCTCTGCTAAGTTAAATAGGTGCTTCTGATCCCCTCTATCTGGACCCCTCATAATTTTATTCACCTCAATTATGTCTCTCCTCAGCCTCCTCTGCTCCAAAGAAAACAACACCAGCCTATCCAATCTTTCCTCATAGCTAAAATTTTCCAGTCCAGGCAACATCCTTGTAAATCTCCTCTGCACCCTCTCTAGTGTAACCATCTTTTCTGTAATGTGGTGACCAGGACTGCACGCAGTACTCTAGCTGTGGCCTAACTTGTGTTTTATACAGTTCAAGCAAAACCACCCTGCTGTTATATTCTATGCCTCAGCTAATAAAGGCAAGTATCCCTTAGGCCTCTTAATCACCTTTTCTACCTGTCCTGCTACCTTCAGGCATCTGTGGACATGCAGTCCAAGGTCCCTTTGTTCCTCTACACTTCTCAGTGTCCCACCATTTATTCTGTATTCCCAAGATCCTGCAAATCCCCTGGGAGGACAGATGCACCAACATCAGTGTCCTCGCCCAGGCTAACATCCCCAGCATTGAAGCACTGACCACACTTGATCAGCTTCGTTGGGCAGGCCACTTAGTTCGCATGCCAGACACGAGACTCCCTAAACAACTCCTATATGTGGATCTCCTTCATGGCAAACGAGCCAAAGGTGGGCAGTGGAAACGGTACAAGGACATCCTCAAAGCCTCCCTGGTGAAGTGCGACATCACCACTGACACCTGGGAGACCCTGGCCGAAGACCGCCCGAGGTGGAGAAAGTGCATCTGGGAGGGCGTTGAGCTCTTTGAATCTCAATGCTGCGAGCGTGAAGAGATCAGGAGCAGGCAGCAGAAGGAGTGTGTGGTAAATCAGTGCCACCCACCCCTTCCCCTGACAAATATCTGTCTCACCTGTGACAGGGTCTGTGGCTCTCGTGTTGGACTGTTCAACCACCAAAGAACTCACTTTAGGAGTGGAAGCAAGTCTTTCTCGATTTCGAGGGACTGCCTATGATGATGATGATGATGTATTCCCTTGCTTGTTGGTCCTCCTTAAATACATTACCTCACATGTTTCCAGATTGAATTCCATTTGCCACTGTTCTGTCCACCTGATGTTTAATGAAAATTTTCCCCAACTCACGAAGAGTGGTGATAGTGGCTAGGATTTTTTAAAAGATTTTTGTGAAGAATTTTAAGATGCAGTAATATAGTTTTTTGTAGAGCTGTGACCTGTTAGAGATTAAATAATGCCACTAATGAGGTTTAAATACTAAAAAATACCGACTCATGAGTTCTGACCAAATCTCATGATTTTTAAAGAAATTGTCTCCTGATTTATGGCAGGATGGTGTTGGCAATACTGCTACTGTGGCCTGACTGCTCTGTGGTTTTAATGTTCTATTTAAATCCATCTACAGTTTGGTTAAAACAATCAGATTCTTGTTACTGGTCTCTTCAATTATCTGGTTCAGTAACACCTCCGGTGCAAAACTTGCTCGGGGGGGATACAGTACCTTTTACCACCACTAGATATCGCTAGCACACATCCTGGCAGCAGTCAGAATACTGCTCAACCTCACCCGTTTTTCAAATATAAAAATATAAATAAATAAAATAAATACAGATATTATTTTTTAAAAAGGTTTGTGAAGAGTCTGCCCTGCTCCCTCCACAAAGGTAGAAGCCAAAAATTTTGGACACAAATGTGAAAATTGGCCCCCGGCTTTATTTGAAAAGGTTAAATTGGACAACCCCTGAAAACGGGCGCAAGGATCGCCGTGTGTGATGACCCCACGGCCATTGATTTCAATGCAGGCAGGATGCTAACCTTGTGCTGCCGGCTCATTCCCATGATTGCTGTGTGCAGCCAGCGCTCCCCGCGCTGTTCATTGGCTGCTCGCATCAGCAGGGGGCCCAATATCATGGGAGGCCAGCGTTATTTAAAGCTAGTCTGCACCTATTAAAGGGGAGGTGCATTGTTGTTGCTGATGGTGCTGAGATCATTCTGAACATTGTACTGCGGAGGAATCAACAATGGCTGACCATGGGAGAGAGCGTACACCAAGGTATTTGGACGCTGCACTGGAGGTCTTGGTGGAAGAGATGGAAAGAAGGACGGAGGTCCTGTATCCTTGTGGGGTTGGAGGCCCTCGAGACACACGATGAGGAGGCAGTGGGAAGAGGTAACGGTGGAGGGCAGTGCCAGGAGTGTAGCCCCAAGGACCTGGATGCAATGCTGGAAGAGGTTTAATGATTGCACACGAGTTGTCAAGATCAGTGAGTGCACCTTCAAATGCCGTGCCCTATGAACAGCACCACTGGCCTCATCCACTGCTCAGTCCAGTACACTACCTTCTGACTTACAAGCTGCTGAAAGTGTAAGCAGCACTTCTTACTTTCTCCTCTCCCCTCACCATAACCAGACCTTTGTCCCTTTTTCATTTCAGATACTCAAGAACTGGAATCTGCCCAGGCAGTGGAGGAAGAGCAAGAAGACAGTGAAGATGAAGGGACACCATCAGTATATTTCACAGTCGCAGCCACCAGCTCGGATACTGACACTGCACGCAATTTAGAGGATAGCATAGAGGCGGGATCTGCATGTGGTGAGACACTGGGCACAAGTGCGCTGCAAGCTCAGACTGCTGCCATCATGGCTCTGGATACCAGTGTCTTCGAGGGCATCACAGCACTCCAGCAATCTGTTCTCCAACAGAATACAAGAATTACTGAGGCATCGCCCCGGGGGAGGGCAGTGGCTCCATGGAGTACGAACCTGTCGTCCTCTCTCAGGATGACAGAATTTGTGCTCTCACCCCTGCCACTCTGTCAGTGGCCTTACTGTTACCTGTCAGCCAATCAGCCCAGACTACAGCAGCTCAGGGCTGGATGGTGCAGTCTGAAGCCGGGCCTTCTAGGCCCAGAGCTGCTCGAGGTCGCCCTCCAAGGTCGTCTGCAGTCTTCTCCACTGAATGTCAGCAGCCTTCCACCAGCATGTTACAGCGACTGGGGAAGCACCTCGTAGGAGCACTGGGACAGGCAAAGGCACACGGAAGAGGCACTAAGGGAATAAGGTCATTAGTTTATTTTGTATGCACTGTGGCATGATTTAATTTATAAATTTGCATTGGAATGTGTATTTTGTGCTGGTTTTTATTTTTGCCATTGTGAGAAAGAGGACGATGTGATGGTCAGTGACTGAGGAAAGGTAAGGAGTGTGGGACTGTTGGTGAATGGGGAATTGGGGTTGAGGTTACTGGGATCGCTCATGAATTATGTGTTCCCATAGAGCCTGGGCAGAAAGGGGCTGTCTAGTTTGCAGCCTACCCGTCCCGTGTGTCTGTACCTCTATCTCCGTGTAACCTTGCCTTTCTCTCTCCCTGTGTCTGTGCCTCTCCTTCATCACCCCTCCTCAAAAAAACAACCCTTGACCCCACTGTGCTTGCAAGATACCGACCCATCTCCAACCTTCCTTTCTTCCTCAAAGTCCTTGAACATGTTGTCGCCTCCCAAATCCGTACCCATCTTTCCCAGAACTCCATGTTTGAATCCCTTCAATCTGCTTTCCACCCATGCCACAGTACTGAAACGGATCTCATCAAAGTCACAAATGACATCCTTTGTGACTATGACAAAGGTAAACTGTCCCTAATCCTTCTCAACCAGTTTACAGCCTTTGACACGTTTGACCACTCCATTCTTCTCCACCATCACCACCATCGTTCAGCTGGGTGGGACTGCACTCGCCTGGTTCCATTCTTATCTATCTAATTGTAGCCAGAAAATAACCAGCAATGGCTTCGCTTCCCACTCCCGCAAAGTTACCTCTGGTGTCCCCCAAGGATCTATTCTTGGCCCCCTCCTATTTCTCATCTAATGCTTGGCGACATCATCAGAAAACATGGTGTCAGTTTCCACATGTATGCTGATGACACCCAGCTCTACCTCACCACCACTTCTCTTGACCCCCTCCATGGTCTCTAAATTGTCAGACTGCTTATCCGGCATCCCGCCACGAATCTGTGTTCTCTAGCCACCGGCTCCATCCCTCTCCCTAGCATCTGTCTGAGGCTGAACCAGTCTGTTCGTAACCTAGCTGTCTTATTTGACCCTGAAATGAGCTTCCAGCCACATATCCGCGGCATAACTAAAACTGCCTATTTCCACCTCCGTAACATTGCCCATCTCTGCCCCTGCCTCAGCTCATCTGCTGCTGAAACCCTCATCCATGCCTTTGTTACCTCCAGACTTGACTACTCCAACTCACTCCTGGCTGGCCTCCCACATTCAACCTTATGAAACTTTGAGGTCATCCAAAACTCGACAGTCCGTGTCCTAACTTGTACCATCATCCTTGTGCTCGCTGACCTACATTGGCTCCCGGTTAAGCAATGCCTCAATTACAAATTTTTGATCCTTGTTTACAAATCCCTCAATGATGTCATTGCTTCCTATCTCTGAAATCTCCTTCAGCCTCACAACCCCCAAGATATCTGCACTCCTCTAATTCTGCCCTCTTGACCATCTCTGATTATAATCATAGCCATTGGTGGCCGTGCCTTCAGCTGCATAGGCGCTAAGCTCTGGAACTCCCTCCCTAAACCTCTCCACTTCTCTACCTCTCTTTCCTTAAAACCTTCCACTTTGACCAAGCTTTTGCTCATCTGTCGTAATTTTTTCTTATCTGGCTTGGTGTCAAATTTATTTTTTGTCTTTTAACGCTCCTGTGAAGCGCCTTGGGACATTTTAGAATGTTAAAGGTGCTATATAAATACAAGTTGTTGTTGCTGTGTCTGTGCCTCTCTCTCTCCGTGTGTGCCTCTCTCTCTCCATGTGTCTATCTCTCTCTCCATGTGTCTATCTCTCTCTCCATGTGCCTGAACCTCTCCCTCTCTCTCCGTGTGTCTGTGCCTCTCTCTCCCTCTCCGTGTGTCTGTGCCTCTCTCTCTCCGTGTGTCTGTGCCTCTCTCTCCCTATCTGTGTGTCTGTGCCGCGCTCTCTCTCTGTGTCTCTCTCTCCCCATGTGCCTCTCTCTCCCTTTCTGTGTGTCTGTGCCTCTCTCTATCTGTGTGTCTATGCCACTCTCTCTCTGTGTCTCTCTCGCCCCATGTGTGTGTGCTACTCTCTCTTTCTCTGTGCCTGTGCCTCGCACACAGGAGGGAGGTACACAGGAGAGAGGAGTATGGGAAGGAGGTGCAGAACAGCAGAGAGGAGACCATCAGAGGGGCCGAAGTTGCAGGAGGCACGACCCACATAACAGGGTCAGGTCAGGTGGTCTCAGACATCTGCAGTCTCCTGGAAGAAGACCTGCTCCCTGCAGGACCTGGCAGCCAAGCATTACCAGTGACTGTGAAAGTCACCACCGTTCTCAATTTCTTTGCCTCAAGTTCCTTTCAGGCCACTACCAGAGACTTCTCGAGTGTCTCGCAGTCTGCTGCACATAAATGCATATGACGGGTGATAGATGAATTATTTGCCAGGCCTGGGAGTTATACTTACACACACACAACAGAAATCTAAGGTGAAATATTCTTGAGCATTCCTGGTTCCTTTCCATAATATGATGGAATTTTATATAGAGTTTGAAAATGATTGAGTTAAATCTGAAACTAGGGTGTTAAATGTAAACAAAGAAAACTACATAGGTTTGTGGGGTGAGTTGTCTAAGGTAGATTGGGAAACTATATTAAAAGGTATGACAGTAGATGAGCAATGGCTAGTATTTAAAGAATTAATACATAATTTACAACAAACATACATAAGGCACAAAAACAGGAAAAGTGGTCCAACCATGGCGAACAAAAGAAGTTAAAGATGGTATTAATGTTGCCAAAACGAGCAGTAAGCCTGAGGATTGGGAGGATTTTAGCAAAAGAGGACCAAGAAATTGAAAATGAAAGGGAAAATAGAATATGAGAGTAAACTAGCGAGAGACATAAACACAGACTGTAAAAGCTTCTATAGATATGTGATTGGGTCTGGTGGATCTGTTGGTCAAGATCACGGCTTGCATGCTATCATGGAGCAGGTGGAGGATGGCAACAAACTTTTGGGGGCAACAGAAATGGAGGAGGACGCTCCATAGTCCCTCGTGGTTAACAGTGTCAAAGGCCGTTGTAAGGTCAAAGACGCCATGTACAAGGGTTGATGCTGTTCCCTGCATTTCTCTTGCAGTTGTCATGCTGTAAAGATAATGTCCGTCATGCCCCGTAGTACAGAATCCACACTGTGACTCCGGGAGGAACTCCTCAGCCACAGCGAGAAGACAGTTGAGGAGGATTCTAACGATGACTTTCCCAGCGGCTGACAACAGGGAAATTCCAATCAACGTCTGAACTGGGGTCAAGCAGGGCTGCATCATCACATCAACCACCTTCTCGATCTTCCTCGCTGCAATGTCCCACCTCACACTCAACAAGCTCCCCACTGGAGTGGAACTAAACTATAGAACCAGTGGGAACCTGTTCAACCTTTGTCGCCTCCAGGCCAGATCCTAGACCATCCCATCCTCTGTTGTCGAACTACAGGACTTACGTCTGCGCACATTCAGAGGCTGAACTCCATCGTCAATATCTTTACCGAGGCGTACGAAAGCATAGGCCTTACACTAAACATCCGTAAGACAAAGGTCCTCCACCAACCTGAGTCCACCACACAGCACTGCCCCCCAGTCATCAAGATCCATGGTACGGCCCTGGACAGCGGCGATCTCTTTCCATATCTCGAGAGCCTATTATCAGCAAGGGCAGACATCGATGACGATGTTCAACACTGCCTCCAGTGCGCCAGCACAGCCTCCAGCCGCCTGAGGAAGAGAGTGTTCAAAGATCAGGCCCTCAAATCTGGCACCAAGTTCATGGTCTACAGGGCTGTTGTGATACGTGCCCTCCTGTATGGCTCAGAGACGTGGACCATATACAGTAGACACTTCAAATCAGTGGAGAAATATCACTAACGATGCCTCCGCAAGATCCTGCAAATCCCCTGGGAGGATGGACCTACATCAGTGTTCTCGTTCAGGCCAACATCCCCATTCTATAGGGCATCCACATTGTCCGCATGCTGGACACAAGACTCCCAAAGCAAGCGCTCTATTCAGAACTCCTACACGGCAAGTGAGCCCCAGGTGGGCAGAGGAAACATTTCAAGGACACCCTCAAAACCTCCTTGATAAAGTGCAGCATCCGCCCCGACACGAAAGACCACCCTAAGTGGAGGAAGAGCATCCGGGAGGGCGCTGAGCATATCGAGTCTTGTCGCCGAGAGAATGCAGAGAACAAGCGCAGGCAGCGGAAGGAGTGTGTAGCAAACCAGTCTCCCCCACCCACCCTTTCCTCCAACGATTGTCTGTCCCACCTGCGACAGCGACTGTAATTCCAGAACTGGACTGATCAGTCACCTGAGAACTCACTTTTAAAGTGGAGCAAGTCTTCCTTGATTTCGAGGGACTACCTATGATGATGATGATGATGATGATGAGATATGAAAAGGAAAAGATTAGCAAAAGTAAATGTGGGTCCCTTACACACTGAGACAGGAGAAATTATAATGGAAACTAAGGAAATGGCAGATAAACAAATACTTTGTATCTGACTTCATGGAAGAAAAATCACAAAACCTCCTGGAAATAGTGGAGAAAATGTAAGTGGTCAGTCTACGGTTATATCCCGAGGTTTTTGACGCCTCGCCATAATGTCCAAATACGTAAGGGTTTTTACTTGGCAGTGACCGGTGGCAAATCGGCCCTGCCTTGCTTGCTGTGCTACAGGTTAGTTTTCTGCAGAGACCGATGCCAATAGGTCTCTCACAGTTATCCAATCTGCTGTTTATGATTTAACACCCGCTTATAGCAAGCACACTAACCCTGTCCTTATGCTCGGGTGAAAAGAATTTCAACAGATTGTATTGTAGTAAGACACGGACCAACGTTTCAATTCAAAATCACACAAGGTTTATTGCAACAGATCAACACCTTCACTCCACTCGCAGAAGCTTGTGAAGTAGAACCACACAGTGCAGTAATACCCAGTAAAACAGTGCACTTCCCTTGTTAGCCTTACAACAGACCAACCCTTCCCATGGGCTAAACCCTTCCAGGACCCAACTAACTGTAAATCCCCCTCTGGTTTGGTTAGGGCAATCTGACACCCCCTCACGCACTTATGTGGATCGGTTGGTGAGTGTGCAACTACTGAGTTCTCACCCAATCTGCCCTTCCTTGCTCGCTGGTCCTTCCTCAGCGGTTCGACTCCACGGCCCCATGCTTGACTGAAGCATGCAAGATCCAGGTTGAAGTTGAAGTCAGTCGGATTGGAGGAGCGAGGCTTCGCTCTCGGTTCTTATCCTCGAGGGATGGGCAAACATGCTTTCATGTAGGATGCGATAGAATGAAGATCGAGCTTCCTAGCACCTTGCTCTCTTCCCTAGACAACCTGGCTTCACACACAAAAGAGTCCCTTGGCCTTCCTAAGAGCACCCAGCTCTGACGTGACTGTCCACTGGCAGGCCAGTATTCAAATTAACATTTGAACAGACCCAGCTTCTCTCACCAGTTTCTGTGGGAGAGATCCACCCCCACGTGTTTCTCCCAGCAACATGTTTCTTCCTAATACAGACCAGCCATCTTGTATCATAATATTTCAAAAGTCCTTTTTAGGGTGGACATCCAACAGGGATATAAATACAACAGTCCAGAGTTGACTTTGTTGACTTACACCTAAGTTCCTTAATTTGAGTGGATATTTCTGTCATGTATTCAACCAGCATTGTAACCCATGTATAAACTGACCTAAGTTGTACACCTTGAGAACACTGACCACTAGGTGGGAGACACTCCTAACCTGGACCTTCAGGTATAAAAGGGGAAGCTCCACCCACCTTCAACACTTGAGTGCTAAGGAATAAAGGACAGGTCACAGACTGACCTTCTCTCAAGCATGGGCCTCGTGTGCATTTATACCGTATAGTAAGGATGTATCAATGGCGACAAGAAACTGGGATTTAAACCACGCGAGCATGGCCACAAGCAGAACAGACGAGAGGTACTGTGTTAAGGAATGGTTGGGACAGAGATTCAACATTGTTAAAGCAGCACACAGTTCTCCAGGCAGACAAGGGCAGTCAGGCATGCCCCAACATGTAGTCGAACCCAGAGGGGGAGTTCGACAGAGACAATGGCAAGCTGAATGGTGATTCACGCCATTGCAAAGGACAATGCGGCCAGTAATGGGGCCATCAACACCTGTTAATGGTGCACATAAGGACAATAACAGGGGCAGTCAGGGACGATCGACTGGCAAGGGACCTTTTGTTTCAAACCGTAACTCATGCTGGAGGCGTGGAGGCACACAATCAGCCGGAGTTTCCAGAGATGAGCAAAATACCTGCAGAAATTGCAGAAATGGACACGGGGGGAAATCGCTGGAAGCTGAAGTTCAGCGAGTTCATGTGGAGCACGTATACAGTTCATACACCAGGATGCCACCGATAATGATGAAAATGCTCCTCAATGGCATCCCAGTATCAATGGAGTTAGACACGGGTGCCAGCCAGTCCCTGATGGGTATCAAATAGTTCAAAATGTTGTGGACATCCAAGGCCAGGAGGCCAAAATTATCGCCAATTGACGCACAGCTACGGACTTACACAAAGCAGATCATTCCGGTGCGAGGCAGCACCACGGAAGTCGTGACCCACAAAGATTCGAAGAACAGACTGCCACTCTGGATTGTCCCAGGGGACGGTCCCGCACTACTGGGGAGGAGTTGGCTTGCTGTCATGAGCTGGAAATGGAGCGATGTCAATGCAATTTCTTCTGTGGAGCGAGTATCATGCTCACAGATCCTGGACAAATTTGACTTATTATTTCAACCCGGCATTGGCACTTTCATGGGGGCCAAGGTAGTGATTCACATAAACCCGGACGCCAGGCCAGTACACCACAAGGCCAGAGCAGTGCCGTACGTGATGTGGGAAAAGATAGAAGGCGAATTGGACTGCCTACTGAGGGAAGGCATCATCTCGCCAGTCGAATTCAGTGACTGGGTGAGCCCGATTGTGCCGGTGCTCAAGGCGGATGGGTCGGTCAGGATATGTGGCGATTACAAGGACACCATCAATCAGGTGTCACTCCAAGACCAGTACCCGCTACCGAGAGCGGAGGACCTCTTTGCGACGCTATCCGGTGACAAACTTTTTTCAAAATTGGACCTGACCTCAGCTTACATGACCCAGGAGCTGGCAAGTGAGTCGAAGAAGCTGACCACCATCACGACACACAAGGGGTTGTTTGAGTACAACAAATGTCCGTTCGGGATTCGTTCGGCCGCCGCGATCTTCCAATGAAATATGGAAAGCCTCCTCAAGTCGATTCCAGGGACGGTGGTTTTTCAGGATGACATCCTCATTACAGATTACGATACTGAAGAACACCTCCACAACCTGGAGGAGGTGCCACGCAGACTGGACCGGGTAGGTCTGCGACTGAAAAAGGCGAAGTGCGTCTTCCTAGCTCCAGAGGTAGAATTCCTGGGGATGAGAGTAGCAGCAGACGGGATCAGCCCTACTGCGTCCAAGACGGAAGCGATTCAGAGAGACCCCGTAACACTCCGTTCATTCCTGGGGCTCCTGAACTATTTTGGTAACTTTCTCCCCAAATTGAGCACGCTGCTAGAGTCGCTACACGTGCTCCTACGCAAAGGTCGCGAATGGGTCTGGGGGGACAGCCAGGAAAGGGCTTTTAATAGAGCACGCAATTTGTTATGTTCCAACAATCTGTTAACGCTATATGACCCATGTAAGAAACTTGTGTTAACGTGCGATGTGTCGTCCTATGGTGTCGGGTGTGTGTTGCAGCATGTCAATGTCAAGGGTCAGTTACAGCCGGTAGCTTATGCCTCCAGAAGTCTGTCCCAGGCAGAAAGGGGCTACGGGATGGTAGAAAAGGAGGCGCTCGCATGTGTATATGCGGTAAAGAAAATGCACCAGTACCTGTTTGGCAGGAAATTTGAGCTGGAGACAGATCACAAACCCCTAACGTCCCTTTTGGCCGACAACAAGGCCATAAATACAAATGCATTTGCCCGCATACAGAGGTGGGCACTCACGTTAGCCGCCTATGACTAAATAATTCGGCACAGACTGGGCAACGAAAACTGTGCCGATGCACTCAGCAGGCTCCCACTAGCCACCACTGAGGGGGCTACCGGGCATGCTGCTAAGGTGGTCATGGCTGTTGAAGCTTTCGTAAGCGAAGGCTCACCTGTGACAGCCCGTCAGATTAAAGTCTGGACAAATAGAGACCTGCTATTGTCTCTAGTCAAGAAATGTGTCCTGAATGGGGACTGGGCAGCCATACAGGACATGCCCTGAGAAATTTAAACCATTTCACAGGCGCAAGGATGAACTCTCGATTCAGGCCGATTGCCTACTGTGGGGAAACCGCGTAGTCATGCCCCAGATGGGCAGAGAGGTGTTCATCAGAGAACTCCACAATGGGCACCCGGGCATTGTCACGATGAAGGCAATTGCCAGGTCACACGTTTGGTGGCCAGGGATAGACGCAGATCTGGAACTTTGTGTTCGCAGGTGCAACACGTGTGCCCAGCTGGGCAATGCGCCCAGGGAAGCCCACCTTAGCCCCTGGCCATGGCCCACCAAGTATCCATGTGGACTACGCGCGTCCTTTCATGGGGAAAATGTTTTTGGTTGTAGTAGACGCCTACTCCAAATGGATCGAGTGTGACATTTTAAATTCTAGCACATCCTCTGCCACGTTAGAAAGTCTACGGGCAATGTTCGCCGCCCACGGTCTACCGGACATCTTGGTCAGCGACAATGGCCTGTGCTTCACAAGCACTGAATTCCAGGACTTCATGGCAGGCAATGGAATTAACCATGTTAGAACGGCACAGTTCAAGCTGGCCTCAAACGGCCAGGCAGAACGAGCAGTGCAGATAATCAAACAGGGGATGCTCAGAATCCAAAGGGGTTCCCTACAAACCCGCTTATCACGCCTCCTGTTGGCCTATAGATCCCGACCACACTCGCTCATAGGGGTTCCACCCGCAGAGCTACTAATGAAAAGGATGCTCAAAACCAGGTTATCCCTTATACACCCCACCATGAAAGAAATTGTCGAGAGCAGGCACCAGTCACAATATGACTACCATGACAGGAATGCGAGGGCGCGATGTATTGATGTAAATTATCCTGTTTTTGTCCTCAACTACTCTGCAGGGCCCAAATGGCTCGCAGGCACTGTGGTTGCCAAAGAGGGAAATAGAATTCTGGTCGTTAAACTTACCAATGGACAAATCTGCTGCAAACATGTGGATCAAACAAAAAGGAGGTTCAGCAATATCATAGAAGAAGCAGAGGAAGAACACGATATAGGGTTCACTCCACCACAGGTGACCGAATACAGGAACCAAAGGGAGGAGAGCCCAGTCACTGTGGGCAGTCCGGACAGGCCTGAGGCACTGCAAACAGCAGACACTCAGGCCAGCGTCCAACAACCGGAGCCCCAACTCAGGCGCTCTACAAGGGAACGTAAACCACCAGAGAGACTCAACCTGTGATCCTAATAAGACTTTGCGGGGGAGGTGATGTCATGTATTCAACCAGCATTGTAAGCCATGTATAAACTGACCTAAGTTGTACACCGTGAGAACACTGACCACTAGGTGGGAGACAGTCCTAACCTGGACCTTCAGGTATAAAAGGGGAAGCACCACCCACCTTCATCATTTGAGTGCTAAGGAATAAAGGACAGGTCACAGACTGACCTTCTCTCAAGCATAGGCCTCGTGTGCATTTATACCGTATAGTAAGAACGTATCAATTTTCCCAGGGGGTCAGGAGGAAATCATGAATTGACGAATTAACCCCTTGGACTCTCAGGAAGAGCCACAGTGTATTTAATGTTTTTTGGGACTGCAGGAGTGTTCATGGTGCAGGATTACCGAGAGTCGCTCTTTGACATAAAATGCTTTCCCAGAGTTACAGAGCAACCTTTGCTGTGGAAGTGTTGGTGCGGGTGGAGATCCAGCAGGGTTTAGAATTCAAGTCCTCATCTGCAGACATCAAATGTCACAGCGTGGTGACGATTCTCAAAGGCTCAGCTTCAACCCATTCAGGGTCATTTTTTTAATTTCCAAGACAGATTGCTCATGGGGGAGGAAGGTATGGGAGTTCTCTCCAGCAGTAATTACAAGCACTTCTGTCTCTACTGTAAACCCATCATTTGTATCTGGAATTAGAATTGATGAGATCTGCTGCTGAAACTCTCATTCATACCTTTGCTATCTCTAGTTTTGGGTATTCCAATGTACGCCTGGCTGGTCTCCCACATTCTACCCTACGTAAACTAGAAATGATCCAAATCTCGACTGCCCATGTCCTAACATAAGAACATAAGAACATAAGAATTAGGAACAGGAGTAGGCCATCTAGCCCCTCTAGCCTGCTCCTCCATTCAACAAGATCATGGCTGATCTAGCCGTGGACTCAGCTCCACTTACCCGCCCGCTCCCCGTAACCCTTAATTCCATTATTGGTTAAAAATCTATCTATCTGTTATTTGAATACATTCAATGAGCTAGCCTCAACTGCTCCCTTGGGCATAGAATTCCACAGATTCACAATCCTCTGGGAGAAGAAATTCCTTCTCAACTCGGTTTTAAATTGGCTCCCCCGTATTTTGAGGCTGTGCCCCCTAGTTCTAGTCTCCCCGACCATTGGAAACAACCTCTCTGCCTCTATCTTGTCTATCCCTTTCATTATTTTAAATGTTTCTATAAGATCACCCCTCATCCTTCTGAACTCCAATGAGTAAAGATCCAGTCTATTCAATCTATCATCATAAGGTAACTCCCTCATCTCCGGAATCAGCCTAGTGAATCGTCTCTGTACCCCCTCCAAAGTTAGTATATCCTTCCTTAAGTAAGGTGACCAAAACTGCACGCAGTACTCCAGGTGCGGCCTCACCAATACCCTGTACAGTTGCAGCAGGACCTCCCTGCTTTTGTACTCATTCCTCTCGCAATGAAGGCCAACATTCCATTCGCCTTCCTGATTACCTGCTGCACCTGCAAACTAACTTTTTGCGATTCATGCACAAGGGCCCCCAGGTCCCTCTGCACCGCAGCATGTTGTAATTTCTCCCCATTCAAATAATATTCCCTTTTACTGTTTTTTTTCCCATGGTGGATGACCTCACATTTTCCGACATTGTATTCCATCTGCCAAACCTTAGCCCATTCGCTTAACCTATCTAAATCTCTTTGCAGCTTCTCTGTGTCCTCCACACAACCCACTTTCCCACTAATCTTTGTGTCATCTGCAAATGTTGTTACACTACACTCTGTCCCCTCTTCCAGGTCATCTTTATATATTGTAAACAGTTGTGGTCCCAGCACCGATCCCTGTGGCACACCACTAACCACCGATTGGCAACCTGAAAAGGACCCATTTATCCCGACTCTCTGCTTTCTGTTAGTTAGCCAATTCTCTATCCATGCTAATACATTTCCTCTAATTCCACGTACCTTTATCTTCTGCAGTAACCTTTTGTGTGGCACCTTATCGAATGCCTTTTGGGAATCCAAATACACCACATCCATCGGTACACCTTTATCCACCATGCTTGTTATATCCTCAAAGAATTCCAGTAAATTAGTTAAACATGATTTCCTCTTCATGAATCCATGTTGCATCTGCTTGAATGCACTATTCCTATCTAGATGTCACGCTATTTCTTCCTTAATGATACCTTCAAGCTTTTTCCCCACTACAGATGTTAAACTAACCGGCCTATAGTTACCTGCCTTTTGTCTGCCCCTTTTTTAAACAGAGGCGTTACATTAGCTGCTTTCCAATCCGATGGTACCTCCCCAGAGTCCAGAGAATTTTGGCAGATTATAACGAAAGCATCTGCTATAACTTCTGCCATCTCTTTTAATACCCTGGGATGCATTTCATCAGGACTTGATGTTATAACTCACACCAAGTCCTGCTCACCCATCACCCCTGTGCTCGCTGACCTACATTGACTCTCGGTCAATCAACACCTCGTTTTTAAAATTCTCATCCTTATTTTAAAATCCTTCCATGGCCTCGCCCCTCCCTATCTCTGTAATCTCCTCCAACCCCACAACCCCCCGAGATGTCTGCGCTCCTCTAATTCTGCCTTCCTGAGCATCTCTGATTATAATCATTCAACCATTGGAGGCCGTGCCTGCTGTTGCCTAGTCCCCAAGCTTGGGAACTCCCTGCCTAAACCTCTCTGCCTCTCTGCCTCTCTTTCCTCCTTTAAGATGCTCCTTAAGCTTTTGGTCACCTCAGCTAATTTCTACTTATTTGGCTCGGTGTCAAATTTTTATTTCACAATACTCTTGGGACATTTCACTACATTAAAGGTGCTATATACATACAAGTTGTTGTTGTTATTGAGACAAATTGATCTGAGTTGTTGTCCAAGCTTCCAAGAAAGGAAAATGCACCTGAAGTTTACATCGATTCTACAGCACAGAAACAGGCTGTTCGGCCCAACTGGTCTATGCCGGGGTTTATGCTCCACACAAGCCTCCTCCCACCCCCTTTTCATCTCACCCTATCAGAATATCCTTCCATTCCTTTCTCCCTCATGTGCTTATCTAGCTTGCCCTTAAATGCAACTGTATTATTTGCCTTAACTACTGTTATGTATTCATGCCAGGGGTCACTAGACACCAGGGGGCGCCACTGTCGGAGGTCAAGGGGCTGTACGCATGTGTGTACGGGCTCAGGTATATAAACCATGTAATGTACGCACTTTGGGCACAAGTAAAGTTGAACCAGGTTTGCACCTGAGTGAGTTTACAGTAACAAGTCTATCGAGTTATTACATACATAACATTTGGCGACGAGGTAACTTAAAAACCTTCACATGCAAAATGAGCACCATTGGAATTCTGGAGAGATTCGTGGAAGGCGAGGATTGGGCGGATTTTACCGACAGCCTGGACCAGTACTTTGTAGCCAACAAAATGGAGGAAGCTGCTGACGCAGTTAGGCGCCGGGCAGTTTTCCTCACTGCGGTCCGAAAATCTATGGCCTCATAAAGAATCTTCTCTCGCCTGCACGTCCAATGGACAAGGACAATGGGGAATTGTGTGCTCTGCTACGTGACCATCTCAAACCAAAAGAAGGCATCATCATCTCACGCTATCCATTCTACACGCATGTTCATGCTGAGGGCCAGAATGTGTCGGAATTCGTCGCCGACCTAAGACATCATGCTGGGCCGAAAGCGCGTTGATAGACATGCTGCAAGATTTCTTCATGATAGGCATCAACCATGATGTGATCCTTTGGAAGTTATTGGCTCCGGAGATGTTTGATTTGAGCAAGGCCATCGCGATTGCTCAGGCATGCATGACGACTGATGATAATCTAAGGCAGATATTGTCTGTCAGAGCTGCTTACGGCAGGTCCTACTTGACTGCTTATGTGAAACCTGTAGCTGCTCAAATTCTGCCAACTGGTACGAATCCGATTTCACCCTGTTGGCATGGTGCAGGAAATCATCGGCCTCATCAGTGTCAGTTTAAACAGTACATCTGTAAGGCTGTTCAAAAGTGGGTTATCTTCAGCGAATGTGCCCACAACTAAACAAACATGCTGTGGCTCATCACATGGATGATGATGACCAGTCCAGTGCTGACCCGAATATGCAATCCAAGATACTCGAGGAGGAAGTGTATGGACTGTATTCATTCCTGACAAAGAACCAACCGATAATGGTTAATGTGAAACTGAATGGCATGCCAGTATCGATGGAACTGGACACGGGTGCGAGTCAGTCGATAATGAGCCAGAGGACATTCGACAAGCTGTGGGACACTAATGCTGTGAAGCCTAAGCTGAATCCAGTCAATGCCAAGTTGCGTACTTACACTAAGGAACTCATACCGGTGATTGGCAGTGCAGTAGTCAAGGTGTCGTATGATGGTGTGGTTCATGATCTACCGTTATGGATCGTCCCAGACAATGGTCCAATGCTGTTCGGTAGGAATTGGCTCAAAAAAATCAAATGGAATTGGAACGATATCAAAGGTGGAGGACACTTCATGTGCTCAAGTACTGAAGACATTTCTTTCTTTTTTTGAACCGGGCATTGGCAATTTTACGGGAGCCAAGGTGCAGATTCACCTAGACTCAGATGCAAGACCTGTCTGTCACAAAGCTTGGTCTGTTCTGTACATGATGAGGGAGAAGGTCGAAATTGAGCTTGACAGACTCCAATGTGAAGGGGTCATATCACTGGTCAAATTTACTGAATGGGCCAGTCCCATTGTTCCTGTGTTGAAGAGTGATGGCACTGTCAGGATGAGTCGGGTAAACTACAACTGGTTGCGTATGCTTCGAAAAGTTTGTCAAAGGTGGAAAAAGCCTACAGCATGGTGGAAAAAGAAGCTTTAACCTGTGTGTATGGGGTCAAAAAGATGCATCAGTACCTGTTTGGTCTTCGTTTTGAACTTGAAACAGATCACAAGCCACTCATACCTTTGTTTTCCAAAAACAATGAAATTAATACCAATGCATTGCCCTGATCCAGAGCTGGGTGCTGACATTATCTGCCTATGAATATGTCGTTCACCATAGACCTGGCACTGAGAATTGTGCCGATGCACTGAGCCGTCTGCCGTTACCCACACCAGAGGTGGAGACGCCTCAATCTGCAGATCTGCTGCTAGTAATGGATGCTTTTGAGAATGAAGGAACTCCTATCACTGCTCAACAAGTTAGGATCTGGACCAGCCATGACCAGATTTTATCGGTTGTAAAACATTGTGTCCTTAGTGGTGATTGGTCTGCCATACCCATGGAAATGTGTGATGAGACAAAACCTTACAACCATCGCAAAGATGAACTGTCCATTCAGTCAGCTTGTTTACTGTGGGATAATCATGTTGTTATGTCTAAGAAAGGTAGAGAACAATTTGTATGTGATCTACATAGCACTAATCCCGGTATTGTCATGATGAAAGCCATCGCCAAGTCTCACGTATGGTGGTCTGGAATTGACTCTGATCTGAAATCATTAAGTGCATCAGTGCAACACTTGCATGCAGCTAAGCAAAGTACCAGCGGAATCTCCGCTGAGTCTGTGGTCGTGGCCATCTAAACCATGGTCGAGGATCCACATTGACTTTGCGGGTCCTTTCCTGGGAAAGATGTTTTTTGTTGTGGTAATGCATATTCTAATGGATAAAGTGTATAATCATGTCATCCAGTACATCCACAGCTACCATTGAAAGCCTCCGTGTCATGTTTGTTACTCATGGTCTGCCTGACATCGTTGTGAGCGACAACAGATCTTGCTTCACAAGTCTGGAGTTTCAAGAGTTCATGAAACTCAATAGTATTAAACATGTGAGGTCAGCACCATTCAAACCTGCTTCCAATGGTCAAGCAGAGCGTGCTGTTCAAACGATCAAGCAGAGTATGAAACGTGTAACTCAGGGTTCACTGCAGACTCACTTGTCATGTATACTGCTTAGTTATAGGACAAGACCCCACATGTTTACCGGGGTCTCCCGTGTTGAACTATTGCTGAAGAGAAGTCTCAAGACCAAGCTCTCTCTTGTCCATCCTGACTTGAATGATCGTGTTGAAAACAGAGGTCAAAATCAGCAATGATATCATGATCGCGCTACTGTGTCACGCGATAGCTCTGTTAACGATCCAGTTTATGTGCTAAATTATGGTCAAGGTCCAAAGTGGAAGACACAATCAGTGACCAATCAACCTATATTCATTCCAGAAGACCCTGCTGTGATCAATGAATCTGAACTTTCAATCTCTGACGTGGTCATTACCACTCCCATCAGATCGACTACCCACCTTCCAGTCATAACTGACTCAGAACTGGAGCTGAACTGAGACGATTGACTCGTGAGTGGAAAGCCCCGGACCGTCTTAATTTGTAAAAAGACTGATACTAAGATCTTGAAGGGGGATGTTGTTATTTATTTATACTTGGGGTCACTAGACCATAGGGGGCACCACTGTCGGAGGTCAAGGGGCTGTACACATGTGTGTGTGGGCCCAAGTATATAAAGCAAGTCACCATGTAATGTGCGCACTTTGGGCGCAAATAAAGTTGAACCAGGTTTGCACCTGAGTGAGTTTACAGTAACAAGTCTATCGAGTTATTACATACATAACAACTGCACCTTGTGGTAGCGAGTTCCGCATTCTCACCACTCTTGGGGTACAGAAGTTCCTCCTGAATTCTCTATTGGATTTATCAATGACAATCTTATATTTATGGCTCCAAGTTCAGATCTCCCCGAAAAGTAGAAACATCTTCTCTATGTCTGTCCTCTCAAACCCTTTCATAATCTTAAATACCTCTATCAGGTCACCCCTCAGCCTTCTCTATTTTATAGATAAGAGCCCCAGCCTGTTGAGCCTTCCCTGATCAGTATATCCTCTCAGTTCTGTATCACCCCAGTAAATCCATGTTGCACCTTCCCCAGTGCCTCTATACCGTGTTATAATATGGAGACCAGCCGAGTGCACAGGACAGGAAGTGTGGTTTTGCGAGCTGGGCTTCATTAGCATCGGGACAATGGTGTGTGTCCGGAGATCGAGCTCCCCGGGGTAACCCACCGGCTCCAAGCTGCTGAAATAGCGACGGCCCGACCGGCCTCGGGCCCAGGAGAAGGAAGGTCCGTTGTGAGGGCGGAGCGGCAGCAGCTCAGGCTGGGTTTGTGGAGCCGGGAGGAGTCTCCCAGCCCCACACAAATAAAAAGGAACTTTCCTACTGGATCCTCTTCAGCCAGGCTGCCAGCTGATTGCAATCTTTGGCCTGAACTGGGATCACACTCCATCCAGTTCTGTCCAATAATGGTAATCGGAATCCTCTGCACGTCACAGGACCCTGAGTTACATTTTAGACAGGCCTCCCACCTGACTCAGAGGCCGCTCAGGCTGCCAGTGGGAGGCCCGGGGGACGTTGCCGTGGCCACAGCGATGGAGGCATCGGGGTCGTAGGTCACTGGCCACTATTATTGGTGCATTACCGCACCATTTCCCCTGGACAGGAGGCTGAAACATTCACCCAGATATTTTGTCTCCGTGATGAAGCATTTTAAACAATTAAATCAGACCCTTTTTTATCAAAAGCATCAGGAGCTTCCTCTCGGAGTCAATTGATGCAGAACTTGCTTTGTTCAAAACAAGGTCACAATTTACATAAAATGCTTAATTTTTGTAGTGTCTGCACCTTGTTACAAACTCACCCAAGGCATGTATATATCAGACACGGTCACTCTGTGACCTTCACTTTATTCCCAGGACCAAAGAGTGCTGACCCTGGGTGGGACCTCCCCTTTTATACCTGGAAATCCAGGTGAGGAGTGTCTCCCGCAAGCTCACCCCCTGTGGTCAGGGTGTGCATTTCAAGGGTACAGGTACAGTGTGCATGAGTTACAGTTACATAACTATTGTCGCTGCAAGATGGTCAAATACATGACATCACCTCCCCCCTTGAGTCTTTTTAGTTTCAGAGGTTAAGGCTATCGGGTGGTCGGCGCTCTCTCGTGGAGCGCCGCAGTTGTGGCTCTGGTGGCTGAGCCTCGGCACGCGTCTCTGTCACTTGAGGTGATTCCGGCCTGTCCGGGCTGGCCGCAGGGACTGTGCATGCTGAGGGCTGTCTTTGTTGCTCGTGCGCTGGCAGTGGTGTGAGTGCTATCTCATCATGCTCTTCTTCAGGTTCCTCCCTGTCTATGCTGAACCTTTCCTTTACTTGGTCCAAGTGTTTGCGGCATATCTGCCCATTGTTTAGTCTGACCACCATGACCCTATTTCCTTCTTTGCCAATTGCGGTGCTCTCAAGCCATTTGGGTCCCAAAGCATGGTTAAGAACAAATACCAGGTCATCTATTTCTATACATCTCCCCCTTGAGCCTCGATCATGGAGCTCAGTTTGGGACTGGAGCTTGCCCTCAACAATGTCTGCCAGGTCTGGGTGAATGAGGGACAGCCGTGTCTTGAGCGTGCGTTTCATGAGGAGTTCCGCTGGCGGGACTCCCGTGAGCAAGTGCGGCCGGGACCTGTAGGCCAGCAGGAGGCGCGATAGGCGGTACTGAAGGGAGGTTCCTTGGATGCGTAGCATGCCCTGCTTTATGACTTGGACCGCCCGTTTCGCCTGGCCATTGGAAGCCGGCTTGAATGGCGCTGTCCGGACGTACTTGATCCCATTGCCCGACATAAACTCCTGGAATTCATGGCTGGTAAAACACGGGCCATTGTCGCTGACCAGGATGTCTGGCAAGCCGTGGGTCGCGAAAACCATACGCAGACTCTCCACTGTGATGGATGTCATGCACGAGTTCAATATGATGCACTCGATCCACTTCGAGTATGCATCAACAACGATCAGGAACATTTTTCCCATGAACGGGCCGGCATAGTCTACATGAATACGTGACCAAGGCCTGGTGGGTCAAGGCCATGGGCTGAGTGGAGGCTTCCTGGGGGCATTACCCAGCTGGGCACACGTCGTGCACCTGCGAACCCAGTGTTCCAGGTGTGAGTCAATCCACGGCCACCATACATGTGACCGGGCAATGGCCTTCATTAACACAATGCCAGGGTGCTCGCTGTGGAGTTCCCTGATGAACGCTTCCCTTCCTTTCTGGGGCATGACTACTCAGCTGCCCCATAACAGGCAGTCGGCTTGGATGGAGAGTTCATCCATCCGTCTCTGAAACGGCCTGACTTCCTCGGGGCACGCCCTGTGTGTGGGCGCCCAATTCCCAGTCAGGACACATTTCTTTCTCATCGATAGGAGGGGGTCCCTGTTGGTCCAGAGTTTGATCTGGCGGGCTGTGATGGGGGAGCCCGCAGGGACAAAAGCCTCAATGGCCATGACCATCTCGCCGCTCTGCTCTGAAGCCCACTCGGTGGTGGCCAGTGGGAGCCTGCTGAGTGATTCAGCACAATTTTCGGTGCCTGGCTGGTGCCGTATGGTGTAGGGCCCATCGCTGTATGCAAGCTGACGCATTAGCGTTGAGAGCCTTGCTGTCGGGCAACAGGGATATTAACGGTTTGTGGTCCGTCTCTAGCTCGAACTGTCTGCCGAAAAGGTACTGGTGCATCTTTTTCACACCGTACACACACGCGAGTGCCTCCTTCTCGACCATGCCGTATCCATGCTCTGCCTGGGAGAGCGACCTGGAGGCATAAGCCACCGGTTGGAGTCAGCCATCATCGTTACCCTGCTGCAATATACACCCAACCCCGCAGGATGACGCATCGCATGTTAAAACCAGTTTTTTACAGGGGTCATACAAAGTTAACAGTTTGTTGGAACACAGCAGGTTTCTCACCTTATTGAAAACCCGTTCTTGACAATCCCCCCAAAACCATTCACAACCTTTACGGAGGAGCATGTGTAATGGCTCCAACAATGTGCTTAAGTTCGGCAGAAAGTTCCCAAAGTAGTTCAAAAGTCCCAGGAATGATTGTAACTCCGACGTATTGCCCGGTGAATTGCCTCAGTTTTTGATTCGATGGGCCGGATCCCGTCTGCGGCAACCCTCCTGCCCAGGAACTTGACCTGGGTGTCACGCAGTGGGGTCGTCAGCCAGTTGGCTAGGCCATATCGGTTATCACCAAGCATCCAGCATTGTCCTTGTGGCTGACTCTTAAACATGTCAGAGACAGCGCTCTCACACAGGATGTGAGTCTCATCGAAGCTGCCCCGAGATTTGGCATTCACTGCCATTATTATCTGGTTGTGGTCAACAAATAGTTGGACCTTCAGGGAGTGAAATCTTTTTCTGTTACGAAAATCTCTGGGTCCTGAGAAGATGCCCGCATGGCGATGTGAGTGCACTGTATTGCTCCCTGGGCCCTGGGGAACTTAGCAATGCGGTAGAATGCTCCAGCCCTGCCAGTCTGAGCCTCCGTGGTCATGGGTGTAATGTCTGTGAGCTTGTAATGCTTGTAGCTCCACACTGGGGATGTGGACATATTGTGTACTGCAACTGTATAGTTAATCATTAAACAGAACAGGCTTTCCGGAGAGTTCTGAGAGAGCAGCCTGCAATCCGAGGTAAAAAAACAGCACACGGTGTGAACAGCTAGAGATTAAAAATGGCAGGTGTAATCGGATATTTGGGTGAATATAGACACGACCAGGAATGTTTTAAAGCGTATGTGGATCGGCTAGAAATGTATTTCACTGCAAATAACATAATCGAAGTTCCAGACAATGCAGTCCAGAACTGGGCTGTGTTGGAACGTAAGAAAGCGATTTTCTTTACAGTGGCAGGTCCGGCATTATACGAAACCCTTGTAAATCTGCTTGTGCCTGACGAGCCACAGGATACAACGCTGAAAGAGATTTTAGTGAAGCTGGAGCAGCATTATAACCCCAAACGGTTAGAAATTGCTGAAAGCTATCATTTCGGGATTCGGCAGACAGCGAGGTCGATAAGCATGGCCGAACAATATTCCCGAGAATTAAATAATGATTACGGTCATCAGTCAACCGAGATAAATCACCTGCAGGTTCAAAGTAAAAGACGTCCATGGCCGAAAGTCTCAGAAACTGGAAATTCTACCAGGGCGTCGAAGTCGTGCTATAGGTGCCTGGGACAACACATTGCTCAAAGTTGTTCATACATGAAGGCAGAGTGTTTCTTCTGCAGAAAGACTGGCGTCTTGCGAAGGCATGCCGACTGAAGGGTAAACCAGTTTTTAAAGCTATGAGTCCAGCGTTCAAAGCTATGAGTAGAAATCCAAAGAAACTTCATAGCGTGGAAGAACAACAACAGGACGAGGAGATGTTAGAGTTACACGTCATCAGGAGCACGAGGTTAACGGACAACGATTCGGAAAGCATCAAAATCCACATAGATGTTGCGGGATTCAAGATACCAATGGAAATTGACATGGGTGCCTCCGTGAGTGTAATACCGGAGTCACTGTACCGCGACAAATTGCGTGATTTCCAACTGAAGAAATCCAAGATAGAGCTGCGAGGCTACTCGGGAGAGAAAATTCCTGTAGTAGGCAGTATCACCGTATCGGTGAAATATAAAGATCAATTTCAGAACTTGCCTCGAATAGTAGTGAAAGGAGACAAGACTGCTTTACTGGGAAGAAATTGGTTGAGCTCACTGAAGCTGGATTGGAGTAAGATTTTCTCTGTGGAAGCGAGATTTTCATCAACGAATGAAGTTATCAAGCAGTATCTGAAGGTGTTCTGTGAAACGGGCAGTCCGATCCAAGGCTTCAAGGCGAGTGTCAGGGTACAGAAGGACGCTAGATCGGTTAACTACAAGCCACGTTCCGTACCATATGCACTCAAGGAGAAAGTTGAGCAAGAACTCAAAAGACTAGAGACTGAGAACATTATTTGTAAGATAGATCGATGTAATTAGGCTGCACCCATTGTTGTTGTACCTAAGTCTGATGGTAAAGTAAGATTGTGTGGTGATTATAAGGTAACCGTAAACCAGGTTCCAGAGGGTAATGTCCCCAATACATTGCTGAATATAGAAGATTTGTTCACAACACTGACAGGTGGTCAGATCTTCTCAAAACTGGATCTTACGAATGCCTACTTACAGCTTGAACTAGATGAGGAATCCAAATCATGTTTGACTATAAATACTCATCTAGGCCTATATCAATTTAATATGCTACCGTTTGGAGTGTCTTCCGCCCCTGCCATATTCCAACGGGTGATGAACCAGATTTTGCAAAGTATTGAAGGGGTAGTATGTTATTTGGATGACATACTCATTTCAGCACCGTTTAGGCAAATTCATAATAAGATATTGAATGAAGTCCTCAAACGGCTAGAGAAGCACAGAGTACGAGTGTCTGCTCGTAAGTGTGAGTTATTTAAAAACTCACTGGAGTACTTAGGGTACAGAGTAGACAAAGATGGTTTACATCCGACCATGGAAAAATTGGATGCAATTAGAAATGCACCCACTCCATAGAATGTCACTGAATTTTGTTCATTCTTGGGTCTTTTGAACTATTATGGAAAGTTCCTACCAAATTTGGCTACAGTATTACATCCACTGAATGAACTTTTGAAAAAACAGGTCCAGTGGAAGTGGTCAAAAGAATGCGAAACAGCATTCAAGGAGTGTAAAAACAAATTGGTAGAGAGCACCATGTTAGTTCACTGTGACATATCTAAGGAGATTAAGCTAGCATGTGATGCCTCTCCGTATGGAGTTGGGGCAGTAATCTCTCATGTATTAAGTAGTGAGGAGGAGAGACCAATTGCTTTTGCTTCACGCATTCTCAGTGCCAGTGAGAAAAATTATGCGCAAATTGAAAGGGAAGCTTTGGCATTAATTTTTGGGGTCAAGAAGTTTCACAAATACTTGTATGGTCGTAAATTTACCATCGTTACGGACCATAAGCCCCTAAAAGAGAGAAGAGTGAAATTAAACCAGAAGGTGAGAGTGAAGACCCGTCACCATAAATGGTTAAAGTGGTTACCAGGAAGAGTAGTGAAGATATGTGGTCCTCGCACATATTTGGTAAAGATGTTTGATAATGGACAGGTTAGGTTTGTTCATATTGATCATATTTTACCTACAGATATGGAAGGAGTTGAAGGTGGGAATGATTCAATTATTTCTGACTTTTCAGATAGTTTTGATATACCAGTAGCAAATCCTAAATCCAATGTACTGGAAACAAATCCAGGAGAGAATCAGAATGAAAGCCTGAGTCCGAGTCAGGGAAACAAAGAGCCTGAAGTTAGAGTGAGTGCAAATGAAAATCAAGGAAATTTCATGGAGGAAAACGTTCCTCAGGATGAGCCTCAAATGAGTGTGAAATCAATACCCTGTTTGAAAGGTTCTGTTCGAGAGCGAAGTTATTCTCTTCGAAACAGAAAACAAGTGGTAAAGTTAAATTTGTAAATATGTATAAAAATGAAGTTATTTATGATGTTTGTTATGATGGCTTTTTCATTAAGGAGAAGTGTAATGTCAGTAAGCTTGTAATGCTTGCAGCGCCACACTGGGGATGTGGACGTATTGTGTACTGCAACTGTATAGTTAATCATTCAACAGAACAGGCAGCTTTCCGGAGAGTTCCGAGAGAGAAGCCTGCCATCTTAGGAAACGGTCTGTGCTGTGCTCTGTGAATATATCACAACGGAGAAGCTGATAAAGTCCATCCTATGCACGTACAGGGCCTCCGTGACCTGTCTAATGCAGCGATGTGTGGCATGGTGAGACAGGGGGGAAATGTCGACCGCATAGGCCCGAAAGGAACCGGACGCATAGAAAGACAGTGCCACGGTGACCTTGACCTCGACCGACACTGTTGTCCTGATGGCAGGCGGCATATCTGGCCTGATGAACTCGCATATTTCCTTGCTCACCACCTTGTGGAAGTGCAGTCTCCGAAGGCAGGTGTGCTCGGACACGTCGAGGTAAGACCTCTTCTCCCTGTAAGTGTGGGGTGTGTATGGTCTGGACCTCCTCCTCAGTCTGGCACGTCTTACATTGGGGACATAATGATGTGCATTAGACGTTGTGCCATTTGCACTCTGCAGCATCTGCGTATTAATCGATGCAGGCTGAGAAATGGCTGGCCCCATTCCAATGAAAGTATAATAGCGATTGATCAGAAGCAATAATTTCAACACTAAAAGACACCTACAGTAAACCCCCAATAGTCCAGAGTCTGAAAATATGTATGTTGAGATGGTCACTTCACCTGAGAAGAACTCCAGAGTCAATCCAAACTCCCCCGATGTTGAAGCAGCCTTTTGAATGAAGCGACCTGCGATTTGGAAAATGGCGCCCACACCGCTGTGATTCATTCAGAACAGGTCCACTTTTTCAGAGCAGTGTTTTGGGCGAGCGATATTGTGGGCGAGATGTGTGCGAGGTGGTGAAAGTGCTGGGCTATCTCCTGGGCGTTAGTTTCGGCAAATGTGATGTTTACGACAAAGTAAAGTAGGCGGTCGGTATTATTGAATCTCAGCATTAATTACGTGCGGAAAGTAACGCTGGGCATATTATGGGCATTTGTTTCGCCCGTTCTGATGATTCCGCCCAAAAAAAGTGGGCGGGCGGTATTATTTTTTCCCGGTGTTATGTACATGGCAAAAGTAATGCTCGGCAATAATTGTCCGAGAAATGGGCGTCAGTTTCCATTTTGTGGCTAAATGGCCGATATCTGGGCATTAAACTTCATTTCAGCGGTAAAATGGGTGTAAAGTGGGCGTCATACATGCAAATATAATGGAAAATCTAGCCCCATGAAAGTAAACAAGCACAAAATAAAAAATAAATAGCAAGAGTTTCTATAGATCTATAAAAAGGAAAAGAGTGGCTAAAGTAAATGTTAGTCCCTTAGAGGAGGAGACCGGGGAATTAGTAATGGGGAACATGGAGATGGCAGAAACTCTGAACAAATATTTTATATAAGTCTTTACGGTAGAGGACACGAACAATATCCCAACAGTGGATCGTCAAGGGATGATAGCGGGGGGAGGAACTTAACACAATCACAATCACTAAGGAGGTGGTACTCAGTAAGATAATGGGACTAAAGGTGGATAAATCCCCTCGATCCGATGGCTTGCATCCTCGGGTCTTAAGGGAAGTAACGGCAGGGATAGTGGATGCATTAGTTGCAATTTACCAAAATTCCCAGGATTCTGGGGAGGTCCCAGCAGATTGGAAAACTGCAAATGCAACACCCCAATTTAAAAAATGAGGCAGACAAAAAGCAGGAAACTATAGACCAGTTAGCCTAACATCTGTGGTTGGGAAAATGTTGGAGTCCATTATTAAAGAAGCAGTAGCAGGACATTTGGAAAAGCATAATTCGGTCAGGCACAGTCAGCATGGATTTATGAAAGGAAAGTCATGTTTGACAAATTTGCTGGAATCCTTTGAGGATGTAACGAACAGGTGGATAAAGGGGAACCAGTCGATGTGGTGTATTTGGACTTCCAGAAGGCATTTGACAAGGTGCCACATAAAAGGTTCCTGCACAAGATAAAAGTTCACAGGGTTGTGGGTAATATATTGGCATGGATAGAGGATTGGCTAACTAACAGAAAACAGAGAGTCGGGATAAATGGTTCATTCTTGGGTTGTCAATCAGTAACTAGTGGGGTGCCGCACAGATCAGTGCTGGGACCCCAACTATTTACTGTAGTGTATGTAGGCATCTTTAGTAATGACTCCATGAGGCAGGGTATGATACTTAAACTGTGTAGACCTGTAGTCCTTTATTTGCAGCTCCTGAGTGAGGACAACAAGCTGTGTGTTCCTTTTTACACTGCAAGTAACCCTTAGGTCTCCACAGCAGCACCCTCTGGTGTACAGACAAGGTGTGTACAGTGTAAGGGTACATTCAGTGTTGCATAACAGTTTTACAGGCATGCATACACAACATTTACAATCTATATTAATGACTTGGATGAAGGGACTGAGTGTAACGTAGCCAAGTTTGCTGACGATACAAAGATGGGAGGAAAAGAAATGCGTGAGGAGGACACACGAAATCTGCAAAAGGACATAGACAGGCTAAATGAGTGGGCAAAAATTTGGCAGATGGAGTATAATGTTGGAAAGCGTGAGGTTATGCACTTTGGCAGAAAAAAAAATCAAAGAGCAAGGTATTATTTAAATGGAGAACAATTGCAAAGTGCTGCAGTACAGCGGGACCTGGTGCATGAAACACAAAAGGTTAGTATGCAGGTACAGCAAGTGATCAGGAAGGCCAATGGAATCTTAGCCTTTATTGCAAAGGGGTTGGAGTATAAAAGCAGGGAAGACATGCTACAGTTATACAAAGTGTTGGTGAGGCCACACCTGGAATACTGTGTGCAGTTTTGGTTTCCATATTTAAGAAAGGATATACTTGCTTTGGAGACAGTTCAGAGAAAGGTCACTAGGTTAATTCCGGAGATGAGTGGATTGACTTATGAGGAAATGTTGAGTAGGGTGGGCCACTCCTCATTGGAATTCAGAAGAATGAGAGGTGATCTTATCGAAACGTATAAGATTATGAGGGGGCTTGACAAATTGGATGAAGAGAGGATGTTTCCACTGATAGGGGAGACTAAAACTAGGGGGCATAATCTTAGAATAAGGGGCCGCCCATTTAAAACTGAGATGAGAAGGAATTTCTTCTCTCAGAGGGTTGTACATCTGTGGAATTCGCTGCCTCAGAGAGCTGTGGAAGCTGGGTCATTGAATAAATTTAAGACAGAGATAGAAAGTTTCTTAACTGATAAGGGAATAAGGGGTTATGGGGAGTGGGCAAGGAAGTGGACCTGAGTCCATGATCGGATCAGCCATTATCGTAATAAATAGCAGAACAGGCTCTGCTCCTGCTCTTATTTCTTATGTTCTTATGTTCTTATTAGATCATGGCTGATCTGTACCTTAACTCTATCTACCACCTTAGTCCCATAATCCTTCATACCCTGGTCGAAAAAAATATCAATGTCAGTTTCTAAGTTTGCAATTGACCCCCAGACTTAACAAGTTTTGGGGAGAGATTCCAGATGAGAAAGTAGTCTTAACATCATTAGTGCCTCCCATCCCCAATGTGAATGCTGTAGACCGCTAGTTGGGTCTGACCAGAACTGGACACAGTACTTGAGGTGGGTCTGACCAGAACTGGACACAGTACTCGAGGTGGGACTGACCAGAACTGGACACAGTACTTGAGGTGGCACTGACCAGAACTGGACACAGTACTCAAGGTGGGACTGACTAGAGCCCTGTACAGTTTGATCCTGACGTCCTTTGACTGGATTCTCCTGTTTTGGATTTGTGGTCCAACATTATTCTGTCTTTGTTGCTGCAGCTCTGCGTTGGTTGGACATGTTTCGTGTTGAGTTTACTGAGACTTGGAGCCTCTGCTGCTTTGCTTTTCCATCTCTCTTTGACCCTCTGATGAACCTTTAACTTCTTCTATATTTTTCTATTCCACTCAGAGAGCTCCTTTCGCTTCCTCTCTGCAGGTTTTGTAAAGGTTATTTTTCCTCTTTATACCAGTTTTAATTTGTTAAACTATTTTAGGTCTGGTTTGAGCTGATCAGTTTTGGGTCTATGTTTACTGAGCCCAGCTTGCTGTATTCTGGCTCCAGATTGGCCCAGAATTTCCGGCCTCCCCGGGTCCGCACGGAGTGTGTACGGAGTGTGTACAGACCCGGGAAGGCATCACAAAAGGCGATTTTCAGCGCACAATGCGCATGCGCTGAGAACCGTTTTTCCGATCTATCTGGCTCTGGTTTGACAGGTTGTCCGTATCGCCACAGCCAGGACATTCGCATGGTCAAGTTTGTGTATTTATCCGTATCTTGCACAGTGGATGTCCTGAAAACTCTTGCCCCTGATAAAAGCAGGTGCATAGTCGACTTTTACAGCCGTAAGAGTTTTAAAACATAAAAACATAACAAAATAAAATTTAAAAAACACATTTTAATGTTAAAAACCCTGCCCACTAAGGTAAGTTTATTTTAAACCATAATTAAAAACCTTTTTAAAAAATTGGAAAAATATTTTTTTTCTAAGACATTTATTAACTTTAATTTAACTTACTGTTAAATATGTGATTTTTTTTTCTATTTTTTATTTGTGTCTTGGTGTTGTGGGTGTGGAGGTGTGGGTTTAATCATAATAATGAGAACTCCAACTTACGGAGTTCCCAATATTACGAATGAGAAAATACTGTACCTGGGATTGACTGCCCAGATCCATGTGTCTCCAGCTCCAGCATACGGACGTCCTGGCGTGCACGCGCTCTGATGCACAGTGAGTGGAGGCCTCAGGTCCGGGATCGCTGCTGGGTGCAGCAGGAAGAGGTAGGTGCAAATCTTTTTTACCTTTTTCTGTCGAGTCCACGGGAACCAGCTGACCAGGATTTCTAGGCCATTATTGTAAAATTACAATCTTGTTTTTCAGATTCCGGTTCTGAAGTGCTACTGCAGGCCTGAAAGGGTTAATCGTCAGCCAAAGTGAGTCATCAAAGTGAAACTAATATTGCCACTCCCTCCACTGAGTGTTTATATGAATTTCACTTCCTGCTCTGGTTCCTCACTCTCTCCGGCACTGTGTGAATCTGCTTCAGGAGCTGTAGCAATGGAGCTCGTAGCTTTAGAGGCTGAATTAACCTGTGCTGTGTGTCTCCACGTGTACCAGGATCCTGTGGGATTACCCTGCCAGCACAGTTTCTGTCTGAAATGCATTGAGGGAGTTTAGGCCCAGACAGCAAGCCCAGGAGAGTTTGACTGTCCGCAGTGGCGGCGGAAATTCAACCCCAGGCCCAGTCTGAAGAAAAACTTCACATTGTGTAATATCGTGGAAAAATACAACTGATCACAGCCTCCTGCTGATCCAGGCTCTGTCGCATGTGAATATTGCATCGGGAATCCAACCCCAGCTGTGAAGACATGTCTGAAATGTGAAACATAATTTTGCTCCCTTCATTTAAAGCCACATCTGCTGAAAGACGTCTCCAAAGATCACACCCTAATTGAGCCTATTGCTAACCTTACAGACAGACAATGCATTGACCATAAGAAGATCCTTGAATACTACTGTAAAGATGATGCAGAGTGTGTGTGTGTTTCCTGTACAATAATCAGGAAACATAAATCCCACACACTGCTAAGCCTGGATCAGGCACACACTGCAATTAAGGTGAGTGACCCAATTCCTGATATTAAATACAGCGAGGGAGAGTTTTCCTGTTAATGACCAACATTAATTGGAACCGATTGCACACAGTGCTGATTTAGCCCAGTGTTTTCTTGCTGCCCCGGGTCTGGGTGTTTGTTTTATGTCAGTCAGATTTTCTCCCTCCCCTTTCTCTTACAGTCTGTCTGAGAGAACAGGGTGGGCACTGGGAGGGGTGTGAGAGTGGCCCAGGGTGACTGCCCCTCACCCACACTCAGCCCCTCCTAGGGAGGGCACTGTAGAGCTCAGTAATTCACTGTGTGGGCACCTGTGAGAACTGGCACTCCATGGCACAGGGCTGTAGAGCAGAGCATGTTGTAGCCCTGGATAATGCTGGGGGATTCTGCCCCCTGAGCAGCAGGGAGAGGACCATCACCGGTGGGGGGAATGAGGGACACGCACGGGAGGAGACTCAGGGGCTGGCTGGATAAACTGTTCCTCACAACAAGAGGGAATTGCTGTTTGAGAACTGCTGGTGTGTCTGAGTCTGTCTCCCTTTCCCCTGGGCTGATTCTGGAAATGGAAGAGCTGAGTCTGTGTGAGAATGCAGCACACGGTGTGTCATTGTGAAAAGAAGCCGGTGTGTGTGTGGTCACTCAGTTTATACAGGGCAGGGAGCGCCTCGTTACTGAGAGCCACAGAAGGCAATATTTGTGCTCAGGGCCCAGATACTGAGACCCCGAGATTCCCAGGGAGGTGGGGAGGGAGCAGGAGCCCTGTCAATGGCCGGCAAACCCGGAAATTCTGGGATGCTAATGTCCGAATTTAACGGCAGGACTTCATTCGAATTGTTTTACTCTGTTTCCCGCCATGTAGACAGCCACATGGAGAGGCTGAGCACTGCCAGACGGGAAATCCTGCGGGGCAAGGTAGGAGCCGGGGAACAGTGGGGGTGGTCCCGTTGCGGGCTGGGTGGGGCTCAGAGTATGGCAGAGAGATTGTGAGGGTGGGGGGGAGAGTGAGAGATGGTTGAGAGAGAGATAGCGGGGGGAGAGAGACATCGGGTGGGGAGAGAGACAGCGGATGGGGATAGAGATGGCAGATGGGAAGAGAGATGGCGGATGGGAAGAGAGATGACGATGTGGGGAGAGAGATGGCAAGAGAGAGAAAGGTGGCGGGGTTGAGTGAGGTAGAGGGGAGGAGAGAGGTAGTGGGGAGAGGAAGAAAGAGGGTGGGAGTGATGAGATGCCGGAGGGTGGGGAGAGAAAGATGGTGGGGGAGAGAGAGATGGCGGGGGAGAGAGAGAGATGGCGGGGGAGAGAGAGAGATGGCAGGGGAGAGAGAGAGATGGTGGGGGAGAGAAAGATGGTGGGGGAGAGAGAGATGGTGGGGGAGAGAGAGAGATGGCGGGGGAGAGAGAGATGGCGGGGGAGAGAGAGATGGCGGGGGAGAGAGAGAGATGGCGGGGGAGAGAGAAAGATGGTGGGTAAGAGAGAGAGATGGTGGTGGAGAGAGAGAGATGACGAGGGAGAGAGAGAGATGGCGGGGGAGAGAGAGAGATGGCGGGGGAGAGAGAGAGATGGTGGGTGAGAGAGAGAGATGGTGGGGGAGAGAGAGAGATGGTGGGGGAGAGAGAGAGATGGTGGGGGAGAGAGAGATGCTGGGGGAGAGAGAGAGAGATGCTGGGGGAGAGAGAGAGATGGCGGGGGAGAGAGAGAGATGGCGGGGGAGAGAGAGAGATGGCAGCGGAGAGAGAGAGATGGCGGGGAGAGAAAGATGGTGGGGGAGAGAGAGATGGTGGTGGAGAGAGAGATGGTGGGGGAGAGAGAGAGATGGCGGCGGAGAGAGAGATGGTGGGTGAGAGAGAGAGATGGTGGGTAAGAGAGAGAGATGACGGAGGAGAGAGAGAGATGGCGGGGGAGAGAGAGAGATGGCGGGGGAGAGAGAGAGATGGCGGGTGAGAGAGAGAGATGGCGGGGGAGAGAGAGAGATGGCGGGTGAGAGAGAGAGATGGTGGGTGAGAGAGAGAGATGGTGGGTGAGAGAGAGAGATGGCGGGTGAGAGAGAGAGATGGCGGGTGAGAGAGAGAGATGGTGGGTGAGAGAGAGAGATGGTGGGTGAGAGAGAGAGATGGTGGGTGAGAGAGAGAGATGGAGGGTGAGAGAGAGAGATGGCGGGTGAGAGAGAGAGATGGCGGGTGAGAGAGAGAGATGGCGGGTGAGAGAGAGAGATGGTGGGTGGGAGTGAGAGATGGTGGGTGAGAGAGAGATGGTGGGTGAGAGAGAGAGATAGCAGGTGAGAGAGAGAGATGGCGGGTGAGAGAGAGAGATAGCGGGTGAGAGAGAGAGATGGCGGGGGAGATGGAGAGATGGCGGGGGAGAGGGAGAGATGGCAGGTGAGAGAGAGAGATGGTGGGGGAGAGAGAGAGATGACGGGGGAGAGAGAGAGATGGCGGGGGAGAGAGAGATGGTGGGGGCAGAAGACAGATGGGGGACTGAGAAAGATGGTGAGGGAAGAAAGAAATTAAGAAAGACTTGTATTTATATAGCGCCTTTCACGACCACAGCACAACTCAAAACGCTTTACAGCCAATGAAGTACTTTTGAAGTGTAGTCACTGTCGTAATGTCGGAAACATGGCAGCCAATTTGCACACAACAAACTCCCACAAACAGCAATGTGATAATGACTAGATAATGTGTTTTGGTTATGTTGATTGAGGGATAAATATTGGCCAAGACATCGGGGATAACTCCCTGCTCTTCTTCAAAATAGTGCCATGGGATCTTTTACATCCACCTGAGTGAGCAAACGGGGCTTCGGTTTAACATCTCATCCTAAACACAGCACCTCCCACAGTGCAGCGCTCCCTCAGCACAGCACTGGAATGTCCGCCTAGATTTGTTTTAGTTCCTGGCGTGAGACTTACACCCACAACCTTCTGACCCAGAGGCGAGTGTGCGACCCATTCAGCCACAGCTCAGAGAGATGGTGGGGAAGAGAGATTTTGTGGGGGGCGCGGGATGGTGGGCGGGGGGGGTGGCGTTGTCTGAAGATGGGCGGGGTGGGGGATAGTTTGCCGCAGGTTTGTTTGAGGGTCTGGGAGAAGCTCTCCTGCCCCTCCAGGCCCACGCGCAGTGCTGGAAAAACACTTCCCTGCTGGATCTGGCAGCTCCTTCCTCCCTGCAGCTGTGGGGATTCCCGAGCCCCGGAATACATGGCCCGCAGCCGTTAAATCCAATCACTGCCCAAATCTGAGGCATGGAACCTCATTTAAATATTATAATTACCCATATTGTGTTCCTAACACAGATGAGACTGCACACAGGGAGGTTAAAGTAACAGTGACCTCAGTCTTTATTAAGATACTCCAGAGTGAGGAACAGGCCTTAGGGGCCGGCTTATATACAGTGCTCCCAAGGGATGCTGAGATCCCTTGGGACTTCAGGGGATGTGCTCCCTGATGGCGGAATATGGGAGTGCATGCTTTACAGATACACAACATCACTCCCTGCCAAAGTCAAAGTGAAAACTATTTACAAGGTGAGGCGGTCGGGAGCCTTTCTTTCCCTGGTACAAATGTCTGTTCTGGTGTGTTGGCTGTGCCCTCGCTGGGCTGGCATGTTGTTGGCCCTGAAGGGTTGCTGGGTGAGCCTGGCCTTGCTGGGCTGTTGGGCGTGATGGGTTCAATTTCCTGGTCCGGGGTGGTGTCCCTGATCCTTTGGGTGTGTGTTGTGGGCTCGAAAAAGGTGGTGTCTGCTGTGGGTTGTTCAGGGCAGTCTGCCTCGTTTGGTCCAGGTGCTTTCTGCAAATTTGTCCATTGTCTAGTTTGACCACAAACATCCTATTCCCTTCTTTAGCTATCACCGTGCCCGCGATCCACTTGGGACCATGTCCATAGTTTAGCACATACACAGGGTCATTCAAATCAATTTCCCGTGACACAGTGGCGCGACCATCGTTTACATTTTGTTGCTGCCGCCTGCTCTCTACCTGATCATGCAGGTTGGGGTGAACCAACGAGAGTCTGGTTTTAAATGTCCTTTTCATGAGTAGCTCAGCCAGGGGCACTCCTGTGAGCGAGTGGGGTCTCGTGCGGTAGCTGAGCAGTACTCGGGACAGACGGGTTTGGAGTGAGCCTTCTGTGACTCGTTTAAGGCTCTGTTTGATTGTTTGTACTGCCCGCTCTGCGTGCCCATTGGAGGCTGGTTTAAACGGGGCCGAGGTGACATGTTTGATCCCATTGCGAGTCATGAATTCTTTAAATTCGGCACTGGTGAAACATGGCCCGTTGTCACTGACCAGTATGTCAGGCAGGCCGTGGGTGGCGAACATGGCCCTCAGGCTTTCAATGGTGGTGGTGGCGGTGCTTCCCGACATTATTTCACATTCAATCCATTTTGAAAAAGCATCCACCACTACCAGGAACATTTTACCGAGCAACGGGCCCACATAGTCGACATGGATCCTCGACCATGGTCTGGAGGGCCAGGACCACAAACTTAGTGGTACCTCTCTGGGCGCGTTACTCAACTGAGCACACACGCTGCATTGCCGTACACAGGACTCTAAGTCAGAGTCGATACTGGGCCACCATAAGTGGGATCTGGCTATCGCTTTCACCATTACTATACCCAGGTGTGTGCTGTGGAGATCCGAGATGAACGTTTCCCTGCCCTTTTTGGGTAGCCCCACAACAGGCAGTCTGCCTGAATGGACAGCTCATTCTTGCGCTGCTGGAACGGCTTGATTGGATCTTGCATTTCAACGGGATGTTGGCCCAGCTCCCATGCATTACACAGTTTTTTACTCGGGACAGCAGAGGATCTTGGCTGGTCCAAGTCCTAATCTGGCAGGCCGTGACAGGTGATTTATCATTTTCAAACACTTCCATGACCATTAACAAGTCTGCGAGCTGCGCCACCATCAACAAGTTTGCAGGCTGTGCCATTTCCACCCCCGTGGTGGGCAATGGTAGCCGACTGAGAGCATCCGCAAAGTTCTCGGTGCCTGGCCTGTGGCGGATGGTATAGTTATACGCTGATAGTGTGAGTGCCCACCTTTGTATGCGGGCATTAGTATTTATCCCCATGTTTTCAGCGAACAGGGATATTAGGGGCTTGTGATCGGTTTCGAGCTCAAATTTGAAGCCAAACAGGTACTGATGCATTTTCTTTACCCCGAACACACACGCTAATGCTTCTTTCTCAATCATGCTGTCGGCCCTTTCGGCCTTAGACAAGCTCCTGGAGGCATAGGCAACAAGTTGCAACTTCCCTGCAATGTTAGCTTGTTGTAAAACACACCTGACTCCATACAACAACGTATCACACGCTAGCACAAGTCTTGTACACGGGTTATACAATACAAGCTGCTTGTTGGAGCATAAAATGTTTCTGGTTTTCTCAAAAGCAATTACTTGTTTTTTTTCCCCATACCCAGTTCTCACCTTTATGCAATAACACATATAGGGGCTCTAAGAGTGTGCTTAACCCCGGTAGGAAGTTACCAAAATAGTTGAGGAGTCCCAGGAACGATCGCAGCTCCGTGATGTTCTGTGGCCTGCGCGCGTTCCTGATAGCCTCTGTCTTGGCATCTGTGGGCCGAATGCCATCCGCCGCGATCTTTCTCCCCAAAAACTCCACTTCTGTTGCCATGAAGATGCATTTCGACCTCTTCAGCCGCAGCCCTATGGGTTCCAGTCGCTAGGACCTCCTCCAGGTTTTGTAGGTGCTCGACGGTGTCTCGACCCGTGACCAATATGTCGTCCTGAAAAACCACTGTGCGTGGTACCGACTTAAGTAGGCTCTCCATGTTTCTCTGGAAGATCGCTGCAGCCGACCGAATTCCAAACAGGTATCTGTTGTAGATGAACAGTCCCTTGTGCGTGTTGATGCAAGTGAGGCCCTTCGAAGACTCCTCCAGCTCCTGCGTCATGTAGGCCGAAGTCAGGTCGAGCTTGGTGAATGTCTTGCCTTCTGCCAGCGTCACAAATAGGTCGTCTACCTTAGGTAGCGGGTATTGGTCCTGCAGCGAGAAACGATTAATAGTCACTTTATAATCGCCACAAATCCTGACCATGCCATCACTTTTGAGTACTAGAACAATGAGGCTGGCCCACTCGCTGAATTCCACGAGGGAGATGATACCCTCGCGTTGCAGCCTGTCCAGCTCTATTTCCACTCTCTCCCTCATCATGTGAGGTACCGCTCGCGCCTTCTGGTGAATGGGTCATGCCTCTGGGACCAAGTGGATCCACACCTTCACCCCAGAAAAGTTTCCAATGCCTCAAAAATGGAAGGAAATTTGTTAAGAACCTGGGTACATGAGGCATCATCGACATGTGATAGCTCTCGGATGTCAGCCCAGTTCCATCAGATTTTGCCCAGCCAGCTCCTTCCAAGCAGTGTGGGACCATCGCCCGGGACAATCCAGAGTGGCAGTTCATGCACCGTGCCCTCGTACTTGACCATGGCGCTGCCCAGGACAGTGATGAGCTCTTTGGTGTATGTTCTCAGTTTTGTGTGGATGGGGCTCAGGGCTGGTCTGAGTGCCTTGTTGCACCACAGTCTCTCAAACATCTTTTTACTCATGATGGATTGGCTAGCACCAGTGTCCAGTTCCATGGCTACGGGTAAGCCATTCAATTTTACATTTAGCATTGTAGATGGACATGTCGTCGAAAATGTGTGCACCCCGTGTACTTCAGCATCTTCCTCCTCTGAGGCTCGAAATTGCTTTGATCCACCATGGAACGATCTTCCTCTGGTGGTTAGCAGGTTTTGCAGAGCTTGCAGCTCGTTGGAGGTGCCCCATTGTTCCACAACTCTTGCAAACATACTCTTTGAAGCGGCATGAATAGGCTGAATGGAAGCCTCCACAATGCCAACATGTTGTGAATTGCCTTTCATTCATCCTTTGTTGCGGATTCTGAGTCATCTGGGTCACCTGAGGCCTACTGGCAGTTGCAGACTCATGGTTTCTGCCCTGTACATTTCTGCTCGCAAACACAGTTCCAGTTAATTTATGAACATTGCTAGCACTTTTGTGCTGAGAGATTTGTTTGGTGTTATCACTGGTGGACATAAATGCCTGTGCTATCACAATGGCCTTACTGAGGGTCGGTGTCTCTACAGTCAAAAGTTTTCGTAGGATGGTCACGTGGCCAATGCCCAGTACAAAAGAGTCTCTGAGCATCTGCTCCAGATAGCCATCAAACTCACATTGTCCTGCAAGTCACCTTAGCTCGGCGACGTAGCTCACCACTTCCTGACCTTCAGATCGCTGGCACGTGTAGAACCGATACCTCGCCATCAGCACGCTCTCCCTCGGGTTAAGATGCTCCCGAACCAGTGTACACAGCTCCTCATGCGACTTATCTGTGGGTTTCACTGGAGCCAGAAGATTCTTTATGAGGCTGTAGGTCAGTGCCCCGCAGACCGTGAGGAGGACCGCTCTCCTTTTTGCAGTGCTTCCTTCTCTGTCCAGCTCGTTGGCTACAAAGTACTGGTCTAGCCGTTCGACATAGGCTTCCCAATCCTCACCCTCCGAGAACTTGTCCAGGATGCCCACAGTTTGCTGCATCTTTGCGTTGGAGTCGTATACTCGTCGCCAGTTATTGTGTTCCTAACACAGATGAGACTGCACACAGGGAGGTTAAAGTAACAGTGACCTCAGTCTTCATTAAGACACTCCAGAGTGAGGAACAGGCCTTAGGGGCTGACTTATGCTGGGATCCCTTGGGACTTCAGGGGATGCGCTCCCTGGTGGCGGAACATTGGAGTGCATGCTTTACAGATACACAACAACCCACCCGCCTCCCCTGAGCAGCTTACTGGGCCCAGATCGAACCCCCGCGGTTAAACCAGAAGGAGGCACGTTCGTGGCTTCTTATCTCCACTACCTACAGTCTCCTGAAACCCCTCTCCTCTGCCCCCTCCACCCTCAACCCCAGCAACATTTGCGAGGAGCTCATGGACCTCTTTGTCAGGAGTATTGAGAACATCCAGTCAGCTGCCTCTGGCCCCTCCCTCCCTTCCCCTTGCCTTCCAAACAATCCCCAAGGTTCCCCTGCTCTAGCATCTCTCTCTAATTTCTCCTCTACCTCCCCTCATGCCCTTTCTGTGCTCACGTTGTCCATAGACCCGCCTTCCCACTCAGCTACTGACCATCCAACCTCCCTTCCTGCCCCACTTGCTCGCTGATATTGTAAATGGTTCTTTCTCCTCAAATCTGCCATCATCACCTCCCTCCTCAATAAAACTTACCTTGACCCATCGGTCCTTGCAAACTACCGTCCCATCATAGCCTCCCTTTCCTCTCCAAAGTCATTGTACATGTTATTGCTTCCCAAATCTGTGCCCATATTCCATCAACTCCATGTTTGAACCTCTCCAATCAGGTTCTGCCTCTGCCACAGCACTTAAATAGCCGATTAAAAAGCCACAAATGACATCCTCTGTGACGATGACCCTGGTGCACTATCCCTCCTCATCCTTCTCCACCTCTCTGCAGCCTTTGACACAGTGTCACACCATCCTCCTCCAATGCCTGTCATCTGTTGTCCAGCTGAGTGGGACTGCCCTCACCTGGTTCCACCCTTACCGATCCAGTCATAGCCAAAAGATCTGCTACAATGGCTTCTCTTCCCACTCCCGCACCATTACCTCTGGAGTCCCCCATGGACCTATCCTTGTCCCCTTCCTATTTCTCATCTACATGATGTCCCTCAGCGACATCATCCAAAAATCACATCGCCACATTCCACATATATGGTGAGACACCCAGCTCTCCCTCACCACCACCTTTATCCACCCCTCCACTGCCTTTGATTTGTCACGCTGCTTGTCCCACATCCAGTCCTGGATGAGCAGAAATTCTTCCAACTAAATATTGGGAAGATCAAAGTGATTGTCCCGGCCTCAAACTCTGTTCCCTAGCAACCTATTCCATCCCCCTCCCTGGCCAGTGTCTCAGCCTGAACCAGACTTATTGCAATCTCGGCGGCCGATTTGACCCTGAACTGAGCTTCCGACCCCTTATCCTCTGCATCACTGGGACCACCTACTTCCACCTCTGTAATATCACCCGTCTCCGCCCCGCCTCAGCCCATCAGCTACTGAAACCCTCATTCATGCTTTTGTTACCTCCAGACTTGACTACTCCAAAACTCTCCTGACCGGCCTCCTACTATGCCTCCTAAACATAAGCTTCTCCGAAACTCTGCTGCCCATATCCTAACTCGCACCAAGTCCCGTTCTCCCATCACACCTGTGCTCGCTGACCAACATTGGCTCCCGGTCTGGCAACAACTCGAATTTAAAATTCTCATCCCTGTGTTCAAATCCCTCCATGGCCTCACTCCTCCCTATCTCTATTAGCCCCTCCAGTCCTACAACCCTCCGAGAACTCGACATTCCTCCAATTCTGGCCACTTGTGCATCCAGACTGCATTTGCTCCACCATTGGCGGCCGTCCCTTCAGCAGTCTGGGCCTTAAGCTGTGGAATTCCCTCCACAAACCTGTTTGTCTCTCCACCTCTCCCTCTTCTCGTTTACAACACTCCGTAAAACCTACAACAACCAAGCATTTTGTCACCTGTCCTAAAGTCTCCTCCTTTGGCTCAGTGTCAATTATTGTCTGATTACGCTCCTGTGAAGCACCTTGGGATGTTTTACTACATTAAAAGCGCTATATAAATGCAGGTTGTGATTTTAAACCCTTTCCAATTACCTTTACAGGAAGAATTGGAGAGAGAAACCGAGAAGCTTCGGGGAGTCCAGCAGAATTGTTCCAGCAAACAGCGAGACTTGGGGAGATCAGAAGCTGAAATAAAGGTCGGGAAAAGTGGAGCTGGATTTAGAAAGGGTTTGTCCCCCCACTGAGTCAATGAACACATCAGAAACAGGCTTCCAAACCAGGCTGGTTGTGTTGGGGCCGAGTCACTGATTACACGGAGTTCCCGTGTGTTTGATGTGAGGGGAGCTGCTTAACTCTACCTGCCCCTCCCAGGGAATATTATTACATCATTTGGGCACTGGATTTACTGAGACACACACAGCCAGAGGCTGGCAGGTGAAGACTTGCCCTGAAGCCTGTATCATATGAACATAGAAAGGAAGAGGAAGAAAAGCCCATTAGCCCCAGCGAGCCTGCCCCAAGCAGACAGGGTTCAATCACACACACCACTGATCCACCCCGAACCATGTACTCACCTGGGAAAGGCAAACAGAGAGAGAATAAACACCTGCAGCTAATTCAGGACAAGCTCGGGGAAATTCCTCCCCAGCTCCCTTTTAAAGGGTGGTAGTGACTCCATACCCACCACATGTTCAGGGAATCTGTTCTAGAGACCGAGGGCTCTGGTCTCTAACCTAACTCTGTGTCTATGGATTTTATGCACAGGCCCTCTAGTCCTACCATCCCGATCCATCTCCAGTACCTCACCCAACGAGTGAGTCCAATAATCCCTCCATCATTTTAAACACCTCAATCATGTCCCTCTCGGCCTGCCTTTCTCTAAATCACCCGACCTCTTGGAGCCGATCCTCAGAACTAAACTCCATCAGATTATGTGTCATTCTGGCCCTGTCCTCTCCAGAGTCTCGATCTCCTTCACCAGGTGTGGGCACCAAAACTGGAGCCATCACTCCAGGTGTGGGTGGACCAGGTGGCAGTGCCACACACAGTCTAAACACAGCGCTCCTTCTTTTAGGCTCAAGGCTCAAGGTAACATGGTTAAACTCTGTTTCCTCTCCCAGTAGACACCCCCACTGCCAGTAGACACCCCCACTGCTTGTCTATCTTTAACGGGTGATCGAGTGGTGATCTAAACAAACTGTCCCGTCCCTGGAAAGTGCCGTGTGCTCAGGGTAACACTGTGTGGAAGGGCCGTTTGTAATGAGAGTTGGTTTGGGTTTCAGACACGAATCAAGGAGCTGAAAGGAAAGCTATCGAAGAGCTTCTCTGAATGGAGGAGACAGCTGGAAGAAGATGAAGAATACGCACTGACACTGATCGATGAGGAGGGGCTCCGAGCTCTCGCACAGATTAGAAACTGTTCTGAAGCATTAAACAAGAGGATAGAACAGATTACATTAATAGATGGAGAAACCCAGAGTCTGCTACAGAGGGACCCTCTCTCCTTTATTCAGGTACATCTTCAATATAAACAGGGCCATGGCTGGGGAATGGGGCCTTTCTGTGAGGCTAGTGTGAGGGCTGAATTGTTTGAAGATTGTTGGTGGGGCCCAGCATTGGTGCTGCCCCCTCAGCCCTGCCCTCGGAGTGTCGGTGCCCCCTCAGCCCTGCCCTCGGAGTGTTGGTGCCCCCTCAGCCCTGCCCTCTGAGTGTCGGTGCCCCCTCAGCCCTGCCCTCGGAGTGTCGGTGCCCCCTCAGCCCTGCCCTCGGAGTGTTGGTGTCCCCTCAGCCCTGCTCTCAGAGTGTCGGTGCCTCCTCAGCCCTGCCCTCGGAGTGTCGGTGCCCCCTCAGCCCTGCCCTCGTTGTGTCGATGCCCCCTCAGCCCTACCCTCGGAGTGTCGGTGCCCCCTCAGCCCTGCCCTCGGAGGGTCGCTGCCTCCTGAGCCCTGCCCTCGGAGTGTTAGTGCTGCCCCAGGATGGAGTGCAGTGAAATGTGGGATTATTCCCCGTTCCTTTGACTGGCCCCACCTACTGTTACACACTGAACTCTTTACTCTCAATCCCAAATTCACGGTTTGCTTCCATTGGGTGTTGGTTTATTCGTTGACTGATTTGATGATCTCTCTTTATTCACAGAACTCGAAGCAGCTCCTTTCCAGGTAAGTCCCTCTCCGTCACACAGTACCTGCTGCTGATAGGGAACCTTCACCTGTATCTGGGAGAAGAGTGAAAGTAGAATCACGGCTTGGAAACCTTCCCAGATAAGGAGCTTTCAAATGGTGGGAATATTGAGTGATGTGTAACTGGGGTCTGAGGGGTTCTTGGCTCAGGCAGCCTGTGGGAAATGGCAGTGACATGGGCTGTTCCATCGGTGTGTCGAGCTTCTCAGGAAGCTGTTAGACAGGAAGTGAGAGAGAGAGAAAACTGCAGTGACCTGTATCTAACCGAGGCTTCCTAAAGGCTCCATGTGTGTCAGTGACAGCTTTATTCCTGTTGTGTCTGTAATGCACTTATGAATGACTCCACGAGGCAATGTGTTGTACTCAAACTGTCGTGATATTGGTCCTTTATTCGTAACTCCAGAGTGAGGCACAAGCATGGTGAGCAGCCTTTTATACTGGGCCTTACACACCTATGCAGTTAACCTTGGGGTCTCCCACTGAAGTGCCCTCTGGTGGACAGGCTCTGCCACAGGGGCAGGAAACCCCGGTCTCCACCAGTTGCACCCTCTAGTGGTGCCAGCATAGTATATGCACAGTGTAAACCTTATTGAAAGTACATCAGGTAACAAGTCTCCATCTTATGCAACTATACAGTGACGACACAGAGAGTATATCTTTGGCCGGATATATAACAATTCTATTGGGTCAGTAAGTGCTGTGTGATTGGCTTGTTCTATCAACCAGTCCATGGAGAATGAGGAGAGAGGCAGGTCCCAGTGTCAGGATGACAGTAAAATGTATTGTGATTGGCTCATTCTATCCACTAACCGAGAAATGAGTAGGTGCTGAGATGTCCCAGTAATGTCAGTGTCCCTGGACACTCTGTGAGGGAATCCCACCGACCCCAGGTCCCTGGGAGGCTGTTCCTTCTCCTCTCCTCACTTTACATGATTGTAGTGAGTGTGTTCCTGCAGAGAGGGGGGCACAGACTGGAGACCCTCGGGATAATAATAATGATCAATAATGGAAAGATGAGGCTCCAGTACAGAGAAACTGGACTGAACACAGACGGCTTTAAAAATCACAAACTGAGCTGAAGTGTCAGCAAACCAGGATCCCACTGCACGTGTGGAGATCAGTGTGAATGTAGGGAGTTGGCAAATCCCGGGATTCTGCCATTTTCAGGATGGGTTGCTGCGGGAGGTCAGTACGAGCATTAGAAGGGGGGCAGCTTGTTGCACTGATCACTCGATCCCCTTTGGGTTTCTGATCTGAAATGTCCCCACTGATAAAACATTCTCTGTGTGTCTCTCCCCCAACCCTCCCCATCTCTCTCCCCCCCTCATGTCTCTCTCTTTCTCCCCCGTCTCCCTCTCTCCGCGCCCCCTCCGTGTCTCCCTCTCCCCCCTCCCCTGTGTCTCTCTCCCCCCCGTCTTTCTCTGTCCCCCCGTCCTTTCTCTCTCTTTCCCCTCCGATGACTCTCTCTCCCTCCTCGTGACTCTCTCTCTCCCCTCGTGTCACTCTCCCCCTGCCCTTTTTCTCCCCCTCCCTATGTTTCCCTTTCTCACTGTGCCACTCTCCCTCTCTCCCTCTTCTCTCCCACCCCCCCACGTGTGTGTGTCTTTCTCTCACCTTTCACCTGTCTCTCACTCCACCCCCACCCTGTGTCTCTCACTCCCCCCCACCCCGTGTTTCTCTCTCCCCGCCCCGTGTTTCTCACTCCCCCTCCGTATCTCTCTCCCCCTGCCCCCCCCCCCGTGTCTCTCTCTCCCCCCGCCGTATTTCTCATCCCCCCGTGTCTCACTCTCTCCCCCCGCCGTATCTCTCCCCCCACCGTGTCTCTCTCTGCCCCGTGTCTCTCTCTGCCCCGTGTCTCTCTCTCCCCCCCACTTGCCTCTCTCTCCCCTCCCCCGTGTCTCTCTCCCCGTGCCCCCGACCCGTGTCTCTCTCTAGCCCCCCCGACTGTGTCATTCCCTGTCCCCCCGCGTCTGTCTCTTCCGCCCCGTGTCTCTCTCTCTCCCCCCGTGTCACTCTCCCCCTGCCCTTTTTCTCCCCCCCACCCCTTGTTTCCCTTTCTCACCGTGCCACTCTCCCTCTCCTCTCCCACCCCGCCGTGTGTGTGTCTCTCCCCCGCTACGTGTCTCTCGCTCCTCCCCTGTGTCTCTCTCTCCACCCCGTGTCGCTCTGGTACTCCCCTCATCTCTCTCCCCCTGCGCGTGTGTCACTCAAACTCACCCCCTGCCCCCATGTCGCTCTCTTTCCCCGTCGTGTCTCTCTCTTCCTCCCCAAGCCTCCCTGACCCCCACACCCCGATTGTGTGTCTCTCTCTATCCCAGCCAACATGTCGCTCTCTCTGCCCTTATGTCGATCTCTCTCCCTCCCCAGTGTCTTTCTCCTCCCCCGTGTCTCTCTCTCCCCTCCTCCCGAGTGTGTGTGTCTCTCTCTCCCCTCCCCATGTCTCTCTCTCCCCCTCGTGTTCTTCTCTGTCTCCCCCCCACCCTGTCTCTCTCTCTCCCCCCCCCGTGTCTCTCTCTCCGTCCCCTCACTCTATCTCCTCCCTCATGTCTCTCTCTGTCTCCCCCCCTCCCCCGTCACTCCCTCTCCCCTGCCCCAAGTGTGTGTCTCTCTCCCCCCCCCGCCCCCATGTCGTTCTCTTTCCCCGTCGTGTCTCTCTCTTCCTCCCCAAGCCTCCCCGACCTCTCCCTGCCCCTGATTGTGTGTCTCTCTCTATCCCAGCCAACATGTCGCTCTCTCTCCCTCTCTGCCCCTATGTCGATCTCTCTCCCTCCCCAGTGTCTCCCTCTCTCCCTCTCTCTCTCCCCTTCCCTTGTGTCTTTCTCTCCCTCTCCCTTGTGTCTCTCTCACCCACTCCCTCGCGTCTCTCTCACCCCCTCCCTCGTGTCTCTCTCAACCTCTGCCCCCGTGTCTCTCTCAACCCCAACCCCCGTGCCTCCAGCTGTTCCCCCCACACCCCCCGTGTCTCTCTCTCTCCCCCACCGTGTCTCTCCACCGCCTCCCTCGTGCCTCTCTCAACCCCTGCCCCCCTGTCAGTCTCTCTTCCCCCCCGCATCTCTCTCTCCCCACCACGTCTCTCTCTCTCCCCCCGCATCTCTCTCTCCCCCCGCGTCTCTCTCTCCCCCGGGTCTCTCTCCCCCGTCTCTCTCTCTCTCTATCCCCCTCCCCGTGTCTCTCTCCTGCACTGCCCCCATATCAGTCTCTGTCCTCCCGCATCTCTCTCTCCCCCTGCATCTCTCTCTCGCCCCGTCATCTCTCTCTCTCTCTCTCCCCCATGTCGCTCTCTCCCCCCTTCCCCCGTGTCTCTCTCTCCCCCCCTCCCCCAACCATATCTCTCTCTTCCTCCGCATGTCGCTCTCTGTTCCCTCCCCCCCATGTCTCTCTCTCTCTCTCCCGTGTCACTCTCCCCCGCCCTTTTTCACCCTCCCCCCGTGTTTCCCTTTCTGACCGTGCGACTCTCCCTCGCTCCCTCTTCTCTCCCACTCCCCATGTGTGTGCCTCTCTCTCTCCCACTGCCCCCTATCTCTCTCCCCTCCCACGTGTCCCTCTCCTCCCCCCCTGTCTCTCTCCCCCCCGCGAGTCTCTCTCTTCCCCCCCAAGCCTCCCACGCTCTTCCACCCCCCCCAACCCGAGTGTGTCTCTCTCTCTATCCCCGCCAACATGTCTCTCTCTTCCCCTCCCCCGTGTCTCTCTCCCCCTGCCCCCATGTCTTTCTCTCCCCCCCTTTGCCTCTAGCTGCCCCCCGCCCCCCCACCACCCACCATGTCTCTCTCTTTCCCCCCATGACCCTTCCCACCGTATCTCTCTAACATTCCCATGTGTCTCTCTCCCCCTCCCCCGTGTTAGCGTTAGTGTTTTTTCAGAAGAATCACTCAACACTCAGAGTCGGTTCCAATGCTGATGCGGCCTTTATTACGCTTAGCGGGGAGGAAATCACAAGACTGAGTCCAGGCTTCTCTCCACAGAACAAAGGGTCACATTCACTTTTATATGTTTCACAACAGTTACAAACAGTTTACTACAGTTACACAGCCCATCACGGCTGGACACAAGCCAATCACAACGATTATAGATTACATATAGGTTCTTTTAACCCAATAGAATTCCCCTTATGTCTCAGGAACCATGTGTTCGTCTCTTGTCAGCTTGGGCTGATTGATATAGGTTCTCTCACTAGTTCTTTCTTCTTGGAGAAATAATTGGTTTATAACCTTGTTTACAGGAGATGGGTTCTCTTATCTCTTTCTTCCTGGGGAATGAATTGGTTTATGGCCTTGAATATGGGAGATGGGTTCTCTCCTCATTATTCTTATCCTGCATCCAAGGCATTCCTATAGTGGGCCTCACAGGGTTATTGCTCGGTCATTGAACATTCAACAGTTCACAGCTTGACTACCTGATTTCCCATCATGCCTGGGCAGCCATTTTATGTGTGGCCACTTTAAACTTATATGCGTTTAGATATATCTAGCAGGTGCCTAATGTCTAGTATTCTGGTATATTCTAAAGGTGCCTACCTCCGACAACAACTCCCCCTTTCGGTAAAGGGACTAGTCCTAGTCCCCTTTTAACCGACCATTCGACCTTTATTAGATTTTGTGCACGGCCCGGTACTCCCTGCCTCAACGTGCTGGCCAGTCACGCGGTTTCAGGAGTCCCGGTTGCTTAAATCGAATTGACAAAGGCCAAATCCTCCTGCCCCTTTATTAAACAGGCTTGTTTAGTATCCGGGGAACGGTGATTTGTCCGTCTTCATTGTGCGTGGTGTCTGCATGCCTGGCAGGCCATTACGCCCCATGTTATTGCTAAGATCAATTGTATCCCGACCAGTATATGTGAAATTATTTGAATCCATGGGTGGATGTTCACATTTATTCCCCAGTCCCAGACCTTTCTCCACCAACTCTGACTTTGTAAGTCTACCTCGGTATCTTCTTCCAGTACTTTGATTTTAGTTTGTAGTTGGTGGTAGAGCTTTACGGATTGACCCACTCTGAGCCTCAACTCTCATAATACTTCGGTTAGATGTGGGATAAGGACCTGATCTGGTTCGTCATAATCCTGTAAATGATCATGGAGCTGATCGGTTACCTCAATAACTTCGGACTTCCGGCACCTAACCTGGGTGATATGCGCTTGCCCGATCGCGACAGGTCGTAGTGGTGTAAAGCAAAAGTTTGGCTGTGGTATAGGGCACTGCAGGTCATTATACTGGAATGAACGCTCAGTAGTAGAGACGCAGTATCTTCCCTTCCCTCCGTAGCCTGCCCTCGCGAAGTGCATGTGTGCGGGCACTATTTCTAGTACACACCCTTCGGTTCGGTTAAACCCGCACTCGTCTAGCTCCCCTCGGCCCACCAGGTGAGGGCATACCGTGATCTCCCCCCTTTGCTTGCATTCTACTAGGGAAATCCCGGTAAGTATGTTGTTTCGACGAACGGCAGAGGTAGTGGTCAGGTAGTAGCGTATGGAGACATTTTCCCGTATTATTCCGATATTCTCTCGTTGGTATAGGGGGAACGGCCCTGAGTCCGGCGTGGCTATAGGGATCATCAGGACTATCCCTATCCCGGTAGTCCTACATCTGGCAATCTGGAATTGCTGGGTATACTCTGGTCAGTCCCTTCAGAGTACAATTATCCAGTGTCCCCCTTTGGTTAGCCAACTGAGCTCAATGCGAACTGTCTATCCAATCGGGTACTTCCCCGCGTTGGATCTGGTCGAGATTGTGGCGGATCTGTCCCACCATCCACAGACCATAAGCGTGACAGAGTTGCCCCTGTCTTTGCTTTCCCTGTATCTTCCTGTTCTCTATTAATGAGGTGATTGATGGTTCTGGCGTGAGCTTCCAGGACTGAGATGCCATCCAGCTGAATTTTGGCACCCTCCTTTCCTAGGTTGGCTTGGTCTTCCTGGTTTTGCTCCACCCTCTCCAATAACCCCTTCATCACCCCTCTAAGCTGTTCCACCCTCTCATTTAATCCTTGTATGTCTATCGAGTTCACTACGGAGGTCCCTGTATTGAAAACGGTAGCAACATCATTAACTATTTCCCTCTTCATCCTGGGGGCTAACCCCTGTCCCCGGAACCTACTGGCACCCATTGCATCGGCAGCCTGCTGCATTACAACTTTACTTAATACATTGTACATCTTCCTTGACTGTTCTGTACAGTATTCCGGCATCTGGATGCCTGAAATATTGATCAGAACAGGCACAATTTCATGTTTAACATTATCATACAACAGTTCCCCCTCGTTGTACATTACAATCCCATTCTCTGGTCCCTTCGTAGTTATGGGGCAAGGCAGTTCCTCGGGCAATGTAGTGATTCTTATGGGGCGCGGTGTCGGAGGGGGTGAGAAACATACATACAATGATATTGCAGCCGCCCCCGCCTCCTCGTAATACCCACACAGCCCCATTCCCTTCTTGCGGATGACTGATTGCTGGGATTGTCCCGGAGGCGTGCAAATTATGCCGAAAGTACATTCATCAGGCCCTTTGACATCCCTCCGTTTAATACATCTGCTCCTTATACCCGTGGAGCACTGTACACATACTCTTATTCTTATTAGGATTCTTATTAGGATTCACTTGTAACCATGCATTAAAATAAGTCCTGTCCTTGCTCCAGTCCTTGGCTGCTGGGATGCACATTCCGTCCGTTAAATTAAACAAGACTCCATAGTTCATGTAGTTGTTTATTTCCAGCGTGCTCTGCTGTCCGTCGGTGTTGCCCAGGGTACGTGCATGTCGCAGGGCTATCCATATTACGAGTAGCGCCTTTCGTATTCCCATTCCGGTGAGTATTATCTGTAATTTTAAACAGACGGCCTGGTCGTCACCAGGGGTTAAGTTTTTTGCTCTATGAGTGTCCCTGTCACCCTGCAAAATCAGAAGCACAAGGTTATAATCGAACCATTTTGAGCTGAATCTGTAGGGCGTGCGCCCATGTCTTTACCCACTTAAATATTACCCAAACTCCTATTATGACCAAGGCCAAAGCTATTCCTCCAAACATCGCTGTCTGCTTTACCGTTAGGTTGGGTTTGTGGACTACACCTACCCACCGTGGGGTACATTGGCTCTATTGCCAGAGGTGATGGTGCTATGGCTGCGCACTGCATTATCCGTCTAGTCCCGTTATCTCTTCCAGCCTGTTTATCTTAGCTTTTAACTCTTCAATTTGTTTTATTGAGTATCTATTTCTTTATTGTATCAGGCAAGTATTATTACATAAGCTAGTTCTGTTTTTATTTTTGTTTCCTCTGTTAGGTGAGTCTTTTTTTTCCTATTAAGAAATCCAAATTAATAATGTTCAGTGTAAAACGGCTGTCAATGGAAAGGGTTAACTCCTTTCCAGGTTTGTAAGAAGACCTGATGTCATTACGTGACTTCACGTAATCATCTGAAAAAAGTCTTTGTGCCTTCAAAACTGGCTTCGAAATTAGGAATCCGTTAAAAACAGCATTAATCATTAGAGTAAACTCCAATGTTTTCTTAACTTCTAATTCAAGTACTTGCCAAATAATTTTTTTTTTTTAATTGTTTTAAAACAAGACCACACATACAATAGCAATTTTGTTTACTGAAATTCAATTCTGTTTTTTTTTATTTCTCTCTTTCTCCTCGTTATCTTCAAAACCCTCCTGCTTGTTTAGACTGTTCGGGACTTTTTTGATAAACACTGTCCATTTTGGAAATCTTTTCAAACTGCATTGAAACTTTTTCATAATTTAAAATTCGAATCCATGTAGAGTGTTTTTTACTTATTCCAATTTTTTTTTCCTTCTAATTAAACCAATATCTTTTTCACAGCAAACGTCAACTAGTATTTAGTAAGTTATGTCTTTTTCCATTTAGTCCGTTACATTTTTTTTTTCTTTCTTCAAATTAGGTTTTGTATTTTACACGGAGGGTTCGTAACTTGTTAATTTAAAATCATTTGTTTACTTTCAAAGTGGCGTCTTTATCTTTTTCTTTTTCTCCATAACTGGAATGGAGTCCAGCTTTGAGAGTTTGAGGGCTGCCTTTCGTTATCTCAAAATGCTCCAGTTTCAAACTCGTTACTAAAGCTTGCTGTTTTTTAACATTTTTCAAAAGTCCCTTTTACACCTTCGCAGATAGCTCGCCACTCACCCAGAAGTTTGACCTGATCAGATTTAATTTAATAATTTTTTTTTTTGAATCCACCTCAGTATTTTCTGTGTCTTCTCTGAATATCTCAAAATCCCAATTCAAACTTTGTAATTTCAATCTTTATTTAAAACTTTTTTTTTTTGCTAGAAGCTCTTTTTTTTTAAAGCATTCTTTATCTCATTCCGAGACTAAATTTATGTCTTTCAACCCAATCAATCATTGCATGTTTTCTTTCGGCAAGTAAGTGAGCGTGTCAAATAAATCTTTTGCTCAACAAACCTATCCTTTATTTGTTTATTTTCCTAGCTCCGTAACTTATCATCCGAATAAATCCACACCTGCGTTTCTAACTTAAATGTCTTAAAACTTCCCACATACAGGACAACATTACAAAGGGTTAAAAAAAGACTTTCACTCTGTTTCTAAAATAAACAGACACTTGCATTCCTCTTCCAACCAGGCTTTCGGAACATGAAAACATAAAAAAAATTCATTCTGCAGTCAAAAATCACACACACTTCTCACTCAACGATCAGACATTTACAACAGTCTCTCTTCTTGTTTTGGCCGGCTCTATTTTTGGATCCATGACCTTTCAGGGAATTCATAGTTTTATCTAAATAATTCCTCACATAACTAGTTCCTGAGGATTCCACCCTGCTTTAATCATTTTTTCGATTAGCTTCTTTTGTTTTTCCGCCAGGTGGCGGGTAAGCGACCCTTCTGGTCCCCACTCGAGTTTACTTGTTTTCATGGCCATTCCTGGGTAGGACTAGTACCGTTAGGAATCTACTCTCAGAGGTCCGCTTTCTTTCTAGCGCGACTTGTAGTAAACTGTCTCTTGGCTACTGTCAGGTCACAAGTTCTGCTGTTACACAAACTTATACAATTCTTAAAACGCGTTTAAGCAATTTCCCGCAGTGCTCTACGTATCCTTAACGACTACCTACCACCGCTCGGCCCGTTGGTCCGACCCTGTTCACAGGTTTGGATTCCGTTAGCCGCTGTACACCGCTTGGTTCTACTCCGGGGTATTTCAAATGACACTACTGGGTCCGGAAGATGTCTCTCGGTATCACGATCCCACGGTCTAAGTGTGTTCCCTACGCCTACTTGGTTCCTGGCCGTCACGTGGGACAAAAGTCCTCTTAATTCAGGCTCAGGCTAGGCGTTTGAGATATTAGACCGTCTCCTCGTGTCGATCAACCAGCTTCCACCTTCCGCACCCTTTATACTTAAAAATCGTTTTTTTTTATACTCACCCGGGTTTTTCCAAGGGCGTCCAGCGACTCCGGGAAATCCTGCCGACTACGCCACTGTTAGCGTTAGTGTTTTCTCAGAAGAATCACTCAACACTCAGAGTCGGTTCCAATGCTGATGCGGCCTTTATTACGCTTAGCGGGGAGGAAATCACAAGACTGAGTCCAGGCTTCTCTCCACAGAACAAAGGGTTACATTCACTTTTATATGTTTCACAACAGTTACAAACAGTTTACTACAGTTACACAGCCCATCACGGCTGGACACAAGCCAATCACAACGATTATAGATTACATATAGGTTCTTTTAACCCAATAGAATTCCCCTTATGTCTCTCACCCCCCCCCCGTCCCCGTGTCTCTCTCTCCCTGCCTCCCATGTCTCTCTCCCCCTCCCCCTTGTCTCTCTCCCCCGCCTCCCATGTCTCTCTCCCCCTCCCCCGTGTCTCTCTCCCCCTTCCCCTTGTCTCTCTCCCCCCGCCTCCCATGTCTCTCTCCCACTCCCCCTTGTCTCTCTCCCCCTGCCCCCCGTGTCTCTCTCCCCCTCCCCCATGTCTCTCTCCCCCTCCCCCTTGTCTCTCTCCCCCTGCCCCCCGTGTCTCTCTCCCCCTCCCCCGTGTCTCTCTCCCCCTTCCCCTCGTCTCTCTCCCCCCGCCTCCCATGTCTCTCTCCCCCTCCCCCTTGTCTCTCTCCCCCAGTCCCCCGTGTCTCTCTCCCCCTCCCCCGTGTCTCTATCTCTCCCCCCATGTCTCTCTCCCCCCTCCCCCGTGTCTCTCTCCCCCCGTGTCTCTCTCCCCCCTCCCCCATGTCTTTCTCTCCCCACCCCTGCCATGTCTCCCTCCTCTCTCTCCCCCCGATGTCTCTCGCCCCTCGTGTCTCTCTCTCTCATCCCCGAGTCTCTCTCTCCCCCGCCAATGTCTCTCTCTCACCCGCCCCGTGACTCCCTTTTTTCCCCCCATCTCTCTCCCCACCCCCCACCCCCCGTGTCTCTCTCTCTTCCCCCCCCTCCCCCGCATCTCTCTCTCTTCACCAGGTCTCTCCCTCTCCTACCCCAGCGTCTCTCTTCCCCACTGCCCCCACGTCGATCTTTCTCCAACCACACCGCGTCTCTCTCAACCCATGTCAGTCTCTCCCCCCCTTGTCTCTCTCTCTCCCGCCTTGTCTCTCTCTCACCCTCCCTTGTCTCTCTCTCTCCCCCCTTGTCTCTCTCTCTCCCCCCGTGTCTCTCTCTCTCCCCCCGTGTCACTCTCTCTCCCCCCTTGTCTCTCGCTCTCCCCCCCTGTCTCTCTTTCTCCCCCCCTTGTCTCTCTCTCTCTCCCCCCCTTGTCTCTCTCTCTCCCCCCGTGTCTCTCTCTCTCCCCCCCTGTCTCTCTTTCTCCCCCCCTTGTCTCTCTCTCTCTCCCCCCCTTGTCTCTCTCTCTCCCGCCTTGTCTCTCTCTCTCCCTCCCTTGTCTCTCTCTCTCCCCCCTTGTCTCTCTCTCTCCCCCCGTGTCTCTCTCTCTCCCCCCGTGTCACTCTCTCTCCCCCCTTGTCTCTCTCTCTCCCCCCCTGTCTCTCTCTCTCCCCCCCTTGTCTCTCTCTCTCTCCCCCTTGTCTCTCTCTCTCCCCCCCTCTTGTATCTCTCTCCCCCCGTGTCTCTCTCCCCCTCCCCCGTGTGCCTCTCTCTCCAACCTCCCCCATGTCATTCTATTTCACCTCTCCATGTCTCTCTCTTCCTCCCCAAGCCTCCCACGCACTCCCCCCCCACCCCGAGTGTGTGTCTCTCTCTATCCCCGCCAACATGTCTCTCTCTCTCTCCCTGCCCCCGTGTCTCTCTCCCCCTGCCGCCGTGTCTCTGTCAACCTCTGCCCCCGTGTCTTTCTCTCCCCCTTTGCCTCCAGTTGTCCTCCCCCCACCCCCCCGTCTCTCTCTTTCCCCCCATGACTCTCCCTGCCGTAACTCTCTAACCCCACCATGTGTATCTCTCCCCTCCTGCACGTGTCATTCTCCATGCCCGTATCTCTCTCTCCCCACCCCCGCCCCGTGTCTCGTGATCCCCCCCGTCTCTCTCTCCCCCCTCGTGTCTCTCTCTGTCTCCACACCCCCCCCCCTGCCATCCCTCCCTCTCTCCTGCCCCGAGTGTGTGTCTCTCTCCCTCTTCCCCATGTCGTTCTATTCCCTCACCCGTATTTCTCTCTTCCTCCCCAAGCCTCCCACGCACCCCCCCACCCCGAGTGTGTGTCTCTCTCTATCCCCTCCAACATGTCACTCTCTCTTCCTCTGCCCCCATGTTAATCTTTCTCCCTCCCCCGTGTCTCTCTCTCTCCCCCTCCCTCATGTCTCTCTCCCTCGCCCTCATGTCTCTCTCCCCCTTCCCTCGTGTCTCTCTCCCCCTGCCCCCGTGTCTTTGTCTCCCCCCCTTTGCCTCTAGCTGTCACTCCCCGCCCACCCCCCGTGTCCCTCTCTTTCCCCCCATGACTCTCATCGCCATATCTCTCTAACATTCCCATGTGTCGCTCCCCCCTCCCCCATGTCTTTCTCTCCCCACCCTCGCCTTGTCTCTCTCCTCTCTCTCCCCGCCATCTCTCTCCCCCATCTCTCACCGCCCCCCCCCACCCATCTCTCTGCCCGCCGTGTCTCTCTCTCTCCCCCCTCCCCCACATCTCTCTCTCTTCCCCAGGTCTCTCCCTCTCCTACCCCCGTGTCTCTCTCCCTCTCTGTCCCCATGTCGATCTCTCTCCAACCCCCCCACGTCTCTCTCAACCCCTGCCCCCATGTCAGTCTCTCCCCTCGCGTGTCTCACACCCCACTTCCCCCCCACCTCACCGTGTCTCTCTCTCCCTCTCCCCCGCCACTCCCTGTCTCTCTCTGTTCCCCCGTCCTCTCTCTCTCTCTCCCCCCGCCATGACTATCTCTGCCCCGAGTCTCTCTTCCTCCTCTCTGTGTATCTCTCCCCACCCGCCACGCCCCTGCCGTGTGTGTCTCTCTCCATGCCCGCGTCTCTCTCTCCCCACACCCCCCCGTGTCTCGCGCTCCCCCCCGTCTCACTCTGTCCCCGCCGTCTCTCTCTTCCCACCCCCCTGTGTCTCTCTGTTCCCCGACCCCGTCTCTCTCTCTCCCCCCTCGTGTCTCTCTCTGTCTCCCCACCGCACCCCGCCGTCCCTCCCTCTCCTGCCCTGAGTGTGTGTCTCTCTCTCTCCCCCTCCCCTGTCTGTCTCTCTCTCCCCACCCCCGCATGTCATTCTATTCCCCCCCACCGTGTCTCTCTCTTCCTCCTCAAGCCTCCCACGCGCCCCCCACCAACCCTGAGTGTGTGTCTCTCTCTCTATCCCCGCCAACTTGTCACTCTCTCCCCCTCTGCCCCCATGTCGATCTCTCTCCCTCCCCCGTCTCTCTCTCTCCCCCTCCCTCGTTTCTCTCTCCTCACCCACCCCAGTGTCTCTCTCTTTCCCCCATGACTCTCCCCCGTATCTCTCTAACATTCCCATGTGTCTCTCTCCCTTTTCTCCCGTGTATCTCTCCCCCTCCCCCGAGTCTCTCTCCCCTTCCCCCGAGTCTCTCTCCCCACCTTCGCCGTGTCTCTCTCCTCTCTCTCCCCGCCCCCATGTCTCTCCTCCCCTTCCGTGTCTCTCTCGCTCCCCCACCCATCTCTCTCCCCGCCGCCCCCCACTCCCAACCGTGTCTCTCTCTCTCTCCCCCCCTCCCCCGCATCTCTCTCTCTCTTCCCCAGATCTGTTCCTCTCCTACCCCCGCGTCTCTCTCCCCCTTGGCCCCCATGTCAATCTCTCTCTAATCCCACCATGTCTCTCTCAACCCCTGCCCCGGTGTCAGTCTCTCTCCCCCGCTCCACCATGTCTCTATTTCCCCTCACGTGTCTCACACCCCACCTCCACCCTCCCTTCCGTGTCTCTCTGTCTCTCTCCCCCCCCATTTCCCGTCTCTCTCTGTTCCCCGGCCTTTCTCTCTCTCTCCCCCACCCATGACTATCTCTGTCCTGTGTCTCTCTTCCTCTTCCCCCTCTCTGTGTCTCTCTCTCCCCCCCGCCACGCCCCTCCCCTGTGTGTGTCTCGCTTTCCCTCCCCTTGTCTCTCTCTTCCCCCCCCCATGTCTCTCTCTCCACACACCCCCCCCGTGTCTCTCACCACGCCCGTGTCTCTCTCTCTCCCCCCCCCATGTCTCTCACCACGCCCGTGTCTCTCTCTCTCCCCCCGTGTCTCTCACCACGCCCGTGTCTCTCTCTCTCCCCCCCCCATGTCTCTCACCACGCCCGTGTCTCTCTCTCTCCCCCCGTGTCTCTCACCACGCCCGTGTCTCTCTCTCTCCCCCCCCCATGTCTCTCACCACGCCCGTGTCTCTCTCTCTCCCCCGCCCCGTGTCTCTCACCACGCCCGTGTCTCTCTCTCTCCCCCCCCGTGTCTCTCACCACGCCCGTGTCTCTCTCTCCCCCCCCGTGTCTCTCACCACGCCCGTGTCTCTCTCTCTCCCCCCCCATGTCTCTCACCACGCCCGTGTCTCTATATTTCCCCCCCCCGTGTCTCTCACCACGCCCGTGTCTCTCTCTCCCCCCACCGTGTCTCTCACCACGCCCGTGTCTCTCTCTCTCCCCCCACCGTGTCTCTCACCACGCCCGTGTCTCTCTCTCTCCCCCCCCGTGTCTCTCACCACGCCCGTGTCTCTCTCTCCCCCCCCCGTGTCTCTCACCACGCCTGTGTCTCTCTCTCCCCCCACCGTGTCTCTCACCACGCCCGTGTCTCTCTCTCTCCCCCCCATGTCTCTCACCACGCCCGTGTCTCTATATTTCCCCCCCCCGTGTCTCTCACCACGCCCGTGTCTCTCTCTCTCCCCCCCCATGTCTCTCACCACGCCCGTGTCTCTATCTTCCCCCCCCCCCGTGTCTCTCACCACGCCCGTGTCTCTCTCTCCCCCCCCCCGTATCTCTCACCACGCCCGTGTCTCTCTCTCCCCCCCCCCATGTCTCTCACCACGCCCGTGTCTCTATCTTCCCCCCCCCCCCGTGTCTCTCACCACGCCCGTGTCTCTCTCTCCCCCCCCCCCGTGTCTCTCACCACGCCCGTGTCTCTCTCTCCCCCCCCCCCGTGTCTCTCACCACGCCCGTGTCTCTCTCTCCCCCCCGCCATGTCTCTCACCACGCCCGTGTCTCTATCTTCCCCCCCCCCCGTGTCTCTCACCACGCCCGTGTCTCTCTCTCCCCCCCCCCGTATCTCTCACCACGCCCGTGTCTCTCTCTCCCCCCCCCCCCCGTATCTCTCACCACGCCCGTGTCTCTCTCTCCCCCCCCCCATGTCTCTCACCACGCCCGTGTCTCTCTCTCCCCCCCCCATGTCTCTCACCACGCCAGTGTCTCTATCTTTCCCCCCCCCCGTGTCTCTCACCACGCCCGTGTCTCTCTCTCTCCCCCCCCATGTCTCTCACCACGCCCGTGTCTCTATCTTCCCCCCCCCCGTGTCTCTCACCACGCCCGTGTCTCTCTCTTTCCCCCCCCGTGTCTCTCACCACGCCCGTGTCTCTCTCTTTCCCCCCCCGTGTCTCTCACCACGCCCGTGTCTCTCTCTTTCCCCCCCCGTGTCTCTCACCACGCCCGTGTCTCTCTCTCCCCCCCCCCCCGTGTCTCTCACCACGCCCGTGTCTCTCTCTCCCCCCACCGTGTCTCTCACCACGCCCGTGTCTCTCTCTTCCCCCACCGTGTCTCTCACCACGCCCGTGTCTCTCTCTCCCCCCCCCCCGTGTCTCTCACCACGCCCGTGTCTCTCTCTCCCCCCCCCGTGTCTCTCACCACGCCCGTGTCTCTCTCTCCCCGCCCAGCGTCTCTCACCACGCCCGTGTCTCTCTCTCCCCCCCCCCCGTGTCTCTCACCACGCCCATGTCTCTCTCTCCCCCCCCCATGTCTCTCACCACGCCCGTGTCTCTCTCTTTCCCCCCCCGTGTCTCTCACCACGCCCGTGTCTCTCTCTCCCCCCCCCCCGTGTCTCTCACCACGCCCGTGTCTCTCTCTCCCCCCCCCCGTGTCTTTCACCACGCCCGTGTCTCTCTCTTTCCCCCCCCGTGTCTCTCACCACGCCCGTGTCTCTCTCTTTCCCCCCCCGTGTCTCTCACCACGCCCGTGTCTCTCTCTCCCCGCCCAGCGTCTCTCACCACGCCCGTGTCTCTCTCTCTCCCCACAGTGTCTCTCACCACGCCCGTGTCTCTCTCTCCCCCCACCGTGTCTCTCACCACGCCTGTGTCTCTCTCTCCCCACACCCCCCCCCCCCCGTGTCTCTCTCCATGGCCGTGTCTCTCTCCCCACACACCCCCATGTCTCGCGCTCCCCCGCGTCTCTCTCTGTCCCCGCCATCTCTTTCTCCCCACCCCCCTGTGTCTCTCTGTCTCCCCCACCCCCCTGCTGTCCCTCCCTCTCCCCTGCCCCGAGTGTGTGTCTCACTCTCCCCCTCCCCTGTGTGTCTCTTCCTCCCCAAGCCTCCACGCCCCTTCTCTCTCTTCCCCTGTCTTTTCTCTCTCTTTTCCCACCAACAAGTCGTTCTCTATCACACCCTCGCCCCCATGTCGCTCTCTCCGCACCCCATGACTCTCCCAGCCCCGTGGCTCTCTCCTCCCCCCATGTCTCTCTCCCACCCCGTATCTCTCTCCACCCTCCCCCCCCACCCCCCGTGTCTCTATCTCCTCCCCCCCGCCTGTGTCTCGCTCCCCCGCTGCCCGACCCCCCAGTGTCTCTCCCACTCCCCCCCCCTCCCGCTGTGTCTCTCTCCCCCCCCTCTGGGTCTATCTCCCCCTCCCCATTGGGTCTATCTCCCCCTCCCCCCCGTCTCTCTCTGTCCCCCCCCGTCCTTTCTGTCCCCCCCTCCCCTTTCTGTCCCCCACACCCATGTCTCTCTCAACCCCTGCCCCCATGTCGCTCCCCCCACCCCACCGTATCTCTCTCCCATCCCTGTGTCTCTCTCTCCCCACCGTGTCCCTCCCCCCCGCCCCGTGTTTCTCTCTCTCTGTCCCTCTTCGCCCCCATCTCTCTCTCTCTCTCCTCCCCCCTGTCTCTCTCTTTCTTTCATCTCACCCTGTCTTTCTCTGTCCCCCTCTGCCCCGTGTTTCTCTCTCTCCACGTGGCTCTCTCCCTCTGTCCCTCTTCCTCCCATCCCTCTCTCTCTCCTCCCCCGTGTCTCTCTCTCTCACCCCCCTCCCATGATTCTCTCTCACACCCCCGTTTCCCTCTCTCCCTCCTCGTGTCTCTCTCTGTCTCCCCACACACTCGGGGAGGGGGAGAAGGTGAGGGGGGAGAGGGAGAGATGGCAGGGGAGAGAGACACGGGCGGGGTGAGAGAGACGCGGGGGGAGAGAGAGAGAGACACACATACAGGGGAGGGGCGTGGCAGAGGGGGGAAGATACACAGAGAGGGGGAAGAGGTAGGGAGATATGGGGGCAGAGATAGTCATGGGGGGGGAGAGATAAAAGATGGGGGGGAGGTGGGGCGAGGGACACGTGAGGAGAGAGAGAGACACGCCAGGGGGAGAGACTGACATGGGGGCAGGGGTTGAGAGACACACTGGGGGGGGGCGATGGAGAGAGATCGACATGGGGGCAGAGGGGGAGAGAGACATGGGGAGGAAGAGAGGGATGCGGGGGGTGGAGAGAGAAACACGGGGTGGGGAGAAAGAGATGCAGGGGGGAAGAGAGAGACACAGGGGGGAAGAGAGACACAAGGGGGCGGGGGAGAGACATGGCCGGGGGGGGGGGGGAGGGACATGGCGTGGGAGAGAGAGTTATGGGGGGGAAGAGAGACACGGGGGGGCGGGGGGAGAGAGATACATGGGGGGGTTAGAGCGATACAGCGGGGAGAGTCATCAGGGGAAAGAGAGAGATACGGGGGGTGGGGATGACAGCTAGAGGCAAAGGCGGGGAGAGAGATACACGGGTACAGGAGGAGAGAGACACGGGGGCAGGAGGAGAGAGAGAGACACGAGGGAGGAGGAGAGAGAGTGACATGTTGGCGGGGATAGAGAGAGACACACACTCGGGGTCTCCCTCCTCCGCGAGTGTGTGCCTCCCTCTCTCCCCTCTAGTGTGTCTCTCTCTCTCTCCCCCCGTGTCTCTCTTCCCCCGTGTCTCTCCCTCTCCCCCGTCCCTGAGTGTGTGTCTCCCTCCCCCCCTCCCTGAGTGTGTGTCTCCCACTCACCCCTCCCTGAGTATGTGTCTCCCACTCACCCCTCCCCGAGTGTGTGTCTCCCTCTCTCCCCTCCAGTGTGTCTCTCTCCCTCTCCCCCCTCCCTGTGTGTGTGTCTCCCTCTCACCCCTCCCTGAGTGTGTGTCTCCCACTCACCCCTCCCCGAGTGTGTGTCTCCCTCTCCCCCCTCCCTGTGTGTGTGTCTCCCACTCATTCCTCCCTGAGTGTGTGTCTCCCACTCACCCCTCCCCGAGTGTGTGTCTCCCTCTCTCCCCTCCAGTGTGTCTCTCTCCCTCTCCCCCCTCCCTGTGTGTGTGTCTCCCTCTCACCCCTCCCTGTGTGTGTGTCTCCCTCTCACCCCTCCCTGAGTGTGTGTCTCCCACTCACTCCTCCTCGAGTGCGTGTCTCCCTCTCCCCCCTCCCTGAGTGTGTGTCTTCCCCCCCCTCCCAGAGTGTGTGTGTCTCCCACTCCCCCTCCTCCCCGAGTGTGTGTCTCTCTTCCTCCCCGACCGCCCTCACTTGTCTCTCTCTCTCTCTTCCCCCGTCCTTTTGCTCTCTTTTCCTGCCACCAAATCGTTCTCTATCACCCCCCGCCTCCATGTCGCTCTCTCCCCACCCCATGACTCTCTCTCTCTCAACCCCCCCCCCGTCTCTCTGTCCCTCCAACCTTTCTCTCTCTCCCCCTACCCCATGACTCTATCTCCCACCCCCGTTTCCCCCTCCCTCCCGTGTCTTTCTCCCCTCCCACCAACTCTCTCTGTCCCCTCGTCCTTTTTCTATCTTCCCCCCATGACTCTCTCTACCCCCCTTGTCTCTATCTCCTCCTCACCCCGCCCTGTGTCTCGCTCCCCTGCCGCCCGACCCCCCCGCCCCCAGTGTCTCGCTCTCTCTCCCCCCTCCCCCCCGGGTCTATCTTCTCCTTCTCCAGGTGTCTCTCTCCCCCACCCCCCGCCCCGTTCTTTCTGTCTCTCTCCCCCATCCTTGTCTCTTTCAACCCCTGCCCCCATGTTGCTCTCTCTATCTCCCGTCACCCCACCATCTCTCGTTCTCTCCCCGTGTCTCTCTCTTCCTCCCCGTGACTGTCACTCCCCACCGTGTGTCTCTGTCCCCAACCGTGCCTCTTGCCCACCGTGTCGCTTGTCCTCCCGCTCTTTTGCTCGCCTTCCCGCCCGCCTGTGTTTCTCTCTCCACCGTGTCTCTCTCCAATCGCGCCCCCCCGTATCTCTCTCAACCTCTGCCCCCATGTGTCTCTCCCCCTCCCCTGTGTGTGTCTCCCTCCCCCCACACCCCCCATGTCTCTCTTGCCCACCCCGTCCATCCGTGTCTCTCTCTCTCTCCCCCCATCCTTTGTCTCTCCCCCACACCCCTGTGTGTGTGTCGCTCTCTCTCCCCCACCGTGTCTCTCTCTCCCCCTGCCCCAAATGTCGCACTCTCTCCACATCTGTGTCTCCCTCTCTTCCCGCCCCCCCCCCCCCGAGTGTGTCTCTCTCTCCCCCCCATGTGTCTCTCCCCCCCATCCCGTCTCTCTCTGTCCCCCCCATCCTTTCTCTGTCACTCCCCGTGTCTGTCTCTCTCTCCCCGCTATCTCTCTCTCACACTACTGCCGATGTTTTTTCTCCCACAGAAGGCCACGAAAATGTTCCCAATCATGCAACAGCTGGAAACAAATCCAGCCCCAGGCTTCAGCGGCAGGAAATGTTTGAGCAGCGGCCTCTATACTGACCCGTCAGAAGATCAGCAGCACAGCAGCACAACGTGCTCGTTGTGGGGCCCACTTCCGGTTCCAGGGCCGAGGAGTCTGCGCCTGTGCGAAAGGCGTCGGGGGCAGAGTCCAGAGGACACAGGCGCAGAAACAACACGGTGCAAATAGTCACTCTGATCTTTTAACCCCCGACCCTGTCCCGCCTGTCGGGGGGCGTGGGGTTAAAATCGAGACATCTGTGAGGGAATCCCACCCACCCCAGGTCCCTGGGAGGCCGTTCCTTCTCCTCTCCTCACTTCACATGATTGTAGTGAGTATGTTCCTGCAGAGAGGGGGGCACAGACTGGAGACCCTCGGGATAATAATAATGATCAATAATGGAAAGATGAGGCTCCAGTACAGAGAAACTGGACTGAACACAGACGGCTTTGAAAATCACAAACTGAGCTGAAGTGTCAGCAAACCAGGATCCCACTGCACGTGTGGAGATCAGTGTGAATGTAGGGAGACGGCAAATCCCGGGATTCTGCCATTTTCCGGATGGGTTGCTGCGGGGTGTCAGGACCAGCATTAGAAGGGGGGCAGCTTGTTGCACTGATCACTCGATCCCCTTTGGGTTTCTGATCTGAGATGTCCCCACTGATAAAAACATTCTCTCCTCTTTCATTCCACAGTGACGGAGACTCAGAGAGTCACAGACCCAGATGTTCCAGCGCTCACCCTGAACCTGCCCAATATATCGCAACTTATCCAGGAGAGGCTGAATGGATGGGAAAAGTACCACTCAGACATATTGGGAATCATCAATAAGATGGTGCAGCTTTTCTCCAATATAAGGCACTGAGAGCAGGTGGGGTTAGTTGTGTTCAGACAGCTGGGAATATCCCGAACTTTAATATCTGCTCCCTGTGTCTGTGGATCAGGAGCCTGAGATTAATCCTCAGTCCCCAGTGACACCTGCTTTAAACATTCCTCACTGTAATGGGCCAGAGCTTCACCCACCGTGGGCCAGGTAGGGGCGGAGTTACACACTGCCAATCAGAGTGGCCCTTAAAGGGACACCGACCCTCAATGGCTGCCAGTATTATTAAAGAGTTTAGTAAGAGATGGAAAGACTTGCATTTATATAGCACCTGTCAGAACCTCAGGAATTCCAAAGTGCTTTACAGACAATGAAGTTCTATTTTTGAAGCGTACTCACTGTTGTAATGTAGGAATATATAAGTATGGAATATATAACCCCCCCATCGAGTAATATGAAGGAGGTGGGACCTCGCTGTGTCACAATTTCCAATCACCATGTGCTTTGTTTACAGGGCCAGCTTCCACCGAATACAGGGGCTCATCGACTGTAACTCCTCCCCCACACAGCTCCTCTGGGGCAGCCCCTGTCCCATTGATCGCCATCAAGCAGTCGACTGGGATCAGAGGGAGAACGGGAATATCCCAAGGTGTGTTTATAATCTGAAACGGGGATCACACTGACTGGTAATATGGGGCTGGCACTGTCTGGGAAATACTGACACTCCGACCCTGCAGCTGTCAATCATTGATCTGAGTGGAATAACCCTGTCTGACCAATCTCTTCTCTCCTCTCTAGGGCAAAGGTCACCGATGGGCCTGGATCCAAAGACAGCAAACTGAAACTTGGTTCTGTCTGATGATCTGAGATCAGTAACACGGACTGGACAGAAACAGCCCTACCCACCTCACCCAGAGAGGTTTAAAGACCAACCCCAAGTCCTCTGCTCCCAGAGCTTCTCCTCAGGATCCCATTCCTGGGATGTGGAGACTGATGGGAATCGCTGGGGAATAGGGATTGTGTGTGGGAGTGTAGAGAGGGAGGGGGGAGGGTTTTACCTTGGGGGCAGCAGTAAATCCTGGGGTTTATATTATTGTGGTGATCTTTGTGTTTCTCTCAGGGCCCGGCACAATTCCCGGGACACTCACCTCCGACAGATCGGGTCTGGGAGCAGGATCCGAGTTCAGTTGGACTACGAGGCTGGGACTGTGTCATTTCACCAGGTCACTGACTCACTGACACATTTACACACATTTCACACCACATTCACTGAACCCGTGTTTCCAGCATTTTATTGTGGAAACAAATCCCTAAAACTGTTAAATTAATCCTGGTATCGGAGACTCGGTGATGTCACTTCCAGTCTCGGGAATACCACGATGTCACTTTCGGTTTTGAGTGGCCTTCCTAAACAGGTCATTTCCGGGTTGGGGGTCACAGATTATGTCATTTCCAAAACTGTGGCTCTGATGATGTCACTTCTGGGTTGGGGGAGGTGGGTTGAAATGCTGTCATTTCCTGTTCCCCTCTGCTATGTCACTTCCAGCCCTGCCCCTCTATGATGTCATTTCCAAGTCTGCCTCTCTGACGTTTTCAAGTCTGGTCCTACCCCCAATGACATCATTTCCGGCACCGTCTGATGATGTCATGCCCAGGTCTCCCCCTCTGATGATGTCAGGAACTCGGTGCCTTGCTACTTTTAAAGATCCGTGAGGTCTTTGTGCTTTTCTCTGTAAGGGTCTGTCACTGACGCTAAACACAGCTGCTTTTGGTCAGTTTGCTGCAATTTGTTGAGTTACAATTGATTGTCCCCTTCAGTTGTAGAATTTTAATGCTTTAATTATATAATTGTAGTGGTTTTAATCTCTGTGATGAATCACAATAGTGATGAGCACGTCTGCATTAATATCAGTCGTGAATTATACTAGTGTCAGGCAGGACTGCATCAATCATGGTTAAATTCCTCATATTAACTTGAGGTTTCAGGGAGTTTCTGTGAGCAATGTTCAGTCAGTGAAAGGGATTCCAGTCCGACAGTATTTTCACTGATAAGGAGAGGCCACAAAACTCTCTCTGTTAGCTCCAGCCTTGAAAAGGCACCTGCCACAGATCTGGAAAATCCAGGAGTGAGTCAAGTTATGGGAAGTTATTCTTGTTAAAACTGGAGTTACTGCGACTAATTGGATGAGGTAATACTTTGAAACACGTGGACCCTCACGTAGCGAGAGTGAAAGAAAGGGATAAAAAGAGGGTTGTTACAATAGATACTTCAGAATTCGACAAGGCTTGGCCAGCTGATCCCCTCGAGCTCGAAACCTGTGGCCCGGTGATATTCTCCGGTCTTGTACCACAAGCGTCCCAAGCATATGTGTGATTATTGGTAATAATAGTTATCATTGTATATGGGTGATTATTGGTAATAATAGTTATCATTGTACATGGGTGATTATTGGTATTAATAGTTATCATTGTACATGGGTGATTATTGGTAATAATAGTTATTGTATATGGGTGATTATTGATATTAATTATTATTGTATATGTCTGATTATTGGTAATAATCATTTTATGCTTAATTCCTATGAAAGTCAATAAATGCCTTTGAACCCTATTACCACGTGGAATATCTGATTAATTTATATATAAGAACATCCATTCCCGAACAGTTGGCATCTCAGATCAAGGGGTATATTTGAGTCAGAGATTTTAGGATGGCGACCTGTATTTCTCTGACCTTTAACACTGCCGCGTTACAGTAAATTATTCTTCCATGGCCATTATCACACTCTGAACGAGATGAGACTTCAGAGAAATATGTCCTCGCTCTTCAAGCATCACAATTTGCATTGGACGCGGTCGTATACAGAGTTGTATTTAAATGGCTTCGAGTCCCTTTGATGAGGGGTCTGATACAAAAGGGTGCAGGGACCATCAGCAGGTCGGGGCCTTAAAGGAGGAGCAGTGTGGAGCACACCACTGCAAGGTACAGCGTGTACTCGTGCAGGAGGGTGACGGTTGTGAAGCGGGCGACTGGATTGGATGTCACCATATCCCAGGTCAGTGATTGGAGCGTGGGCAGGTACAGCAGGAGCGGCGAGGTCAGGGCGAAGGAGCGGTGAGAGATTGTGGAGCGACGTGATCAGGGCCCAGGAGAGGCGTGAGTTCGGGGCCAGCAAGGGCCAGCCCACACTGCAATATGTTGTGCGCACTGAGTCTGTGCAGCAAAGCTGGACTCCAGTCGTCTTGGTTAATCCTTGCCACTGGACCAAGACCTAGCTCTGTCAAGCCCGTGTGTTGGCTGGTGTGCAACGGCCACCACACGTTAAAAATATCCACGCACAGGCATCTTCCACCCTTCAACATGTAGTTCGGGACCTGGAATATTAGGTCCTTCATTGAAACACCTGTGAACTCATCCCTTTTTGGCGTGGAACCAAGTAATCCTTGATACGAGGGAGTGCCTATGATGATGATGATACAAAAGGGGCCAAACGGTTCATGGGTTATTTATAACCTTCCCATGCTCAACATTGTGATAAATCCTGTTTTGACGCAGTGAATGGTTAGGATCTGGAATGCACTGCCTGAAAAGGTGCTGGAGGCAGACTCAATCATGACTTTCAGAAGGGAATTGGATAAGTACCTGAAGGGAACAGTTTGCAGGGATACGGGGAAAGGGCGGGGGAGTGGGACTAGCTGAAGTGCTCTTGCAGAGAGCAGCAAGGGCTGGATGGGCCGAATGGCCTCCTTCTATGATTGTAAGTGTAGGCAGAGGTTGGAATGTGGGATGGTTTTGGGGTTGGAACCAGCAGGGACAGATGCAGTAATCTGGGACTGTCGACTGGTGCCCCGATGACACTATCCCCCTGTATTCTGCGTCAGTTCACCCTCGCTTTGTCCAAAGTTAGAATGAAGACAGAGGTTAAAACTTCACAGAGCGTCAGAAAGTAAAGTTGTTGTGAGGAGAAAATGGTTCAAGCAAAAGGCTGCCAGTTTCTGTCACTTTCCGAGGAGTGTTTCTGTAAAAAGCCTGTGTGTGTGATGAACAGTTTCAGTGGGAAGCTCCGCCCCCTGTTAACCCCTTCTGTGTACGAATGTTACACGGACTTTGTTTCATTGTGGACGCTAACTTTTTCTTCAGTTATGTTCAGTATTTCTTGCAGTCATTTGGAGAGGGGCCTGAAGAAAGAACACAAAGAAAGATGATGTACTTTACTGGGGATTTGCTGTGCTGTGTTGTGTTGACTTTAAGATGTTGCTGAATTAAATTAGAGATATTGCGGTTAACTAACCTATCAAATTGTGAAAACCAGACTTTTATTGTGGCCATGGTGAAATTCTGGTTATTGTAAATTATGTGAAAAATCTCCGGGTACGGACATGAGATCATGGCACCAAAATTCACGATCCCGGGAAGGACCATGACTGTCCGTTTGTGGCGGCCATTCATCAAAATCAAATGGCCACTGCTTTGGGCTCAACTGCCCTGACTTAGATTGGGCCTGGGAGGTCTTGCATTGTTGTGGGCCACCTCCGACTCTCGTGGTGGTGTGGGGCTTGCGGCAGTAGCGACGCGCTAAAAGTGTGCACCGCTGTCGCTCTGCCCCCCAGACCCATTTTCAGCGTGAAAAAGCCGGCCCTTCAGCTGCCGGTGCCCCCACCAGCTTTTAGGGCCGCTGCAGAGTGGCAGAGATCTCAGAGCCGTGGGAGCGGAGAGAGACAAGAAGGTAAGGTCCAAACCGGAGGATGGGTCGGAAGCTCCCCAGACTCGTCAAAGTAATAGCAGCTGAATTGGTCTGACAGAGAAGTCCGGTGCGGGATCATCTGGGGGAGATCCTGGAGCCAGCTCCGCATTGCACAGCAACAAGTCCAGGAGCCTCTTCAATGGACCGGAGGAGTTCAGCCCAGAATCCACACTCAAGGGGAGGGAAAAAGAGGGACAGGGTGAGGGAGAGTGAGAGGGAAAGGGAAAGAGAGAGGGTAAAAGAGGGAGAGGAAGGGAGAGAGGGAGGGAGAGGAAAAGAGAGGGAGGGTGAGAAAGGGAGGGAGGGAGAGATGGGGAGAGAGGGTGAGGGAGAGTGAGAGGGGGAAAGAGCAAGGGAGAGAGGGATAGGGAAAGAGAGGGTGTGAGAAAGAGGGAGCAAAAGAGAAAGGAGAAAGAGATAGAAGTGTGGAAAGGGAATGAGAAACAGAATGATAAAATGTGATTGGGAGAGAAATAGAGAAATAGGAATAGAGAAAAGGGGGAAAAAACGAGAGAGAGAGAAACAGAGATCCCGAGATTCACAGAGAAAAAACTGAAATCTCAATCCAGGGGCTCATTCCGAGCGGTAACAAATGGGAATCTCTTCCACCTCCGCCACCTCCAGGCTAGATCCAAGGCCATCCCGTCCTCTGTCATCGAACTACAGGACGCAGACGGCGCTTGTGTCTGCGCACACTCGGAGGCCAAACTCCAAGCCATCGTCAACACCTTCACCCAGGCGTACGAAAGCTGGGCCTTACACTAAACATCCATAAGACAAAGGTCCTCCACCAACCTGACCCCGCCACACAGCACTGTCCCCGGTTATCAAAATCCACAGTGAGGCCTTGGTCAAAGTGGACCATTTTCCATTCCTTGGGAGCCTACTGTCAGCGAGGGCAGTCATCGACGACGAGGTCCAACACTGCCTCCAGTGTGCCAGCGCAGCCTTCGGTCACCTCAGGAAGAGAGCTTTTGAAGACCAGGAACTCAAATCTGACACCAAACTTCTGGTCTACAGGGCAGTAGTGATACCCGCCCTCCTATATGGCTCAGAGACGTGGGCTATTTCCAGCAGACATCTCAAAGCGCTGGAGAAGTACCACCACCGCTGCCTCTGCAAGATCCTGCAAATCCATTGGGAGGACAGACGCACCAACATCAGTGTTCTCGATCAGGCCAACATCAAAGCACTGACCACACTCAATCAGCTCCGCTGGGTGGGCCACATCGTCCACATGCCTGACAAGAGACTCCCAAAGCAAGTGCTCTTCTCGGGGCCTCGACACAGCAAGCAAGCCCCAGGTGGGCAGAGGAAATATTTCAAGGACACCCTGAAAGTTTCCTTGATAAAGTGCAACATCTCCACCGGCACCTGGGAATCCCTGGCCCAAGACTGCCCAAAGTGGAGGAAGAGCATCCGGGAGGGTGCTGAGCACCTCGGGTCTCGTCGCCGAGAGCATGCAGAAACCAGGCCCAGACAGCGGAAGGAGTGTGCGGCAAACCAGGCTCCCCACCCATCCTTTCCTTCAACCTCTGTCTGATCCACCTGTGACAGAGACTGTAGGTCCCACATTGGACTGTTCAGCCACCTGAGAACTCATTTTTAGAGTGGAAGCAAGTCATCCTTGACTTCGAGGGACTGCCTATGATGATCTTACGTGAGCCTAACCTGCGACTTGGCCTCAGTGTCTCCCCTGTGGCTGCCTCATGGGTCTGGGAAGGCTGCTGTGTTCCCTGTGTAGAAGCTGCAGATGTCCTTCGAGGTCGCCCTCGAGCAGCTTTGGGCCTGGAAGGGCCGGCTGGAGATTGGTCAACACCCTCCTGGGAGGGTTCAGTCTGACTTGGCTCGGGCGAGACCATGCGTGGAGGCACTGGCGGAGTGACAGGTCTGGGGTCAGGAATGCTGCGAGCCGGAGGGAGCGCATCATCCGTATCCTGGCCCGAGGAGCCTGAATAACTCACCAGGGACGGCACAATACCACCACCAGAAATCTGAGGGAGCTCAGGTCGGTGCTGTGGCCCCACACTGGAAGGTACCCCGTGGTCTGTGGTGGGCCCAGCCGCGAAAGCAACACTGAGGGTCTCGGGTGGATCCAGCTGAGACTGCATGTGAGCAGCCACAGTCTGAAAGCCACCAGATATGACAGCACTTAGACGCTCCGTCAACTCTTGCAGAGCCGCGGCCATCCTCTCCAAAGCTGCACCTATACGTCGTTCCCTCGCGCCGGTGCTGCAATGGCAACTGCCACATCACCCTAAGGGTGAATTTCCCGTGGGAATAACACCCCAGTTAAGACTGAAAACTTTCAGGTTTGAAGGGCTAATAAGACTGGAACACTTTTTGTGGTCAAAAAGCTGAATTTGGATCCAATGGCTGCTGCAAACTTTGTGGCACTAATCGGGGAAAAACCCTTAACACCACCAGCTTTCTGGCTGCACTGAATTTCGGCCCCATCACATTAAAAAACCTTGCCCTTTTTGAATTTCTCAGCTTGCCGGGGACAGTGATTTAAGGTGGATAAGGGGTTAATGTTGAGTAATTAATGTGACTGGAGCTGTGCTAAGTTTCGGATCTAAGAAGACTATTTCAGTCCAAGGCATCTTGGTTGTGCTGGAATGTGTCGGCCGTTAGCAAACTGACAGCGTCCTTTGATCCTGTGAGTGACTGTGGTCAGGGTAAAAGTGGATCAACAGGAATCCCAGGATCTCCCGCCATCTCTATGGCAACAATCTGGAGTCATCTTATGGTTGGGCAGCACTAACTCGCTCAGAGTTAATAAAATGAGGGGTTTTGTCCCCTCGTAAATAAATGATCAATGATTTATTAAATGGGGTTAAATCTGAATTGTGGGTACAAGGCCAAGAAAACCCGACTCTTTCTAACATGAGATGAACAAACTAAACATTGTTTCTCCCAACAGAATTGTCTGACAGAAATAGGAATGTTAATAGTGATGTTACTGAGGATTCCTGCTTGTTTTAACAGGTTTTCAATTCCTTAGGATGCAAAATAATTGGTCATTTTTGTGCCTTCACGGCTCATGTTTGTAGAATTGGAAGTCAAAGAGGAGCGGAAATTTATCTGCCAGAATTTAATTGTATTCGGATCTTTGTGCAAGTTTTATTTGATGGCAGAATAAATCCACAGGATCCGTGTTAAAGGCACAAAGAGCTGGATTTTCGGTTGTCTAACGCCTCAGTTAGTGCCCAGAGGGGGCGTTAATGGGAACGTAAGAGGTTACCGACCGGGAGTGCAGTGTTTAGCGCCCAGACCGAAAATCCATTCGAGGCTCACCGGGGGCACAAACCAGTAACGCCCAGCTGCAGCCGATCACTCCGATCATGGCGTATTCCTGGTGCAACACCCACACTTGTGTCCCGGTCGGTAAATTAGGTGCGGCCCCCTCATTTAACGGCCGCCAGGAACAACGTCTGTAAAAACAGTGGGTCCAGGCTTGTAGAGTCAGTAACTGGTGGCTACTTAAAGGGATGAGGAAGCACTTCCCTCGGAGGTCACAGTCAGTGCAACGTTTACACACAGCACGGTGGTGAGCCTCCCAGTTTGCAGCGGCAGACAGACATAAGAGTTCAGCTTGAGAAAAAGTGATTTTGAAAACTTTAATAGGTACATTACTAGGTGCACCTTTAAGACTCGGCTTTTCCCAGGATCTGAATCGGAGTTCGGCGACTGACTCGGTTACATTTAGCGCCGGCATTTTCATTATGGCCCCCCAGCTCTGGTGTGCAATGGCTAATTTATCTCCCCTGTCAGCTCTTCGACTGATTGTGATGAATTGTGGGTGGGTGGGTTCCCTACCCCGGTGTGGTTCAGGGCGAGGAACACTCGGGGACTGGGTAAAAGTGAATAAACCAGAGACTGAAACTCTGCTCAATGGGAGATGTTTATAGCTGCAGTTCCCGGGGCAGCCAATGGGTGGAGCACCATTCTGGGCCCACTCACTGATATGGAACACCAGCTTCAGTCCGTGGAAGCCGTTTTATGGTGGACCCCTCGAGACCTTCTCACGGACCCCCAGGTGGGGAACCCCTGCTCTAACACACTAGATTTCATGTTTGACTCATATACTTTCAATATCAATAGCAGCAAAGGGCTAGATAAATGCAAGGCTTTGTTTTTTAACATAGGAAACATGGTGCACAGAAAGGTCCCACAAACAGCAATGTGATCATGATCAGATAATGGGGGAAATTGCGGCCGGAGGCTTCCTTCGCACAAACGCCTCCAACCCGAAAAAAATCCAGGAAAGTTCCTGGTGGTCCCGGAGCAACGTAGAGAACCAGACAATGGCAGCTGAAGAGAGACATTCGCACCTTCAATGGTTTCCTGCCTGAAAAGACACAGGAACATTTAGATACTCATTTACCTTTAGGGGTTACATTGTTTAAAGAATGTACCCTGGACTGTGGCTCCAGAAAGGCTGGTATCAGGGTAGACCAAAAGCTTGGTGCCAGATTTGAGGGCCTGATCTTCGAACACTCTCTTCCTCGGGCGGCCGAAGGCTGCGCTGGTGCACGGGAGGCGGTGTTGAACCTCGTTGTCGATGTCTGCCCTTGTCTGATAATAGGCTCCCGAGGTGTGGGAAGTGGTCTACATTGTCCAGGGCCGCGCCATGGATCTTGATGTCTGGGGGGCAGTGCTGTGTGGCGGGGTCAGGTTGGTGGAGGACCTTTGTCTTACGGATGTTTAGCGTAAGGCCCATGATTTGTATGCCTCGGTGAAGATGTTGATGGTGACTTGGAGTTCAGCCTCTGTGTGCGCAGACACAAGTGTTGTAGCTCGACGACAGAGGATGGGACGGTCTTGGATCTGGCCTGGAGGCAACGAAGGTTGAACAGATCCTACACGGCAAGCAAGCCCCAGGTGGGCAGAGGAAACATTTCAAGGACACCCTCAAAGTCTCCTTGATAAAATGCAACATCCCCACCGACACCTGGGAGTCCCTGGACAAAGACCGCCCTAGTTGGAGGAAGAGCATCCGGGAGGGGGCTGAGCACCTCAAGTCTCGTTGCCGAGAGCATGCAGAAACCAAGCACAGGCAGCGGAAAGAGCGTGCGGCAAACCAGACTCCCCACCCACCCTATCCCTCAACAAATGTCTGTCCCACCTGTGACAGAGACTGTAATTCCCGTGTTGGACTGTTCAGTCACCTGAGAACTCATTTTTGGAGTGGAAGCAAATCTTCCTCGATTTCGAGGGACTGCCGATGATGATGGTGATGGTATCGGGGTCGGCCGAGACAATGGAGCGGACCCTGAGCCACGTGGATATGAATACTAATAGAAAACTAGCCTTGTTAAGGACCTCATAACAATCATGAACAATGACTCTCAATAGGCAACAATTAGCCATCAAGAGATCACATTTGATGCGGCCATCGTGTTAAATTTGTTCCAAGATTGCAAGTTGGTTTTTGGTATAAAGAAGAGCCACTTTCGAAGGCACGCAGCAGCAGAACACAGCAATACAGAAGCAGCCATTAACCAGTCTTCGGGACACCAGCTGCAAGCTCAGAAGACGACCGAGGAACTGGTGATTGTATGTTTGTTCCAGCCAGAGAAGGGCTTTGTGATTGGGTCTGGGTCACTTTATATGTAACATTCAAATCGCGGAGGGGTTTAACCCTGTCAAGTTGTGCCGATGTAAGTGACCTTCTCGTAGGGGTTTGTATTGTGTGTGTGTTAGTCCCACACAGACCGTGGTGATTTATACTGGCGAGGGAGTTGTGTGTAGGTTCAATAAAACAAACTAATTTTGGTTGAGCCAAAACACTGCCGTGTGTAATTTTGTTCTTTATAAATCCTGACATCAAGAACCGTGTAACGGGGGACTAGGCATTTAGTAACCCTTACAGCGTACACGCCGGAGTCAGGGCCTGGACCACCAATCACGATGCAGTATTCTCATTGATAAAAATGGGAGCTCTGTTTGTACGGACTCCCATTACTATCAATGAGAAAAAACCCGAAAACACCGAAACACAGCACAATAAATAAATAAAACACCTCATAGATTTAAAATTAATTGCAATTAAATGTAATTAAATGTTTAAGAAAAAACATTTATTTGAATTTTTATTAGTGTTTTTACAGGGTTAAAAATAAACTTTCCTTAATGGACAGGGTTTTTGATATAAAAATAAGTGCTTAAATGTTACTTTTATATGTTTGAAAACTCTTACACTGCTAAAAGTAAGCTATGCGCCTGCTTTTACCAGGTGTAAAAGTTTGAAGGACATTTGCTGGGCATGAGTTGGACAAATAGTCCGTGCGGATGTCCTTCTCCCGGGGATAAGGAGGATCTGTCCAGCAAAATCTTGACCGATGGGAAAAGCCGGTTCTCGGTGCATGCGCCTCGCGCCCCGACAGCCGGCTTTTGCGAGGCCTCGCCGGGTCCATGTGCACCTCGTACAGACCCAGCGAGGCCGGAATATTCAGCCCATTATCTCTCAATCTGAATCTTTAACACTACATCGGCAAAACACTTGGTGCAGTAATTGTCCCATTAAAGGTATTTTCACACTGATACTCTAACAGCTCATTCCATATTCAGGTGCTGAATCCACACACTCAATGGGAGTCCATGGATATTTCACGGAGCCACTGTGCATCCTGACTGCACGGTGCCTGTGGGAGGAATGTATCACTAAACCCGGCTTCCTACACTGGGAGCAGAGCAGGTTGATGGACCGAGGCAGCTTCTCTGGTTCCAGTTTGTGCTGAGAGACTCTTCGAGAACAGGCCCCAAGGTAACCTGTTACTGCCCCAGTTCCCCAGGCCAAGGGGAACATCACTCGTTCTGATGGGCAGATGTCCCCATGTTGGTTGTGGGAGGGTTAACCAGAGCGGGATGGGGGATCCATCTCCCTGCAACTAGTAGCAAGAGTTGTCCTAATTTGTTCAGTGTTGGGGAGGGGGCCCTTTCTCACTGGTGGGCAGGCCAGGCATGTGGTTTACCATTTCCTTTCCTGTCTCCCCAGTGAGAAAGGTTGACCATTTTTGTTCTGCTCAGAGTTTACTCATTAAGGCATTTGCCTCGGCTCAGTGGCAGTGCTCTCGCCTCTGGATCAGAAGGTTTGTGGGTTCAAGTCCCACTCCACTTATACGTCCCAAGTGCTTCACAGCCAATGAAACACTGTTTGAAGTGTAGTCACTATGGTAATGTCAGAAACACGGCAGCCAATTAGCACAGAGCACGCTCCCACCAACAGCAATAAGATATTGAACAGATAATATGGTTTAGTGATGTCGGTTGAGGGATTATTTTTGTCCTTCGAATGGTGCCGTGGGATCTGTTCCATCCACCTGAGAGGGCAGCTGGAACCTCGAATTAATGTCTCAGCCGAGAGGCGAGAGAGAGCGGGAGAAAGATCGTGAGATAGTGAGCGAGAGAGAGAGAGAGAGAGTGCGATAGTGGCCTGGAAAGAAATAGAGAGTGTGGGAGTCATTTGGAAAGAGGGAAAAAGAGAGGGAACAAGGCTGGGGCTCAGCTGTGGTGCACCCCATGGTCCAATATCCTGCCAGTCCTCGATGTCCAGGCTGACATGTCAATGCTGGCCATGGGAGGGGGAGGTACTGGGGCAACCACGGCCTGTTGGGCTGTAACTGGACTTTGGGTTATTGCTTTCTGAGGGGGAAGAGGGTGGAAATGAACCATTAAAGATTGAGAGGGGGAAGGGAAAAGGAGAGAGAGGAAAGATTATAATAAACATGCAGCTTAAAAATACCCTCAGTCCACAAAGCCCATCCCCCGCCCAATGAAACTGTTGTGTCCCCGGTTTATTGTGGATCAGGTGTGACCTGAATCCATCCACAGGCAGGAGAGCCTTTCTGATCTCCCAAAAACCAGAGCAATATCTGCTCACAGTGAGACTGGAAACCCACTGGGGCTCCAGATTTCACAATCACTCACTCTCAGGATGTTCAGATTTCAGGATTTTATCCTCCTACAAATTCCACTGTGTTTTTTGAAGTTTATAAAGAAATTCAGATCGAAGTGAAAACCAAAAGGAAACAAAGTTCCTTCTCTGAGTGAAAGCTGCAATGTTCCGGTAACGGTGCAACTTCACTCACTGAGTAGAAAGATTTTAAAACAGCCTTTCTTTGCAAACCATGTTAAACACGGCCTAGTGAGCACAGACATTGCCCAGTTTAGCAACAGACCAGCAAAGTTACAGCTTCAATTGCTGATCTGTGCTGAGCTGGCCGTTTACAGCCTGTACAGAGAGAGGTTGGGGAACAATTAAATAAACCCAACCCGGGCAGGGGCTCCCCTCTCCTGATGGTTATCCGGCCACTCCTGCTGGGAAGGTCACCTGTCTGGATGGCCGGTGAGAAAAGGACCGAGCTCAGTTACCACGCTGTCCACGGGGGCCCAGCCTCACACATGAAGGTCCCAGAAGGTTCACCCTATGGGGGAGTTGGTCAGTGAAATTGTGAGGAATGCAGAAGAGCATGCCTGGAGCAGCACCAGGCATTCCTGAAAATGAGGTGCCAATCTGGTGAAAATACAGCACAGGACTAGTATAGTATAGTATTAGGCAGGCCCTCGGGATCCAGGGTGACCTGCTTCCACACCAAAAACAAAAGAGTTCTCAGGTGTTTCCAGGAGGGACCTGACATTCCAGGCCCCGAACTTCATTTTGAAGGCTGGAAGCTGCCTGTGTGAATTATTTTAACGTGGAATGGATGTTGTACACCAGCCACCACATGGTCTGTGTCCAGTGGCCTCAAACTCACCGCTCCTGGGCCCCGACCTCACCGCTCCTGGGCCCAACCTCGATCCTGAGCCCCTGACCTCGCCGTTCCTGGGCCCCGACCTCACCGCCCCTGAGCCCTGACCTCGACCCTGGCCCCCAACCTTGATCCTGGGCCCCGACCTCGATCCTGGGCCCCGACCTCACCGCTCCTGGGCCCCGACCACGTTCCTGGGCCCCAACCTCGATCCTGGGCCTCGACCTCGATCCTGGGCCCTGACCTCGATCCTGGGCCCTGACCTCGATCCTGGGCCCTGACCTAAATCCTGGGCCCTGACCTCGATCCTGGGCCTCGACCTCGATCCTAGGCCCTGACCTCGATCCTGGGCCCTGACCTCGATCCTGAGCCCTGACCTCTATCCTGGGCCCCGACCTCAATCCTGGGCCTCGACCTCGATCCTGGGCCCTGACCTAAATCCTAGACCCTGACCTCGATCCTGGGCCCCGACCTAAATCCTGGGCCCTGACCTCGATCCTGGGCCTCGACCTCGATCCTAGGCCCTGACCTCGATCCTGGGCCCTGACCTCGATCCTGGGCCCTGACCTAGATCCTGGGCCCTGACCTCGATCCTGGGCCCTGACCTCGATCCTGGGCCTCGACCTCGATCCTAAGCCCTGACCTCGATCCTAGGCCCTGAACTAAATCCTGGGCCCTGACCTTGATCTTGGGCCCCGACCTAAATCCTGGGCCCTGACCTCGATCCTGGGCCTCGACCTCGATCCTAGGCCCTGACTTCGATCCTGGGCCTCGACCTCGATCCTAGGCCCTGACCTCGATCCTGGGCCCTGACCTCAATCCTGGGCCCTGACCTCGATCCTGGGCCCTGACCTCGATCCTGGGCCCTGACCTCGATCCTGGGCCTCGACCTCGATCCTAGGCCCTGACCTCGATCCTGGGCCCTGACCTCGATCCTGGGCCCTGACCTCGATCCTGGGCCTCGACCTCGATCCTAGGCCCTGACCTAAATCCTGGGCCCTGACCTCGATCCTGGGCCCTGACCTCGATCCTGGGCCCTGACCTCGATCCTGGGCCCTGACCTCGATCCTGTGCCCTGACCTCGATCCTGGGCCCTGACCTCGATCCTGGGCCCTGACCTCGATCCTGGGCCTCGACCTCGATCCTAAGCCCTGACCTAAATCCTGGGCCCTGACCTAAATCCTGGGCCCTGACTTCGATCCTGGGCCCTGACCTCGATCCTGGGCCCCGACCTCAATCCTGGGCCTCGACCTCGATCCTGGGCCCTAACCTAAATCCTGGGCCCTGACCTCGATCTTGGGCCCCGACCTAAATCCTGGGCCCTGACCTCGATCCTGGGCCCGACCTAAATCCTGGGCACTGACCTCGATCATGGGCCCTGACCTCTATCCTAGGCCCTGACCTCGAGCCTGGGCCCTGACCTTGATCCTGGGCCCTGACCTCGATCCTGGGCCCTGACCTCGATCCTGGGCCCTGACCTCGATCCTGGGCCCTGACCTCGATCCTGGGCCTCGACCTCGATCCTAAGTGCTGACCTAAATCCTGGGCCCTGACCTAAATCCTGGGCCCTGACCTCGATCCTGGGCCCCAACCTCAATCCTGGGCCTCGACCTCGATCCTGGGCCCTGAACTAAATCCTGGGCCCTGACCTCAATCCTGGGCCCGACCTAAATCCTGGGCCCTGACCTCGATCCTGGGCCCTGACCTCGATCCTGGGCCCTGACCTCGATCCTGGGCCCTGACATAAATCCTGGGCCCTGACCTCGATCCTGGGCCCTGACTTCGATCCGGGGCCTCGACCTCGATCCTAGGCCCTGACCTCGATCCTGGGCCCTGACCTCGATCCTGGGCCTCGACCTCGATCCTAGGCCCTGACTTCGATCCTGGGCCTCGACCTCGATCCTAGGCCCTGACCTCGATCCTGGGCCCTGACCTCAATCCTGGGCCCTGACCTCAATCCTGGGCCCTGATCTAAATCCTGGGTCCCAACGTCGATCCTGGGCCTCGACCTCGATCCTAGGCCCTGACCTCGAGTCTGGGCCCTGACCTCGATCCTGGGCCTCGACCTCGATCCTAGGCCCTGACCTCGATCCTGGGCCCTGACCTCGATCCTGTGCCCTGACCTCGATCCTGGGCCCTAACCTCGATCCTGGGCCCTGACCTCGATCCTGGGCCCTGACCTCGATCCTGGGCCCTGACCTTGCGGTTCCTCCGCTGCTTCCGGCCGGTCCTGACCTCTGCTCCCCGCCGGTCCTGACCTCCGCTCCCCGCCGCTCCCTACCTCTGCTCCCCAAGACCAGCGGCGGGGTCGGGACCCAGGTGCAGGAGGAGCAGAGAGGCCCGGAGATCGAGACAGCACAGGACTATGTACATGCTAAACAGCGTATGCAGCAAGCTATAGGCCGAGCCAAGAGATCCAACAGCCAATGGCTTTGGGGAGTCAGGAGGTGAGTCACTTGTCACAGAATACCAAACCTCTGGCCGACTCTTGTAGCCACCATATTTCTGTGGTTGGTCGTTAATTTTCTGGTCAAGGATGTTGATGGGATATTCGATGATTGATAGAGAATTCAAACAGGCTGCATTTAGACAGACTGTGAAAATTCACAGACAACAAGTCAGAGATGCTATGTGAGTGGGAGCATGTTGCATTAAGTCATCAATCAACTTGACATTTTAGGACCTTGGGTAGCGAGCCAATTAAAAGGTTAAAAGACTATTAATTGAGCCAATAAGGTCAAAGAAGGCGAGTTCTTTTCTGTGAATTGATCCAGGTATAAGTACAGTCATTTTGACCATGTGATCTCAGAAGGACAAAGACCTGGCTTAAAGCCAAGAGTTTGTTGCTGTCTGCCAAAATAAAGTGACATTAAAACTATAATCGGAGTTCGTATTTCATTGGAAATTAAGAGATCCAACAATTTTGGCGTCACGAACACGACCGCTGAGGAAAGAAACTGAATTTTGGACATCGGACCTACATACTGAGGTAAGGACTCCTCTTTATAAAAGTCCTCAGTCAAAAGTCTACATTCACCTCTCCTTCTACGCGATTCCGAAAGCGAACCCTCCGGTTGGTAGTCGGCTCGAGGTCCCATAGACATCTAAACTTCGGCGGTGTGTTAGTTAATTAATCACTGACCTACTGATCAGCTAGAAAGCCTACGGCTCGAGACCCCAGTAAAGAAATCAGTATTATGGCAGCAGGAGATAAGAGCAAAGAATTGCCTACAACTGTTAAAGGTGGGCAGGCACCACCTGAGGTTTCGATAGATGAAATTCTCGAACAGTTGAAAGAATACATAGAGCAACAATTCAACTTACCTAAAACCTGTATTAAGATCGAACAAAAGTACGGAGCCTCCAAAGGACAATGGTCCTTGGACGAGATTAAAAGGGTCTGGGAAAAATGACCCGTATGTGAAATAAAGAGCGAATCAGATGGTCCCTAGCGGTTATGGGACAGATTCGAAAGCGGAATGAAATTATAATGCGTTCCCAACATGATCGAGAACTGACCAGTACAAAGGACAAATTACAAGCTGTTTGTGTACAGCTGCGACAGAAAAAGCTTGAACTTGAAAAGCTGGAAGCGGAAGTTAAAGATCTTAAAGGTGAAATTAAAAAATGGAAAAAATCATTAGGTCAAGAGACAGTAATAGGAAAAGGAAAATGTATCGGTCAATTCCCAGGGTACCCATGTTTGGATAAATTAAAAGCGCAAACCCGAAGACACGACCGAGGAATAGATACGGATTCTGAATCCTCCGACGATACAGGGTCGGAGGATGAAGAATTAGGGGTGAGCTTTGCCCTATTTAAAAAAAGACGAGTTTTAGTCAAATCAGAAGAGACTGCGGATGAGGGCGGAACCAAAAAAACGAGGAAAAGGCTGTATGCAGAATACTTAATTCATGATCTGGCAGACCCAGAGAAAATTGATAAATAGTCCAAGGAATTGCCCAATCCAAAGAAAGGGGGAGTGAAAACGTGGGACCAATTGGACCGCTTAATAGATATATATCAACTTCATCCCTGGGACGGAGTGCAAATTTTGACCATAATGGTGCCAAAAACACAGGGAAGAAAATTGCACGACAAGGTAGAAGAAGCTTTGGGGCAGGATGAGCAAGAATTAAATGCAGGATGGGAGGCGATTAAACACTGGCTGCAAGCCTTCAGTCCAGCTAAGACAGACTGGGGAAAAATTGCAGCCTGCCAACAGAAAGGAACAGAGGAGGTCCTGGAGTACGACGAGCGGTTTAGATGCATGTGGCTAGAACATTCGGGTATGAATAATACGGATGAGGAAATGGATGAACAAGTGTTTGGACCCCTGAAAGCAGCTTTCGTGGCAGGTCTAAAGCCAGAACTGTCCAAAATGCTTAAGGTAGTGTTACTGGACTGGGAAGGTAGAGGAACTACCTTTGCAGCATTGGTGGATCGATGTAACCAATTAGATCAGGATATGGGAGCTAAAGTCCGAGCTGTACAGGCTATGGGATGGAAATTCCAGGATTCCGATAAACAGTCATTCGGAAAATTACCCGGAAAATGTCATTATTGTGGGAAAGAAGATCACTGGGCCAAGACGTGCAGGGCAAAACAGAAAGGTCATTGCTGGGGAAGAGGACGCAGCCAGGGATACAATTCAGCCAACAAACCAGGCTTGTCACAAGATAACGACCTCATAGAAGCATTTAAGCAACTGACAATACAACAACAGAAGGAGTTACTTGGGATAGCAAAAAACGGCTAGAGCCCCCTCCTCGCACTAATACAACAGAGGGGAGATGGGCTATGTATAACTGTGAGGGTGGTTGATAAAGATGTGGACTGTCTTTTAGACACAGGGGCGGAATTAACATGCTTACCCCTACAATATGGAGACTTTTTGCCGTTGGATGGTAGGGCACGTACAGCCTATGGAGTTGGGGGCCATAAAATGGAAATTAAAAGGACAACACCGGTACTTATAGGGCTGGGTCCACATGAACTAACCACGCCGGTCTGGATAGGCCCAGTAGATCAACCTCTTTTGGGAATGGACGTTCTAATCCAAATAGATTCATCGTTGCATTTCGAGGATGGTCGGGTGACATGGTCAATTAGAATTTGAAGAAAGAAGAATTGAAGGAACACCCGATATGGGCTAAAGATAAGAACGATTGTGGCCTACTCCAGATGGAGCCTGCGTCATTTACCGGGACCAAGCCTCCATGCACTAAACAGTATCGCATCAGTCCAACTGCCATCGCGGGAATCTTACCGGTTATTCAGCAATTGGAGAAACAAGGGGTGCTTATTAAAACGCATAGCTCCTCCAATAGACCCGTGTGGCCGGTACAGAAATCTAATGAGACTTGGCGTTTGACTGTCGATTATAGGAAAGCTAACCAGTGTATTGATCAAAAAGCTCCTGTGGTCGCAGATCCCTCCACTATTTTTAATGCCCTCAAACCGGAACATAAATATTTCTCGGTTATAGATATGGCCAACGGATTTTGGTCGGTGCCTCTGGCACCGGAGGTTCGACAGTGGTTTGCTTTCACTGTCCAAGGACAACAGTATACTTGGACCCGGTTACCACAGGGTTTCCACAACAGCCCTACAGTATTCCACATCGCTTTACAAAGCCATTTGCGAGAATTACCTCCCCTGTCATCCACAGTCATCCAATATGTAGACGATATCTTGCTAGCTTCAAACACGGAAGACCAGCATGAACAAGATTTACGAGCTTTGCTGGACCACCTTTGGCTGAAAGGACATAAAGCCAGCATCGACAAAGCACAAATATGCCAAGAAGAGATTGTGTACCTGGGACAAAAGATTTTCAGAAGGAAAGAGAGAACATACCCAGGATAGAACTACAACTATTCGGGCTGCTAAAAAACCCACCACTATTCAGGAACTAAGGTCTTTTTTGGGATTGTGTAACTTTAACAGAAATTGGATTGACTCCTTCACACAGCTTGCTCAGCCATTGAATGATATTTTAAAGGGGAAATGTGCCTCTAAAGAAGCCATCACCCTCACTAAGGATCAGCAAGAGGCCTTCCTGAGTTTGAAAAAGGTTTTGTGTTTGGCATCGGCTCTGTGAATCCCGACAGTGGTAAGCCATTTACCCTGTTTGTCCATGAGAAAGAAGGATATATGACAGCTATACTGACACAAGAACATGGGGATCGACAAAGACCTATTGGCTATTATTTGGCAAAACTGGATGCAGTAGCCCTCCGATGGGGAAGTTGCCTAAGGGCCATGGAAGCTACATGTCGAGCGGTAATGACCACTGCGGGTCTAGTCCTTGACCAAAAGCTGATTGTCAAGTGTCCCCACACCGTACACGCTTTGCTGTCTATGAATAGAATGTCTCAGGTGACGGCAGCTAGATGGACCCGCTGGACAGCAGTTTTGGAAGCTCCTAATCTCCATATCGTCCGGGCCAGCCGCAACTATGCTCCCGATGTCAGAATCGAGGGAGCAAGAGGGGGGAGAATGTGAAGAACATGACTGCGTGGAGATTTTAAAAGAAACAGAAGAAGCAGCCTTAGCAGCAGAGGAGCCTCTGCACAACCCAGACCTCATCCTGTTTACAGATGGTTCCTCCTTTGTTGACAATGGTACCAGAAAAGCAGGATGGGCAGTTACAACCTTATATGAGGTAGTGGCAAAAGGATGTTTACCCTCAGGAACGTCAGCACAACAGGCCGAGTTACGGGCCCTGTCAGAAGCATGTCGAATAGCAGAAGGACAGACAGCTAATGTCTACACAGATTCGCGTTATGCTTTTGGAGTCGCTCACGACTTTGGTCTGTTATGGCGTAAAAGAGGATTCCTCACTGCTGCTGGTACACCTATCCGAAATGGAAAAGAAGTCCGAGACTTACTGAAGGCCATACAATTACCTCAGGAAGTGTCCATCCTGAAGTGTAAGGCCCACACCAAGGAAAATACCACAGAAGCTCAGGGAAATGCCCTAGCCGACTAGGCAGCTAAAGATGCCGCCTCACAGGGCGTTCCTCCAGAAGAACCAACACAGATGTGCAGATTGAAAGCACTCAGGACTCTGACACGAGACCTTCAAACAATGCAAGGTGAGTGCTCCCGAGAGGAAAAATGGACATGGATTGAGGCAGGAATTAAGCTATGTGAAGATGGTGTCTGGAGACAAAGAGTTACCGACAAGCCAGTCGCGCCACAAGCACTTATGCCTTTTTTAGCCCAACAGATCCACTCATAGGGACACTTGGCCTCACAACAGATGACGGCACAGTTCCAGAAAAGCTGGTGGGGTCGGGGATTTAAAAAACATGCCCAGCCCGTAACAGACCGCTGTGTGGTCTGCCAGAAAAATAATTCTGGATCCATCACGGTAATGCCCCAACTGAAGCCCCCTGCCCCTGTCAGACCATTCCAGCATCTGCAGGTTGATTATATATCTCTTCCTTCATGCCAAGGATACACTAACATTCTTGTCATGGTTGACAGATTGTCTAGATGGGTAGAAGCTGTCCCAACTAAAAGAGCCACAGCCAATCACACTGCAAAGGTCTTGTGCAAGAATTACATTCCCCGATGGGGAGTCCCGAGTAGCATTGACTCAGATCAGGGAACACATTTCACAGGTGCTGTCTGCCAAGAAGTTTGTAGGTTACTGAACATTACGGGGGATTTACACTGTCCTTATCATCCACAATCATCAGGACAAGTAGAACGAATGAATCGAACTGTGAAACAACGGCTTGCCAAATATCACCAAGAAGGAACACCATGGCCCCAGGCACGACCAATAGTGCTATGTAGCATTAGGACAACCCCGAACAGAACTACAGGTCTAAGCCCATTTGAAATTATAACAGGAAGACCCATGTCGCTGCCAGGAACTATCGATTTACGGAAAGCTGATGGTCACTTCATGAGTGACACTTTGTTATCATACTGTCAGAACTTAACCAATGCTATTAGTTCTGTTTCCCGACAGGTATCGGCAGCTTAGGGTAATCCACTCGAAGGAGGACACGACATCATCCCGGGAGTCTGGGTGTATGTGAAAAAGTTGCATAAAGAACCTTTGGGTGCCAAGTGAAAGGGACCTTATCAAGTGTTATTGACCACCCAGGCAGCTGTTAAAGTCCAAGGAAAGAAAGCCTGGATCCATGCTTCACACGTTAAACGAGCACCTAAAACTGAAGCTGAAATCTAATAAGGACAATTACTTTTTGCCAAAATGTATAAATTTACTGTATTACTGATTGTAGGTATTCTAGGCATAGGCCTACTTCTTACTAGCCGACCCTCTGCACCAAAGGGAAATAGTAGGGTAGCAAGGGAATTACATGTAAATACCTTTTTATATATGTCATACATTTATGCCAAACAAGGTAACATTTCTAGTTGTTGGGTGTGTGCACATATTCCTATTCACTCAAAGGGAGGGATTCCCTTGAGGCCAGTTCCCTTGAATATCTCGGAAATGGCTGGGTGGATAATTAATCAAAACAAAACAGGCAATGCGTTTCAGGATATGGAAAACTGGGCACGTAAATGGAAGTCAGCGGGTTACAATCTGACGACCTTTGAAGGGGGATACCAACCGTGCTACAATAATTTCAAACGGCCCTCATTTTTTGTTGTCACGAATACAACGGGAATAGGAAGACCGGGGGAATCGGTTTGTCTGATTAGAAACATCAAAGGAGGCCAAAATATGGGGTATAGTAACTGCTCCCGGAATTATAATATAATCAAGCCACGGAACCGTCCAAACTGGGCCAATGTGGGAATTTTTAACGTAATGGGGATTCTGAATAAAACAGATGGAAAAGCCTGGACAGGCCCCGGAGTGTTGCTGACAAAGAAACAGCTAACATTCATTGCCTATAATGGCACCTATTGGGTGTGTGGCCACAAGGCCTACCCTTGGCTGCCCCAGAATTGGATGGGATCCTGCTATTTAGCCTACATTGTGCCTTATATGTATCATATAAAGTCACTGTCGGAACATTTACACCGTCCTAAGAGAGCTATCACAGAAACAGAGATGTTCTTTGCCATTCTGATCCCCAGGTATGGGACCGCCAGACTGGCAAGGGAATCCATTAACATGGCATCCGTTGTGGAACGGGTAGCCAATGATACCTCAGAGGCCCTAGTTAAAATCAATGCAGAAATGGTAGCAATCCGCACAGTAGCCCTACAGAATAGACTGGCCCTTGATTACATCCTGGCTGAAAAGGGAGGTACTTGCGCCCCACTCGGAACTGAGTGTTGCACGTATATCCCAGATAGCTCCGAAGAAATTACCCACTTAGCGGAGCATATCCAAAAGGAGGTAGAAAAACTTAACTAACCCCCATCATTCACTTTGTGGAGTGGAGCCACTGAATGGCTAGGTTCAATAGGTACTTCATTGGTGGAAGCTTTAATTCTATTTGTTGTAATTATTTTACTTTTATATTGTTTGTTTATGTTGATTAAATGTTGTTGCGACCAGGCGGCTGTAGCTGCTGTCCCACATGGGAGACACCTTGCAGGTCCCAGCAGACCCTCTGTACGTGGTATGTTATGCTTAAGCGAAGGTTGTTTACTGGTTGAATTAAGATATTGATTTGGATTAAATTGGAATAAGGTTAATTAACCGACTAAAACCAGACTTGCATTGTGGCCACGATGGAACTCAGGTTGGTGTAAATTTGTGTGGAAGTTACTAGTCCGGACATGTGGCGAAACACATCAACAAATTTTAGAAGGAAACTATATTCACATGTATGAAATTATTTTGTAGAATGTTTAACCAGTGATACCTGATGCTTTATGATTCAGTTTGTGAAAGAATCAAAGGGGGGATTGATAGAGAATTCAAACAGGCTGCATTTAGACAGGCTGTGAAAATTCACAGACAACAAGTCAGAGATGCTATGTGAGTGGGAGCATGTTGCATTAAGTCATCAATCAACTTGACATTTTAGGACCTTGGGTAGCGAGCCAATTAAAAGGTTAAAAGACTATTAATTGAGCCAATAAGGACAAAGAAAGCGAGTTCTTTTTGTAAATTGATCCAGATATAAGTACAGCCATTTTGACCATGTGGTCTCAGAAGGACAAAGACCTGGCTTAAAGCCAAGAGTTTGTTGCTGTCTGCCAAAATAAAGTGACATTAAAACTACAATCGGAGTTCGTATTTCATTGGAAATTAAGAGATCTAACAATGATGGTAATGCCATTGAATGTCAAGGGGAGGTGATTGGAAACTCTCTTGTTGGAGATGGCCATTGCCTGGCCCTTGTGTGGTGCGAATGTTCCTTGCCAACTATCAGCCCAAGCCTGGATTTGTCTAACTAGACGGATATAGTGCCACACACACGATGGAGGGGGTCCTCAGTTTGAAGACGGGACGTTGTCTCCTCAAGGACCAGTTGTTGTTGTAGTGCCGAGCCTGCTGCGGTTTCAGATTCCGGTTCCCCTGCTGGGAATTGTTCACTCCCTGCTGAGTTAGCTGCGATCTGCTGGTTTCTGCTGGTCCCCATCCTGCTCTGGATTCCGTCCCACTGCTGCCCAATGCCCTTTGTTCAGCGGCTTTCTGCCTTTCCTTCTCCGGGATTTATTCCCTTCCTTTCAGTTCTCTCGCCCCTTCGTGCTTATCTTGGAGCTCCCTGCTGTGGGCATCAATGCTAAAGTCTGACAGTGCTGCACTGCACAGTTTCTGGCAGTGTCGGCCTATCTAATGTCGGACTATCCAGTGGGGAATATAGTAACTCGTTGGCTGTAAAGCACTTTGGGACATCCGGAGGTGGGGAAAGGTGCTATATAAATGCAAGTTCTTTCTTTCACTGTACACAGTGATGCTGGCACACAGGCCAAATTGTGGTCATTCCCAGCCTTCAATCCCATTCACCCATCACCACTGAGACATTGGGACAGGCGACCAAACGCTTGGTCAAAGAGGGAGGTTTTAAGCACCATTTCAAATGTAACTCTGGCTGGTGGGGTTTCTCAGGCCTCAGGTAACCCACCAGCTAAAGTGAGGCCTGGACTGCTGGATCCAGGAGGTAAGTGTAAAGGCAATAGTCCCTGCCTCACCCACCCGCTGCCATCGGAAACCTTCCCCGATTCCTCCGATTTCCCCCCCGACCACGAGGCCTCCGATTTCACCCCCCGAGGTCTCTGATTTCCCCCCTCCCTCGCCCTCCACATTTCCCTTATAATGTATGTTCACTTGTAAATAAAGGCCTTGTCAGCCATGACCATATTGTGGACGATCAAATTGACATCATGTCATTGACGGAGACATGGTTGAGGGGTGATGAGACCTTTCCCCTCAGTGAAGTTTCCCCACCTGACTATACGTTCCACCATATTCCACAGTCACACCGCCACGGTGGTGATGTAGCCCTTATATCTAAATCACACCTCGGTCTGTCTCCCTACTCCTCCGGCAACTTCTCCTCCTTTGAGCAACTCACCTTGTTCCACCCCTCACGTCTCTCTTTTAAAATCCTTATTCTGTACCGTCCACCCAAATACCACACCAATTTTCTCAATGTGATATCTTCTCTGCTCTCCTCCCTCTGCCTCTGCACTGAGCGACTTCTCATCCTCAGTGATTCCAACCTCAATCTCAACTCATCTTGCTCCCTCTCCTCTGAGTTCACTGTCCTCCTTTCCTCCCTTAATCTCTCCCTTCATGTCAACTCCCCCACCCATATACACGGCCACCCCCTCGATCTTATCATCTCACGTGACCTCGCTATCCCGTCCGTAACCATCACCGATGAGGGGATCTCCAACCATTTCCTTATATCACTCTCGACCCATTTTCCCCTTCCCGCTCTTAAACCCACTTCTTTCTGCATCCACTCCTGGGAAAAACTCTCCCTCAAGTCCCTTACTGCTGCACTTTCTAATTCCCAACTACCTGGCCTTTGGCGTACTATTCTCCAAGACATCTCTACAGATACTGACTTACTGAATCACACCCTCTCCACCACCGTTGATGCCCTTGTCCCACTACAATCATTACACTCTCTCACCTTAGTCATTCCCCCTGTTATACCCCTCATCTCCACTCCCTTAACTCCAAGGGACGCAGACTTGAACGTCTTTGGCAAACAACTGGTCTAATCATCCATCACCAGATTTGGCAGATCATATAAAGCACCACCGGGTCCTGCTCTCGATCACTAAAACCGCCCACTATTCTAACATCACCCAGGTGGCAAAAATAACACCAGTCTTCTCTTCACCACTAACCAACTCCTCAAACCACCCTCCCCTGCCTCCTCCTCCCTCACCTCCAACAATAAATGTGAGGAGCTCAAGACTTCTTTGTTAAAAGCTCGAGAACATCCGTTCACCTGTTTCTGCTTTCGATTCGCTCCCACCCCCAGCCCACCGGACCTCACTTCCTTCCCCCTCCCCCGGCCCACCAGACCTCACTTCCTGTCCCCTCCCCCGGCGCATTGGACCTCACCTCCTGTCCCCTCGCTGGCCAACGGGACGTCACTTCCTCTCCCCTCCTCCGGCCCACCGGACCTCACTTCCTCTCCCTCCCCAGGTCCGAACCATAAATTTGCATATTTCTCTCCTCTCTCCCCTCTTGCCCTCTCACAGGTCATCTTATCAATGAAACCAACCTCCTGCTCTCTCGACCTTATTCCTACTAAATTGCTGACTACTCAACGTTCCTTCCTGGCTCCCATGTTAGCGAATATTGTTCACGGTTCGCTCTCCTCCGGTATTGTCCTCCTTTCCTTCAAATCTGCCGTCATCACCCCTTTCCTCAAAAAACAACCCTTGACCCCTCCGTCGCAGCAAACTATCACCCCATCTCCAACCTCCCTTTCCTCTCCAAAGTTCCTGAACGTGTTGTCACCTCATAAAATCCATGATCATCTTTCCCAGAACTCCTTGTTTCAATCCCTCCAATCAGGTTTCCGCCCCTGCCACAGTACTGAAACTGCTCTTACCTCGCTCACACATCACATCCTCATTGACTGCGACAAAAGTAATCTTTCCCTCATCTGCAGCTTTGACACAAAATTCTGCTCCAACACCTCTCCACCATCGTCCAGCTGGATGGGACGGCACTCGCCTGGTTTCATTCCGATCTTTCCAGCCGTAACCATAGAATCAAGTGCAATGGTTTCTCTTCCCGATCCCACACTGTCACCTCTGGTGTCCCCCAAGGTTCTATCCTTGGCCCCTCCTATTTCTCATCTACATGCTGCCCCTCAGTGACATCATCCGGCAACACAAGCTGAGTTTTCACATGTACGCTGATGATACCCAGCTCTACCCCTCCTCCACCTCTCTCACCCCTCCACCGTCTCTATACTATCGGACTGCTTGTCCGACATCCAGCACTGGATGAGTAGAAATTTCCTCCAATTTAATATGGGGAAGACTGAAGCCACTGCCTTTGGTTCACGTCACAAACTCCATTCCACTGATGCGACCTCTCTCCCCGACAGCTGTCTCAGGCTGACCAAGTCTGATCGCAACCTCGGTCTCACGTTTGATGATGAATTGAGCTTCCTACCTCATATCCGTTCTAACACTGACTGCCCATTTCCACCGTCGTAATATCGCCCGCCTCCGCCCTTAACTCAACTTATCTGCTGCTGAAACCCTCATCCATGCCTTTATCACCTCTACACTTGACTATTTCAATGCACTCCTGGCCGGCCTCCCTCGTTCTATCCTCCATAAACTTGAGGTCTTCCAAAACTCTGCAGGCCGTGTGTGAAATCGCACCGAGGCCCACTCACCCATCTCCCCTGTGCTCGCTGACTGATATTGGCTCCCAGATAAGTAGCGCCTCGATTTTAATATTCTCATCTTGTTTTCAAATCCCTCCTTGGCCTCACCCCTCATTATCTCTGTAATCTCCTCCAGCCCTATAATCCCCCAGACCGCTGTGCTCCACCTATTCTGGCCTTTTGAACATCCCGATTTGAAATGCTCCGCCATTGGTGGTGGTGCCTCCAGCTGCCTGGGTCCTAAGCTCTGGAATTCCGTCCCTAAATATCTCCGCCTCTCCACTTCATTCCTCCTTTAAGACGCTCCTTAAAACCCACCTCCTCAACAAAGCTTTTGGTCATCTGCCCTAACATCTCCTTATATGGCTCGCTGCCAAATTTTTGTTTTCTTTGATAACAATCCTGTGAAACTCCTTGGCAAGTTTTATTCTATTAAAGGCACTATATAAATATTTGTTGTTGTTGTTGTTGATGCTCCGTCCCCAATCACTCCCCCCACACTTCCTATTTCCGGCCCCATTCCTTTCCCCAATATTCCGCCCCGATCCTTTCACCCCCCGCCCTGCCCCGATATTCCGGCTCCAATCCTTCCATCCCCCGAAAACTCCGGCCCCAATACTTTCACCCCCCCCCGCCCAGACACCCTTCCAGCCCCCGACCACACCCCATTCCCCACCCGATCCCTCCCTCCATCCCCTCTGCGGCCTAGTGCCCCAGGCCTACCCGCCCACAGCCTCTCCATCTGTCTGGCTGCCGGTGGAAAGCAGAGTTTTGAAATAGAAAGCAGGCCCTGCAGTTAAATGAGGCAGGGCCTGTGAGAAACCCCTTCTCCCGGGTTTCCCCATCACTTTCTAGCTCCTCCTCCTCCATATTAAAATTCCGGCCGAAGAGAAAACCCAGGAATGTCACTGCGTTTCCTCTGACCTCTTGGAAATGTTGGACATTGCCTCAACGGTAATAAGATACTTGGGTTTGGACTTCTCGTCAATCACGGTATCATTGAGGACACCAATTTACCGCAGTGTTTGTCTGTCTGTTGAGAAGCTCCGATTGCAGCGTTTCCCAAACCCTCTACAGCGAGTCACTGGACAATCGGGGACTCATCAATCAGGCCTCGAAACCAACTTTCCACAAACGTATCGTCAGCAACAAGTCCCACACCACTGAATGATTTAAAAGCTCCCCAAAGTAGGCAGCTTTGTTCCTCGCTTCTCCTGGACATATTTATTTGTTTTATCTGCCAGAGTTGTTCCAGCCTGTCCTCCCACCTTCCCCGAACGATTAACTTCATCCACCATCCCTTATTATTGATTGAAATATTAAAATAAACTCGTGGGTGTGTGAGTGAGAATCTGTGTCAGCCGTTAAACAACCCACCCGGGGATTGGGTAAACCCACAGCGGTACTGCCCCAGGACTATTACACAGGTCTTCCACCACCAAACAACACGTTAGCAGGTATAACAAACCCAACACATTCACGGCCCAGATACTGGGGACAGCTCCTCTCGCTCCACGTGGGCCCCAAATGTTGGCTATTGATCGGCCTGTGATACTCGGATCCCAGAGGGAGCCTTGTTCCAAAGTGTAGATGTTTATTACACGTATTACACAAACTACAATACAAGAAGGAATGGAGTTAAAATGCAATGGTTCTAACAATGAGACAGTGAATGAGCTGTGGGTCTACAACCTGACTAATGCCACAAGGTTACGAGGTGATCAATCTGGCAGCGGCCTTGCTTCGAGGGAATCCAATTCCACTCCCAGAATCCTCTAACACAGGGTCATGACCTTTTTGCTGCTGAGGCCCCTCCGATGTTATAAACATCCCACCGACCCCTGTAACACAACACAAGGATTGTTTCTGTATAGTAATGAGTTCCACAATTAAACACATATATTTATTATTTTCTTTATTTCACTAACTGAATATGAAACTTGTTGCTGGTGCTGAGCAACAATTCTGTCGGGGCCTGGAGACCTGAACTCCCAGATATACAGGAGAAGGACTCCCTCTGCTCCATTAACAAGGCCCACGGACAAGTTAGCAGGAAGATTTCAGGCAAACAAGGGAACTGGTTTCATGGAGGAAAGACTCTGGGGAAAAGCAAACTGTGATCGATTTTTGTTATGTTCAGAATAAATCCACAGGACTGTATCGCAAGCTCAAACTGTTGTGACCTTGGTCTCTTTATACAGACTCCAGAGTGGGAAGCAGCATGGTGAATCACCTTTTATATCTGCTTGACCCAGGGTGCACAGGTGACCCTTAGGTCTCCCACAGGTGTGCCCCCTAGTGGCAAGTCTTACATATAGGTGAGGTTTACATACATACATAACATCACTCCCCCCCAAAGTCTTATGTACAAGTTATTTACAAGTTGAGGTGATGTGGTGCCCCACGCCCCTGGGTCGATCGCCTGGGTTGAAGTCCTGACATGGTGGGTTCATCCTCGTGGTTGACGGTGAGGTTGATTGTGGTAGTGGGTCGCTGGGGGTCAGGTCCTTTCACACTGGTTCCTGATATCTGTAGTTCGAAGTTTGGTCTGGTCCAAATGCTTTCTGCATTTGCCCAGTACATGGTTTCACAATCAAATGCTCCATTTTCATCACACACACTCCATTCGCCGCTTTGGCTAATACAGTGCTAGCGGCCTATCTGGGCCCTGAACATGGACTACATCATTTATGCTGATGTTGCGTGGAGGAGCCGTGCGATCATGGTATATTCTCTGCTGATAGCATACGGAGGGCTCGGTTCTGAGTGATTCTGTCTGGTGACTGTGTAGCACCCAAGATAGCCGGGTCTGTAGGGAGTCTACCGTGACACGTGGTGCTTGGCTTTGTGATTTGGGCTGCCTGCTCTGGTCTATTGTCGCTGACCCTAAAGTCTGGCAAGCCCAGGATGGTCGATATGGCCTTGAGACTTTCAGTAGTGGCGGAGGCCTCGTGGTCCCAGTGGATCCTGGGCCATGGTATGGAGGCCCCCGGACCACCTGCCTTTCTTTCCAACATTGCAGGGTTGCCCCATTGGGGACAAACTGATGGGATGAGCCTTTCGTCTTTGCGACGGATAAGCTGCAACATCCCGTCTGGTGGTTCACTATTGGTCGGCGGTAACGTGGGATCCTGGCTGGTCCAGGTCCTAAACTGGGGGGCCGTTACGGTTGACCCCTCGCTTTCTAGCACTTCCACGACAACGAGTAGGTCTGCAGGCTGCGCCATTTCCACCCCAGTGGTGGGCAACACCAGCCAACTGAGGGCATTAGCGCTGTTCTCAGTGCCTGGCCCGTGGCGGATCATGTTACAGTGCACAGACAGTGTTAAACATTCTCGAAACAACGCATCAATAGTGGTGCCTCTGCTCTCCCAAAACTGTGGGATGGGCGGCTTGTCTGTCTCGAGCAAATATTGGGACCTTCTTTGGTATGTCTCTTTTGTCCCGTGAACCCGAGCTACTGCCTTGGTTAACTTATTGGATACATGTACAACCGGTTTGGACTTGCCCGCTACTTTAGCTTGCTGTACAATGCACCCAACCCCGTGTGATAACACATCACTTGCTACAAGTACTTTGTTAGATACATATACGACTGGTTGGGGTTCACCCGCTACTTTGGCTTGTTGTCAGGTACCCCCAACCCCATATAGAAACATAGAAACATAGAAAATAGGTGCAGGAGTAGGCCATTCGGCCCTTCTAGCCTGCACCGCCATTCAATGAGTTCATGGCTGAACATGCAACTTCAGTACCCCATTCCTGCTTTCTCACCATACCCCTTGATCCCCCTAGTAGTAAGGACTTCATCTAACTCCTTTTTGAATATATTTAGTGAATTGGCCTCAACAACTTTCTGTGGTGGAGAATTCCACAGGTTCACCACTCTCTGGGTGAAGAAATTCCTTTACAAGCCCAGTTGATCCAGTCTTTCTTGATCGGTCAGTCCCGCCATCCCGGGAATCAGTCTGGTGAACCTTCGCTGCACTCCCTCAATAGCAAGAATGTCCTTCCTCAGGTTAGGAGACCAAAACTGTACACAATACTCCAGGTGTGGCCTCACCAAGGCCCTGTACAACTGTAGCAACACCTCCCTGCCCCTGTACTCAAATCCCCTCGCTATGAAGGCCAACATGCCATTTGCTTTCTTAACCGCCTGCTGTACCTGCATGCCAACCTTCAATGACACCCAGGTCTCTTTGCACCTCCCCTTTTCCTAATCTGTCACCATTCAGATAATAGTCTGTCTCTCTGTTTTTACCATCAAAGTGGATAACCTCACACTTATCCACATTATACTTCATCTGCCATTCATTTGCCCACTCACCTAACCTATCCAAGTCGCTCTGCAGCCTCATAGCATCCTCCTCGCAGCTCACACTGCCACCCAACTTAGTGTCATCCGCAAATTTGGAGATACTACATTTAATCCCCTCGTCTAAATCATTAATGTACAATGTAAACAGCTGGGGCCCCAGCACAGAACCTTGCGGTACCCCACTAGTCACTGCCTGCCATTCTGAAAAGTACCCATTTACTCCTACTCTTTGCTTCCTGTCTGACAACCAGTTCTCAATCCATGTCAGCACACTACCCCCAATGAAAGTGTATTATTGGCCATGAAAGAATGCTCACATGGGTTACGTAGTGCAAACAACTTATTGGAATGTAATGGGTTCCTGGCCTTCTCAGCGGCCACCGCTTTACCGTTGCTCCAAACCCAGTCGTCTTCCTTGCTGGGCAACACATGCCTCTATTTCATTGCGGCGACATCCCGTGGTCTGGACGCTCTCTCATCCTATAGTTTGGACGCAGTTTCGTCCCGTGGTCTGGACGCTCTCTCGTCCTATAGTTTGGACACACTCTCGCCCGTGGTCTGGACGCTCTCTCTTCCTATAGTTTGGACACACTCTCGCCCGTGGTCTGGACGCTCTCTCGTCCTATAGTTTGGACACACTCTCGCCCGTGGTCTGGACGCTCTCTCTTCCTATAGTTTGGACGCAGTTTCGTCCCGTGGTCTGGACGCTCTCTCTTCCTATAGTTTGGACGCAGTTTCGTCCCGTGGTCTGGACGCTCTCTCTTCCTATAGTTTGGACGCAGTTTCGTCCGGTGGTCTGGACGCTCTCTCGTCCTATAGTTTGGACGCACTCTCGCCCGTGGTCTGGACGCTCTCTCTTCCTATAGTTTGGACACACTCTCGCCCGTGGTCTGGACGCTCTCTCGTCCTATAGTTTGGACACACTCTCGCCCGTGGTCTGGACGCTCTCTCTTCCTATAGTTTGGACGCAGTTTCGTCCCGTGGTCTGGACGCTCTCTCTTCCTATAGTTTGGACGCAGTTTCGTCCGGTGGTCTGGACGCTCTCTCGTCCTATAGTTTGGACGCACTCTCGCCCGTGGTCTGGACGCATTCTCATCTGTGTCCGTGATGCCGATTGCCGCGATCTTCCGCCCCAGGGATTTTGCTTCTGGCGTCGGGAAGATGCATTCGGATCGCTTCGGCCGGAGTCCCACTCTGCTTGGTTGACCTGGAGCCTCTTCCATTGTCACGAAGAGGTCGTCGACTTTGGGTGGTGAGTACCGCGCCTGTACCACTGCACGGTTGAACTTCACCTCCTCGTGGTCGTGATGAGCGGCCTGTGCCTCGGGGATCTGCAAATGGATCTGCACTTCGATGCCTGGTTCAGCTGAAGGTGGGGCTTTGCTCAGCCTTTGAGCAAGGGGAGACATTGTTCACCCGAGAAGGTACGCAGAGGTCTTCCCAGTTCCATCAAATCTTCCCCATCCACCTTCTACCAAGCAGCAATGGCCCATCACCTGAAACAATCCACAGTGGTAAATTGTGCACCGCTCCCTCATGGAATACTCTTATGTCCACACTACCAATAACTGGTATCAGTTCCTTGGTGTAGGTGCGCAGCTTTGCCTGAATCGGGATCAGATTGGGTCGTTGTGCTCTGTCGCCCCACAGCCTCTCGAATGCCTTCTGGCTCATTACTGATTGACACGCCCCTGTGTCCAGTTCCATGGAGACTGGAGTGCCGTTGAATTTAACTTTTAACATTATTGGAGGGCTTTTGGTGAAGGTGTGTATCCCATATACTTCCTCTTCATCCTCACGTTGAGTTGCCTCTCCTGCTCGTTCAGCGTGATCCTCGCTGGATCGGTTGTCCTCCCCTGACTCTGCCACGTGGTGAGTCACAGGTCGTTTGCACATTCGCTGGAGATGCCCCACTGTTCCACAGCCCTTGCACACATAGGGCTTGAATCAACATTGAAGAGCTCTATGACTGCCTCCGCAGTGCCAACATGGTATTAATGGATATGCATTCACGTCCCACGGCGGACTCTGAGTCACTCTAGGCCGAGGTCTGGCCTCTGCGGTCGTGTGGTACCTGTCCTCTACAGGTCAGCCTGTTGAAAACATTATTTTATGCAGACTACTTGCCGGTGAGCTTCGATTCTGTGAAGATATCTGTTTTGTGTTATCGCTTGTGGATATGAAGGCTTAGGCTATCATGATGGCCTTGCTCAGATCCAGGGATTCGGCAGATAGCAGTTTGCTAAGAATGACCTCGTGGCCGATTCTAAGCACAAAAAAGTCCTGCAACATTTCCCCCAAGGATCCTGCAAATTCGCACTGTCCCGCAAGGCGCCTTAGATCGGCGACAAAACTCACCACGTTCTGGCCCTCGGGGTAATGGTGCGTGTAAAAGTGATACATGCACCAAGATGCTCTCCTTCGGCTTGAGGTGTTCCCGAACCATTGTGCACAGCTCTGTGTAAATCTTGAACATTGGTTTGACCGGTGCCAGCAGATTTTTGAGGAGGCCATATATCGAAGACGCACATATGGTGAGGAGAATCGCCCTGCGCTTGATCGCCATCTCAGCCGTGTCCAGCTCGTTGGACACAAAGTATTGGTCGAGGCACTCAACGAAGGCTTCCCAATCATCACCCTCAACAAATCTCTCAAGAATACCAATGGCAGCCATTACTGCGTGAATGTTCGTGATCCGTTGCTCGTTACCAATTTGTTATATTCAGAATAAATCCACAGGACTGTATCGTAAGCTCAAACTGTTGTGACCTTGGTCTCTTTATTCAGACTCCAGAGTGGAGAAGCAGCATGGTGAATCACCTTTTATACCTGCTTGCCCCTGGGTGCACAGGTGACCCTTAGGTCTCCCACAGGTGTGCCCCCTAGTGGCAAGTCTTACATATTGGTGAGGTTTACATACATACATAACAGAGTAACCGTGAGGAAGAATCAGTCCCAAGGTGAGGACCCCTCTGCTAAACCCCCTGACATGAGGCCGTGTATTTCCCATGTGGTAGTTGGTGGTGAGTGAGCCTGGTAAATGGCCCTGGATTTAAACACCCAGAACACCAAGGTGGCTGACACCCTGCCATCGGCCCTGTGTAACCCCACCCACCGCGCTGAAGGCAACTGCCCCATCTTATGGCTAAAGGGGAAACTCTGAGACTGGGGAGGACAGCCGCTGGAGGCATTGCCTGGAGACTGAACCAGCGAGAACCATCCCAGTGTTCAGTACTGGGAAACGATCCCGGGATACTGGAGAAACTCCAGGGGGACACTTGGACACATTTGGGGGTCCGTAATACCTGGTTCTGTCAACATGCCCCTAAACTCTCTGCAGTCAGGTCAGTGAGTCTGTCTGTCAGGGAGAGAGTTTGGAATCCGTATCTGGGGCCTGTATTTGTTTGTTGACACTGGTTTACTGGAACCATTGATCTCTCAGTTACCCCTCCCCCATTCTGCTCCGGCACTGCAGTGTCCGGCTCGAAATGAGTGTGTTGGTGTCTTTAACTGTCACAGTTCCTCGAGGGATCTGAGGAGTCCCAATTCCTGCTTTACTCTCCCTCCACATGTTGCCTTTCTTTGTATGGAGCTACCCTCAGTATCACATGACTTTAATATTGATTCTAAGGGGCCACTGGGCTCAGAGACTCTTGTTCTGCTTTTCTTTATATTCGGGAGATTGAACAGTTGTGTGACAGAGACTTTCATCACCCCGTGCCTGTAAATCCCGATGTTCTGTTGGGGACATTTTGCAGTCGAGGCAGAAAGTATCAGGTGTGACCTCGAGAAACACAATATAAATGGAGCGATAGTTTAATCTGCTTCTCCTTGTTCACCAGACCCGATCATATAGGCGGCCCACTGAAGGGTAATTGTGGGTGGGTGGGTTCCCTACCCCGGTGTGGTTCAGGGCGAGGAACACTCGGGGACTGTGTTAAAGTGAATAAACCAGAGACTGAAACTCTGCTCAATGGGACATGTTTATAGCTGCAGTTCCCGGGGCAGCCACTGGGTGGAGCACCATTCTGGGCCCACTCATTTATGTGGAACACCAGCTTCAGTCCGTGGAAGTCTTTTTATGGTGGACCCCTCGATACCTTCTCACGGACCCCCAGGGGGCCGCTCACCCCCGGTGGGGAACCCCTGCTCTAACACACTAGATTTCACGTCGGCCTTGTAAACTTTCAATGTCAATAGATTTCAATGTCTCCCCGCACCAAGCAGCCTCCTAAACACTCTCCCACATTCCCAGATCGGCAGACAGTCAGCCCAGGTTCCCAGGCTCTGACCCAGAACATAAGATAACCTCAGTAGACGGAATGTCTCCTGCCCTCGGTGTACACGGACAGTTACACACACTGCCAACAAGAACAACTTTCAATCTAAAGGCCTATTCTACTGAAAAGCCCGCGGAAAGTACTTTTCTCTCACTATGTGACCCTGAGATGACCTTCTGACCCCGTATCCGCTCCATCACCAAAACCGACTACTTCCCCCTCCGTAACATCGCCGTCTCCACCCTGCCTCAGCTCATCTGCTGCTGAAACCCTCATCCGTCCCTTTGTTACCTCTAGACTTGAATATTCCAACACTCTCCTGCCTGGCCTCCCACCTTCTACCTCCGTAAATTTGTGTTCATCCACAATTCTGCTGCCCGTATCCTAACTCACCAAGTCCTGTTCCCCCATCACCCCTGTGCTCACTGACCTGCCCGTATCCTAACTCGCACCAAGTCCTGTTCCCCCATCACCCCTGAGCTCACTGACCTGCCCGTATCCTAACTCACCAAGTCCTGTTCCCCCATCACCCCTGTGCTCACTGACCTGCCCGTATCCTAACTCGCACCAAGTCCTGTTCCCCCATCACCCCTGAGCTCACTGACCTGCCCGTATCCTAACTCACCAAGTCCTGTTCCCCCATCACCCCTGAGCTCACTGACCAGCCCGTATCCTAACTCACCAAGTCCTGTTCCCCCATCACCCCTGTGTTCACTGACCTGCCCGTATCCTAACTCGCACCAAGTCCTGTTCCCCCATCACCCCTGAGCTCACTGACCTGCCCGTATCCTAACTCGCACCAAGTCCTGTTCCCCCATCACCCCTGTGCTCACTCACCTACATAGTCTCCAATGTTCCCTTTACGTTGTGCTCACTGAGCAGCTCTCTGAAGATCCCACGAATTCCGGCCCGCCGGCGTTTAATGGACACATCGTATAATGGCGGTATTCTGAATGGACCATTAAAGGGGCAGTGCAGACCCCCCCAAAAATTCCCAGGACACTGATTGGCTCCCAGTCCCGCAACACCTCAATTTTCAAATTCTAATCCTTGTGTTGAAATCGCTCCATGATCTCGCCCCTCCCGATCTCTGTAACCTCCTTCAGACTGAAAACCCTTCGAGATCTCTGCGTTCCTCTAACTCTGGCCACCTGTACATCCCCGATTAACATCGCACTACCATTGGTGGCCGTGCCTTCAGCAGCCTAAGCCCTAAGCTCCAGAATTCCCGAAAGCTCTCCGCTTCTCTACCACTCGCTCCTCCTTTTAATACGCTCCTTAAAACCCACCTCTTTGACCAAACTTTTGTTCACCTGTTCGAATGTCTCGTTCTGTGGCTTGATGTTAAATGTTGTCTGATAACACTCCTTTGAAGCTCCTTGGGATGTTTTACTGTGTTAAAGGTGCTATATAAATGCAGTTGTTGTAGATCCCAGCCTGTCTGGTTATTTTGCCTCAGTCCCGATAGAGGTTTACCCACCGGGGGACGGGTTATAAACAAACAGCCTGAGATCGGGCCATGAACAGAGCAGAAACAGTCCATTGACACGGCTCCACAGCTCAGGGTTTCTGTAGAAGATGTAAAATGTCTACAGTTGGGGACTGAAGTAATTTGCTGTTTTGTGGTTTGTGCACAGTATTTGGGTTTAAAATTAATCTCACTGTCGCAATGCCTGAACACAGATTCCAGCCTTTATTTTACCAAGAAGACACAAAACCCGGACCGGAGATATCTGTGCCCAGGGTTTGGAATGGGGTGCAGAACACAACAAATCAGTCCTTCGTTCCTCGAAACACGAGGCTCTTTGTCCATTTGCATTCTCTCGTGTTCTCCTTTTTTATTGGGTGTTCAGGAAAGGAAAGAGAAACCGAGAGGTGACCTGATCGAGCTCTTTAAATGATGACGGGGTTCTATAGGGTTGGTGTAGAGAAGATGTTTCCACTTGTAGTGGAGTCCAGAACTAGGGGCCATGAATATAAGATAGTCCCTGATAATCCAATCAGGAACTCAGGAGAAACGTCTTTACCCAGAGAGTGCTGAGAAGGTGGAACTCGCGGACACATGGAGTGGTTGAGGTGAATAGCACGGATACATTTAAGGGGAAGCTGGATAAGTCCGTGAGGGAGAAAGGAATAGAAGGATATGTTGATAGGGTGAGATGGAGTGAGGTGGGAGGAGGCTCGTGTGGAGCATAAACCCCGGCACAGACCTGTTGGGCCCAATGGCCTGTGTCTGTGGGTAGAATTCTAGGCTGACCCTCCAGTGCAGTACTGAGGGAGCTCTGCACTGTTGGAGGTGCCGTCTTTCAGATGAGACATTAAACCGAGGCCCCATCTGCCCTCTCAGGTGGGCATAAAAGATCCCATGGCACGATTTGAAGAAGAGCAGGGGAGTTCTCCCCGGTGTCCTGGGCAATATTTATTCCTCAAGTGACATCACTAAAACAGATTATCCAGCCAATTGGGTGCTGTGTTCCCTACATTACAACAGATTACACTTCAAAAGCACATCATTGAGTGTGAAGCACTTTGGGACGGCCTGAGGCTGTGAAAGGTTCTGTATAAATACAAGTTCTTTCTGTCTCCCAGGAACAGGTAGTGGCGGAGCCTGGACACCAGGTGGTGCTGTTCCAGGACCCTGATTCAGCGCAGGAATTCACCTCATTACATCCTTCTTGCTTTCTATTTCAGTGTGTTTCAGTTCATCATTTCCCTTCCACAGTTCAGCACAATAGAGAGTGGGCGAGAGAGAGAGCGAGAGAGAGACAGCAGGCTGGAGAGAGAGAGAGAGAGAGAGAGAGCGGGCGGGAGAAAGAGAGAGAAAGAGAGAGAGGGCTGGAGAGAGAGAGAGAGAGAGCGGGCTGGAAAGAGAGAGAGAGAAACAGGCCGGGGTTCAACTGTGATGCTCCCCACGGTCCAATATCCTGCCACCCTCGATGTCCAAGCTGACATGTCAATGCTGGCCATGGGAGGGGGAGGTACTGGGGCAACCACGGCCTGTTGGGCTGTAACTGGGCTTTGGATTATTGCCTTCTGAGGGGGAAGAGGGTGGAAATGAACCATTAAAGATTGAGAGGGGGAAGGGAAAATGAGAGAGAGGAAAGATTATAATAAACATGTAGCTTAAAAATACCCTCAGTCCACAAAGCCCATCCCCCGCCCAATGAAACTGCTGTGTCCCCGGTTTATTGTGGATCAGGTGTGACCTGAATCCATCCACAGGCAGGAGAGCCTTTCTGATCTCCCAAAAACCAGAGCAATATCTGCTCACAGTGAGACTGGAAACCCACTGGGGCTCCAGATTTCACAATCACTCACTCTCAGGATCATAGAAACATAGAAACATAGAAACATAGAAAATAGGTGCAGGAGTAGGCCATTCGGCCCTTCTAGCCTGCACCGCCATTCAATGAGTTCATGGCTGAACATTCAACTTCAGTACCCCATTCCTGCTTTCTCGCCATACCCCTTGATCCCCCTAGCAGTAAGGACCTCATCTAACTCCTTTTTGAATATATTTAGTGAATTGGCCTCAACTACTTTCTGTGGTAGAGAATTCCACAGGTTCACCACTCTCTGGGTGAAGAAGTTCCTCCGCATCTCGGTCCTAAATGGCTTACCCCTTATCCTTAGACTGTGACCCCTGGTTCTGGACTTCCCCAACATTGGGAACATTCTTCCTGCATCTAACCTGTCTAACCCCGTCAGAATTTTATATGTTTCTATGAGGTCCCCTCTCATTCTTCTGAACTCCAGTGAATACAAGCCCAGTTGATCCAGTCTTTCTTGATAGGTCAGTCCCGCCATCCCGGGAATCAGTCTGGTGAACCTTCGCTGCACTCCCTCAATAGCAAGAATGTCCTTCCTCAGGTTAGGAGACCAAAACTGTACACAATACTCCAGGAGTGGCCTCACCAATGCCCTGTACAACTGTAGCAACACCTCCCTGCCCCTGTATTCAAATCCCCTTGCTATGAAGGCCAACATGCCATTTGCTTTCTTAACCGCCTGCTGCACCTGCATGCCAACCTTCAATGACTGATGTACCATGACACCCAGGTCTCTTTGCACCTCCCCTTTTCCTAATCTGTCACCATTCAGATAATAGTTTGTCTCTCTGTTTTTACCACCAAAGTGGATAACCTCACATTTATCCACATTATACTTCATCTGCCATGCATTTGCCCACTCACCTAACCTATCCAAGTCGCTCTGCAGCCTCACAGCATCCTCCTCGCAGCTCACACTGCCACCCAACTTAGTGTCATCCGCAAATTTGGAGATACTACATTTAATCCCCTCATCTAAATCATTAATGTACAGTGTAAACAGCTGGGGCCCCAGCACAGAACCTTGCGGTACCCCACTAGTCACTGCCTGCCATTCTGAAAAGGACCCATTTACTCCTACTCTTTGCTTCCTGTCTGACAACCAGTTCTCAATCCATGTCAGTACACTACCCCCAATCCCATGTGCTCTAACTTTGCACATCAATCTCTTGTGTGGGACCTTGTCGAACGCCTTCTGAAAGTCCAAATATACCACATCAACTGGTTCTCCCTTATCCACTCTACTGGAAACATCCTCAAAAAATTCCAGAAGATTTGTCAAGCATGATTTCCCTTTCACAAATCCATGCTGACTTGGACCTATCATGTCACCTCTTTCCAAATGCACTGCTATGACATCCTTAATAATTGATTTCATCATTTTACCCACTACCGATGTCAGGCTGACCGGTCTATAATTCCCTGTTTTCTCTCTCCCTCCTTTTTTAAAAAGTGGGGTTACATTGGCTACCCTCCACTCCATAGGAACTGATCCAGAGTCAATGGAATGTTGGAAAATGACTGTCAACGCATCCACTATTTCCAAGGCCACCTCCTTAAGTACTCTGGGATGCAGTCCATCATAGAATCATTGAATGGTTACAGCACAGAAGAAGGCCATTGGCCCCGTCGAACCCGTGCTGACTCTCGACTAGTCCCCCTCCCCCGCCCTCTCCCCGTAACCCTGAAAATTGTTTTGTTTCAGATACTGTTCCAGCTCCCTGTTGAAAGATAAAATTGAGTCTGCCTCCACCACACTTTCAGGCCGTACGTTCCAGATTATAACCATCATCATCATAACAGTCCCTCGACATCGAGGGAGATTGCTTCCACTCTAAAAGTGAGTTTTAGGTGACTGAAGAGTCCAATATGGGAATTACAGTCTCTGTCACAGGTGGGAAGGAAAGGGTGGGTGGGACTGGTTTGCCGCACGCTCCTTCCGCAGTCTGTGCCTGTTTTCTGCATGCTCTCGCTGCGTAAAAAAGTTTTTCCTTACGTCACGTTTGGTTCATTTACCAATCACCTTAAATCTGTGTCCTCTGGTTCTCGACCATTCTGCCAATGGGAACAGATTCTCTCGATCTACTCGGTCCTGACCACTCATATTTAGAACACCTCTATTAAATCTCCTCTCAATCTTCTCTGCTGCAAGGAGAACAACTCCAGCTTCTCCAGTGTATCAACGTAACTGAAGTCCCTCATTCCTGGAACCATTCTCATAAATCTTTCTGCATTATCTCGAAGGCCTTCACATCCTTCCTAACGTGTGGGGCCCAGAATTGGACACAGTGCTCCAGTTGGGGCTGAACCAGTATAAGGCCGACGTGAAATCTAGTGTGTTAGAGCAGGAGTTCCCCACCGGGGGTGAGCGGCCCCCTGGGGGTCCGTGAGAAGGTGTCGAGGGGTCCACCATAAAAAGGCTTCCACGGACTGAAGCTGGTGTTCCACATCAGTGAGTGGACCCAGAATGGTGCTCCACCCAGTGGCTGCCCCAGGAACTGCAGCTATAAATATCTCCCATTGAGCAGAGTTTCAGTCTCTGGTTTATTCACTTTAACACAGTCCCCGAGTGTTCCTCGCCCTGAACCACACCGGGGTAGGGAACCCACCCACTCACAATTCCCCTTCAGTGAGCCGTCTATATGATCGGGTCTGGTGAACAAGGAGAAGCAGATTAAACTATCGCTCCATTTATATTGTGTTTCTCGAGGTCACACCTGATACTTTCTGCCTCGACTGCAAAATGTCCCCAACAGAACATCGGGATTTACAGGCACGGGGTGATGAAAGTCTCTGTCACACAACTGTTCAATCTCCCGAATATAAAGAAAAGCAGAACAAGAGTCTCCGAGCCCAGTGGCCCCTTAGAATCAATATTAAAGTCATGTGATACTGAGGGCAGCTCCATACAAAGAAAGGCAACATGTGGAGGGAGAGTAAAGCAGGAATTGGGATTCCTCAGATCCCTCGAGGAACTGTGACAGTTAAAGACACCAACACATTCACTTCGAGCCGGACACTGCAGTGCCGGAGCAGAATGGGGGAGGGGTAACTGAGAGATCAATGGTTCCAGTAAACCAGTGTCAACAAACAAATACAGGCCCCAGATACGGATTCCAAACTCTCTCCCTGACAGACAGACTCACTGACCTGACTGCAGAGAGTTTAGGGGCATGTTGACAGAACCAAGGGTTACGGACCCCCAAATGTGTCCAAGTGTCCCCCTGGAGTTTCCCCAGCGTCCCGGGACCGTTTCCCAGTACTGAGCACTGGGATGGTTCTCACTGGTTCAGTCTCCAGGCAATGCCTCCAGCGGCTGTCCTCCCCAGTCTCAGAGTTTCCCCTTTAGCCATAAGATGGGGCAGCTGCCTTCAGCACGGTGGGTGGGGTTACACAGGGCCGATGGCAGGGTGTCAGCCACCTTGGTGTTCTGGGTGTTTAAATCCAGGGCCATTTACCAGGCTCACTCACCACCAACTACCACATGGGAAATACACGGCCTCATGTCAGGGGGTTTAGCAGAGGGGTCCTCACCTTGGGACTGATTCTTCCTCACGGTTACTCGATCACAGTTTGCTTTTCCCCAGCGTCTTCCCTCCGTGAAACCAGTTCCCTTTATTGCCTGAAATCTCCCTCCTAACTTGTCCGTAGGCCGTGTAAATGGAGCAGAGGGAGTCCTTCTCCTGTATATCTGGGAGTTCAGGTCTCCAGGCCCTGACAGAATTGTTGCTCAGCACCAGCAACAAGTTTCACATTCAGTTAGTGAAACAAAAATAATAATAAATATATATGTTTAATTGTGGAACTAATTACTGTACAGAAACAATCCTTGTGTTGTGTTACAGGGATCGGTGGGATGTTTATAACACGGGAGGGGCCTCAGCAGCAAAAAGGTCATGACCCCGTGTTAGAGGACTCTGGGAGTAGAATTGGATTCCCTCGAAGCAAGGCCGCTGCCGGATTGATCATCTCGTAACCTTGTGGCATGAGTCAGGTTGTAGACCCACAGCTCATTCACTGTCTCACTGTTAGAACCATTGCATTTTAACTCCATTCCTTCTTGTATTGTAGTTTGTGTAATACGTGTAATAAACATCTAGACTTTGGAACAAGGCTCCCTCTGGGATCCGAGTATCACAGCCGATCAATAGCCAACATTTGGGGCCCACGTGGAGCTGGTATTGGAGGATTTTAGCGATGGGGAAAGATTGGAAAGGCTGGGATTGTTTTTGTTTGGAACTCAGGAGGCTGAGGGGAGAGTTGATTGAGTTGTGTAAAATTATGAGGGACCGAGATAGAGTGAATAGGAAGGACCGATTTCCCTTAGCAGAGAGGTCAATATCCAGGGGGCATAGATTTAAAGTAATTGGCAGAAGGATTAGAGGGGAATTGAGGAGAAGGTTTTCAACCAGAGGGTGGTGGGAGTCTGGGCCTCACTGCCTGAGGTAGAGGCAGAAACACTCATCATATTTAAAAAGTGCTGGGATGTGCACTTGAAGTGCTGTAACCTAAAGGCTACGGACCAAGAGCTGGAAAGTGCTATTAGGCTCCATTTACCCTGCCTGGAGACCTGAACTCCCAGATATGGCACAGACCACAATGGGCCAAATGACCTCCTGCTGTGCAGTAACTTTCTATGATTCTATGAGGAGCTGTGTCTTTGTCCCCAGTATCTGGGCCGTGAATGTGTTGGGTTTGTTATACCTGCTAACGTGTTGTTTGGTGGTGGAAGACCTGTGTAATAGTCCTGGGGGAGTACCGCTGTGGGTTTACCCAATCCCCGGGTGGGTTGTTTAACGGCTGACATAGATTCTCACTCACACACCCACGAATTTATTTTAATATTTCAATCAATAATAAGGGATGGTGGATGAAGTTAATCGTTCGGGGAAGGTGGGAGGACAGGCTGGAACAACTCTGGGAGATAAAACAAATAAATATGTCCAGGAGAAGCGAGGAACAAAACTGCCTACTTTGGGGAGCTTTTAAATCATTCAGTGGTGTGGGACTTGTTGCTGACGATACGTTTGTGGAAAGTTGGTTTCGAGGCCTGATTGATGAGTCCCCGATTGTCCAGTGACTCGCTGTAGAGGGTTTGGGAAACGCTGCAATCGGAGCTTCTCAACAGACAGACAAACACTGCGGTAAATTGGTGTCCTCAATGATACCGTGATTGACGAGAAGTCCAAACCCAAGTATCTTATTGCCGTTGAGGCAATGTCCAACATTTCCAAGAGGTCAGAGGAAACGCAGTGACATTCCTGGGTTTTCTCTTCGGCCGGAATTTTAATATGGAGGAGGAGGGGCTAGAAAGTGATGGGGAAACCCGGGAGAAGGGGTTTCTCACAGGCCCTGCCTCATTTAACTGCAGGGCCTGGTTTGTATTTCAAAACTCTGCTTTCCACCGGCAGCCAGACAGATGGAGAGGCTGTGGGCGGGTAGGCCTGGGGCACTAGGCCGCAGAGAGGATGGAGGGAGGGATCGGGTGGGGAACGGGGTGTGGTCGGGGGCTGGAAGGGTGTCGGGTGGGGGGGGTGAAAGTATTGGTGCCGGAGTTTTCGGGGGATGGACGGATTGGAGCCGGAATATCGGGGCAGGGCGGGGGGTGAAAGGATCAGGGGCGGAATATTGGGGAAAGGAACGGGGCCGGAAATAGGAAGTGTGGGGGGAGTGATTGGGGACGGAGCATCAACAACAACAACAACAAATATTTATATAGTGCCTTTAATATAATAAAACATGCCAAGGAGTTTCACAGGATTGTTATCAAAGAAAACAAAAATTTAGCAGCGAGCCATATAAGGAGATGTTAGAGCAGATGACCAAAAGCTTTGTTGAGGAGGTGGGTTTTAAGGAGGGTCTTAAAGGAGGAATGAAGTGGAGAGGCGGAGATATTTAGGGAGGGAATTCCAGAGCTTAGGACCCAGGCAGCTGGAGGCACCACCACCAATGGCGGAGTATTTCAAATCGGGATGTTCAAAAGGCCAGAATAGGTGGAGCACAGAGGTCTGGGGGATTATAGGGCTGGAGGAGATTACAGAGATAATGAGGGGCGAGGCCAAGGACGGATTTGAAAACAAGGATGAGAATATTAAAATCGAGGCGCTACTTAACTGGGAGCCAATATCGGTCAGCGAGCACAGGGGAGATGGGTGAGTGGGCCTCACTGCGAGTTCACACACGGCCTGCAGAGTTTTGGAAGACCTCAAGTTTATGGAGGATAGAACGAGGGAGGCCGGCCAGGAGTGCATTGGAATAGTGAAGTGTAGAGGTGATAAAGGCATGGATGAGGGTTTCAGCAGCAGATAAGTTGAGTTAAGGGCGGAGGCGGGCGATATTACGACGGTGGAAATGGGCAGTCAGTGTTAGAACGGATATGAGGTAGGAAGCTCAATTCATCATCAAACGTGAGACCGAGGTTGCGATCAGACTTGGTCAGCCTGAGACAGCTGTCGGGGAGAGAGGTCGCATCAGTGGAATGGAGTTTGTGACGTGAACCAAAGGCAGTGGCTTCAGTCTTCCCCATATTAAATTGGAGGAAATTTCTACTCATCCAGTGCTGGGTGTCGGACAAGCAGTCCGATAGTATAGAGACGGTGGAGGGGTGAGAGAGGTGGAGGAGGGGTAGAGCTGGGTATCATCAGCGTACATGTGAAAACTCAGCTTGTGTTGCCGGATGATGTCACTGAGGGGCAGCATGTAGATGAGAAATAGGAGGGGCCAAGGATAGAACCTTGGGGGACACCAGAGGTGACAGTGTGGGATCGGGAAGAGAAGCCATTGCACTTGATTCTATGGTTACGGCTGGAAAGATCGGAATGAAACCAGGCGAGTGCCGTCCCATCCAGCTGGATGATGTTGGAGAGGTGTTGGAGCAGAATTTTGTGTCAAAGCTGCAGACGAGGGAAAGATTACTTTTGTCGCAGTCAATGAGGATGTGATGTGTGAGCGAGGTAAGAGCAGTTTCAGTACTGTGGCAGGGGCGGAAACCTGATTGGAGGGATTCAAACAAGGAGTTCTGGGAAAGATGATCACGGATTTGGGAGGTGACAACATGTTCAGGAACTTTGAAGAGGAAAGGGAGGTTGGAGGGACGGAGGGGTCATGGGTTGTTTTTTTGAGGAAAGGGGTAATGACGGCAGATTTGAAGGAAAGGAGGATAATACCGGAGCGAGAACCATGAACAATATCTGCCAACATGGGAGCCAGGAAGGAACGTTGGGTAGTCAGCGATTTCGTAGGAATAGGGTTGAGAGAGCAGTCTTGTTGTGCGAGGCACCTTGGGGAAGAGTGAACATAATATGGTAGAAGTCTTTATTAAGATGGAGAGTGACACAGTTAATTCAGAGGCTAGGATCCTGAACTTAAGTAAAGGTAACTTCGATGGTATGAGACGTGAATTTGCTAGAATAGACTGGCGAGTGATACTTAAAGGGTTGACGGCGGATAGGTAATTAAGGATAGTGTTAAATCCAAGGAAGAGGCATATAAATTGGCCAGAAAAAGCAGCAAACCTGAGGACTGGGAGAATTTTATAATACAGCAGAGGAGGACAAAGGGTTTAATTAGGAGGGGGGAAATAGAGTATGAGAGGAAGCTTGCTGGGAACATAAAAACTGACTGCAAAAGCTTCTATAGATATTGATGAGAAAAAGATTAGTGAAGACAATCGTTGGTCCCTTGCAGTCAGATTCAGGTGAATTTATAATGGGAAACAAAGAAATGGCAGACCAGTTTAATAAATACTTTGGTTCTGTCTTCACGAAGGAAGACACAAATAACCTTCCCGAAATACTAAGGGACCGAGGGTCGAGTGAGAAGGAGGAACTGAAGGAAATCCTTATTAGGCGGGAAATTGTGTTAGGGAAATTGATGGGATTGAAGGCCGATAAATCCCCGGGGCCTGATAGTCTGCATCCCAGAGTACGTAAGGAAGTAGCCCGAGAAATAGTGGATGCATTGGTGATCATTTTCCAACAGTCTATCGACTCTGGATCGGTTCCTATGGACTGGAGGGTAGCTAATGTAACACCACTTTTTAAGAAGGGAGGGAGAGAGAAGGCAGGTAATTATAGATGGGTTAGCTTGACATCAGTAGTGGGGAAAATGTTGGAATCAATTATTAAAGCTGAAATAGCAGCACATTTGGAAAGCAGTGATGGGATCGGTCTAAGTCAGCATGGATTTATGAAGGGAAAATCCTGCTTGACAAATCTTCTAGAATTTTTTGAGGATGTAACTGGTAAAGTGGACAAGAGCGAACCGGTGGATGTGGTGTATTTGGATTTTCAAAAGACTTTTGACAAGGTCCCACACAAGAGATTGCTGTGCAAAATTAAAGCACATGGTATTGGGGATAATGTACTGACGTGGATAGAGAACTAGTTGGCAGACAGGAAGCAGAGAGTCGGGATAAACGGGTCCTTTTTAGAATGGCAGGCAGTGACTAGTGGGGTGCTGCAGGGCTCAGTGCTGCGATCCCAGCTATTTACAATTTACATCAATGATTTGGATGATGGAATTGAGTGTAATATCTCCAAGTTTGCAAATTACACTGAGCTGGGTGGCGGTGTGAGCTGTGAGGAGGGCGCGAAAAGGATGCAGGGTGATTTGGACAGGTTAGGTGAGTGGGCAAACGAGTGGCAGATGCAGTATAATGTGGATAAATGTGAGGTTATCCACTTTGGTGGCAAAATCACGAAGGCAGAATATTATCTGAATGGCGGCAGATTAGGAAAAGGGGAGGTGCAACGAGACCTGGGTGTCATGGTACATCAGTCATTGAAAGTTGGCATGCAGGTACAGCAGGCGATGAAGAAAATGGTATGTTGGCCTTCATAGCTAGGGGATTTGAGTTTCGGAGCAGGGAGATCTTACTGCAGTTGTACAGGGCCTTAGTGAGGCCTCACCTGGAATATTGTGTTCAGTTTTGGTCTCCTAATCTGAGGAAGGACGTTCTTGCTATTGAGGGAAGGTTCACGAGACTGATTCCCAGGATGGCAGGACTGACATATGAGGAGAGACTGGATCGACTGTGCCTGTATTCACTGGAGTTTAGAAGGATGAGAGGGGATCTCAAAGAAACATAAAATTCTGACGGGACTGGACAGGTTAGATGCAGGAAGAATGTTCCCGGTGTTGGGGAAGTCCAGAACCAGGGACATAGTCTTAGGATAAGGGGTAAGCCATTTAGGACTGAGATGAGGAGAAACTTCTTCACTCAGAGAGGTGTTAACCTGTGAAATTCCCGACCTCAGAGAGTTGTTGATGCCAGTTCATTGGATATATTCAAGAGGGAGTTAGATATGGCCTTTACGGCCAAAGGGATCAAGGGGTATCGAGAGAAAGCAGGAAAGGGATACTGAGGTGAATGATCAGCCATGATCTTATTGAATGGTGGTGCAGGTTCGAAGGGCAGAATGACCTACTCCTGCACCTATTTTCTATGTTTCTATGTTTCCAGGAGGTCAGTTTCATTGACAAGATGACCTGAGAGAGGGCAAGAGGGGAGATAGGAGAGAACTATACAAATTTAGGTTCGCCGGGGGCAAGTGGAGAGGAAGTGATGTCCGGTGGGTCAAGGGAGAGGAGAGGAAGTGAAGTCCGGTGGGCCGGGGGAGGGGAGAGGAAGTGAGGTCTGGTGGGCGGGGGAGGGGAGAGGAAGTGAGGTCCGGTGGGCCGGGGGAGGGGAGAGGAAGTGAGCTCCGGTGGGCCGGGGGAGGGGAGAGGAAGTGAGGTCTGGTGGACCGGGGGAGGGGACAGGAAGTGAGGTCTGGTGGGCCGGAGGGGGGAGGGAGTGAGGTCTGGTGGGCCGGGGGAGGGAGGGAGGGAATCAAAAGCAGAAACAGGTGAACGGATGTTCTTGAGCTTTTAACAAAGAAGTCCTGAGCTCCTCACATTTATTGTTGGAGGTGAGGGAGGAGGAGGCAGGGGAGGGTGGTTTGAGGAGATGGTTAGTGGTGAAGAGAAGACTGGTGTTATTTTTGCCACCTGGGTGATGTTAGAATAGTGGGTGGTTTTAGTAATGGAGAGCAGGACCCGGTGGTGCTTTATATGATCTGCCAAATCTGGTGATGGATGAATAGACCAGTTGTTTGCTAAAGACGTTCAAGTCTGCGTCCCTTGCATTGAAGGGAACGGAGATGACGGGTATAGCAGGGGGAATGACTTGGGTGAGAGAGTGTAATGATTGTAGGGGGACAAGGGCATCAACGGTGGTGGAGAGGGTGTGATTCAGTAAGTCAGTATCTGCAGAGATGTCTTGGAGAATAGTACGCCAAAGGCCAGGTAGTTGGGAATTAGAAAGTGCAGCGGTAAGGGACTTGAGGGAGAGTTTTTCCCAGGAGTGGATACAGAAAGAAGTGGGTTTAGGAGCAGGCAGGGGAAAATGGGTCGAGAGTGAGATAAGGAAATGGTCGGAGATCCCCTCATCGGTGATGGTTACAGAGGGGATAGCGAGGTCACGTGAGATGATAAGATCGAGGGGGTGGCCGTGTATATGGGTGGGGGAGTTGACATGAAGGGAGAGATTAAGGGAGGAAAGGAGGACAGTGAACTCAGAGGAGTGAGAGCAAGATGAGTTGAGATGGAGGTTGGAATCACTGAGGATGAGAAGTCGCTCGGTGCAGAGGCAGAGGGAGGAGAGCAGAGAAGATATCACATTGAGAAAATTGGTGTGGTATTTGGGTGGACGGTACAGAATAAGGATTTTAAAAGAGAGACGTGAGGGGTGGAACAAGGTGAGTTGCTCAAAGGAGGAGAAGTTGCCGGAGGAGTAGGGAGACAGACCGAGGTGTGATTTAGATATAAGGGCTACATCACCACCGCGGCGGTGTGACCGTGGAATATGGTGGTACGTATAGTCAGGTGGGGAAACTTCACTGAGGGGAAAGGTCTCATCACCCCTCAACCATGTCTCCGTCAATGACATGATGTCAATTTGATCGTCCACAATACGGTCATGGCTGACAAGGCCTTTATTTACAAGTGAACATACATTATAAGGGAAATGTGGAGGGCGAGGGAGGGGGGAAATCAGAGACCTCGGGGGTGAAATCGGAGGCCTCGTGGTGGGGGCGGAAATCGGAGGAATCGGGGAAGGTTTCCGATGGCAGTGGGTGGGTGAGGCAGGGACTATTGCCTTTACACTTACCTCCTGGATCCAGCAGTCCAAGCCTCACTTTAGCTGGTGGGTTACCTGAGGCCTGAGAAACCCCACCAGCCAGAGTTACATTTGAAATGGTGCTTAAAACCTCCCTCTTTGACCAAGTGTTTGGTCGCCTGTCCCAATGTCTCAGTGGTGATGGGTGAATGGGATTGAAGGCTGGGAATGACCACAATTTGGCCTATGTGCCAGCATCACTGTGTACAGTGAAAGAAAGAACTTGCATTTATATAGCACCTTTCCCCACCTCCGGATGTCCCAAAGTGCTTTACAGCCAACGAGTTACTATATTCCCCACTGGATAGTCCTGCATTAAACAGGCCGACACTGCCAGAAACTGTGAGTGCAGCACTGTCAGACTTTAGCATTGATGCCCACAGCAGGGAGCTCCAAGATAAAGCACGAAGGGGCGAGAGAACTGAAAGGAAGGGAATAAATCCCGGAGAAGGAAAGGCAGAAAGCCGCTGAGCAAAGGGCATTGGGCAGCAGTGGGACGGAATCCAGAGCAGGATGGGGACCAGCAGAAACCAGCAGATCGCAGCTAACTCAGCAGGGAGTGAACAATTCCCAGCAGGGGAACCGGAATCTGAAACCGCAACAGGCTCGGCACGACAACAACAACTGGTCCTTGAGGAGACAACGTCCCGTCTTCAAACTGAGGACCCCCTCCATCGTGTGTGTGGCACTATATCCGTCTAGTTAGACAACATCCAGGCTTGGGCTGATAGGTGGCAAGGAACATTCGCACCACACAAGGGCCAGGCAATGGCCATCTCCAACAAGAGAGTGTCCAATCACCTCCCCTTGACATTTAATGGCATTACCATCATCGAATATCCCATCAACATCCTTGACCAGAAAATTAACGACCAACCACAGAAATATGGTGGCTGCAAGAGTAGGCCCGAGGTTTGGTATTCTGTGACAAGTGACTCAGCTCCTGACTCCTCAAAGCCACTGGCTGTTGGATCTCTTGGCTCGGCGTATAGCTTGCTACATACGCTGTTTAGCATGCGCGTAGTCCTGTGCTGTCTCGATCTCCGGGCCTCACCGCTCCCCCTGCACCTGGGTCCCGACCCCGCCGCTGGTCTTGGGGAGCAGAGGTCGGGACCAGCGGGGGTCAGCGATCGCAGACGTTGTGGAGCGGAGGTCGGGACCAACATGGAGCAGAGGTCAGGACCAGCATCGATATGGAGCGGAGGTCGGGGCTGCCAATCGGAAGCAGAGAGCGGCGGATGAATGACAAGGTCGAGGCCCAGGATCGAGGTCGGGGCCCAGGATCGAGGTCAGGGCCCAGGATCGAGGTCAGGGCCCAGGATCGAGGTCGGGGCCCAGGATCGAGGTCAGGGCCCAGGATCGAGGTCAGGGCCCAGGATCGAGGTCGGGGCCCAGGATCGAGGTCTGGGCCCAGAATCGAGATCGGGGCCCAGGAGCGGTGAGGTCGGGGCCCAGGATCGACGTCGGGGCCCAGGATCGAGGTCAGGGCCCAGGATCGAGGTCGGGGCCCAGGATCGAGGTCTGGGCCCAGGATCGAGGTCGAGGCCCAGGATCGAGGTCGGGGCCCAGGATCGAGGTCGGGGCCCAGGATCGAGGTCGAGGCCCAGGATCGAGGTTAGAGCCCAGGATCGAGGTCGGGGCCCAGCAGCGGAGTCGAGGCCCAGGAGTGGTGCAGCGAGTACCAGCAGCGGGGTCGGGGCCCACGGAAGGTGCAGCACGGGCCAACAATGCGGCTGTGAGACCCACACTGCATGCTATGAATCCCAGGGACAGTCGGAGTATGTGTGTGCACTTGGATCGTGCAGCGGAGCTTGGTCTCTGGTTGTCTCGGACCTTCTTGCCACTGGACACAGACCTTGCTCTGTCAAGCCCATGTGGTGGCTGGTGTACAACAGCCACTCCACGTTAAAATAATTCACACAGGCATCTTCCAGCCTTCAAAATGAAGTTCGGGGCCTGGAATGTCAGGTCCCTCCTGGAAACACCTGAGAACTTTTTTGTTTTTGGTGTGGAAGCAGGTCACCCTGGATCCCGAGGGCCTGCCTAATACTATACTATACTAGTCCTGTGCTGTATTTTCACCAGATTGGCACCTCATTTTCAGGTATACCTGGTGCTGCTCCAGGCATGCTCTTTAGCATTCCTCATTGAACCGGGATTGGTCACCAGGCTTGATGGTAATGGTGGACTGAGCAATATGCCGGGCCAGGAGGTTACACATTGTGTTGCAATAGAATTCTGTTGCTGTTGATGGCCCACAGAGCCTCATGGATGCCCAGTTTATTAGCTGCCAGATCTGATCAGAATCGATCCCATTTAGCACGGTGGTACTGCCACACAACTCGCTGAAGGGGGTCCTCAGTGTGAAGATGGAACTTTGTCTCCACACGGATTGTGCGCTGGTTACTCCTACCAATACTGATAGGTGTGATTTTGTGAGTATGACCATGTCAGGCTGTTGCTTGACTAGTCTGTGGGGCAACTCTCACAACTTGTGTACAAGTCTCCCGATGTTAGTGAGGGGGAATTTGCGGGGCGACTGGGCTGGGTGTGTCTTTGTCGTGTCTGACTCCGATGCGTAGGTTGAAGTCGAGTGGCCCGTCCCCTTTTATTCCTATTATGCTTCCTTGTCGCGGTTTGATATAACTGAGGGGCTTGGGGGCCATTTCAGAGGGCAGTCGTCAGCCACATTGCTGTGGGAATGGAGTCACATACAGGCCAGACCGGGTAAGGACGGCAAGTTTCCTCCCTGACAGACATTAGTGACCCAGTTGCATTTTTACGACAACCCGATAGCTTCATGGTTACCAGTACTGATACCAGCTTTTTATTCCAGATTTAATCAATTATTTTTAACTGAATTAAAATTCTCAAACTGCCGTGGTGGAATTTGAACTCACATCTTCGGATTATTAGTCCAGACCTCTGGAATCTGACACCTCGAGTACTGTGTCCACTTCTGGTCAGACCCACCTCGAGTACTGTGTCCAGTTCTGGTCAGACCCACCTCGAGTACTGTGTCCAGTTCTGGTCAGTCCCATCTCGAGTACTGTGTCCAGTTCTGGTCAGTCCCACCTCGAGTACTGTGTCCAGTTCTGGTCAGTCCCACCTCGAGTACTTGCTGAATCTCTGAAAGGAACCAGGAATGCTCAACATTCTAGGGTGGTGGGAGAGGGCAGGGGGTGGTGGGTGGGGGTTAGGGTGTTGGGTGGGGTGGGGGTTGGGGCGTTGGGTGGGGTGGGGGTTGGGGTGTTGGGTGAGGTGGGGTGTTGGGAGGAGTGGGGGTTGGGGTGTTGGGTGGGGTGGGGGTTGGGGTGTTGGGTGGGGGTTAGGGTGTTGGGTGAGGTGGGGGTTGGGGTGTTGGGTGGGGTGGGGGTTGGGGTGTTGGGTGGGGTGGGGTGTTGGGAGGAGTGGGGGTTGGGGTGTTGGGTGGGGTGGGGGTTGGGGTGTTGGGTGGGGTGGGGGTTGGGGTGTTGGGTGGGGGTTAGGGTGTTGGGTGGGGTGGGGGTTGGGGTGTTGGGTGGGGTGAGGGTTGGGGTGGTGGGGGTTGGGGTGTTGGGTGGGATGGGGGTTGGGGTGTTTGGTGGGGGTTGGGGTGTTGGGTGGGGTGGGTTTTGGGGTGTTGGGTGGGGTGAGGGTTGTGTTGTTGGGTGGGGTGGGGGTTGGGGTGTTGGGTGGGATGGGGGTTGGGGTGTTGGGTGGGGGTTGGGGTGTTGGGTGGGGTGGGGGTTGCGGTGTTGGGTGGGATGGGGGTTGAAGTGTTGGGTGGGGTGTGGGTTGGGGTGTTGGGTGGGGTGGGGGTTGGGGTGTTGGGTGGGGTGGGGGGTTGGAGAGTTGGGTGGGGTGGTGGTTGGGGCGTTGGGTGGGGTGGGGGTTGGGGTGTTGGGTGGGATGGGGGTTGGGGTGTTGGGTGGGGTGGGGGTTGGGGTGTTGGGTGCGGTGGGGGTTGGAGTGTTAGGTGGGGTGGGGGTTGGGGTGTTGGGTGGGGTGGGGGTTGGGGTGTTGGGTGGGGTGGGGGTTGGGGTGTTGGGTGGGGTGGGGGTTGGAGTGTTGGGTGGGGTGGGGGTTGGGGCTTTGGGTGGGGTGGGGGTTGGGGTGTTGGGTGGGGTGTTGGGTGGGGTGGGGGTTGGGGTGTTGGGTGGGGTGGGGCTTGGAGTGTTGGGTGGGGTGGGGGTTGGGGTGTTGGGTGGGGTGGGGGTTGGGGTATTGGGTGGGGTGGGGGTTGGGGTGTTGGGTGGGGTGGGGGTTGGGGTGTTGGTGGGGTGGGGGTTGGGGTGTTGGGTGGGGTGGGGGTTGGGGTGTTGGGTGGGGTGGGGGTTGGGGTGTTGGGTGGGGTGGGGGTTGGGGTGTTGGGTGGGGTGGGGGTTGGGGTGTTGGGTGGGGTGGGGGTTGGGGTGTTGGGTGGGGTGGGGGTTGGGGTGTTGGGTGTAGTGGGGGTTGGGGTGTTGGGTGGGGTGGGCTGTGGTTTGTGGATTGGTTGTTGGGGGTGGGAGTCGAGGTGGGGTCAGGGATTGGGATTTGGTGCAGTGATTGGGAAAGTTGCCCTTTTATCTGGGTTTGAATCCAGACAGACTGGATGCCCCAGTGTGAATGGTACAGTAAGCACCTTTACTTCCCCCGATATAAACACCTGCATTTTAAACATCAACAGGTTTTTACTGATTTTGATTGCCCCTAAATTTGACATTCATCGGGGAAACTAAAACTAGGGGACATAGTCTCAGAATAAGGGGTTGCTCATTTTAAATTGAGATGAGGAGGAATTTCTTCTCTCAGAGGGTTGTAAGTCGATGGAATTCTTTACCCCAGAGAGCTGTGGAGGTTGGGTCATTGAATATATTTAAGGTGGAGATCGACAGATATTTGAGCGATAAGGGAATAAAGGGTTATGGGGACTAGACAGGGAAGTGGAGCTGAGCCCATGATCAGATCAGCCATGATCTTTATTAAATGGTGGAGCAGGCTCGAGGGGCCAGGTGGCCTGCTCCTATTTTTTATGTTCAGCATCCTTGGATGCATCCCATCCGGTCCTGGTGACTTAACTACTTTAAGTACATCCAGCCTTTCTGGTACCTGCTTATCACATCCAGTAGCTCAACTACCTCCTCTTTCACTATGGCTTTGGCAGCATCTTCTTACTTAGTAAAGACAGATGCAAAGTATTCATTGAGTGCCCGCTGCCTCCGAGCATAGGTCTCCATTTTGGTCCCTAATAGGCACCACCACTTACTGCCCGTTTACTATGTATTTGCCTGGAGAAGACTTTTGGATTCTCTTTTATTTGGGCTGTAAAGGCACAGGTCAAGAAAGTTCTCCTGAAAACTCTTCCCCCTCCCCGCCCTTTACACCATTACTGTCCCAGTCTATATTAGGATAGTTGAAGTCCCCCATTATCAGAAGACCACATCCCAACACAATCCCAGCCGTGCTGATTAATGAGGAAAATCACTACCTTCCTCTTCCCCAATAAAGGACTCCACAGATCAGCAGAAATGGGACTGATTCCAACATCGATGCCGAGCATGTTGCCAGCAGTCACTCAGAACAATGTGCTGTGTGCAATGTGAAAATGTACATTGATTGTCACACCTCCAACTTACAGAACTTCTCTCCACTTTGGAGCTTTCATTATTGAAATGTGAGCCAAGTGCTGCAATCCAGTGCAGGATCCTAATGAGCTTTCCCGGATTGTATGAACAAGTGAGGGCTTCAGGCCGGCCCGGAATCCCAGCTCCCATCTGTTGTGTATTGTCCAGGTACATTAAATGTATAGTTACAATGGAGCGCCACAGAGGGCGCTGTGGTGGGAGACCTGAAAGTACCTGCGAGACAGAGTATAAAAGGCTGCCCACCACACCTGAGGGGCACTCTGGAGTTACACAATAAAAGACTAATGTCACAGCAGTTACTACAACACCAGACTGCGAGGAGTCAGTGATTTGAGTGCTACATACACCACATTGACGATGAGGACACGGACGAGCTTCCCGTAACCATGGCTACTCTGGGCTCGTTAAAGGATTTTACGGTGGGCAATGATTGGGAGGCCTTTACGGAAAGGCTCGAGTACTACTTTACAGCAAACGACCTGACGGGGAACACGGACGCACTGAGAGAGAAGCATAAGGCAATATTGCTGTCCAGTTGTGGTGATGAGGTTTACCGTCTCGTCAGGGATTTGCTGGCACCCGCGAGCGCCAAGGACAAGTCATATGAGGAGCTGGTTGAACTCATTTGTAACCAACTGAAACCGAAGGAGAGCATCCTCACGGCCCGGCACAAATTCTACCACCACTGCAGACCCGAGGGCCAGGATGTCACTAAATATGCTGCGGACATCAGGACACTCGCGGCGCCGTGTGATTTTGGCACACATCTTGACGACGCGTTGCGAGACGTCTTTGTTATGGGGATTGGACATGAGGGTTTCCTCCACAAGCTGCTATCCACTGAACCTACAGTCAGCCTGCAGCAAACCATCAACATCAGCCGGGCAATTATGACCTCGACGTGCAGCCCCAGCAGATGATCCACACGGTCTCGAACCCAGCAGGCACTATCCACAGGATAGCGCCCACCACGGACAAAACTACAGAACGTGGCTCTGCCCAGGGCAGAGAGCACGGATCTCGGGGTCCTGGAACTCAGAGTCCACCGAGGGGGGCTAATCGAGTAGCACCATGCTGGCACTGCGGAGGAAGCCATGGGACTCACCGGTGCAGGTTTGCGGAGTGTCTGTGCAATACCTGCCACACGAAAGGCCACTTTCAGTGTGTGTGTAAAAGAAACCTAACTCACCGTGTGGCTGAGGAGAGGGTAGAGGGTTCATTTTCCAGCGAGGAGCAGGCAGAAGAAGGTGAGGCGTTATTTGGACTGTACACGTGTACCGACGATTCGCCCCCAGTGATTATGGAAGTCAAGATTAACGGAGTCCCAGTGAGTATGGAAGTGGATACTGGATCGGGTCCGTCGTTGATGAGTCAGGAAACTATTGATAAACTGTGGGTCAACCCAGCTGCACGACCCAAGCTGGTCCCGGTCACGGCAAAGCTGCGTTCCTACACCAGGGAACTGATACCTGTTCTTGGCAGGTATCTCACGGGGGCGAGACGCACGGTTTACCTTTGTGGGTCATTGCAGGCGATGGGCCGACACTTCTCGGCAGGAGATGAATGGGGAAGGTCTGTGGGAGCTGGAAAGACTTCATTCCTCCACAGACTGCTGTTCCCCGGGTTCCCAAAGAGCAGCACCGACCGAGCTGGAGGAGAAATCCCCACACAGACGAGCAGACCCTGATCGAGCAGTTTTTCAAGTGCGGGCCGATCGCTGAGGTGTGAGCAGGTGACGCGCTGCAGGCGATGAACGGGAAATCCATCGATGGCCGACAAATCCGGGGGTGGTGGGGGGGGGGGCGTCCACACGGAGAAAAAGTCAGGTGGTGGTCGCGGCTACGGTGGAGGCCGGGACAGCAGCGGCAGTGGTGGCGGCTACGGTGGTCAGAGGAGAGGCGGCAGTTACCGGGACAACGGCCGGAGCGGAGGCTACGGCGGTGGCAGGTATGACTCGGGGGAACGCGACAGCTACTCGGGTGGGTACAAGAGCCAGAGCGGCGGATACGGCAGCAAATACGGAGGCCGCTCTCACAGGGACCATGACTGATCGAATCCAAAGAGCCACGATCAAATTGTCTTGGCCATTTTCCTTTCTTCTTTCCTCTTTAATCCTTCTATTCCAGAGAGTGAAACGTCATGTCAGCGAGCTCAAGATGGTGGCGAGACTCGTGGCAGCAGAGCTCTGCAGACAAAGACAAGCAGAGCAACTAAAATGGCGCCGCCCAAGGGAAGCCTCGTAGGAACCACAAGATAGCGTCTTAAAAGGGACATGCACCCGAGAGTCTTAAAAGGGCTTTACACCGTGGTGGGCCCCACAAAGAGACTTTTGTAAGGCAAGATCGAGTCTAAATGAGCAATGTGATTAGTCTGATGATGTGAGTTATGATAAGAGTTAATATTTTGACGCTGAATGGGTCCTGTGTTTAAAATAAGGGATATGTATTACGAAAAGAGTTAATACCACAAGGTGCAATAAAAGGGTAAATGGAGCCGAGACTAACATGATTAATGGACCAATGCGATTCTCGATTTATGTGATTCATGCAATGGTTCAGCGGCTGCAGATGAGCCACTAATCGATCACTTTCTGAGAACAGAGGCAACGCACTAGTTGTGATACCCTGTCTCAGCGCAGCCTGTTACCTCGGGCAAAAAGGGGCAGTATACCGCCACCGCACTTCACCCAGAGGAGCTGGGATTAAATAACTGTTCAGTGTATCTGCAACATCTGTACCACATATTATATGTTCCATACAAATGTACTGTCCATGTAGACCTGTTTTCTGTTGGAGCTTATGCTTGTGTACTTCATCAGCCATGTAAGGACTGCAAATACCACAGACTTGCACCGGATCGCAAGCATAACCTTTACATGGGGGAGAAGAGGGAAGTGGATGGTCATGGACTTCATGGACTCACACTCACAAATCAACCAGGACGAACAAGGCCGAGGTCACCGGCAATGGCTTCTGGAGCTGGGGGTGAGTGAGATGTTGTGTATTGTCCAGGTACATTAAATGTATAAGTACAATGGTGCACCACGGAGGGCGCTGTGGTGGGAGACCTGAAGGTACAGAGTATAAAAGGCTGCCCACCACACCTGAGAGACACTCTGGAGTTACACAATAAAGGACTGAGGTCACAGCAGTTACTACAACACCAGACCGTGTGGCGTCAGTGATTTGAGTGCTGCATACACTACATCTTCCACCAGGAGATTTCAGTCAACAGGCTCCTCAACAAGGCCTCACTCTGTCCTTTGCTGCCATCGATTCCCCAATCACTGTCCGTCCAACAATCCAATCCCGCTCCAGCCCAGCGCCCGCCTGCCTTCACACACACTGCCTTTGGCCCAATGCAGCGATGCCAACTCCCGCCATGTTCCATGTATAAAATTGCCCCATGGACGGTGCCGGGAGTCACCTGTAAAAAGTGCCGCTTTTGCTGTTGGAGAACGGGCGGTTTGACAGCACGCCGCCGGGAACAGCTTCAGATTTTAATCCAACTGTCCCCGCGTGAGCCCGGAACCCATTGGTTATCGCCGACCAATAGGGGACAGAGGCGGGAAGAAGCCAGCCAATCAACAATAAAGGTTTCAGGCGGGGCGGGGTCATTTGCAGTGAGGGGCAGAAGCGCCCAGTGCGGCGGCAATCCCTCTGTGTGGAGACGTCTCCCGGCGGGTCTTTGCCGCTCTGTTACAGCGCGGTCCGGTCCCCGTGTCCCTCCCCAGCAGCCAGCTGGGCCCCCGAGCCCCGTGTCCCTCTCCCCGCCCTCGAGCCCCGTGTCTCTCTCCCCATCTCAGAGTCCCGTGTCCCTCTCCCCGCCCCCGAGCCCCGTGTCCCTCTCCCCGCCCTCGAGCCCCGTGTCTCTCTCCCCATCCCAGAGCACCGTGTCCCTCTCCCCGCCCCCAAGACCCACGTCCCTCTCCCCGCCCCCGAGCCCCACGTCTCTCTCCCCGCCCTCGAGCCCCGTGTCCTTCTCCCCGCCCCCGAGCCCCGCGTCCCTCTCCCCGCCCCCGAGCCACACGTCCCTCTCCCCGCCCTCGAGCCCCGTGTCCTTCTCCCCGCCCCCGAGCCCCGAGTCCCTCTCCCCGCCCCCGAGCCCCGAGTCCCTCTCCCCGCCCCCGAGCCACACGTCCCTCTCCCCACCCCAGAGCCCCGTGTCCCTCTCCCCGCCCCCGAGCCCCGAGTCCCTCTCCACGCTCCCGAGCCCCGCGTCCCTCTCCCCGCCCTCGAGCCCCGTGACCCTCTCCCCGCCCTCGAGCCCCGTGACCCTCTCTGGGCCTCCCCGGAGACCCATGACCCTCTCTGGGCCCTCCCGGAGCCCCGTGTCCCTCTCTAGGACCCCCCGGAGCCCCGTGTCCCTCTCTGGGACCCCCCCGGTGCTCCGTGCCTCTCTCTGGGCCCTGCCTCCCTCCCTCCCGCGGGGCCGCTCTCCCGCCGCCCTCCCTCTCTCCGGGACAATCAGACTGCGCGTGCTCCGGGCTCAGTGGATGGCGCCGCCACATCGCGCGCTCTTTCCCATCTACCCCAGCGCTTCGGCTGTCAGGTGGTGCGGCCACATGACTACGCCCGCCCCCATCTCCGAGTGACAGTTTCCCGAGGCAACTCTCCTTCGCAACCTTCCTCCATCCCGGAGAAGGGGCGGCCCTGCATCATTGGATCAGCCCCAATACAAGGCAACCCTTTCAGCGGAGTGAGCAACCGCCCTTTGGGCTTGACTTTCCACTTTGCTGGCTATCGCCCAAAAAATGGCCAATGTTCCAGCCTTGGCGATGTGTCAGCCTTCATGATCACTGGTACATCGCCCATTGTTTGCAACATGACTTTCGGCTCAGTGATAGCCCAGCAAAGTGAAATGGATGAAGCGATAGTCCAGCGAAGCCCAGCGATGTGAAACAGGCCCAGAGATGTGGAAGGCAAAACTTCCCGAGCAACGGCCTTCTGTGCATGTGTTTTTTTTGGTGGCCAGCTTTTCCCCCGTGTCGGGAGGTCAGGTGCATGCGCAGAAGGCCGTTGTGGACGAGGAGAGAGAGAGAGAGAGAGAGAAAGGAGAGAAGGAAAGCTGAGTGAGAGAGAGAAGCAAATGGAGAAAAAAGAGATAAAACCAGTTCGAGAGATAGATTGGAAGAAAATAAAAACAAGAGATGTCTTCATCAGACAGCGTGGAGGGGGGTGTGAAGAGGGCAAAGCCCTTTTCCGATGAGGCCCTTGTCCAGAAAGTGCCGAATGAACCCGGGATGGCAGTGGGAAACCTCCACCCCGAGCGTGCCGGAACATTTGGGCGCAAATAGCGGACATCGTCTGCTTGGGGTCCCACGAGGTGAGGCGGCCTCACCAGTGCCGGAAGTGCTGGAACAGCCTGGTCGTTTCAGCAAGAGTAAGTCCAGATTTTATATTGTGTTGATGAAGATTGTAATTATAAATATGACTGGGGGGCAGTGCTGTGCGGCGAGGACAGGCTGGTGGAGGACCTTTGTCTTACGGATGTTTAGTGTAAGTCCCATGCTTTCGTATGCCTCAGTAAATATATTGACTATGTCCTGGAGTTCAGCCTCTGTATGTACGCAGACGCAGGCGTCGTCCGTGTACTGTAGCTCGACGACAGAGGTTGGGGTGGTCTTGGACCTGGCCTGGAGATGGCGAAGGTTGAACAGCTTCCCACTGGTTCTGTAGTTTAGTTCCACTCTAGCGGGGAGGTTGTTGACTGTGAGGTGGAGCATGGCAGCGAGGAAGATTGAGAAGAGGGTTGGGGTGATGACGCAGCCCTGTTTGACCCCGGTCCGGGCATGGCCCTGGAACATGGACCATTTCCCATACCTCAAGAGCCTCTTATCAACAAGAGCAGACATTAATGACGAGATTCAACACCGCCTCCAGTGCGCCTTCGGCTGCCTGAGGAAAAAGAGTGTTTGAAGACCAGGCCCTCAGAACTGCCACCAAGCTCATGGTCGACAGGGCTGCAGTAATACCCGCCCTCCTGTATGACTCAGGAGGAAGCACTTACTTCCAACTCGGAAGACAATGCCCCAGCTTCATCGTCCCCTCCAACACCCCCAACAGCTGATCGCGCCATCATCACCCCCATCACGGCCGGAAGTCTTGCTGTTGCCCACTGCACGCCAGACTTGTCTCAGTCCCCAGGGACAAACATTGGTGGGTAGGGCTTATGCCATGCTCTTTTCCCGTTCGCAGAAGAAGATATCGAACAACCGGTCAGAACAGAGGTGCACCGGAGGGGGTCCTGCTCAGGTGTAGCAGCTCACTGACCTTGAGGAGCGTGCAGCCGCGCTTGTGGGTACGCAGAGTCGCTCGGCCACCACCCGTGGTGTTGTGGAACCCTGCTATGCATCACATGAGTAATGTCTCAAACAGTTTTAAAGTAATGTCACGTCATGCAATTATAATGCAATATACGAATCATGTCACTTGCTGCATGCAGCCTTTGTCCTACTCTCAGGTTAACAACATAAGAACATAAGCAATAAAGAGCAGGGGAAGGTCACCTGGCCAGCTGTCCCCTTCTCTGTGCGCCCCCCATAAACCCTCACCCCCTTATTCTGTCCATCTGCGATTGATGCAGCCGCGACAGCTTTCTGGAGCAGTGAAATCCACATGATGCATTAATATGTGACGTCTCTCGGTAATGTGTACCCTTCTGTTCTCATAAGCTCAGTTGTGCTTTGATGGTCAACAGGAGGCGCAAGTGGAGGCAACACCTACACCTGCACCCATGCAGGTGTCATTCACCACGGGTGGTGACAAACAGGAGGAGGAGGAGGATACGAGCACCGAACCGGAGGAGGAGGAGGAGGAATATGTTATGGAGCCCATAAAGGGGGATGAACCTGAGGCCACTTTGCATTTCGCTATTGTGACTGAAGAGATACCGGGACCAAGCAGCGTGCAGCCAGCAATGCCAAGGCACATAATAGTGCGCACACTGGCCCCACGGAGGTCGGGTCAGCGAGTTCAGCACTCGCCTCCTATGGACGATCGGTTGGAGGGCTTGATCTCCCTGTGCGAGGAGACGGTGGCGATAAGGTGCGAGCATCTCCAGGCTTTTGCTCAGTTCACGCGGGACATTTCCCAGGTGTCTGCTGCCCAAGCGGAGGTAGTGCAGCAGATGCTTGAGGAGATGCGTGCACTGACCGCCGCCACCAATGCCTTGCGGCATGCGTTGTTTACTGAGCACGGCACTGCACCCCAAGGTGCTGTGATTGGTCCAAGCACAAGCCCAAGCACTCAAGCGAGTCAGGAGGGAGCACTTCCTTCTGACTATGAAGACAATGCCCAGCTTCGTATTCACCTCTAACACCCCCGCAACAGCCGATCGCACCACCATCACCACCACCACGGCAGGAAGTCTTGCCACTGCCCGCTGCATGCCAGACTCATCTCGCTCCCCAAGGACAAAAACGGGCGGGTAGGGCTAGGACACATGGGGGGACCAGGATCTGGAGGGAAACATGGCCTCACGTCGGGAGCGGGGGCGGGGTGGGGGGGGTGTAATTTTTCTTGTTGTTATTGCTGTTTTTGTTATTTTTATCTTATATTGCTGTTAATATCGTTGTTACTGTGTTTACATTCATTTGCTGGTTTACAGTGCGGGGCGGGGGGGGGGCGGGGGGGCAGCGGTTGATAAAAATGATTTTGTTAAATTAATAAAATGTTTCATTGAATTTTACAAATGTTGTGCATTGTCTTATAATCACTAAGTTTAGTTAAAACATTAATGCAACTGTTGTACAACAATGGTCAGGCCAGAGCAGGCAAGGGTAAAACGTAACTCACCACAAATGCAACTGTTGTCTCACTGTAACTGTAACTGTCACTGTCCCCAATGTAAGTTCATGCAAAGCGTTCATTTAATAGCTGCTGACACAACAGCTTTGCAGCTGCGTAATTCCCACGGGCTTTCTCCACTCTTCCGGAGGGGGGTGGGACCATGGATTCATCGCCAGGCTGATTGTCCTCTCCGAGGTCCTCACCAGCCTCCTCCTCCTCCTCCTCCTCATCTGCTTCTTCCTTCTCTATTTCTTCCAGAGGTGGACCAGCAGCCTTAACTGGCAATTGTTGTCCTCTCCTTATATCTCGGTTATGCAACATGCAGCACACCACAATAAACTCAGCGACCTGGTTCGGGTGGTACTGTAGGCTGCCTCCAGAGTGGTCCAAGCATCTGAAGTGCTGCTTCAGCATTGCAATTGTCTTTTCGACGATATTGCATGAAGCTATGTGACTCGTTGTAACACTTTTTGGCTTCCGTCTGGGGATTATGCAGGGAGGTCAGGAGCCAATTGGCAAGGCCATATCCTTTATCCCCCAGCATCCAACCTTTCTGGCTGACTGTCAAACAGGTCAGATACAGCGCTCTCACGCAGGATGTGAACATCATGGATGCTAGCTGGAAATGTAGCATTTACTGCCATGATTATTTGGTTGTGGTGGACAATGAGCTGCACATTCAGGGAGTGGAATCCCTTGCGGTTACGAAACACCTCCGTGTTCTGTCATGGGGCTTTCAGGGTGATGTGCATGCAGTCTATTGCTCCCTATACCTTGGGGAAGTTTGTTATTCTCGAGAAACACAAAGCCCTCCCGTTCTGTGCCTCCCTGGCCAGAGGGAAGCTTGTAAAGTCCATCCTGCGAGCGTAAGGGGCTTCAGTCACCTGTCGAATGGAGCAGTGTGTGGTCTGAGAGATACCACAGATGTTGCTGGCTGAAGCCTGAAAGGATCCAGATGCATAGAAGAATAGTGCCACAGTAACCTTTACCTCAACGGGCAGTGTGGTCCAGATGGTGCTGGGAGGCTGGAGATCCCCCTTGATGAGCTGGCATATCTCATCGATGACCTCCTTCCGGAAGCGCAGCCTCCTAAGTCACGCGTTATCAGACAAGTTGAGGTAAGATTGCTTTTCCCTGTAAGTTCGTCGGCTGTACGTTCGCCTCCTCCACCTCTGCAATAGTCTGCCACCTCTTCGATTGGTCCTTTCACTTAACTCCACATCAGACGCCAGCATGTGAGCAGTTACAAGTAATGGTAGAGAAGCTTCAGGCCCCATCACTATCACTATTACTATCACTGTTGATAGAAATGTCCTTTATACTACTAAACTGTCCTTTCTACTAAAATAAATGCAATTATAAATGTAAGTATAAATATGAGTGGATATATCTGTAAAACACCCTTAAATAACTCACAAATTATAAGCCCCTTGTTTTAGCAGCCTTCTCCATTCCTCCGACATCCAAAATGGCGTCTGTAGGGCTGAGTTCTGTGAGGAAGGCCAGGGAAAAGCAATGATTCTCCAGTGATGTTCTCTGCGAGCGATGAGCCCGGCGATGTGCCGAAAGATTCACCCGGTGGTGTGCGAGCGATCACCTCGGCGATGTGAGCCGAAAGTTGGGAGGACAATTTTTCACCGATGTTCCAGCCCAACTTTCTATTTTTCAGTCAAAATGAGTGTTAGCAGGCCATTTTGGGCGATTTATGGGCACTAGCCCAGCGATGTGGTGGAAAGTCGAGCCCATTGTCCCTGCACCTTATATTGGTGTCAATAGCAGGCAGACCTGCACCTGGGCATCATTGAAAGGGAGACTTCCATTTCTATAGCGCCTTTCACGTCCCCAGGATGTCCCAAAGCGCTTTACAGCCAATGAAGTACTTTAGAAGTGTGGTTACTGTTACAAAGTTGGGAAATACTGCCACCAATGGCGCACAGCAAGCTCCCACCAATAACAATGTGATAATTACCAGATCATCTGTTTCAGTGATGGTGGTTGAGGGCGAAATATTGACCAGGTCTCTGCTCTTCAAAGTAAGCTGGGCAATCATTTACATCCACCTGAGAAGGCCAATGGGGCCTTGGTTTAACGTCTCATCTGAAAGATTGTACTTCTGACAGAGCAGCACTCCCTCAGTACTGCACTGGAGTGTCAGCCGAGATTTTATGCTCAAGTCTTTGGAGCCCACAACCTTCTGCCTCCGAGGTGAGAGAGAGACACTGAGCCAGGGCTGACACCTAGACGTTGTGTATTGTTGGCTAGCTGCTCCAGTTATAGTAATTTATCGTATAAAATCTAATGTAAGCACCTAAACTCTCATGCCAGCTCATGAATTATTCGCAAGACATGCGATTTAGAATCACAGAATCATAGAAATTTACAGCAGAGAAAGAGGCCATTCGGCTCGGAACATCGTGTCTGTGCCGGCTGACCGAGAGCTATCCAGCCTAATCCCACTTTTCAGCTCTTGGTCTATAGCCCTGTAGGTTACGGCACTTCAAGTGCATATCCAAGTACTTTTTAAATGTGCTGAGGGTTTCTGCCTCTACCACCCTTTCAGGCAGTGAGTTCCAGAACCCCCTCCCCATCCCCCGCCAGCCCCACCACCTTCTGGGTGAAAAAAATTCCCCTCAAATCCCCTCTAAATCTTTATTATTTTAAATCTATGCTCCCTGGTTGTTGACCCCTCTGCTAAGGAAAATAGATCTTTCCTATCCACTCTATCTAGACCCCTCATAATTTTATACACCTCAATTAGGTCTCCCTCAGGCTCCTCTGTTCCAAAGAAAACAAACCCAGCCTGTCCAATCCTTCCTCATAGCTAAAATTCTCCAGTCCAGGCAACATCCTCGTAAATATCCTCTGTACTCTCTCTAGTGTAATCACATCTTTCCTATAATGTGGAGACCAGAACTGCACGGGGTACTCTAGCTGTGGCCTAACCAGTGTTTTATCCAGGTCAAGCATGACTTACCTGCTTTTGTATTCTGTGCTTCGGCTAATAAAGGCAAGTATCCCTTATGCCTTCTTAACCACCTTATCTACCTGTCCTGCTACCTTCAGGGATCTGTGGACAAGCAGTCCAAGGTCCCTCTGTTCCTCTACACTTCTTAGTGTCTTACTATTTATTGTGTATTCCTTTGCCTTGTTGGCCTTGCCCAAATGCATTACCTCACAGGCTCGAAGGGCCGAATGGCCTACTCCTGCACCTATTTTCTATGTTTTCTATGTTTCTCTGGATAAATTCCACTGTTCTGCCCACCTTATTTTGAATGGAAATTTACCCAACTCACAAAGAGTGATGATAACGGGTAGGATTTTAAAAAAGATATTTGTGAAGTATTTTCAGATGCAGTAATATACTTTTTGGACAGAGCTGTGACCTGTTAAAGATTAAATAATGAGGTTTATACACTTAAAAAATACCAACTCATGATTTTTTTAAGAGTTTGCCTCCTGATTTATGACACGGTGGTGTTGGCATTGCTGCTAATGTGGCCTCACTGCTCTGTGTGGTTTAATGTTTTATTTCAACCCGTCCACAGTTTGGTTAAAATATCAGATTCCTGTTCCTGCTTCCTTTCAAGTATCTGGTTCAGTAACAGCCACCCCGCTCTCCGCCCCTCTGTCTCCACCTTCCCCACCATCTCCTCCCCCAGCCTCTCCTCCCCTCCTCCCCCCTCAACCCCCACCTCCCCTCACCTCCCCTCGCCCTCCCTGCCCCCCCACCTCCCCTCACCCCCCCCGCCCCCCCCCACACTGTGTCCGTCCAGTTTGCTGGATCACTAACACAAGGTTTAAAATGTCAGCTTCCTCGCACTGTCTCGACACAACCCCAAACCCCAGTGGAAATGTGATCCTGTGTTTGATGAGTGGGTGATGGGGCCTGGCTGCCTTTGCTAGAATTTGGGGCTGTTTCACTGAAATACACAGACAGCAATTTCCCGATTTAAGCTGCAGGTTGTGCGGCAGAGGCTGCATCCCGCAGCATGATCCCAAGGGTCAGCCCAGTTCAAGTTCATGCTATACCCACAATACACCCCAATATGGAGCAGATCCTGAGTTAATACAATACACGTCCATCCAGATCAAAACCAGCACACGTCCCAAAGTTAGAACTGACCAGCTCTCGACTCCCGAGCAGCCAGAGGAAGCCCTTTGTTATACAACACAATGGGAACTCTTGTCTCAAACCCTGGAGACCACCGCAGGTACAACACTTGCTCAGGGATACAGTACCTTTTACCACCACTAGATATCGCTAGCATACATCCTGGCAATACCTAGCAGCAGTCAGAATGATGCTCAACCTCCCCCTTTTAAAAAATATATACAAATATAAAAAAATATAGATATTATTTTTAAAAAAGGTTTGTCAAGAGTCTGCCCTGCTCCCATCACTGAAGCCAAAAATACTGGTCACAAATCCGAAAATTGGCCCCTGGCTTTATTTGAAAGGGATAAATTGGACAACCCCTGAAAACAGGCACAGGGATCGCAATGGGCGATGACCCCACGGCCATTGATTGCAATGCAGGCAGGATGCTAACTGTCATGTATTTCACCATCTTGCAATGACAATAGTTATGCAACTGTAACTCATGCACGCTGTACCCTAGAAATGCACACCCTGACCACAGGGGGTGAGCTTGCAGGAGACACTCCTCACCTGGGTTTCCAGGTATAAAAGGGGAGGTCCCACCCAGGGTCAGCACTCCTTGTTCCTGGGAATAAAGTGAAGGTCACAGAGTGATATATCTATGCCTTGTGTGAGTTTGTAACAAGGTGCAGAGACACCACATCTGGCGACGAGAAACGGGAATCACCGAACCATGAGGATGGCCACCGGTGGCACAGAGAAACGTTACTGTGTGGGTGAGGACTGGGACGACTTTGTGGAAAGACTCCATCAGAGCTTTGTCACAAAGGACTGGCTGGAAGAGACAGCGGCTGACAAGCGGATGGCGCATCTACTGATCAGCTGTGGTCCACAGACGTATGCGCTGATGAAAGACCTGCTCACACCCAAAAAGCCAGTGGACAAGTCCTTCGAAGAGCTCAGCCAGCTGATCAGTGAGCATCTCAAGCCGGCAAGTAGCGTGCACATGGCCCGGCACCGGTTCTGCTCTCACCGGTGTCGGGAGGGTTAAAATGTCTCGGACTTCGTGGTGGAACTGCAGTGTTTGGCCAGTCTCTGTAAGTTCTCCGATGCCTGCAGGGGGGAGATGTTAAGGGACTTTTTCATCGAGGGCATTACTCATGCCGGCATTTTCAGGAAGCTTTTCAAGACCAAGGACCTGACTTTAGAAGGGGCGGCGTTGATAGCTCAGACCTTTATGGCAGGGGAAGAGGAGACCAAGCTAATTTACGCATGCAGCCCTGGTTTTAACATTGCGATGAACCAGGGAGTCAATGTTGTAAAAGTAATACAGAAGCCCGCAGGCAGGCAAGGGCAATTCAACACCGCCTAGGCAGCAACAAGCTTCAGGGTGGGCCTGCAACAGGGACAATGGAAAGGGGATCGGCAATTCACACCATCACGAGGAACAATGCATCCCGTGATGGGTCCATTCAGAGTGCTTAGAAACAGTCAAACGGGCCATCAGAGAGGAATGCCTGGGAATAGTCCTTTTGTTAACAGCAATCTCAGCTCATGTTGGAGGTGTGGGGGTAGACACACTGCCAAAAGCTGCAGGTTCCAGCTTTACACCTATCGGATTTGTAATGTCAATGGACACTTGGCCAGGATGTGCAAAAAAGCAGTCGCGAGGCTAGTCTGTGAGACAGAGGAACCAGACGAGGGGTCTGCAATGCAGGATGAGGCCTGGGGAACAACCATGGATGCTGAAGTTCAGAGAGTTCATGTGGCTGTCGTCCTCAGCTCATACATTAAAACGTCACCCATGATGATGAAAGTCTTACTGAATGGCATCCTGGTGCACATGGAGCTGGATACGGGAGCTAGCCAGTCACTCATGAGCGCCCAACAATTTGAGAGACTATGGCCACACAGAGCTAGCAGGCCCAAACTGGAACGCATTGAGACGCAGCTACGTACGTACACCAAAGCGATAATCCCAGTGCTGGGCAGTGCAAACTTGGTGGTAACGCATAATGGATTACAGAACCAGCTGCCACTCTGGATTGTTCCGGGAAATGGCCCCGCGCTTTTGGGGAGGAGTTGGTGAGCTGAGATGAATTGGAAATGGGGGGAAGTTCATGCTCGCAGGTATTGCAAAAATTCGAGTCACTCTTTCAACCCGGTATCGGAACATTCAAGAACACTAAAGTAGTAATACACATCACTCCGGACGCCAGACCAGCGCACCACAAAGCCAGAGCGGTGCTGTATGTGATGCGTGAAAAAATAGAAAGTGAACTGGACAGGCTGCTCAGAGAGGGCATAATTTCGGCCGTTGAATTCAGCGACTGAGCAAGTCCAGTTGTTCCCGTCCTCAAAGCAGATGGCTCGGTTAGGATTTGTGGCGACTACAAAGCCACCATCAACCGAGTGTCGCTGCAAGACCAATAACCGCTTTCGAGAGCGGAGGACCTCTTTGCCACACTGGCAGGTGTTCACGAAGCTGGACCTCACTTCGGCCTACATGACTCAGGAACTGGCGGAAGATTCCAAGCTTCTGACCACCATCACGACGCACAAAGGATTATTTGTCTACAACAGGTGTCCGTTTGCCATTCGTTCGGCAGCGGCTATCTTTCAACGAAACATGGAAAGCTTGCTCAAGTCCATCCCTGGAACGGTCGTATTCCAAGATGACATCCTTATAACGGGTCGAGACACCGAGGAACACTTCCGCAACCTGGAGGAGGTGCTACGCCGATTGGATCGGGTAGGCTTGCGGCTGAAAAAGGCCAAGTGCGTGTTTTTGGCCCCAGAGGTCAAGTTCCTGGGCAGGAGGTTTGCTGCAGACGGGATCCGGCCCATTGAATCAAAAACTGAGGTGATTCGCCGGGCGCCCAGGCCCGGCATCATGTCGGAGTTGTGATCATTCCTGGGACTTTTGAACTATTTTGGGAACTTTCTGCCGAACTTAAGCACATTGTTGGAGCTGTTACACATGCTCCTCCGTAAAGGTTGTTTTGGGGGGATTGTTAAGGATGGGCTTTCAATAAGGCGAGGAACCTGCTGTGTTCCAACTAACTGTTGACTTTGTATGACCCCTGTAAAAAACTGGTTTTAACATGCGATGCGTCATCCTACGGGGTTGGGTGTGTATTGCAGCAGGGTAACGATGACGGCCGACTCCAACCGGTGGCTTATGCCTCCAGGTCGCTCTCCCAGGCAGAGCATGGAAAAGGCATGGTCGAGAAGGAGGCACTCGCGTGTGTGTACGGTGTGAAAAAGATGCACCAGTACCTTTTCAGTCGACAGTTCAAGCTAGAGACGAACCACAAGCCGTTAACATCTCTGTTGTCCAACAGCAAGGCTGTCAATGCCAATGCGTCAGCTCGCATACAGCGATGGGCCTTCACGCTGGCTGCGTATGACTACACCATACGGCACCGGCCAGGCACCAAAAATTGCGCTGAATCACTCAGCAGGCTCCCACTGGCCACCACCGAGGGGGTGTCGGAGCAAAGCGCTGAGATGGTCATGGCCGTTGAGGCTTTTGACACTGCGGGCTCCCCCATCACAGCCCGCCAGATCAAACTCTGGACCAACAGGGACCCCCTCCTATCCATGATGAAGAAATGTGTCCTGACTGGGAATTGGGCGCCCACACACAGGGCATGCCCCGAGGAAGTCAGGCCGTTTCAGAGATGGATGGACGAACTCTCCATCCAAGCCGACTGCCTGTGATGGGGCAGCCGGGTAGTCATGCCCCAGAAAGGAAGGGAAGAGTTCATCAGGGAACACCACAGCGAGCACCCTGGCATCGTGTTAATGAAGGCCATTGCCCGGTCACATGTATGGTGGCTGGGGATTGACTCAGACCTGGAACACTGGGTTCGCAGGTGCATGACGTGTGCCCAGCTGGGCAATGCCCCCAGGGAGGCTCCACTCAGCCCATAGCCCTGGCCCACCAGGCCATGGTCACGTATTCACGTTCATGGGGAAGATGTTCCTGATCGTTGTCGATGCATACTCGAAGTGGATCGAGTGCATCACATTGAACTCATGCACGACATCCATCACAGTGGAGAGTCTGCGTATGTTTTCGCGACCCACGGCTTGCCGGACATCCTGGTCAGCGGACAATGGGATCAAGAATGTCCGGACAGCGCCATTCAAGCCGGCTTCCAATGGCCAGGCGGAACGGGCGGTCCAAGTCATAAAGCAGGGCATGCTACTCATCCAAGGACCCTCCCTTCAGTACCGCCTATCGCGCCTCCTGCTGGCCTACAGGTCCCGGCCACACTCGCTCACGAGAGTCCCGCCAGCGGAACTCTTCATGAAACGCACGCTCAAGACGCGGCTGTCCCTGATTCACCCAGCCCTGGCAGACATTGTTGAGGGCAAGCGACAGTCCCAAACCGAGCTCCATGATCGAGGCTCAAGGGGGAGGTGTATAGAAATAGATGACCCGGTATTTGTTCTTAACCATGCTTTGGGACCCAAATGGCTTGAGGGCACCGTAATTGGCAAAGAAGGAAACAGGGTCATGGTGGTCAGACTAAACAATGGGCAGATATGCCGCAAACACTTGGACCAAGTAAAGACAAGGTTCAGCATAGACACGGAGGAACCGGAAGAAGAGTAAGATGAGATAGCACCCACACCACTGCCAGCGTACGAGCAACAAAGACAGCCCTCAGCATGCACAGTCCCTGCGGCCAGCCCGGACAGGCCGGAATCACCTCAAGTGACAGAGATGCGTGCTGAGGCTCAGCCACCAGAGCCACAACTGCGGCGCTCCACGAGAGAGCGTCGACCACCCGATAGACTTAACCTCTGAAATTAAAAGACTTAAAGGGGGAGGTGATGTCATGTATTTCACCATCTTGCAATGACAATAGTTATGTAACTGTAACTCATGCACACTGTCCCTGTACCCTTGAAATGCACACCCTGACCACAGTGGGTGAGTTTGCAGGAGACACTCCTCACCTGGGCTTCCAGGTATAAAAGGGGAGATTCCACCCAGGGTCAGCATTCTTTGGTCCTGGGAATAAAGTGAAGATCACAGAGTGACCGTGTCTGATATATATATGCCTCGTGTGAGTTTGTAACAAGGTGCAGAGACACCACACTAACTTTGTGCTGCCTTCTCCTTCCCACGATCGCTGTGTGCAGCCAGCACTCCCCGCGCTGTTCATTGGCTGCTCGCATCAGCAGGGGGTCCAATATCACAAGTGGTGAGCGCTACTTAAAACTAGTCTGCATCTATTAAAGGGAAGGTGCATTGTTGTTGCTGATGGTGCTGAGATCATTCTGAACATTGTGCTGTGGAGGAATAAACAATGGCTGACCATGGGAGAGTGCGTACACCAAGGTTTCTGGATGCTGCACTGGAAGAAGTGGAAAGAAGAAGAGAGGCCTTGTATCCTCAGGGGGTCAGAGGCCCTCCAGACACACGATGAGAAGGCAGTGGGAAGAGATAGCAGCGGAGGGCAATGCCAGGAGTGTAGCCCCAAGGACCTGGATGCAATGCTGGAAGAGGTTTAATAATCGCACATAAGTTGTCAAGATCAGTGAGTGCATCTTCAAATGCCGTGCCTTACGTACTGCATCACTCGCCTCATCCAGCACTCACCTGGCACAGGGCTTTGTGCAGAGCTCGAAGCCCATCCTTTCCAATGTGGAACAGGTGGCCTCCTCCCTCAACCACCTGTGGAGACAACCATGATGCAGCATCTGATGTCTCAGCTTCCATTCTAGCACAAGCAGCATTCACCCAACATCTGAGTGCTGCAGTGGGAGCTCAGACTGCTGTCTTCATGGCTCTGGGTCCCAGTGTGTAAAGGGGCTTCAAGGGTGTCACAGCACTCCAGCAATCTGTTCTCCAACAGAGTACGAGGATTGCTGAGGCTCCGCCCCGGGGGAGGGGCAGTGGCTCCATGGAGTACGAACCTGCCGTCCTCTCTCAGGATGACAGGATTTGTGCTCCCAGCCCTGCCACTCTGTCAGTGCCCTTACTGTTACCTGTCAGCCAACCAGCCCAGACTACAGCAGCTCAGGGCTGGATGGTGCAGTCTGAAGCCAGGCCTTCTAGGCCCAGAGCTGCTCGAGGTCGCCCTCCAAGGCCATCTGCAGTCTTCTCCACTGAAAGTCAGCAGCCTTCCACCAGCATGTTACAGCCACTGGGGAAGCACTTTGTAGGAGCACTAGGACAGGCAAAGGCACACGGAAGAGGCACTAAGGGAATGTACAAGGGTCATTAGTTTATTTTGTATGCACTGTAGCATGATTTAATTTATAAATTTGGATTGGAATGTGTATTTTGTGCTGGCTTTTATTTTTGCCATTGTGAGAAAGAGGACGATGTGATGGTCAGTGACTGAGGAAAGGTAAGGAGTGTGGGACTGTTGGTGAATGGGGAATTGGGGTTGAGGTTACTGGGGTCGCTCATGAATTATGTGTTCACATGGAGCCTGGGCAGAAAGGGGCTGTCTAGGTTGCAGCCTACCTGCCTCTTCCTCCTCCTCGTGCTTCTGCTCCTCAGCTACTCGCCTGATACGTGGTGCCAAGGGCTGTTCTCTCATGTTGGCCAGGTTGTGCAGCGTGCAGCATACCATGACAAATCTTGAGAGCCGCTCAGCCGAGTACTGCAGGGCTCCTCCCGAGCGGTCCAGGCAGTGGAAGCATTGCTTGAGGACACCAATGGAGGAATGGCTCTCGTTGTCGGCCTGCTGTACAGGTGTGTGTGGGTTCTGGACAGAGTTGTGAGCCGTGCCATGAGTGGATAACCTTTGTCGCCCAGTAGTCACCCTTTGGTTTGCTGTGGTGGTTGAAATACAGCTGGCACAAAGGACTGCTGCTGAATGAACGCATCATGACTGCTGCCAGAATACCGGGCATTGACCTGCGTGATGTGCTGCCTGTGGTCACACACCAGCAGCACATTGAGGGAGTGGAATCCCATTTGGTTCAGGTACATGGCGGAGTTCACATGAGGCGCACACAAAGCCATGGAGTGGGACTAATTAGATCGCTCTTTCACAGAGCCAGCACCGGCACAATGGCCGAATGGCCTCCTTCTGTGCTGTGTCACTCTATGAGGACTCAGGCCAGTTCCATACTGAGTCATGAAGTGTCACCTTGATACAGATGTGAATACTGTCCAGCAGAGCAGATCAGCTGTGGCTGCCCTCTGAGTCAGAATGTTGTGTATTCAAGTCTCACTCCAGGGATTTGAGCACATAAATCTGGGCTGACACTCCAGTGCAGTGCTGAGGGACTGCTGCACTGTCAGAGGTGCCGTTTTTCGGATGAGCCGTTGAACCGAGGCCCAGTCTGCTCTCTCAGGTGGATGCAAAAGATCCCACGACACTATTTCGAAGAAGAGCAGGGGAGTTATCCACGGTGTCATGGCCAATATTTATCTCTCAATCAACATAACAAACAGATTATCTGGTCATTATCACATTGCTTTTTGTGGGAACTTGCTTGTGCACAAATTAGCTGCCGCATTTCCCACATTACAACAGTGACGACACTCCAAAAGTACTTCATTGGCTGTGAAGTGCTTTGAGACATCTGGTGGTCATGACAGGTGCTATATAAATGCAAATCTTTCTTTAGTACAGGTGCCATTCTAAATCCAAACACCAAGGTGAGAATTGACCCATTAAAGGTGTTTGAAAACATCTCCATTTGTCTTTCTGGAGTTTCAGCTTTTGACAAAGAGAAGAGAAATGTGGATTAACAGGAAATGGTTGATGAGGGTCTGGCAGCTTCCTTTGGGTCAAAGTTTCATCTAATTGTGGAATAAAACATTTCTCCAACCTACAAACAAATCTCCATGAAAGACCAGGGTGACAGCAACATGCGTTCCAGGACACAGAGAGAACTTGTTCTGATTCCACTTCTCCTGGTTTCTGGGCGTATGAAGTGAGACGAGAGACAAACACTAACAGTGACTGTGCTGGGCCTGAGACCTGCCTTCACACACAAACACCTCATTGCATTGATACTGTGTCAGAAATACACAAGACCATTCTGACAGATTACCCATGGTAACTACATCACACAAACAGTTTAAGGAGCGTCCTTGGTTTTCTGTTTCCGGGACTAGATTTGAATGTCAGTGCGACTAAATCAGAATCCAGACTGATACAAACTTTCTAAATCCCTTTCATTCAAAAAGATCCACTTTCATAAATTGTCTTTTTTACAAACAACAACAACTTGTATTTACATGGCGCCTTTAACGTAGTGAACCGACCCAAGGCCCTTCACAGGAGTGCTGGGAGAGAAATGATTTGACACTGAGCCGCAGAAGGACATATTAAGGCAGGTAACCACAAGCTTTGTAAAAGAGGTAGGTTTTCAGAGGCAGAGAGGTTTAGGAGGGAATTCTGGAGGTTAGGGCCTAGGCAACGACCACCAATTGTTGAGCGATTATAATCAGGGATGCTCAGGAGGCCAGAATTAGAGGAGTTCAGACGTTTTGGGGTGTTGTGGGGCTGGAGGAGATTACAGAGATAGGGAGGGGTGAGGCCATGGAGGGATTTGAAAATAAGGAAGGGAATTTTGAAATTGAGGCCTTGCTTAACCGCGAGCCAATGTAAGTCAGTGAGCACAGGGGTGATGTGTGAGTGGGACTTGCTGCGAGTTAGGACACGAGCTGCCGAGTTTTGGATCACCTCTAGTTTACGTAGGGTAGAATGTGGGAGGCCAGCTAGGAATGCGTTGGAATAGTCAAGTCTAGAGGTAACAAAGACATGGATGAGGACTTCAGCAGCGGATGAGCTGAGGTAAGGGCAGAGATGGGCGATGTTACGGAGGTGGAAATAGGCGGTCTTAGTTATGCTGTGGATATATGGTTGAATGCTCATTTCAGGGTCAAATATGACACCAAGGTTGCGAACAGTCTGGTTCAGCCTCAGATAAAAGTTGGGGAGAGGGATGGAGTCACTGGCTAGGGAATGGAGTTTGTGGCGGGGACCGAAAACAATTGCTTCGGTCTTCCCAATATTCAATTGGAGAAGCAGTCTGACAATTTAGAGACCATGGCGGGATCGAGAGATGTGGTAGTGAGGTAGAGCTGGGTGTCACCAGCGTACATGTGGAAACTAATGCTGTGTTTTTGGATGATGTCACCAAGGGGCAACATGTCGATGAGAAATAGGAGGGGGCCAAGGATAGATCCTTGGGGGATACCAGAAGTAACGATGCCGCGGCGGGAAGAGAAGCTGTTGCAGGTGATTCTCGGGCTAAGTTTAGATAGATAAGAATTGAACCAGGCGAGTGCAGTCCCACCCAGCTGGACGATGGAGATGAATTGGAGAAGGATAGAGTGATCAACCATGTCAAAGGCTGCAGACAAGTCAAGACGAGGAGGAGGGATAGTTTGCATTTGTCACAGTCGCAAAGAATGTAATTTGTGACTTTGATGAGTGGCGTTTCGGTACTGCACCAGGTGCTTAAGCCGGATTGGAGGGATTTAAACATGGAATTGCGGGAAAGCTGGGTACGGATTTGGGAGGCGACAACACATTGAAGGACTTTGGAGAGGAAAGGGAGGTTGGAGATGGGACGGTAGTTTGCAGCATCAGAGGGGTCGAGGAGGGGGTGATGACGGCAGATTTGAGGGAGAGGGGGGACAGTACCTGAGGAGAGTGAACTGTTAACAATGTGAGAGAACATGGGAGCTGTACCAGGGGGAAAGGCCAGGGTGAGAGAGAGTAATTGTTTTAATAGGGACGAGGGCATCAAAGTTGGTGGTGAGGGTGTACTAGAGCAGATCTGTAGCTGCAGAAATATTACGGTGAATGGAGGGCCAAAGACTGGACAGTTGGCAGTTCACAAGTGCAGTTGTAAGAGAGTCGGGAGAGTTTTTTCTCGGGGCGGACACAGAAGGAGGTCGGGTTGTGGGGGGGTGGGGTGGAAGGGGATGTGGGTGGAGAGCGATAGGAGGAAGACAAACAAGGTGACATATTCCAGTAACCCATGAGAAGTATTTTACAGCATGTTTATCGGTGAGGAATGTCTAGAATCTGGTTTGTCCTGTGGTGCTGAAACTGGGAGGGGCTTCCTTAAAAGTTGTTGAAGCAAACTGCAGAACCTTCAAATCAAAATGATTCTATTCTCAAATCCTGTCCCCAGTCTTTGTGTGAAGCTCCCTCGCAAGACCCTTTAGTCAAATAACCGAATCCTTCTGATCCCCTGTGTCTGTCTCTCTCTCTCTCCGTGTGTCTGTGCCTCTTTCTCCCTCTCCATGTGTCTGTGCCTTTCTCTCTCTCTCTCTCTCTCTGTGCCTCTCTCTCTCTCTCTCCATGTGTCTGTGCCTCTCACTCTCTCACTCTCTCTCTGTCTGTGCCTCTCTCTCTCTCTCTCTCCATGTGTCTGTGCCTCTCACTCTCTCACTCTCTCTCTGTCTGTGCCTCTCTCTCTCTCTCTCTCCATGTGTCTGTGCCTCTCTCTCCGTGTGTCTGTGCCTCTCTCTCACTCTCTCTCTCCGTGTGTCTGTGCCTCTCTCTCTCTCTCCATGTGTCTGTGCCTTTCTCTCTCTCTCTCTCTCTCTGTGCCTCTCTCTCTCTCTCTCCATGTGTCTGTGCCTCTCACTCTCTCACTCTCTCTCTCTCTCTCTGTCTGTGCCTCTCTCTCTCTCTCTCTCCATGTGTCTATGCCTCTCTCTCCGTGTGTCTGTGCCTCTCTCTCACTCTCTCTCTCCGTGTGTCTGTGTCTCTCCCTCCCTCGCTCTCCTTGTGTCTGCCTCTCTCTCCGTGTGTCTGTGCCTCTCATTCTCTCACTCTCACTCTCTCTCTCTCTGTCTGTGCCTCTCTCTCTCTCTCTCCGTGTGTCTGTGCCTCTCTCTCACTCTCACTCCCTGTGTGTCTGTGCCTCTCCCTCCCTCACTCTCCTTGTGTCTGTGCCTCTCTCTCACTCTCTCTCCCTGTGTGTCTGTGCCTCTCCCTCCCTCTCTCTCCGTGTGTCTGTGCCTCTCATTCTCTCACTCTCACTCTCTCTGTCTGTGCCTCTCTCTCTCTCTCCGTGTGTCTGTGCCTCTCTCTCACTCTCTCTCCCTGTGTGTCTGTGCCTCTCCCTCCCTCGCTCTCCTTGTGTCTGTGCCTCTCTCTCTCTCTCCATGTATCTGCGTCCCTCTCTCTCCCCATGTGTGCCTCTTTCCCTCACAGGAGAGATGAGCATGGGAGAGAGGAGCAGATCAGCAGAGAACAGACCAACAGAGGGGCCAAGGTCACAGGAGGCACGACCCACGTAACAGGGTCAGGTCAGGTGGTCTCAGACATCTGCAGGGTCCGAGAAGAAGACCTGCTCCCTGCTGGACCTGGCGGCCACACATTACCAGTGACTGGAAGTCACCACTGCTCTCAATTTTATTGCCTCTGGTAACTTCCAGACCGCTATCAGAGACTTCTCGAGGGTCCAGTCCGCTGCATGTAATATACTCACCACAATTCCTGGGTCCTTTCAGAGACTGAGCAATCAGCGCAAATCACATTGTGCCAAGGACTATCTGAAAACATATCTAGCTGGATACCCACACGAGAGTGATCTCCACCTTGTAATACGAGGATAGGGAGGCATTTCAATGTATTTACTTGGCAGGTGAGTATTTGATGTGCTTTGAAACCAATCACCATGGTTAAGAATCTCCAAACCAAACTGAAGAATCCACCCAGGCAGTTTCTGTGGGCCTGATATGGAGAGCACACACTCTACCTGTAAGGACACACCCCATTCACTCCAGTCCACAGAGCTGGGCGAAGGCTGGCAGGGCCGAGGCTTAAAGATCCCCAAGTGTGTGCAGGCATACTGCTGGAAGTCAACCAGTTAATGGTGCAACTCCCCAGCAGAGCACTGGGACCAATACTGCTGCTTGTCCAGCTAGGACCAGCCTAACCATTAGGGCAGGCATTGAGAGGACTATCTGGAACCAAGTGGGTGAATGCCAGCATTGAGTGACAGGTTTACCACTCAGAGTCCCATTAACAGCCAGGCAGGCTGGACAATTATCAGTAACCTGGAGAACTGCCGAGCTCAGATAACAAATTATTGATTTAACCACCAATTGCTGACTTGGTTGCCATCATCCAACACCAGGCAGGTCAAGTTGAAGCAAACTTGAGCCCAAATAGAACTTACCGGTCTGCCCCTCCCAAGACGATAGTCACTAGCTGGTGATTGGACATTGAGAAGCGTGGGCTTCAGCCCTCGCTGGGCAAACAGCCGATAACAGGAGCTCGGTGCGAGCGTCAGTTAACAGCAGAACTCACTATAATCGGTGTGAGTGCACGGTTACAGTCGTGTGGGCCCACATCACACCCACCAGTTGGGAGTGACGGAGCGTCAGCATTTAACTGCTTGCCTCTGAAACTGGCCATTCTCAGAGGACCATTCTTCAAGCAGCAGCCCCCGAGTTTCATTCATTGCATGAAGCAGGTGGAATGGCCCCACACACGAGCTTGCAATGTGCCAGCCAGCTTGGGATGTTGGAGACATCAAGTCCAATGCCACATTCCCAGCTTTACTCTTCACCAAATGCTCAATCCAATCCTCAGGTCCGGGGCTTTGATAAAGAGACACGGCTGCCGTGAGGCTGACTTCCCCCTGCAGGATACCAAGAAGCCGAGCCGGACTCAGCCCTCCCCTGATGTCCTCCCCACACCAGTGACCACGCACCTTCTGCTCACCTTTAATCATTGAGCTTCCATTCAACAAACCTTCCGCTTTCTGCTCCCATCTCCACTGTTTACTGTGTCTCCTAACTTAGTGTGGTCAGCAAAGCTGGATATACCGCTCTCTGTTCCTTCATCCAAGTCATTTATAAATGGAAATTTAACACTGACTGAGTCTTTGTTCCTGCCCTAGTTTAATGACACGAGGCCATGTGGAACTCACGGACAACACATCAGGCCAGTTACACTTTACCCACTGAGCCATGGGGAGGGACTTAAGTAACTTCCAACACAAGAGCTGACTTTAATGTGAACACATACTGGGCCCAAGTTTCCACACGATAAAAAACGGGCGCCCCTCCAAGCTGGGTGCCCGTTTTTCGCGCCTAAAACGGCGCCTAAAAAAAAACTCGCGATTCTGGAGCGTTCTGCAGCTCCTTGTCTGTTTGGCGCGGCGCCCAGGGGGGCGGAGCCTACACTCGCACCGATTTTGTAAGTGGGAGGGGGCGGGTACTATTTAAATTAGTTTTTTTCCTGCCGGCAATGCTGCGCGTGCGCGTTGGAGCGTTCGCGCATGCTCAGTGTGAAGGAAACATTGGCACTCGGCCATTTTTGTTGTTCTTCGTAACTGTTTAATTTTTGAACATTTTTTTTAATAAAAGCACATTGCCATCAGCATATCAGCCACTTGCAGCCTTCTCACTGTCTCCTTCCCCCCACCACCCCGCGGGAAAGAACGGGCGCCTCCTCTCCCCTCCCCCCCACCCCCGCGGGAAGAACGGGCGCCTTCACCCTCCCCGTGGGAAGAACGGGCGCCTCCTCCCCCTCCCCCCCACCCCCGCGGGAAGAATGGGCGCCTTCCCCCTCCCCGCGGGAAAGAACGGGCGCCTCCTCTCCCCTCCCCCCCACCCCCGCGGGAAGAACGGGCGCCTTCCCCTTCCGGCGGGAAAGAACGGGCGCCTCCTCTCCCCTCCCCCCCACCCCCGCGGGAAGAACGGGCGCCTTCCCCTTCCGGCGGGAAAGAACGGGCGCCTCCTCTCCCCTCCCCCCCACCCCCGCGGGAAGAACGGGCGCCTTCCCCTTCCGGCGGGAAGAACGGGCGCCTCCTCTCCCCCCCGCGGGAAAGAACGGGCGCCTCCTCTCCCCTCCCCCCGACCCCCACAGGAAGAACGGGCGCCTCCCCCTCCCCCGCGGGAAGAACGGGCGCCTCCTCCCCCCACCGCGGGAAAGAACGGGCGCCTCCTCTCCCCTCCCTCACCTCCCCGCGGGAAGAACGGGTGCCTCCCCCACCCCCACAGGAAGAACGGGCGCCTCCTCTCCCCTCCCCCCCAACCCCGCGGGAAGAACGGGCGCCTCCTCTCCCCTCCCTCACCTCCCCGCGGGAAGAACGGGCGCCTCCTCTCCCCTCCCTCACCTCCCCGCGGGAAGAACGGGCGCCTCCTCTCCCCTCCCCCCCACCCCCGCGGGAAGAACGGGCGCCTCCTCTCCCCTCCCCCCCAACCCCGCGGGAAGAACGGGCGCCTCCTCTCCCCTCCCTCACCTCCCCGCGGGAAGAACGGGCGCCTCCCCCTCCCCCGCGGGAAGAACGGGCGCCTCCTCTCCCCTCCCCCCCACCCCCGCGGGAAGAACGGGCGCCTCCCCCTCCCCCGCGGGAAAGAACGGGCGCCTCCTCTCCCCTCCCCCCCACCCCCGCGGGAAGAACGGGCGCCTCTCCCCCCCACCGCGGGAAGAACGGGCGCCTCAGGCTGACTGCAGCATTCTCTGTGCCTGAAGCACTTACACACAGGTAGGAAGATGGTTTATTTAATCTTTTCTTTGCTTATAAATGTTTATTCAGGTTGGATTTATTTGTATAATATTTGTAGAAGTATAAATAAGGATTTAATGTAGAATTTAATGAATTCCCTTCCCCCCCCCCCCTACTCCCCCCCCACCTCGTTCTGGACGCCTAATTTGTAACCTGCGCCTGATTTTTTAATGTGTAGAAAGGTTTTTTCAGTTCTACAAAAATGTTCACTTGCTCCATTCTAACTTAGTTTGGAGTACGTTTTCACTGTGGAAACTTTGAAATCAGGCGTCAGTGGCCGGACACACCCCCTTTTGAAGAAAAAATTCTGTTCCAAAGTAGAACTGTTCCACTGCTGACAAGAACTGCAGAAAAAAAAATGTGGAGAATTGCGATTTCTAAGATAATCCGTTCTCCACCAGTTGCTCCTAAAAATCAGGCGCAAATCATGTGGAAACTGGGGCCCATTGTGAGCACTTGCTGGTGCTGACAGGGTCACTGGAACCCGGAGCTCCAATCACCCACCATAAAACACACCAACCCTGACGAGAATTTTGCATAATGCTGTAAACATAGCAACATAGAAAATAGGTGCAGGAGTAGGCCATTCGGCCCTTCAAACCTGCACCACCATTCAATAAGATCATGGCTGATCATTCACCTCAGTACTCCTTTACTGCTTTCTCTCCATACACTTTGATCACTTTAGCTGTAAGGGAATATATCCAATGAACTGGCATCAACAACTCTCTGCGGTAGGGAATTCCACAGGTTAACAACTCTCTGAATGAAGAAGTTTCTCCTCATCTCAGTCCTAAATGGCTTATCTCTTATCCTTAGACTACGTCTCCTGGTTCTGGACATCCCCAACATCGGGAACATTCTTCCTGCATCTAACCTGTCCAGTCCCGTCAGAATTTTATATGTTTCTATGAGATCCCCTCTCATCCTTCTAAACTCCAGTGGATACAGGCCCAGTCGATCCAGATAAAGACTTACCATTACTGTGTAGTTTAAAATGCTGCTGCACAGACATAATGGCCACAGCACAGACAGACGGTTCACTCGAGATTGGATGTTTGAGACAGTGATAAACTCATTGGCAACATCTTTGCTGCTGGTGAGATCTGGTGCAGGAGTGTGCCATTCAGCCCCTCGAGGCTGTTCCACCTTTCATCCAGATTATGGCTGATCTGTATCTTAACTCCATCCATCCGCCTTAGTTCCTTAACCCTTCATACCCTGGCCTAACAAAAATATATATATTTCAGTTTTTAAGTGTGAAATTCACCCCCAATCTTAACATGTTTTGAGAAGAGATTCCAGATGAGAAAGTAAACTTAACATCATTAGTGCCTCCCATTCCGCAAGGTGAATGCTGTAGACGCTAGGTCGGACTGACCAGAACTGGAGTCAATACTCGAGGTGGGACTGACCAGAACTGGAGTCAATACTCGAGGTGGGACTGACCAGAACTGGACACAGTACTCGAGGTGGGACTGACCAGAACTTGACACAGTACTCGAGGTGGGTCTGACCAGAACTGGACACAGTACTCGAGGTGGGACTGGCCAGAACTGGACACAGTACTCGAGGTGGGACTGGCCAGAACTGGACACAGTACTCGAGGTGGGACTGGTCAGAACTGGATACAGTACTCGAGGTGGGACTGACCAGAACTGGACACAGTACTCGAGGTGGGACTGACCAGAACTGGACACAGTACTCGAGGTGGGACTGGCCAGAACTGGACACAGTACTCGAGGTGGGACTGGCCAGAACTGGACACAGTACTCGAGGTGGGACTGGTCAGAACTGGATACAGTACTCGAGGTGGGACTGACCAGAACTGGACACAGTACTCGAGGTGGGACTGACCAGAACTGGACACAGTACTCGAGGTGGGACTGACCAGAACTGGACACAGTACTCGAGGTGGGACTGGCCAGAACTGGACACAGTACGCGAGGTGGGACTGGTCAGACTGGATACTGTACTCGAGGTGGGACTGACCAGAACTGGACACAGTACTCGAGGTGGGACTGACCAGAACTGGACACAGTACTGTAGGGGGTTTTTGCTCTGCCCAATTACGGGGGTCTTCGGTGGCTGTTGATGTATTGGGCCTCTCTGTCCCTTCTAGGGGACGGTCCAGCAGCTTATGGCTCGCTGACCATTAAACTGGCGGTTTCGAAGCGCCCTAGCACCTCTATCTGATTCTAAGCTCAGAACTTTAGTGGATTATGAGCTTCCACAAGGGAAAACAAAACACTCAGAGACAAGTGGTCCTTGGATAAAAAAAAAACAGACAAGTAAATTTATTAGCCACGGTAAGTTTCCAACAAGGTCAAACTTCATCAAAACACATATCTGACACACACTTATAAACTATGAAATCTATGGGAAGAAACGGACACAACGAAAACTGAACACAATTTTATCTTCACAAGACATTTCCAACACCACCCCCACCCAGCTTTTTACCTGACTGACCTCGGCTGACAGTTGGGAAAAGAAACCCCAGGATAATACTTAGATCCCTTTTGACAGTTATTTTTTTAGCCTTAGGATGGTTGGTTTACGGGGTAGCTGGAGTGAATGTTGCCTCTCCCAGTTACTTCAGTCTCCGGTTCTTCAGCTGGTTGGCCTCAGAGCGTTGTTCGGTGTGCGGCTCGGCTTCTTGAGACAATGTTGGGCCTCTCGGTAGTTGGGCTGTATATTCTGCACACAAGTCGAGTCCAGGGCCCGTTCGATGGTAGGTTTCCCAGCCGGTAACAGTCCGTCTCCATTCTCTCTCGGTTTCTGTCTGTCTGTAACTGCTACTGCTCCTCGACTCCTTCTCCTACTGCTCCAGCTGCTTCTCCCCTCTGGTTCTGTAGGTCCTATATTTGTATCCAATTTAGTTCTGGCCTTTTCGCGCTCAAACTCAGTTGGTGGTTCATTGTGTAAGTTTGGGCGGGGAGATAGCTTTGAATATTGAATCAGAAGATGTCGCAGGTACAGGTAGGTGTGAGGACAGGTGTATTGTTTCAGTGCACATTGGTGCCTCAAAGTCTGCTGGTCCATTGTAAGAGTCCTGGGAGTCAATCGGTTTGGGCCTCCCCTTTGATGGGCCATCAGTGCAGTGATCTCAGGACTATTGTCCACTGTCCATATTAATTAGGTAGATGATGGTCCACATTCATAATTTGATTCGGGGTGAGTCATATTTTCGAACTGGGTCGGGTCGTTCCCATTGGTTGAGGATTTCCCCGCGTCAGGCGCGACTCAACCCCTGATTGGCTGCCAGAATGCACTTTTCCCCCATTGGCCAGTGCCTCTGTCTCGCTTGTGAGCCAGACTCCACAATGTCTGTATCCGCCCACACGTTTCCCAGCCTGCCTGGTCTGAGGATTTTACTTGGCCAATAATGTTCATTTAAAATGTATAGGACGATCCCATATTAGTTTTCTTGTCCTTAGGTTGTTCCAAAAGAAAATGCGGCCATGGATTTTCAAACCTTACACTCCCCCATCTTGACACACCCGGATATAGACGGAATGTGTCAAAAGGTTTGCAAGAAAATCCTCGAGCTCCCCAAGTGTCAGCCATCCCCATAATTACTCTAAACTATAGACCCGCATAAACCAAAGTGCACAAACAATGTTTCTATCCATAATTTGTGCATTACCCACGCTCCTTTACAGGTAAACTACAAACAAGGTACCATTTTGCTTTTAGTTACATAGAGTTAAGTACATAATTATAGCACATCATGTCGCGTGTTCCTTGCGTTCCTTGAAAGATTTTTCCGCCATCACAGTCTATCGAACAGATGTATTTACATTGTACAAATGTATATCTGTGATAAGTAAGTCCGTATTGTGTTCTGTCATGGATAGTTTGAACAGCTTACGTAGTTGACAGTGCCAGTCAGTTTCCAGGTACGGGCTTTCGTGGTGCTACGGTAAACCAGACGTTCCCTTTTGTTTAAAACCACCTGGAAACAAAATGGCATTCTTGTGTGTTCGACTGGGCTGTCCTTCTGTTGTTTCTGGAATATTTTAAGATAACCCCGTGCTATTCGGGCTCTTTTTGATCTGCAGGCATTGATGATGAGACATAGGACAATGACCAGTTGTACAATCACCAGTGTGTGGGAGGCCATTCGAAGCCAAACCGGGATATCTACTCTCCTACCCCATTCCCACCACGCTGGTGACTGTATGTCCGCGATTTCGAGGGCTATGTCTTTGGTCTTTTGCTGTAGGATGTAATAATGTTTTTGGCTGAGATCCACTGCCTTCAACAGGGCGGTGAGTTTCTCAGGTAGTGAGGGTATGGGGTACCCAAAATAGGCAACATAGTTCTGCAGATCACTCGCGTTATACTGTACCGTGAGGTGGACCATGGAGGGTTCTGGGATTGGGATGATCCCTTCCTGGGCCACTTGAACTTCTGCCCTAGGTTTAAAGCAAAAACTGCTGTCCGGAATAGCATACCACTTACTCGGGCCGTGTCTATACTGGTGGGCAGTTGTGGTGACACAATACGTCCCACCACCTACATATGCTATCTGTGGAGGTACATGGCCAGGTGCCATCACCTCCATCGTGCAATTTATAGGTTCTGCCCCAGCAGTGCTAAACCTGCACTGTGGCCTCCCGAAGGCGTTCAAGTGCTGAGGACACAGGATGACCTGTGCTACCCGGCTACGGCAGCCAGATAGGTCTGTACCCCTCATTGCGCGCTCCCACACAATGACATAGGGTGGGACTGTTGCGAAACGGATGTATACCCCTCCACGAATGACTCCAATGTTCTCCACACGGTACAGGGCTGCTGGCTTGGCGGATGGCCCCATCACTGGCATTCGCACAACTACACCCATAATAGTGTGGTTGGATTTCCCACAGTCAACAGGGACAGGATAGGCTTCCGACACCACGTGGAGTTGGCAGGGATTGAGGGTGCTGCTGTATGGGTGTAGTGCCTCCAGGTGCTGGTTGCTGATCCAGGAGGGGACCCGACCTTGCCGAAGGTCCTCCAAATTGCTCCATCCATCTCCCAGCAACCAGGCCCCATGGAGTACACACACCTCGTTCTGTGCAGCCTGATCCGAGGCCAGCCGGTCCTCCTAGATCAAGGTGTTTATTGTCCGGGCGTGAGCCTCTAGCTGGGCAATAATTTCTTTCAGATACCCAGCCATAGCCACCCCCTCGTGAAGTGTGGAACCCAACACATTATTCTCTTTCCCGAGGATGCTGTGCAGCTGTGACTTTAACCCATTGATCTGTAGGGCCAGCTGCACATCATCCAGGCTGCTCATGATGGATGCCCCAGTGTTAAATCCGGTGAAAACGTCATTGATGACCCCCCTGCGTTGTTGGCCCCGCTCGGTTGTATCTCCTTGTCTATACAGGTCTAAAGCATTGACGTCCCCAAAGTCCAGCTCGTAGAAGCTCCTGAACATTTTCTTCAGTAGAGCTTGGTACAACAATTCGGTTTCTCTGGGGCAGAAAACAGGTAGGCGTACTTCTGTCAGGTTTAGAATTACTGAAGCAACAGTATAATGTACTCCCTGGTATACTAACTTATCTGTCGGTACTAACACTAACCCATTCCCAGGTCCCCTAGTGGTGGGCGGACATCCATAACTGTCAATGGGCTTGGGCGTGGGCAGGGGTTTCTTCACCTGAGCCAGCAGCTCGGTGGCATTGACTGGTACCCGGAAGCGAGGGAGCACACAGGCTTCCCTGCTGTGATCCCATTCCATCCCCTTCCCCGAGTCCTTCCACCATCTGGCAAAGGCAATGGACAAACCCGCTGGGCACACCTGGGCCAACCCCCATAGGCAAGTATCGATCCCCTGATCATAGGCCCACCATTTCTCTCAACACACAGTGACCCCCACCACCGGTGACCCTGTGATCGTCCGGTAGGTGTCATTGCTCAGACGTTCCCAGTCTGAGCTGCTCTCCTTGATGTCCGTGCTCAGTTTCCTGAGCCACCACCAGGTATGTCCCAACACACGTTAAACACACTCTCCTTCCCTCTGTCACCCTAACCCGGGACGTGGCCATCTCGATTTCGGGGCAAGGGATGGAGGCCTCCCCATAGGTAAAACTCTCGTGGCTCGAATACTGGGTGGAATTCGAACCCAACCACCCAGACCATCTCCCCTTGTGGCAGTAGGTGGCCTGGCCTTCTGCCTCCATGATCCCTTCTCCCGTGGTCACGATTGGCACCCTGGCCCCGGAACACCCGTATGTCAAAGACATCTCGATGTGGAGTTTCTGTCCGGTGCAGGTCCCCAGGTAGGTAAATAACATCGCGACGGTCCGGAGCATCTTCTGGAACACAAGATTGAACACAGTCTTGCCTGAGACTTCTTCAGGCTCAACTGGAGTAACATCACAAAATAAAAAAACATCATCCCCTCACTTTAAAATCTCCTCAACTATATACAGAACACCGGGCTATATACAATGTCACCCATCTCCGGGTGGCCAGGTCAGTCTCTGATACTGACTTGGCTTTGTCGGCCATCTTGCTGACCTTGCCCCAGGAGCCGGACTGCCCCCTTTTGTAGGGCTTGCAGGAGGACTTCTTTCAAATGTCCTGTTTCCATTTCTGTGAGCCCTTCGGTCTCTGGGATCTTTCCCGGGTCTTTCGGTGGTGTCCCTTTTACCGCACAGAGTCTCCTACTCTTGTGTTTCTTTTCTCGTTTGACTCTGGGACGGGCGGGAAGGTATGCGGGAGACCAAGGTATCCTAGGCCCCACTCTGGAACTACACCTAACCAGGGGCGCGGAGTCCCATGTTACGGGCTGCACCCATTGGTCCTCCCACTGCTCTATCCCTTTCTCTATCTGCCCTGTCGTTATACTGCACAGGACTCCCTTCTCCTGTGCTAAGTCCCTTTCCTGCCTATCAGGCTGTGCCACTTCACTCTGCTGTGTGATGGTCCTACTGTGGCAGTGGACTATTCCGGGTTGTGGGGCTTCGGGGCCGGGGTTGACCTCTGCTACAGCCTCCACATCCTTCCCTCTGCCTCCCGTGAGGTTTTTTTACCTGTGGGAGCCTTCCTTTTTCCTGCCCTAGTAGGGTCGAACCGCTTGCATTGGTTCATATGGTACCACTTTACCCGGCGGGGTAATTGGACCGCATAAACCATAGGGCCTGCCTTGTCCACTATACTGTAGGGCCCCATGTACAGTGGCTCGGACAACCCACCCTGGTGAAGCTGTATACCATGACCTGGTCGCCTATTTCCCATCGTGGTGGCTATGGGGTTCCAGCAGCAGCTTGTTACTAAAGTGCTGTCTTCCCATGTTGGTGGCTGCCTGCCAGTGAATCTGCTACAGCTGTTGCAGCAGATTCCTAGCAAAGCGGTCTCAGTTAGCTTCCTGAAGCTGTCCTTCAGTGAGACCCGGCACCGATGTGTGTACTGGGGTCCTCATGGGTCTCCCAGTCATCAGCTCGTGGGGTGAATACCCTGTGCTTTTCGACTGACTGGCTCGGATCCCCATGAGGACCAGTGGCAAGACCTGTACCCATCTGTTGGGTGAATCCCGTGTCTCCTTGCAGAGCCTTTCCTTGATGATGCGGTTGAGATGCTCTACAGGTCTGAGTACTGGGGGTTGTACACCACATGCCACCGTGCCTTAATCCCCAGTACCTTAAAGGTGGCCTGCATCACCTGGCCAGTAAAGCGGCTTCCCTGGTCGGACTCCACAAACTGCGGCAGACCCCACCTTGAGAACACTTCCCTGACCAGGATCTTGGCCGTCCCCAATGCAGTAGCTGTTTGGCAAGGGAGGACTTCGACCCATTTGGAGAATACATTCACCAGCACTGGACAGTACTTGTACCCCCGCTGGGCGGTTGGTAGGGACCCTATGCAGTCGATTTGGATCGACTGCCATGGTCCCTCTACCCGCCTGATGTGTCCCATGGATGCCTTTCTCTTCTGGGGGTCTGGGTTGTTGGCTGCACACACCAGACAGGCTGCGCAGAAATCACGGACGTCGTCCCGGAGATCTGGCCACCATGCTGCCTGTTCCACCTTCTGCCAGGTGGACTCTGGCCCGGGGTGTCCTGCACCTGGACCCTCATGGGCCATTTGTAGGAACTCCCGCTGGTGTTGTGCTGGAACCACCCACTTATCCCCTTTAAACAGCATCCCTTCCTTATACAGCTATATCTGAGGCACTGTATGGGCTCTCTGCCTTTCCTCCACTTAGGATGGTTGCTATGGCAGCCTTGAGGACGGTGTCCTGCACCTGAACCATTCTCAGGTCCGGGGCCACTGCTACCCCTGTGCTCCCTTGTTTCCCTGGCTTGCCTCTAGCTGCTATCACCCTGCCTTTCTCATACGGGTCCCAGAAGCGACCTGTCTTGGCTCCTTCTCTGGCCAGGAGCTCCGCCCGCTGGTCACCCTCTGCCCTGGGCTCTGTCTTAGAATGTGCCTTAACCTTGTGGAGGTAGACATCCCTAATGTTCCCTAGGGCTGCCACTATCCTTACTAGCAGGGGTTTGGTGACCAGGAACTTCCCATCTGCGGATGTGTACCCCCTGCGTGACCAAATAGCCAGATACTCTGTACACGAATTGCAAGTAAACATACTGTCCGAACAAATCGTGTACCAGGTGGGGAATTCCTCGGGGTATGTCACCACGTACTTCACTGCTGACAGTTCAGCCTGCTGGGCGCTCAGGGTGCTGGGGAGTTTAAGCGCCAAGGATATGCCTGCCTCGAGGTCCCAAACTCCGCAACCTGTGAGTCTTGTACCCGCGGACACCGAACTGGATCCATCGACGCAGATCTCGCGGCCTGTGGAATGTACCCCTGCCCAAAATCCAAAGTCGGTGTCCCAAACCCCTTCTACTGAGCATCTGTGTGGCTCCCCTGCATAAATGAGGTTAGCTGCGAGCCTGGGCTGACAGAGGCCCCTGACCCTGATGGCCGTTTGGGAGAGGAGGAAGGTCCAGCGAGTGATCCTGGCACTGCTGATTGTTCCATCCTTTATTCTCCCATCCAGCAACATCTGGGTCGGGGTGTGATGGGTGAGGAGTGTGATAGGGATACTCCTGTGAAAACCTGTGCTCTTTTCACAGCCCAATGAGTGGCTAACAGATGCCTTTCGCAGTTGGATTACCCCTTCTCCACCTCTGCAAGGACTCTAGAGGAGTACACCACCGGTCTCAGCTGTCGGTGCCTTTCCTGTAAAAGCACTGCACTCAGACTGTCCCCGCTGGCTGCTACTTCTAAATAGAAATCCTTTCCCCCATCAATAGCCCCCAGTGCAGGTGGCTTCTGCAGGTTCTGTTTCAACTGAAGAAATGCAGCTTGACAGCTTTGATCCCACTCCCACTCGACCCCTTTGTGTAGGAGCCTGAGTAGAGGGGCTGCGGTTGCTGCATAATCTTCTGTGAAATCTCTACAGTAGCCTGTGATCCCTAAAAAAGATCTGACTCCGGATACGGTGGTCGGTACCGGGAGTTCCTGCACGGCTTGCCTTCGGACCTCATCTATACCTCGTTCCCCTGCCCTGAGTGTTAGACCCAGGAATTTTACTTCCTTTAACCCTATCTGGGCCTTCTTGGGGTTGACCTTAAAACCCCCCTCCTTGAGCACAGCCAACAGTTCTGCCAGCAGGGGACCATGCTCTTTACTGTTGTCAGTGAAAAGGAGCAGGTCGTCCACATACTGCACCAACTGTTGCGGCTGGCTGAAGCTCTTTAAACAGTTCGTCATGCACTGGTGGAAGATGCTGGCACTGTTGTGAAATCCCTGAAGGAGGCAGCTCCAAGTATATTGCTGTTCCTTAAAGGTGAAAGCAAACTTGTACTGGTCCTCTCTCCTCACACAGATAGACCAGAAGCCATTTGAAATGTCTGGGACTGTGAAGGTGTTTGCAGACGCAGGGATTTCCCTGATCAGGTCTGCCACTGCTGCCACTGTAGGAGCACAAGCCGGGATGTTTCTGTTGAGTACCCGGTAGTCCACGGTGGCCCTCCACGAGTTGTCCGGGAGAGTTCACGTGCATGGCTATGGGTCTCAACACACCCTGCTCCACCAGTGAGCTCAGTGCCACTTCCAAATCGGCTTCTGCCTCTCTCGGGAAGTTATACTGCCTCTGAGGTCGGGACATGGGATCCCCATCTATCCTGACCTCTACTCCGATGACTCTCCCACAGTCGTGTTTGTGGGTGGCAAATGCTGCGAGACTGGCTCGCACATAGGCCCTGTACTCTGCCGGGGTGTCCCTGACCAGAAGCTCGAAGTCATAACCCCCTTTTGGCTTCACAGTACACAGAGCCCCTTTGTCTTGTATCCTTTCTATAAGCATGACCTCGTTGTTTGTACCTGGGTCCACTGTTCCCCATAAGCAGATCCACCAGGATCTGGTGGGCTATAATGAAGTCTGCCCCCAAGATACCTTTGTTAGCCTGCTCCCACCTGATCAGGACGGACTTCCATTTGGTGGTCAGTGCTCCCAACTTAAGGGTCAGTGGGATCGAAAAATATCCTGTTCTTTCGTTCCCTGTGAAGCCGACTAGCTCGTAGGGCACACCGCTGGACAGGGGCGAGGAGGCCGGGCCCTCTGTGTGGACAAGGGTGCTTGAAGCCCCCGTGTCCAACAAGTAAGTTCCCTGGTTCCCCTCCACCTCCATTTTTACCCACGGTCTTCCCCACGAGTCATAGTCCAGCGGACACAGGTAGGCAGGCTTGGTGGGTGCTTGTCATGGTTCCTGCCGTATGGGAGCTGTGGGGATCTCTCTACCCACCGCGACATTGATACGGCCGGGACCTGTCAGCAGCTGCCTGAGGGTTTCTACAGCGGTTTCAAACACTGTTGTGGCACCCGCTTTCTCATTACCCGGTTTCACCTCCGTGGGTGTTTTTACTTCTTTCACGCGGTAGGGGTTGGCCCTGCAGTTGTTGCGGTAGTGGCCAGGCTTACCGCACCCGTAACACACCCCCCTTCTATCGGGAGGATGTCCACCCTCCTGATGCCACTCTCTCCTGGGGGTTTGGTTGGGTTGCACCGCATGCACCCGGCCTTTTACTGTTTTCTCTGGCTTCCCCTCTTCCTCCCCATCCTGCCGCCGTGTGGCAGCCAGTCTGCCTGTCACGATGGCTTTGGTGAGATTGGGGTATCCTGGGATGAACCAGAGATCTTCCCTTTCCTTGACACTGGGCAGGCTGTTCACAATTATGGTGCGAAACCATGCTTCCCTTTGTTCCACTGTCAGGTTGTTTCTGACAAGCAGGCCCCCACATGCTGTGCTGGAGACCAGCCATAACCTTTCCACGTATATCTGTGGAGCCTCTCCTGCTAACTGGCGTGTTTTCGCTATCCTTTCAAAGGAACTCCCTTCGTTCCACCCCATGGCCTCTAGGATAGCCCTTTGTAGTGCTGCGAGGGTGCTTTGTCCCCCGCGACAATCTGGGGGAAGAGCCTGGTAGATCTTCCCGTCAATGGAAAAAAGGAGCACTTTAACTGCTTCCGCGTAATCGCATGTGTTCATGTCCACTGCCTGCGCTATCTCCAGGAAGTGAGCATACGGATCTCCCAGTCTAGTGAGCTTTGGGATATGTGACACCATGGCCTTTAATGCAGCAACTGAATGGGGAATGATAAACTCGCTGTCCAGCGGTCCTTGGGGTTGTGCACCTTGTGGGGGACCGTATTTCCTCTGCACAGCTGGGCACATCGGTCCCGCGGCAGACACCACCACTGGCTCCCCTCTTTCCTCAGCCTCAACTGCCTCTGAATTTAAATCTGCAGACTCGACCCTTTCTGCGGGTGTCCCATACCCCTTTGGCTGGACCGGCTCTACCTGGCCAATCCCATGCCCTGTGAGTTTCTTGGGCTGCACCCTCTGATCCTCCGAAAGGCCTGCCGGACACACTACCGATGCCTCAGGAGGTGGTCGATTGTCCTCTGCCGCCGGATCCTCTTCCATTCCCCAATACCCTGACTCGTTGGTTGTCTCCCTGGGCCCCAACAGACAGACTGCCCCCTTTACCTGGGACAGAGCCTGGAGGAGGGATTGGATCCGTTTATGGCAGGGCACATGATCTGCCTTCTCATGGCTTATTTCGGTGTTAACTTTATAGGCTGTGCTCAAATCCCTTAATTGGACCTGAAGCTCTTGGACCTACTGGGCATAAGCTGCACTCTGCTCCCTGTACTTCTGTTCCGTAGCCCGTGACACCGTGACCTGACTCTGCAGGTACTCCTGATAGTTGCCGAACGTTTCCTCTAACCGTGCCATTCTATTCCTTGCCTCTATTAACTCTTCTGTGACCTTAGTACCCTCGGCCCCCGTGGCCACTGAGGTTATAACGGCATCCTTTAATTCCTCCTGTAATTTTCCTACCTGGAGGTCTAACTCCCGAACCTGCCTAGTTAAACATATCAGACAAATTGCCTTTTCTACCCTTTTGTTATGTGTAGGCCCTTCTGTCCACTGGGCTGCCGGGTCCCCTGGACGTGGTGCCCTGGTCAGGTTCTGAACCCATGTTTTGGCAAAATTGACCTTCGAGAAAACATATTGCGTGATTCTCTCCTCCATTTCAGATTTTCCAGTACCACCCTCTCTGAGGTAGTAATTCATTCTCCCACTGAGCTCCTACCTGGCTCGCCATGAGTGTAGGGGGTTTTTGCTCTGCCCAATTACGGGGGTCTGGTGGCTGTTGGTGTATTGGGCCTCTCTGTCCCTTCTAGGGGACGGTCCAGCAGCTTATGGCTCGCTGACCACTAAACTGGCGGTTTCGAAGCGCCCTAGCACCTCTATCTGGTTCTAACCTCAGAATTTTGGTGGATTATGAGCTTCCACAAGGGAAAACAAAACACTCAGAGACAAGTGGTCCTTGGATAAAAAAAAAATGGCGAAATCTAATTTATTAGCCACGGTAAGTTTCCAACAAGGTCAAACTTCATCAAAACACATATCTGACACACACTTATAAACTATGAAATCTATGGGAAGAAACGGACACAACGAAAACCGAACACAATTTTATCTTCACAAGACATTTCCAACACCACCACCACCCAGCTTTTTACCTGACTGACCTCAGCTGACAGTTGGGAAAAGAAACCCCAGGATAATACTTAGATCCCTTTTGACAGTTATTTTTTTAGCCTTAGGATGGTTGGTTTACGGGGTAGCTGGAGTGAATGTTGCCTCTCCCAGTTACTTCGGTCTCCGGTTCTTCAGCTGGTTGGCCTCGGAGCGTTGTTCGGTGTGCGGCTCGGCTTCTTGAGACGCTGTTGGGCCTCTCGGTAGTTGGGTTGTATATTCTGCACACAAGTCGAGTCCAGGGCCCGTTCGATGGTAGGTTTCCCAGCCGGTAACAGTCCGTCTCCATTCTCTCTCGGTTTCTGTCTGTCTGTAACTGCTACTGCTCCTCGACTCCTTCTCCTACTGCTCCAGCTGCTTCTCCCCTCTGGTTCTGTAGGTCCTATATTTGTATCCAATTTAGTTCTGGCCTTTTCGCGCTCAAACTCAGTTGGTGGTCCATTGTGTAAGTTTGGGCGGGGAGATAGCTTTGACTATTTAATCAGAAGATGTCACAGGTACAGGTAAGTGTGAGGACAGGTGTATTGTTTCAGTGCACATTGGTGCCTCAAAGTCTGCTGGTCCATTGTAACAGTCCTGGGAGTCAATCGGTTTGGGCCTCCCCTTTGATAGGCCATCACCGCAGTGATCTCAGGACTATTGTCCACTGTCCATATTAATGAGGTAGATGATGGTCCACATTCATAATTTGATTCGGGGTGAGTCATATTTTCGAACTGGGCCGGGTAGCTCCCATTGGTTGAGGATTTCACCGCTTCAGGCCTGACTCAACCCCTGATTGGCCTGCCAGAATGCACTTTCTCCCCATTGGCCAGTGCCTCTGTCTCGCTTGTGAGCCAGACTCCACAGTGTCTGTATCCGCCCACACGTTTCCCAGCCTGCCTGGTCTGAGGATTTTACTTGGCCAAAAATGTTCATTTAAAATGTATAGGACGATCCCATATTAGTTTTCTTGTCCTTAGGTTATTCCAAAAGAAAATGCGGCCGTGGATTTTTGAACCTTACAGTCCTCGAGGTGGGTCTGACCAGAACTGGACTCAGTACTCGAGGTGGGTCTGACCAGAACTGGACACAGTATTCGAGGTGGGACTGACCAGAACTGAACACAGTACTCGAGGTGGGACTGACCAGAACTGGACACAGTACTCGAGGTGGGACTGACCAGAACTGAACACAGTACTCGAGGTGGGACTGACCAGAACTGGACACAGTACTCGAGGTGGGACTGACCATAACTGGACACAGTACTCGAGGTGAGACTGACCAGAACTGGACACAGTACTCGAGGTGGGTCTGACCTGAACTGAACACAGTACTCGAGGTGGGTCTGACCAGAACTGGACACAGTACTCGAGGTGTCAGATTCCAGAGGTGTGGACTAATAATTCAGAGACGTGAGTTCAAATTCCACCATGGCAGTTTGAGAATTTGAATTCAGCTAAAAAAAAATAATTGTATAAATCTGGAATAAAAAGCTGGTATCAGTACTGGTGACCATGAAGATATCGGGTTGTCGTAAAAATGCGACTGGGTCACTAATGTCCATCAGGGAGGAAACTTGCCGTCCTTACCCGGTCTGGCCTATATGTGACTCCACTCCCACAGCAATGTGGCTGACAACTGCCCTCTGAAATGGCCCCCAAGCCCCTCAGTTATAAAAAGAAATCATAATAGGAATAAAATGGGACCGGCCACTCGACTTCAACCTACGCATCGGAGTCAGACACGACAAAGACTCACCCAGCCCAGTCGCCCCGCAAATTCCTCCTCACTAACATCGGGAGACTTATACACAAGTTTTGAGAGTTGCCCCACAGACTAGTCAAGCAACAGCCTGACATGGTCATACTCACAAAATCACACCTATCAGTATTGGTAGGAGTAACCAGCTCACAATCCGTGTGGAGACAAAGTTCTGATGGAGGTCAATCGTCACAGCCCCAGGACACCACTGCAGGAGTTCCTCAGGGCAGTGTCCTAGGCTCAAAACCATCTTCAGCTGCTTAATCAATGACCTTCCCCCAACATAAGGTCAGAAGTGAGGATGTTCGCTGATGATTGCACAGTGTTCAGTTCCATTCACAATACCTCAGATAATGGCGCAGTCCATGCCCACATGCAACAAGACCTTGACTCATCCAGGTAAGTGCAGAGTATTCCATCGGACCTCTGTCTTGTGCCTTGTAGATGGTTGAAAGTCTTTGAGGAGTCAGGAGGTGAGTCACTCGCCACAGAATACCCAACCTTTGGCCTACTCTTGTAGCCACAGTATTTATGTGGCTGGTTCAAATAAGTTTCTGGTCAATGGTGACCCTCAGGATGTTGATGGGGAATTCAATGATGGCAATGCCATTGATTGTCAAGGGAAGGAGATGAGACAGTCTCTTGTTAGAGATGGTCATTGCTTGGCCCTCGTGTGGTGCGAATGTTTCTTGCCCAAGCCTGGCTGTTGTCTAGCTGCATGGTGGTAGTGCCACACAACACGATGGAGGGTGCTCTCAGTGTGAAGATGGGACTTCATCTCCACAAGGACTGTCATGGACAGATGTATCTGCGACAGGTAGAGGTCAAGTAGGTTTTTCCCTCGTGTTGGTTCTCTCACCACCTGACGCAAGCCCTGTATGGCAGCTGTGTCCTTCAGGACTCGGCCAGCTCGGTCAGTAGTGGTGCTACCGAGCCACTCTTGGTGGTGGACATTGAGGTCCCGGAGTACATTCTGTGCCCCTGATTCCCAGTCGTGTTCAACATGGAGGAGCACAGATTGATCAGCTGAGGGAGGGTGCTAGGAGGTTTCCTTGCCCAGGTTTGACCTGATGCCATGAGACTTCGTGGCTGTCGGTTTTATTATTGGACCATAAATTGTAGCCTCTACAGGTGTGGGTGATGTACACACACCCAGAGAGGCCCCACAAGGGCCGGGTCACGATGTACACACGCCCGGAGAGGCCCCACAAGGGCCGGGTCACGATGTACACACGCCCGGAGAGGCCCCACAAAGGCCGGGTTACGGTGTACAGACACCCGGAGAAGCCCCACAAGGGCCGGGTCACGATGTACACACGCCCGGAGAGGCCCCACAAGGGCCGGGTCACGGTGTACACACACCCGGAGAGGCCCCCCAAGGGCCGGGTCACAGTGTGCTCGATGTGCGTACACCGCGGACCAGCATTTGCGAACTGTGAAAATGTCTTTTGATAGATCGCTGCATCCCAGTAGAAGGACATTCACGCTCAAAGATTTGGACTATTTGTCCAACTCCTGTCCAACGAATGTCCTTCAAATTCTTTTGCGTCAGAGATTTAAAAGATCGAAAAATTAAATTTTATCACTAATTTTTAGATTACAAACCCTGTCCATTAAGGTAAATTTATTTTTACCCCTATTAAAACATTTTTTTTTAAATTCAAAAAAATTAATTCTGGCCTAAAACCTTTAATTATATGAAATTTCAAATAATTTTAAACATGTGAGGTGTTTTTTTAAATTTATTGTGTTGTGTCTCTGTGTTTTTGGGGAGTATTCTCATTGATAGTAATGGGAGCTCGAACAAACGGAGTTCCCATTATTATCAATGAGAACACTCCATGTTCAGTGGTGGTCCAGGCCCACGTGATCCTCGGTTGCGGTTACGTTCCTGGGATGTGTGGGTCCACACACTGGGCTGCGAATGGATGGCTCAGACCACAAGTCTACCTTCCTCCGGGACCACCAGGTACTTTTGTAAAAATAATTTGGGTGGGACGTATCCACCCGCAGGAAGACTCCGATTACACTTTCTGGGCCATTATTATACCTTCTCGTAGCGGTTTGATACAACTGAGTGGCTCGCTCGGCCCGTTCAGAGGGCAGTTAGGAGTCAACCACATCGCTGTGTGTCTGGAGTCACATACAGGCCGGGTCGGGAAAGGACGGCAGCTTTCCTTCCCCAAAAGACATCAGTGAACCAGATGGGTTTTTACAACAACCTGATAGCTTTTTATTCACAATTTATTTATTTAAATTGAAATTCACACCCTGCCACGGTGGGATTTGAACCCCCATCTCCAGATTCTCAGTGCAGGCCCCTGTATTACTGGCCCAGTAACACAATCACTGTCCCACCGTGCCCATTTACTGAGGGACTGAGATTAAGAATGCTGCGAATGTTTAACAAGCTGCAGCTTTTCTTTTGTTTGAAAGTCTCTCTCAAAATGTGTCTGTGTGATGTTTGTTTCTGGTGTCAGCTCCGCCCTCTTTCCCCTCACAGAGCTAAAAGCTGTTTAACCCTCTGTAGTCCTGTCCGTGATGTAGGGAGTATCTGAAGCATTTTAATGTATTTTCTGTAAGCATAAGCTGTATTCAGTTTGTTCCTTGTGCTCTCTATGTATGGACACACACGTGTATTAGTTTTGAGATATTGAGTCCCTCTGTTTTCGGTATTGAACTGATTTGAAGTAATTGTGCAGACTGAGTGTTTGATTAAATTATCAAATAATGAATAATAACAGAAAATGCTGGAAATCTCAGCAGGTCAGGCAGCATCTGTGGAGAGGAAGCAGAATTAAGTTTCTGGTCGATGACCCTTCGTCAGATTTCCAGCATTTTCTGTTTTTATTTCAGATTCTAGCATCCGCAGTATTTTACTTTTGTGTCAAATGCTGAAACTGGTTTTCTGTGTGTGGCCACTACAGACAGCGAGTTATTTACACTGTGTGAGTAATCCTTGGGATCATGACCTGGGATTCTCACACAAAGCTTTTGGAGTTCAGAACCCATTACAGGGATCAGTATTTTTAAGGTGCATGAAAGCGTGAATGTGGTGATTGAATGCATTCATTTCAATTTAAGGTTTCTAAAGTCCTGTCCCCACAGTACAGACTCACACGAGGCACATGTTGAAGTCAAGGTCACTCAGGACCTGCACCTTTATTACACAGCATTCGAATGTCACACTTGCCTGAGACCTGGCTTTATATACTTGTCTGGGACAGGTATCCAGTGTCTCCTGCAAGTGCACCCCTGGTGGTAATATATGCTGGTGGTTACAGGTCATATCTAGTTACAGTCATGTAGAGCATGGTAAGATACAGTTGTGTTCAGTAGTGTGAGATACATGACATCACCCTCCCCCAAGGTCTTATTGTCTTTATAGGTTCAGTCTCTCAGGTGGTCAACGCTCTCGCGTGGAGCGTCTTAGTTGTGGTTCAGTTGTTTGCCTTGATGCTTGTTTTTCTTTCGGTGTGATTGCTGGTATCTCGCCTGGGCTGTCTATTGGGATTGCCCTTTCCTCAGGTTGTTCCCTCTGTCTGTCCACCAGGTATGGTGTGAGTTCCACATTGCAGTCTGCCTTTGGTTCAGCAGTGTTGTTGGTAAATCTGCTTTTGACTTAGTTTACATGCCTCCGGCAGGTTTGGCCATTTTCCATTTGTACTACCAGTAGCCTGTTTCCTTCCTTGCCCGTTACTGTCCCTGCAAGCCATTTGGCACCCCTGCCATAGTTTAGTACAAACACTTTGTCCCCTATCTCATTCCACCTCCCCCTCAAATTTCTCATGGTACTCGGTTAACTTACGGCGCTTTGCCTCAACGATTTCGTGCATGTCTGGGAGGATTAATGAGAGCCTTGTCTTTAAAGTCCTTTTCATCACCAGTTGGGCAGGGGGAACCCCAGTCAGTGAGTGCGGACGAGATCTGTATGCCAACAGCAGTTGCAACAGGCAGCCCTGCAGCGTGGTCCCTTGGATTTTAAGCATGCCTTGTTTCATGATTTGCACTGCTCACTCTGCCTGGCCGTTGGAGGCCGGCTTGAATGGTGCCGTCTTAATGTGATCTCTGCCGTGGTCAATTATAAAATCTTGAAATTCTGAGCGGGTGAAGCACGGACCATTATCACTGACCAATATGTCCGGAATTCTGTGCGTTGCAAACATGGTTGCATGGCGCTCCACAGTGGTGGAGGTGGTGCTCGAGTTTAAAATGGTGCATTAGATCCACTTTGAAAATGCATCTACAACTACGAGGAACATTTTGCCCATGAATGGGCCCGCATAGTCTATGTGCACCCGCGACCACGGTTTGGTGGGCCAGGGCCTGGGGCTCAGGTGAGCCTCCCTGTGGGCATTACTGAGTTGGCCACAAATGGTGCACCGTCGGACGCAGAGCTCCAAGTCCGTGTCAATGCCAGGCTACCAGACGTGGGATCTGGCTATGGCCTTCATGAGAATGATCCCCAGGTGCTCGTGGTGGAGCTCACGGACAAATGCCTCTCTGCCTCGCAGAGGCATGACTACTCAGTTGCCCCACATCAGGCAGTCTGCTTGTAGTGATCGCTCATGCATGCGCCTATGAAAGGGTTTGATCTCCTCGGGGCAGGCATCGCGAGCCTCTGCCCAGTCACTGGTTATGACACATCTTTTTACGAAGGACAACATGGGGTCGCCGGCCGTCCAGGCTCTGATTTGGCGAGCCGTCATGGGCGAACCTGTGGACTCAAATGCATTGATTGCTATGACTATCTCACAGTCCTGTTCGTCAGACCCTTCCGTGGTCGCCAGGGGTAGCCTGCTAAGCGCGTCGGCAAAGTTGTCTATGCCTGGTCTGTGCCTTATGGTGTAGTCGTAGGACGTCAGCATGAGTGCCCACCGTTGAATGCGCGCCGAGTCGTTGGTGTTTATTGCCTTGCTCTCGGATAGCAGGGAGGTGAGGGGCTTGTGGTCAGTTTCTAACACGAACTTGGCCCCGAAAAGGTATTGGTGCATCTTTTTGACACTGTGCACACACGCGAGCGCCTCCTTCTCCACCATACCGTACCCGTGCTCCGCCCGCGAAAGTGACCTGGAGGCATAAGCTATGGGTTGTAATTTACCCGCACTATTGACATGTTGTAAAACGCACCCGACCCCGTACGCTGATGCATCACATGTGAGAACTAGCTTTTTACATGGATCAAAGAAAGCCAAAACACTGTTGGAACATAGAAGGTTGCGTGCCTTATTGAAGGCGCGTTCCTGGGCGTCCCCCCAAAACCAATCGCACCCCTTTCTGAGTAGCACGTGGAGAGGCTCCAGCAACATGCTTAGGTTCTCCATAAAGTTCCCAAAGTAATTGAGCAGCCCAAGAAAGGCGAGCAGTTCCGAGACATTCCGGGGCCTGGGTGCCAGGCGAATTGCTTCGGTTTTGGTCTCTGTTGGGCGGATTCCATCAGCGGCAATCCTTCTGCCCAAAAATTCAACCTCGGGCGCGAGAAATAGACACTTGGATTTCTTAACTCTTAGTCCTACCCGATCCAACCGCTTTAGTACTTCTTCCAAATTGCGGAGATGGGAGCCGGTGTCCCTACCCGTGATAAGTATGTCGTCTTGAAATACAACCGTCCCAGGGATGGACTTGAGCAGACTCTCCATGTTGCGCTGGAATATAGCAGCTTTCGACCTGATGCCGAATGGGCATCGATTGTACATGAAAAGGCCTCGATGTGTGTTGATGGTGGTGAGTAGCTTAGACTCTTCGGTCAGTTCTTGCGTCATATACACAGATGTGAGGTCTAGTTTCGAGAAAAGTTTACCTCCAGCCAATGTGGCAAATAGGTCCTCCGCTCTGGGCAGCGGGTATTTGTCCTGTAGGGAGACTCTGTTTATGGTAAATTTGTAATCCCCACAGATTCGTACAGATCCATCAGGCTGAATGACTGGAACAGTGGGACTTGCCCAGTCGCTAAATTCCACTGGAAGCCTGTCTAGTTCATGTTCAATCTTTTCCCTCATCACATAGGGTACAGCTCTAGCCTTGTGATGGACCGGTCTAGCATCCTGTGTGATGTAGATTTTGACTTTAGCCCCTTTGACGGTGCCCACACCTGGCTGAAAGAGGTGTTCAAATCGACTTAGAACTGTTGAGCAGGAGGTCCGTTCCTCTGATGACATGGCGTGAACATCATCCCATTTCCAATTTAGTTTAGCCAGCCAGCTTCTCCCCAACAGTGCTGGGAGATCTCCGGGATCAATCCACAGGGGAAGTCGGTTCACTGTCCTTTTGTGTGTGACTGAGAGCATGGCGCTGCCAAGGACTGGGACGATTTCTTTGGTATAGGTCCTTAGTTTGGTGTCGACCCTTGTGAGTTTTGGTCTGTTGCTTTTATACCGTGTTATAATATGGAGACCAGGCCTGTGCACAGGACAGGAAGTGTGGTTTTGCGAGCCGGGCTCCATTAGCATCGGGACAATGGTGTGTGTCCGGAGATCGAGCTCCCCGGGGTAACCCGCCGGCTCCAAGCTGCTGAAATAGCGACGGCCCGACCGGCCTCGGGCCCAGGAGAAGGAAGGTCCGTTGTGAGGGCGGAGCGGCAGCAGCTCAGGCTGGGTTTGTGGAGCCGGGAGGAGTCTCCCAGCCCCACACAAATAAAAAGGAACTTTCCCACCGGATCCTCTTCAGCCAGGCTGCCAGCTAGTTGCAATCTTTGGCCTGAACTGGGATCACACTCTGTGGATATCTGAACGGAATATATGGAATTAAGGACAGTAAAGTAAACGGGATATATGAAAATGTATAAGCCATGGAAGAATAGCTGGGAGAATGTCAGATTGCAAATAGTGCAACATCAGCATAGCTAACAGTCTGTCTCAAGGTTTCAAGTCACTACTCCTGCCAATAACATCTAATTGTAACATGAAATAAATCTGCAGAATTGCAAGGTCTCAGCTAATAGTCACACCACTAGATTGGAACATTTAGAGGCAATGCTTGAGCTTTCAAGAAAAACATCTCATATAGATTGACTAATGAGTGGCTGAGTTAGACTGTCAATCCATTTGTATTTTGTTATCTGATTTCAAAACTGTATAACTGTTAACGCTTTACGATGTAACTTCACCTATCCGTAGGGAGTGTGTACGCTCTATCCAGAGAGTATATCTTCTGTCTGATAGGTCTTACTGGCCGGTAATAAAGACTGCTTTGTTCAAAGCACAAGAGGTATTCGACTCAGTAATTTTACTGAACCAGATTGAGGTAAAAGAATCCAGGAATTTACATCATCCAGTTCTGTCCAATAATGGCAATCGGAATCCTCTGCACGTCAGAGGACCCTGAGTTACATTTTAGACAGGCCTCCCACCTGACTCAGAGGCCGCTCGGGCTGCCAGTGGGAGGCCCGGGGGACGTTGCCGTGGCCACAGCGATGGAGGCATCGGGGTCGTAGGTCACTGACCACTATTATTGGGGCACTACCGCACCATTTCCCCTGGACAGGAGGCCAAAACAACCACCCAGATATTGTGTCTCCGTGATGAAGCCTTTTTAAAAAAAATTCAATCAGACCCACAGGGCTGGATTTTTGGTTTTCGGTGAAAACGGCAGTTTTACGCCAAAATTACTGAAAAACAAAAACAATTGCAAAAAACATTCACAAAACCCTTACCTACTAAATCGCTGAAAAATAAGTTCAAAAATAAAAACTTTAACTGATCTTTTTTGCAGGTCTTCATACGTACAGGGCAGGGCTGCAGCGACAGGTTTGACCCTGTCGGTATTCTGGGCGGGGTGGAGAGAGCTTTAAGTACGACGGTAAAACAATCCGCGGCATTACACGGCGTTGCATGTTGGCGCACCTCTCCCCGGCGGTACTTGAAAGCGCCGCCGCAAAGAGACACCCGAGGATCCCGCCAACCGGGTTATCGCCGCGGAGCGGCAAATCGCGGCAAAAACCCGGTGGCAAACCTGGCTAAGCTCCAGCCCACAGTATCAAAAGCATCAGGACCTTCCTCTTGGAGCAATTGATGCAGAACTTGCTTTGTTCAAAATACAGTCACAATTTACACAAAAGAAGTCTTGTGTAAAAGGACCTTGAACCTCACAGTATATGATACAGTTAGCAGACTAAAACCACTTCACTTCTGTCAGAGAAGAGAAGCCAGTTTATCATTTGGGCCATTGCCAGCACAGCGCTGGAGTGATACAAAGGTATTTTTGATGGGGCAGGAACCCGCCAAACATGCAAAGAAGTCCTTTTCAATATGTACAGAGAGGATCAACACTATCTCCACCACTCGGATGGCTTAATAGATGATCCACAAGAAGGTCGGGCTATAAAAGAGCTGGAGTAGCAGGCCTAGAACATCATGGCCCCCCGACCTGTGAGAGAACACCTCCGCAGGTCGGGCTATAAAAGAGCTGGAACATACCACTACAACTTCCAGCGCTAGCTGCTCCAAGTGTGCGACGATTTTGAGGTGCGCGACTGGGTGACGTCATCAAAACCAAGGTCGCCAGTTTGAGCTTGGGCAGGAACATCGGCGGGGCCCAGGTACAGCGGAGGAGCGGGAAGGTCAGGGCGGATGAGCGGCACGAGATTGTGGCGGAGGAGCGGTGAGAGATCGTGGCGTAGGAGCGGTGAATGATTTTGTGGTGGAAGAGTGGAGCGAGAGCGTGGCGGAGGGGCGGTGAATGATTTTGTGGTGGAGGAGTGGCGCGAGAGCGTGGCGGAGGGGCGGTGAATGATTTTGTGGTGGAGGAGTGGCGCGAGATCGAGGCGGAGGGGCGGTGAATGATTTTGTGGTGGAGGAGTGGAGCGAGAGCGTGGCGGAGGAGCGGCGAGAGATCGTGGCTGAGGTGCAGCAAATGAAGGCACAGGGCCCAGAAGAGCCGAGGGCCCAGAGGCAGCACTGGCCTGCCCACACTTCGATATGTGTGTGCACTAGGTCCGTACAGCCGAGCAGGTCTTCAGTCGTCCTGATTTACCCTTGCCACTGGATAAAGGCCTAGCTCTGTCAAGCCCGTGTGGTGGCTGGTGTGCAATGGTCACCACACGTTAAAATAATCCACGCACAGGCATCTTCCACCCCTTCAATTGGATTTCAGGACTGGAATATTGGGTCCTTCAATGAAACATCTGTGAACTCGTGTGGAAACAAGTCATCCTTGTTCGAGGGACCGTCTATGATGACCACTTCACTTGAATAGTACAGTTAATACTGACTGACATAAACATCAGTATTTGACCTGAAACATGTCGACTTGTGTTGGAACTTCTGAAGCGAGCGGCTTTTATTGGTTTGGTTTATGGTTTCACAGGGCAAGGTGTTCATTGGCATCATTATCTCTTGTGTAACCCGACCATTTAGTTGTGTGTGTACAAAGCCAAAGTGCAGTCAGTGAGGAGTGCCGGCTTAGGCCCATTCTGACTCTGCAATTCCTTTTCCTTCTGCTTCAACTTTCTCTTCAGATTGTGTTATTTTCCTTTTTGTTCCTCTTTTGTTTTCTGCACTTTGGTTCTGCTGCTGGATTCTCAAATCCAAATGCCCCAAAACCTGGACCTGTGACAGACACACCAAGGTGTTCCCATTGTATATGGAGAGTCAATGTTCGGGGCCCAGGATCTGCTTGTGTGCATTGGATGCTGAAAGTCAGCAGCCTGGGACTGAGATCAAGGACCCAGGACCAGGGTCAGAGTGACAGCAAATAGTGGGGAACAGTTTCACCACAGCTACATTCTATTGATCAGTTATGGATAAACAAAACCCAATCAGATTGAATCTGAAATCATTGTTTGATGTTGTATTGTGTAGAAAAAACAGTGTATTTCTCCCATAAAACAGATTGCAATTGTTCCAGTTTCCCTTATTTTAGGGAGCAGTTTCTCACTCGGTGATCCTGACCCAGTCCCTATCAGGAGGCTGTGTCCTCCCTATCTGGGAGCTATATCTTTATGTAATCTGCCTTTACAGAGCAGCATGAACTGCAAGGTTAATAATGACCCAATGTGTAATAAGCTGCAGACTGAATGAGCTGTTGTCTCCCAGTGCAACACTGCTTCAGAAATAACAGGAGATCCAACAATTAGCCAACAATCATGACACGCGTGGATTTTTTTGTGAAGTCGAGACCACTTACGACCCAAGCACTCAAGGTCCTATTCCACGGACAGTGTACCAGGGGATCTCAGAGACGCCGTAATCATGAGCATCTTCAAGCAAGGAGACAAGTCCGACTGCGATAATTACAGAGGAGTTTCCCTGCCGTCTGCCGCAGGGAAAATCATCGCAAGAATCCTCCTCAATCGTCTCCTCCCATACTTTAGGGGCACTGGGTCCTGCAGTGGGTCAGACAGTGACCTTTCCCCTCTGGGACCTGGGTTCACATCCAGCGCAGGCTGATAAGATGGAAGTCTCCTCTTTCTGCTGACTGCAAGGGTCCGGTGTGAAAAGGGCAGCACGAGTTCTTAGTGTGCACGGGCCTACAACACACAACTCTCCCGAATTTGTCCCGAATTGCCGCACTCAGCGAGGCTTCAGGATGGGTGATGTGGGAAATGGGGATATAAAATCCACAATGGTGCAGTAGGGGATGTTCTTCTGAGGTTGGGACAGGCGAGAGAATCTTCACTGTGCTGTGACTGACCTGGGAGAGCTTGATGCTGACTCTGGGGGCTGAATCCTAACTCCCAAAAACGGGTGGGTTGGGGTCAAGTGAGAGGTTAAAGTTCAAGGGGGCGATTTTCCCTGGGTACTTTAGGTGCGAAAGAGTCTCTGATGTGGCCAAGATGGAGTGGTGAGCTGAAATGAACAGCATTTAGCGTTGGTAAAGGAGGTTTAGCCGGCGCTAGGAACGGCCTCCCGGAGGATTGTTAAGCTGCTGATTGTCACTGAAATTGCCGGCCAGGACTCATTGAGGAGGCTGCTCGGAACTTTGGTGGCGAGCGCTTATCCCAACACCCTCTCCTAACAGCGACCAGCTGATTGTCAGTAAACTAGTCCTTGCTGAGCATTTCGAGCACTACTTAAAGGTATATCACCTTTTACTGTTAACTTGCTGCTGGAGGTTTGAGGAGGACTTTTGAAACACATCGGGAGACTTTCTGGGACACTTTGTGAAGACCTCACCAACACCTGGACAATGAGCTTCACAACTTGGCCCCTTTACTGAGGCTTCTCAGTTTAAAAATAGTTCCCTTTGAAGTATTGGGGAGACCCGAACCTCGTTAGATGCCGTGTATGCCGATGACCAAAGGCATATTTTCAGACATGAAGTTCTCAAAATATCCCGTCATATCCCATCAGCTCTACACTGGGTTTAAACAACATTCATTTCTCAATTTCTGCTTTAAACGAACAGACTGAGCATAAATCCTGTCTGGGTGTGGAAAGTTTAATCAGGCTTTGCTGCCTTGTTTGGGCTGGTGCGTGACAGATAGGCAGATCTCAGGAAGAGGAACAACTGACCTCATGTTAACTCGGTCCTGCTTCCTGCTGCCCGATAACAGGACGGCATTGTCTGTGGTCAGAGAGACCCAGAATCCAGCTTCCCAGGCTGGGTTAGAGCAGGGGGAACAGACAGGGACTTGGATTGAATCATTTGCAAGAAGAAAAAATTAGAGTTTTAATGTTTCACAGAGAATTATGATTTCATGCCATTTAATTGTGATATTCAGAGCTTCCCTGGGCTCAGTGGGTAAATGAACCGCCGGGTGTGGTACTGAGTCACACAGACCACAGGTCTTGGGGCTGATCCCAACTAGGGCAGTGGTATGGGACTGAAACTGGTCTCAGTTTCGACTGGGCTTGGGAGGGGGAAGTGTACATGTGGATGGGATTAGGATCAGACAAGATGCCTCCCATTGTTGAATAACCTGCCTACACTTACAGTCTCGGCTCCTGCCTGAAGAACAACAACTTGCTGGGACCGTACAGGGGGAGATAAGCACAGACCCGCAGACACCCCCCGATCTTTGGATCAGATAACCTGGAGAGTGAGAAAACCTTTTCATCAAAGCACAACAACAACAACTTGCATTTATAAAGCACCTGTAACGTAGTAAAACATCCCAACATCTGAAAAGATGTCTACCCTTGGGAACCATGCATGGTGGGAGATGGTTTACAACACAGCTCAGCACCCAGGGGCTAGAATAATATCAGTGAGTTTTGTCACAGCCCAGATAATTGTCCTCATCAGTCTAATTGGTGCAGGGTGTCGGTTCAAACGGTTCATTAAGAGACTGTCACAGAAAACCCAGAACTTGGAATTGGTGCTTTGATTAAAGGACGAGGGGGAGTTTGAACATTCTGAACCCTCCCTACCTGAGGAATAGGTGAGAACCATTAAAAACACCAAGAGAAGGACTTGGAGCTGGAAATTTCCAATGTACATCTGTGTGTGGGATTGAAAGGGTTAATTTCAAAACAGGCTGCTCGCCAGCTCCGACACAGAGAGAGAGAGAGAGAGAGGGAGGGAGAGAGAGAAACGCGAGTCTCTCACATGTTGTTGGCTGCTCGCCAGCTCCGACACAGAGAGAGAGGGAGAGAGAGAGAGAAACGCGAGTCTCTCGCATGTTGTTGGCTGCTCGCCAGCTCCAAGAGAGAGAGAAACCTCGGGAGATAAGGCAGAGAGCAAGTCTCTCACTTGTTGTTTTCAGGGTCTGTCTCAGTTAGAGAGATTATTTTTAAAATTAGATCATTAAGTGAGATTGTAGCCGTGATTTAGTCAATGGTTATAGATATTTTACACTTGCAACCTAAATAATCAATGATGTAAGACATTACCCAAGAGCATATATTACCTCTGTCAGATATATTGCCGTGGTTGAATCATGAACTTACTGTTATATATGTAAACCTGTAAATTCCTTGTTTAACCACCAGAGGGCTCATCCCCTGGAGTCCCAAGGGATCCCACAATCCCTTGGGAGCACCTGTACATAAGGAGGCCTCACAGGCTGGAGAGGCACTCTGGAGACCTGTAATAATGGACTGCGGTGACACCTTACTTTGAGCTCACAGTATCTGGTCAGACTCTTTATTCAATATATAACAACTGACGATGAGATACAGATGACGAACCCCACCGCAACGATGCAGAGAACAGTGGGCATCCTGGTGAAATTTTCCGAGGGAGATGATTGGGAAACTTTCGTGGAGCAACTCGACCAATACTTCGTGGCCAACGAGCTGGAAGGAGAAGCGAACACTGCCAAACGAAGGGCGATCCTCTTCACCGTTTGCGGGGCACCAACGTATGGCCTCATAAAAAATCTACTTGCTCCAGCGAAATCCACAGAGAAGTCATATGATGATTTGTGCACACTGGTCCGGAGCATCTAAACCCGAAGGAAAGCGTTCTAATGGCGAGGTACAGATTCTACACGCACAAGAGGTCTGAAGGCCAGGAAGTGGTGAGCTACGTCGTCGAGCTAAGACGCCTTGCAGGACATTGCGAATTTGAAGGACATTTGGAGCACATGCTCAGGGACTTCTTTGTACTTGGTATTTGCCATGAAGTAATACTTCCCAAACTTTTGACTGTGGAGACCTCAACCTTGAATAAAGCCATAGCGATAGCCCAGGCATTCATCGCCACCAGTGACAATACCAAACAAATCTCTCAGCACACGAGTGCTGCTGCAAGTGCTGTGAACAAAGTAATGTTGTTTTCGAATCGTAATATACAGGGCAGGCCCCACATGCCTGCAGCTGCACGTTCACAGATGTCTCAGAGTCCACCATCAAGGGTGATGAATGCAAGGCCATTAACACCTTGTCAGCGCTGCAGGTGTGATCATCATTTCCATTCATGCCGCATCAAAGGCTATGTTTGTAAGGGCTGTAGAAAAATGGGACACCTCCAACGTATATGCAAGCGAGCTGCAAACCCTGCTAATCCTGCAAACCATTATGTTGCAGAGGAGGACAGATCCACAGTGGATCACAACGAACCAGAGTCTCAGACTGAGGAGGCAGAGGTATATGGGGTGCACACATTTACCACAAAGTGTCCCCCGATAATGCTGAAGGTTGAATTAAATGGACTCCCGGTGTCAATGGAGCTGCACACAGGCGCAAGCCAGTCCATAACGAGCCAAAAGACTTTCGACATATTGTGGTGCAGCAAGGCCTCAAGGCCAGCCCTGACTCCCATTCGTACTAAACTGAGAATGTACACAAAGGAACTGATTCCCGTAATCGGCAGTGCTACTGTAAAGGTCTCCTATGATGGAGCAGTGCACAAGTTACCACTCTGGGTGGTACCAGGCGATGGCCCCACACTGCACGGCAGGAGTTGGCTGGGGAAGATATGTTGGAGCTGGGATGACTGTCCGTCGATGACAGTTTATGTGCCCAGATTTAAACAAGTTCCCCTCGCTGTTCGAACCAGGCATCGGGAAATTCCAAGGGGCAAAAGTGCAGATCTACCTGATTCCGGGAGCGCAACCCATCCATCACAAGGCGAGAGCAGTACCGTACATGATGAGAGAGAGGGTGGAGATCGAGCTGGACCGGCTGCAACGAGAGGGCATCATTTTGCCGATCGAATTCAACGAGTGGGCCAGTCTGATTGCTCCAGTCCTAAAGGACGACGGCACCATCAGAACCTATGGTGATTACAAAGTAACTATCAATCGTTTCTCCCTGAAGGATCAATACCCGCTACCAAAGGCAGATGACCTATTTGCGACCCTGGCGGGAGGAAAAACATTCACGAAGCTGGACTTGACCTCGGCCTACATGATGCACGAGTTGGAGGAATCATCGAAGGGCCTCACCTGCATCAACACGCACATTTACAATAGATACCCATTTGGGATTCGATCAGCTGTGGCGATATTCCAGAGGATCATGAAAAGTTTACTGAAGTCGGTCCCGCACACCATGGTCTTCCAGGACGACATCTTGGTTACAGGTCGGGACACCGTCGAGCATCTGCAGAACCTGGAGGAGGTTCTTAGTCGACTTAATCGCATGGGGCTCAGATTAAAATGCTCGAAGTGCGTTTTCCTGGTGCCTGAGGTGGAGATCCTGGGGAGAAGAATCACGGCGGACGGCATCAGGCCCACCGATTCGACTGCGGAGGCAATCGAGAACACACCGAGACCACAGAACGTGACAGAGCTGCGGTCGTTTCTAGGACTCCTGAACTACATTGGTAACTTCTTACCGGGTCTTAGCACACTGTTAGAACCACTGCACTCTTTACTGCGTAAAGGAGATGAATGGGTATGGGGTAAAAGCCAAGAAAATGCCTTTGTAAAAGCTAGAAAACTGTTATGCTCAAACAAATTGCTTGTGTCGTACGATCCATGTAAGCGTTTGGTACTAGCATGTGATGCATTGTCATACGGTGTCGGGTGTGTATTGCAACAAGCTAATGAATCTGGGAAATTGCAACTGGTTGCTTATGCATCTAGAGGTCTGTCTAAGGCTGAGAGGGCCGACAGCATGATCGACAAAGAAGCGTTAGCGTGTGTTTATGGGGAAAAGAAAATGCATCAATATCTGTTTGGGCTCAAATTTGAATTGGAAACCGACCATAAGCCACTGATATCCCTCTTTTCTGAAAGTAAAGGGATAAATACGAATGCATCGGCACTCATCCAGAAATGGGCGCTCACATTGTCCGCATGCAACTACGCCATCCGCCAAAGGCCAGGCACAGAAAACTGTGCCGATGCTCTCAGTCGGCTGCTGTTGCCCACCACAGGAGTGGAGATGGCACAGCCCGTAGATTTAGTTATGGTAATGGAAGCATTTGGGAGTGAGCAATCACCTGTCACTGCCCGACAGATTAGAACCTGGATGTGCCAGGACCCATTACTGTCCCTAGTAAAAAACTGTGTGCTCCACGGGAGCTGGTCTAGTGTCCCATTAGAAATGCAGGAAGAAATAAAGCCGTACCAGCGGCGCAAGGATGAACTGTCTATTCAGGCAGACTGCCTTCTATGGGGTAATCGGGTAGTGGTACCAAAAAAGTGCAGGGACACTTTCATTAGTGATCTCCACAGTACCTACCCAGGCATTGTAATGATGAAGGCGATAGCCAGATCCCACGTGTGGTGGCCCGGTATCAATGCAGACTTCGAATCCTGCGTGCACAAATGTAACACATGTTCACAGTTAAGCAATGCACCCAGGGAGGCGCCACTAAGGTTGTGGTCTTGGCCATCCAAACCATGGTCTCGGGTCCATGTCGACTATGCAGGCTCATTCTTGGGAAAAATGTTCCTAGTGGTTGTAGATGCATACTCCAAATGGATTGAATGTGAGATAATGTCGGCAAGTACGTCCGCTGCCACCACTGAAAGCCTGCGGGCCATGTTTGCCACGTAAGGCCTGTCTGGCGTCCTTGTGAGTGACAATGGGCCGTGCTTCACCAGTGCCGAGTTCAAAGAGTTCATGACCCGTAATGGGCTCAAACATGTCACATCTGCCCCGTTTAAACCAGCATCCAATGGTCAGGCAGAGAGAGCAGTGCAAACAATCAAGCAGAGCTTGAAGAGGGTAACTGAAGGCTCACTGTACTCGCCTATCCCGAGTCCTGCTTAATTACCGCACGAGACCCCACTCGCTCACTGGGGTTCCCCCTGCTGAACTGCTCATGAAAAGGGCACTTAAGACAAGGCTTTCGTTAGTCCACCCTGATCTACACGAACAGATAGAGAGCAGGTGGCTTCAACGGAATACATATCATGATCGCACAAATGTGTCACGCGAAATCGAGATTAATGATCCTGTATTTGTGTTGAACTATGGACAAGGTCCCAAGTGGCTTCCCGGCACTGTCATGGCCAAAGAGGGGAGTAGGGTGTATATCCTCCTGGAGAGTGGCCACTGTTTACTGACCCCTCTTGCTCTCAGCAGAGAGAGCCTGACACAGGGCTGGTCCAGTGAGAACAGGAGCAGTTTGCTCCGTTCGGCCTCATCGCAGTCATTTGTCCCTGACGACTACGAGTGCGGGAACTGTATCCGCCTCCAGCTCCTGATGAACTGCATTGTGGAACTCGAGCTGCGGGTGGATTCACTCTGGAGCATCCACGATGCTGAGAATGACGTGAATAGCACGTTTAGCGAGTTGGTCTTACCGCAGGTAAAGGGTACACAGCCAGATAGGGAATGGAAGACCAACAGGAAGAGCAGTGCAAGGAAGGTAGTGCAGGGGTTCCCTGCGGTCATCCCCCTGCAAAACAGATACACCGCTTTGAGTACTGTTGAGGGGGATGACTCATCAGGGGAGAGCAGCAGCAGCCAGGTTCATGGCACCGTGGCGGGCTCTGCTGCACAGGAGGGCAGGAAAAAGAGTGGGAGAGCGATAGTGATAGTGGATTTTATTGTAAGGGGAATAGATAGGCGTTTCTGTGGCCGCAACCGAGACTCCAGGATGGTATGTTGCTTCCCTGGTGCAAGCGTCGAGGATGTCTCGGAGCGGGTGCAGGACATTGTGAAAAGGGATGGTGAACAGCCAGTTGTCGTGGTGCATATACGTACCAACGATATAAGTAAAAAACAGGATGAGGTCCTACGAGACGAATTTAGGGAGCTAGGAGTTAAATTAAAAAGTAGGACCTCAAAAGTAGTAATCTCGGGATTGCTACCAGTGCCACGTGCTAGTCAGAGTAGGAATCACAGGATAGCGAAGATGAATACGTGGCTTGAGCAGTGGTGCAGAGGGGAGGGATTCAAATTCCTGGGACATTGGAACCGGTTCTGGGGTAGGTGGGACCAGTACAAACCGGACGGTCTGCACCTGGGCAGGACCGGAACCAATGTCCTAGGGGGAGTGTTTGCTAGTGCTGTTTGGGAGGAGTTAAACTAATATGGCAGGGGGATGGGAACCTGTGCATGGAGACAGAGAGGAATAAAATAGAGACAGAAGCAAAAGATAGAAAGGAGAATAGTAAAAGTGGAGGGCAGAGAAACCCAAGGCAAAAAACAAAAAGAGCCACTTTTCAGCAGAATTCAAAAGGGTCAAAGTGTGTTAAAAAGTCAAGCCTAAAGGCTCTGTGCCTCAATGCGAGGAGTATTCGGAATAAGGTGGACGAATTAACTGCGCAGATCGCAGTTAACGGGTATGATGTGATTGGCATCACGTAGACATGGCTCCAGGTTGACCAAGGCTGGGAACTCAACATCCAAGGGTATTCAGCATTTAGGAAGGATAGACAGAAAGGAAAAGGAGGCGGGGTGGCGTTGCTGGTTAAAGAGGAAATTAATGCAATTGTAAGGAAGGACATTAGTTTGGATGATGTGGAATCGGTATGGGTGGAGCTATGGAATACCAAAGGGCAGAAAACGCTAGTGGGAGTTGTGTACAGGCCACCAAATAGTAGTAGTGAGGTTGGGGACAGCGTCAAACAAGAAATAAGGGATGTGTGCAATAAAGGTACAGCAGTAATCATGGGTGACTTTAATCTACATATTAATTGGGCTAACCTAACTGGAAGCAATGCGGTGGAGGAGGATTTCCTGGAGTGTATTAGGGATGGATTTCTAGACCAATATGTCGAGGAACCAACCAGAGAGCTGGCCATCCTAGACTGGGTGATGTGTAATGAGAAGGGACTAATTAGCAATCTTGTTGTGCGAGGCCCCTTGGGGCAGAGTGACCATAATATGGTAGAATTCTTTCTTAAGATGGAGAGTGACAAAGTTAATTCAGAAACTAGGGTCCTGAACCTAAGCAAAGATAACTTTGATGGTATGAGGTACGAATTGGCGAAATTAGACTGGCAAATGATACTTAAAGGGTTGACGGTGGATAGGCAATGGCAAACCTTTAAAGATCATATGGACGAACTTCAACAATTGTCCATCCCTGTCTGGAGTAAAAATAAAATGGGGAAGGTGGCTCAACTGTGGCGAACAAGGGAAATTAAGGATAGTGTTAAATCCAAGGAAGAGGCATACAAATTAGCCAGAAAAAGCTGGAAGACTGGGAGAAATTTAGAATACAGCAGAGGAGGACAAAGGGTTTAATTAAGAGGGGGAAAATAGAGTACAAGAGGAAGCTTGCCGGAAACATAAAAAATGACTGCAAAAGCTTCTATAGATATGTCAAGAGAAAAAGATTTGTGAAGACAAATGTTGGTCCCTTGCAGTCGGACTCGGGTGAATTTATAATGGGGAACAAAGAAATGGCAGACCAATTGAACAAGTACTTTGGTTCTGTCTTCACAAAGGAAGACACAAATAACCTTCCCGATGTACGAGGGGTCCAAAGGTCCAGTGAGAAGGAGGAACTGAAGGAAATCCTTATTAGGCGGGAAATTGTGTACGGGAAATTGATGGGATTGAATGCAGATAAATCCCCAGCGCCTGATAGTCTACATCCCAGAGTACTTAAGGAAGTGGCCCTAGAAATAGTGGATGCATTGGTGATAATTTTTCAACAGTCTATCGACTCTGGATCAGTTCCTATGGACTAATGTAACACCACTTTTTAAAAAAGGAGGGAGAGAGAAAACGGGTAATTATAGACCAGTTAGCCTGACATCAGTAGTGGGGATAATGTTGGAATCAATCATTAAGGATGAAATAGCAGCACATTTGGAAAGCAGTGATAGAATTGGTCCAAGTCAGCATGGATTTATGAAGGGGAAATCATGCTTGATAAATCTTCTGGAATTTTTTGAGGATGTAACTAGTAGAGTGGACAGGGGAGAACCAGTGGATGTGGTGTATTTGGACTTTCAAAAGGCGTTTGACAAGGTCCCACACAAGAGATTGTTGTGCAAAATCAAAGCACATGGTATTTGGGGTAATGTACTGATGTGGATAGAGAACTGGTTGGCAGACAGGAAGCAGAGAGTCAGGATTAACGGGTCCTTTTCAGAATGGCAGGCAGTGACTAGTGGAGTGCCGCAGGGCTCAGTGCTGGGACCCCAGCTTTTTACAATATATATTAATGATTTGGATGATGGAATTGAGTGTAATATCTCCAAGTTTGCAGATGACACTTAACTGGGTGGTGGTGTGAGCTGTGAGGAGGACGCTAAGAGGCTGCAGGGTGACTTGGACAGGTTAGGTGAGTGGGCAAATACATGGCAGATGCAGTATAATGTGGATAAATGTGAGGTTATCCACTTTGGGGGCAAAAACACGAAGGCAGAATATTATCTGAATGGCGGCAGATTAGGAAAAGGGGATGTGCAGTGAGACCTGGGTGTCATGATTCATCAGTCATTGAAGGTTGGCATGCAGGTACAGCAGGTGGTGAAGAAGGCAAATGGTATGTTGGCCTTCATAGCAAGAGGATTTGAGTATAGGAGCAGGGAAGTCTTACTACAGTTGTACAGGGCCTTGGTGAGGCCCCACCTGGAATATTGTGTTCAGTTTTGGTCTCCTAATCTGAGGAAGAACGTTCTTGTCATTGAAGGAGTGCAGCGAAGGTTCACCAGACTGATTCCTGGGATGGCAGGACTGACATATGAGGAGAGACTGGATCAACTGGGCCTGTATTCACTGGAGTTTAGAAGGATGAGAGGGGGTCTCATAGAAACGTATAAGATTCTGACGGGACTGGACAAGTTAGATGTGGGTAGAATGTTCCCGATGTTGGGGAAGTCCAGGACCAGGGGATATGGGGTAAGCCATTTAGGACTGAGATGAGGAGAAACTTCTTCACTCAGAGAGTTGTTAACCTCTGGAATTCCCTACCGCAGAGAGTTGTTGATGCTAGTTCATTGGATATATTCAAGAGGGAGTTAGATATGGCCCTTGCGGCTAAAGGGATCAAGGGGTATGGAGAGAAAGCAGGAACAGGGTACTGAAGGAATGATCAGCCATAATCTTAGTGAATGGTGGTGCAGGCTCGAAGGGCCGGATGGCCTACCCCTGCACCTATTTTCTATGTTTCTATGTTTCTATTTATGTCTCCTACCTGCTCTACTTCCATAAAGTGGACAGAGGGGTCTCCTTTTTGGTTAAGTTTATTCACATGGGCCACCATCTGCCGCAGCTGGGTTGCATTGTGAGGAAGCACATATTGGTTCTGTAGGGGACCCTCAGCCTGACCCACTGTGGGTGGTCTGAATCTACTCTGCCTGATGGGGCACATTGGGGCTGGTCCCGGAGGTTTAGATTCCAGCATTTCACCCTGCCTCTCCACCAGGATCCCCAATGGGGCTGTGGGAGAGGGCCTGTAAGATTCTTCCTCCCTAACCTCCTCCCCACAGCCTGTTTCACTATGCTCCCCGCTCCGCACCTCGGCTGGGCTGATAAGGCGCACCACTCCTGTACTGGGTGCCTTGCTTTCAGCCCAGCCAAGGGCTTTTGCCTCAGCTAGGGCCAGAGCTTCGGTGTTGGGCTGGGTGGGGATTCGAGTCTCGGGCAGAACTTTTGGCACTGGCTAGAACAAGGGCTGCTTTGGCTTCAGCCAGAGCCAGGGTGAGCCGATCAATTTGTTCTTGAAAGGAACAATGATCCACCTCTGCCCTGCTGTGGCATGCCTGAAGCGCAGCCTATAGCTGGAGACTCTTACCCTCTCCCAACCTTCCCTGGTTCTGAGCCTGGGCAAGTTCCTCCTGCAATCCCCTGACGTAACCTTTTCCCTCAGTTACCTGGGACTGAAGGTACTCCCTGTGGTTGTGTAAGGGGTTTTCACAGGGTTGTTGTGCCTTGGGTATCTCTCTCTGGTCTTCTGCCCTCACAGCTTATGCCTGGCCTGTGAGGTACCCTGAGTGCTGCAAGAGCACCCCTGGAGAGACTGTGTCCACAGCTTATGAAGGGGGTTTTGAGACTCGTGCGTCCCCACAGCTTATGCCTAGCCTGTGAGGCACCGTGAGTGTCAAACACTCCTAACCCCTTCTTCCCTAGCCTGTGACACACAGTTGAGCGTTTTCGAGGCGCTCCGAGCTTCCCTTACACGGTTCTGACATAAGACTCACGATCAGGAGATGTAATACAATAGAACTGAGACAAGGTGATTCCAAGAGGAACTTTAGGCTTCCAATTTATTTGACAAGGAGTAACTCAACAAACAGCAATACACCAACAAAACAATCCCCCTAAATCCCACTAAAACGGACCCAACGAAAATCTTTACACCAGTTTAGCAGTACAATGCCCAACCTCCCACCTTTCCTGGCCTAACTGAGTTGGGAGTTCTGGGGACCAGAGGTTATACTCACTACTGTGCCTTCCGCAGTCTGGTGGTTTGTTTCTTCTATCTTCGGTGCCTTCGGACACTGGTTTTCCTTCAGTGTCGAGAGGCTTGCTGGTTGTGGTTGTTGGATGACGAGGACAGGGAAAATCATCACTTCTCTTTCACTACGTCAGAAACCCTTTTTTTTCATAGCCAGATTATCCAGTCCGCCTCTCCTGCTGAAGTCGATTCTTCTCATTGGTGGATTTATTGAATTTGAAAAATGCAGCAGTTTTAGATTGTTTTTTTTTTTCCACTGATAACCTACTCAAGGTTTGAGTGGGTGTTGATTGCATTGGCCTCCTGTAGCCATTGTGCTAGTCTGGCCTGAGCCAGATATTTCTATGCCTGATGAAAAAAGGTGTTGGAATATGTATGTGGCATTGTTTAAATGCTAATGTTTTCAAGGGGCAAGTTTCGAGGGTATACAGTTCCCAGACAATTTGATTAGTTCCAATGTCCAAACTGGCCCTTTTTATATTGACTCCACCCCTTTTCTTGCAGACCCAACATACACCTTTTAAAATCCCAAATTCGATTAAAGTTCGTAGTTTCTTCCATGTGCACTTTAGGATTTCAAACTTTCTGGTAGATAGTTCCAAATTAAATTCCCTTTCCTATGAGTCCAAACACTGCGGGGGGGGTCTCCATTCATTTGTGTCCCAAAGTTTTCCTTCCATCGGTTTCAATTCACAGCACAGACTGATCACACAGCCCTTTTCCTTCTGGGTAAAATGAGGGGGTTTTCGTCCTCCCCTACATAATCCCCCATCTGACACAGTCAGACACCACTCGAGTGTGTCAAAGTTCAGGGTGGTGAGAAAACCCTAGGTCTCCCAAATTGCCCAACTTTCCCCAATTTAACTCTAAACTGATCCCATCGATATATATCGTAATTCCTTTTAACGCGCTACTAAACACAGAAATCCAACAGGTTACAATACACGACAGCAACATACATATATGTACTTAAGGTTACAGCAGTAATTGTACATTGAGTCTCATTTCAGTCTCAAACGTAAAACAAAGAAACCTGCCCTGCTAACTCCCCAGGGGCAATGTATGAAAAACGCAGTCATCCCTGGGAATAACAAAACCGCCTAAGTGTCACGGTCAAGCTTTGTTTACACAGCTTGAGTGTTTAGCAATGGCTCTCCTGGCTGTGTAGTAGCCTGAGGAACTGCGTTCTTTTTCTTTTTCTCCTCAGCTTACAGCTTGTAACTAGCAGATAAGCTACAATCAGGAGTTGGCCGATTACTAAGGCATGCGATCCCACCCGGATCCATGCAGGTATGTCTGCCCGTATTCCCAAATCCCACCATGCTGGGGGTTTAATCTGGGCAATCTGCCCTGCTAGAATTTCAGTTTTCTGCTCCATGGTGTAAAAATGTTTTTGAGACAAATCCACTGCCTGGAGGAGGGCTGTAAGTTTCTCAGTTAGTGGGGCAATGGGATAGCCAAAACTGGGCGACATATTATTGTAGATGGCTGAGGTTGTTTTGTACCGTGAGGTGAATCGTGGAAGGTTCAGGGATGGGTGTGATTCTGGTGTGTGCCACTTGAACTTCTGCCCTGGGTTTAAAGCAAAAGCTGCTGTACAGTATTGGACACCACCTTCCCGGTCCGTGTTCATACCGTTGGGCACTTGTGGTGACACAATATGTCCCATCGCCTACATATGCTACCTGTGGAGGCATGTGGTTAGGGGCCATTACCTCCATTGTGCAATTGATGGGCTCTGCCCCAGCAGTGCTGAACCCGCATTGTGGCCTTGCAAAAGTCTTCAAGTGGTGGGGGGCACAGGATTACCTGTGCTCCCCTGCTCCGACAACCCGAGAGGTCTGTACCTGTCACAGTGTGCTCCCACATTATGACATAAGGTGGGACCTCTTGGAATCGAACATGCACCCCTCCACGAATGACTCCCACATTCTCCACTCGGTACAGGGGTGCTGGTCGTGGGGACGCCCCCATCACGGGCATCCTGACCACCACACTCATGGTGGTATGATTTGACTTTCCACAGTCCACCGGTACCGGGTAGGCTTCCGACGCTACACGAAGTTGGCAAGGACTCAAAACATTATCATAAGGGTGCAGTGCTGCTAAGTGCTGGTTGCTGATCCAGGAGGGGACCTGTCCCTGTCTCAGATCCTCGAGGTTACTCCGTCCCTCTCCCAGCAACCAGGCCCCATAGAGCACGCACACTTCATTTTGGGCGGCTTGATCGGAGGCGTTTCTACCCTCCCGAATCAAGGCGTTTACAGCCCTGGCCTGTGCCTCCAATTGAGAGATAATCTCCTTTGTGTGAATCATCATTGCCACCTCTTCGTGGAGCGCGGATCCCACTACGGTATTCTCGTCCCCCAGGACTTTGCGCAGCTGATTCTTTAACCCATTTATCTGGAGGGCCAGCTGCATGTTATCCAAACTGTTTATGTCGGACGCCCCGGTGTTAAACCCCGTGAAAATATCATTTAAAGTGCCACGCCTCTGCCTGCCCTGTTCGGCCCTATCCCACTGTTTATACAAGTCTGCCACTCTCACTCTGGAAGTGGCCACAGTGATCTCCGGGCAGGGGATGGAGGCCTCTCCGTAGGTAAAGTCCTTATGGTTGGAGTACTTGGTGGAGTTCGATCCCAACCACCCAGGCCATTTCCCCTCGTGGGAGTAGGTGATCCGGCCATCCGCCGCCGGAGTCCCTTCTCCTGTGGTCACTGTCGGCGCTCTGCCCCCGGAGCATCCGAAAACTAGGGAGTCCTCGGTGTCCCCTCGGTGCCCGGTGCTGATCCTTAGCGATACCAGCATCACTAAGGTCCAGTAGGAAGGTGTTGACATCTGAAAGGCAAGAAGAACATGGCCTTGCCTTGAGAGACCTCTCCAGGCTCGGCCCACTTACATGTTCCAAACACAAAATTGCTGTACCCAACCGTCACTGCCTTACCTAAACACATATACTCACAACACAAAGTAACAAAACAGGAAGGGAAAATATACACACCGCCACCCGTCCCCGGGTGGCCAGGCTATATCCTGTCACTGTACAGGCGTCGTCGACCACTCGGCTGACCGTACCCTGGGGACCAGGATGCCCTCCGCTGAGGGGCTCATATGGTCCCCCTTAATGAGTCTTGTGCTGCCCTCCAAGGCCCTCCCGAGCCCCGGATCGGTCTGGAGCGGGAGGCTAAGTAAACAGGGGACCACAGCGCCCTGGGCTGTGGCACTCTGTTACTCCTCCTTACTGTCGGTGCAGAGTCCCACGTTATGGGCTGCAATGCCATCTCCTCCAACTCTTGGGCTAGCCCCAGCTGATCCACCATGGGAGGTTCAGCTTCCCCTTGAACCTTGCTAATGGTAGAGCCTTTCTCCCTACTTCTGTTCGTGGGCTGCGAACCTCTACCCAGTGGTGGGATAGCCTTACAGGAGCAGTGAACCAACCCCGGCTGTAGAGCTTCGAGGCCCGCTGCCTCCTCCGGAGCCTCCAAATCCACCGGGGCCTGTTCTTCCCCCAGTGCCTGATTCCCTTCCCTTGCTCGTCCCCTCTGTTTTTTTACCTCTTTTGGGGTCAAACAATTTACACTGATTAACGTGATACCACTTCACCCGGCGAGACAGTCGAACATAGACCATAGGGCTAGCCTTGTCGACTATGCTGTATGGTCCCATATATAATGCTTCAAAAACCCCGACCCGAGCATAGTTCCTCACCATGTCCTGGTCCCCTATCTCCCATTCATGGTGTTTGCTGGGTTCTAGCAGCAATCGGTTGCTCTGATGCTGTCTGCCCATGTTACTAGCAGCCTACCAGTGAATTTGTTTGAGGTGTTCAAACAGGTTCCTGACAAACCGGTCCCAGTTCACCTCTCGGAGCTGCCCTTCGGTGAGAACCGGCGCCAACACATGCACTGGGGTTCTCATGATCCGGCCCGTCATCAGCTCATGGGGTGAGTACCCTGTGCTCTTTGACTGACTGGCCCGGATTCCCATGAGGACCAACGGTAAGACCTCCACCCACTTGTTCGGTGAGTCTCCCGTCTCCTTGCGCAGCCTTTCCTTAAAGGTCCGGTTCAGGCGTTCTACGGGGCCTGAGGACTGAGGGTTGTAGGCGACATGCAATTTGACTCTTATCCCCAGCACCTTTAGGGTGGCCTGCATCACCTGGCCGGTGAAGTGGCTTCCCCGGTCGGACTCCACGATTTGAGGTAGACCCCACCGAGAGAACACCTCCCTCACCAGGATTTTTGCAGTCCCCACCACGGTAGCTGTTCGGCAAGGGAAGGCTTCCACCCACTTGGAAAACACATCCACCAGGACGAGGCAGTATTTATAACCTCCCTGGGCGGCAGGTAGGGGTCCGATGTAGTCGATCTGGATCGACTGCCATGGTCCTTCTACCCGCCTGACGTGTCCCATAGACGCCTTCCTTTTCTGAGGGTCTGGGTTGTTTGCAGCGCAAACCAGATAGCCCGCACAGAAGTTGCAGACATCTTCCCGGAGGTCTGGCCACCACCCTGCCTTTTCTACCCGTTGCCAGGTAGATTCCGGCCCAGGGTGAACCGCACCTGGACCCTCATGGGCCAGCTGAAGGAATTCCCTCCGGTGTTGTGGCGGCACTACCCATTTGTCCCCTTTAAACAACATGCCTTCCCGCACAGCAATATCTACAGCACTGTATGGGCCCTCCGCCTTTTCCCCCCTTTTTATAGCAGCCAAGGCCTTCAGGATCGGTTCCTGCATCTGGACTACTTTAAGGTCCGGGGCCGCAGCCGCCCCTACGCTCCCTTGTGTCCCTGGCTTGCTTCTTGCTGCTGCTATCCTGCCTGCCTCGTATGGGTCCCATAGGCGACCTGTATGAGCACCTTCCCTTGCCAGCAGGTCTGTCTGCTGGTTACCTTCCCCCCGTGGCTCAGTTTTGGATTGGGCCTTTACCTTATGGATATATACATCCCTGGTTTCTCCCATTGCAGCCACGATCTTTTCTAGCAGGGGTTTGGTCACAAGGGGCTTCCCATCCGCAGAGGTGTACCCCCGGCATGACCAAATCGCCAGATACTCTGTACACGAATTGCAAGTGAACATGCTGTCCGAGCAAATCGTGTATGGGGTAGGGAATTCCTCGGGGTGTGTGACCACATACATCACCGCCGAGAGTTCCGCCTGCTGGGCACTCAGGGTGCATGGGAGTTTAAGAGCCAAGGCAATTCCTGCCTTGGGATCCCAAACTCCGCAGCCCGTGAGTCTTGTACCCGCGGACACTGAACTGGAGCCATCAACGTAGATCTCGCGGCCTGTGGGGTGTATCCCTGCCCGAAATCCAAAGTTAATGTCCCATACTCCCTCCACAGAGCATCGATGCGGCTGCCCTGAATAGATTAAATTTGCTGCGAGCCTGGGCTCGCAGAGGCCCTTGACCTTTAAAGTCATTTTGGAGAGGAGGAGGGTCCAGCGAGTGATTCTAGCACTGCTCACTGTCCCGTCCTTAATCCTCCCATCCAACAGCATCTGCGTCGGTGTATGATGGGTGAGGAGTGTAATGGGGGATATTCCAGTAAAGATCTGAGCTCTCTTTACTGCCCAGTGGGTGGCAAGCAAGTGCCTCTCACAATTGGAGTATCCCTTTTCTACCTCCGTGAGGACCCTGGAGGAGTACACCACTGGTCTCAGCTGACCGTTTCGCTCCTGGAGCAACACTGCACTTAAGCTGTCACCACTGGCTGCCACCTCCAGGAAGAATTCCTCCCCCCATCAATTGCCCCTCGGGCTGGTGCTACCTGCAGGTCTCTCTTAAGACGGACAAATGCTGCCTCACAGCCCTCGTCCCATTCCCACTCGACCCCCTTGTGTAGGAGTCTGAGCAGAGGGGCGGCAGTTGCTGCATAGTCCTCGATGAAGTCCCTACGGTAGCCAGTGATTCCCAGGAAAGACCTTACCCCCGACACATCCCTAGGGACAGGGAGTTCCTGCACTGCCTTTCTTCTAGCCTCATCAATAGCCCTTTCTCCTGCCCTTATCGTCAGGCCCAGGAATTTTACTTCTCCTAGACCTATCTGGGCTTTCTTGGGGTTAACTTTAAAACCCCCTTCCTTCAGTAAGACCAGCAGTTCGGCCAGCAGTAGACCGTGTTCCTCACTGCTATCTGTGAACAACAACAGGTCGTCCACATACTGGACCAGCTGGTGTGGCTGGCTGAAGCCTTTTAAGCAGTTCGCCATGCATTGGTGAAAGATGCTGGGACTATTATGAAAGCCCTGTGGGAGGCAGCTCCACGTATACTGCTGTTCCCGGAAGGTGAAGGCAAACTTGTACTGGTCTTCCCTCCGTACAGGGATAGACCAGAACCCGTTGGATATGTCCAACACTGTGAACATCGTTGCGGATGCAGGGATTTCCCCTATCAGATCTGCAACCGCCGCTACTATGGGGGCACAAGCTGGGATGTTTTTATTGAGCACCCTATAATCCACCGTAGCCCTCCAAGAATTGTCCGGTTTCCTAACCGGCCAAAGCGGGGAGTTGACATGGGTGGCTATGGGTCTCAAAACACCCTGCTCGACAAGCGAGCTTAAAGCTGTCTCCAAGTCTGCTTCTGCCTCTCGGGGAAAGCCAGACTGCTTTTGCGGGCAGGACATGGGATCCCCATCTATTCTAACCTCCACTCCTGTGACTCTCCCACAATCGTGTTTATGGGTGGCAAATGCTGCAAGATTTGCTTGCACATAGGCCCGGTACTCGGCCGGGGTGTTACCGACCAGAACCTCCAGGTCGTAACCCCCTTTTGGCTTCATTGTACACAGAGTCCCTTTTCCCTGTTTCTTATCAATAACCATGACTTCTCCCTCTGCTCCTGTGCCCACTGTGCCCCATAGACAGTGATTCCTCAAGACTTCTAGGATCTGGCGAGCGATGATAAAATCAGCCCCCAAGATCCCTTTTCCTACCTGCTCCCAGTTCATCAGGACGCACTTCCATTGTGTTTGGAGTGCTCCTAAACGAACTGCAAGCGGGACTGAGAAAAACCCAGCCTTCTCATTTCCTGTGAACCCAACTAGTTGATACGGCACTCCGTTTGATAGAGGTGAGGTTGCGGGGTCCTCCGAATGGACTATCGGCTGGAAGCACCAGTGTCCAAAAGGTAAGTACCCAATACACCCTCAACCTCCATCTTGACCCAGGGTCGTCCCCAGGGGTCGTATTCTAGTGGGCACAGGTACACAGGCTGGGTCTGGGCTAGTCATGGCCTCTGTACTGGCAGGTTGCTGGTGCTTCCCTGCCTGTTGCCGTGGCTACCTTCCCAGTCCCCTCCAGCGCTGTCCTCACTGCAGCTACTATCTCGTCAAGGGATGTTGAGGAGCTCGCTCCACTTCCCCCACTCTGGGCGGCTCCTGAAGGACTTCTCCCCTCCTATCTCTTTACTGGGCTCCTGCAATCCCTTTTAAAATGCCCAGCTTTCCCGCACCCGTAGCACACTCCCTCCTTATCAGACGAGCGGCCACCCTCCTGGTGCCATTCCCTTTTGGGAATCGAGTTGGATTTTACTTCATTTACCGACCTTTGGAGATTTTCTCCTCCTCCCCTCCTCCATTCCGTTGGACCAGTGCCAGTTGCCTGACCACTGCTTCCTCGGTGAGGTTGGGGTCCCGGGAATCGAACCACAGTTCTGCCCTGGCCTTGAGCCGGGGCAAGCAGTTTGCCACCAGCATCCTCAGCCAGCGGCCAGTCTGTACCGCGGAAAGATTCGCCCGGTCGAGGAGCTCCCCACAGGCTGCATGGTATACCACCCACAGCCTGTCCGCAAACACCTGCGGGGTTTCCCCTGCGAGCTGCCTTGTCCTTTCGACCCGTTCGAAAGGACTGCCGTCATCGAAGCCCATAGCCTCAAGAATGGCCCTCTGGACCTCAGTAAATGTGCGCTGCCCACTCCTGCATTCTGCCGGTAGGGCCTGGTACAATTTGCTATCCAGAGAGAAGAGCAGCAGCTTGGCTGTCTCTTCCTCGTCGCACCCATTAATTTCCCCTGCCTGCATCACCTCCATGAAGTGGATAGATGGGTCCCCGCTGCGAGTGAGTTTGGCCAATTGTCCACCATGGCCCTGAGTGATTGAACTCCATGGGGAATAATAAAATCGTTCTCCAGCGCTCCCCGACCTTGGCCACCTTCCTGTGGAGGACCGTACTTGCGCTGCCTGACCGGGCACATCCGCCCTGGTTCAGGATCTTTCTGCGCTGGTCCCTCTACCTCTGGCTGTCCCACTATACCCGGTGCAGCAGACAGTGCCTGGTCGCCTGATCCAGCCCTTAACTGACCCTCGGCTGGAGCCTCACATCCCTGCTGCCGAGCGGGACACATTGGTCCTGCCCCCAGCCCTGGGTGTGCTACTACCTGCGTGCCCCGCTCCTCCTGGTACCCCACCGGACAAACCTCCGGTGCCTCAGGAAGTGGTCGGGCGCCTCTTGCCTTTGGATTCTCCTCTACCCCCCAATACTCTCCTTTGTCCCCTGTGGACCCTCCAGGTCCTATCAGGGCGACCATCCCCTTTGCCTGGGATAGAGTGTGGGTGAGAGTTTTCATGCTCTCCTGGCAGGGACCGTGATCTGCAAACTCACTGCTACTGGCCACTTTATAGGCTGCCTGTACGTCTTTTAATTTATTCTCTAGTTTCCAAATTAACTGGGTGTACCGAGAGTTCTGTTCCCGGAGGGACCCCTCACTACCCTTGGCCTCAGTGACCTGACACTGAAGATAGTCCCGGCTATTTCGGAAGGTCTCCTCCAACTGCCGGTTCCTTTGCTGCTCCCCAGCTAATTCGGCCAGCAGGTTGTCCCAACCGCAGCCCGGATAGCAGAGAGCTCCTCTGATTTCTGAAGACTCTGTTCCAAGTCCTTCACCCGCTGGTCGAGCTTTCGGACTTGGCGGGTGAAGCAGATAAGCCAGATGGCCTTTTCCACCCTGCGGTTGTGGTCCTTCCCTGCTGTTCACTGAGCAGCAGCATCCACTGGGCGCTCTGCCCGAGTGAGGGCTTGCACCCAAGGTTTGGTGAGGTTCACCTTGCCCAAAATGTATGAGGAAATTCTCTCCTCTATTTTAATTTCCTCTCTTATCACCTCATCTGTTATATTAACATTTCCTGTTTGCTTGTGTACTGCCGCGGTCACCATGTTTTGTAAGGGGTTCTCGGGGAGTGCTGTTGTGCCTTGGGTGTCTCTCTCTGGGCTTCTGCCCTCACAGCTTATGCCTGGCCTGTGAGGTACCCTGAGTGCTGCAAGAGCACCCCTGGAGAGACTGTGTCCACAGCTTATGAAGGGGGTTTTGAGACTCCTGCGTCCCCACAGCTTATGCCTAGCCTGTGAGGCACCTGTGAGTGTCAAACACTCCTAACCCCTTCTTCCCTAGCCAGTGACACACAGTGAGCATTTTCGAGGCGCTCCTAGCTTCCCTTACACTGTTCTGACATAAGACTCACGATCGGGAGATGTAATACAATAGAACTGAGACAAGGTGATTCCAGGAGGAACTTAGGATTCCAATTTATTTGACAAGGTGTATCTCAACAATCAGCAATACACCAACAAAACAATCTCCCTCAATCCCACTAAACGGACACAACGAAAATTTTTACACAAGTTTAGCAGTACAATGCCCAACCTCCCACCATTCCTGGCCTAACTGAGTTGGGAGTTCTGGGGACCAGAGGTTATACTCACTACTGTGCCTTTTGCAGTCCGGTGGTTTGTTTCTTCTATCTTTGGTGTCTTCGGACACTGTTTTTACTTCAGTATCGAGAGGCTTCCTGGTTGTTGGATCACGAGAGCAGAGCAGAACACACACTGGGTCAGAAACCCCTTTTTATAGCCAGATTATCCAGTCCGCCTCCCGTGCTGAAATCGATCCTTCCCGTTGATGGGCTTTGCGATTTTGAAAAATGCAGCAGTTTTAGATTATTGCGGGTTTTTTCCACTGATGTTAACCTACTCAAGGTTTGAGTAGGTGTTGATTGTGTTGGCCTCCTGTAGCCATTGTGTAGGCCCTTGGTTTGTTTTGGGCTCCCTAGTTTTCTGAAGGTCTGCATAATTTCCCTCCACAGTGTAAACATGGGGAAGACAATAGCCCGATAATGGTGATGAGTCAGTCCCACAGTTTTCGAGCAAGTGCTCTCCCATTGGCTTGAAAGCCCCATGCTTCGGGCTGACTCTGTCCCACCATTGGCCCTCCAGTGTCCTCCCCCGTCCAATCAGTGCTCTGCCAAGGTCAAACCGTCTCGGTTTCAATTCACATTGCGGCACAGACAGATCCCACAGCTCTTTTCCTTCTGGGTAAAATGAGGGGGTTTTCGTCCTCCCCTACAAATGGGAGGGAAGCTGGCGCCCAGCCCTCCAATCAGTGGGTAGATAAAGGGCGCTCTCGTGGACAGGTGGGCCGGGACCCTGGAGGCAAGCAAGTTGGGTTGTGCTGGAAGTATTTTGCTCTTATCTCCAGTGTCCATTCCCATTACTGAGGCAAGTCTCTCACATTTCTTCCATTTTTCTATTTTTTAAGAAACCCGTTTACACCCCAGCCGCACAAATGTGGATCTTTAGTTCCTTTCTTCGTTGTTTTATATTTTTACATATGTAGATTATACATATAGAGAAAGGGGTTGCAGTTGGTTCTCGTCCGTCCATAGAAGCCTGAATCCAAAAAACACTTTACTTACCAAGATAAATCCTGGAAAAGCCACTGGCTGAGTAGTCGGTCACGAGGTTGTCTGCGCTGGAACCGACTGCTGCCAATGAAACAAAGCAGTTGTGCAGCTGGTACTTGTCCATCCGTAGAAGCTGAAATCAAAAACACTTTACTCACCAAGATAAATCCCGATGAATTTCACTGCAGTAGTAAGGACATGACGTTCAATCGCTCCGCCCACCACATGGCAATGGAGGTCTGTGCACATGCACAAGGGGTATCTGACACTATTCCAATCATACAGGGGAGCAGGGCGGAGACTACTGACAGAAAACCAATGGGGAAACGAGGACTATGTGACAAACCAACTTGTGGACCCCTGACCCAGCCCATGTGACCCCAGCAGCCAATCACAGGAGGCAGTAACGTCATCCCTGCTTCAAGTTCAACATAACAGAAATGACCTTCCTTCTGTGTATATTATTTTTCTAAAATCGCTGCAGACACATCCAGTCACAAACCCAGGCCACACAACATTCTTTTACCGTTTTGCTCGATGTTATTGTCCATGCCAGGGTCAGAATGATGAGCAGGGAAATGAACCAATGAGCGGACAGTTTGTTTTACAAACTCGCCAATCGGAGGGGAGCTGGCGGTTAGCAACATCTTTTGACCATTTCGTGGGAATTTACAATTTGCACACGCGCAAATATTTTTGGAAATATCACATTTTGCCTATTTTTACACCTGTGTGGAAGTTTTGGCAATCTTGTGCATTCAGAAATGTGGCACGGGTGATGATGTAAGGAACTGGAAGTGGGCATTGTGCAGCTTCCGGCTCATTGGCAGCAGTCACTCTGCTACAGGGGTTTTATCCCCCGGATATTGTTCGATATACCAGAACCTTTAAATGAAGCAAACATTCAGGACCCAGCTCAAGTAGAAGCCGACACAATCTACTGGGAAGCATCAGCTCCTTATTTGTCCCCGTGCAGCACTGTGCTGTCCATACAGTGCTGGTTTTACAACTTGCTGCGGAGCCTCGGGGGGAGGGGGTGTGGTGTAAAATGTCCCCCCTGACTTTTGGGGGTGCGCTGCTTCTTTAAATTTCAGCACGTGCAGTTTTCCCGTCAAAGGCTGGGGACCGGCCTGCCCAGGACCTCCAGAGCGCTGCACAGCCACACAGATTAACAGGACCATTGGTGGGGTGTGGGGTCTGACCGAACCTGAAATCTGGGAGCTCACCGGGAATGTTCCCAGAACAACATTCCAGTGTTTCTGTTGGCACAGTGGTCTGCTGCCTTATGTTTGGGAGCTTTAAGAGGCCATGGGGATTCAAGGGAGGCAGACGAGTAAATCTGAGAGCTGGCATTGATCTGAAATGCTGCCAGCTCAGCTGTACCTGCAATAGAGTCTCCTACACTGCACGGCTGATGGGGATACTGTGTGTGGTGATGGGGACACTGTGTGTGGTGATGGTGATACTGTGTGTGGTGATGGGGACAGTGTGTGTGGTGATGGGGGCACTGTATGTGGTGATGGGGCCACTGTGTGTGGTGATGGGGACACTGTGTGTGGTGATGGGGGCACTGTGTGTAGTGATGGGGACACTGTGTGTGGTGATGGGGATACTGTGTGTGGTGATGGGGACACTGTGTGTGGTGATGGGGATACTTACTGTGTGTGGTGATGGGGATACTTACTGTGTGTGGTGATGGGGACACTGTGTGTAGTGATGGGGATACTGTGTGTGGTGATGGGGACACTGTATGTGGTGATGGGGACACTGTGTGTGGTGATGGGGGCACTGTATGTGGTGATGGGGACACTGTGTGTGGTGATGGGGACATTGTGTGTGGTGATGGGGGCACTGTGTGTAGTGATGGGGACACTGTGTGTGGTGATGGGGGCACTGTATGTGGTGATGGGGACACTGTGTGTGGTGATGGGGATACTGTGTGTAGTGATGGGGATACTGTGTGTGGTGATGGGGACACTGTGTGTGGTGATGGGGATACTTACTGTGTGTGGTGATGGGGATACTTACTGTGTGTGGTGATGGGGACACTGTGTGTAGTGATGGGGATACTGTGTGTGGTGATGGGGACACTGTATGTGGTGATGGGGACACTGTGTGTGGTGATGGGGGCACTGTATGTGGTGATGGGGACACTGTGTGTGGTGATGGGGATACTGTGTGTGGTGATGGGGATACTTACTGTGTGTGATGATAGGGACACTGTGTGTGGTGATGGGGACACTGTGTGTGGTGATGGGGACACTGTGTGTGGTGATGGGGATACTGTGTGTGGTGATGGGGACACTGTATGTGGTGATGGGGACACTGTGTGTGGTGATGGTGATACTGTGTGTGGTGATGGGGACACTGTGTGGTGATGGGGGCACTGTGTGAGTGATGGGGACACTGTGTGTGGTGATGGGGATACTGTGTGTGGTGATGGGGACACTGTGTGTGGTGATGGGGGCACTGTATGTGGTGATGGGGACACTGTGTGGTGATGGGGACACTGTGTGGTGATGGGGGCACTGTATGTGGTGATGGGGACACTGTGTGTGGTGATGGGGATACTGTGTGTAGTGATGGGGACACTGTGTGTGGTGATGGGGGCACTGTATGTGGTGATGGGGACACTGTGTGTGGTGATGGGGATACTGTGTGTGGTGATGGGGATACTTACTGTGTGTGATGATAGGGACACTGTGTGTGGTGATGGGGACACTGTGTGTGGTGATGGGGACACTGCGTATGGTGATGGGGACACTGTGTGTGGTGATGGGGACAGTATGTGTGGTGATGGGGATATGTGTGTGGTGATGGGGACACTGTGTGTGGTGATGGGGACACTGTGTGTGGTGATGGGGACACTGTGTGTGGTGATGGGGACACTGTGTGTGGTGATGGGGACACTGTGTGTAGTGATGGGGACACTGTGTGTGGTGATGGGGACACTGTGTGTGGTGATGGGGACACTGTGTGTGGTGATGGGGACACTGTGTGTGGTGATGGGGACACTGTGTGTGGTGATGGGGACACTGTGTGTGGTGATGGGGACACTGTGTGTGGTGATGGGGACACTGTGTGGTGATGGGGACACTGTGTGTGCTGATGGGGACACTGTGTGTGGTGATGGGGACACTGTGTGTGGTGATGGGGACACTGTGTGGTGATGGGGACACTGTGTGTGGTGATGGGGACACTGTGTGTGGTGATGGGGACACTGTGTGGTGATGGGGACACTGTGTGGTGATGGGGATACTGTGTGTGGTGATGGGGACACCGTGTGTGGTGATGGGGACACTGTGTGGTGATGGGGACACTGTGTGTGGTGATGGGGACACTGTGTGTGGTGATGGGGACACTGTGTGGTGATGGGGACACTGTGTGTGGTGATGGGGACACTGTGTGTGGTGATGGGGACACTGTGTGTGGTGATGGGGACACTGTGTGTGGTGATGGGGACACTGTGTGGTGATGGGGACACTGTGTGTGGTGATGGGGACACTGTGTGTGGTGATGGGGACACTGTGTGTGGTGATGGGGACACTGTGTGGTGATGGGGACACTGTGTGTGGTGATGGGGACACTGTGTGTAGTGATGGGGACACTGTGTGTGGTGATGGGGACACTGTGTGTGGTGATGGGGACACTGTATGTGGTGATGGGGACACTGTGTGTGGTGATGGGGACACCTTGTGGTGATGGGGACACTGTGTGTGGTTGATTGCAGCTGGTAATTGAGGCTTTCGGGGAGTTCCTTTTGTAGCCAAGATCGAGGGTTGATTGAGCACAGGCCCTCGGCTCGATCCAAAGCAGTTTCAGCGTCGGAGGGACCCGGCCGACACTTGTGCAAACGGCACTGACAAACTGCACCGACATTTGTGCAAATGTTTTCACCCGGGCGCACGGAGTGACATTGCGAACAGGTAGCCGCGCATGCACAGAACGCCTCTGTGTCCATTGGCAACAGTATCTCCGATTAATCAAAGTGGCTTTCCCCACTCACTGCCCCTCCCCCACTCACTGCCCCTCCCCCACTCACCCCTCCCCCACTCACCCCTCCCCCACACATCCCTCCCCCACTCACCCCTTCCCCACTCACCCCTCCCCCACACATCCCTCCCCCACTCACCCCTCCGCCATTCACCGCCCCTCCCACACGCACCACCCCTCCCCCACTCACTGCCCCTTCCCAACTCACTGCCCCTCCCCCACTCACCCCTCCCCCACTCACCCCTCCCCCACTCACCCCTCCCCCACTCACCCCTCACCCACTCACCCCTCCCCCACACATCCCTCCCCCACTCATCCCTCCCCTATTCACTGCCCCTCCCACACGCACCACCCCTCCCCCACTCACCACCCCTCACTCAATCACTGCCCCTCCCTCACTCACCGCCCCTTCCTCACTCACCCCTCCCCCATTCGCCACCCCTCCCTCACTCACCACCCCTCCCCCACTCACCCCTCCCACACGCACCGCCCCTCCCTCACTCACCCCTCCCCCATTCACCACCCCTCCCTCACTCACCACCCCTCTCCCACTCACCCCTCCCACACGCACCGCCCCTCCACCACTCACCACCCCTCCCTCACTCACCACCACAACCTCTGGTGGCCAATCTGATCACATATGTTTCCCTCTGGTGGGGTGAGGTTAAAATTAACCCCTTCCCATAAAAGATGAGTTGCCATTAAGGAAGTGCATCTCTTTAAATTTGGGCTGCAGACAACTTTCTGGCCTTCCACGTTACACCAGCTATTGTCACAACCCCAGAACGATGTCAGGATCTTATGGTAATTATTGAAATGTGCTGTCACTGCAAACTGTGGACAATCGGCTCAATGCCCCTTTAACCAGCTTTGCTCTAACAGCTCACCGTTCCCTCCCCCACTTCATCAGTGTCACAAAATGGCCGACTGCAGAGTGCAGGATACGGGGAAATGAATCAACATTTACACAGAGCTGGAGATTGCATTTGGGGCAATAACTTTTGAAGCAGGAAAAATGTATTGCCAGGCGAAAATGATTTGCTGCTCCTTCAGCTTTAGTGCTCCAAGAGGGAAGTGGAACACTAAAACAAGTGCTACCTCTTCCCTTCGAGAGCGAAAGTGTGTGAGAGGTGTGGGAGCGGCCGAGTGCTGAGCAATGTTCAGTGCAGCACTGCCATCTTTACAGGCCCCTTCCCTCACTTACAGGGCCGGGCCAATGATGGGTTCCATCAATATTGATGCTGTGTCTGTCGGGACACGGGATCTGTGCTATGCACATAGCAGCCTCAAGCACTCTCAGAGATTGCAGAGCTGAGAAATCGCAGGTTCACAAGAAATCAGGAGGCACCAGTCTGAGGAGAGATATGAAGTTTGCCTTACCTGACCACCACTGCCTTTAAATATCGCTCCCCAAGCGACCGGCCGAGGTGACAATGCCTCCTGCAGCTGCTGTGGTTGAGGCCCGGTGATGTTGCAGGGTGCGGGAGCGAGTATCACATCCAGGGCACTGACAGGGCGCTGCTCACCGGATAACGGCACAATCTACTGGGCGCAAGAGGGCGAGGCATTAAGTGTTAGCGCCAGCGCAAAACCGCCAGGGAATTTCACAGGCTTCGGTGAAATCGCCTCGCTCGGCCGGTAACCCCTTAGTGCCCCGTTACCGCCCTCACAGGTGCTAATGGGAGGTGCAAACCAGGCGAATTTTACCGCCATAGAATTTACAGCACAGAAACGGGCCATTCAGCCCATCAGATGCCGGTGTTTATGCTCCGTACAGTGACTGCAATGAGAGCGAGATCAGGCGGGGTGTGAAACCAGCGCGGCACCAGATCCCCTCAGTTTTCCGACGGGCGGCTTAGATTAGAATTGCCCCCCACCCCCCACAATGCATCTCAGGTCTGTGCTTAAACCCAGCCAGCCTCAAACAGCCTGCAGTCCTTATATGGGCTCTCAACCTTGGCCCTACAACAGCCTCCACATTATAACTGAGGAGCTTGTCACATGACATCACAGTGATAACCATGGCAACCCAGAGGGAGGTGGGTTTCACCAGCAGCTGAAGTGCAGATGCTGAAAAGCTCTCAACAGGTAAGGGGCAGGTTGGTTCAAAGCTTACCAAAGTCTTGAGAATCTCTGGAGATCAGTTGTTCATGCAACTCAGTTTTGAATCTCATCAGGATCTGTGGAGCTTAGAACCATCTGTTTCCGGAACTCAGTTTGTAAATTGATCCGAATCTGTGGAGATCAAAAAGGGTTTGTTCACAGAATTCAGTTCTTAAATTTCATCAAATTATAACCGAAGAGATAATTCTTCTTCAGAATATCAGGGAAAAGTCTTCAAGGAGACAAACAATGACTTCAGGCTGTGAGTAAACTAAAGAAGGAATCCTTAAAATTAAGGAAAATGCAAAGATGTTCCATAAATAGATTAAGAGTAAGAGGGTAACTAAAGAAAGGGTCGGGCCTATTAGAAACCATGAGGGTAATCTTTGTGTTGAGACGGAAGATGTTGGGAGGGTTCTTAACGAATACTTTGCATCTGTTTTCACAAAGGAAAGGGGCAATGCAGATACTGCTATCGAGGAGGAGTGTGATATTCTGGATGAAATAAATATAGTGAGAGAGGAAGCATTACGAGGTTTAGCAGCTTTGAAAGTAGCTAAGTCCCCAGGCCCAGATGAAATCCATACCAGGCTATTGAGCAAAGTAAAAGAGGAAATAGCAGAGGCCTTGACCATCATTTTCCAGTCCTCTTTGGATCTGGGCATGGTGCTGGAGGAGTGGAGGACTGCTAATGTAGTACCCTTGTTTAAGAAGGGAGAAAGAGATAGGCCGAGTAATTACAGGCCTGTCAGCCTAACCTCATGGTGGGAAAATGATTGGAAAAAATCCTGCAAGACAGGATAAATCTGCATTTGAAAAGGCAAGGATTAATTAGGGACAGTCAGCACGGATTTGTTAAGGGAAGATCGTGTCTGACTAACCTGGTTGAATTTTTTGATGAGGTAACCAAGAAGGTCGATGAGGGTAGTGCGTACGATGCAGTATATATGGACTTTAGCAAAGCTTTTGATAAGGTCCCACATGGTAGACGGGTTATGAAAGTTAATGTGTCAAGTTGGATCCAAAATTGGCTTGGAGGTAGGAAGCAAAGGGGAATGATTGATGGATGTTTTTGTGACTGGAAGGATGTTTCCAGTGGGGTTCCGCAGGGCTCGGTACTGGGTCCCTTGCTTTTTGTGGTATATATTAACATTTTAGATTTGAATATAGGGAGTATGATTAAGAAGTTTGCAGACAACACTAAAATTGGCTGTGTGGTTGATAATGAAGAGGAAAGTCATGGACTGCAGGAGGATATCAATCTCCTGGTCAGGTGGGCAGAGCAATGGCAAATAGAATTTAATTCAGATAAGTGTGAGGTGATGCATTTTGGGAGGGCTGATAAGGAAAGGGTGTATACATTAAGCCGTAGGCCACTTAATAGTGGAAATGAACAAAGGGAACAAGGAGTGCTTGTCCACAGAAATCTTTTGGGAGGAAACTAAAACATTAAATCATTAAATTGTGTCCCCCCGATCTGGGGGGCACACCAAACATTTCCAAGGCCCTTTTTTTTGTGTTTTGTTTTTGTGTTTTTGTTTTTTTTTAAAGTTTTTTTGGGCACTAAAATCATATTTTTTTCTCCAAGTGCCCCCGATAAAAGGGGAGGGGGATACTAAAAACACCGGCAATTAAAACAAATTAAATTTTAAAACATAAAATCAAATTAAAATTTGGTTGCCGGGCGTGATGATGCACTCCAGTCCCTCCGGTGCACACCTCTCGCGGAAGGCCGCGAGCGTACCGGTGGACACCGCGTGCTCCATCTCCAAGGACACCCTGGCGCGGATGTACGCGCGGAAGAGAGGCAGGCAGTCAGGTTGAACGACCCCCTCGACCGCCCGCTGCCTGGACCGGCTGATGGCACCCTTGGCCGTGCCCAGGAGCAGTCCTACGAGGAGGCCCTCGGACCTACCCGCTCCCCTCCGCACAGGGTGCCCAAAGATCAGGAGTGTGGGACTGAAGTGCAGCCAGAATTTCAGGAGCAGCCCCTTTAAATAATAAAACAGGGGCTGCAACCTCGTGCATTCCATAAAAACATGGAACACGGACTCTTCCAGACCGCAGAAATTGCAGGCGGCCTGGGAGCCTGTGAACCGGCTTAAAAATTTATTGCACGGCACTGCTCCGTGCACCACCTTCCAGGCCAAGTCTCCTATAAATAGTGGGAGGACTCCCGCATAGAGTGCCCTCCATCGGGGCCCCCCGCCTCCTCCGGACGGCAAGATGGTACGCTATGGCGCGTCCGGACGGCAGGCGAGGATGGCAAAGTTGAGAGTGTGCAGGAGCAGCCCGTACAGGAAACCCCTCCGCGCAGAACTGAAAGGCACGGAGGGGATTTCCTCGAGGCGGCTCAAGTTGTGAGGCGCCGGCTCCCGAGGGAGGTTCCGGGGTTTGGCGCCGATGAGGAATTCCGTCCGGACGGGGGTCAGTTCGGACGGGATCTCCCCACGTGCTTGAGCCTCCTCGATGCACCTAACGGAGTCAGGGCCCAGAGCTGTTTTTAGCGACTCGATGGCATCGGCTGCGCGGCGGACGTTGGCGGAATTTAGGCGCCGCGCCAGCGTGTCTGGCGCCATCCAGCCCGCTCCTCCGCCATCGAGCAGGTCCCTGACCCTGGTCACCTCACCAGCCACAGCCCTCTCGTCCGACCGCCACCTAAAACCTCGGTCGTGGAGGTACGGATTCCCGAGCAGCGGCTCCTGCAGGACAGCCGCTACTCCAGCCAGTGGAGAGCTGCGCTTGGTGGAGACTTTGTTCCAGACCCTGGTGAGTTCCTTGTAAAAGACAGGCAGCTCCCGGAGGGCGGTCCTGACGCCCCCCCAAGCTCACAAAGAGGAGCTGCGTGTCGTAGTTGAGGCCGTGCTGCTGGCGGAAGAAATACATCGCCAGAGCACGCCACCTAGGAGGGGGCTTGACGTAAAGGTATCTCTGCAGGGTGTGAAGCCGGAAAGTCGCGAGCTGGGTGCTGACGCACACCAACGACTGACTGCCCTCCCCAAGCGGGAGACTCAAGACTGCGGCAGAGACCCAGTGCTTCCTGTTGTTCCAGCTTCTTCTGTATCTTGGTGACAAACGCAGGGGGAGGGGTCAAAGTGACCAGCCGGTACCACAACATGGCGGCCACCAGCTGGTTTATGACTAGCGCTCGACCCCTGTAGGACAGCACTCGGAGCAGTCCTGTTCAGCGCCCTAGGCGAGCGGCGATCTTGGCCTCCAGCTCTTACCAGTTCGCCGGCCAGGCTTCCTCGTCGGGGCTAAGGTAGACTCCCAGATAGAGGACATGGGTCGTGCTCCAAGCAAAAGGCCTGAGCTCCTCCGGCAGGGAGTCCACCCGCCACTGACCTATCAGGAGTCCGGAACATTTCTCCCAGTTGATCCTGGCAGAGGATGCGGCCGAGTAAATCTCCTGGCACTCACGCATCCTCCGCAGGTCAGCGGGATCCTCTACCGCGAGGAGCACGTCATCGGCGTAAGCCGAGAGGACGACCTCCACGCCCGGCCCTTGCAGAGCCAGTCCCGTCAACCTCGTCCGCAGGAGGCACAGGAAAGGCTCCATGCAGATGGCATATAACTGGCCGGACATGGGGCATCCCTGGCGCACCCCTCTCCCAAAGCGAAGAGGCGCCGTCAAGGACCCGTTAACCTTTATCAGACACTCCGCGGCGGCGTACAAAAGTCGGATCCGGGCGACGAAATGCGTTCCGAACCCGAAAGCGCGCAGAGTTCCGAACAGATAGTCGTGATCCACCCTGTCGAACGCCTTCCCTTGGTCGAGAGATAGGAAGGCGACCGACAGACCAGCCTCCTGGGAATGATGGATGAGGTCCCGGACCAGATGGATGTTATCGTGGATTGTCCGGCCCGGGACCGTGTAGGACTGGTCGGGGTGGATCATGTGGTCCAGCACGGCGCCAAGACGAGCAGACATCGCCCTGGCGAAGATTTTGTATTCCGTGCTGAGGAGGGAGACCGGGCGCCAGTTCTTAAGGAGGCGGAGATCGCCCTTCTTAGGCAGCAGGACGATGACTGCCCTGCGCCAAGAGAGGGGCATCTCCCCAGTCGCCAGACTTTCCCCCAGGACCCGCGCGTAGTCGCTCCCCAGGACGTCCCAGAACGCCCTGTGGAACTCCACGGTCAGCCCGTCCAGCCCCGGGGCTTTTCCCCTCGAGAGCCGGTCGAGGGCGCCGGTCAGCTCCGCCAGGCTTAGCGGAGCTTCCAGATTTTCGGCGCCCTCCGGGCTGACCTTCGGCAGGTCCTCCCACAAAACTCTACGCGCTTCCTCGCTGGACGGCTCCGGAGAGAACAGAGCCCCGTAATATTCACGGGCCCTGTTGTTGACGCCCTCCGGATCCGAGACGAGAGAGCCGTCGTTGGCCAGCAGCGTCAAGAGCTGCTTACGGACACTCTGTCTTTTTTCCAGCGAGTAGAAGAAGGGGGAGCCGCGGTCCAGATCCTGCAGGAACCGGATCCGCGACCTCATGAACGCGCCTCGGGACCCGACGAGCTGCAGGTCCTTCAGCGCGGCCTTCTTCGCTTCGTACACCGTCCGCAGGGCCGGGTCCTGGACGACTTGACCGAGACGGGACTCCAGTTCGAGCACCTCTTTTTCTAGGCGCCCGACCCTGGCCGCCCGGCTCTTGGTCGAACCCCTCGCGTACTCTTGACAGAAGACGCGGACGTGAGCCTTGCCCACGTCCCACCATAGCCTCAAGGAGGGGAAGCCCCCCTGCTTCCTTCTCCAGTCGGACCAGAATCGACGGAACGAGTCCTGGACCCGCACGTCCTCCAGCAGCCGGTTGTTAAAGTGCCAGTACGCGGACCCCGTCCTCGCTCGGAGCGAAGCGAGCTCCGCCCACACCAGGTGGTGGTGCGAACACGGCACCGGCCGCATGGAGGCCGCCGGGACGCAGGAAACGTACGCCCGAGACACGTAAAGGCGGTCGACTCTAGACCATCCTACTCCAGGCCTCACCCAAGTAAAGGCGCTGGAGTCAGGATGGAGATTTCGCCAGACATCCACCAAGTCGAAGGACCCGACCAGGTCCCTCAACTTCTCCATCGCCGTCATGCTCTGCGGGGCACCGGAGCGGTCCCTCGCCTCGAGGGTGCAGTTAAAATCCCCCCCGAGGACAATGCAGTCGCCGACGTCGACGGAGCCAAGAAGAGCAGACACTTCTTCGAAGAAGCGCGTTTGCTGCGTGCCGGGCTGAGGGGCGTACACGTTCACGAGATGGAGCGGCACGTCCCCCAGGCGAACCGTGACGTGCAGCAAGCGGCCTGGCGTGGGCTCCTCGACCCCCAAGATCTCCGGCTGAAAATGCGGGGCCAACAAGATGGCCACCCCACAAGAAGTTGTAATGAGGTAGCTCATGCGGACCTCTCCTTGCCATTCCAGGAGCCACGTGGCTTCGTCTCCCGGAATGGTGTGGGTTTCTTGCAGGAAGCACACCACATATTTCCCCTCCCACAGGAGCGAAAAATTGTTAAATCTACGGCGTGCCTCTCTGCCGCCGTTGATGTTGAGGCTGGCTATGGTTATCTTCATGACAAAAGCATAGTGCAACCTCTACCTAACGTATTGTGGGTGGGGGAGTGGAGTCGTTTGTTGACCTCCACTCCTTCAGCAGCCCAGCGAGGAACCCTTTGACCGGCGCAGCTCAAGGCCTTGCGCCTTTGATAAGGGCCCGCCCGCGGCCATGGTTTTAGCGGCGGCGCGGACGGACGCGACGAGCAGCCCCGGCTCGGACCATTTTTCCAGGGCCAGATGGGCTCGGTTACGGCGACCCTGGCTCTGGACCAAAAAGTCCCGGAGTTCCTTTGCAGAAATGAGGGGGGACTCAGCGGCGGACACGAGGAGATCCACTGCCTCACTGGCGATGGACTCGAGATCTTCTCCCTCGTCCTCCACCGAGTCCCCGTCCCCCTCCGGGAGGTCACCGCCAGCAGCCGGCCCGTCGGCCACACGAGGTACGGCAAACGGCCCGGCCGCTCCATCCGGCCCTGGCTCTGCCCCAAACCCACCCCCAGGATCGTCGGCAGAGGAGTCCCCACTGGGATCTTTTAAAAGTGGTGCTGGGTCAGGAAGCGACAGCGGAAGGGGTTCCTCCTCCGCCCCAGGAGCCGGGGAACGCGGAGAGACCCGGCCAAAGAAATTCTCCAGGTCCTCTAAGTACCCCAGCTCCAAAGTAGGGGGTGAGGGTTGTTGTTCTTCCCACTCCCCGCCACCACCCCCCGGCCCAGCGTATACAGAATCATTAAAATTGTTAACATATTTTGTTACTTCCGGGCCGAGCGACTCCCGGGGGAAGTTGGTTAATAGCTGGGCGGGCTCAGGTTCGGCCTTTTCAGCCCCGCCCGCCTCAGTCCCCGGGACGCTCGACCCGGCGGCAACGCATTCCTCCGCTGGTCCCACGCCCCCCACGACAGGCAGATCTTCCACGCCATCCCCGGGAGGCAGAGGCTGGGCAGCCTCGACTGTCTCACCCTCCCCGGGGACAGACTCCTCTCACCTACGGCACAGTTTGGGGGCGCTGGTGGGGGACGCGGGACACGCGGCGGGCACCGACTCCTCCGCGGAGGGATGTTGTTCCCCCTCCGCCTCATTGGAGCGGCGCCTCCTTTTATTCCTGGGGGGGTGCGGAGTCAGGGAGACCTCCATGTCTGCCGAGGCCTCCCGCTCCACTCCCCCCTTTTTCTTATCTTGCCCGCGCCCGAGCCCCTCTGTGATATTGGTCAAGGGCTCGGGCACGGGCTCAGGGCACCCCACGCTCACTGGTAACAGGGTTGGGCTGAGCGCAGTGATCAAATTGTCTGGCGCACTGAGGGGACCCGCCTCAAGATGTTTCGCCTTCCTCCGCGCCTTCTTTCCGATCGGACGCTCTCCCTCCCCCCAGCCGGAGGCCATGAAAAGAAAGGCCCCCGACGATGCCCGCGCACCTACGGCTCCCGGCACGCGGACGCAAATAGGGGGAGGGGTGGCGGCGGCGCCAGCCTTGGCCGCCTTCTATGGTTTGGCGGCCTTGGAGGCGGGGCAGCCTTGTCCTTTCGACCCGTTCGAAAGGACTGCTGTCATCGAAGCCCATAGCCTCAAGGACGGCCCTCTGGACCTCAGTAAATGTATGCTGTCCCCTCCGGCATTCTGCCGGTAGGGCCTGGTACAATTTGTTGTCCAGAGAGAAGAGCAGCAGCTTGGCTGTCTCTTCCTCGTCACACCCATTAATTTCCCCTGCCTGCATCACCTCCATGAAATGGATAGACGGGTCCCCGCTGCGACTGAGTTTGGCCAAATGGGCCACCATGGCCCTGAGTGATTGAACTCCATGGGGAATAATAAAGTCGCTCTCCAGCGCTCCCCGACCTTGGCCACCTCCCTGTGGAGGACCGTACTTGCGCTGCCTGACCGGGCACATCCGCCCTGGTTCAGGATCTTTCTGCGCTGGTCCCTCTACCTCCGGCTGTCCCACCATACCCAGTGCAGCAGACAGTGCCTGGTCGCCTGATCCAGCCCTTAACTGACCCTCGGCTAGAGCCTCACATCCCTGCTGCCAAACGGGACACATTGGTCCTGCCCCCAGCCCTGGGTATGCTACTACCTGCATGCCCCGCTCCTCCTGGTACCCCACCGGACAAACCACCGGTGCCTCAGGAGGTGGTCGGGCGCCTCTTGCCTTTGGATTCTCCTCTACCCCCCAATACTCTCCTTTGTCCCCTGTGGACCCTCCGGGTCCTATCAGGGCGACCATCCCCTTTGCCTGGGATAGAGCGTGGGTGAGAGTTTTAATCCTCTCCTGGCAGGGACCGTGATCTGCAAACTCACTGCTACTGGCCACTTTATAGGCTGCCTGTACGTCTTTTCATTTATTCTCCAGTTCTCAAATTTTCTGGGTGTACCGAGAGTTCTGTTCCTGGAGGGACCCCTCACTACCCTTGCCCTCAGTGACCTGACACTGAAGATAGTCCCGGCTATTTCAGAAGGTCTCCTCCAACTGCCGGTTCCTTTGCTGCTCCCCAGCTAATTTGGCCAGCAGGTTGTCCCCAACCACAGCCCGGATAGCAGAGAGCTCCTCTGATTTCTGAAGACTCTGTTCCAAGTCCTTCACCCGCTGGTCGAGCTTTCGGACTTGGCGGGTGAAGCAGATAAGCCAGATGGCCTTTTCCACCCTGTGGTTGTGGTCCTTCCCTGCTGTCCACTGAGCAGCAGCATCCACTGGGCGCTCTGCCCGAGTGAGGGCTTGCACCCAAGGTTTGGTGAGGTTCACCTTGCCCAAAATGTATGAGGAAATTCTCTCCTCTATTTTAGTTTCCTCTCTTATCACCTCATTTGTTATATTAACATCTCCTGTTTGCTTATGTCCCATCTGGGTCGCCATGTTCTGTAAGGGGTTTTCACGGGGTTGTTGTGCCTTGGGTGTCTCTCTCTGGGCTTCTGCCCTCACAGCTTATGCCTGGCGTGTGAGGTACCCTGAGTGCTGCAAGAGCACCCTTGGAGAGACTGTGTCCACAGTTTATGAAGGGGGTTTTGAGACTCGTGCGTCCCCACAGCTTATGCCTAGCCTGTGAGGCACCTGTGAGTGTCAAACACTCCTAACCCCTTCTTCCCTAGCCAGTAACACACAGTTGAGCATTTTCGAGGCGCTCCGAGCTTCCCTTACACGGTTCTGACATAAGACTCACGATCAGGAAATGTAATACAATAGAACTGAGACAAGGTGATTCCAAGAGGAACTTTAGGCTTCCAATTTATTTGACAAGGAGTAACTCAACAAACAGCAATACACCAACAAAACAATCCCCCTAAATCCCACTAAAACGGACCCAACGAAAATCTTTACACTAGTTTAGCAGTACAATGCCCAACCTCCCACCTTTCCTGGCCTAACTGAGTTGGGAGTTCTGGGGACCAGAGGTTATACTCACTACTGTGCCTTCCGCAGTCTGGTGGTTTGTTTCTTCTATCTTCGGTGCCTTCGGACACTGGTTTTCCTTCAGTGTCGAGAGGCTTGCTGGTTGTGGTTGTTGGATGACGAGGACAGGGAAAATCATCACTTCTTTTTCACTACGTCAGAAACCCTTTTTTTTATAGCCAGATTATCCAGTCCGCCTCTCCTGCTGAAGTCGATTCTTCTCATTGGTGGACTTTTTGAATTTGAAAAATGCAGCAGTTTTAGATTGGGGTTTTTTTTTCCACTGATAACCTACTCAAGGTTTGAGTAGGTGTTGATTGCATTGGCCTCCTGTAGCCATTGTGCTAGTCTGGCCTGAGCCAGATATTTCTATGCCTGATGAAAAAAGGTGTTGGAATATGTATGTGGCATTGTTTAAATGCTAATATTTCAAGGGGCAAGTTTCGAGGGTATACAGTTCCCAGACAATTTGATTAGTTCCAATGTCCAAACTGGCCCTTTTGATATTGACTCCACCCCTTTTCTTGCAGACCCAACATACACCTTTTAAAAAATCCCAAATTCGATTAAAGTTCGTAGTTTCTTCCATGTGCACTTTAGGATTTCAAACTTTCTGGTAGATAGTTCCAAATTAAATTCCCTTTCCTATGAGTCCAACCACTGGCGGGGGGGGGGGGGGGCGGGGGCTGGTCTCCATTCATTTATGTCCCAAAGTTTTCCTTCCATCGGTTTCAATTCACAGTACAGACTGATCCCACAGCCCTTTTCCTTCTGGGTAAAATGAGGTGGTTTTCATCCTCCCCTACAGTTGCAATAGCTTTCTCCATCCCTCTCTCATTCCTGCCTCTCCCACTTTAAATACTGATCAAGCTTTTCCCTTTCTTTGCTGGTCTTTACGAAATCCTCTCTCTGCTCAGCTCATTCTGTCTGCAGTACTTCTACCTGTCTGTCCAAGACCTGTATTTGCTTCCGAAAGCAAATCAGCCACACTGCTTTTCCACTGATCTTTTATGATCTTTACTCTAGGTCCACCTGGCTGCTGCGTCCTCAGGCCGTTCAGCCTCCAGCAGCGCCTGCACCCACTTCCTTGAGTAGTTTATCCTTGCTGTTACATACCTAGCAATCCTACCCTCCATTCTATACTCCTCTCCACCAAGACTGACTGTCTCTTCACCCTCACTCAACGCACGTCCCCTCCTACCTGGCTCGCCATTGTGAGGGGAGCTTGGGGTGTGGGTTCGAATCCACACCCCCCTGAGGTTCTGTACGTGTGATTTATGAGGGTGGGTGAGTAATGAGGCACCAGACACAGTGGGTAAGAGTGCAAAATGGCTAATGTTGTTTATTTAGAATAATAAACACAAAGATAGAGGGCATAGGAAGAGGTCATAAATAGCAGTAATGGCACAATCTCACTCAAGAACACGTAAAATTCTCGCAACAGGGAAGGGGAAGATAAGAGGTTGAAACATTTCACTCACACACAACCCCACCTCCCACTTCCACCCTTCTGACCAATTCCTTTCCTAAATTGAGTCTGTGAGGGGGTTTGGCCTATACTCACAATCCTATTAACTCCGGGGTTCTGGGGGGGCACTTATTCCTGCTCGGAGTCCCTCTGGGGTAGGTTTTACGTTGTTGGTCAGTTCGGTTTCCCTCCTCGATGTTGCGTCGGTTTCTTCTATTTGCCTCTCGGTTGGCTCCTAAGCTGGAGTTAAGCATACCTTCCCCAGAGCGAGCGCCCTGTGAAGAGCTGACTCAACTCCACTTGAACTCAACTCAACCACAACGAAAAATGACTCCCACCTTCTTAACTCAACTCTACAACTCAGTGCAAAAAGCTGACTCCAACCTCCAACCTCCAAAACTCCAACCTCCAAAACTCCAACCTCCAAAACTCCAACCTCCAAAACTCCAACCTCCAAAACTCCAACCTCCAAAACTCCAACCTCCAACACCCTTGTGTATTTTTGCATCTTTTTCTTATAGTCCGTTCATCTTCATACCAAAACTACATGCCATTGTCTTGTGTCATGTATCTTACATTATTATATATAACTGTATCCTAACATGCAATACATGACTGTAATAAGATATGACCTGTAACCACCAGCATACCTTACCACCAGGGGTACACTTGCAAGAGACAGGTATATAAGGACAGATCTCAGGCAAGTGCAGCATTCCAGAGCTGTGAAATAAAGGTGCAGGTCCAGAGTGACCTTGATTTCACTACATGCCTCGTGTGAATCTGTACTGAGGGGACAGGACTTTATAGTGGCGACGAGTTACGGGATTACAGAATCCACAGAATGGCGAACAACGGATCAGATGAAAAGTACAATGCGGGAGACAATTGGGAGGACTTTATAGAAAGGCTCCAGCAAAGCTTTGTAACCAAAGACTGGTTAGGCGACGATAAGGCAGACAAGAGAAAACATACGCTTTAATGAAGGATCTGTTGGCAACTGAGAAACCAGCAAGCAAGTCGTTTGAAGAATTGAGCACACTGGTAAGAGACCACCTGAAGCCAGCGAGCAGACACAGGTTCTACAACTACAGACGCTGTGTGGGCCAGAGCATACCGACTTCGTGGCGGAACTTCGGAGGTTGGCTAGTTTATGTGAGTTCTCCGATGAACTGAGGAGAGAAATGCTGAGAGACTTTTTCATTGAAGGAATAGGCCATGCAGGCATAGTCCGAAAGCTCATAGAGACCAAGAACCTGACCTTAGAGGCAGCAGCACTGGTTGCACATACATTCTTGGTAGGGGAAGAAGAAACGAGGTTGATTTACAATGGAGGTACGGCAACTAACGAAATATCGGAACAAGAAGTTCACAGCACTAAATAAGCTGCTACCCCCACACACAGACAAAACCGGGAGAATAGGCTCTCGACAGCAGGCAGAAGCCATCAAGGGCCACAGGAACGGCCGTTCACACCTCGCCAACCCACAATGCGAGCAATCAACTACAAACTGAGAGAAGCTCAAGAGAGATCAGCCAGACGCAGCTCATTCTTTGGGAACACTTTGAACAATGGACCAGGTCTGTGCTGGAGGTGTGGGGGTGGACACTCGTCAAGGGGATGTCGATTTCAGCAGGCTGTTTGCAGAAATTGTGAATATACAGGGCATTTGGCCCGCAGGTGCAAAAAAACGGCAGCTTGGCTGGTATACGAATCGGATGGATCGGAAAGCGGACCGGAAGATGGTGGGGACAGTACCCGGGACACTGATGGGTCAAAACGATCAATGGCCGCTGCTCCTACAACAGGACGCCTCCTATAATGATGAGGGTCCTACTCAACGGGATATCTGTCAACATGGAACTGGATACGGGAGCGAGTCAATCTCTCATGGGCGTTCAACAATTTGAACAACTGTGGCCGCATAAAAGAGACAGACCAAAACTCACAAGGTCGACACCAAACTAAGAACCGAAATCAAAGAAATCGTACCAGTCCTCGGCAGCGCCATGCTCTCTGTCACACACAAAGGGACAGGGAACCGACTTCCCCTGTGGATTGTCCCCGGAGACCCCCCAGCACTGCTGGGGAGAAGCTGGCTGGCAAAACTAAACTGGAAATGGGATGATGTCCATGCCATGTCATTAGAGGAACGGACCTCCTGCTCAATAGTTATAAAGCAATTTGAACATCTCTTTCAGCCAGGTGTGGGCACTTTCAAAGGGGCCAAAGTCAAAATCTACATCACACAGGATGCTAGACCGGTCCATCACAAGGCCAGAGCTGTACCCTATATGATGAGGGAAAAGATTGAACACGAACTAGACCGGCTTCTGCGGGAAGGCATTATATCACCTGTGGAATTTAGCGACTGGGCAAGTCCCATCGTCCCAGTCATGAAGCCTGATGGATCTGTACGAATCTGTGGGGACTACAAATCTACCATAAACAGAGTCTCCCTACAGGACCAGTACCCGCTGCCCAGAGCGGAGGACTTATTTGCCACATTGGCTGGAGGTAAACTTTTCTCAAAATTAGACCTCACATCTGCGTATATGACGCAAGAATTGACCGAGGAATCCAAGCTACTCACCACCATCAACACACATCGAGGCCTTTTCATGTACAATCGATGCCCATTCGGCATCAGGTCGGCAGCTGCCATATTCCAGCGCAACACGGAGAGTCTGCTCAAGTCCATCCCGGGGACGGATGTATTTCAATACGACATACTTATCACGGGCAGGGACACCGACTCCCATCTCCGTAATTTGGAGGAAGTGCGAAAGCGGTTGGATCGGGTAGGCCGACGAGTCAAGAAATCCAAGTGCCTGTTTCTCGCACCCGAGGTTGAAATTTTGGGCAGAAGGATTGCCGCTGATGGAATCCGCCCAACAGAGTCCAAAACAGAAGCAATTCGCCTGGCACCCAGGCCCCAATCAATGCCTTTGAGTCCACAGGTTTGCCCATGACGACTCGCCAATTCAGAGCCTGGACGGCCAGCGACCCCACGTTGTCCTTAGTAAAAAGATGTGTCTTAACCAGTGACTGGGCAGAGGCTCGCGATGCCTGCCCCGAGGAGATCAAACCCTTTCATAGACGCATGCATGAGCTATCACTACAAGCAGACTGCCTGATGTGGGGCAACTGAGTAGTTATGCCTCTGCGAGGCAGAGAGGCATTTGTCCGGGAGCTCCACCGCGAGCACCCGGGGATCGTTCTCATGAAGGCCATAGCCAGATATCACGTCTGGTGGCTTAGTATTGACGCGGACTTGGAGCTCTGTGTCCGAAGGTGCACCATTTGTGCCCAACTCAGCAATGCCCCCAGGGAGACTACGGGTGCACGTAGACTATGTGGGCCCATTCATGGGCAAAATGTTCCTCGTAGTTGTAGATGCATTTTCAAAGAGGATCGAATGCACCATTTTAAACTCGAGCACAACCTCCACCACTGTGGAGAGCCTCGCAACCATGTTTGCAACGCACGGAATCCCTGACATATTGGTCAGTGACAATGGTCCGTGCTTCACCATTCCAAGACTTTATAATTGACCACGGCATAAATCACGTCAAGACGGCACCGTTCAAGCCGGCATCCAACGGCCAGGCGGAGAGAGCAGTGCAAATCATTAAACAAGGCATGCTTAAAATCCAAGGTCCCATGCTGCAGTGTCGCCTGTCGCGACTGCTGCTGGCATACAGATCTCGTCTGCACTCACTGACTGGGACCCCCCCCGGCGCAACTGTTGATGAAAAGGACTTTAAAAACAAGGCTGTCATTAATCCTCCCAGACATGCACGAAATCGTTGAGGCAAAGCGCCGTAAGCTGACTGAGTACCATGTCAGGATTTTCGAGGGGGAGATGGAATGAGATAGGGTCAAAGTATTTGTACTAAACTATGGCAGGGGTCCCAAATGGCTTGCAGGGACAGTAACGGGCAAGGAAGGAAACAGGCTACTGGTAGTACAAATGGACAATGGCAAAACCTGACGGAGGCATGTAGACCAAGTCAAAAGCAGATTTACCAACAACACTGCGGAACCAGAGGCAGACTACAATGTGGAACTCGCACCACACCTGGTGGACAGACAGAGGGAACAACCTGAGGAAAGGGCAATCCCAACAGGCAGCCCAGGCAAGTCAACAACAATCACACCAATCGAAACAGACAGCCCAGGCGAGATACCATCAACCACACCCAAAGAAAAACAGACACCAAGGCAAACAACTGAACCACAACTCAGACGCTCCACGCGAGAGCGTAGACCACCTGAGAGACTGAACCTATAAAGACAATAAGACCTTGGGGGAGGGTGATGTCATGTATCTTACATTATTATATATAACTGTATCCTAACATGCTATACATGACTGTAATAAGATATGACCTGTAACCACCAGCATACCTTACCACCAGGGGTGCACTTGCAAGAGAGAGGTATATAAGGACAGGTCTCAGGCAAGTGCAGCATTCCAGAGCTGTGAAATAAAGGTGCAGGTCCAGAGTGACCTTGACTTCACTACATGCCTCGTGTGAATCTGTACTGAGGGGACAGGGTTTTACAATAGGGGAAACTAAAACTAGGGGACATAGTCTCAGAATAAGGGGCTGCCCATTTAAACTGAGCTGAGGAATTTCTACTCCCAGAGGGTTGTAAATCTATGGAATTCTCTGCCCCAGAGAGCTGTGGAGGCTGGGTCGTTGAATATATTTAAGGCGGAGATAGACAGATTTTCGAATGATAAGGGAATAAAGGGTTATGGGGAGCGGGCAGGGAAATGGAGCTGAGTCCATGATCAGATCAGCCATGATCTTATTAAATGGCGGAGCAGGCTCGAAGGGCCAGGTGGCCTACTCCTGCTCCTATTTCTTTTGTTCTTATGTTCACGGGGTTGGGGATAATATATTAGCATGGATAGACGATTGGCTAACGAACAGAAAACAGAGAGTCGGGATAAATGGTTCATTCTCCAGTTGGCAATCAGTAACTAGTGGGGGGCAGCAGGGATCAGTGCTGGGACCCCAACTATTTACAATCTATATTAACGACTTGGAAGAAGGGACTGAGTGTAACGTAGCCAAATTTACTGACGATACAAAGATGGGATGAAAAGCATTGTGTGAGGGAGACACAAAAAATCTGCAAAAGGACATAGATAGGCTAAGTGAGTGGGCAAAAATTTGGTAAATGGAGCATAATGTTGGAAAGTGTGAGGTTATGCACTTTGGCAGAAAAAAATCAAAGAGCAAGTTATTATTTAAATGGAGAAAAATTGCATAGCTCTGCAGTACAGCGGGACCTGGGGGTCCTGGTGCATGAAACACATAAGATTAGTATGCAGGTATAGCAAGTGATCAGGAAGGCCAATGGTATATTGGCCTTTATTGCAAAGGGGATGGAGTATAAAAGCAAGGAAGTCTTGCAACAGTTATACAGAGTATTGGTGAGGCCACACCTGGAATATTGCGTGCAGTTTTGCTTTCCATATTTATGAAAGATATACTTGCTTTGGAAGCAGTTCAGAGAAGGTTTACTAGGTTGATTCCGGAGATGAGGGGGTTGACTTATGAGGAAAGGTAGGTTGGGCCTCTACTCATTGGAATTCATAAGAATGAGAGGTGATCTTATCAAAACGTATAAGATTGAGGGCCTTGATAAGGTGGATGCAGAGAGGATGTTTCCACTGATAGGGGAGACTAGAACTAGGGGGCCTAATCTTAGAATAAGGGGCTGCCCATTTAAAACTGAGATGAAGAGGAATTTCTTCTCTCAGCGGGTTGTAAATCTGTGGAATTCACTGCCTCAGAGAGCTGTGGAAGCTGGGTCATTGAATAAATTTAAGACAGAGATAGACAGTTTCTTAACCGATAAGGAAATAAAGGGTTATGGGGAGCGGGCGGGGAAGTGGACCTGAGTCCATGATCGAATCATCCATGATCTTATTGCATGAAGGAGCAGGCTCGAGGGGCCGTATGGCCTGCTCCTGCTTCTATTTCTTATGTTGTGTTAAACTATTTTGGGTCTGGTCTGAGCTGATCAGTTTTGGGTCTGTGTTTACTGAGCCCAGCTTGCTGTATTCTGCTCCAGATTGTAAAATTATAATCTTGTTTTTCTGATTGTGGTTGGGAACTGCTACTGCAGGCCTGAAAGGTTGATCTTCAGCCAAAGTGAGTCATGAAAGTGAAACTAACATTGTCACTCCCTGCTTGTTTATCAGTATTTTACTTCCTGCTCTGGTTCTTCACTCTCTCCGACACTGCGTGAAACGACTTCAGGAGCTGTAACAATGGAGCTTGAAGCTTTAGAGGCTGAATTAACCTGTGCTGTGTGTCTCAATGTGTACCAGGATCCTGTGGGATTACCTTGTCTGCACAGTTTCTGTGTGAAATGTATTGAGGGAGTTTGGGCCCAGACAGCACGCCCAGCAGGGTTTGAGTGTCCTCAATGTCGTAGGAAATTCAACCCCAGGCCCAGTCTGGAGAAAAACTTCACGTTGTGTAATATCGTGGAAAATTACAACCGATCACAGCCTCCTGCTGATCCAGCCCATGTCATGTGTGAATACTGTGATGATAATCCATCTCAAGCTGTGAAGACGTGTCTGAAATGTGAAATATCGTTTTGCTCCCTTCATTTAAAGCCACATTTACAGAAAAAGGCCTACAAAGATCACACCCTCATCGAGCCTGTGTTTGACCTTACGGAGAGGCAGTGTCCGGACCATAAGAAGATCCTAGAGTTCTACTGTAAAGATGATGCAGAGTGTGTGTGTGTTTCCTGTACAATAATCGGGAAACATAAATCCCACACACTGCTGAGTTTGGATCAGGCACACACTGCAATTAAGGTGAGTGACACAATTTCTGATATTAAATACAGTGAGCGAGAGTTTTCCTGTTAATGACCAACATTAATTGGAACTGATTGCAGACAGTGCTGATTGAGCCCAGTGTTTTCTTCCTGTCCCAGGTCTGGGTGTTTGTTTTATGTCCGTCAGATTTGCTCCCTCCCCTTTCTCTTACAGTCTGTCTGAGAGAACAGGGTGGGCATGGGAGGACTGTGAGAGTGGCCCAGGGTGACTGCCCCTCACCCACACTCAACCCCTCCTGGGGAGGGCACTGCAGAGCTCAGTAATTCACTGTGTGGGCACCTGTGAGAACTGGCACTCCATGACACAGGGCTGTAGAGCAGAGCATGTTGTAGCCCTGGGTAATGCTGGGGGATTCTGCCCCCTGAGCAGCAGGGAGAGGGCCATCACCGGTGGGGGGAGTGAGGGACACCCATGGGGGGAGACTCAGGGGGTGGGTAGATAAACTGTTCCTCACAACAAGAGGGAATTGCTGTTTGAGAACTGCTGGTGTGTCTGAGTCTGTCTCCCTTTCCCCTGGGCTGATTCTGGAAATGGAGGAGCTGAGTCCGTGTGAGAATGCACCACACGCTGTGTCATTGTGAAAAGAAGCCGGTGTGTGTGTGGTCACTCAGTTTATACAGGGCAGGGAGCGCCTCGTTACTGAGAGCCACAGAAGGCAATATTTGTGCTCAGGGCCCAGATACTGAGACCCCCCCAAACCACTTTCACTCCACCCCAGTGGGCTCACTCACGGAACACAATCATTTCCCGGTTAAATTCCAGTTTCAATCCGTTTTAACGGTTTTCCAATTACCTTTACAGGAAGAATTGGAGAGAGAAACCGAGAAGCTTCGGGGAGTCCAGCAGAATTGTTCCAGCAAACAGCGAGACTTGGGGAGATCAGAAGCTGAAATAAAGGTCGGGAAAAGTGGAGCTGGATTTAGAAAGGGTTTGTCTCCCCGCTGAGTCAATGAACACATCAGAAACAGGCTTCCAAACCAGGCTGGTTGTGTTGGGGCCGATGCGTCAAGCCCCGAAACCTCCCTCGGGAGCCGGCGCCTCACAACTTGAGCCGCCTCGGGGAAATCCCCTCCGTGCCTTTCAGTTCTGTGCGGAGGGGTTTCCTGTACGGGCTGCTCCTGCACACCCTCAACTTTGCCATCCTCGTCTGCCGTCCGGACACGCCATGGCACTACATCTTGCCGTCCGGAGGAGGCGGGGGTCCCCGATGGAGTGCACTCTACGCGGGAGTCCTCCCACTATTTATCGGGGACTTGGCCTGGAGGGTGGTGCACGGAGCAATCCCGTGCAATAAATTTTTAAGCGGGTTCACGGGCTCCCAGGTCGCCTGCAATTTCTGCGGCCTGGAAGAGTCCGTGTTCCACATTTTTATTGAATGTACGAGGTTGCAGCCCCTGTCTCATTATTTAAAGGGGCTGCTCCTCAATTTCTGGCTGCACTTCAGTCCCACACTCCTGATCTTTGGGCACCCTGTGCCGAGGGGAGCGGGTAGGTCCGAGGGCTTCCTCGTAGGACTGCTCCTGGGCACGGCCAAGGGTGCCATCAGCCGGTCTAGGCAGCGGGCGGTTGAAGGGATCATTCAACCCGACTGCCTGCCTCTCTTACGTGCGTACATCCGGGCCAGGGTGTCCTTGGAGATGGAGCACGCAGTGTCCACCGGTACGCTCGCGGCCTTCCGCGAGAGGTGGGCGCCGGAGGGACTGAAGTGCATTATTACCCCCGGCAACCAAATTTTAATTTGATTTTATATGTTTTCAAGTTTAATTTGCTTTAATTGCCGGGTTTTAGTTCCCTCTCCCCTTTGATAGGGGGCACTTGTAAATTTACAGTTTTAGGGCCCAAACAAACCACAACAAAATACAAAAAAAATATAAAAAGGGCCGTGATAAGTGTTTGGAGTGTCCCCAAGATCGGGGGCACTTGATTTAACTGTTTTTTTTTGTTTTGGGGCCGAGTCACTGATTACACGGAGTTCCCGTGTGTTTGATGTGAGGGGAGCTGCTTAACTCTACCTGCCCCTCCCAGGGAATATTATTACATCACTTGGGCACTGGATTTACTGAGACACACACAGCCAGAGGCTGGCAGGTGAAGACTTGCCCTGAAGCCTGTATCATAGGAACATAGAAAGGAAAAGGAAGAAAAGCCCATTAGCCCCAGCGAGCCTGCCCCATGCAGACAGGGTTCAATCACACACACCACTGATCCACCCCGAACCATGTACTCACCTGGGAAAGGCAAACCGAGAGAGAATAAACACCTGCAGCCAATTTAGGACAAGCTCGGGGAAATTCCTCCCCAGCTCCCTTTTAAAGGGTGGTAGTGACTCCATACCCACCAAATGTTCAGGGAGTCTGTCCAGAGATCGAGGGCTCTGGCCTCCAACCTAACTCTGTGCCTATGGATTTTATACACAGGCCCTCTAGTCCTACCATCCCGATCCATCTCCAGTGCGTCACTCAACGAGTGAGTCCAATAATCCCTCCATCATTTTAAACACCTCAATCAAGTCCCTCTCGGCCTGCCTTTCTCTAAATCACCCGACCTCTTGGAGCCGATCCTCAGAACTAAACTCCATCAGACTACGTGTCATTCTGGCCCCGTCCTCTCCAGAGTCTCGATCTCCTTCACCAGGTGTGGGCACCAAAACTGTTGCCATCACTCCAGGTGTGGGTGGACCAGGTGGCAGTGCCACACACAGTCTAAACACAGCGCTCCTTCTTTTAGGCTCAAGGCTCAAGGTAACACTGGTTAAACTCTGTTTCCTCTCCCAGTAGACACCCCCACTGCCAGTAGACACCCCCACTGCTTGTCTATCTTTAACGGGCGATCGAGTGGTGATCTAAACAAACTGTCCCGTCCCTGGAAAGTGCCGTGTGCTCAGGGTAACACTGTGTGGAAGGGCCGTTTGTAATGAGAATTGGTTTGGGTTTCAGACACGAATCAAGGAGCTGAAAGGAAAGCTATCGAAGAGCTTCTCTGAATGGAGGAGACAGCTGGAAGAAGATGAAGAATATGCACTGAAACTGATCGATGAGGAGGGGCTCCGAGCTCTCGCACAGATTAGAAACTGTTCTGAAGCATTAAACAAGAGGATGGAACAGATTACATTAATAGATGGAGAAACCCAGAGTCTGCTACAGAGGGACCCTCTCTCCTTTCTTCAGGTACATCTTCAATATAAACAGGGCCATGGCTGGGGAATGGGGCCTTTCTGTGAGGCTGGTGTGAGGGCTGAATTGTTTGAAGATTGTTGGGGACTGGCCCCACCTACTGTTACACACTGAACTCTTTGCTCTCAATCCCAAATTCACCGTTTGCTTCCATTGGGTGTTGGTTTGTTCGTTGACTGATTTGATCTCCTCTCTTTATTCACAGAACTCGAAGCAGCTCCTTTCCAGGTAAGTCCCTCTCCATCACACACTACCTGCTGCTGATAGGGAACCTTCACCTGTATCTGGGAGAAGAGTGAAAGTAGAATCACGGCTTGGAAACCTTCCCAGATAAGGAGCTTTCAAATGGTGGGAATATTGAGTGATGTGTAACTGGGATCTGAGGGGTTCTTGGCTCAGGCAGCCTGTGGAAAATGGCAGTGACATGGGCTGTTCCATTGGTGTGTCGAGCTTCTCAGGAAGCTGTTAGACAGGAAGTGAGAGAGAGAGAAAACTGCAGTGACCTGTATCTAACCGAGGCTTCCTAAAGGCTCCATGTGTGTCAGTGACAGCTTTATTCCATTGGGTCAGTAAGTGCTGTGTGATTGGCTTGTTCTATCAACCAGTCCATGGAGAATGAGGAGAGGGGCAGGTCCCAGTGTCAGGGTGACAGTAAAATGTGTTGTGATTGGCTCATTCTATCCACGAACCGAGAAATGAGTGGGTGCTAAGATGTCCCAGTAATGGCAGTGTCCCTGGACACTCAGTGAGGGAATCCCACCGACCCCAGGTCCCTGGGAGGCTGTTCCTTCTCCTCTCCTCACTTCACATGATTGTAGTGAGTGTGTTCCTGCAGAGAGGGGGGCACAGACTGGAGACCCTCGGGATAATAATAATGATCAATAATGGAAAGATAAGGCTCCAGTACAGAGAAACTGGACTGAACACAGACGGCTTTGAAAATCACAAACTGAGCTGAAGTGTCAGCAAACCAGGATCCCACTGCACGTGTGGAGATCAGTGTGAATGCAGGGAGACGGCAAATCCCGGGATTCTGCCATTTTCCAGATGGGTTGCTGCGGGGTGTCAGTACGAGCATTAGAAGAGGGGCAGCTTGTTGCACTGATCACTCGATCCCCTTTGGGTTTCTGATGTGAAATGTCCCCACTGATAAAACATTCACTGTGTCTCTCTCTCCCCACCACCCCCCCGTGTCTCTCTCCCCCCCCACCCCGTCTCTCTCCCCCCCCCCATCTCTCTCTTTCCCCCGTCTCTCTCTCTCCCCCGTCTCTCTCTCCCCACTGCCGCCATGTGGCTCTCTTTCCTCACCGTGTGTCTCTGTCTCACCCTGCCATGTCTCTCCCTCTCCCCCTGCCCCCCGTGTCTCTCTACTCCACCACCGTCTCTCCCTCCCCCCCATGTGTTCCTACCCTCCTCCCCCATGTCGCTCTCAACCTCTGCCCCCCATCTTTCTCCACCCCCTGTCTCTAGCTGCTCCCCCACCCCCACCGTGTCTCTCTCTCTCCCACCCCCGTGTCTCTCTCCCCCGTCTCTCAATCATTCCCTCCCCGTGTCTCTCTCTACCCCCCATGTCTTTCTCCGCCCCCCCCCCGTGTCTCTCTGTCCCCCGTATCTCTCTCTTCCTCCCCATGTCGCTCTCTTTCCCCCCCAACTGTGTCTCTCTCTCTCTCTTTCCCTGTGTCACTCTCCCCCGCCCTTTTTCTCCCTTTCTCACCATGCCTCTCTCCCTCTTCTCACTCACCCGCCATGTGTGTGTGTCCTTCTCACCCTCCACCACCTCGTGTCTCTCTCTTTCCCCCCCACCACCCCATGTCTCTCTCTCTCTCCCCACCACCACCCCGTGTCTCTCTCTCTCCCCCTCCGTCTCTCTCCCCCCCCCTCCGTGTCTCTCTCCCCCTCCGTCTCTCTCTCCCCTCCCCGTGTCTCTCTCTCCCCGCCACCCGTCTCAGCAGCCCCCTCCGCACCCCCCCCGTGTCTCTCTCTCCCCCCTCCCCAGCATCTCTCTCTCTTCCCCAGGTCTCTCTCTCTCATACCCCCGTGTCTCTCTCCCCCTCTGCCCCATGTTGATCGCTCTACAACCCCACCGCGTCTCTCTCAACCCCTGCCCCCGTGTCAGTCTCTCCCTCCCCACCATGTCTCTCTCTCTCCCCCCCACCATGTCTCTCTCTCTTCCCCCCCCACTCCGTGTCTCTCTCTCTCTCCCCCCCCACTCCCCGTCTCCCTCTGTCCCCCCGTTCTTTCTCTCTCTCCCGCCCCATGACTATCTCTGCTCCGTGTCTCTCTTCCTCTTCCCCCTCTCTGTGTATCTCTCCCCCATCGCCATGCCCCTCCCCGTGTGTGTGTGTCTCTCTCTCTCTCTCTCTCCCCCCTCGTGTCTCTCTCTGTTCCCCCCCACCGTCCCCTCGCCATCCCTCCCTCTCCCCTGCCCCGAGTGTGTGTCTCTCTCTCCCCCTCCCCTGTGTGTCTCTCTCTCCCCCTCCCCCATGTCATTCTATTTCACCCCCCCCATGTCTCTCTCTTTCTCCTCAAGCCTCCCATCACCTCCCCCCACCACCCCGAGTGTGTGTCTCTCTCTATCCCCGCCAACATGTCACTCTCTCTCCCCCTCCCGGTGTCTCTCTCCCCCTGCCCCCGTGTCTTTCTCCCGCGCCCCCTTTGCCTCTAGCTGTTACCCCCCCCTCAACCCCCCGTGTCTCTCTATTTCCCCCCGATGACTCTCCCCGCCATATCTCTCTAACATTCCCATGTGTCTCTCTCCTCCCACTCCCCCGTGTCTCTCTCTCTCCTCCCCATGTCTCTCTCTCCACCCTCCCCGTGTCTCTCTCTCCCCTCCGCATGTCTCTCCCCACCCACCGTGTCTCTCTCTCCCCACCCACCGTGTCTCTCTCTCCACCCTCCCCGTGTCTCTCTCTCTCTCTGCCCCCATGTCGATCTCTCTCCAACCCCTGCCCCTGTGTCAGTCTCTCCACTCGCGAGTCCCTCGCCCCACCTCACCCCCCGCCACCTTTTCTCTTCCTCCTCCCCAATGACTATCTCTGCCCGTGTCTCTCTACCTCTTCCCCCTCTCGGTCTATCTTTCCCCCCCGCTACTCCCCTCCCTTTGTGTCTCTCTATCTTTCCCCCCGTGTCTCTCTCCCCCGCCGTCTCTCCCTCTCCCTCTCCCCCTCCCCGAGTGTGTGTCTCCCTCTCCCCCCTCCCCGAGTGTGTGTCTCCCTCTCCCCCCTCCCTGAGTGTGTGCCTCCCCCTCCCCCCTTCCCGAGTGTGTGTCTCTCACTCTCCACCCCCCTCCCCGAGTGTGTGTCTCCCTCTCCCCCCTCCCTGAGTGTGTGTCTCTCTCCCACACCCGACCACCCTCACGTGTCTCTCTCTCTCTCTCTTCCCCTCCGTCATTTCTCTCTCTTTCCCCGCCACCAAGTCGTTCTCTATAACCCCCCTGCCCCCATGTCGCTCTCTCCCCACCCCATGACTCTCCCAGCCCCGTGGCTCTCTCCCTCCCCCATGTCTCTCGCCCCTCCCGCCCCGTGTTTCTCTCTCCCTCTGTCCCTCTTCGCCCCCATCTCTCTCTCTCTCTCTTTCTCCTCCCCCATGTCTCTCTCTCTCAACACCCCCGTCTCTCTGTCCCCCAGACCTTTCTCTCTCTCTCCCCCCCACCCCATGACTCTCTCTCCCACCCCCTTTCCCCCTCCCCCACCCCCGTGTCTCTCTCTCCACCCCCCACCCCCCACAAACCGTTTCCCCTCCCCCCGTCTCTCTCTGTCCCTCCGTCCTTTTTCTATCTTCCCCCATGACTCTCTCTACCCCCCTTGTCTCTCCCCACCCCCGCGTGTCTCATCTCCTCCCCACCCCGCCCTGTGTCTCGCTCCCCCATCGCCCGACCCCCCAGTGTTTCTCTCTCTCCCCCCTCCCCCGTGTCTGTCACTCCCTCCCATGAGCCTCTCTCCCCCACCGTGTCTCTTGCCCCCTCCCCTGCCCCATGTTTCTCTCTCACCACGTGGCTCTTTCCCTCGGTCCCAATTCCTCCCATCTCTCTCTCTCCTCCCTCGTGTGTCTCTCTCAACCCTCCTTGTCTCCCCCCGCCTCCATGATTCTCTCTCCCACCCCCAGTTCCCTCTCCCTCCCTCGTCTCTCTCTCTGTCCTTTCTCTCCTCCCTACTCCGTGTCTCTCGCCCCCCTCCCCCCCCTCCATGTGTGTGTGTCTCTCTCTCCACCATGTCTCTCTCCAATCCCCACCCCCCGTGTCTCTCTCTCCATGTTTCTCCCCCACTTGTCTCTCTCTCTCCCCGCTGTGTCTATCTCCCCACCACCGCCATGTTTCACACTCCCCCCGTGTCTATCTCCACGCCCCCCCGAGTTTCGCGCTCCCCCCCGTGTCTATCTCCACGCCCCTCGTGTCTCGCGCTCCCCCGCCCCCGTGTCTATCTCTCCCCAACCCCTGTGTCTCTCTGTTCCCCCCCCCCGCCCCCCGGTCTCTCTCTCTCCCTCCTCGTGTCTCTCTCTGTCTCCCCCCCCCACCACTGCCCCTCCCTCTCCCTTACCCCGAGTGTGTATCTCTCTCTCCCCCTCCCCTGTGTGTCTCTCTTACGCCCCTCCCCTATGTCATTCTATTTCACCCCACCGTGTCTCTCTCTTCCTCCCCAAGCCTCCTATGCGCCCCCCCACCTCCACACCAAGTGTGTGTCTCTCTCTATCCCCGCCAACATGTCACTCTCTCTCCCCCTCTGCCCCCCATGTCAATCTCTCTCCCTCCCCCATGTCTCTCTCTCTCCCCCTCCCTCGTGTCTCTCGCCCCCTGCCCCCGTGTCCTTCTCTCCTCCCCTTGCCTCTAGCTGTCCCCCCCACCCCCCCCGTGTCTCTCTCCCCCCCCATGACTCTCTCTCCCCCCCCCCATGACTCTCTCTCCCACTCCATGTCTCTCTCCCCCGCCCCCCACCACACCGAGTGTGTGTCTCTCTCTATCCCCGCCAACATGTCACTCTCTCTCGCCCTCTGCCCCATGTCGATCTCTCACCCTCCCCCGTGTCTCTCTCTCTCCCCTCCCTCGTGTCTCTCTCCCCCTGCCCCCGTGTCTCCCTCAACCTCTGCCCCCATGTCAATCTCTCTCCCCCCTCCATGACTCTCTCTTCCACTCCATGCCTCTCTCCCCCGCCCCCCACCGTGTCTCTCTCCCCCACCCAATGTCTCTCTCCCCCGCCCCCCACTGTGCCTCGCTCTCCCCGTGTCTCTCACCGCCACCGTGTCTCTCTCTCAACCCTGTGTCTCTCTCTACCCGCCTTGTCTCTCTCCCGCCGCCCCCCCGTGTCTCTCTCTCCCCCTCTGCCCCCATGTCGATCTCTCTCCATCCCCCCCCGTGTCAGTCTCTCCCCCTGCCATGTCTCTCCCCTCGCGTGTCTCTTGCCCCACCTCCCCCCTCTGTCCTTTTTCTCTCTCCACCCCCATGACTATCTCTGCCCCCGTGTCTCTCTACCTCTTCCCCCTCTCTGTGTATCTTTCCCCCCGTCACGCCCCTCCCCGTGTATGTCTCTCTATCTTCCGCTCCCCCCGTGTCTCTCTCTCCCCCATGTCTCCATCTCCCGCCGCCTCTCCCGCTTCCCCCCCCCACCCCCTCCCCGAGTGTGTATTTCCCCCTCACCCCCTCCCCGAGTGTGTATCTCCCTCTCCCCCTCCCCTGTGTGTGTCTCTCTCTCTCCCCACCCGTGTCTCTCTCTCCCCCCCTCCCCGAGTGCGTGTCCCCCCCCCCACTCTGAGTGTGTCTCTCTCTCCCCCCGACCACCCTCATGTGTGTCTCTCTCTCTCTCTTCCCCCGTCCTTTCTCTCTCTTTCCCCGCCACCAAGTCGTTCTCTATCACCCCCCCCCCCCCCCGCCCCCATGTCGCTCTCTCCCCAGCCCAAGACTCTCCCAGTCCCATGGCTCTCTCCCCCCTCCATGTCTTTTCCTCCGCCCTTCCCCCCCCACCTGTCTCTCCTCCCCCGTATCTCTATCTCTCCTCCCGTGTCTCTCACCTCCCCCCGCCCCGTGTCTATCTCCCCTTCCCCCCCTCCACCCCCGGGTCCATCTCCCCATCCCCCCCCATGTCTCTCTCCCCCTCCCTCTTGTCTCTCTCTCTCTCCCCCATGTCTCTCTCAACCCCTGCCCTTATGTCTCTCTCCCGCCCCCCCATCTCTCTTCCCCCTCCCCCATCACTCTCTCTCCCCCCCCACCTCCCTGATTCTCTCTCCCACCCCCGTTTCCCCCTCTCCCTCCCTCGTCTCTCTCTCTCTCTGTCCCCCAGTCCTTTTTCTCTTCCCCCCTCCATGTCTCTCGCCCCCCCTCACCACCCCCTCCATGTGTATGTCTCTCTCCCCCTCCCCCGTGTCTGTCTCCCCTCTCCCCCATGTCTTTCGCTCCCCATTCATGCTGTCTCTCTCCCCCCCCCACTGTGTCTCTCTCCCCCCCACCCATCTCTCGCCCCCCGCCACTGTCTGTCTCTCTCTCTCTCTCTCTCCCTCCCCCCCACCCATCTCTCTCCTCCCCCCCATGTTTCTCTCCCCGCCCCCCCCCCCCGCACTTCTCACTCTTCCCCAGGTCTCTCCCTCTCCTACCCCCGCATCTCTCACCCTCTGCCTCCATGTCGGTCTCTCTACAACCGCCCGCGTCTCTCTCAACCCCTGCCCCGATGTCAGTCCCTCCCCCCTCCGCCCCAACCGTCTCTCTCCCCACCCCATGACGATCTCTGCCCCGTGCCTCTCTTCCTCTTCCCCCTCCACGTGTCTCTTTCCCCGCACTTGTATCTCTCTCCCCGTGTCTCTTCCCCCCACCCCCGTCTCTCTCCATGCCCGTGTCTTTCTCCCCACCCCCTCCCGTGTTTCGCGCTCCCCGCCGCCATGTCTCTCTCCATGCCTCCATGTATCGCGCCCCCCCGCACCGTGTCTATCTCCATGCCCAGCCGTGTCTCGCGCTCCCCCCGTGTCTCTCTCCATGCCCCCCGTGTCTCGCGCTCCCCCCGTGTCTTGCGCTCCCCCCCGTGCCTCTCTCCATGCCCCCCGTGTCTCTCTTTCCCCTTCCCAGTGTCTCTCTGTTCCCCCCATCTCTCTCTCCCGCCTCGTGTCTCTCTCAGTCTCCCCCCCCCCACCGACATCCCTCCCATCTCCTCTGCCCCGAGTGTGTGTCTCTCTCTCCCCTCCCCCATGTCATTCTATTTCACCCCCACATGTCTCCCTCTTCTTCCCCAAGCCTCGTACATCCCCCCACCCCACCCTGAGTGTGTGTCTCTCTCTATCCCCGCCAACATATCTCTCTCTCCCCCTCTGCCCCCATGTCTCTCTCTCTCCCCCTGCCCCCGTGTCTGCCTCACCCTCTGCCCCCGTGTCTTTCTTTCCCCCCGTTTGCCTCTAGCTGTCACCCCCAACCGCCCATGTCTCTCTCTTCCCCCCATGACTCTCCCCGCCGTATCTCTCTAACACCCCCCATGTATCTCTCTCCCCCCACTCCCATGTGTCTCTCTCCCCACTCCCATATCTCCCTCCCCGCTCCTGTGTCTCTCTGCCCACCCCGTGTCTCTCTTCCCCCACTCCCGTGAATATCTACCCCCCTGCATCTCTCTCTCCCCCCTCTCCTGCATCTCTCTCTCTGCGGCCCCCCCACCGCGTCCCTCTCTTCCTCCCGTGTCTCTCTGCCCCCAAGTTGATCTCTCTCCATCCCCCCCGTATCTCTCTCAACCCCTGCCCCCGTGTCAGTCTCTCCCCCCGCCTTGTCTCTCTCTCCCCTCGAGTGTCTCTTGCCCCACCTCACCCCCATCTTTTCTCTCTCTCCCCCCCCATGTCTCCCTACCTCTTCCCCCTCTCTGTGTATCTTTCCCCACCCGCCACGCCCCTCACCTGTGTGTGTCTCGCTCTCTTTCTCTCCCCCCCCCATCTCTCTCTCTCCCGTGTCTCTCTCCCCCGCCGTCGCTCCCTCTTCCCCTCCCCAAGTGTGTCTCACCCCCTCCCTGAGTCTGTCTCTCCCCTCCCCCGACCACCCTCACGTGTCTCTCTCTCTCTCTCTCTTCCCCCGTCCTTTCTCTTTCTTTCCCCGCCACCAAATCGTTCTCTATCACCCCCAGCCCTCATGTCACTCCCCACCCCATGACACACACATCCCCGTGGCTCTCTCCCCCCCATGTCTCTTCCTCCACCCCCACCCCTCCCCTCCACCTGTCTCTCCCCCCCGTATCGCTATCTCTCCTCCAGTGTCTCTCACCTCCCCCCGTGTCTCTCTCCCCCTCCCCCATGTCTCTCTCCCCTCTGCCCGTCCCGTGTCTCTTTCTCTCTCCCCGTCTCTGTCCTCCCCCAGTCTCCCCCCGCTTGTCTCTCTCTCTCTCCCCCCTCCCATGTGTGTCTCTCTCTGCCCGCCCCCATGATTCTCTTTCCCTCCCATGTCGCTCTCCCACCCCGTGCCTCTCTCTCTCCCGTCTTTCTCTCTCTGTCCCCCCGTCCCTTTTCTATCTTCCCCCCCCACCCATGACACTCTCTCCCTCCCCCCCCGGCCATGTCTCTCTCCACCCCCCCCCCCTCCGTGTCTCTATCTCCTCCCCCCCGCCCTGTGTCTCGTTCCCCTGCCGCCTGACCCCCCAGTGTCTCTCTCTCTCTCCCCCACCCCCACCCCCGTCTCTCTCTCTCTCTCTTCCCCCCTCCCACTGTGTCTCTCTCCCCCTGTGTCTCTCCCCCTCCCCCGTCTCTCTCTGTCCCTTCCCATCCTTTCTGTCTCTCTCCCCCACCGTGTCTCTCTCAACCCTCCCTCCCCCGCCGTGTCTCTATCTCCTCCCCCCCACACCCCGTGTCTCGCTACCCCACTGCCCGACCCCCCAGTGTCTCCCTCTCTCTCTCTCTCCCCTCCAGTGTCTCTGTCAACCACTGCCCCCATGTCACTCTCCCTCTCTCCCCACCCCACCGTCTCTCTCTCTCTCCCCCGTGTCTCTCTCTCTCCCCACCGTGTCTCTCGCCCACCCCCGTGTCTCTCTCCCCACCGTGTCTCTCTCTCCCCCGTGTCTCTCTCTCCCTCTGTCCCTCTTCGCCCCCATCTCTCTCCCCTCCCCCGTGTCTATCTCTCTCTCAACTCACTCTGTCTCTCTCTGCCCCCCCGACCTTTCTCTCTCTCTCCCCACCCCATCACTCTCTCTCCCACCCCCATGTCTCTCTCTTCCTCCTCATGTCTTTCTCTCCCTCCCTCTTGTCTCTCTCAACCCCTACCACTATGTCACTCTCTCCCCCTATCCCACCGTCTCTCTCTCTCCTCCCCGTGTCTCTCTCTCTCATCCCCCCCTGTCTCTCTGTCCCTCCGATCTTTCTCTCTCTCCCCCCCACCCCATGACTCTCTCTCCCACCCCCATTTCCCCCTCCCTCCCATGGCTTTCTCACCCCACCCCCGTGTCTCTCTCTCACCACAACCTGTCTCCCCTCCCCCCGTCTCTCTCTGTCCCCCCGTCCTTTTTCTATCTTCCCCCATGACTCCCTCCCCCCCCCCGGCCATGTCTCTCTCCACCCCCCCCCCCCTCCGTGTCTCTATCTCCTCCCCACCCCGCTCTGTGTCTCACTCCCCCGTTGCCCGACCCCCCAGTGTCTCTCTCTCTCTCCCCCCTCCCCCCCCCGGGTCTATCTTCCCCTCCTCCAGGTGTCTCTCTCTCCCCCTCCCCGTTCTTTCTGTCTCTCTCCCCCATCCGTGTCTCTCTCAACCCCTGCCCCCATGTTGCTCTCTCTCTCTCTCTCTCTCTCTCTCTCCCCCCACCCCACCGTCTCTCTCTTTCTCTCCCCCCCCCCACCCCACCCTCTCTCTCTCTCCCTCCCCCCCCGTGTCTCTCTCCCTCTCCCCACCGTGTCTCTCTCTCCCCCCCGTGTCTCTCTCCCCCCGTGTCTCTTGCCCTCCCGCACTTTTTCATGCCCCCCCTCCGCCCCGTGTTTCTCTCTCTCCACATACTCTCTCCCTCTTCCTCCCATCTCTCTCTCTCTCAACCCCCGTCTCTCTCTCCCCCTCCATGATTCTCTCTCCCACCCCCGTTTCCCTCTCTGTCCCCCCCGTCCTTTCTCTCCTTCCCCCTCCGTGTCTCTCGCCCCCCACGCCACCCCCTCCATGTGCGTGTCTCTCTCCAATCCCCCGCCCCGAATCTCTCTCAACCCTTGCCCCCATGTCTCTCTCCCCCCCACCCGTGTCTCTTTCTCCCCCCAAATCATCCCTCGCACCCCCCCCATGTCTCTCTCTCTTCCCCAGGTCTCTCCGTCGCCCACCCCCATGTCTCTCTCCCCCTCTGCCCCCATGTCGATCTCTCTCCAACCCCCCCGCGTCTCTCTCAACCCCTGTCCCCGTGTCAGTCTCCCCCCACCACCCACATGTCTCTCTCTCCTGTCGCGTCCCCCCCACCTTCTTTCCTCTCTCTCCCCCCCTCATGACTATCTCTGCCCCCGTGTCTCTCTACCTGTTCCCCCTCTCTGTGTATCTTCCCCCATTCTCGCCCTGCCCTCCCCTGTGTATGTGTCTCTCTCTCCCCCCAACCCTGAGTGTGTGTCTCTCTCCCTCCCCGACTGCCCTCACGTGTCTCTCTCTCTCTTCCCCTGCGTCCTTTCTCTCTCTTTCCCCGCCACCAAGTCGTTCTCTATCAACCCCCCACCCCCATGTCGCTCTCTCCACACCCCATGACTCTCCCAGCCCTGTGGCTCTCTCCCTCCCTATGTCTCTTCATCCATCACCCCCCCCCCCCACCTGTCTCTCCCCCCTGTCCCCGTATCTCTATCTCTCCTCCAGTGCCTCTCTTCCCCCCCCCACCCGCCCGTGTCTCTCTCCCCCTCCCCCCTGTCTCTCTCTCTCTCCGCCATCTCTTTCTGTGTCCCTGTCCTTTCTCTCTCTCCTCCCCATGTCTCTCTCCCCTTCGCCCATCCTGTGCCTCTTTCTCTCCCCCCCGTTTCTGCCCCCCGGCTAGTCTCTTCCCCCAGTTGTCTCTCTCTCTCTCTCTCTCCCCCTCCCATAATTCTCGCTCCCTCCCATGTCTCTCTCCCCCCACCGCCCTGTGTCTTGTACCCCCGTCGCCCGTCTCTTCCCCCAGTGTCTCTCTCTCTCTCTCCCCCACCCCCGGCTCTCTCTCTCTCTCCCCCACCCCCGGCTCTCTCTCTCTCTCCCCCCCACCCCCACCTCTCTCTCTTCCCCCATCCCCCCCGTGTCTATCTCCCCCTCCCCCGTCTCTCTCTGTACCCCCTGTCCTATCTGTCTCTCTCCCCACTGTGTCTCTCGCCCCCCCCCGCCCGTGTTTCTCTCTCCCTCTTCGCCCTCATCTCTCTCTCAACACTCCACCCCCCCCCCCCGTCTCTCTCTCTGTACCTCCGACCTTTCTCTCTCTCCCCCCCCAACCCCATCACTCTCTCTCCCACCCCCTTGTCTCTCTCTCTCCCCTCCCTCTTGTCGCTCTCTCTCTCCCATCCCCGTTTCCCCCTCCCTCCCGTGTCTTTCTCCCCTTCGTGTCTCCCCCTCCCCCCCATGTCTCCCCTCCTCTCCCCCCCCTGTCTCTCTTTGTCCCCCTGTCCTTTTTCTATCTTCCCCCCCATGACTCTCTCTACCCCCGCGTGTCTCTATCTCCTCCCCACCCCACCCTATGTCTCACTCCCCTGCTGCACGACTCCCCAGTGCCTCTCTTTCTCTCCCCCCTCCCCCCCAGGGTCTATCTTCCCCTCCTTCACGTGTCTCTCTCCCTCACCCCCGTTCTTTCTGTCTCTCTCTCCCCCGTGTCTCTCTCTTCTTCCCTGTGTCTGTCACTCCCCGCCGTGTGTTTCTGTCCCCCACCGTGTCTCTCTCTCCTACCCCCATGTTGTGTGTCTATCTCAACCCCCCCATGTCTCTTCCCCCCCCCCCCTATCCATTCTCTGTCACTCCCCGTGTCTGTCTCTCTCTCCCCGCTATCTCTCTCTCACACTACTGCCGATGTTTCTCCTCCTACAGAAGGCCACGAAAATGTTCCCAATAATGCAACAGCTGGAAGCAAATCCAGCCCCAGGCTTCAGCGGCAGGAAATGTTTGAGCAGCGGCCTCTATACTGACCCGTCAGAAGACCAGCAGCACAGCAGCACAACGTGCTCGTTGTGGGGCCCACTTCCGGTTCCAGGGCCGAGGAGTCTGCGCCTGTGCGAAAGGCGTCGGGGGCAGAGTCCAGAGGACACAGGCGCAGAAACAACACGGTGCAAATAGTCACTCTGATCTTTTAAGCCGCGACCCTCTCCCGCCTGTCGGGGGGCGCGAGGTTAAAATTGAAACGACTGTGAGGGAATTCCACCCACCCCAGGTCCCTGGGAGGCTGTTCCTTCTCCTCTCCTCACTTCACATGATTGTAGTGAGTGTGTTCCTGCAGAGAGGGGGGGCACAGACTGGAGACCCTCGGGATAATAATAATGATCAATAATGGAAAGATGAGGCTCCAGTACAGAGAAACTGGACTGAACACAGACGGCTTTGAAAATCACAAACTGAGCTGAAATGGCGGCAAACCAGGATCCCACTGCACGTGTGGAGATCAGTGTGAATGTAGGGAGACGGCAAATCCCGGGATTCTGCCATTTTCCAGATGGGTTGCTGCGGGGTGTCAGTCCGAGCATTAGAAGAGGGGCAGCTTGTTGCACTGATCACTCGATCCCCTTTGGGTTTCTGATGTGAAATGTCCCCACTGATAAAACATTCTCTCCTCTTTCATTCCAGAGTGACGGAGACTCAGAGAGTCACAGACCCAGATGTTCCAGCGCTCGCCCTGAACCTGTCCAATATATCGCAACTTATCCAGGAGAGGCTGAATGGATGGGAAAAGTACCACTCAGACATACTGGGAATCATCAGTAAGATGGTGCAGCTTTTCTCCAATATAAGGCACCGAGAGCAGGTGGGGTTAGTTGTGTTCAGACAGCTGGGAATATCCCGAACTTTAATATCAGCTCCCTGTGTCTGTGGATCAGGAGCCTGAGATTAATCCTCAGTCCCCAGTGACACCTGCTTTAAACATTCCTCACTGTAATGGGCCAGAGCTTCACCCACCGTGGGCCAGGTAGGGGCGGGGTTACACACTGCCAATCAGAGTGGCCCTTAAAGGGACACCGACCCTCAATGGCTGCCAGTATTATTAAAGAGTTTAGTAAGAGATGGAAAGACTTGCATTTATATAGCACCTGTCAGAACCTCAGGAATCCCAAAGTGCTTTACAGACAATGGAGTTCTATTTTGACGTGTAGTCACTGTTGTAATGTAGGAATATATAAGTATGGAATATATAACCCCCCCATCGAGCAATATGAAGGAGGTGGGACCTCGCTGTGTCATAATTCCCAATCACCGTGAGCTTTGTTTACAGGGCCAGCTTCCACCGAATACAGGGGCCCATCGACTGTAACTCCTCCCCCACACAGCTCCTCTGGGGCAGCCCCTGTCCCATTGATCGCCATCAAGCAGTCGACTGGGATCAGAGGGAGAACGGGAATATCCCAAGGTGTGTTTATAATCTGAAACGGGATCACACTGACTGGTAATATGGGGCTGGCACTGTCTGGGAAATACTGACACTCCGACCCTGCAGCTGTCAATCATTGATCTGAGTGGAATAACCCTGTCTGACCAATCTCTTCTCTCCTCTCCAGGGCAAAGGTCACCGATGGGCCTGGATCCAAAGACAGCAAACTGGAACTTGGTTCTGTCTGATGATCTGAGATCAGTAACTTGGACTGGACAGAAACAGCCCTACCCACCTCACCCAGAGAGGTTTAAAGACCAACCCCAAGTCCTCTGCTCCCAGAGCTTCTCCTCAGGATCCCATTCCTGGGATGTGGAGACTGATGGGAATTACTGGGGAATAGGGATTGTGTGTGGGAGTGTAGAGAGGGAGGGGGGAGGGTCTTACCTTGGGGGCAGCAGTAAATCCTGGGGTTTATATTATTGTGGTGATCTTTGTGTTTCTCTCAGGGCCCGGCACAATTCCCGGTTCACTCGACTCCGAGGTTTCCGGTCTGGGAGCAGGATCCGGGTTCAGTTGGACTACGAGGCTGGGACTGTGTCATTTCACCAGGTCACTGACTCACTGACACATTTACACACATTTCACACCACATTCACTGAACCCGTGTTTCCAGCATTTTATTGTCGGAACAAATCCCTAAAACTGTTAAATTAATCCCGATATCGGAGACTCGGTGATGTCACTTCCGGTTTCGGGGATACTGCGATATCACTTCCGGTTTCGGGTGGCCCTCCTCAACGGGTCATTTCCGGGTTGGGGTCACAGATTATGTCATTTCCAGAACTGTGGCTCTGATGATGTCACTTCTAGGTCGGTGGAGGTGGGTTGGAATGCTGTCATTTCCTGTTCCCCTCTTGCATGTCACTTCCGGGTCTGTCCCTCTGACGATGTCACTTCCAGCCTTGCCCCTCTATGATGTCATTTCCGGGTCTGCATCTCTGATGCTTTCAAGTCGGGTCCCACCCCCAATGACGCCATTTCCGGTGCCATCTGATGATGTCACGTTCGGGTCCCTCCCTCCGATGATGTCATACCCGGGTCCCCCTCTGATGATGTCAGGAGCTCGGTGCCTTGCTGCTTTTAAGGATCCGTGGGGTCTTTGTGCTTTTCTCTGTAAGGGTCTGTCACTGACGCTAAACACAGCTGCTTTTGGTCAGTTTGCTGCAATTCCTAGAGTTACAATTGATTGTCCCCTTCAGTTGTAGAATTTTAGTACTTTAGTTCTATAATTGTAGTGGTTTTAATCTCTGTGATGAATCACAATAGTGATGAGCACATCTGGGTTAATATCAGTCGTGAATTATACTAGTGACAGGCAGGACTGCATCAATCACAGTTAAATTCTCCATATTAACTTGTGGTTTCAGGGAGTTTCTGTGAGCAATGTTCAGTGAAAGGGATTCCAGTCCGACAGAGTTTTCACTGATAAGGAGAGGCCACAAAACTCTCTGTTAGTTCCAGCCTTGAAAAGGCACCTGCCACAGATCTGGAAAATCCGGGAGTGAGTCAAGTTATGGGAAGTTATTCTTGTTAAAACTGGAGTTACTGCAACTAATTGGATGAAGTAATACTTTGAAACACGTGGACCCTCACGTAGCGAGAGTGAAAGAAAGGGATAAAAAGAGGGTTGTTACAATAGATACTTCAGAATTCGACAAGGTTTGGCCAGCTGATCCCCTCGAGCTCGAAACCTGTGGCCCAGTGATATTCTCCGGTCTTGTACCACAAGCGTCTCAAGCATATAGGTGATTATTGGTAATAATAGTTATCATTGTATATGGGTAATTATTGGTAATAATCATTTTATGCTTAATTCGTATGAAAGTCAATAAATGCTTTTGAACCCTATTACTACGTGGAATATCTGATTAATTTATATATAAGAACATCCATTCCCTAACAGTTGGCATCTCAGATCAAGGGGCATATTTGGGACAGGGATTTTAGGATGGCGACCTGTATTTCTCTGACATTTAACACTGCCGCGTTACAGTATATTATTCTGCCCTGGCCATTATCACACTCTGAACTAGATGAGACTTCAGAGAAATGTATCCTCGCTCTTCAAGCATCACAATTTGCATTGGACGCGGTCATATACAGAGATGTATTTAAATGGCTTCGAGTCCCTTTGATGAGGGGTCTGATACAAAAGGGTGCAGAGACCATCAGCAGGTCGGGGCCTTAAAGGAGGAGCAGTGTGGTGCACACCACTGCAAGGTATAGCGTGTACTCGTGCAGAAGGGTGACGGTTGTGAAGCGGGCGACTGGATTGGATGTCACCATATCCCAGGTCAGTGATTGGAGCGTGGGCAGGTACAGCAGGAGCGGCGAGGTCAGGGCGAAGGAGCGGCTAGAGATTGTGGAGCGACGTGATCAGGGCCCAGGAGAGGCGTGAGTTCGGGGCCAGCAAGGGCCAGCCCACACTGCGATATGTTGTGCGCACTGAGTCTGTGCAGCAAAGCTGGTCTCCAGTCGTCTTGGTTAATCCTTGCCACTGGACCAAGACCTAGCTCTGTCAAGCCCGTGTGTTGGCTGGTGTGCAATGGCCACCACACATTAAAAATATCCACACACAGGCATCTTCCACCCTTCCACATGTAATTCGGGACCTGGAATATTAGGTCCTTCATTGAAACACCTGTGAACTCATCCCTTTTTGGCGTGGAACCAAGTAATCCTTGATACGAGGGACCACCTATGAAGATGATGATACAAAAGGGGCCAAACGGTCCATGGGTTATTTATAAACTTGTGATAAATCCTGTTTTGACGCAGTGAATGGTTAGGATCTGGAATTCACTGCCTGAAAAGGTGCTGGAGGCAGACTCAATCGTGACTTCCAGAAGAGAATTGGATAAGTACCTGAAGGGAACAGTTTGCAGGAATGCGGGGAAAGGCCGGGAGATTGGGACTAACTGAAGTGCTCTTGCAGAGTGCCGCATGGGCTGAATGGCCTCCTTCTGTGCTGTAACCATTCTATGATTGTAAGTGTAGGCAGAGGTTGGAATGTGGGATGGTTTTGGGCTTGGAACCAGCGGGGACAGATGCAGTAATCTGGGACTGTCGACTGGTGCCCCGATGACACTATCCCCCTGTATTCTGCGTCAGTTCACCCCTCCCTTTGTCCAAAGTTACAATGAAGACAGAGGTGTTCGGTTCGAAAATCCACGGCCGCATTTGAAACACTGTAAGGACAAGAAAACTAACATGGGATCATTCCATACACTAAATGAATATTTTTGGCCAAGTAAAAGCAGGCTGGAAAAACGTGTGGGTGGATACAAACATTGTGGAGTCTGGCTCACAAGCGAGACAGAGGCACTGGCCAATGGGGGAAAAGTGCATTTTGGCAGCCAATCGGGTCGAGTTGGGCCTGAAGTGGGGAAATCTTCAACCAATAAGGACTTCCCGGCCCAGTTTGAAAATGACTCCCCCTCCCCCACCCTCAATCAAATTACGAATGTGGGCCATTATCTCCCTAATTAATATGGACAATAGCTCTGAATCCAAACTATGGATCACTGCAGGAATGGCCCACTGACTCCCAGGACTATAACAAAGGACCCACAGACTTCCCGGCACCTATGTGCGCTGAAACATTACCCTGGTCCTCACACCTGCGTGTACCTGTGACATCTTCTGATTAAATATTCAAAGCTATCTCCCCGCCCAAACTTACACAATGGACCGCCCACTGGGTTTGAGCGCGAAAAGACCAGAACTGAATTGAATACAAATATAGGACACAGAACCACCCGAAAAGGAGTTGTGGAAAAAGGGAGTTGTGGACCAAAAAGGAGCTGGGCAGAGTTGGGGAGGAAAGGTGTGGAGAGGAAAAGACTTGCAGGAGTTGTGGAGAAAAACAGTTTGGGGTCAGTTCTTGAAAGGGCAGCTGGCTGTTGGGGGGAAGGAGCTGAGAGAGTTTTGCAAACTTTGATTTTGGTCGAGACTAAAAACCCAGGAGCCAACCTCCTGGTCGGTAAGTGGCAGCAGGTGCTGCTGTTAGCCCTGAACACACTGGACAGGGAGAGAATAGCTGAAGCATCAGGCTGGGGCACGCAGAGCTGTGCAGACCTGGACTCCTGGTTCAATAACCTGGATTCACAGCTGTAGTCTGACCATAACCCAGAGGCAGATAGAAGAAACCGACGCAATATCGAAGAGGAAAACTGAACAATAACATAAAACCCACCCCAGAGGGACCCCGAGCTGAAATAAGTGCTACAGAACCCCGGAGTTGATAGGATTGTGAGTATAGGCCAAACCCCCTCACAGACTCTATTTAGGAGAGGAATTGGTAGGAAGGGTGGGAGTGGGAGGTGTGGTTGTGTGTGAGTGGGATGTTTTAACCTCTTGTTTTCCCCTTCCCTGTTGCGAGATTTTTCGGGTTGTTGAATGAGATGTTGCCATTACTGCTATTTTATGACCTCTTCCTATGCCCTCTATCTTTGTGTTTGCTATTCTAAATAAACAACATTAGCCATTTTGCACTCTTACCCACTGTGTCTGGTGCCTCATTACTCACCCACCCTCATAAATCGCACGTACAGAACCTCAGGGGAGTGTGGATTCGAACCCACACCCCAAGCTCCCCTTACAATGGTGAGCCAGGTAGTAGGGGACGTGCGTTGAGTGAGGGTAAGGAACAGTCAGTCTTGGTGGAGAGGAGTATAGAATGGAGGGTAGGATTGCTAGGTATGTAACAGCAAGGATAAACTACTCAAGGAAGTGGGTGCAGGCGCTGCTGAGGGCTGAACGGCCTGAGGACGCAGCAGCCAGGTGGACCTAGAGTAAAGATCATAAAAGATCAGTGGAAAAGGCAGTGTGGCTGATTTGCTTTCGGAAGCAAATACAGGTCTTGGACAGGCAGGTAGAAGTACTGCAGACAGAGTTAGCTGAGCAGAGAGAGGAGCTGGTAAAGACCAGCAAAGAAAGGGAAAAGCTGGATCAGGATTTCAAGTGGGAGAGGCAGGAACGAGAGAGGGATGGAGAAAGCTATCGCAACCACAGAGAGTACCTTCAGTCCCAGGTAACTGAGGGAAAAGGTTACGTCAGGGGATTGCAGGAGGAACTTGCCCAGGCTCAGAACCAGGAAGGTTGGAAGAGGGTAAGAGTCTCCAGCTACAGGCTGCGCTTCAGGCGTGCCACAGCAGGGCAGAGGTGGATCATTGTTCCTTTCAGGAACAAATTGATCGGCTCACCCTGGCTCTGGCTGAAGCCAAAGCAGCCCTTGTTCTAGCCGGAGCAAAAGTTCTGGAAGTGCCCGAGACTCGAATCCCCACCCAGCCCGACACCAAAGCTCTGGCCCCAGCTGAGGCAAAAGCCCTTGGCTGGGCTGAAAGCAAGGCACCCAGTAAAGGAGTGGTGTGCCTTATCAGCCCAGCCGAGGTGCGGAAGGGGGAGCATAGTGAAACAGGCTGTAGGGAGGAGGATAGGGAGGAAGAATCCTACAGGCCCTCTCCCACAGCCACATTGGGGATCCTGGTGGAGAGGCAGGGTGAAATGCTGGAATCTAAACCTCCGGGACCAGCCCCAATGTGCCCCATCAGGCAGAGTAGATTCAGACCACCCACAGTGGGTCAGGCTGAGGGTCCCCTACAGAACCAATCAATACGTGGTTCCCCACAGTGCGACCCAGATGCGGCAGATGGTAGCCCATGTGAATAAACTGACCCAAAAAGGAGACCCCTCTGTCCACTTTATGGAAGTAGAGCAGGTAGGAGACATAAATGACTGCAAACTGCTCCTGTTCTCACTGGACCCAGCCCTGTGTCAGGCTCTCTCTGCTGAGTGTAAGAGGGGTCAGCGAACAGTGGCCGCTCTCCAGGAGGATATCCTGGAGGCCATGGGGTTGAACGATGGCTGTCCATTCAACCAGGTACAGGCCACTGTTCAGAGACCAGGGGAGACCCCCCAGGCGTTCGCTGATCGACTGTGGCCAGTGTATGCGGAAGCCAATGGGGGAAATTTGGACCGAACCCAGCTGGATGCACATCAACATGGTCGCTGGCTGCGTGCACTGGTGGCAAACAGCCTACCTGAGTTGCGCGCCCAGGCCAACCTGTGGTTCGATTTCAGAGACCCCCAAGCCACAGAGGAGACGGTGTTGAGGCAGCTGACCCTCTCTTTTCGTAATGACAGAATCGGGGGGGAGAAACCCACCAAGGGGAAGGTGTGTGAGATCCGCCCCGGCTCTGATAAGAGAGAGTGGAGGTAAGAAGGGAATTGGAAGGCAGGCAGAGAGGTGGTTTGCTACGGGTGTGGGAAAACAGGACACATGAGGAGGGAATGGCGGGATCCGAGGCAGGAAAAGAGAGGTCCACAGGTCACAACCTCAGCCCCAGTCCCCGCGGCCGCAAGCCCTCCCAAACCAGCTGTGCCCAGCCCTGCCGCCCCACTCGAGGGTCTCCTCGCAGCTCTGCAGGCACTCCTTACCCAAACTGGGAAGGTCACAGCCATGACCGGGGAAGAAGTCCCTCAGGCCCAGACCAACACCCCCCAATGACTAGATCCCGAGGAACCCGTGTACCTCTGCCCGGTCACCTATGATGCATGGAGCAGACCATGATGGGGGTTGAGGGGCTCCGGGGGGAGTATCTGCTGGACACAGGGGCCTCGTGCACCCTGGTTCATGTAGACGACCCGACCACCTCACCCCTATCCAGTGGGATCCCCTACTGCCTAACCAGCTTCACTGGAGAAGAACGCGAGGGCTTCTTCTCCAAACCACTGCAGATACACATAGGCACCCTCCACACCATGTGGAAGTGTGTCCTTCTGCCATGGGAGGGAGTGGGTAAAGGCATCCTAGGGGCAGATTTCCTCAGCGGCCAGAAAATTCTGGTCGACCTGAGGAACCACTGTCTGTGGGGCACAGTTGACACCGGGGAGGGGGAAGGTACAGCAGTCATCCAGGGGAAGCAGGGGAAGGGTTCCCTCTGCATTGTAAAGCCGAAGGAGGGATATGACCTCGGCGCTCTGGTAGACGGCACCCCGATGATCTATCAGGCTTTTGTCGGGCCAACCTGGCGGCATTTGCCAGGCATAAGCACGACTGTGGACGGGTAAATGGGGTCGAGGTCAGAGTAGATGGGGACCCCATGTCTAAGCCCCAGAAGCAGTATAATTTTCCCAGGGAGGCTGAGGCAGACCTAGAGGTTGCATTGGGATATCTAGTCAGACAGGGAGTGTTGAGACCAATAGCCACACATGTGAACTCTCCACTTTGGCCGGTTAGGAAAACAGACAATTCTTGGAGGGCCACGGTGGACTACCAAGTCCTCAATAAAAATATCCCTGCCTGTGCGCCCACAGTGGCAGCTGTAGCCGACCTAGTCACAGCCATCCCCACGTCCGCAGCCGTCTTTACAGTGCTGGACATCTCGAATGGGTTCTGGTCCACCCCGCTGTGGTGGGAGGACCAGTACAAATTCACCTTTACATTCAAAGGACAGCAGTATACCTGGAACTGTCTTCCCCAGGGCTTCCACAACAGCCTGAGCATTTTTCATCAGTGTATGGCCAACTGCCTGAAAGAGTTCAGCAGACCCAGACAGCTAGTCCAGTATGTGGACGACCTGCTGCTATTCTCCGATTCGGAGGAACAGCACGGTCCCCTGCTGACAGAGCTGTTGGGACTGCTGCACGAGGAGGGTTTTAAAGTAAACCCTAAGAAGGCACAGATCGGCCAGACAGAAGTAAAATTCCTGGGGCTGACTGTGTGGGCAGGGGAGAGAGTCATTGATGAGGCTAAGAGGAGGGCAGTTCAGGAGTTACTGGCTCCGACTACAGTTACAGGGGTGAGGTCATTCCTAGGTCTGACCGGTTACTGCAGGGACTTCATTGAGGATTACGCAGCCATTGCAGCCCCCCTACTCCGGCTCCTGCGCAAAGGCGTGGAGTGGGAGTGGGATGAGGACTGTGATGCAGCGTTTACCCGCCTCAAGGGAGACCTGCAGAAAGTTCCGGCCCTGGGAGCGGTAGATGAGGGCGAGGAATTTTTCCTGGAGGTAGTAGCCAGCGGGAATAGCTTAAGAGCTGTGCTGATGCAACAGCAGCACGGCCAGCTGAGGCCGGTGGTCTACTCCTCCAGGGTCCTCACTGAGGTTGAGAGGGGTAACTCAAACAGTGAAATGCATCTGCTGGCCACCCACTGGGCTGTGAAGTGGTTGCAGGTGTTTACAGGAGTGTCCCCAATCACCCTCCTCACTCATCACACCCCAACTCAGATGCTGCTGGATGGGAGAATTAAGGATGGGACAGTGAGCAGCATACGCATTGCTCGCTGGACCCTCCTGCTCTCACAGATGGATTTGTGAGTAAAAGGGATGTGTGAGCCCTGACTGGCAGCCAACATGCCCCGGGAAAGCCCACCGTTGCTCCGTTGAGGGGGTCTGGGACGTGGACATAGGGCTCCGGGCGGGGATCCATCCCCACGGCTGGGAGATCTACGTTGACGGGTCCAGCACGGTGGTGGCGGGGAAAAGGCTCACAGGGTGTGGAATTTATGATCCCCAGGCAGGCATTGCCAGGGCCATAAAGCTCCCAACCACCATGAGCGCCCAGCATGCTGAACTGTCAGCAGTCATGTATGTAGTCACCCACCCCGATGAATTCCCACGGCCCTGTACTATCTTTTCAGATAGTATGTTCACCTGCAATGCCTGCACGGAGTACCGAGCCATCTGGTCCCGTCGCGGGTATACATCTGCAGACGGTAAGCCCCTGGCCATAAAACCCCAACTGCAGCACATAAGAACATAAGAACATAAGAACATAAGAACATAGGAACAGGAGTAGGCCATCTAGCCCCTCGAGCCTGCTCCGCCACTCAACAAGATCATGGCTGATCTGGCCATGGACTCAGCTCCACCTACCCGCCCGCTCCCCATAACCCTTAATTCCCTTATTGGTTAAAAATCTATCTATCTGTGATTTGAATACATTCAATGAGCTCGCCTCAACTGCTTCCTTGGGCAGAGAATTCCACAGATTCACAACCCTCTGGGAGAAGAAATTCCTTCTCAAATCGGTTTTAAATTGGCTCCCCCGTATTTTGAGGCTGTGCCCCCTAGTTCTAGTCTCCCCGACCAGCGGAAACGGCCTCTCTGCCTCTATCTTGTCTATCCCTTTCATTATTTTAAATGTTTCTATAAGATCACCCCTCATCCTTCTGAACTCCAACGAATAAAGACCCAGTCTACTCAATCTATCATCATAAGGTAACCCCCTCATTTCTCGAATCAGCCTCGTGAATCGTCTCTGTACCCCCTCCAAAGCTAGTATATCCTTCCTTAAGTAAGGTGACCAAAACTGCACGCAGTACTCCAGGTGCGGCCTCACCAATACCCTATACAGTTGCAGCAGGACCTCCCTGCTTTTGTACTCCATCCCTCTCGCAATGAAGGCCAACATTCCATTCGCCTTCCTGATTACCTGCTGCACCTGCAAACTAACTTTTGGGGATTCATGCACAAGGACCCCCAGGTCCCTCTGCACCTCAGCACGTTGTAATTTCTCCCCATTCAAATAATATTCCCTTTTACTGTTTTTTTTGCCAAGGTGGATGACCTCACATTTCCCGACATTGTATTCCATCTGCCAAGCCTTAGCCCATTCGCTTAACCTATCCAAATCTCTTTGCAGCCTCTCTGTGTCCTCGACACAACCCGCTTTCCCACTAATCTTTGTGTCATCTGCAAATTTTGTCACACGACATCTGTCCCCTCTTCAAGGTCATCTATGTATATTGTAAACAGTTGTGGTCCCAGCACCGATCCCTGTGGCACACCACTAACCACCGATTTCCAACCTGAAAAGGACCCATTTATCCCGACTCTCTGCTTTCTGTTAGCCAGCCAATTCTCTATCCATGCTAATACATTTCCTCTGACTCCGCGTACCTTTATCTTCTGCAGTAACCTTTTGTGTGGCACCTTATCGAATGCCTTTTGGAAATCTAAATACACCACATCCATCGGTACACCTCTATCCACCATGCTCATTATATCCTCAAAGAATTCCAGTAAATTAGTTAAAAATGATTTCCCCTTCATGAATCCATGTTGTATCTGCTTGATTGCACTATTCCTATCTAGATGTCCCGCTATTTCTTCCTTATTGATAGCTTCAAGCATTTTCCCCACTACAGATGTTAAACTAACCGGCCTATAGTTACCTGCCTTTTGTCTGCCCCCTTTTTTCAACAGAGGCGTTACATTAGCAGTTTTCCAATCCGATGGTACCTCCCCAGAGTCCAGAGAATTTTGGTAGATTATAACGAATGCATCTGCTATAACTTCCGCCATCTCTTTTAATACCCTGGGATGCATTTCATCAGGACCAGGGGACTTGTCTACCTTGAGTCCTATTAGCCTGTCCAGCACTACCCCCCTAGTGATAGTGATTGTCTCAAGGTCCTCCCTTCCCACATTCCCGTGACCAGCAATTTTTGCCATGGTTGTGTCTTCCACTATGAAGACCGAAGCAAAATAATTGTTTAAGGTCTCAGCCATTTCCACATTTCCCATTATTAAATCCCCCCTCTCATCTTCTCAGGGACCAACATTTACTTTAGTCACATCATGCAGGCAGCAGGGACCGGGGCAGACATTTGCATTTACAAAGTAAAGGCCCATAACAAACATGAGCCTAGGGCTGCGGGGAACCAAAAGGCAGATCAGCTGGCCAAAGAGGGAGCCCGAACAGGAACCAAGTGGAACCCACTCGAGGCAGGCCCCATAGCAGCTATCCGGGGCGGACAGGGACACAAGGGAGCACAGGGGTGGCTTTGGCCCCAGACCTCCAGCAGGTGCAGGCACGAGATCCCGTCCTCAAGTCCGTCATGGACAAGCTGACTGCGGGAGAAAAGGTCGAAGGACCGTACGGAGGCACAGGCATCCATGTTAGGGAGAAGATGTTGTTTAAAGGAGAGCAGTGGATAATGCCCCAGCAGCACCAGAGGGAGTTCCTTCAGCTAGCCCACGCAGGCCCTGGAGCTGGACACCCCGGACTGGAGGTCACCTGGCAATGGGTGGAACAGGTCGGGTGGTGGCCCCAGCTGCGGGAAGACACTCGTGAATTTTGCGCGAACTGTCTTGTCTGTGCAACCAATAATCCAGATCACCAGAAAAGAAAGGTGTCTCTAGGACATGCAAGGAGGGTAGAGGGACCATGGCAATCGATACAAATCGATTACATAGGGCCCCGACCTGTGGCTAAAGGAGGGTACCGGTACTGCCTGGTTTTGGTGGACACTTTCACAAAGTGAGTTGAAGCCTTCCTTTGCCGAACAGCCACAGCAGCAGGGACCACCAGGATATTGGTTAGGGAGGTGTTCTCCAGGTGGGGACTTCCACAGTACGTGGAGTCCGACCAGGGGAGCCACTTCACGGGACAGGTCATGCAGGCAACCCTTGAGGTGCTGGGGATTAAGGGAAAGTGGCACGTCGCCTACAACCCCCAGTCCTCGGGGCTAGTGGAGCGTATGAATAGGACCTTGAAAGAAAAACTCAGGAAGGAGATTGGGGATTCCCCGCAGAGGTGGGTGGAGAGGTTTTGATGGGGATCGGGCCAGCCAGTCGAAAAGCACGGGGTATTCCCCATACGAGCTCATGACTGGAAGAGCCATGCGAACCCCCACCCATGTACTTGCCCCGGTCCTGATGGAAGCTCAGGTAATCGAGGTGAATAGGGACCGCTTTACCAAGAGTCTGTTGGAGCACCTCAAGCAGATTCACTGGCAGGCGGCCACTAACATGGGGAAGCAGCATCAGACCAACCGATTGCTGCTGGAACCGAGCAAACACCACGAGTGGCAGGTGGGGAACCAGGTCATGGTCCGCAACTTTGCCAGGATGGGAGTCTTTGAGCCACTATACATGGGGCCTTACAGCATTGTCGACAAGGCAAGCCCCATGGTATACGCGGTCAAGATGCCCTGCCGGGTTAAATGGTTTCACATTAACCAATGTGAACTGTTTAACCTCAACAAGGAAAAACCTCGTGGGAAAGGACAGCCCAGAGGGATAATCCCGACGGGAAGCCCAGGCCCCCAGCCCACCACTGCAGCCCCACCGATCCCACCACAAGGAGCAGTGAGTTGCTTCACAGGTACAAACTACCCACAGATTTGGGACCCACAGGAAGGGGGATTCCCACCTTACATATGGGACGAGGACTCACCTCCATCCGTTAGGAGATCTGCTCGGACTCCACAGCCAAGGGTGACACCGTCCCTCGCAGCCTGTTTTACTTTCCCGAGAGATACGAGGGGAAAAGGGCCGTGCAGGGCAGGCAGCCAGTCACTGGATGTGACCCCGCAGCCAAGGTCACCTGACAGGGAAGGGGTTGTACGAGAGGAAGGGGCCGCTGACAGTGAGGAGCCTGTTGGAGCTAGCCTAGCCTTCGGTGCGGACAGCCCAGAGCCTGCAAGCGAGATAGTGGCGGCGGGTCCCAGCAGCGAGTGGTCCCTGGAAGAACAGAGGAAACGCTGTGAGAGTATCAGCTGCGAGTGGTTTTGGGTGGAACCCTTGTACAACCCCAGAGGATACGGGAGTCCCCGGCAGTGAGGAGCCTGCTGGGGGGATTTTCGTTGCTCCCGAGGGCAGTGAGCCATCCCTGGAGGGGGTGAGGGGCTGTACCAGCCCAGTAAGCACCACCCGAAGCTCGGGGACACCTTGGCAGGAGAGACAGAGGGGCCGCGGAGGTCGGTCCGGCCTAAGAGGCCAAAGGAGAGGTGGTCTTCCCCCTACATTCCCCCGCATAAAAGGAAAACCAAGGTGTATCCCAGGGATTAGCACAGCCACCCGGGAAGGGTGGCAAGCAGATTAAAAAGGAGAGCAGTAGGTGTGTACAGATATATATAAAGTTTTCTCGAGTGTAGTGGGGCCCAGGTGGCCTCTGCAATATAAGGAGTGTTACAGTGAGGTTTTTGAGCCAATAGGATGGGGGAGCGTGGAACCTCTTGACTCTTTCTCATTTCCTCTTTTGGTGTAAGGTTGTTTGTTTTTTCAAGGGTTTAGTCGGTGAAACCCCTTGACTTTTTTCTCACTTCCTCTTTTGTGTAAGGTTGTTTGTTTTTTTAAGGGTTTGTTGCTGTTTGCGGTTCAACCAATTAGTTGAAATGACTTGACTTGATAAGCACACACAGTTTAAACCCGTGCAGGGGTACTGTGAGGTGCAGAAACCAAATGAGATGTTGTCTTTCAGAAGAGGAACAGTAGATGAGGAAAATCTGGTGCTTGTGCACCTACATCAGAATGTGCATTGGCTACCGGGGAGAGACTGAAGAAGGCATTGTTTTTGGATGCTCAGGGGGGCAGGCACCGACCATACCCACAGGGGAAGGTGGCCAGGGTGGGTGGGGTCTAATTCCTCTCGATACTCCAGCCATCCCGGGGTCACGTATGGGGAAGCATCAGTCTCCTGCCCCAGCATTGAGGTGACTGCATCCCAGGTTAGGGTAGTGGTTGGGAAGAGGGTTTGCCTGACCTGTAAGGGGCACATCCCGGTGGGAAGGTGGTGGTGGCTCATGGAGCTGAGCAAGGACATGGGAAACCTGACAGCGGATTGGGAGAGACTAGACAACAGCACCTACCGGACCATCACGGGCACCCAGCGGGGAGTGAATGTGTGTTGGGATAAATGGTGGGAGGCGGAGTTAGGAGTGTATGTGTGCAGGTGGGGATCAGAGAAGATATGCCCAGCAGGCATCTCCTTAGCGTTCTCCCGACAGTAGCGGGATGAAGGGGAGGGGATGGGATGGGACCGGAGCATGGTCGCATGCATAGTAAGCCACCCCAGCTCCATCCACGCCACCGAGTTAAGCGCACACCCCAGACAACCCCTGCCCACAGCCCCGACCGAACCAACTGACAAGGGCAGATGCCCTACCACCACCCAGGGACCAGAGAACGGTTTGGTTTTGGTTCCCACGGACAAGCTGCTATACCGGGGGGTCCACTACGCCATGGCCTCCGTCATCCTAAACCTTACCAAGGTGCACCTACCTGAGTGGTGCCCAAAAGAGACAGAACGCCTCTACCAGGCTCTCCTTCGAGAAATGTTCAGGACATTCTACGAGCTCGATTTTGGCTATTTGAATAAGACTTTGCTGTACCGTCTACAACCCAGAGACAACATTAAACCGAAAAGACACAGAAGAGGGATCTGGAATGATGTTTTTACTGGTTTCAACACCGGGGCATCAATGATTAATAACACGGACAATTATGTAGCACATTTCGGATACCACAATCCATTTGTTTTACCAGTGCACCTGACAGATCTGTTCAAAGCAGTACAAAATCCCAGAAATATTACTTCACCCTACAACAACAAAAAAAACAGTGTCATACTATGATGTGTGATATTATGTGCTATTATGATTTTGGTGAAGGGCATTGGTTGAGATTTTACATTTTCAGTATTGTATTGATTCCAAATGTATGAATACCATTGGTGCATTTTAATGTTTATTGTGGGTTTAGGTAAGATTTGGGGAAGATTGGCTCTGTGAGAGGGAAAAGGTTTAGCTCCACATTTTGAAAACACCCTGAGACAGAGTGTTTTAATGGGGGAGTGTTAGGTTTGAAAATTCTCGGCCGCATTTGAAACACTGTAAGGACAAGAAAACTAACATGGGATCATTCCATATACTAAATGAATATTTTTGGCCAAGTAAAAGCAGGCTGGGAAACGTGTGGGTGGATACAGACATTGTGGAGTCTGGCTCACAAGCGAGACAGAGGCACTGGCCAATGGGGGAAAAGTGCATTCTGGCAGGCCAATCAGGGGTCGAGTCAGGCCTGAAGTGGGGAAATCTTCAACCAATAAGGACTCCCCGGCCCAGTTTGAAAATGACTCCCCCTCCCCCACCCCCAATCAAACTACGAATGTGGGCCATTATCTCCCTAATTAATATGGACAATAGCTCTGAATCCAAACTATGGATCACTGCAGGAATGGCCCACTGACTCCCAGGACTATAACAAAGGACCCACAGACTTCCCGGCACCTATGTGCGCTGAAACATTACCCTGGTCCTCACACCTGCGTGTACCTGTGACATCTTCTGATTAAATATTCAAAGCTATCTCCCCGCCCAAACTTACACAATGGACCGCCCACTGGGTTTGAGCGCGAAAAGACCAGAACTGAATTGAATACAAATATAGGACACAGAACCACCCGAAAAGGAGTTGTGGAAAAAGGGAGTTGTGGACCAAAAAGGAGCTGGGCAGAGTTGGGGAGGAAAGGTGTGGAGAGGAAAAGACTTGCAGGAGTTGTGGAGAAAAACAGTTTGGGGTCAGTTCTTGAAAGGGCTGCTGGCTGTTGGGGGGAAGGAGCTGAGAGAGTTTTGCAAACTTTGATTTTGGTCGAGACTAAAAACCCAGGAGCCAACCTCCTGGTCGGTAAGTGGCAGCAGGTGCTGCTGTTAGCCCTGAACACACTGGACAGGGAGAGAATAGCCGAAGCATCAGGCTGGGGCACGCAGAGCTGTGCAGACCTGGACTCCTGGTTCAATAACCTGGATTCACAGCTGTAGTCTGACCATAACCCAGAGGCAGATAGAAGAAACCGACGCAATATCGAAGAGGAAAACTGAACAATAACATAAAACCCACCCCAGAGGGACCCCGAGCTGAAATAAGTGCTACAGAACCCCGGAGTTGATAGGATTGTGAGTATAGGCCAAACCCCCTCACAGACTCTATTTAGGAGAGGAATTGGTAGGAAGGGTGGGAGTGGGAGGTGTGGTTGTGTGTGAGTGGGATGTTTTAACCTCTTGTTTTCCCCTTCCCTGTTGCGAGATTTTTCGGGTTGTTGAATGAGATGTTGCCATTACTGCTATTTTATGACCTCTTCCTATGCCCTCTATCTTTGTGTTTGCTATTCTAAATAAACAACATTAGCCATTTTGTACTCTTACCCACTGTGTCTGGTGCCTCATTACTCACCCACCCTCATAAATCACACGTACAGAAAGCAAGGGGAGTGTGGATTCGAACCCACACCCCAAGCTCCCCTTACAGAGATTAAAACCTCACAGAGCGAAAGAAAGTAAAGTTGTTGTGAGAAGACAATGGTTCAAGCAAAAGGCTGCCAGTTTCTGTCACTTTCCGTGGAGTGTTTCTGTAAAAAGCCTGTGTCTGTGATGAACTGTTTCAGTGGGAAGCTCCGCCCCCTGTTAACCCCTTCTGTGTACGAATGTTACACGGACTTTGTTTCACTGTGGACAGTTACTTTTTCTTCATTTATGTTCAGTATTTCTTGCAGTCATTTGGAGAGGGGCCTGAAGAAAGAACGCAAAGAAAGATGATGTAATTTACTGGGGATTTGCTGTGCTGTCTTGTGTTGACTTTTAAGATATTGCTGAATTAAATTAGAGATATTGCGGTTAACTAACCTATCAAATTGTGAAAACCAGACTTTTATTGTGGCCATGGTGAAATTCTGGTTCTTGTAAATTATATGCAAACTCTCCAGTTACGGACATGAGATCATGGCACCAAAATTTATGATCCCGGGAAGGACCAAAACTGTCCGTTTGTGGCGGCCACTGCTTTGGGCTCAACTGGCCACCCCGACTTAGATTGGGCCCACGAGGTCTTGCATTGTTGTGGGCCACCTCCGACTCTCGTGGTGGTGTGGGGCTTGCGGCAGTAGCGACGCGCTAAAAGTGTGCACCGCTGTCGCTCTGCCCCCCAGACCCATTTTCAGCATGAAAAAGCCGGCCCTTCAGCTGACGGTGCCCCCACCAGCTTTTAGGGCCGGTGCAGAATGGCAGAGATCTCAGAGCCGTGGGAGCGGAGAGAGACAAGAAGGTAAGGTCCAAACCTGAGGATGGGTTGGAAGCTCCCGGAGTCCTCGAAGTAATAGCAGCTGAGTCGGTCTGACAGAGAAGTCCGGTAAGGGATCATCTGGGGGAGATCCTGGAGCCAGCTCCGCATTGCACAGCAACAAGTCCAGGAGCCTCTTCAATGGGCCGGAGGAGTTCAGCCCTGAATCCGCACTCAAGGGGAGGGAGAGAGAGGGGGAGAGAGGGAGGGAAGGAGAGAGAGGGAAAGGGAAAGAGAGAGGCTGAGAGAGGGAGGGAGGGAGGGTGAGAGAGAGGGAGAGAGCAAGGGAAAGAACGAAGGAGAGGGGGATAGGGAAAGAGAGGGTGTAAGAGCGAAGGGAGAGAAAGAGAGAGCAAAAGAGAAAGAAGAAAGAGATAGAAGTGAGGAAAGGCAATGAGAAACAGAATGAGGAAATTGGATTGGGAGAGAAATAAGAATAGAGAAAAGGGGGAAAAACTAGAGAGAGAGAGAAATAGAGATCCCGAGATTCACAGAGAGAAAACTGAAATCTCAATCCAGGGCTCATTCCGAGTGGTAATAAATGGGAATCTCTTCCACCTCCGCCACCTCCAGGCTAGATCCAAGGCCGTCCCGTCCTCTGTCATCGAACTACAGGACGCAGACGGCGCTTGTGTCTGCGCACACTCGGAGGCCAAACTCCAAGCCATCGTCAACACCTTCACCCAGGTGTACGAAAGCATGGGCCTTACACTAAACATCCATAAGACAAAGGTCCTCCACCAACCTGACCCCGTGACAAGCACTGTCCCCCGGTTATCAAAATCCACAGTGAGGCCTTGGACAATGTGGACCATTTTCCATTCCTTGGGAGCCTACTATCAGCGAGGACAGTGATCGACGACGAGGTCCAACACTGCCTCCAGTGTGCCAGCACAGCCTTCGGTCACCTCAGGAAGAGAGTTTTTGAAGACCAGGACCTCAAATCTGACACCAAACTTATGGTCGACAGGGCAGTAGTGATACCCGCCCTCCTATATGGCTCAGAGGCCCAGTTAAGACTGAAAACTTTCAGATTTGAAGGGCTAATAAGACTGGAACACTTTTTGTGGTCAAAAAGCTGAATTTGGATCCAATGGCTGCTGCAAACTTTGTGGCACTAATCGGGGAAAAACCCTTAACACCACCAGCTTTCTGGCTGCACTGAATTTCGGCCCCATCACATTAAAAAACCTTGCCCTTTTTGAATTTCTCAGCTTGCCGGGGACAGTGATTTAAGGTGGATAAGGGGTTAATGTTGAGTAATTAATGTGACTGGAGCTGTGCTAAGTTTCGGATCTAAGAAGACTATTTCAGTCCAAGGCATCTTGGTTGTGCTGGAATGTGTCGGCCGTTAGCAAACTGACAGCGTCCTTTGATCCTGTGAGTGACTGTGGTCAGGGTAAAAGTGAATCAACAGGAATCCCAGGATCTCCCGCCGTCTCTATGGCAACAATCTGGAGTCATCTTATGGTTGGGCAGCACTAACTCGCTCAGAGTTAATAAAATGAAGGGTTTTGTCCCCTCGTAAATAAATGATCAATGATTTATTAAATGGGGTTAAATCTGAATTGTGGGTACAAGGCCAAGAAAACCCGACTCTTTCTAACATGAGATGAACAAACTAAACATTGTTTCTCCCAACAGAATTGTCTGACAGAAATAGGAATGTTAATAGTGATGTTACTGAGGATTCCTGCTTGTTTTAACAGGTTTTCAATTCCTTAGGATGCAAAATAATTGGTCATTTTTGTGCCTTCACGGCTCATGTTTGTAGAATTGAAAGTCAAAGAGGAGCGGAAATTTATCTGCCAGAATTTAATTGTATTCGGATCTTTGTGCAAGTTTTATTTGATGGCAGAATAAATCCACAGGATCCGTGTTAAAGGCACAAAGAGCTGGATTTTCAGTTGTCTAACGCCTCAGTTAGTGCCCAGAGGGGGCATTAATGGGAACGTAAGAGGTTACCGACCGGGAGTGCAGCGTTTAGGGGGAAAATAGGAAGGCTTCTCCTCCCACGAGCGGGCCCTCTGATATATAGGGTCGACGCTCGCCCCAACCCACGTAACAGCCCCCGAAGTTAGCAGACAGAGGCGAATGGCAAGGTATAACGATCTTTTATTACGAACGTCCGGAACACCTCTCATCACAGCCACCTGTGAGTGGAGATGCTCCCCGAACAGCACAATCATACAACTTTTATACATTTCAAAAACCCCTCCGTTCCCTGGTAAGACCTCCCTAGATCTCTAATTGGACTACCTTATCAGTGCTACTTTGGATTGAAAGGCCAAGACCCTCGTGACCACCTTAGGCCGTGACTAGAATGACTTCATTAGGTCAGAATTTATTGATTCTCCTTGATGCCTGTGGGTCTGCCTCAAGCCTCTTCGCAAGGTCTTATCAATGTCTGTTTAGGTTCTCACATCGTATCCTGTTGGAATATTATTGAATTAATAACTTCTGGAGCCTTGGTACTGGAATGTACAAGGTCAAAGAGAGGCCTTTTACCTCCTTATGGGTCGGTGCAGGAACCAGCACTTTAACCCTTGTCCCGCTGGTACCCCTAATGCCAAATTTCTCTTACATTTCCCCCCTTTTGGCCCTTGGCTATACGCCAAGCTGGCCATATTTCCTGATAACTATCTCCTTGTAGGCAAGTTCCAGATAGGTCCGTTCACCTGGGTGGCCATCTCCCAAGCTTCGGAACCTCCTGAGACCTTTCCCGCAGAGTTATATAAGGTAAGTCCTTCCTGTAGGACTGCTTAAATTTTCATCCCTTATGGCGTTAATCATAGTGTGTGCCCTGACATATCGTTTGGCCTGTTTAATTCGTGCACAGGTTAGCCCTACCAGTATTATCAGGATCAGGCCTTGTATTACTACAAGTGCATGTGATATAATTCTTATCCATGGGTGGATCTGAATATTAAGTCCAATGTTCCACAGTTTTGAGTACCAAGGCTGGTTGGCCAGCATCGCGCTCGTGTCTCTTTGTAGGTTTGTCTATTTCTTCCATCAGCTGGATAGTGCACCAATCGTTCCTCACTTAATTCGGGTATCTGTTTTTCTTGCGATTCCCATACTGCCTCCTTGTACCCTTCTCGGAGGGTATCCGTGACCATTCCGTGGATGATTTCCGTTGTCTCGGGATGTATGTGGTATCCATTTATGTCTATTTTCCCATGGGCCTGAAACAGAAGTCAGGGTTGGTGATGACACAGCGGGTGACTCCTCCCTTGGTCTTAATCGTCGGGTTGGCTGCTCCTGTGCTCATGCACCAAATTTCCATTCCCTTGTGGAGCAGTGATTGTTTCAGAATTGTGTTCGCGAGGAGTGATACTTAGCATGCATCCATTTGTTTGGTGGAATCTGCAATCATCATTCGTCATTCGTGGCGTACCTCAACATAAAACCACTTAGTTAATTTTATAGCAGTCGGTTATGTCAATGCCCTTGGTACTATTGTTAATTTTAATCACCTGTCTGGCAGGCTGATGATAACGCAACCGAGTTTGGTTTCTTACTTCACCGATATTATCGATCTGGTATAAGGGGTCTCCCTTTGTTACATCATACTGTGGTATGGACAACACAAATCCGATCATATTCACACGCCCAGTAATACATCTGAAATTTGACATCCATGCGTGACTATTCCTTCGTACCTCGCACGTGTTATTCATTTTTTTATCGAGAGTCCAGTTGTTAAGTATGCTGTTTGGGATCCAATCTGGTATGTCCCCATTCTGGAGTTGCTCCAAGTTATGTTGTACTTCACTTAATCCAGGCCCCATACCTGGAGCAAACTATCTCAGCTTGTAATCGTTTACTTATGTCGTTCCCCATTGCGTGGATCAAATTTATTGTCTTGGCATGTTTCTGTAATGTATGGGCCACCTGTAACAGTTCCCCTTCCGCGCCATCTTCAACCGCGCTTGTAGGGCTTGGTTATCCAACTCCCTCCCCAGTAAACCCCTCAAGATTTACGTTAAGTTGTTAACCCGGTCGTCTATTGCATACAGGTCTCTGGAATTCATCGTCGTAACCCCTGCCGCATAACCCGTGCCTAGTGTTTCCAGTATTCCCCTTTGTGTTCAACCTTGTCCTGTTCCCTTTCTGACATTAAATCTCAGGGTAGTGGATTCCGGGCCTTCGAGGATCCGTTGTGTCAGGTTCTGGTACAGACTTATAGTTTCATTACCACAGAAGCTAGGAAGAATGATATCCGTTAGGTTTAGGTTAAGTCGTCGCTGACCCATCCCAAATTATATCCTTTCTTTAGATTCTTTTATTACTAGCCCCGCTTTGGCTCCAGTCTTTATGGACGGGCTTATGGGGGACTTGCGTGGTTGTGCTGGGAAGAGTTGTTGTCCCCAGGGTGGTTGTCGGGGCAGCGGTAGGGCTTCCTTTGGGCGTGTTTGGTGTCCCAGCCGGACCTTTATTTTATCCCACTGGCCAGTTTTCCTAAACATCCTGGGGTCCCACCCCCCTTTTTGCTCCGTTCTGTTCCCACCCTTCTGTATCTTGCAGGGTGGATTTGGCTGCTTGATTTGCAACTTCATCCGCCCAGGCATGAGCTTCCAGAGCTGACATTCCATCCAGTTGGATTTCTGCGCCCTTCCCCTTTTGGTCCTGTGAACTTGCTCCTGTCCTCGGAATCTACTGGCACCCATAGCATAGCCATGCGTTAAAATAAGTTCTGTCCTTGCTCCAGTCCTTGGCTGCTGGGATGCATATTTTGTCAATTAAATTAAACAAAGCCCCATCTCATGTAGCTGTGTCTTTCCTGCGTGTGCTATATCTCTCCTAGTCCGTCTGCATTATCTAATGCTTGCATGGGTCGTAAGGTTCGAAGTAGCCGCTGCGGTCCTATCTCGGTGAGTGTTTTATCTGTAAGTTTTAAACAGATAGCCTGGTCATCACCAGGTGTTAGGTTCTGGTCTACTCATCTTTTATCCATGCATGTCGAGGTCACTCTGTGAAATCGGAGGTAAGGGTTAGGTTGGGTTTGTGGATTACACTTACCCACCGTGGGGTACATTGGCTCTATTGCCATAGGTGATGGTGCTATGGCTGCACATTGCACGATCCATCTGGTCCCATTTAAAAAAAATCTCTTCCAGCTTATTTATCTTAGCCTTTAACTCTTGAATTTGTTTTGTTTGAGTATCTTTTATTTGTATCAGGCGAGTATTATTACATAGGCTAGTTCTGTTTTATTTTTATACTGACTATCCCACCATTTCCTGTGTCTGTCAGGTGAGTCTTTTTTATTCTATTATGAAATCCAAATTAATAATGTCCAGTATAAAACAGCTGTCAATGCAAAGGGTTAACTCCTTTACAGGTTTGTAATAAGGCCTGATGTCATTACGTGACTTTGCATAATCATTTTTTTAAAGTCTTTGTGCCTTCAAAACTTGCTTAGAAATTAGGAATCCGTTAAAACAGCAGAAATCATTAGTAAAGCCGTCATAATAAAAGTCTTCTCATCAGGAAGGACAGCGTTTTAGATTAAACTCCAATTTTTTCTTAACTTCTAATTCAAGTACTTGCTAAAGATTTTTTTTTTGATTTTAAATGAGACCACACATTTTTAATAGCTATTTTGTTTACTGAAATCCAATTCTCACACAAGCTTTATACATTCCAACATTTTACTTTTTTTTATGGTCCCGTTCACTGGGCAAATCTTGTGTTTTATTTCTCTCTCAGCACAAAATCTAAACTTCCGTGCCAGTTCCATTTTCTGTAAGAATTTTAAAATTCAGTAAGATTCTCTAATTCCCAGTTTTTTTTTCTGTGCTGAGTTCACATAGTTTAGATCTTTTCTCCTCATTATTTTCAAAACCCTCTTGCTTGTTTAGACTGTTCGGGACTTTTCTTGCTAACAACGTCCATTTTGGAACTCTTTCAAACTGCAGTGAAACTTTTCTCGTAATTTAAAATCATTATCAATGGAGAGTGTCTTTTACCTTTTCAAATTCTTTTTTTTCAATTAAACCAATATCTTTCTCGCAGCCGTTATCAACTAGTATTTAGTAAGTTGTGTCTTTTTCCATCGCAAACACCCCCTTTTTTTCAGCACCTATTTAGTACGTTACGTCTTTTTTTTTCAGATCTCCTTTCTTCAAATTAGGTTTTGCATTTTACACGGAGGGCTCGTGTCTCCATAAATTTGTTAATTTAAAATCATCAGACAATCGAAGACACTTTTTCTTTCAAATTTGTTCAATTTGTTTTCTTTCAAAGTTGTGAGTTAATCTTTTTTTTTCCATAACTAGAACGGAGTCTAGACCGTAGGCTTTGGGGGCTGCTTTTCGTTATCTCAAATGTTCCAGTTTCAAGGCCGTTACAATGTAAACTGTTTTTCTAAACTGCTAAAGCTTGCCGTTTTAACTTTTTTTTTCAAAAGTCCCTTTTACACCTTTGCAGATAGCTCGCTACTCACCCAAGATTTTGACCTGATCCCTGAAGGTACTTCGAGATTGTTTCCAAACCTTTTAGTTTTATTCCTCCAGCTTTTTTAAGAGATCAGATTTAATTTAATATTTTTTTTTAGTTTGAATCCATCTCAGTATTTTGCTGTGCCTTCTCTTAATATCTCAAAATCCCAATTCAAATTTTGTAATGCCAATCTTTTATTTCGGGTCCACTACATTGTCATCTTTCCTCCACACTCCATCCGAATAATTCCACACCTGCTTTTCTAACGTAAAACTTCCTACATATAGGACAACACCAAACAAGCTTTCAGATACAGGAAAAATTCATTCCACAGTCAAAAAAATCACACAAGGACTCTCACTCAACGACAGACATTCACAAAAGTCTCTTTTTATTCAACAAAGCTTATTAATTGTTTGGCCGACTCTATTTTTTTTGGATCCATATGTCACTTAAGATAGTCACTATCAGCTTTTTTTATGGCATTACGTAGTTACGAATAGCCGTGTTACCCATTTTCTTCAGGGCTATGAGGATCTTGGGCATTCCCTTTAATTCGTGTTAGGTATGCAGGACATTATTTATATCTATATGTCTTCCCTTGGCTCCGTACACTCGTACTGCCACGCTTTGGGTCAATATGTCTTGTCCCTGCACCATGATATAGAGGGTCGACGCTCGCCCCAACCCATGTACCAGCCCCCGGAGTTAGCAGACAGAGACGGATGGCAAGGTATAACAATCTTTTATTACGAACGTTCGGGAACACCTCTCATCACAGCCGCCTGTGTGGAAATGCTCCCCGAACAGCACAATTATACAACTTTTATACATTTCAAAAACCCCTCCGTTCCCTGATAAGGTCTCCCTAGATCTCTAATTGGACTACCTTATCAGTGCTACTTCTCTAATTGGATTACCATATTAGTGCTACTTTGGATTGACAGGCCAAGACCCTTGTGACCACCTTAGGCCGTGTCTAGAATGACTTCATTAGGTCAGAATTTGTTGATTCTCCTTGATGCCGTGAGTCTGCCTCGAGACTCTTCGCAAGGTCTTATCAATGTCTGTTTAGGTTCTCACATCGTATCCTGTCGGAATATTATTGAAGTGATAACTTCTGGAGCCTTGGTACTGGAATGTACAAGGCCAAAGCGAGGCCTTTTACCTCCTTATGGGTCGGTGCAGGAACCAGCACTTTAACGCTTGTCCCACTGGTACCCCTAATGCCAAATTTTTCTCTCACACAGCGTTTAGCGCCCCGACCAAAAATCCATTTGAGGCTCACCGGGGGCACAAACCAGTAACGCCCAGCTGCTGCCGATCACTCCGATCATGGCGTATTCTTGGTGCAACACCCACACTTGTGCCCCGGTCGGTAAATTAGGTGCGGCCGCCTCATTTAACGGCCGCCAGGAACAACGTCTGTAAAAACAGTAGGTCCAGGCTTCAGAGTCAGTAACTGGTGGCTACTTAAAGGGATGAGGAAGCACTTCCCTCGGAGGTCACAGTCAGTGCAACGTTTACACACAGCACGGTGGTGAGCCTCCCAGTTTGCAGCGGCAGACAGACATAAGAGTTCAGCTTGAGAAAAAGTGATTTTGAAAACTTTAATAGATACATTACTAGGTGCACCTTTAAGACTCGGCTTATCCCAGGATCTGAATCGGAGTTCGGCGACTGACTCGGTTACATTTAGCGCCGGCATTTTCATTATGGCCCCCCAGCTCTGGTGTGCAATGGCGAATTTATCTCCCCTGTCAGCTCTTCGACCGATTGTGATGAATTGTGGGTGGGTGGGTTCCCTACCCCGGTGTGGTTCAGGGCGAGGAACACTCGGGGACTGGGTAAAAGTGAATAAACCAGAGACTGAAACTCTGCTCAATGGGAGATGTTTATAGCTGCAGTTCCCGGGGCAGCCACTGGGTGGAGCAACATTCTGGGCCCGCTCACTGATGTGGAAGCCGTTTTATGGCGGACCCCTCGAGACCTTCTCACGGACCCCCAGGTGGGGAACCCCTGCTCTAACACACTAGATTTCATGTTTGCCTTATATACTTTCAATATCAATAGCGGCAAAGGGCTAGATAAATGCAAGGCTTTGTTTTTTAACGTAGGAAACATGGTGCACAGAAAGGTCCCACAAACAGCAATGTGATCATGATCAGATAATGGGGGAAATTGCGGCCGGAGGCTTCCTTCGCACAAACGCCTCCAACCCGAAAAAAATCCAGGAAAGTTCCTGGTGGTCCCGGAGCAACGTAGAGAACCAGACAATGGCAGCTGAAGAGAGACATTCGCACCTTCAATGGTTTCCTGCCTGAAAAGATACAGGAACATTTAGATACTCATTTACCTTTAGGGGTTACATTGTTTAAAGAATGTACCCTGGACTGTGGCTCCAGAAAGGCTGGTATCAGGGTAGACCAAAAGCTTGGTGCCAGATTTGAGGGCCTGATCTTCGAACACTCTCTTCCTCGGGCGGCCGAAGGCTGCGCTGGTGCACGGGAGGCGGTGTTGAACCTCGTTGTCGATGTCTGCCCTTGTCTGATAATAGGCTCCCGAGGTGTGGAAAGTGGTCCACATTGTCCAGAGCCGCGCCGTGGATCTTGATGTCTGGGGGGCAGTGCTGTGTGGCGGGGTCAGGTTGGTGGAGGACCTTTGTCTTACGGATGTTTAGCGTAAGGCCCATGATTTGTATGCCTCGGTGAAGATGTTGATGGTGACTTGGAGTTCAGCCTCTGTGTGCGCAGACACAAGTGTTGTAGCTCGACGACAGAGGATGGGACGGCCTTGGATCTGGCCTGGAGGCGACGAAGGTTGAACAGATCTTACACGGCAAGCAAGTCCCAGGTGGGCAGAGGAAACATTTCAAGGAAACCCTCAAAGACTCCTTGATAAAATGCAACATCCCCACCGACACCTGGGAGTCCCTGGACAAAGACCGCCCTAATTGGAGGAAGAGCACCCGGGAGGGTGCTGAGCACCTCGAGTCTCGTTGCCGAGAGCATGCAGAAACCAAGCACAGGCAGCGGAAGGAGCGTGCGGCAAACCAGACTCCCCACCCACCCTATCCCTCAACAAATGTCTGTCTCACCTGTGACAGAGACTGTAATTCCCGTGTTGGACTGTTGAGTCACCTGAGAACTCATTTTTAGAGTGGAAGCAAGTCTTCCTCGATTTCGAGGGACTGCCGATGATGATGGTGATGGTATCGGGGTCGGCCGAGACAATGGAGCGGACCCTGAGCCACGCGGATATGAATACTAATAGAAAACCAGCCTTGCAAAGGACCTCATAACAATCATGAACAATGACTCTCGATGGGCAACAATTAGCCATCAAGAGATCACATTTGATGCGGCCATCGTGTTAAATCTGTTCCAAGATGGTTAGTTGGTTTTTGGTATAAAGAAGAGCCACTTTCGAAGGCACGCAGCAGCAGAACACAGCAGTACAGAAGCAGCCATTAACCAGTCTTCGGGACACCAGCTGCAAGCTCAGAAGACGACCGAGGAACTGGTGATTGTATGTTTGTTCCAGCCAGAGAAGGGCTTTGTGATTGGGTCTGGGTCACTTTATATGTAACAGTCAAATCGCGGAGGGGTTTACCCTGTCAAGTTGTGCCGATGTAAGTGACCTTCTCGTAGGGGTTTGTATTGTGGGTGTGTTAGTCCCACCACAGACCGTAGTGATTTATATTGGGGAGGGAGTTGTGTGTAGGTTCAATAAAACAAACTAATTTTGGTTGAGCCAAAACACTGCCGTGTGTAATTTTGTTCTTTATAAATCCTGACATCAAGAACCGTGTAACGGGGGACTAGGCATTTAGTAACCCTTACAGCGTACACGCCGGAGTCAGGGCCTGGACCACCAATCACGATGCAGTATTCTCATTGATAAAAATGGGAGCTCTGTTTGTACGGACTCCCATTACTATCAATGAGAAAAAATGCTAAAACACCAAAACACAGCACAATAAATAAAACACCTCATAGATTTAAAATTAATAGAAATTAAATTTCATTAAATGTTTAAGAAAAAATATTTTTGGGAATTTTTATTAGTGTTTTTACAGGGTTCAAAATAAACTTTCCTTAATGGACAGGGTTTTTGATATAAAAATAAGTGCTTAAATGTTACTTTTATATGTTTGAAAACTCTTACACTGCTAAAAGTAAGCTATGCGCCTGCTTTTACCAGGTGTAAAAGTTTGAAGGACATTTACTGGGCATGAGTTGGACAAATAGTCCGTGCGGATGTCCTTCTCCCGGGGATAAGGAGGATCTGTCCAGCAAAATCTTGACCGATGGGAAAAGCCGATTCTCGGTGCATGCGCCTCGCGCCCCGACAGCCGGCTTTTGCGAGGCCTCGCCGGGTCCATGTGCACCTCGTACAGACCCAGCGAGGCCGGAATATTCAGCCCATTATCTCTCAATCTGAATCTCTAACACTACATCGGCAAAACACTTGGTGCAGTAATTGTCCCATTAAAGGTATTTTCACACAGATACTCTAACAGCTCATTCCATATTCAGGTGCTGAATCCACACACTCAATGGGAGTCCATGGATATTTCACGGAGCCACTGTGCATCCTGACTGCACGGTGCCTGTGGGAGGAATGTATCACTAAACCCGGCTTCCTATACTGGGAGCAGAGCAGGTTGATGGACCGAGGCAGCTTCTCTGGTTCCAGTTTGTGCTGAGAGACTCTTCGAGAACAGGCCCCAAGGTAACCTGTTACTGCCCCAGTTCCCCAGGCCAAGGAGAACATCACTCGTTCTGATGGGCAGATGTCCCATGTTGGTTGTGGGAGGGTTAACCAGAGCGGGATGGGGGATACATCTTCCTGCAACTAGTAGCAAGAGTTGTCCTAATTTGTTCAGTGTCGGGGAGGGGGCCCTTTCTCTCTGGTGGGCAGGCCAGGCATGTGGTTTACCATTTCCTTTCCTGTCTACCCAGTGAGAAAGGTTGACCACTTTTGTTCTGCTCAGAGTTTACTCATTAAGGCATTTGCCTCGGCTCAGTGGCAGTGCTCTCGCCTCTGGATCAGAAGGTTGTGGGTTCAAGTCCCACTCCACTTATATGTCCCAAGTGCTTCACAGCCAATGAAACACTGTTTGAAGTGTAGTCACTGTTGTAATGTCGGAAACAATGCACCCAATTAGCGCACAGCAAGCTCCCACCAACAGCAATAAGATATTGAACAGATAATATGGTTTAGTGATGTCGATTGAGGGATTATTTTTGTCCTTCGAATAGTGCTGTGAGATCTGTTACATCCACCTGAGAGGGCAGCTGGGACCTCGAATTAACGTCTCAGCCGAGAGACGAGAGAGAGCGGGAGAAAGATCGTGAGATAGTGAGCGAGAGAGAGAGAGAGTGCGATGCTGGCCTGGAAAGAAATAGAGAGTGTGGCATTCATCTGGAAAGAGTGAAAGAGAGAGAAAAACAGGCTGGGGTTCAGCTGTGGTGCTCCCCACGGTCCAATATCCTGCCAGTCCTCGATGTCCAAGCTGACATGTCAATGCTGGCCATGGGAGGGGGAGGTACTGGGGCAACCACGGCCTGTTGGGCTGTAACTGGACTTTGGGTTATTGCCTTCTGAGGGGGAAGAGGGTGGAAATGAACCATTAAAGATTGAGAGAGGGAAGGGAAAAGGAGAGAGAGGAAAGATTATAATAAACATGTAGCTTAAAAATACCCTCAGTCCACAAAGCCCATTCCCTGCCCAGTGAAACTGTTGTGTCCCCGGTTTATTGTGGATCAGGTGTGACCTGAATCCATCCACAGACAGGAGAGCCTTTCTGATCTCCCAAAAACCAGAGCAATATCTGCTCACAGTGAGACTGGAAACCCACTGGGGCTCCAGATTTCACAATCACTCACTCTCAGGATGTTCAGATTTCAGGATTTTATCCTCCTACAAATTCCACCGTGTTTTTTGAAGGTTATAAAGAAATTCAGATCGAAGTGAAAACCAAAAGGAAACAAAGTTCCTTCTCTGAGTGAAAGCTGCAATGTTCCGGTAACGGTGCAACTTCACTCACTGAGTAGAAAGATTTTAAAACAGCCTTTCTTTGTAAACCATGTTAAACACGGCCTAGTGAGCACAGACATTGCCCAGTTTAGCAACAGACCAGCAAAGTTACAGCTTCAATTGCTGATCTGTGCTGAGCTGGCCGTTTACAGCCTGTACAGAGAGAGGTTGGGGACCAATTAAATAAACCCAACCCGGGCAGGGGCTCCCCTCTCCTGATGGTTATCCGGCCACTCCTGCTGGGAAGGTCACCTGTCTGGATGGCCGGTGAGGAAAGGACTGAGCTCAGTTACCGCGCTGTCCACGGGGGCCCAGCCTCACACATGAAGGTCCCAGAAGGTTCACTCAAAGCGGGTGTTGGTCAGTGAAATTGTGAGGAATGCAGAAGAGCATGCCCAGAGCAGCACCAGGTATACCTGAAAATGAGGTGCCAATCTGGTGAAAATACAGCACAGGACTAGTATAGTATAGTATTAGGCAGGCTCTCGGGATCCAGGGTGACTTGCTTCCACACCAAAAACAAAAGAGTTCTCAGGTGTTTCCAGGAGGGACCTGACATTCCAGGCCCCGAACTTCATTTTGAAGGTTGGAAGATGCCTGTGTGAATTATTTTAACGTGGAGTGGCTGTTGTACACCAGCCACCACATGGGCTTGACAGAGTAAGGTCTGGGTCCAGAGGCCCCAAACTCACCGCTCCTGGGTCCCGACCTCACCGCTCCTGGGTCCCGACCCCACCGCTCCTGGGCCCAACCTCGATCCTGAGCCCCCAACCTCACCGCTCCTGGGCCCCGACCTCACCGCTCCTGGGCCCCGACCTCGATCCTGGGCTCCGACCTCACCACTCCTGGGCCCCGACCTCGATCCTGGGCTCCGACCTCGTCGTTCCTCCGCTGCTTCCTGCCAGTCCCGATCTCCACTCCCCGCCGGTCCCGACCTCTGCTCCCCAAGACCAGCGGCGGGGTCGGGACCCAGGTGCAGGGGGAGCGGTGAGGCCCGGAGATCGAGACAGCACAGGACTACGTGCATGCTAAACAGCGTATGTAGCAAGCTATAGGCCGAGCCAAGAGATCCAACAGCCAATGGCTTTGAGGAGTCAGGAGCTGAGTCACTTGTCACAGAATACCAAACCTCGGGCCTACTCTTGTAGCCACCATATTTCTGTGGTTGGTCGTTAATTTTCTGGTCAAGGATGTTGATGGGATATTCGATGATGGTAATGCCATTGAATGTCAAGGGGAGGTGATTGGACACTCTCTGTTGGAGATGGTCATTGCCTGGCCCTTGTGTGGTGCGAATGTTCCTTGCCACCTATCAGCCCAAGCCTGGATGCTGTCTAACTAGACGGATATAGTGCCACACACACGATGGAGGGGGTCCTCAGTTTGAAGACGGGACGTTGTCTCCTCAAGGACCAGTTGTTGTTGTAGTGCCGAGCCTGCTGCGGTTTCAGATTCCGGTTCCCCTGCTGGGAATTGTTCACTCCCTGCTGAGTTAGCTGCGATCTGCTGGTTTCTGCTGGTCCCCATCCTGCTCTGGATTCCGTTCCACTGCTGCCCAATGCCCTTTGCTCAGCGGCTTTCTGATTTTCCTTCTCCGGGATTTATTCCCTTCCTTTCAGTTCTCTCGCCCCTTCGTGCTTTATCTTGGAGCCCCCTGCTGTGGGCATCAATGCTAAAGTCTGACAGTGCTGCACTCACAGTTTCTGGCAGTGTCGGCCTGTCTAATGCAGGACTATCCAGTGGGGAATATAGTAACTCGTTGGCTGTAAAGCACTTTGGGACATCCGGAGGTGGGGAAAGGTGCTATATAAATGCAAGTTCTTTCTTTCACTGTACACAGTGATGCTGGCACACAGGCCAAATTGTGGTCATTCCCAGCCTTCAATCCCATTCACCCATCACCACTGAGACATTGGGACAGGCGACCAAACACTTGGTCAAAGAGGGAGGTTTTAAGCACCATTTCAAATGTAACTCTGGCTGGTGGGGTTTCTCAGGCCTCAGGTAACCCACCAGCTAAAGTGAGGCTTGGACTGCTGGATCCAGGAGGTAAGTGTAAAGGCAATAGTCCCTGCCTCACCCACCCACTGCCATCGGAAACCTTCCCCGATTCCTCCGATTTCCCCCCCCACCACGAGGCCTCCGATTTCACCCCCCGAGGTCTCTGATTTCCCCCCTCCCTCGCCCTCCACATTTCCCTTATAATGTATGTTCACTTGTAAATAAAGGCCTTGTCAGCCATGACCGTATTGTGGATGATCAAGTTGACATCATGTCATTGACGGAGACATGGTTGAGGGGTGATGAGACCTTTCCCCTCAGTGAAGTTTCCCCACCTGACTATACGTACCACCATATTCCACGGTCACACCGCCGCGGTGGTGATGTAGCCCTTATATCTAAATCACACCTCGGTCTGTCTCCCTACTCCTCCGGCAACTTCTCCTCCTTTGAGCAACTCACCTTGTTCCACCCCTCACGTCTCTCTTTTAAAATCCTTATTCTGTACCGTCCACCCAAATACCACACCAATTTTCTCAATGTGATATCTTCTCTGCTCTCCTCCCTCTGCCTCTGCACCGAGCGACTTCTCATCCTCAGTGATTCCAACCTCCATCTCAACTCATCTTGCTCTCACTCCTCTGAGTTCACTGTCCTCCTTTCCTCCCTTAATCTCTCCCTTCATGTCAACTCCCCCACCCATATACATGGCCACCCCCTCGATCTTATTATCTCATGTGACCTCGCTATCCCCTCCGTAACCATCACCGATGAGGGGATCTCCGACCATTTCCTTATCTCACTCTCGACCCATTTTCCCCTCCCTGCTCCGAAACCCACTTCTTTCTGTATCCACTCCTGGGAAAAACTCTCCCTCAAGTCCCTTACCGCTGCACTTTCTAATTCCCAACTACCTGGCCTTTGGCGTACTATTCTCCAAGACATCTCTACAGATACTGACTTACTGAATCACACCCTCTCCACCACCGTTCATGCCCTTGTCCCACTACAATCATTACACTCTCTCACCTTAGTCATTCCCCCTGCTATACCCCTCATCTCCACTCCCTTAACTCCAAGGGACGCAGACTTGAACGTCTTTGGCAAACAACTGGTCTAATCATCCATCACCAGATTTGGCAGATCATGTAAAGCACCACCGGGTCCTGCTCTCCATCACTAAAACTGTCCACTATTCTAACATCACCCAGGCGGCAAAAATAACACCAGGCTTCTCTTCTCCACTAACCATCTCCTCAAACCACCCTCCCCTGCCTCCTCCTCCCTCACCTCCAACAATAAATGTGAGGAGCTCAGGACTTCTTTGTTAAAAGTTCGACAACATCCATTCACCTGTTTCTGCTTTCGATTCCCTCCCCCCTCCGGCCCACCGGACCTCACTTCCTCTCCCCTCCCCCGGCCCACCGGACCTCACTTCCTCTCCCCTCTCCCGGCCCGCCGGACCTCATTTCCTCTCCCCTCTTCTGTTCCACCGGACCTCACTTCCTCTCCCCTCCCCCGGCCCTAATCCTAAATTTGCATATTTCTCTCCTATCTCCCCTCTTGCCCTCTCACAGGTCATCTTGTCCATGAGACCGACCTCCTGCTCTCTCGACCCTATTCCTACTAAATCACTGACTACCCAACGTTCCTTCCTGGCTCCCATGTTAGCGGATATTGTTCACGGTTCTCTCTCCTCCGGTATTGTCCTCCTTTCCTTCAAATCTGCCGTCATCACCCTTTCCTCAAAAAACAACCCTTGACCCCTCCGTGCCTGCAAATTATCACCCCATCTCCAACCTCCCTTTCCTCTCCAAAGTTCCTGAACGTGTTGTCACCTCCCAAATCCGTGATCATCTTTCCCAGAACTCCTTGTTTGAATCCCTCCAATCAGGTTTCCGCCCCTGCCACAGTACTGAAACTGCTCTTACCTCGCTCACACATCACATCCTCATTGACTGCGACAAAAGTAATCTTTCCCTCATCTGCAGCTTTGACACAAAATTCTGCTCCAACACCTCTCCACCATCGTCCAGCTGGATGGGACGGCACTCGCCTGGTTTCATTCCGATATTTCCAGCCATAACCATAGAATCAAGTGCAATGGCTTCTCTTCCCGATCCCACACTGTCGCCTCTGGTGTCCCCCAAGGTTCTATCCTTGGCCCCTCCTATTTCTCATCTACATGCTGCCCCTCAGTGACATCATCCGGCAACACAAGGTGAGTTTTCACATGTACGCTGATGATACCCAGCTCTACCCCTCCTCCACCTCTCTCACCCCTCCACCGTCTCTATACTATCGGACTGCTTGTCCGACATCCAGCACTGGATGAGTAGAAATTTCCTCCAATTTAATATGGGGAAGACTGAAGCCACTGCCTTTGGTTCACGTCACAAACTCCATTCCACTGATGCGACCTCTCTCCCCGACAGCTGTCTCAGGCTGACCAAGTCTGATCGCAACCTCGGTCTCACGTTTGATGATGAATTGAGCTTCCGACCTCATATCCGTTCTAACACTGACTGCCCATTTCCACCGTCGTAATATCGCCCGCCTCCGTCCTTAACTCAACTTATCTGCTGCTGAAACCCTCATCCATGCCTTTATCACCTCTACACTTGACTATTCCAATGCACTCCTGGCCGGCCTCCCTCGTTCTATCCTCCATAAACTTGAGGTCTTCCAAAACTCTGCAGGCCGTGTGTGAACTCGCACTGAGGCCCACTCACCCATCTCCACTGTGCTCGCTGACCGATATTGGCTCCCAGATAAGTAGCGCCTCGATTTTAATATTCTCATCCTTGTTTTCAAATCCCTCCTTGGCCTCGCCCCTCATTATCTCTGAAATCTCCTCCAGCCCTATAATCCCCCAGACCTCTGTGCTCCACCTATTCTGGCCTTTTGAACATCCCGATTTGAAATGCTCCGCCATTGGTGGTGGTGCCTCCAGCTGCCTGGGTCCTAAGCTCTGGAATTCCCTCCCTAAATATCTCCTCCTCTCCACTTCATTCCTCCTTTAAGACCCTCCTTAAAACCCACCTCCTCAACAAAGCTTTTGGTCATCTCCTTGTCTGGTTCGCTGCCAAATTTTTGTTTTCTTTGATAACAATCCTGTGAAACGCCTTGGGACATTTTATTACATTAAAGGCGCTATATATATATTTGTTGTTGTTGTTGTTGGTGCTCCATCCCCAATCACTCCCCCCACACCTCCTATTTTCAGCCCCATTCCTTTCCCCAATACTCCGCCCCTGATCCTTTCACCCCCCGCCCTGCCCCGAAAACTCCGGCCCCAATACTTTCACCCCACCCCTGCACCCCGACACCCTTCTAGTCCCCTGTGATATCTTCACAGAGCACAGCACACACAGCTTCTAACATGGCAGGCTATTCTTCTCAGAAGTCTCCTGAAATCTGCCCAGTTCTGTTTATTATTAACCCTGCACTTGCAGTACACAATACGTCCACATCCACAGTGTGGAGCTACAAACATTACAAGCTTACAGACATTACATTTCTCCCTCCTTAATGAAGAAGCCATCATGACAAACATCATACATAACTTTCATGTTTATAAATAACACAGGATCTAAACTTTTTTTTTCCATATTTACAAATTTAACTTCACCACTTGTTTTATGTTTCGAAGAGGATACCTTCGCTCTCGAACAGAACCTTCCAAGCATGGTGTCGATTTCACACTCATTTTGGCTCATCCTGAGGAACGTTTTCCACCACGGAATTTCCCTGATTTTCATTTGCACTCACTCTAACTTCAAGCTCTTTGTTTCCCTGACTTGGACTCAGACTTTCATTCTGATTCTCTCCTGGATTTGTTTCCAGTATATTGGATTTAGGATTTGCTACTGAAATATCAAAACTATCTGATGAGTCAGAAATAATTGAATCATTCCCACCTTCAACTCCTTCCATGTCTGTAGGTAAAATATGATCAATATGAACAAACCTAACCTGTCCATTATCAAACATCTTTAGCAAATATGTGCGAGGACCACATATCTTCAGCACTCTTCCTGGTAATCACTTTAACCATTTATGGTGATGGTTTTTCACTCTCACCTTCTGGTTTAATTTCACACTTCTCTCTTTTAGTCTCCCTTTATCATGATTCTCTTTCTGTCTTAATTGTGTCTCTTCTACGGACTGCGCCAAATTTGGCTTTAACAACGAGAATCTGGTTCATGGCTGTCATTTGAGAAACATCTCTGCTGGTGTTCGACCAGTAGTAGTATGAGGAGTATTTCGATATGTAATCAAAAAATTAGCCAATTTGTGATCCAATGACAATTGTCGTTTCCTTGGATTTGGATCTAACATTTGTTTTATGAGGGCACGTTTTACAATTTGTACATTGCGCTCTGCTGCACCATTTGAAGCAGGATGGTATGGTGGAACCTTGGTATGTTTCACACCATTTTTGCTCGTGAATTGTGCAAATTCTTCTGAATGAAATTGTGGTCCTTTATCCGAAACAATTTCTTCAGGGAGGCCAAATGAAGAAAATCATTTTCGTAAAATGTCCAATGTTTTACTTGTTATTTTCCACATTGGAAACACCTCAACCCATTTCGAATGGCTATCAATCACAATGAACAATTGTTGTCCTTCGAACTCAGCAAAATCAATATGTAGCCTTTGCCACACTCTGGGAGGCCATTTCCATGGCTGTAATGGTACTGGTGGTGGTTGCTTGCTTACCGATTGACATGTCATACACTGACTCACGATGTAATCTATATCTTTATCAAGACCTGGCCACCATAAATAACTGCGTGCAAAACTCTTGGTCAAACACATTCCCAGGTGCTGGTCATGGAGGTCTCCTAATAATTTGGACCTGAATTTATTTGGTATAACCACTCTTGCACTCCACATGATACAATCTTTATCGACTGATAATTCATTCCTACGAATGAAGAATGGATGTGTATCTTTGTCTGTTATCTGGTTTGGCCATCCATTTGCAATATACTCATACACCTTTGACATCACTGGGTCACCTTTGGTTGCTCTACCAATCTCTTCAGCTGTGACTGGCAGTTCATCAATGCTAGTATATCCTTCCTTAAGTAAGATAGATCGATGTAATTGGGCTACATCCATTGTTGTTGTACCTAAGTCCGATGATAAGGTAAGATTGTGTGGTGATTATAAGGTAACCGTAAACCAGGTTCTAGAGGGTAATGTCCCCAATACATTGCTGAATATAGAAGATTTGTTCACAACACCGACAGGTGGTCAGATCTTCTCAAAACTGAATCTTTATATTTCACCGGTACGGTGATACGGCCTGCTACAGGAACTTTCTCTCCCGAGTAGCCTCGCAGCTCTATCTTGGATTTCTGCAGTTTGTCACGGCATAGTGACTCCGGTATTACACTCACGGATGCACCCGTGTCAATTTCCATTGGTATCTTGAATCCCGCAACATCTATGTGGATTTTGATGCTTTCCGATAATGACGTGCTCCTGATGACGTGTAACTCTAACATCTCCTCGTCCTGTTGTTGTTCTTCCATGCTATGTAGTCTCTTTGGATTTCCACTTGAACGCTGGACTCTTGGCTTTAAAATCTGGTACACCCTTCAGTCGGCATGCCTTCGCAAGATGCCCAGTCTTCCCGCAGAAGAAACATTCTGCCTTCACGTATGGACAACTTTGAGCAATGTGTTGTCCCAGGCACCTATAGCACGACTTCGATGTTCTGGTAGAATTTCCAGTTTCTGAGACTTTCGGCCATGTCCGTCTTTTACTTTGAACCTGCAGGTGATTTACCTCGGTTGACTGACGACCATAATTATTATTTAATTCTCGGGAACATTATTCGGCCATGCTTATCGACCTCGCTGTCTGACAAGCAATCTCAAAAGTCAAGTCATCCGTCGTCAATAACTTCTTTCTGATCGCATCATTTTTCACCCCACAAACAAAATTACAGTGCATCGATAGCTTCTTTAATGCAACGATGTAATCGCTGATACTTCCATCAGCCTTTTGATTCCGAATCCCGAAACGATAGCTTTCAGCAATTTCTAACGGTTTGGGGTTATCGTGCTGCTCCAGCTTCGTTAAAATCTCTTTAAGCGTTGTGTCCTTTGGCTCGTCAAGCACAAGCAGATTTACAAGAATATGCTGGACCTGCCTCCGATAAGAAGATCGCTTTATTATGTTCCAATGAAGCCCGGTTCCTGACTGCATTGTCTGAAACTTAGATTATGTTATTTGCAGTGAAATGCATTTCTAGCCAATCCACATACGCTTTAAAATGTTCCCGGTCATGTCTATATTCTCCCAAATGTCCCAATACACCTGTCATTTTAATCTCTAGCTGTTCACACCGTGTGCTGTATTTTACCTCGGATTTTGTAGCTTTTTTCCAAAGTCAGAAACTTCCAAAGTCTCTCTGTCGGCTGGCTGAATCCTTCACCAACAAAATTTAAGCTTTAAATCATCCAAAAAATCCCATCTTCCGTCGCCAAAACCACTCCCTCCCTCCATCCTCTCTGCGGCCTAGTGCCCCACGCCTACCCGCCCACAGCCTCTCCATCTGTCTGGCTGCCGGTGGAAAGCAGAGTTTTGAAATACAAACCAGGCTCTGCAGTTAAATGAGGCAGGGCCTGTGAGAAACCCCTTCTCCCGGGTTTCCCCATCACTTTCTAGCTCCTCCTCCTCCATATTAAAATTCCGGCCGAAGAGAAAACCCAGGAATGTCACTGCGTTTCCTCTGACCTCTTGGAAATGTTGGACATTGCCTCAACGGCAATAAGATACTTGGGTTTGGACATCTCGTCAATCACGGTATCATTGAGGACACCAATTTACCGCAGTGTTTGTCTGTCTGTTGAGAAGCTCCGATTGCAGCGTTTCCCAAACCCTCTACAGCGAGTCACTGGACAATCGGGGACTCATCAATCAGGCCTCGAAACCAACTTTCCACAAACGTATCGTCAGCAACAAGTCCCACACCACTGAATGATTTAAAAGCTCCCCAAAGTAGGCAGCTTTGTTCCTCGCTTCTCCTGGACATATTTATTTGTTTTATCTCCCAGAGTTGTTCCAGCCTGTCCTCCCACCTTCCCCGAACTATTAACTTCATCCACCATCCCTTATTATTGATTGAAATATTAAAATAAACTCGTGGGTGTGTGAGTGAGAATCTATGTCAGCCGTTAAACAACCCACCCGGGGATTGGGTAAACCCACAGCGGTACTGCCCCAGGACTATTACACAGGTCTTCCACCACCAAACAACACGTTAGCAGGTATAACAAACCCAACACATTCACGGCCCAGATACTGGGACAGCTCCTCTCGCTCCACGTGGGCCCCAAATGTTGGCTATTGATCGGCCTGTGATACTCGGATCCCAGAGGGAGCCTTGTTCCAAAGTGTAGATGTTTATTACACGTATTACACAAACTACAATACAAGAAGGAATGGAGTTAAAATGCAATGGTTCTAACAATGAGACAGTGAATGAGCTGTGGGTCTACAACCTGACTAATGCCACAAGGTTACGAGGTGATCAATCTGGCAGCGGCCTTGCTTCGAGGGAATCCAATTCCACTCCCAGAGTCCTCTAACACGGGGTCATGACCTTTTTGCTGCTGAGGCCCCTCCGATGTTATAAACATCCCACCGACCCCTGTAAGACAACACAGGGATTGTTTCTGTATAGTAATGAGTTCCACAATTAAACACATATATTTATTATTTTCTTTATTTCACTAACTGAATATGAAACTTGTTGCTGGTGCTGAGCAACAATTCTGTCGGGGCCTGGAGACCTGAACTCCCAGATATACAGGAGAAGGACTCCCTCTGCTCCATTTACCCAGCCCACGGACAAGTTAGGAGGGAGATTTCAGGCAAACAAGGGAACTGGTTTCATGGAGGAAAGACTCTGGGGAAAAGCAAACTGTGATCGAGTATGTTATGTTCAGAATAAATCCACAGGACTGTATTGCAAGCTCAAACTGTTGTGACCTTGGTCTCTTTATACAGACTCCAGAGTGGGAAGCAGCATGGTGAATCACCTTTTATACCTGCTTGCCCCAGGGTGCACAGGTGACCCTTAGGTCTCCCACAGGTGTGCCCCCTAGTGGCAAGTCTTACATATAGGTGAGGTTGACATACATACATAACATCACTCCCCCCCAAAGTCTTATGTACAAGTTATTTACAAGTTGAGGTGATGTGGTGCCCCACGCCCCTGGGTTGATCGCCTGGGTTGAAGTCCTGACATGGTGGGTTCATCCTCGTGGTTGACGGTGAGGTTGATTGTGGTAGTGGGTCGCTGGGGGTCAGGTCCTTTCACACTGGTTCCTGATATCTGTAGTTCGAAGTTTGGTCTGGTCCAAATGCTTTCTGCATTTGCCCAGTACATGGTTTCACAATCAAATGCTCCATTTTCATCACACATACTCCATTCGCCGCTTTGGCTAATACAGTGCTAGCGGCCTATCTGGGCCCTGAACATGGACTACATCATTTATGCTGATGTTGCGTGGAGGAGCCGTGCGATCATGGTATATTCTCTGCTGATAGCATACGGAGGGCTCGGTTCTGAGTGATTCTGTCTGGTGACTGTGTAGCACCCGAGATAGCCGGGTCTGTAGGGAGTCTACTGTGACACGTGGTGCTTGGCTTTGTGATTTGGGCTGCCTGCTCTGGTCTATTGTCGCTGACCCTAAGGTCTGGCAAGCCCAGGATGGTCGATATGGCCTTGAGACTTTCAGTAGTGGCGGAGGCCTCGTGGTCCCAGTGGATCCTGGACCATGGTATGGAGGCCCCCGGACCACCTGCCTTTCTTTCCAACATTGCAGGGTTGCCCCATTGGGGACAAACTGATGGGATGAGCCTTTTGTCTTTGCGACGGATAAGCTGCAACATCCCGTCTGGTGGTTCACTATTGGTCGGCGGTAACGTGGGATCCTGGCTGGTCCAGGTCCTAAACTGGGGGGCCGTTACGGTTGACCCCTCACTTTCTAGCACTTCCACGACAACGAGTAGGTCTGCAGGCTGCGCCATTTCCACCCCAGTGGTGGGCAACACCAGCCAACTGAGGACATTAGCGCCGTTCTCAGTGCCTGGCCCGTGGCGGATCATGTTACAGTGCACAGGCAGTGTTAAACATTCTCGAAACAACGCATCAATAGTGGTGCCTCTGCTCTCCCAAAACTGTGGGATGGGCGGCTTGTCTGACTCGAGCAAATATTGGGACCTTCTTTGGTATGTCTCTTTTGTCCTGTGAACCCGAGCTACTGCCTTGGTTAACTTATTGGATAATGTACAACTGGTTGGGGTTCACCCGCTACTTTAGCTTGCTGTACAACATGCCCGACCTCGTGTGATAACACATCACTTGTTACAAGTACTTTGTTAGATACAAACACAACTGGTTGGGGTTCACCCGCTACTTTGGCTTGCTGTACAACATGCCCGACCCCGTGTGATAACACATCACTTGCTACAAATACTTTGTTAGATACAAACACAACTGGTTGGGGTTCGCCGGCTACTTTGGCTTGTTGTAAGGTACCCCCGACCCCATATGATAGTGCATCATTGGCCATGAAAGAATGCTCACAAGGGTTACGTAGTGCAAACAACTTATTGGAATGTAATGGGTTCCTGGCCTTCTCAGCGGCCACCGCTTTACCTTTGCTCCAAACCCAGTCGTCTTCCTTGCTGGGCAACACATACCTCTATTTCATTGCGGCGACATCCCATGGTCTGGACGCTCTCTCGTCCTGTAGTTTGGACGCACTTTCGTCCCGTGGTCTGGACGTTCTCTTGTCCTATAGTTTGGACACACTTTCGTCCCGTGGTCTGGACGCACTCTCGCCCGTGGTCTGGACGCATTCTCATCCGTGTCCGTGATGCCGATTGCCGCGATCTTCCTTCCCAGAGATTTTGCCTCTGGCGTCGGGAAGATGCATTCGGATCATTTCGGCAAGAGTCCCACTATGCTTGGTTGACCTGGAGCCTCTTCCATCATCGCGAAGAGGTCGTCGGCTTTGGGTGGTGAGTACCGTGCCTGTACCGCTGCTCGGATGATCTTCACCTCCTCGTGGTCGTGATGAGCGGCCTGTGCCTCGGGGATCTGCAAATGGATCTGCACTTCGATGCCTGGTTCAGCTGAAGCTGGGGCTTTGCTCAGCATTTGAGCAAGGGGAGACGTCGCTCGCCAGAGAAGGTACACAGAGGTCTTCCCAGTTCCATCGAATCTTCCCCATGCACTTCTACCAAGCAGCATTGGCCCTTCACCTGAAACAATCCACAGTGGTAAATCATGCATCGCTCCCTCATGGGATACTCTTATGTCCACACTACCAATAACTGGTATCAGTTCCTTGGTGTAGGTGCGCAGCTTTGCCTGAATCGGGATCAGCTTGGGTCGTTGTGCTCTGTCGCCCCACAGCCTCTCGAATGCCTTCTGGCTCATTACTGATTGACACGCCCCTGTGTCCAGATCCATGGAGACTGGAATGCCGTTAATTTAACTTTTAACATTATTGGAGGGCTTTTGGTGAAGGTGTGTATCCCATATACTTCCTCTTCATCCTCACGTTGAGTTGCCTCTCCTGCTCGTTCAGCGTGATCCTCGCTGGATCGGTTGTCCTCCCCTGGCTCTGCCACGTGGTGAGTCGCAGGTCGTTTACACATTCGCTGGAGTTGCCCCATTGTTCCACAGCCCTTGCACACATAGGGCTTGAATCAACATTGAAGAGCTCTATGACTGCCCCGCAGTGCCAACATGGTATTAAGGGATATGCATTCACGGCCCACGACGGACTCTGAGTCACTCTAGGCCTAGGTCTGGCCTCTGTGGTCATGTGGGCCCTGTCCTCTACAGTTCTGCCTGTTGAAAACATTATTTTATGCCGAGTACTTGCCGGTGAGCTTCGATTCTGTGAAGATATCTGTTCTGTGTTATCGCTTGTGGATATGAAGGCTTAGGCTATCATGATGGCCTTGCTCAGATCCAGGGATTTGGCAGATAGCAGTTTGCTAAGAATGACCTCGTTGCCGATTACAAGCACGAAAAAGTCCCGCAACATTTCCCGCAAGGATCCTGCAAATTCGCACTGTCCCGCAAGGCGCCTTAGATCGGCGACAAAACTCGCCACGTTCTGGCTCTCGGAGCGATGGTGTGTGTAAAAGTGATACATGCACCAAGGAGCTCTCCTTTGGCTTGAGGTGTTCCCGAACCATTGTGCACAGCTCTGTGTAAGTCTTGAACATTGGTTTGACCGGTGCCAGCAGATTTTTGAGGAGGCCATATATCGAAGACCCACATACGGTGAGGAGAATCGCCCTGCGCTTGATCGCCATCTCAGCCGTGTCCAGCTCGTTGGACACAAAGTATTGGTCGAGGCACTCAATGAAGGCTTCCCAATCATCACCCTCAACAAATCTCTCAAGAATACCAATGGCAGCCATTACTGCGTGAATGTTCGTGATCCGTTGCTCGTTACCAATTTGTTATATTCAGAATAAATCCACAGGACTGCACCACAAGCTGAAACTGTTGTGACCTTGGTCTCTTTATTCAGACTCCAGAGTGGAGAAGCAGCATGGTGAATCACCTTTTATACCTGCTTGCCCCTGGGTGCACAGGTGACCCTTAGGTCTCCCACAGGTGTGCCCCCTAGTGGCAAGTCTTACATATTGGTGAGGTTTACATACATACATAACAGAGTAACCGTGAGGAAGAATCAGTCCCAAGGTGAGGACCCCTCTGCTAAACCCCCTGACATGAGGCCGTGTATTTCCCATGTGGTAGTTGGTGGTGAGTGAGCCTGGTAAATGGCCCTGGATTTAAACACCCAGAACACCAAGATGGCTGACACCCTGCCATCGGCCCTGTGTAACCCCACCCACCGCGCTGAAGACAGCTGCCCCATCTTATGGCTAAAGGGGAAACTCTGAGACTGGGGAGGACAGCCGCTGGAGGCATTGCCTGGAGACTGAACCAGCGAGAACCATCCCAGTGCTCAGTACTGGGAAACGATCCCGGGACGCTGGGGAAACTCCAGGGGGACACTTGGACACATTTGGGGGTCCGTAATACCTGGTTCTATCAACATGCCCCTAAACTCTCTGCAGTCAGGTCAGTGAGTCTGTCTGTCAGGGAGAGAGTTTGGAATCCGTATCTGGGGCCTGTATTTGTTTGTTGACACTGGTTTACTGGAACCATTGATCTCTCAGTTATCCCTCCCCCATTCTGCTCCGGCACTGCAGTGTCCGGCTCGAAATGAATGTGTTGGTGTCTTCAACTGTCACAGTTCCTCGAGGGATCTGAGGAGTCCCAATTCCTGCTTTACTCTCCCTCCACATGTTGCCTTTCTTTGTATGGAGCTGCCCTCAGTATCACATGACTTTAATATTGATTCTAAGGGGCCACTGGGCTCGGAGACTCTTGTTCTGCTTTTCTTTATATTCGGGAGATTGAACAGTTGTGTGACAGAGACTTTCATCACCCCGTGACTGTAAATCCCAATGTTCTGTTGGGGACATTTTGCAGTCGAGGCAGAAAGTATCAGGTGTGACCTCGAGAAACACAATATAAATGGAGCGATAGTTTAATCTGCTTCTCCTTGTTCACCAGACCCGATCATATCGGCGGCCCACTGAAGGGGAATTGTGGGTGGGTGGGTTCCCTACCCCGGTGTGGTTCAGGGCGAGGAACACTCGGGGACTGTGTTAAAGTGAATAAACCAGAGACTGAAACTCTGCTCAATGGGACATGTTTATAGCTGCAGTTCCCGGGGCAGCCACTGGGTGGAGCACCATTCTGGGCCCACTCACTGATGTGGAACACCAGCTTCAGTCCGTGGAAGCCTTTTTATGGCGGACCCCTCGACACCTTCTCACGGACCCCCAGGGGGCCGCTCACCCCCGGTGGGGAACCCCTGCTCTAACACACGAGATTTCACGTCGGCCTTGTAAACTTTCAATGTCAATAGATTTCAATGTCTCCCCGCACCAAGCAGCCTCCTAAACACTCTCCCACATTCCCAGATAGGCAGACACAGTCAGCCCAGGTTCCCAGGCTCTGACCCAGAACATAAGATAACCTCAGTAGACGGAATGTCTCCTGCCCTCGGTGTACACGGACAGTTACACACACTGCCGACAAGAACAACTTACTGAAAAGCCTGCGGAAAGTACTTTTCTCTCACTATGTGACCCTGAGATGACCTACTGACCCTGTATCCGCTCCATCAACAAGACCGACTACTTCCCCCTCCGTAACATCGCCGTCTCCACCCTGCCTCAGCTCATCTGCTGCTGAAACCCTCATCCATCCCTTTGTTATCTCTCGACTTCAATATTCCAACACTTTCCTGCCCGGCCTCCCACCTTCGACCCTCCGTAAATTTGTGTTCATCCACAACTCTGCTACCCGTGTCCTAACTCACACCAAGTCCCGTTCCCCCATCACCCCTGTGCTCACTGACCTGCCCGTATCCTAACTCACACCAAGTCCCGTTCCCCCATCACCCCTAAGCTCACTGACCTGCCCGTATCCTAACTCACACCAAGTCCCGTTCCCCCATCACCCCTGTACTCACTGACCTGCCCGTATCCTAACTCACACCAAGTCCCGTTCCCCCATCACCCCTGTGCTCACTGACCTGCCCGTATCCTAACTCACACCAAGTCCCGTTCCCCCATCACCCCTGTGCTCACTGACCTGCCCGTATCCGAACTCACACCAAGTCCCGTTCCCCCATCACCCCTGTGCTCACTGACCTGCCCGTATCCTAACTCACACCAAGTCCCGTTCCCCCATCACCCCTGTGCTCACTGACCTGCCCGTATCCTAACTCACACCAAGTCCCGTTCCCCCATCACCCCTGAGCTCACTGACCTGCCCGTATCCGAACTCACACCAAGTCCTGTTCACCCATCACCCCTGTGCTCACTGACCTGCCCGTATCCTAACTCACACCAAGTCCCGTTCAACCATCACTGTTGTGCTCACTGACCTGCCCGTATCCGAACTCACACCAAGTTCCATTTCCCCATCACCCCTGTGCTCACTCACCTAAATTACCCTCACTATCTCTGTAACCTCTTACAGACCGAAAACCCTTCGAGATCTCTGCGTCCCTCTAATTTTGGCCTCCAGTACATCCCCGATTAACATCGCACTACCATTGGTGGCCGTGCCTTCAGCAGCCTAAGCCCTAAGCTCCAGAATTCCCGAAAGCTCTCCGCTTCTCTACCACTCGCTCCTCCTTTTAATACGCTCCTTAAAACCCACCTCTTTGACCAAGCTTTTGTTCACCTGTTCGAATGTCTCATTCTGTGATTCGATGTTAAATGTTGTCTGATAACGCTCCCTGTGAAGCTCCTTGGGATGTTTTACTGTGTTAAAGGCGCTATATAAATGCAGTTGTTGTAGCTCCCGGCCTGTCTGGTTATTTTGCCTCAGTCCCGATAGAGGTTTACCCACCGGGGTTATAAACAAACAGCCTGAGATCGGGCCATGAACAGAGCAGAAACAGTCCATTGACACAGCTCCACAGCTCAGGGTTTCTGTAGAAGATGTAAAATGTCTATAGTTGGGGGGCTGAAGTAATTTGCTGTTTTGTGGTTTGTGCACAGTATTTGGGTTTAAAATTAATCTCACTGTCGCAATGCCTGAACACAGATTCCAGCCTTTATTTTACCAAGAAGACACAAAACCTGGACCGGAGATATCTGTGCCCAGGGTTTGGAATGGAGTGCAGAACACAACAAATCAGTCCTTCGTTCCTCGAAACACGAGGCTCTTTGTCCGTTTGCATTCTTTCGTGTTCTCCTTTTTTATTGGGTGTTCAGGAAAGGAAAGAGAAACCGAGAGGTGACCTGATCGAGCTCTTTAAATGATGACGAGGTTCATAGAAACATAGAAACATAGAAAATAGGTGCAGGAGTAAGCCATTCGGCCCTTCGAGCCTGCACTACCATTCAATAAGATCATGGCTGATCATTCACCTCAGTACCCCTTTCCTGCTTTCTCTCCATATCCTTTGATCCCTTTAACTGTAAGGGCCATATCTTACTCCCCCTTGAATATATCCAATGAACTGGCATCAACAACTCTCTGCAGTTGGGAATTCCACAGGTTAACAATTCTCTGAGTGAAGAAGTTTCTCCTCATCTCAGTCCTAAATGGCTTAGCCCTTAACCTTAGACTTTGACCCCTGGTTCTAGACTTCCCCAACATCGGGAATAGTCTTCCTGCATCTCACCTGTCCAGTCGCGTCAGAATTTTATATGTTTCTATGAGATCCCCTCTCATCCTTCTAAACTCCAGTGAATACAGTCCCAGTCGATCAATTCTCTCCTCATATGTCAGTCCTGCCATCCCGGGAATCAGTCTGGTGAACCTTTGCTGCATTCCTTCAATAGCAAGAACATCCTTCTTCAGATTAGGAGACCAAAACTGAACACAATATTCAAGGTGAGGCCTCACTAAGGCCCTGTACAACTGCAGTAAGACCTCCCTGCTCCTATACTCAAGTCCCCTAGCTATCAAGGCCAACATACCATTTGCCTTCTTCACCGCCTGCTGTACCTGCATGCCAACTTTCAATGACTGATGGACCATGACATCCAGGTCCCGCTGCACCTCCCCTTTTCCTAATCTGCCGCCATTCAGATAATATTCTGCCTTCGTGTTTTTGCCACCAAAGTGGATAATCTAACATTTATCCACATTATATTGCATCTGCCCTGCGTTTGCCCACTCACCTAACCTGTCCAAGTCACCCTGCAGCCTTTTAGCGTCCTCCTCACAGCTCACACTTCCACCTAGCTTAGTGTCATCTGCAAACCTGGAGATATTACACTCAATTCCCTCATCCAAATCATTACTGTATATTGTAAATAGCTGGGGTCCCAGCACTGAGCCCTGCGGTACCCCACTAGTCTCTGCCTGCCATTCTGAAAAGGGCCCGTTTATCTCGACTCTCTGCTTCCTGTCTGCCAACCAGCTCTCAATCCACGTCAGTACATTACCTCCAATACTATATGCTTTAATTTTGCACACCAATCTCTTCTGTGGGACCTTGTCAAAAGCCTTTTGAAAGTCCAAATGCACCACATCCACTGGTTCTCACTTGTCCACTCGACTAGTTACATCTTCAAAAAATTCTGCAAGATTTGTCAAGCAGGAGTTCCCTTTCATAAATCCATGCTGACTTGGACTGATCCTGTCACTTTCCAAATGTGCTGCTATTTCATCTTTAATAATTGATTCCAACATTCTCCCCACTACTGATGTCGAACTGGTCTATAATTACCCGTTTTCTCTCTCCCTCCCTTCTTAAAAAGTGGTGTTACATTAGCTACCCTCCAGTCCATAGGAACTGATCCAGAGTCGATAGACTGTTGGAAAATGACTGTTCGATAGAGTTGGTGCAGAGAAGATGTTTCCACTTGGAGTGGAGTCCAGAACTAGGGGCCATGAATATAAGATAGTCCCTGATAATCCAATCAGGAACTCAGGAGAAACGTCTTTACCCAGAGAGTGGTGAGAAGGTGGAACTCACGGCCACATGGAGTGGTTGAAGTGAATAGCACGGATACATTTAAGGGGAAGCTGGATAAGTCCGTGAGGGAGAAAGGAATAGAAGGATATGTTGACAGGGTGAGATGGAGTGAGGTGGGAGGAGGCTCGTGTGGAGCATAAACCCCGGCACAGACCTGTTGGGCCCAATGGCCTGTTTCTGTGGTAAATTCTATGTAATTTATGTCACCCCTTGTACAGATCCACTGTCAGCCTTTTACAGTCTTTCAATATTCGTTTTTTAAACTACAGAAATAATCTATAAATGGAATACAGTGTAGATTACAAGTAATTATTTTTGTGTACAATGGTTTCACTTACTATCTCTCAATCTGAATCTCTAACAGTACATCGGCAAAGTGTTTTATCAAATTATTTTACAATTAACAACAACAACTTGTATTAATATAGTGCCTTTAATGTAGTAAAAGGTCCCAAGGTGCTTCACAGCAGTGTTGTAATACACAAATTTGACACCGAGACACATAAGGAGAAATTGTGGCAGGTGACCAAAAGCTTGGTCAAAGAGGTAGATTTTAAGGAGCATCTGAAGAAGGAGAGAGAGGTAGAGAGCTCGAGAGGTTTAGGCAGGGAGTTCCGGAGCTTGGGGCCCAGGTAGCTGAAGGCACGGCCACCAATGGTGGAACAATTATAATCAGTCATGTTCAAGAGGGCAGAATTTGAGGAGTGCAGATATCTTGGGAGGTTGTGAGACTGAAGGAAATTACTGAGATAGGGAGGGGTGAGGCCATGGAGGGTGTTATGTCTTTAATACTCTTATGAATGACTCCACGAGGTCTAGTATTGTACTTGAGTCGTTGTGACCTTAGTCCCATTTATTGTAACTCCAGAGTGAGGCACAAGCATGGTGGGCAGCCTTTTATACTGGGCCCTGCACACCTATGCAGGTGACCCTCAGGTCTCCCACCGCAGTGCCCCCTGGTGGCACACCTTGTGTCACTATACAGTTAGTATACATCGTCTACATTCTTGACAGAGAAATTTTTAAACAAGGTTGAGAATTTTGAAAACGAAGTATTGCTTAACCGGGAGCCAATATAGTTCAGCGAGCACAGAGGTGATGGGTGCACGGGACTTGGTAGAGTTAGGACACGGGCTGCTGAGTTTTGGATGCCCTCAAGTTTCCGTAGGTTAGAATGTGGGAGGCGTTGGACTAGTCAAGTCTCGTAGTAACAAAGGCATGGATGAAGGTTTCAGCAGCAGATGAGCCGAGGCAGGGGCAGAGACGGGCGATGTTACAGAGGGGGAAATAGGTGGTTTTAGTTATACAGTGGATATTTGTTGGATACTCAGTTCAGAGTCAAATATGACAGCAAGGTTGTGAGCAGTCTGGTTCAGCCTCAGACATAAGGTAGGGAGAGGGATAGAGTCAGTGGCTAGCGAACGGAGTTTGTGGAGGGGACAAAAGACAATGAAAGGTATTTTCACACTGATACTCTAACAGCTCATTCCATATTCAGGTGCTGAATCCACACACTCAATGGGAGTCCATGGATATTTCACGGAGCCACTGTGCATCCTGACTGCACGGTGCCTGTGGGAGGAATGTATCACTAAACCCGGCTTCCTACACTGGGAGCAGAGCAGGTTGATGGACCGAGGCAGCTTCTCTGGTTCCAGTTTGTGCTGAGAGACTCTTCGAGAACAGGCCCCAAGGTAACCTGTTACTGCCCCAGTTCCCCAGGCCAAGGAGAACATCACTCGTTCTGATGGGCAGATGTCCCCATGTTGGTTGTGGGAGGGTTAACCAGAGCGGGATGGGGGATACATCTCCCTGCAACTAGTAACAAGAGTTGTCCTAATTTGTTCAGTATGGGGGAGGGGCCCTTTCTCTCCGGTGGGCAGGCCTGGCATGTGGTTTACCATTTCTTCTCTTGTCTCCTCAGCTTGGAAAGGTTGACTATTTTTGATCTACTCTATGTTTACACGTTAAGGCATTTGCCATGGCTCAGTGGCTGGCATTCTCGTCGCTGGATCAGAAGGTTGTGGGTTCAAGTCCCACTCCAGAGACTTGAGCACATAATCCAGGTTGACACTCCAGTGCAGCACTGAGGGAGTTCTGCCCTGTCGGAGGTGCCATCTTTCTGATGAGACATTAAACCGAGGTCCCACCTGCCCTCTCAGATGGACGAAAAGTTCCCACAGCACTATTGGAAGAAGAGCAGGGGAGATCTCCCCGGTATCCTGGCCAATAATTAGCCTTCAGCCAACATCACTACAACAACAACTTGTATTTATATAGCGTCTTTGATGTAGTAAAACATCCCAAAGTTCTTCACAGGAGGGTTACAAAACAAAATCTGACACTACAGGAGGAGCTATTAGGGCAGAGGAGGTGGATTTTAAGAAGCGTCTTAAAAGAGGAAAGAGAGGTGGAGAGATTTAGGAAGGGAATTCCAGAGCTTAGGGCCCAGGCAGCTGAAGGCACGGCCACCAATGGTGGAACAATTGGAATCAGGGTATCTTAGGCCAGAATTAGAGGAGCGCAGATATCTTGGAGGTATGTGAGTCTGGAGGAGATTACAGAGATAGGGAGGGGTGAGGCCACGGAGAGATGTGAAAACAAGGATGAGAATTTTTGAAACAGATTATCTGGTGAGTTAGCTGTTTCATTTCCTACATTGTATTTTTTGGTTATACCAACAGCTTAGGTTCCACAGCCCACATAACTACTTGTTTTCACATGTCAGGGGCTGTAATTAGGGCCATTCCGGAGTTCTCAGCCTTTTGAGGCTCTGTCAGCATTTTTGAAGTTGCTGGTCAGCTTTTCCTGGTCTTCCAGGTTACCATGTCAGCATTTCTGAGCTTAAAATGGATAGACAATCTTTCTGATAAACTGTCATCTGAACAATCCTCCCCCTCCTGTCTCAGCCACCTGTGACCCTTATATCACCAGTCCCAGGGCTGATATCCTGCTCACTCTGGGCTGTGACCCTTATATCACCAGTCCCAGGGCTGATATCCTGCTCACTCTGGGCTGTGACTCTTATATCACCAGTCCCAGGGCTGATATCCTGCACACTCTGGGCTGTGACCCTTATATCACCAGTCCCAGGGCTGATATCCTGCTCACTCTGGGCTGTGACTCTCTTATATCACCAGTCCCAGGGCTGATATCCTGCCCACTCTGGGCGGTGACCCTTATATCACCAGTCCCAGGGCTGATATCCTGCACACTCTGGGCTGTGACTCTCTTATATCACCAGTCCCAGGGCTGATATCCTGCACACTCTGGGCTGTGACCCTCATATCACCAGTCCCAGGGCTGATATCCTGCTCACTCTGGGCTGTGACCCTCATATCACCAGTCCCAGGGCTGATATCCTGCCCACTCTGGGCGGTGACCCTTATATCACCAGTCCCAGGGCTGATATCCTGCACACTCTGGGCTGTGACCCTTATATCACCAGTCCCAGGGCTGATATCCTGCCCACTCTGGGCGGTGACCCTTATATCACCAGTCCCAGGGCTGATATCCTGCACACTCTGGGCTGTGACCCTTATATCACCAGTCCCAGGGCTGATATCCTGCACACTCTGGGCTGTGACCCTTATATCACCAGTCCCAGGGCTGATATCCTGCACACTCTGGGCTGTGACCCTTATATCACCAGTCCCAGGGCTGATATCCTGCCCACTCTGGGCTGTGACTCTCTTATATCAGCAGTCCCAGGGCTGATATCCTGCTCACTCTGGTCTGTGACCCTTATATTACCAGTCCCAGGGCTGATATCCTATCCACTCTGGGCTGTGACCCTTATATCACCAGTCCCAGGGCTGATATCCTGCACACTCTGGGCTGTGACTCTCTTATATCACCAGTCCCAGGACTGATATCCTACCCACTCTGGGCTGTGACCCTTATATCACCAGTCCCAGGGCTGATATCCTGCACACTCTGGGCTGTGACTCTCTTATATCACCAGTCCCAGGGCTGATATCCTGCACACTCTGGGCTGTGACCCTTATATCACCAGTCCCAGGGCTGATATCCTGCCCACTCTGGGCTGTGACCCTTATATCACCAGTCCCAGGGCTGATATCCTGCACACTCTGGGCTGTGACCCTTATATCACCAGTCCCAGGACTGATATCCTGCACACTCTGGGCTGTGACCCTTATATCACCAGTCCCAGGGCTGATATCCTGCTCACTCTGGGCTGTGACCCTTATATCACCAGTCCCAGGACTGATATCCTGCCCACTCTGTGCTGTTTCTTGGCCTAACATTGCAAGGCGAAATGATTCTGTTTCCTGTGTGATTTTAATATTCTATTTCAACCGATCTGTAGTCTGGGCTGGATTTTCGGTTAGTTTGTGTCTCTGTTTGTGCCCCGGACGGGTGATAAATGGGGTTTCCAGGCCTAACGTTGGGCGTCCAGCTTTTAGTGCCCAGCCGGTAAATTCGGCTCATGGTTTGCGGTGGTGGAAAACCTTCCCTCCCCACCCTCTAGTTTTACTCAGATCATGACATCAATCGTCGTGCAATGCTCCGCTAGCGCCCTGAATGCAAAATTAGGCCCAATGCCTCATTTAACGCCTGCCCCAGGAAATGTCTGAAAAACCAGGCATTCCCAGGATGCAGCAGGCGGTATTGGCAGCATTTTTAAATGGAGGGAGGGGGATCCTACATCGCAGCTCACGTTGATTGCAACGGTTGTGCACAGCACGCTGCGTGAAGCTCCGACTTGCAAACGGCACTTTTATCTGCCATTATAGTGTCCTTACAAGGTAAGTGAGAACATTTAATGGGGGCATTACTAGTTCGCCAGCGTATCATGCTCCATGCTATTGCCAGGTGGTGTCAAGCTAGAAGAAGGGCTCTTGGCCATGTCGGCCCATGGATGAGTGGAGGCCGAAGATGTCTGGGGAGGAAGGCTTACCCCCCCACGGGTTTACAGGCACCAACCTTCAGACCTCCAGCTCTCTGAGGAGCAGTGTGTGAGAACGCTGCACTTCCGAAAGGAAGTGTTGACGGAGATATGCCATCTCCCACAGGCAGACCAATGCCCACACTGCTCTGGAGGCAGCCTTTAATACTCCCATCATCAGGTATCTGAATTTATTGTAGTGTGCTGCATGTTGCACAACTTGGCCATCATGAGGGGCCAGGCATTGCCAGTGGGGATTGCAGGCCCACTTCAGGAGGAGGAGGAGGAGGAGGACAAGGAAGAGGAGCCTGGCGAGGCCCCCATTGGATAACCACCTGATCCCCAGGGGAGGCAGCGTGGAGATACTGCCGGACCAAGAGTCACACATCGACCGCCCATAATGGACCAGTTCTCCTAAATGGAGGAAACTGAGGGATGGAGCTAATACTGAACACGCTATCTGCCCCATAAAGGCACACTCCGGTGAGCATTGGATGATACACAAGGCACCAACGGCAAAGGACGAATCAGAAATGTTGCTGCAACAAAGTAACAAGATCTCCCTCCACAGAATAAAACCCTACAATACACAGCGTTATGTTGCGGCACTGAAGTTCCTTAAATCAACAAAACTTTTTTTCGGCTGGGGCGCACAAAGTCTGTTGTGTAACGTCTGATTAACGCTCCCGATCATGGAACCTCATTTTGCAAACTTTTCCCAGGTGGCATCAGGATCGCCCCACCGCCATTACTGCCCCCCAAATCCCAAAAGCTGAAAATCCAGCCCATTTGTTTAAAACAACCGCATTCTTGTTGCTGCTTCTCTTCAATTGCTGTGGTTCAGAAACACCTCCCCCTGCCCCGGCTCCCCCACTCCACCCACATCCCCGCTCCCCCAACACCCTGCCCACCCACAAACAACCCCTCAACCTCCTCACTCCCCAAAATCGCCCCCTGCCTGCAAAAACCCCACACACCACCCCCACACTGGATCTGTCCAGTTTGCTGGATCATTAACCCAGCGTTTAAAATGTCAGCTTCCTCGCACTGTCTCGACACAAACCTATCATGTATGTACATTCTGTTTGTAGCCACCAGACGGTGTCATTGTTGGAGGCCACTGAGCAGCACGTATATGGTGCTGCTCAGGTATAAAAGGCCAGCCATTTTGAGAGTCAGGCACTTTGGGCCTAAATAAAGCAGAGCCAAGGTTTAACCTTGCTTATTTAAATAGTACACAGTTTAAACCTTTATTGCATACATAACATTTGGCGACGAGAATACAAGAACCTTTGTTTGCAAAATGAGCACGATTGGATTTTTAGAGCGATTCGTGGAGGGAGAAGGTTGGGCAGACTTTGTGAGTCATTTGAACCAGTACTTCGTGGCCAATAAAATGAAGGGGGTCGACGATGCAGATCGGTGCCGGGCCGTGTTCCTCACTGTGTGCGGGTTCAAAGATCTACGGTCTGATAAAGAATCTACTCATGCCTAGTGATCCAACAGAGAAAACACACGAGGAGTTGTGTACATTGTTTCGGAAGCACCTCAAGCCAGACGGCGGCATCATCATCTCAAGATACAGGTTTTATACACACGTTTGATCGGAGGGCCAGAGCACGGCAGAATTCGTTGCCGACCTGAGACATCTAGCAGGACCGTGCAAGTTCGGGATAGTGTTGGCAGACATGCTGCAGGACATCTTTGTTATCGGTATCAACTACGAGGTGATCCTGCGCAAACTTCTGGCAGTGGAGGAGTTGGATTTAAAAAGGGCCATCCAGATCGCTCAATCATGCATGACGACGGACAGGTGTCTAAAGCAAATAGTGGTAAAGAACTGAACCTCGGCAAGTACTGTAAATGCGATTGATTCGGCATTCGGCAGAGCGGCACTTGGCAGGGCCTATCCGGCTGTGTTCGCGAAACCTGTGGCTGCCCAAAGTCTGCCAACGGGAATGAATCCGACTTCTCCGTGGGGGAAATCATCGGCACCAGCAGTGCCGATTTAAGCAATATAGTTGCAAAGACTGAGAGTGGGACATCTCCAGCGTAAGTGTCCGCAGATGAGCAAGTGAGCTGCGACACACCACGTGGAGGATGAGAGTCAGACTAGCCTAGATCCAGATACGCAATCCAAGATGCCAGAGGAGGAAGTGTACGGACTGTACTTCTTCATAACCAAGAGTAAACCAATTTTGATTAATGTGAAGTTTAACGGGATACCGATATCCATGGAACTGGACACGGGGTGAGTCAATCGATCATGAACGAGAGGGCATTTTATAAGCTGTGGGATACTAAGACTGTGAGGCCCAGGCTGAGCCCTGTTAACGCCAAGCTGCGCACGTACACCAAAGAACTGATAAAGGTGATTGGCAGTGCACAAATTAATGTGTCATATAACGGTGCGGTTCACGAGTTACCGCTGTGGATTGTTCCAGGCAATGGCCCAGTGCTGCTCGGCAGGAGCTGGTTGGAGAAAATCAGATGCGACTGGAACGACATAAAGGCGTTATCATTGGAGGAAAATACATGTGCCCAAGTATTGAGCAAGTTCCCCTCGCTGTTCGAACCGGGTATCGGCAACTTCACGGGTGCCAAGGTGCCCCATGTAGACTCAGGTGCAAGACCCGTCTATCATAAAGCTCGGGCAGTGCCGTATATGATGAGGGAGAAGGTCGAAATTGAATTGGACAGACATCAGTGTGAAGGGATCATATCACCGGTCGAATTCAAATTTAATGAATGGGCCAGCCCCATTGTTCCTGTGCTGAAAAGTGAATCTGTGGAGACTACAAGGCTACGATCAACAGGATTTCAAAACAAGATCAGTACCCGTTACCGAAGGCTGATGACTTGTTTGCGACGTTAGCCGGAGGGAAGTCGTTCACAAAACTGGACATGACGTCGGCCTATATGACACAAGAGTTGGTCGAGATGTCGAAGAGACTTACGTGCATTAACACGCACAGAGGACTGTTTATTTACCACAGGTGCCCTTTCGGAATTCGCTCGGCTGCAGCAATATTCCAGAGGAATATGGAAAGTTTACTGAAGTCCGTTCCCAGAACCGTCATGTTCCAAGATAACATCCTGATCACCGGTCATGACTCCAAGGAACATCTGAACAACCTGGAAGAGGTACTACTGTGTTTGGTAAGAGTGGCACTCAGACTGAAACGCTCGAAGTGCGTCTTCATGGCACCGCAGGTCGAATTCCTCGGGAGGAAAATCGCCGCTGATGGCATCAGACCTACTGACGTGAAAACCAAGGCCAAGCCGCAGAATGTGATGCAGTTTCGTTCCTTCCTGGGTCTACTCAACTACTTTGGTAATTTCCTACCTAAATTGAGCACCTTACTAAAACTACTGCACATGCTATTGAGAAAAGGCGACAACTGGGTCTGGGGCGCATCGCAAGACAAAGCTTTCGAGAAAGCCACCAATCTGCTTTGCTCGAACAAGCTGCTGATACATTATGACCCATGTAAACGTTTAGTTTTGGCCTGTGACACATCGTCATATGGAATTAGTTGCGTACTCCAACAAGCCAATGAATTGGGGAAACTTCAACCTGTCGCGTATGCATCCAAAAGTTTGTCTAAAGCGGAAAGTGCCTACAGCATGGTAGAAAAAGAAGCTTTAGCATGTGTGTATGGTGTCAAAAAGATGCATCAATACCTGTTCGGTCTGAGGTTCAAATTAGAGACTGATCACAAGCCACTCATTTCATTGTTTTCCGAGAGCAAAGGTATCAATACCAATACTTCATCTCACATCCAAAGGTGGGTGCTGACATTATCTGCCTATGATTATGTCATTCACCACAGACCTGGCACAGAGAATTGAGCCAATGCTTTGAGCCAGTTGCCCACACCGGAGGTGGAAAAGTCACAACCGGCGGATCAAATGTTAATCATGGATGCTTTTGAGAGTGAAGGAACCCCTGTCACAGCTCAACAAGTTAAGACCTGGATCAGCCAGCACCCGATTTTGTCGGTGGTAAAGGGTTGCATCCTCAAAGATGGATTGGTCTGCCATACCTAAGCAAATGTGCGAGGAGGCCAAACCGTACATAGAAACATAGAAACATCGAAAATAGGTGCAGGAGTAGGCCATTCAGCCCCTCGAGCCTGCACCACCATTCAATATGATCATGGCTGATCATGCAACTTCAGTACCCCATTTCTGCTTTCTTTCAATACCCCTTGATCCCTTTAGCCGTAAGGGCCACATCTAACTCCCTTTTGAATATATTTAATGAACTGGCCTCAACAACTTTCTGTGGTAGAGAATTCCACAGGTTCACAATTCTCTGAATGAAGAAGTTTCTCCTCATCTCGGTCCTAAATGACTTAACCCTTATCCTTTGACTGTGACCCCTGGTTCTGGACTTCCCCAACATTGGGAACATTCTTCCTGCATTAAACCTGTCCAATCCCATCAGAATTTTATATGTTTCTATGAGATCCCCTCTCATTCTTCTAAATTCCATTGACTATAAGCCTAGTTGATCTAGTCTTTCTTCATATGTCAGTCCTGCCATCCCGGGAATCAGTCTGTAAACCTTCGCTGCACTCCCTCAATAGCAAGAATGACCTAAATTATACACAATATTCAAGGTGTGGCTTCACCAAGGCCCTGTACAACTGCAGTAAGACCTCCCTGCTCCTATACTCAAATCCTCTCACTATGAAGGCCAACATGCCATTTGCCTTCTTCACCGCCTGCTGTACCTGCATGCCAACTTTCAATGATTGATGTACCATGACATCCAGGTCTCGTTGCTTTTCCTAATCTGTCACCATTCACATAATAGTCTGCCTTCCTGTTTTTGCCACCAAAGTGGGTAACCTCACATTTATCTACATTAACCTGCATCTGCCATGCATTTGCCCACTTACCTAACCTGTCCAAGTCACCCTGCAGTACATTTGTCGCAAGGACGAACTGTCTATTCAAGCAGATTGCATATTGTGGGGCAATCGCGTTGTAATGCCCAAGAAAGGGAGAGAGAAGTTCGTGCATGAGTTACACAGCACACATCCGGGTATAGTGATGATGAAGGCCATCGCCAGGTCCCACGGATGGTGGCCAGGAATTGATTCTGAGCTGGAAGCATGCGTGCATCAGTGCAACACTTGCATGCAGCTCAGCAAAGCACCAGCGGAATCGCCGCTGAGTCTGTGGTCATGGCCATCCAAACCTTGGTCCAGGATCCATGTAGATTTTGCAGGTCCCTTCCTGGGCAAGATGTTTTTAGTGGTGGGGGATGCTTATTCGAAATGGATAGAATGCATAATCATGTTATCCAGCATGCCCATGGCAAACGTAGAGAATCTCAATGTCATGTTCGCGACACATGGTCTGCCTGACATAGTAGTGAGTGACAATCAGTCGTGCTTCACCAGTCAGGAGTTTCAGGAATTTGTGAAACTTAATGGCATAAAACATGTAAGGTCAGCACCGTTCAAGCCTGCAGTACAAATTATCAAGCAAAGCATGAGGAGAGTCATCATAGGCAGTCCCTCGGAATCAAGGAAGACTTGCTTCCACTCCTGAAGTCAGTTGTTTGGTGGCTGAACAGTTCAATACGAGAGCCACAGACTCTGTCACAGGTGGGACAGATAGTCGTTGAGGGAAGGGGTGGGTGGGACTGGTTTGTCGCACGCTCTTTCCGCTGTCTGCGCTTGATTTCTGAATGCTCTCGGCGTTGAGACTCGAGGTGCTCAGCGCCCTCTCGGATTCACTTCCTCCACTTAGGGCGGTCTTGGGCCAGGGACTCCCAGATGTCGGTTGGGATGTTGCACTTTATCAGGGAGACTTTGAGGGTGCCCTTGTAGTGTTTTGCTGCCCACCTTTGGCTCATTTGCCATAAAGGAGCTCTGAGTAGAGCACTTGCTTTGGGAGTCTCGTGTCTGGCATGTGGACTATGTGGCCTGCCCAGCGGAGCTGATCAAGTATGGTCAGTGCTTCAATGCTGGGAGTGTTAGCCTGAGTGAGGACGCTGACGTTGGTGCATCTGTCCTCCCAGGGGATTTGTAGGATCTTGCGGAGACATCGTTTGTGATATTTCTCCAGCAACTCGAGGTGTCTATTGTACATGGTCCCTGTCTCTGAGCCATACAGGAGGGCTGGTATTACTACAGCCCTGTAGACCATGAGGTTGATGGCAGTTTAGAGGGCCTGGTCTTCAAACACTCTTTTCCTGAGGCGAGTAACCCAAGGGTCACTGCAGGCCCGCTTGGACTGCATACTGCCGAGTTACAGGACAAGACCCCCACGCTCACAGGAGTCTCGCCTGCTGAACTCATGATGAAAAGAGATATTAAGACCAAGCTATCTCTGGTACACCCGGATTTTAATAATCATGTTGAATACAAAGACAAAGTCAACAAGGGTACCATGATTGTGCAACTGTGTCACGTGAGATTTCTGTTAAACAAAGAAACATAGAAATTAGGTGCAGGAGTAGGCCATTTGGCCCTTCGAGCCTGCACCACCATTCAATATGATCATGGCTGATCATTCACTTCAGTACCCCATTCCTGCTTTCTCTCCATACCCCTTGATCCCTTTAGCCGTAAGAGCCACATCTAATTCCCCTTTGAATATATCTAAGGAACTGGCCTCAACAACTTTCTGTGGTAGAGAATTCCACATGCTCACAACTTTCTGAGTGAAGAAGTTTCTCCTCATCTCGGTCCTAAATGGCTTATCCCTTATCCTTAGACTGTGACCCCTGGTTCTGGACTTCCCCAACATCGGGAACATTCTTCCTGCATCTAACCTGTCCAATCCCGTCAGAATTTTATATGTTTCTATGAGATCCCCTCTCATTCTTCTAAATTCCATTGAATATAAGCCTAGTCGATCCAGTCTTTCTTCATATGTCAGTCCTGTTATCCCGGGAATCAGTCTGGTGAACCTTTGCTGCACTTCCAAAATAGCAAGAATATCCTTCCTCAGATTAGGCGACCAAAACTGTACACAATCTTCAAGGTTTGGCCTCATCAAGGCCCTGTACAACTGCAGTAAGACCTCCTTGCTCCTATACTCAAATCCTCTCACTATGAAGGCCAACATGCCATTTGCCTTCTTCACCGCCTGCTGTAGCTGCATGCCAACTTTCAATAACTGATGTACCATGACACCAAGGTCTCGTTGCACCTCCCCTTTTACTAATCTGTCACCATTCAGATAATAATCTGCCTTCCTGTTTTTACCACCAAAATGGATAACCTCACAGTTATCTAAATTATACCGCATCTGCCATGTATTTGCCCACGCACCTAACGTGTCCAAGTCACCCAGCAGCCTCTTAGCATCCTCCTCACGGTTCACACTGCCACCCAGCTTAGTGTCATCTGCAAACTTGGAGATATTACATTCAATTCCTTCGTCTAAATCATTAATGTATATTGTAAATAGCTGGGGTCCCAGCACTGAACCTTGCGGTACCCCACTAGTCACTGCCTGCCATTCTGAAAAGGACTCGTTTATTCCCACTCTTTGCTTCCTGTCTATCAACCAGTTCTCTATCCACATCAATACATTGCCCCCAATCACATGTGCTTTAATTTTGCACACTAATCTCTTGTGTGGGACCTTGTCAAAAGCCTTTTGAAAATCTAAATACACCACATCCACTGGCTACACCTTGTCCACTCTTCTAGTTACATCCTCAAAAAATTCGAGAAGATTTGTCAAGCTTAATTGCCCTTTCATAAATCCATGCTGACTTGAATGGTTCATGTCACTGCTTTCCAAATGCTATTACATCTTTAATAATTGATTCCAACATTTTCCCCACTACCGATGTCAGGCTAACCGGTCTATAATTCCCTGTTTTCTCTCTCCCTCCTTTTTTAAAAAGTGGGGTGACATTAGCTACCCTCCAATCCATAGAAATTGATCCAGATCGACAGAATGTTGGCAAATGACCACCAATGCATCCACTATTTCTAGGAGGGCCACTTCCTTAAGTACTCTGGGATGCAGACTATCAGGCCCTGGCGATTTATCGGCCTTCAATTCCATCAATTTCCCTAACACAATTTCCTGACTAATAAGGATTTCCTTCAGTTCCTCCTTCTTGCTGGACCCTCAGTCCCCTAGTATTTCCGGAAGGTTATTTGTGTCTTCCTTAGAAGATAGAACCAAAGTATTTGTTCAATTGGTCTGCCAGTTCTTTGTTCCTCATTATAAATTTACCTGATTCTGACTGTAAGGGACCTACATTTGTCTTCACTAATCTTTTTCTCTTCAGGTATCTGTAGAAGTTTTTGCAGTCAGTTTTTATGTTCCCTGCAAGCTTACTCTCATATTCTATTTTCCTCCTCCTAATTATACCCTTTGGCCTGTGACCTCCCTGTCCTTTCCTTACGCCCTGGGTCGCTGCTGTCCCCTGAGGAGCAGTTGGCTAGCAGTGCAAGGGGAACTGCTGGCTCGCTTGCCTGGCCAGTATTTGGTTTGGGATCCTGGCTGGGCCCGGTCCCATTTGGGAGAACTGTTGCAGGTGACCCTTCGTTCCCGGGTATGCCCTTGGTGGCGATCAGAACTGGGGTTGCGCCTTAGCGTGGTTTCAGGCTCGTGGCGGTTGGTGCCATCGGGTGCCTGAGAGGTGGAGCCGATCAGGGGCAGGGTATCGATATCGGTGCCATTGCCCTCCTGAGATCGCTTGCTCTTCAGCTTGTGGCTGCTTGTGGCTAAACTCCATGGTGCATAACTCTGGTCCCAGGGACGCAGGCTACTACATTGGGTAGCTCGCTGAACCTGTGTGCTCCCGATGGGTGTCTGCCCGCTACATTGACTGAATGCAGTGGAAATCCAATATCGCACAATGTTTCATTACTCATTGTAAATAACCTGAAGCTCTGATCGCGATCGCGCGATTTTTCTTTGCTTATTCCATGTACACAACTCTGATCATCAATTGCACATTTTACATCTAACTCACAGTTGCTCTTACATTGATTGAAAATGTGGAACTGTCCCTTTAAGTGTGGTGGGTTGCAGGCCTCCTTTAAGAGAGCTTGCTATCTTTGCTCCAATCCTCTTCTCCACATGTTGGTGCCACGTGTTGATCCATCAGTGCTGCATCTCGTGGTCTGGCCGCCGCCATCTTTTCCTTCAGCGCATCACCTCGTGGCTTGGGCGCCATCTTTCCTCCATCCACGATGTCGACTGCGGTGATCCTTTTCTTCCCAGATTCTGCCACCGAAGTTAGGAAGTCGCCTTTGGATCTGATTTTCTTCCTCCTGAGTCCTGCCACTGGAGCCTGGAAGGTGCGTTTGGGTCGTCTCAGCTGGATCATCTCCACACAGTCGTGCTGAGCGGTCCGTGCCTCGGGTGCGGTGCTGGTCTGCTCTTTGGTGCTGGGTCTACCCTCAGGTGAGGGCTTGCTTTGCCTGTGAGCATGGGGGACGTCGATCGCTGGAGGGATGAAGTCTTCCCAACTCCAATGGATTTTCTCCATCCACCTTCTTCCTAGTAGCGTTGGTCCATCACCTGCAACAATCCACAGGGGTAACTTGTGCACCACGCCATTGTGGAGTACCTTTACATCTACACTACCAATGACTGGGATAATTCATTGGTGTAGGTGCGCAGCTTTGCCTGATCCGGGACCAACTTGGGTTGTTCAGCCTGATTGTCCCATAGCCTCTCAAAGGCTTCTTGATTCATTACTGACTGGCTCGTCCCCGTGTCCACTTCCATGAAGACTGGAACGCCATTTATCTCGACTTCCATACTCAATGCGGAACACTTGGTGGTGCAGGTAAACATGCTATATATCTTGTCATGGGGCTGAGCTGCCTCTCTGACTATTGTTTCATAATCGTGCTGGATTCATGGCCATCTGCAGACTCTTCATCAACACAGTGAGTCATATTTCTTTTACACATTCTCTGGAGATGGCCCTTTGTGCTACAGCCTTTACATACATAGTCTTTAAAGTGTCACTGGTGAGCCCGCTGATTCCCTCCGCAATGCCAGCATGGAGCTACTCGGTTAGCCCCTTTCAGCGGATTCTGAGTTAAGGGACTCGGGGGCCTGTTCTCACTTCCCTGAGAAGGCTCACGTTCTACAGTCCAGCCTCTAAAAGGTGCCACTCTGTGCACAGTACTTGCCAGGTTTAAGTCCTGAGGATGAGTCATCTGCCTAGAGCCGCAGGTCGAGGTCATGAATGCCTGGCTCACGGAGATGGCCTCCTGCAGTGTGACTGTGGTATCCACAGACAGTAGCTTATGAAGAAGGCCCTCATGGCTGATTCCAATAACAAAGATATCCCGCAGCGCTTCGGTGAGGTGGTCGCTGAAATCACACGGTGCCGCCAGCCTCCTGAGTTCTGCAGCGTATTTCGCGATTTCCTGGCCTTCGGGCGGCCTGTGGGTGTAAAACCGGTGTCTGGCTGTGAGGATGCTATCCTTGGGCTTGAGTTGTTCTTGGATCAGCGTTACAAGCTCTTCATACATCTTGGTCATTGTCTTCGCTGGTGCCAGCAAGTCCCTGACGAGGCCATAGACAGTGGGCCCACAACTGATTAGCAGGATAGCTCTGCGCTTATTGGTCAGTGTGGCTGGATTGTCGCCTGCCAGGTCGTTTGCAGTGAAGAAATGGTTGAGCCTTTCCACAAAGGCGTCCCAATCATCACCATCGGCAAACTGCTGCAACAAGCCAAGGGTAGCCATTTTTGCGTGAAGGTCCGGAATCTCGTCGCTAATTATTATATCTTTAGATGCTTTGACAATGTCTCCATGAGGCAATGTGTTGTACTTGAACTGTAGTGACCTTATTGATAACTCCAGTGTGAGGATCACACCTGGTGGCCTGCCTTTTATACCATGGCAGGCACACCTGTACAGGTAACCTGCAAGTCTCCCACTGCGGTGCCCTCTGGTGGCACACCTTGTAATAGTACAAGCAGTAACCATGTTGGATACATGATAAGAATGTTATTTAAAACTCCCCCTTGTTTGATATATATACCTTGTGAAGGAGCCTTCCTTTCTCCCTCCACAAAGGTGCAGGCCATAAAATTATTGGTCACAAATCAGAAAATTTGTTCCCCTGCTTTATTTCAGAGATTAACTGAAATGACTTACATGCCAAAGGCCTATTCTCCCCTGTCCCCCTCACATACAGTCAGAGCTCAATAGCCCCCATGTCAATGGGCTCATACACGGCACAATTCACTCACACTGACTTGTTTTAATAGAGAAACAGTGAGCTCAGAGCCGCAGATCCATTCTGCCTGCAAAAAGGAAGCTCGATAGCAATCCGTTTTTATTATTTGCTTCTACATATGGAGGTGAAGAAATCTCAATTCTTCATCACTAAAAGCTCGAATAAATGACAAGTTCCATTCAAGTAAATTTTATTTGAAATAAAATGTCTCCAAAGATGAGTCCAAACTGGCATTAGGAACAATGTGGTTTGGTGTTGCTGCTGTATTGACACTGACAAATCAAACAGTTATTTTATATTTAAATTCACCCTCTCCAATGTATTTCGAGTATCACAAGGTGTGTAACTGTCTGTGCTAAGGCAGGGATTGATTATTGCGCTGTGGATCTTCACTCCTTGGGTTGATGCTGGAGGGATCAGCACCTGTAGCCAGACCAAGTCTAGGCCACAGCGTACTCATCCAGGCAGGAAAGTGGTCCTCCTCTCCCTGGTATTCCACACCTTGAAAGTCCATGAGGTATGGCAGGATATCTGTTTCGAACAAAAAACAAAGGACTTGCATTTACACAATGCCTTTCACAGCTTCAGGATGTTCAAAGCACTTTACAGCCAATGAGATACTTTCTGAAGTAGTGGTAGGGAACGTGGCAGCCAATTTGGGCACAGCAAGGTCCCAGAAACAGCAATGAGATTATCTGTTTTAGTTATGTTGGTTAATAAACATTGGTCAGGACATGGGGGAGAACTCACTGCTCTTCTTCGAATAGTGCTGTGGGATTCTTTATGTCCATCTTGTAGTACAAGGGGATAAGGAGGCAGTTCATAAGACCATAGGATCAGGAGGGGCGAAGGTGCGCAAGTGTTTTATGAAGGAAGTGACCGGGGCCCAGGAGAGGCATGAGTCTGGGGCCCAGAAGGTGTGAGGGCCCAGGGGCAGCACAGGCCAGCCCACACTGCGATATGTGTGCGCGCTCGGTCCGTGCAGCAGAGCTGGTCTCCAGTTAGTCCTGGGTAATCCTTGCCACTGGACCAAGACCTAGCTCTGTCAAGCCCAGGTGGTGGCTGGTGTGCAACGGCCACCACACATTAAAAAAATCCAAGCACAGGCATCTTCCACCCTCGAAGATGTAGTTCGGGATCTGGAATATTAGGTCCTTCATTGAAACACCTGTGAACTCATTCCTTTTTGGTGTGGAAGCAAGTCATCCTCACTTCAAGGGACTGCCTATAATGATGATGATGATCAGGAGTCGGCCATTTAGCCCTTCGAGCCTGTTCTGCCATTCATTTAGATCATGGCTGATCTGTATCTTAATTCCATCGACATGCCTTGGTTCCACAACCCTTAATACCCTTGACTAACAAATTCTATCAATTATAGTTTTGAAATTTTTAGTTGACCCACAGCCTCAACAGCTTTTTGGGGGAGAGAGTTCCAGATTTCCACACCCCTTTGTGTGAAGAAATGCTCCCTGACATCACCCCTAAATGACCTAGCTGTAATTTTACTGTTGTGCCCCCTTGTTCTGGACTCCCCCAGCAGAAGGCATATCCCTGGGCTGACACTCCAGTACAGTATTGAGGGAGTGCTGCACTGTCAGAGGTATTGTCTTTTGGATGAGATGTTAAACTGAGGCGGTCATCAAAGATCCTATGGCACTATTTCAAAGAAGAGCAGGGGAGTTATCCCCAGTGTCCTGGTCAATATTTATCCTTCAATCAACATAACAAAAAAAAGAGATTATCTGGTCATTATCGCATTGCTGTTTGTGGGAGCTTGCTGTTCACAGATTGGCTGCTGTGTATTCTACATTACAACAGTGACTACACTTCACAAAGTACTTCATTGGCTGTAAAGCCAATGTCCGGTGTGTGGTGGTCATGAAAGACGTTATCTAACTACAAGTGTTTCTTTGCTTTTTACTCTCTCAAATCCTTTAATCATCTTGATTCAATCACCCCACAATCTTCTATGCTTGAGGGAATATAAAGTTAGTCTGTGCAACCTGTCCTTATAATTGAACCCTTTAGCCCCGGTATCATTCTGGTGAATCTGCACTGCACTCCCTCCAAGCCCAATGTATCCTTCCTGAGATGCAGTGCCCAGTACAGAACAGCGTTTTCCAGATGTGGCCTAACCAGAGCTCTGCACAGCTGGAAATAACTTCCAGCCTTTGTATTGCAGCCTCAAGCTCAAGGCCAACATTCCATTAGCCTTTTAATTATTGTTGTACCCATGCACGAGCTTTTAGTGATGTCTGGGCTTGAACCCCTAAATCTCTTTGCTCCTCCACAGTCTCTAGCTTCTCGCCATTTAGAAAATACTCTGGTCCATCTTTCTTAGCTCCAAAGTGGATGACCTCACACTTTCCACGTTGAACTCCATCTGCCCCAGTTTTGCCCACTCGCGTAATCTCTCAATGTCCCTTTGCAACTTTCTACTCCCATCTGCCCTACTTACTGTACCACCTAACTCAGAGTCATCAGCAAACTTGGATAAGTGGCTCTCTATTCCTTTATCCAAGTCATGTTTACATATAGTGAGAAGCTTGGAAGATCCCTGGGGCCCTCACTAATCATACCCTGCCAATTTGAGAGCATGCCCATTATCTTACGCTCTGTCTCCTACCCTCGAACCAACTCCCTGTCCAAACTAGTAGGGTGCCTCCAGTTCCCTGCGGCTCAGTTTTGTTAAGTCTCTTATGTGGGAACTTGTTGAATGTCTTCTGGAATTCCATATCAATAACATTCACAGACACTCCCTCATCTACCACATTTGGAACCACTTCAAAAAAACGCAACTAGGTTCACTAGAAATGACGCACCCTTTACATGTCCGTGCTGGCTCTCTCTGATCAGCTCACACCTGTCCAAATGCTCAGTCACATTAAATCATGGAGTGACATTTCCATTGATGTACTTGGGCAGGTGAGTATTTGATGTACATTGAAACCAATCACCATGGTTAAGCGTCTCCAAACCAAACTGAGGAATCCACCCAGGCAGTTTCTGTGGGCCTGATATGGAGAGCACACACTCTACCTGTAAGGACACACCCCATTCACTCCAGTCCACAGAGCTGGGCGAAGGCTGGCAGGGCCGAGGCTTAAAGATCCCCAAGTGTGCGCAGGGATAATGCTGGAAGTCAACCAGTTAATGGTGCAACTCCCCAGCAGAGCACTGGGACCAATACTGCTGCTTGTCCAGCTAAGACCAGCCTAACCATTAGGGCAAGGATTGAGAGGACTATCTGGAACCAAGTGGGCGAATGCCAGCATTGAGTGACAGGTTTACCACTCAAAGTCCCATTTACAGCCAGGCAGGCTGAACCATGGACCATTATCAGTTCGCTTGTCATGCAATAGATTCTGGGATCTTCCTGTACATTTGAGTTAAATACTGACTTTACCAAATGAGCCTTCCAGTGATCTCCAAGCTAAACTTTCGGTGCTGTATTTTGTTTGTTCCTCTGAGAATCTGAGTGGTTCTGAGAGATGCTGAATCGGCCCATTAACCTACACAGGATGTATGTAAAACGTGGCCTCTACTCATTTCCTCCTGATACCAACCAAAGCTGCAGTGACAGATTTAGCAAAGGCCACTTCCTGTTGCAGCAGGACAAACCTCTGACTGTAATCTCCCGAGTGCTGTGGAAACTGACAGGAACAAACAGATATCCAACAAACATGTTCCGTGACGGAGGCCCAGTCAGGGTGTAAGAACTGAGACCAGACTAACCACATTGAGGGTGATTTCTGAATAAGTGCAGAATGAGAATGCAGGCCAGACTGGAACTGGTGGATTTTGAACACCACAGAAGTCAATGTGTAATGGACAAAGCCCCAGGCTAAGGTTTACGATTGAGGAATTGAGTGAATTTAATCAGGAAATGGCATTGTGGGATATGATGGGACATTGGTGCGAAGGAAAATGGGACATAAACCAGTCCTGAGGCAGTCTGTGCCGATGAAGCCTCCTGACTGGGTCAGCTGACCCGAGTCGATCGTGTGGGTGCGGGTAAACTGGAAAATGTGGCTATTAATGCTGTGCAGTGGGCTGTTTTGTCGTATGGCTGTCGATCCTGAACTCGGGCACCTGACGTGAGATTCGGTTACATGAGGAAACTTGAGGCTAAATAAATAATCAATTCTTCCCACAAACAGAGTGACTGCTGCCAATGACCAGAAGCTGCACCGAAGCGATTGCGCATCAATCTGAGACCGGAAACATCGGGTTTTTATTCCGCAGAGCCACCCCCGCCCCCCCCACCGGGCACAAGGACCCCCCGCCCCCCACCCCGGCATTTCCCCAGAGCCACCCGACCCCCCCGACACAGAGCACCACCCCCCACCCCGGCCCCCCCCCAGGGCACAGAGCCCCCCCTGGGCACAGAGCCCCCCCCAGGCACAGAACCCCCAGAGCCCCCCCCCCAGGGCACAAAGCCCCCCCAGGGCACAGAGCCCCCCCCGGGCACTGTGCGCACCCCCCGGGCACAGAGCCCCCCCTGGGCACAGAGCCCCCCACCAGGGCACAGAGCCCCCCCCCCAGGCACAGAGCCCCCCCCCCAGGGCACAGAGCCCCCCCCTCAGGTACAGATCCTCCCTCCGGGCACTGTGCGCCCCCCCCCCCGGGCACAGAACCCCCCCTCCACCGGCATTTACCCAGAGCCCCCCCCCCGGGCACAGAGCTTCACCTTGGCACAGAGCCCCACCCCCGGCATTTAAAACGTTTTTTAATCAGCCCGCTCCCTCAATGAGCCGGAAGCGCACATACACAGAATGTTTCTACACAACTTCGAGTTCGTTGGCAGCAGTCGCATCCTTAAACCAATCTATTTATTGGTGTGGTGAACTGTACTTGAGTCCAAGACGGGAATTCCCTCTCCCTGGATAGTGAGAGGATCTGGTTCATCAGAGACAGCGGTCAGGAGGGAGGAACTTCAGTCAGAGGTTCTCGAGTTCCCAACCAATGCGTGACACTCACTACAACTGCCGCGCCCAGATAGCAAATTGTCGATTTTACCAACAATTGCTGCCGGTTGCAATCTTCCAATGTCAGGCAAGTCAAGTTAAAGCCAACTCGAGCCCAAATGGAACTTACTCGTAAAAGATTCTACAAGTATGTAAAAAGAAAGCGAGTAACAAAAGTAAGCGTTGGTCCCGTAGAGGCTGGGACAGTGAAATTATATTGGTGAATAAAAAAATGGCAGAGACTTCAAACAAATAATTTGTATCTTTCTTCACAGTCAAAGACACAAAATGCAGACCCAAAATAATGGGAACCAAGGGGCTAATAAGAGTGAGGAACTTAAAGTAATTACTATCAGTAGAGAAAAAGTACATGAGAAACTATTGAGACTAAACACCAACAAATCCCCTGGACCTGACGGCCTACATCCTAGGGTTCTAGAAGAGGAGGCTGCAGAGATAGTGATGCATTGGTTGTGATCTTCCAAAATTCCCTGGATTCTAGAACAGTCCCAGCAGATTGGAAGGGAGCAAACATAACACCGCTATTCAAGAAAGGAGAGAGAGTGAATGCAGGGAACTGTAGCACAGTTAGCCTGACATCAGTCATAGGGAAAATGGTGGAATCCATTATAAGGAAGTGACAACAGGGCAGTTAGAAAATCATGGTATGATCAGGCAGAATCAACAAAGGTTTTTGAAAGGGAAATCTTCTTTTCAAAATTCTTAGTGTTTTTTGAGGCTGTAATTCGCAGGGTAGATAAAGGAGAACTAGTGGATGTAGTTTGTTTGGATTTCGAAAAGGCATTTGATAAAAGGTTGCTACGCAATATTAGGGCTCATGGGGTTGGGGGTAATATATTAGCATGGATATAAGTTTGGTTAATCGACAGAAAAGAGAGTATGGATAAACTGGTCATTTTCTAGTTGGCAGGCTGTAACTAGTGGGATGCTGCAAGGAACAGTGCTTGGGCCTCAGCTATTTACAGTCTATATTAATGACTTGGGCCCAGTGCAATGTATCCCAGTTTGCTTAAGATACAAAGCTAGGTGGGACAGTAAGCTGTGAGGAGGATATGTTGCCTGGACTGATAAATTTTGGCTATGAAGAAAGCTTGGAAATGCTGAGTCTGTATTCTTAGCAACAGATGAGGCAAATGGGAGACCTGATTGAGGTGTATAAAATTATGAGGGGTCTGGATAGAGTGGATAGGAAGGACCTGTTTCCCTTGGCAGAGGGGTCAACAACCAGGGCGCATAGATTTAAAGTAATTGGGTGGAGGTTGAGAGGAGATATGAGGGGAAATTTCTTTTCCCAGAGGATGGTGGTAGTCTAGAACTCACTGCCTATAAGGTTACTGCACAAGATAAAAGTTCATGAGGTTGGGGGTAATATATTAGCATGGATAGAGGATTGGCTAACTAACAGAAAACAGAGAGTTGGGATAAATGGGTCATTTTCCGGTTGGCAAACAGTAACTAGTGGGGTGCCGCAGGGATCAGTGCTGGGGTCTCAACTATTTACAATTTATATTAATGACTTGGATGAAGGGACTGAGTGTAATGTAGCCAAGTTTGCTGATGATTCAAAGATGGGTGGGAAAGCAGATTGTGAGGAGGACACAAAAAATCTCTGTGCCCTGGGGGGAGTGGGCTGTGTCCTGGGGTGGGGGGGCTCTGTGCCCTGGGGGGGGGGGGGGGGGCAAACTAATTGGGTGGGCAAAAATTTGGCAGATGGAGTATAATGTGGATAATTTGGCAGAAAAAATAGAAAAACAAATTATAATTTAAATGGAGAAAAATTGCAAAGTGCTGCAGTAGAGAGGGATCTGGGGGTCCTTGTGCATGAAACACAAAAAGTGAGTATGCAAGTACAGCAAGTAATCAGGAAGCAAATGGAATGTTGGCCTTTATTGCAAGGGGGATAGATTATAAAAGCAGAGAAGTCCTGCTACAACTGTACAGGGTATTGGTGAGGTGAAACCTGGAGTACTAAGTACAGTTTTGGTCTCCGTATTTAAGGTGGAATATACTTGCATTGGAGACTGTTCAGAGAAGGTTCACTAGGTTAATTCCAGAGTTGGCTTATGGAGAGAGGTTGAGTAGATTGGGCCTATACTCATTGGAGTTCAGAAGAATGAGAAGTGATCTTATCGAAACATATAAGATAATGAGGGAGCTCGATAAGGTGGATGCAGAGAAGATATTTTCATTCATAGGGGAAACTAAAACGAAAGAACATAGTCTCAGAATAAGGGGCCACACTTTTAAAACTGAGAGGGAATTTCTTCTCTAAGAAGGTTGTAAATCTTTGGAATTCTCTGCCCCACAGGGCTGTGGATGCTGAGTCGTTGAGTATATTCAAGGCTGAGATAGACAGATTTTTGGACTCTAGGCGAATCAAGGGATCTAGGGATCGGGCAGGAAAGTAGAGTTGAGGATGTAAACCAGCCGTGATCTTATTGAACAGTGGAGCAGGCTCGATGGGCTGTATGACCTTCTCCTGCTCCTTATGTTCTTATATTGTTAAGATAGTCACTAGCTGGTGATTGGACACTGAGAAGCGTGGGCTTCAGCCCTCGCTGGGCAAACAGCCGATAACAGGAGCTCGGTGCGAGCGTCAGTTAACAGCAGAACTCACTATGATCGGTGTGAATGCACGGTTACAGTCGTGTGGGCCCACATCACACCCACCAGTTGGGAGTGACGGAGCGTCAGCATTTAACTGCTTGCCTCTGAAACTGGCCATTCTCAGAGGACCATTCTTCAAGCAGCAGCCCCCGAGTTTCATTCATTGCATGAAGCAGGTGGAATGGCCCCACACACGAGCTTGCAATGTGCCAGCCAGCTTGGGATGTTGGAGACATCAAGTCCAATGCCACATTCCCAGCTTTACTCTTCACCAAATGCTCAATCTAATCCTCAGGTCCGGGGCTTTGATAAAGAGACACGGCTGCCGTGAGGCTGACTTCCCCCTGCAGGATACCAAGAAGCCGAGCCGGACTCAGCCCTCCCCTGATGTCCTCCCCACACCAGTGACCACGCACCTTCTGCTCACCTTTAATCATTGAGCTTCCATTCAACAAACCTTCCGCTTTCTGCTCCCATCTCCACTGTTTACTGTGTCTCCTAACTTAGTGTGGTCAGCAAAGCTGGATATACCGCTCTCTGTTCCTTCATCCAAGTCATTTATAAATGGAAATTTAACACTGACTGAGTCTTTGTTCCTGCCCTAGTTTAATGACAAGAGGCCATGTGGAACTCACCGACAACACATCAGGCCAGTTACACTTTACCCACTGAGCCATGGGGAGGGACTTAAGTAACTTCCAACACAAGAGCTGACTTTAATGTGAACACATACTGTGAGCACTTGCTGGTGCTGACAGGGTCACTGGAACCCGGAGCTCCAATCACCCACCATAAACCACACCAACCCCGAGGAGAATTTTACATAACGCTGTAAACTGACCATTACTGTGTAGTTTAAGATGCTGCTGCACAAACGTAATGGCCCCCAGCACAGACAGACGGTTCACTCGAGATTGGATGTTTGAGGCAGTGATAAACTCATCTGTCAACATCTTTGCTGCTGGTGAGATCTGGTCTTTGGGAGGAATGATGAGTGAAATCAGACTGGTGCCGTTCCTAAAGAAACAAGCAGCTGTCAGTAATATTGAACTGGCAGAAACATTCTTTAACACAGGGGGACCAGTCTACTACTTCATGGCAGGAATGTGGATGGTCAGCCCTGGCGATCCGGCCCATGAAGCCCAGCCACTGTGTGGGCTTGTGTTTCTCATTGACTGTGTTGTAATGTGTGAATGATGTGGGCCGGGGCTGGAAAGGGCTGTTCTCAGCACTGCTGCCTTGTTGGTGGATAAATCTTAACCCACAACCTCTGGATCCGAGAGCACCAGCGACATTTACTGAGAGCAGAGACTTCACTACATTTGTGCCTCCCGCCCCCAAGGTTCCATGGTGTGCAGCCTCGCGGCCCAATTAGAGCCAGAGCTCGGACACTCAGACTTTAACATGTGGAAAGTTGGGGAGCTCGGGACAGAACAATCGGGCACTCAGTGAAGTGGGACTGCACGGTAAAAGGACACTCGAGGTGTAGGGAGGGGGATTCTTGGTCATAATATCCCTCATTGTGTAGTGAACAGAAACGTGAGGGGTACAATCTGAGCTGTAAAGTTCTATTGTGTCAACAGCTGCTGGCACAGGCAGGATGGGCCGAATGGCTTTGTGTACTGTATGATTCTGTGATACAACTTCAGCAGCGGGTCAGGAGGAATTGGAATTGGCCACGAGGGCCTTCTTCATAAGCTACTGTTGGCAGATACCACAGTCACACTGCAGAAGGCCATCTCTGTGAGCCAGTCATTCACAACCTCGACCTGCGGCTCCAGGCAGATGTCTTACCCTCAGGACTCAAACCCAGTAGGTACTGTGCACAGAATGGCGCCGTTTAGAGGCTGGACTGTAGAGCGCAAACCCTCTCAGGGAAGAGAGAACAGGCTCCCGAGTCCGCCGAGGGGGCTAATCGAGTAGCACCATGCTGGTGTTGCGGAGGGAATCACAGGGCTCACCAGTGTCATTTTATAGACTATGTATGCAAAGGCTGTAGCACAAAGGGCCACCTCCAGCGAATGTGTAAAAGAAATATGACTCACTGTGTTGATGAAGAGTCTGCAGATGGCCATGAATCCAGCATGGATTATGAATCGATAGTCAGAGAGGCAACCCTGTCCCACGGGGAGGTACATAGCATGTTTACCTGCACCACCGAGTGTTCCCCGCTGAAGATGGAAGTCGAGATAGAGGGAGTTCCAGTCTTCATGGAAGTGGACATGGGGGTGAGCCAGTCAGTGATGAACCAAGGAGCCTTTGAGAGGCTATGGGACAATCAGGCTGAACGACCCGAGCTGGTCCCGGTTCAGGCAAAGCTGCGCACCTACACCGATGAAATTATTCCAGTCGTTGGTAGTGCAAATGTAAATGTACTCCATGATGGCGCGGTGCACAAGTTACCCCTGTGGATTGTTGCAGGTGATGGACCAACTCTGCTCAGCAAAAGATGGATGGAGAAGATCCATTGGAAATGCGAAGACTTCACCCCTCTACCGATCGACGTCCTATGCGCTCAGAAACAAAGCAAGCCCTCACCTCAGGGTGGACCCGGCACCGGAGAGCAGACCAGCACGGCACCCAAGGCACGGACCACTCAGCACGACTGCGGGGAGATGATCCAGCTGAGACGACCCGAACGCACCTTCCAGGCTCCAGTGTCAGGACTCCGGAGGAAGAAAATCGGATCCAAAGGCGACTTCCCAGTTTCAGAGGCAGAACCTGGGGAGAAGAGGATCACTGCAGTCGACATTGTGGATGGAGCAAAGATGGCGCCCAAACCACGAGGTGAGGCGCTAAAGACAAAGATGGCCGCGGTCAGACCACGGGGTGCAGCGCTGATGGAGCAACATGTGGCACCAAACGGAGAAGCGGATTGGGGTAAAAAAAAAGCAAGGCTCTCTTAAAGGAGGCCTGCAACCCACTGCAACTAAAGGGACAGTTCCACATACTGAAGCGATGTAACAGTAATTGTAAGTCAGAGGAAAAAATGTAATTGATTATGTAAAATGTGTAATTGAACTGAACTGTGCACATACAACCAGCGAGAAAAAGTCGCGCGATCGCATTCGGACCCATAAAGTGCCCAGCAGAAGTACCGAAAAGTTGTGCGATACAGAGTTTCAACTGTACGCAGCCAATGCAGCGGGTAGACACCCATCGGGAGCACACAGGTCCAGCGAGCTACCCGATGCTGTAGCCTGTGTCCCGGGGACCAGAGTCATGCACCATGGAGTGTGGCCACAAACAGCCGACACACACGAGCTGCAGAGCAAGTGACCTCAGCAGGGCAATGGCACCGGTATCGATACCCTGCCCCTGATCGGCTCCATCTCTCCGGCACCCGATGGCACCAACTGCCACGAGCCGGAAGGAGCAGACTGTAGCAAGGCGCAGTCCCCAGAACACATCGCCACCAAGGCCACACTCATAGATGGAGGGTCACCCGCCACTGTTCCCCCAACGTTATCCTTCCAAGGGTACCTACAATCCTTTCTCCACTGCCCATTTTTCCCTCACCCAAAGCAGATATGTTTGGTGTTGGAAGAGATACTCCCTTCCTGGTGCCATTCCCCCTTTGCTTGGTGGGGCCTTAACTCAAGTACCGTCCCCTTGGGTGGGTTCTCCTCCGTCCCTCGGCCGCTCCTAAAAGCCAGAGTTAGTTGCCTAATCACTGACTCCTCGGTGGTGTTGGGATCCCTAGGATCGAATCACAGCTCGGCTTTGGCCCTTACTCATGGCAAGCTGTTTGCCACCAGGCTCCGGAACCAGTGTGCCCTCTCATCCCAGGTCAAGTGATCATGGTTGAGTGTCCCACTGCAGGCACTCTTGTAGACAGGCCACAGCCTGTCTGAGAAAGCTTGTGGGGTTTCCCCTGCCTGTTGCATTGTCTTCTCCATTCGGGAGAAGGGACGACCATCGTTGAGGCCCATAGCCTCCACGATTTCTTCCTGGATGGCCGCAGATGTACTTTGCCCCCTATTGGTGTTTGTGGAGAGAGACTGGTACAATCTACTGTCGAGGGAGAATAGGAGCATTTTTGCCGTTTTGGAGTCGTCGCACTCTTTGATGCCTGCCGCTTGGTCTATTTCCATAAAGTGAACCGAAGGGTCCCCTTTATGGGTGAGCTTGTCCAGGTGGGCTACCATGGTTCGAAGCTGCTGGGTGCTGTGGGGACCACGAAGTTACTTTCGAGGGGCCCTGCTGCCCCACCGAGAGTGGGCGCACCGTACTTCTGCTGCCGTACCGGGCACATCGGCCCTGGTCCCGGCCCTTGTTGTACTGGTGTCACTCCCACCTCTCCCTGCTGCCAAGCCGAGTCACAACCCGACGCCACAGGTGGTGGTGCACTGTCCCCATCTACCCCACAAACTGTTCACCATCCTGCTGCCTGACTGGGCTAAGCCCCAGGGCCACAGGTACTGGGTGAATGTCTCTCTCCGTTCTCCCCTCCTGCTGTCTGACCGGGCTAAGCCCCAGGGCCACAGGTATTGGGTGAATGTCCCTCTCCGTTCTCCCCTCCTGCTGCCTGACCGGGCTAAGCCCCGGGGCCACAGGTACTGGGTGAATGTCCCTCTCCGTTCTCCCCTCCTGCTGCCGGACTGGGCTAAGCCCCGGGGCCACAGGTACTGGGTGAATGTCCCTCTCCATTCTCCCCTCCTGCTGCCTGACTGGGCTAAGCCCCGGGGCCACAGGTACTGGGTGAATGTCCCTCTCCGTTCTCCCCTCCTGCTGCCTGACTGGGCTAAGCCCCGGGGCCACAGGTACTGGGTGAATGTCCCTCTCCGTTCTCCCCTCCTGCTGCCTGACTGGGCTAAGCCCCGGGGCCACAGGTACTGGGTGAATGTCCCTCTCCGTTCTCCTCTCCTGCTGCCTTACTGGGCTAAGCCCCGGGGCCACAGGTACTGGGTGAATGTCCCTCTCCGTTCTCCCCTCCTGCTGCCTGACCGGGCTAAGCCCCGGGGCCACAGGTACTGGGTGAATGTCCCTCTCCGTTCTCCCCTCCTGCTGCCTGACTGGGCTAAGCCCCGGGACCACAGGTACTGGGTGAATGTCCCTCTCCGTTCTCCTCTCCTGCTGCCTGACTGGGCTAAGCCCCGGGGCCACAGGTACTGGGTGAATGTCCCTCTCCGTTCTCCCCTCCTGCTGCCTGACCGGGCTAAGCCCCAGGGCCACAGGTACTGGGTGAATGTCCCTCTCCATTCTCCTCTCCTGCTGCCTGACCGGGCTAAGCCCCAGGGCCACAAGTACTGGGTGAATGTCCCTCTCCGTTCTCCTCTCCTGCTGCCTGACCGGGCTAAGCCCCGGGGCCACAGGTACTGGGTGAATGTCCCTCTCTGTTCTCCTCTCCTGCTGCCTGACCGGGCTAAGCCCCGGGGCCACAGGTACTTGGTGAATGTCCCTCTCCGTTCTCCTCTCCTGCTGCCTGACCGGGCTACGCCCCGGGGCCACATGTACTGGGTGAATGTCCCTCTCCGTTCTCCCCTCCTGCTGCCTGACCGGGCTAAGCCCCGGGGCCACAGGTACTGGGTGAATGTCCCTCTCCGTTCTCCCCTCCTGCTGCCTGACTGGGCTAAGCCCCGGGGCCACAGGTACTGGGTGAATGTCCCTCTCCGTTCTCCCCTCCTGCTGCCTGACCGGGCTAAGCCCCAGGGCCACAGGTACTGGGTGAATGTCCCCCTCCGTTCTCCCCTCCTGCTGCCTGACTGGGCTAAGCCCCGGGGCCACAGGTACTGGGTGAATGTCCCTCTCCGTTCTCCCCTCCTGCTGCCTGACCGGGCTAAGACCCGGGGCCACAGGTACTGGGTGAATGTCCCTCTCCGTTCTCCCCTCCTGCTGCCTGACCGGGCTAAGCCCCAGGGCCACAGGTACTGGGTGAATGTCCCTCTCCGTTCTCCCCTCCTGCTGCCTGACTGGGCTAAGCCCCAGGGCCACAGGTACTGGGTGAATGTCCCTCTCCGTTCTCCTCTCCTGCTGCCTGACCGGGCTAAGCCCCGGGGCCACAGGTACTGGGTGAATGTCCCTCTCCGTTCTCCCCTCCTGCTGCCTGACTGGGCTAAGCCCCGGGGCCACAGGTACTGGGTGAATGTCCCTCTCCGTTCTCCTCTCCTGCTGCCTGACTGGGCTAAGCCCCGGGGCCACAGGTACTGGGTGAATGTCCCTCTCCATTCTCCCCTCCTGCTGCCTGACCGGGCTAAGCCCCAGGGCCACAGGTACTGGGTGAACGTCCCTCTCCATTCTCCTCTCCTGCTGCCTGACCGGGCTAAGCCCCGGGGCCACAGGTACTGGCTGAATATCCCTCTCCGTTCTCCTCTCCTGCTGCCTGACCGGGCTAAGCCCCGGGGCCACAGGTACTGGGTGAATGTCCCTCTCCGTTCTCCCCTCCTGCTGCCTGACCGGGCTAAGCCCCGGGGCCACAGGTACTGGGTGAATGTCCCTCTCCGTTCTCCCCTCCTGCTGCCTGAACGGGCTAAGCCCCAGGGCCACAGGTACTGGGTGAATGTCCCTCTCCGTTCTCCCCTCCTGCTGCCTAACTGGGCTAAGCCCCAGGGCCACATGTACTGGGTGAATGTCCCTCTCCATTCTCCCCTCCTGCTGCCTGACCGGGCTAAGCCCCGGGGCCACAGGTACTGGGTGAATGTCCCTCTCCGTTCTCCCCTCCTGCTGCCTGACTGGGCTAAGCCCCGGGGCCACAGGTACTGGGTGAATGTCCCTCTCCGTTCTCCTCTCCTGCTGCCTGACTGGGCTAAGCCCCGGGGCCACAGGTACTGGGTGAATGTCCCTCTCCGTTCTCCCCTCCTGCTGCCTGACCGGGCTAAGCCCCAGGGCCACAGGTACTGGGTGAATGTCCCTCTCCATTCTCCTCTCCTGCTGCCTGACCGGGCTAAGCCCCGGGGCCACAGGTACTGGGTGAATGTCCCTCTCCGTTCTCCTCTCCTGCTGCCTGACCGGGCTAAGCCCCGGGGCCACAGGTACTGGGTGAATGTCCCTCTCCGTTCTCCCCTCCTGCTGCCTGACTGGGCTAAGCCCCGGGGCCACAGGTACTGGGTGAATGTCCCTCTCCGTTCTCCTCTCCTGCTGCCTGACCGGGCTAAGCCCCGGGGCCACAGGTACTGGGTGAATGTCCCTCTCCGTTCTCCCCTCCTGCTGCCTGACCGGGCTACGCCCCGGGGCCACAGGTACTGGGTGAATGTCCCTCTCCGTTCTCCCCTCCTGCTGCCTGACCGGGCTAAGCCCCGGGGCCACAGGTACTGGGTGAATGTCCCTCTCCGTTCTCCCCTCCTGCTGCCTGACCGGGCTAAGCTCCTACATTGTATTTTTTGGTTATACCAACAGCTTAAGTTCCACAGCCCACATAACTACTTGTTTTCACATGTCAGGGGCTGTAATTAGGGCCATTCCGGAGTTCTCAGCCTTTTGAGGCTCTGTCAGCATTTTTGAAGTTGCTGGTCAGCTTTTCCTGGTCTTCCAGGTTACCATGTCAGCATTTCTGAGCTTAAAATGGATAGACAATCTTTCTGATAAACTGTCATCTGAACAATCCTCCCCCTCCTGTCTCAGCCACCTGTGACCCTTATATCACCAGTCCCAGGGCTGATATCCTGCTCACTCTGGGCTGTGACTCTCTTATATCACCAGTCCCAGGGCTGATATCCTGCTCACTCTGGGCTGTGACCCTCATATCACCAGTCCCAGGGCTGATATCCTGCTCACTCTGGGCTGTGACCCTTATATCACCAGTCCCAGGGCTGATATCCTGCTTACTCTGGGCTGTGACTCTTATATCACCAGTCCCAGGGCTGATATCCTGCACACTCTGGGCTGTGACCCTTATATCACCAGTCCCAGGGCTGATATCCTGCTCACTCTGGGCTGTGACTCTCTTATATCACCAGTCCCAGGGCTGATATCCTGCCCACTCTGGGCGGTGACCCTTATATCACCAGTCCCAGGGCTGATATCCTGCACACTCTGGGCTGTGACTCTCTTATATCACCAGTCCCAGGGCTGATATCCTGCACACTCTGGGCTGTGACCCTCATATCACCAGTCCCAGGGCTGATATCCTGCTCACTCTGGGCTGTGACCCTCATATCACCAGTCCCAGGGCTGATATCCTGCCCACTCTGGGCGGTGACCCTTATATCACCAGTCCCAGGGCTGATATCCTGCACACTCTGGGCTGTGACCCTTATATCACCAGTCCCAGGGCTGATATCCTGCCCACTCTGGGCGGTGACCCTTATATCACCAGTCCCAGGGCTGATATCCTGCACACTCTGGGCTGTGACCCTTATATCACCAGTCCCAGGGCTGATATCCTGCACACTCTGGGCTGTGACCCTTATATCACCAGTCCCAGGGCTGATATCCTGCACACTCTGGGCTGTGACCCTTATATCACCAGTCCCAGGGCTGATATCCTGCCCACTCTGGGCTGTGACTCTCTTATATCAGCAGTCCCAGGGCTGATATCCTGCTCACTCTGGTCTGTGACCCTTATATTACCAGTCCCAGGGCTGATATCCTATCCACTCTGGGCTGTGACCCTTATATCACCAGTCCCAGGGCTGATATCCTGCACACTCTGGGCTGTGACTCTCTTATATCACCAGTCCCAGGACTGATATCCTACCCACTCTGGGCTGTGACCCTTATATCACCAGTCCCAGGGCTGATATCCTGCACACTCTGGGCTGTGACTCTCTTATATCACCAGTCCCAGGGCTGATATCCTGCACACTCTGGGCTGTGACCCTTATATCACCAGTCCCAGGGCTGATATCCTGCCCACTCTGGGCTGTGACCCTTATATCACCAGTCCCAGGGCTGATATCCTGCACACTCTGGGCTGTGACCCTTATATCACCAGTCCCAGGACTGATATCCTGCACACTCTGGGCTGTGACCCTTATATCACCAGTCCCAGGGCTGATATCCTGCTCACTCTGGGCTGTGACCCTTATATCACCAGTCCCAGGACTGATATCCTGCCCACTCTGTGCTGTTTCTTGGCCTAACATTGCAAGGCGAAATGATTCTGTTTCCTGTGTGATTTTAATATTCTATTTCAACCGATCTGTAGTCTGGGCTGGATTTTCGGTTAGTTTGTGTCTCTGTTTGTGCCCCGGACGGGTGATAAATGGGGTTTCCAGGCCTAACGTTGGGCGTCCAGCTTTTAGTGCCCAGCCGGTAAATTCGGCTCATGGTTTGCGGTGGTGGAAAACCTTCCCTCCCCACCCTCTAGTTTTACTCAGATCATGACATCAATCGTCGTGCAATGCTCCGCTAGCGCCCTGAATGCAAAATTAGGCCCAATGCCTCATTTAACGCCTGCCCCAGGAAATGTCTGAAAAACCAGGCATTCCCAGGATGCAGCAGGCGGTATTGGCAGCATTTTTAAATGGAGGGAGGGGGATCCTACATCGCAGCTCACGTTGATTGCAACGGTTGTGCACAGCACGCTGCGTGAAGCTCCGACTTGCAAACGGCACTTTTATCTGCCATTATAGTGTCCTTACAAGGTAAGTGAGAACATTTAATGGGGGCATTACTAGTTCGCCAGCGTATCATGCTCCATGCTATTGCCAGGTGGTGTCAAGCTAGAAGAAGGGCTCTTGGCCATGTCGGCCCATGGATGAGTGGAGGCCGAAGATGTCTGGGGAGGAAGGCTTACCCCCCCACGGGTTTACAGGCACCAACCTTCAGACCTCCAGCTCTCTGAGGAGCAGTGTGTGAGAACGCTGCACTTCCGAAAGGAAGTGTTGACGGAGATATGCCATCTCCCACAGGCAGACCAATGCCCACACTGCTCTGGAGGCAGCCTTTAATACTCCCATCATCAGGTATCTGAATTTATTGTGGTGTGCTGCATGTTGCACAACTTGGCCATCATGAGGGGCCAGGCATTGCCAGTGGGGATTGCAGGCCCACTTCAGGAGGAGGAGGAGGAGGAGGACAAGGAAGAGGAGCCTGGCGAGGCCCCCATTGGATAACCACCTGATCCCCAGGGGAGGCAGCGTGGAGATACTGCCGGACCAAGAGTCACACATCGACCGCCCATAATGGACCAGTTCTCCTAAATGGAGGAAACTGAGGGATGGAGCTAATACTGAACACGCTATCTGCCCCATAAAGGCACACTCCGGTGAGCATTGGATGATACACAAGGCACCAACGGCAAAGGACGAATCAGAAATGTTGCTGCAACAAAGTAACAAGATCTCCCTCCACAGAATAAAACCCTACAATACACAGCGTTATGTTGCGGCACTGAAGTTCCTTAAATCAACAAAACTTTTTTTCGGCTGGGGCGCACAAAGTCTGTTGTGTAACGTCTGATTAACGCTCCCGATCATGGAACCTCATTTTGCAAACTTTTCCCAGGTGGCATCAGGATCGCCCCACCGCCATTACTGCCCCCCAAATCCCAAAAGCTGAAAATCCAGCCCATTTGTTTAAAACAACCGCATTCTTGTTGCTGCTTCTCTTCAATTGCTGTGGTTCAGAAACACCTCCCCCTGCCCCGGCTCCCCCACTCCACCCACATCCCCGCTCCCCCAACACCCTGCCCACCCACAAACAACCCCTCAACCTCCTCACTCCCCAAAATCGCCCCCTGCCTGCAAAAACCCCACACACCACCCCCACACTGGATCTGTCCAGTTTGCTGGATCATTAACCCAGCGTTTAAAATGTCAGCTTCCTCGCACTGTCTCGACACAAACCTATCATGTATGTACATTCTGTTTGTAGCCACCAGACGGTGTCATTGTTGGAGGCCACTGAGCAGCACGTATATGGTGCTGCTCAGGTATAAAAGGCCAGCCATTTTGAGAGTCAGGCACTTTGGGCCTAAATAAAGCAGAGCCAAGGTTTAACCTTGCTTATTTAAATAGTACACAGTTTAAACCTTTATTGCATACATAACATTTGGCGACGAGAATACAAGAACCTTTGTTTGCAAAATGAGCACGATTGGATTTTTAGAGCGATTCGTGGAGGGAGATGGTTGGGCAGACTTTGTGAGTCATTTGAACCAGTACTTCGTGGCCAATAAAATGAAGGGGGTCGACGATGCAGATCGGTGCCGGGCCGTGTTCCTCACTGTGTGCGGGTTCAAAGATCTACGGTCTGATAAAGAATCTACTCATGCCTAGTGATCCAACAGAGAAAACACACGAGGAGTTGTGTACATTGTTTCGGAAGCACCTCAAGCCAGACGGCGGCATCATCATCTCAAGATACAGGTTTTATACACACGTTTGATCGGAGGGCCAGAGCACGGCAGAATTCGTTGCCGACCTGAGACATCTAGCAGGACCGTGCAAGTTCGGGATAGTGTTGGCAGACATGCTGCAGGACATCTTTGTTATCGGTATCAACTACGAGGTGATCCTGCGCAAACTTCTGGCAGTGGAGGAGTTGGATTTAAAAAGGGCCATCCAGATCGCTCAATCATGCATGACGACGGACAGGTGTCTAAAGCAAATAGTGGTAAAGAACTGAACCTCGGCAAGTACTGTAAATGCGATTGATTCGGCATTCGGCAGAGCGGCACTTGGCAGGGCCTATCCGGCTGTGTTCGCGAAACCTGTGGCTGCCCAAAGTCTGCCAACGGGAATGAATCCGACTTCTCCGTGGGGGAAATCATCGGCACCAGCAGTGCCGATTTAAGCAATATAGTTGCAAAGACTGAGAGTGGGACATCTCCAGCGTAAGTGTCCGCAGATGAGCAAGTGAGCTGCGACACACCACGTGGAGGATGAGAGTCAGACTAGCCTAGATCCAGATACGCAATCCAAGATGCCAGAGGAGGAAGTGTACGGACTGTACTTCTTCATAACCAAGAGTAAACCAATTTTGATTAATGTGAAGTTTAACGGGATACCGATATCCATGGAACTGGACACGGGGTGAGTCAATCGATCATGAACGAGAGGGCATTTTATAAGCTGTGGGATACTAAGACTGTGAGGCCCAGGCTGAGCCCTGTTAACGCCAAGCTGCGCACGTACACCAAAGAACTGATAAAGGTGATTGGCAGTGCACAAATTAATGTGTCATATAACGGTGCGGTTCACGAGTTACCGCTGTGGATTGTTCCAGGCAATGGCCCAGTGCTGCTCGGCAGGAGCTGGTTGGAGAAAATCAGATGCGACTGGAACGACATAAAGGCGTTATCATTGGAGGAAAATACATGTGCCCAAGTATTGAGCAAGTTCCCCTCGCTGTTCGAACCGGGTATCGGCAACTTCACGGGTGCCAAGGTGCCCCATGTAGACTCAGGTGCAAGACCCGTCTATCATAAAGCTCGGGCAGTGCCGTATATGATGAGGGAGAAGGTCGAAATTGAATTGGACAGACATCAGTGTGAAGGGATCATATCACCGGTCGAATTCAAATTTAATGAATGGGCCAGCCCCATTGTTCCTGTGCTGAAAAGTGAATCTGTGGAGACTACAAGGCTACGATCAACAGGATTTCAAAACAAGATCAGTACCCGTTACCGAAGGCTGATGACTTGTTTGCGACGTTAGCCGGAGGGAAGTCGTTCACAAAACTGGACATGACGTCGGCCTATATGACACAAGAGTTGGTCGAGATGTCGAAGAGACTTACGTGCATTAACACGCACAGAGGACTGTTTATTTACCACAGGTGCCCTTTCGGAATTCGCTCGGCTGCAGCAATATTCCAGAGGAATATGGAAAGTTTACTGAAGTCCGTTCCCAGAACCGTCATGTTCCAAGATAACATCCTGATCACCGGTCATGACTCCAAGGAACATCTGAACAACCTGGAAGAGGTACTACTGTGTTTGGTAAGAGTGGCACTCAGACTGAAACGCTCGAAGTGCGTCTTCATGGCACCGCAGGTCGAATTCCTCGGGAGGAAAATCGCCGCTGATGGCATCAGACCTACTGACGTGAAAACCAAGGCCAAGCCGCAGAATGTGATGCAGTTTCGTTCCTTCCTGGGTCTACTCAACTACTTTGGTAATTTCCTACCTAAATTGAGCACCTTACTAAAACTACTGCACATGCTATTGAGAAAAGGCGACAACTGGGTCTGGGGCGCATCGCAAGACAAAGCTTTCGAGAAAGCCACCAATCTGCTTTGCTCGAACAAGCTGCTGATACATTATGACCCATGTAAACGTTTAGTTTTGGCCTGTGACACATCGTCATATGGAATTAGTTGCGTACTCCAACAAGCCAATGAATTGGGGAAACTTCAACCTGTCGCGTATGCATCCAAAAGTTTGTCTAAAGCGGAAAGTGCCTACAGCATGGTAGAAAAAGAAGCTTTAGCATGTGTGTATGGTGTCAAAAAGATGCATCAATACCTGTTCGGTCTGAGGTTCAAATTAGAGACTGATCACAAGCCACTCATTTCATTGTTTTCCGAGAGCAAAGGTATCAATACCAATACTTCATCTCACATCCAAAGGTGGGTGCTGACATTATCTGCCTATGATTATGTCATTCACCACAGACCTGGCACAGAGAATTGAGCCAATGCTTTGAGCCAGTTGCCCACACCGGAGGTGGAAAAGTCACAACCGGCGGATCAAATGTTAATCATGGATGCTTTTGAGAGTGAAGGAACCCCTGTCACAGCTCAACAAGTTAAGACCTGGATCAGCCAGCACCCGATTTTGTCGGTGGTAAAGGGTTGCATCCTCAAAGATGGATTGGTCTGCCATACCTAAGCAAATGTGCGAGGAGGCCAAACCGTACATAGAAACATAGAAACATCGAAAATAGGTGCAGGAGTAGGCCATTCAGCCCCTCGAGCCTGCACCACCATTCAATATGATCATGGCTGATCATGCAACTTCAGTACCCCATTTCTGCTTTCTTTCAATACCCCTTGATCCCTTTAGCCGTAAGGGCCACATCTAACTCCCTTTTGAATATATTTAATGAACTGGCCTCAACAACTTTCTGTGGTAGAGAATTCCACAGGTTCACAATTCTCTGAATGAAGAAGTTTCTCCTCATCTCGGTCCTAAATGACTTAACCCTTATCCTTTGACTGTGACCCCTGGTTCTGGACTTCCCCAACATTGGGAACATTCTTCCTGCATTAAACCTGTCCAATCCCATCAGAATTTTATATGTTTCTATGAGATCCCCTCTCATTCTTCTAAATTCCATTGACTATAAGCCTAGTTGATCTAGTCTTTCTTCATATGTCAGTCCTGCCATCCCGGGAATCAGTCTGTAAACCTTCGCTGCACTCCCTCAATAGCAAGAATGTCCTTCCTCAGATTAGGAGACCTAAATTATACACAATATTCAAGGTGTGGCTTCACCAAGGCCCTGTACAACTGCAGTAAGACCTCCCTGCTCCTATACTCAAATCCTCTCACTATGAAGGCCAACATGCCATTTGCCTTCTTCACCGCCTGCTGTACCTGCATGCCAACTTTCAATGATTGATGTACCATGACATCCAGGTCTCGTTGCTTTTCCTAATCTGTCACCATTCACATAATAGTCTGCCTTCCTGTTTTTGCCACCAAAGTGGGTAACCTCACATTTATCTACATTAACCTGCATCTGCCATGCATTTGCCCACTTACCTAACCTGTCCAAGTCACCCTGCAGTACATTTGTCGCAAGGACGAACTGTCTATTCAAGCAGATTGCATATTGTGGGGCAATCGCGTTGTAATGCCCAAGAAAGGGAGAGAGAAGTTCGTGCATGAGTTACACAGCACACATCCGGGTATAGTGATGATGAAGGCCATCGCCAGGTCCCACGGATGGTGGCCAGGAATTGATTCTGAGCTGGAAGCATGCGTGCATCAGTGCAACACTTGCATGCAGCTCAGCAAAGCACCAGCGGAATCGCCGCTGAGTCTGTGGTCATGGCCATCCAAACCTTGGTCCAGGATCCATGTAGATTTTGCAGGTCCCTTCCTGGGCAAGATGTTTTTAGTGGTGGGGGATGCTTATTCGAAATGGATAGAATGCATAATCATGTTATCCAGCATGCCCATGGCAAACGTAGAGAATCTCAATGTCATGTTCGCGACACATGGTCTGCCTGACATAGTAGTGAGTGACAATCAGTCGTGCTTCACCAGTCAGGAGTTTCAGGAATTTGTGAAACTTAATGGCATAAAACATGTAAGGTCAGCACCGTTCAAGCCTGCAGTACAAATTATCAAGCAAAGCATGAGGAGAGTCATCATAGGCAGTCCCTCGGAATCAAGGAAGACTTGCTTCCACTCCTGAAGTCAGTTGTTTGGTGGCTGAACAGTTCAATACGAGAGCCACAGACTCTGTCACAGGTGGGACAGATAGTCGTTGAGGGAAGGGGTGGGTGGGACTGGTTTGTCGCACGCTCTTTCCGCTGTCTGCGCTTGATTTCTGAATGCTCTCGGCGTTGAGACTCGAGGTGCTCAGCGCCCTCTCGGATTCACTTCCTCCACTTAGGGCGGTCTTGGGCCAGGGACTCCCAGATGTCGGTTGGGATGTTGCACTTTATCAGGGAGACTTTGAGGGTGCCCTTGTAGTGTTTTGCTGCCCACCTTTGGCTCATTTGCCATAAAGGAGCTCTGAGTAGAGCACTTGCTTTGGGAGTCTCGTGTCTGGCATGTGGACTATGTGGCCTGCCCAGCGGAGCTGATCAAGTATGGTCAGTGCTTCAATGCTGGGAGTGTTAGCCTGAGTGAGGACGCTGACGTTGGTGCATCTGTCCTCCCAGGGGATTTGTAGGATCTTGCGGAGACATCGTTTGTGATATTTCTCCAGCAACTCGAGGTGTCTATTGTACATGGTCCCTGTCTCTGAGCCATACAGGAGGGCTGGTATTACTACAGCCCTGTAGACCATGAGGTTGATGGCAGTTTAGAGGGCCTGGTCTTCAAACACTCTTTTCCTGAGGCGAGTAACCCAAGGGTCACTGCAGGCCCGCTTGGACTGCATACTGCCGAGTTACAGGACAAGACCCCCACGCTCACAGGAGTCTCGCCTGCTGAACTCATGATGAAAAGAGATATTAAGACCAAGCTATCTCTGGTACACCCGGATTTTAATAATCATGTTGAATACAAAGACAAAGTCAACAAGGGTACCATGATTGTGCAACTGTGTCACGTGAGATTTCTGTTAAACAAAGAAACATAGAAATTAGGTGCAGGAGTAGGCCATTTGGCCCTTCGAGCCTGCACCACCATTCAATATGATCATGGCTGATCATTCACTTCAGTACCCCATTCCTGCTTTCTCTCCATACCCCTTGATCCCTTTAGCCGTAAGAGCCACATCTAATTCCCCTTTGAATATATCTAAGGAACTGGCCTCAACAACTTTCTGTGGTAGAGAATTCCACATGCTCACAACTTTCTGAGTGAAGAAGTTTCTCCTCATCTCGGTCCTAAATGGCTTATCCCTTATCCTTAGACTGTGACCCCTGGTTCTGGACTTCCCCAACATCGGGAACATTCTTCCTGCATCTAACCTGTCCAATCCCGTCAGAATTTTATATGTTTCTATGAGATCCCCTCTCATTCTTCTAAATTCCATTGAATATAAGCCTAGTCGATCCAGTCTTTCTTCATATGTCAGTCCTGTTATCCCGGGAATCAGTCTGGTGAACCTTTGCTGCACTTCCAAAATAGCAAGAATATCCTTCCTCAGATTAGGCGACCAAAACTGTACACAATCTTCAAGGTTTGGCCTCATCAAGGCCCTGTACAACTGCAGTAAGACCTCCTTGCTCCTATACTCAAATCCTCTCACTATGAAGGCCAACATGCCATTTGCCTTCTTCACCGCCTGCTGTAGCTGCATGCCAACTTTCAATAACTGATGTACCATGACACCAAGGTCTCGTTGCACCTCCCCTTTTACTAATCTGTCACCATTCAGATAATAATCTGCCTTCCTGTTTTTACCACCAAAATGGATAACCTCACAGTTATCTAAATTATACCGCATCTGCCATGTATTTGCCCACGCACCTAACGTGTCCAAGTCACCCAGCAGCCTCTTAGCATCCTCCTCACGGTTCACACTGCCACCCAGCTTAGTGTCATCTGCAAACTTGGAGATATTACATTCAATTCCTTCGTCTAAATCATTAATGTATATTGTAAATAGCTGGGGTCCCAGCACTGAACCTTGCGGTACCCCACTAGTCACTGCCTGCCATTCTGAAAAGGACTCGTTTATTCCCACTCTTTGCTTCCTGTCTATCAACCAGTTCTCTATCCACATCAATACATTGCCCCCAATCACATGTGCTTTAATTTTGCACACTAATCTCTTGTGTGGGACCTTGTCAAAAGCCTTTTGAAAATCTAAATACACCACATCCACTGGCTACACCTTGTCCACTCTTCTAGTTACATCCTCAAAAAATTCGAGAAGATTTGTCAAGCTTAATTGCCCTTTCATAAATCCATGCTGACTTGAATGGTTCATGTCACTGCTTTCCAAATGCTATTACATCTTTAATAATTGATTCCAACATTTTCCCCACTACCGATGTCAGGCTAACCGGTCTATAATTCCCTGTTTTCTCTCTCCCTCCTTTTTTAAAAAGTGGGGTGACATTAGCTACCCTCCAATCCATAGAAATTGATCCAGATCGACAGAATGTTGGCAAATGACCACCAATGCATCCACTATTTCTAGGAGGGCCACTTCCTTAAGTACTCTGGGATGCAGACTATCAGGCCCTGGCGATTTATCGGCCTTCAATTCCATCAATTTCCCTAACACAATTTCCTGACTAATAAGGATTTCCTTCAGTTCCTCCTTCTTGCTGGACCCTCAGTCCCCTAGTATTTCCGGAAGGTTATTTGTGTCTTCCTTAGAAGATAGAACCAAAGTATTTGTTCAATTGGTCTGCCAGTTCTTTGTTCCTCATTATAAATTTACCTGATTCTGACTGTAAGGGACCTACATTTGTCTTCACTAATCTTTTTCTCTTCAGGTATCTGTAGAAGTTTTTGCAGTCAGTTTTTATGTTCCCTGCAAGCTTACTCTCATATTCTATTTTCCTCCTCCTAATTATACCCTTTGGCCTGTGACCTCCCTGTCCTTTCCTTACGCCCTGGGTCGCTGCTGTCCCCTGAGGAGCAGTTGGCTAGCAGTGCAAGGGGAACTGCTGGCTCGCTTGCCTGGCCAGTATTTGGTTTGGGATCCTGGCTGGGCCCGGTCCCATTTGGGAGAACTGTTGCAGGTGACCCTTCGTTCCCGGGTATGCCCTTGGTGGCGATCAGAACTGGGGTTGCGCCTTAGCGTGGTTTCAGGCTCGTGGCGGTTGGTGCCATCGGGTGCCTGAGAGGTGGAGCCGATCAGGGGCAGGGTATCGATATCGGTGCCATTGCCCTCCTGAGATCGCTTGCTCTTCAGCTTGTGGCTGCTTGTGGCTAAACTCCATGGTGCATAACTCTGGTCCCAGGGACGCAGGCTACTACATTGGGTAGCTCGCTGAACCTGTGTGCTCCCGATGGGTGTCTGCCCGCTACATTGACTGAATGCAGTGGAAATCCAATATCGCACAATGTTTCATTACTCATTGTAAATAACCTGAAGCTCTGATCGCGATCGCGCGATTTTTCTTTGCTTATTCCATGTACACAACTCTGATCATCAATTGCACATTTTACATCTAACTCACAGTTGCTCTTACATTGATTGAAAATGTGGAACTGTCCCTTTAAGTGTGGTGGGTTGCAGGCCTCCTTTAAGAGAGCTTGCTATCTTTGCTCCAATCCTCTTCTCCACATGTTGGTGCCACGTGTTGATCCATCAGTGCTGCATCTCGTGGTCTGGCCGCCGCCATCTTTTCCTTCAGCGCATCACCTCGTGGCTTGGGCGCCATCTTTCCTCCATCCACGATGTCGACTGCGGTGATCCTTTTCTTCCCAGATTCTGCCACCGAAGTTAGGAAGTCGCCTTTGGATCTGATTTTCTTCCTCCTGAGTCCTGCCACTGGAGCCTGGAAGGTGCGTTTGGGTCGTCTCAGCTGGATCATCTCCACACAGTCGTGCTGAGCGGTCCGTGCCTCGGGTGCGGTGCTGGTCTGCTCTTTGGTGCTGGGTCTACCCTCAGGTGAGGGCTTGCTTTGCCTGTGAGCATGGGGGACGTCGATCGCTGGAGGGATGAAGTCTTCCCAACTCCAATGGATTTTCTCCATCCACCTTCTTCCTAGTAGCGTTGGTCCATCACCTGCAACAATCCACAGGGGTAACTTGTGCACCATGCCATCATGGAGTACCTTTACATCTACACTACCAATGACTGGGATAATTCATTGGTGTAGGTGCGCAGCTTTGCCTGATCCGGGACCAACTTGGGTTGTTCAGCCTGATTGTCCCATAGCCTCTCAAAGGCTTCTTGATTCATTACTGACTGGCTCGTCCCCGTGTCCACTTCCATGAAGACTGGAACGCCATTTATCTCGACTTCCATACTCAATGCGGAACACTTGGTGGTGCAGGTAAACATGCTATATATCTTGTCATGGGGCTGAGCTGCCTCTCTGACTATTGCTTCATAATCGTGCTGGATTCATGGCCATCTGCAGACTCTTCATCAACACAGTGAGTCATATTTCTTTTACACATTCTCTGGAGATGGCCCTTTGTGCTACAGCCTTTACATACATAGTCTTTAAAGTGTCACTGGTGAGCCCGCTGATTCCCTCCGCAATGCCAGCATGGAGCTACTCGGTTAGCCCCTTTCAGCGGATTCTGAGTTAAGGGACTCGGGGGCCTGTTCTCACTTCCCTGAGAAGGCTCACGTTCTACAGTCCAGCCTCTAAAAGGTGCCACTCTGTGCACAGTACTTGCCAGGTTTAAGTCCTGAGGATGAGTCATCTGCCTAGAGCCGCAGGTCGAGGTCATGAATGCCTGGCTCACGGAGATGGCCTCCTGCAGTGTGACTGTGGTATCCACAGACAGTAGCTTATGAAGAAGGCCCTCATGGCTGATTCCAATAACAAAGATATCCCGCAGCGCTTCGGTGAGGTGGTCGCTGAAATCACACGGTGCCGCCAGCCTCCTGAGTTCTGCAGCGTATTTCGCGATTTCCTGGCCTTCGGGCGGCCTGTGGGTGTAAAACCGGTGTCTGGCTGTGAGGATGCTATCCTTGGGCTTGAGTTGTTCTTGGATCAGCGTTACAAGCTCTTCATACATCTTGGTCATTGTCTTCGCTGGTGCCAGCAAGTCCCTGACGAGGCCATAGACAGTGGGCCCACAACTGATTAGCAGGATAGCTCTGCGCTTATTGGTCAGTGTGGCTGGATTGTCGCCTGCCAGGTCGTTTGCAGTGAAGAAATGGTTGAGCCTTTCCACAAAGGCGTCCCAATCATCACCATCGGCAAACTGCTGCAACAAGCCAAGGGTAGCCATTTTTGCGTGAAGGTCCGGAATCTCGTCGCTAATTATTATATCTTTAGATGCTTTGACAATGTCTCCATGAGGCAATGTGTTGTACTTGAACTGTAGTGACCTTATTGATAACTCCAGTGTGAGGATCACACCTGGTGGCCTGCCTTTTATACCATGGCAGGCACACCTGTACAGGTAACCTGCAAGTCTCCCACTGCGGTGCCCTCTGGTGGCACACCTTGTAATAGTACAAGCAGTAACCATGTTGGATACATGATAAGAATGTTATTTAAAACTCCCCCTTGTTTGATATATATACCTTGTGAAGGAGCCTTCCTTTCTCCCTCCACAAAGGTGCAGGCCATAAAATTATTGGTCACAAATCAGAAAATTTGTTCCCCTGCTTTATTTCAGAGATTAACTGAAATGACTTACATGCCAAAGGCCTATTCTCCCCTGTCCCCCTCACATACAGTCAGAGCTCAATAGCCCCCATGTCAATGGGCTCATACACGGCACAATTCACTCACACTGACTTGTTTTAATAGAGAAACAGTGAGCTCAGAGCCGCAGATCCATTCTGCCTGCAAAAAGGAAGCTCGATAGCAATCCGTTTTTATTATTTGCTTCTACATATGGAGGTGAAGAAATCTCAATTCTTCATCACTAAAAGCTCGAATAAATGACAAGTTCCATTCAAGTAAATTTTATTTGAAATAAAATGTCTCCAAAGATGAGTCCAAACTGGCATTAGGAACAATGTGGTTTGGTGTTGCTGCTGTATTGACACTGACAAATCAAACAGTTATTTTATATTTAAATTCACCCTCTCCAATGTATTTCGAGTATCACAAGGTGTGTAACTGTCTGTGCTAAGGCAGGGATTGATTATTGCGCTGTGGATCTTCACTCCTTGGGTTGATGCTGGAGGGATCAGCACCTGTAGCCAGACCAAGTCTAGGCCACAGCGTACTCATCCAGGCAGGAAAGTGGTCCTCCTCTCCCTGGTATTCCACACCTTGAAAGTCCATGAGGTATGGCAGGATATCTGTTTCGAACAAAAAACAAAGGACTTGCATTTACACAATGCCTTTCACAGCTTCAGGATGTTCAAAGCACTTTACAGCCAATGAGATACTTTCTGAAGTAGTGGTAGGGAACGTGGCAGCCAATTTGGGCACAGCAAGGTCCCAGAAACAGCAATGAGATTATCTGTTTTAGTTATGTTGGTTAATAAACATTGGTCAGGACATGGGGGAGAACTCACTGCTCTTCTTCGAATAGTGCTGTGGGATTCTTTATGTCCATCTTGTAGTACAAGGGGATAAGGAGGCAGTTCATAAGACCATAGGATCAGGAGGGGCGAAGGTGCGCAAGAGTTTTATGAAGGAAGTGACCGGGGCCCAGGAGAGGCATGAGTCTGGGGCCCAGAAGGTGTGAGGGCCCAGGGGCAGCACAGGCCAGCCCACACTGCGATATGTGTGCGCGCTCGGTCCGTGCAGCAGAGCTGGTCTCCAGTTAGTCCTGGGTAATCCTTGCCACTGGACCAAGACCTAGCTCTGTCAAGCCCAGGTGGTGGCTGGTGTGCAACGGCCACCACACATTAAAAAAATCCAAGCACAGGCATCTTCCACCCTCGAAGATGTAGTTCGGGATCTGGAATATTAGGTCCTTCATTGAAACACCTGTGAACTCATTCCTTTTTGGTGTGGAAGCAAGTCATCCTCACTTCAAGGGACTGCCTATAATGATGATGATGATCAGGAGTCGGCCATTTAGCCCTTCGAGCCTGTTCTGCCATTCATTTAGATCATGGCTGATCTGTATCTTAATTCCATCGACATGCCTTGGTTCCACAACCCTTAATACCCTTGACTAACAAATTCTATCAATTATAGTTTTGAAATTTTTAGTTGACCCACAGCCTCAACAGCTTTTTGGGGGAGAGAGTTCCAGATTTCCACACCCCTTTGTGTGAAGAAATGCTCCCTGACATCACCCCTAAATGACCTAGCTGTAATTTTACTGTTGTGCCCCCTTGTTCTGGACTCCCCCAGCAGAAGGCATATCCCTGGGCTGACACTCCAGTACAGTATTGAGGGAGTGCTGCACTGTCAGAGGTATTGTCTTTTGGATGAGATGTTAAACTGAGGCGGTCATCAAAGATCCTATGGCACTATTTCAAAGAAGAGCAGGGGAGTTATCCCCAGTGTCCTGGTCAATATTTATCCTTCAATCAACATAACAAAAAAAAGAGATTATCTGGTCATTATCGCATTGCTGTTTGTGGGAGCTTGCTGTTCACAGATTGGCTGCTGTGTATTCTACATTACAACAGTGACTACACTTCACAAAGTACTTCATTGGCTGTAAAGCCAATGTCCGGTGTGTGGTGGTCATGAAAGACGTTATCTAACTACAAGTGTTTCTTTGCTTTTTACTCTCTCAAATCCTTTAATCATCTTGATTCAATCACCCCACAATCTTCTATGCTTGAGGGAATATAAAGTTAGTCTGTGCAACCTGTCCTTATAATTGAACCCTTTAGCCCCGGTATCATTCTGGTGAATCTGCACTGCACTCCCTCCAAGCCCAATGTATCCTTCCTGAGATGCAGTGCCCAGTACAGAACAGCGTTTTCCAGATGTGGCCTAACCAGAGCTCTGCACAGCTGGAAATAACTTCCAGCCTTTGTATTGCAGCCTCAAGCTCAAGGCCAACATTCCATTAGCCTTTTAATTATTGTTGTACCCATGCACGAGCTTTTAGTGATGTCTGGGCTTGAACCCCTAAATCTCTTTGCTCCTCCACAGTCTCTAGCTTCTCGCCATTTAGAAAATACTCTGGTCCATCTTTCTTAGCTCCAAAGTGGATGACCTCACACTTTCCACGTTGAACTCCATCTGCCCCAGTTTTGCCCACTCGCGTAATCTCTCAATGTCCCTTTGCAACTTTCTACTCCCATCTGCCCTACTTACTGTACCACCTAACTCAGAGTCATCAGCAAACTTGGATAAGTGGCTCTCTATTCCTTTATCCAAGTCATGTTTACATATAGTGAGAAGCTTGGAAGATCCCTGGGGCCCTCACTAATCATACCCTGCCAATTTGAGAGCATGCCCATTATCTTACGCTCTGTCTCCTACCCTCGAACCAACTCCCTGTCCAAACTAGTAGGGTGCCTCCAGTTCCCTGCGGCTCAGTTTTGTTAAGTCTCTTATGTGGGAACTTGTTGAATGTCTTCTGGAATTCCATATCAATAACATTCACAGACACTCCCTCATCTACCACATTTGGAACCACTTCAAAAAAACGCAACTAGGTTCACTAGAAATGACGCACCCTTTACATGTCCGTGCTGGCTCTCTCTGATCAGCTCACACCTGTCCAAATGCTCAGTCACATTAAATCATGGAGTGACATTTCCATTGATGTACTTGGGCAGGTGAGTATTTGATGTACATTGAAACCAATCACCATGGTTAAGCGTCTCCAAACCAAACTGAGGAATCCACCCAGGCAGTTTCTGTGGGCCTGATATGGAGAGCACACACTCTACCTGTAAGGACACACCCCATTCACTCCAGTCCACAGAGCTGGGCGAAGGCTGGCAGGGCCGAGGCTTAAAGATCCCCAAGTGTGCGCAGGGATAATGCTGGAAGTCAACCAGTTAATGGTGCAACTCCCCAGCAGAGCACTGGGACCAATACTGCTGCTTGTCCAGCTAAGACCAGCCTAACCATTAGGGCAAGGATTGAGAGGACTATCTGGAACCAAGTGGGCGAATGCCAGCATTGAGTGACAGGTTTACCACTCAAAGTCCCATTTACAGCCAGGCAGGCTGAACCATGGACCATTATCAGTTCGCTTGTCATGCAATAGATTCTGGGATCTTCCTGTACATTTGAGTTAAATACTGACTTTACCAAATGAGCCTTCCAGTGATCTCCAAGCTAAACTTTCGGTGCTGTATTTTGTTTGTTCCTCTGAGAATCTGAGTGGTTCTGAGAGATGCTGAATCGGCCCATTAACCTACACAGGATGTATGTAAAACGTGGCCTCTACTCATTTCCTCCTGATACCAACCAAAGCTGCAGTGACAGATTTAGCAAAGGCCACTTCCTGTTGCAGCAGGACAAACCTCTGACTGTAATCTCCCGAGTGCTGTGGAAACTGACAGGAACAAACAGATATCCAACAAACATGTTCCGTGACGGAGGCCCAGTCAGGGTGTAAGAACTGAGACCAGACTAACCACATTGAGGGTGATTTCTGAATAAGTGCAGAATGAGAATGCAGGCCAGACTGGAACTGGTGGATTTTGAACACCACAGAAGTCAATGTGTAATGGACAAAGCCCCAGGCTAAGGTTTACGATTGAGGAATTGAGTGAATTTAATCAGGAAATGGCATTGTGGGATATGATGGGACATTGGTGCGAAGGAAAATGGGACATAAACCAGTCCTGAGGCAGTCTGTGCCGATGAAGCCTCCTGACTGGGTCAGCTGACCCGAGTCGATCGTGTGGGTGCGGGTAAACTGGAAAATGTGGCTATTAATGCTGTGCAGTGGGCTGTTTTGTCGTATGGCTGTCGATCCTGAACTCGGGCACCTGACGTGAGATTCGGTTACATGAGGAAACTTGAGGCTAAATAAATAATCAATTCTTCCCACAAACAGAGTGACTGCTGCCAATGACCAGAAGCTGCACCGAAGCGATTGCGCATCAATCTGAGACCGGAAACATCGGGTTTTTATTCCGCAGAGCCACCCCCGCCCCCCCCACCGGGCACAAGGACCCCCCGCCCCCCACCCCGGCATTTCCCCAGAGCCACCCGACCCCCCCGACACAGAGCACCACCCCCCACCCCGGCCCCCCCCCAGGGCACAGAGCCCCCCCTGGGCACAGAGCCCCCCCCAGGCACAGAACCCCCAGAGCCCCCCCCCCAGGGCACAAAGCCCCCCCAGGGCACAGAGCCCCCCCCGGGCACTGTGCGCACCCCCCGGGCACAGAGCCCCCCCTGGGCACAGAGCCCCCCACCAGGGCACAGAGCCCCCCCCCCAGGCACAGAGCCCCCCCCCCAGGGCACAGAGCCCCCCCCTCAGGTACAGATCCTCCCTCCGGGCACTGTGCGCCCCCCCCCCCCGGGCACAGAACCCCCCCTCCACCGGCATTTACCCAGAGCCCCCCCCCCGGGCACAGAGCTTCACCTTGGCACAGAGCCCCACCCCCGGCATTTAAAACGTTTTTTAATCAGCCCGCTCCCTCAATGAGCCGGAAGCGCACATACACAGAATGTTTCTACACAACTTCGAGTTCGTTGGCAGCAGTCGCATCCTTAAACCAATCTATTTATTGGTGTGGTGAACTGTACTTGAGTCCAAGACGGGAATTCCCTCTCCCTGGATAGTGAGAGGATCTGGTTCATCAGAGACAGCGGTCAGGAGGGAGGAACTTCAGTCAGAGGTTCTCGAGTTCCCAACCAATGCGTGACACTCACTACAACTGCCGCGCCCAGATAGCAAATTGTCGATTTTACCAACAATTGCTGCCGGTTGCAATCTTCCAATGTCAGGCAAGTCAAGTTAAAGCCAACTCGAGCCCAAATGGAACTTACTCGTAAAAGATTCTACAAGTATGTAAAAAGAAAGCGAGTAACAAAAGTAAGCGTTGGTCCCGTAGAGGCTGGGACAGTGAAATTATATTGGTGAATAAAAAAATGGCAGAGACTTCAAACAAATAATTTGTATCTTTCTTCACAGTCAAAGACACAAAATGCAGACCCAAAATAATGGGAACCAAGGGGCTAATAAGAGTGAGGAACTTAAAGTAATTACTATCAGTAGAGAAAAAGTACATGAGAAACTATTGAGACTAAACACCAACAAATCCCCTGGACCTGACGGCCTACATCCTAGGGTTCTAGAAGAGGAGGCTGCAGAGATAGTGATGCATTGGTTGTGATCTTCCAAAATTCCCTGGATTCTAGAACAGTCCCAGCAGATTGGAAGGGAGCAAACATAACACCGCTATTCAAGAAAGGAGAGAGAGTGAATGCAGGGAACTGTAGCACAGTTAGCCTGACATCAGTCATAGGGAAAATGGTGGAATCCATTATAAGGAAGTGACAACAGGGCAGTTAGAAAATCATGGTATGATCAGGCAGAATCAACAAAGGTTTTTGAAAGGGAAATCTTCTTTTCAAAATTCTTAGTGTTTTTTGAGGCTGTAATTCGCAGGGTAGATAAAGGAGAACTAGTGGATGTAGTTTGTTTGGATTTCGAAAAGGCATTTGATAAAAGGTTGCTACGCAATATTAGGGCTCATGGGGTTGGGGGTAATATATTAGCATGGATATAAGTTTGGTTAATCGACAGAAAAGAGAGTATGGATAAACTGGTCATTTTCTAGTTGGCAGGCTGTAACTAGTGGGATGCTGCAAGGATCAGTGCTTGGGCCTCAGCTATTTACAGTCTATATTAATGACTTGGGCCCAGTGCAATGTATCCCAGTTTGCTTAAGATACAAAGCTAGGTGGGACAGTAAGCTGTGAGGAGGATATGTTGCCTGGACTGATAAATTTTGGCTATGAAGAAAGCTTGGAAATGCTGAGTCTGTATTCTTAGCAACAGATGAGGCAAATGGGAGACCTGATTGAGGTGTATAAAATTATGAGGGGTCTGGATAGAGTGGATAGGAAGGACCTGTTTCCCTTGGCAGAGGGGTCAACAACCAGGGCGCATAGATTTAAAGTAATTGGGTGGAGGTTGAGAGGAGATATGAGGGGAAATTTCTTTTCCCAGAGGATGGTGGTAGTCTAGAACTCACTGCCTATAAGGTTACTGCACAAGATAAAAGTTCATGAGGTTGGGGGTAATATATTAGCATGGATAGAGGATTGGCTAACTAACAGAAAACAGAGAGTTGGGATAAATGGGTCATTTTCCGGTTGGCAAACAGTAACTAGTGGGGTGCCGCAGGGATCAGTGCTGGGGTCTCAACTATTTACAATTTATATTAATGACTTGGATGAAGGGACTGAGTGTAATGTAGCCAAGTTTGCTGATGATTCAAAGATGGGTGGGAAAGCAGATTGTGAGGAGGACACAAAAAATCTCTGTGCCCTGGGGGGAGTGGGCTGTGTCCTGGGGTGGGGGGGCTCTGTGCCCTGGGGGGGGGGGGGGGGCAAACTAATTGGGTGGGCAAAAATTTGGCAGATGGAGTATAATGTGGATAATTTGGCAGAAAAAATAGAAAAACAAATTATAATTTAAATGGAGAAAAATTGCAAAGTGCTGCAGTAGAGAGGGATCTGGGGGTCCTTGTGCATGAAACACAAAAAGTGAGTATGCAAGTACAGCAAGTAATCAGGAAGCAAATGGAATGTTGGCCTTTATTGCAAGGGGGATAGATTATAAAAGCAGAGAAGTCCTGCTACAACTGTACAGGGTATTGGTGAGGTGAAACCTGGAGTACTAAGTACAGTTTTGGTCTCCGTATTTAAGGTGGAATATACTTGCATTGGAGACTGTTCAGAGAAGGTTCACTAGGTTAATTCCAGAGTTGGCTTATGGAGAGAGGTTGAGTAGATTGGGCCTATACTCATTGGAGTTCAGAAGAATGAGAAGTGATCTTATCGAAACATATAAGATAATGAGGGAGCTCGATAAGGTGGATGCAGAGAAGATATTTTCATTCATAGGGGAAACTAAAACGAAAGAACATAGTCTCAGAATAAGGGGCCACACTTTTAAAACTGAGAGGGAATTTCTTCTCTAAGAAGGTTGTAAATCTTTGGAATTCTCTGCCCCACAGGGCTGTGGATGCTGAGTCGTTGAGTATATTCAAGGCTGAGATAGACAGATTTTTGGACTCTAGGCGAATCAAGGGATCTAGGGATCGGGCAGGAAAGTAGAGTTGAGGATGTAAACCAGCCGTGATCTTATTGAACAGTGGAGCAGGCTCGATGGGCTGTATGACCTTCTCCTGCTCCTTATGTTCTTATATTGTTAAGATAGTCACTAGCTGGTGATTGGACACTGAGAAGCGTGGGCTTCAGCCCTCGCTGGGCAAACAGCCGATAACAGGAGCTCGGTGCGAGCGTCAGTTAACAGCAGAACTCACTATGATCGGTGTGAATGCACGGTTACAGTCGTGTGGGCCCACATCACACCCACCAGTTGGGAGTGACGGAGCGTCAGCATTTAACTGCTTGCCTCTGAAACTGGCCATTCTCAGAGGACCATTCTTCAAGCAGCAGCCCCCGAGTTTCATTCATTGCATGAAGCAGGTGGAATGGCCCCACACACGAGCTTGCAATGTGCCAGCCAGCTTGGGATGTTGGAGACATCAAGTCCAATGCCACATTCCCAGCTTTACTCTTCACCAAATGCTCAATCTAATCCTCAGGTCCGGGGCTTTGATAAAGAGACACGGCTGCCGTGAGGCTGACTTCCCCCTGCAGGATACCAAGAAGCCGAGCCGGACTCAGCCCTCCCCTGATGTCCTCCCCACACCAGTGACCACGCACCTTCTGCTCACCTTTAATCATTGAGCTTCCATTCAACAAACCTTCCGCTTTCTGCTCCCATCTCCACTGTTTACTGTGTCTCCTAACTTAGTGTGGTCAGCAAAGCTGGATATACCGCTCTCTGTTCCTTCATCCAAGTCATTTATAAATGGAAATTTAACACTGACTGAGTCTTTGTTCCTGCCCTAGTTTAATGACAAGAGGCCATGTGGAACTCACCGACAACACATCAGGCCAGTTACACTTTACCCACTGAGCCATGGGGAGGGACTTAAGTAACTTCCAACACAAGAGCTGACTTTAATGTGAACACATACTGTGAGCACTTGCTGGTGCTGACAGGGTCACTGGAACCCGGAGCTCCAATCACCCACCATAAACCACACCAACCCCGAGGAGAATTTTACATAACGCTGTAAACTGACCATTACTGTGTAGTTTAAGATGCTGCTGCACAAACGTAATGGCCCCCAGCACAGACAGACGGTTCACTCGAGATTGGATGTTTGAGGCAGTGATAAACTCATCTGTCAACATCTTTGCTGCTGGTGAGATCTGGTCTTTGGGAGGAATGATGAGTGAAATCAGACTGGTGCCGTTCCTAAAGAAACAAGCAGCTGTCAGTAATATTGAACTGGCAGAAACATTCTTTAACACAGGGGGACCAGTCTACTACTTCATGGCAGGAATGTGGATGGTCAGCCCTGGCGATCCGGCCCATGAAGCCCAGCCACTGTGTGGGCTTGTGTTTCTCATTGACTGTGTTGTAATGTGTGAATGATGTGGGCCGGGGCTGGAAAGGGCTGTTCTCAGCACTGCTGCCTTGTTGGTGGATAAATCTTAACCCACAACCTCTGGATCCGAGAGCACCAGCGACATTTACTGAGAGCAGAGACTTCACTACATTTGTGCCTCCCGCCCCCAAGGTTCCATGGTGTGCAGCCTCGCGGCCCAATTAGAGCCAGAGCTCGGACACTCAGACTTTAACATGTGGAAAGTTGGGGAGCTCGGGACAGAACAATCGGGCACTCGGTGAAGTGGGACTGCACGGTAAAAGGACACTCGAGGTGTAGGGAGGGGGATTCTTGGTCATAATATCCCTCATTGTGTAGTGAACAGAAACGTGAGGGGTACAATCTGAGCTGTAAAGTTCTATTGTGTCAACAGCTGCTGGCACAGGCAGGATGGGCCGAATGGCTTTGTGTACTGTATGATTCTGTGATACAACTTCAGCAGCGGGTCAGGAGGAATTGGAATTGGCCACGAGGGCCTTCTTCATAAGCTACTGTTGGCAGATACCACAGTCACACTGCAGAAGGCCATCTCTGTGAGCCAGTCATTCACAACCTCGACCTGCGGCTCCAGGCAGATGTCTTACCCTCAGGACTCAAACCCAGTAGGTACTGTGCACAGAATGGCGCCGTTTAGAGGCTGGACTGTAGAGCGCAAACCCTCTCAGGGAAGAGAGAACAGGCTCCCGAGTCCGCCGAGGGGGCTAATCGAGTAGCACCATGCTGGTGTTGCGGAGGGAATCACAGGGCTCACCAGTGTCATTTTATAGACTATGTATGCAAAGGCTGTAGCACAAAGGGCCACCTCCAGCGAATGTGTAAAAGAAATATGACTCACTGTGTTGATGAAGAGTCTGCAGATGGCCATGAATCCAGCATGGATTATGAATCGATAGTCAGAGAGGCAACCCTGTCCCACGGGGAGGTACATAGCATGTTTACCTGCACCACCGAGTGTTCCCCGCTGAAGATGGAAGTCGAGATAGAGGGAGTTCCAGTCTTCATGGAAGTGGACATGGGGGTGAGCCAGTCAGTGATGAACCAAGGAGCCTTTGAGAGGCTATGGGACAATCAGGCTGAACGACCCGAGCTGGTCCCGGTTCAGGCAAAGCTGCGCACCTACACCGATGAAATTATTCCAGTCGTTGGTAGTGCAAATGTAAATGTACTCCATGATGGCGCGGTGCACAAGTTACCCCTGTGGATTGTTGCAGGTGATGGACCAACTCTGCTCAGCAAAAGATGGATGGAGAAGATCCATTGGAAATGCGAAGACTTCACCCCTCTACCGATCGACGTCCTATGCGCTCAGAAACAAAGCAAGCCCTCACCTCAGGGTGGACCCGGCACCGGAGAGCAGACCAGCACGGCACCCAAGGCACGGACCACTCAGCACGACTGCGGGGAGATGATCCAGCTGAGACGACCTGAACGCACCTTCCAGGCTCCAGTGTCAGGACTCCGGAGGAAGAAAATCGGATCCAAAGGCGACTTCCCAGTTTCAGAGGCAGAACCTGGGGAGAAGAGGATCACTGCAGTCGACATTGTGGATGGAGCAAAGATGGCGCCCAAACCACGAGGTAAGGCGCTAAAGACAAAGATGGCCGCGGTCAGACCACGGGGTGCAGCGCTGATGGAGCAACATGTGGCACCAAACGGAGAAGCGGATTGGGGTAAAAAAAAAGCAAGGCTCTCTTAAAGGAGGCCTGCAACCCACTGCAACTAAAGGGACAGTTCCACATACTGAAGCGATGTAACAGTAATTGTAAGTCAGAGGAAAAAATTTAATTGATTATGTAAAATGTGTAATTGAACTGAACTGTGCACATACAACCAGCGAGAAAAAGTCGCGCGATCGCATTCGGACCCATAAAGTGCCCAGCAGAAGTACCGAAAGGTTGTGCGATACAGAGTTTCAACTGTACGCAGCCAATGCAGCGGATAGACACCTATCGGGAGCACACAGGTCCAGCGAGCTACCCGATGCTGTAGCCTGTGTCCCGGGGACCAGAGTCATGCACCATGGAGTGTGGCCACAAACAGCCGACACACACGAGCTGCAGAGCAAGTGACCTCAGCAGGGCAATGGCACCGGTATCGATACCCTGCCCCTGATCGGCTCCATCTCTCCGGCACCCAATGGCACCAACTGCCACGAGCCGGAAGGAGCAGACTGTAGCAAGGCGCAGTCCCCAGAACACATCGCCACCAAGGCCACACTCATAGATGGAGGGTCACCCGCCACTGTTCCCCCAACATTATCCTTCCAAGGGTACCTACAATCCTTTCTCCACTGCCCATTTTTCCCTCACCCAAAGCAGATATGTTTGGTGTTGGAAGAGATACTCCCTTCCTGGTGCCATTCCCCCTTTGCTTGGTGGGGCCTTAACTCATGTACCCTCCCCTTGGGTGGGTTCTCCTCCGTCCCTCGGCCGCTCCTAAAAGCCAGGGTTAGTTGCCTAATCACTGACTCCTCGGTGGCGTTGGGATCCCTAGGATCGAATCACAGCTCGGCTTTGGCCTTTACTCATGGCAAGCTGTTTGCCACCAGGCTCCGGAACCAGTGGGCCCTCTCATCCCAGGTCAAGTGATCATGGTTGAGTGTCCCACTGCAGGCACTCTTGTAGACAGGCCACAGCCTGTCTGAGAAAGCTTGTGGGGTTTCCCCTGCCTGTTGCATTGTCTTCTCCATTCGGAGAAGGGACGACCATCGTTGAGGCCCATAGCCTCCAGGATTTCTTCCTGGATGGCCGCAGATGTACTTTGCCCCCTATTGGTGTTTGTGGAGAGAAACTGGTACAATCTACTGTCGAGGGAGAATAGGAGCATTTTTGCCGTTTTGGAGTTGTCGCACTCTTTGATGCCTGCCGCTTGGTCTATTTCCATAAAGTGAACCGAAGGGTCCCCTTTATGGGTGAGCTTGTCCAGGTGGGCTACCATGGTTCGAAGCTGCTGGGTGCTGTGGGGGATCACGAAGTTACTTTCGACGGGCCCTGCTGCCCCACCGAGAGTGGGCGCACCGTACTTCTGCTGCTGTACCGGGCACATCGGCCCTGGTCCCGGCCCTTGTTGTACTGGTGTCACTCCCACCTCTCCCTGCTGCCAAGCCGAGTCACAACCCGACGCCACAGGTGGTGGTGCACTGTCCCCATCTACCCCACAAACTGTTCACCCTCCTGCTGCCTGACTGGGCTAAGCCCCGGGGCCACAGGTACTGGGTGAATGTCCCTCTCCGTTCTCCCCTCCTGCTGCCTGACTGGGCTAAGCCCCGGGGCCACAGGTACTGGGTGAATGTCCCTCTCCGTTCTCCCCTCCTGCTGCCTGACCGGGCTAAGCCCCGGGGCCACAGGTACTGGGTGAATGTCCCTCTCCGTTCTCCCCTCCTGCTGCCTGACCGGGCTAAGCCCCGGGGCCACAGGTACTGGGTGAATGTCCCTCTCCGTTCTCCCCTCCTGCTGCCTGACTGGGCTAAGCCCCGGGGCCACAGGTACTGGGTGAATGTCCCTCTCCGTTCTCCCCTCCTGCTGCCTGACTGGGCTAAGCCCCGGGGCCACAGGTACTGGGTGAATGTCCCTCTCAGTTCTCCCCTCCTGCTGCCTGACTGGGCTAAGCCCCAGGGCCACAGGTACTGGGTGAATGTCCCTCTCCATTCTCCCCTCCTGCTGCCTGACTGGGCTAAGCCCCAGGGCCACAGGTACTGGGTGAATGTCCCTCTCCGTTCTTCCCTCCTGCTGCCTGACTGGGCTAAGCCCCGGGGCCACAGGTACTGGGTGAATGTCCCTCTCCGTTCTCCCCTCCTGCTGCCTGACTGGGCTAAGCCCCAGGGCCACAGGTACTGGGTGAATGTCCCTCTACGTTCTCCTCTCCTGCTGCCTGACTGGGCTAAGCCCCGGGGCCACAGGTACTGGGTGAATGTCCCTCTCCGTTCTCCCCTCCTGCTGCCTGACTGGGCTAAGCCCCGGGGCCACAGGTACTGGTCGAACGGTTCCACCCTGCTTTTCCAGGTCTGCCCGAGGCGTACTCAGGTTTATTAGGCACAACATGCCTTTGGCCTTTGAAAGAGCAAGGTTCAGTCTCTCAATTTGCTTTTGGCAGGGACCGTGGTCTCTAGTCTCGAACCCTCTGCTGCTTGCTACTTTATAAGTGGCCTGTACATCCCATACCTTCTCCTCCTGCTCTTTAATTATCCTGGTGAGACGGGTGTTTTCCTCCCGCAACACCAGTTCTTGACCCATCGCTTCGGTGACCTGGCACTGAAGGTAATCCTGGCGGCTTTTATGTGTTTCCACTAACCGTAGTTTCCCTTGTTTTTGCTTGCCTAACTCCTCAAATAATCTCTCCCCCATGACAGCGACTCGACTTTCTTGTCCAATTGCTGGACCTGTCGGTGTAGGCAGACTAACCATATTGCTTTCTCCACAGAGCGCTTATGGTCCTTACTCTCAGTCCATTTGGCTGCAGCGTCCACAGGATACCATGCCCCTGGTCAGCTCCACCTCTCAGGCACCCGATGGCACCAACTTCCACGAGCCTGAAGGAGCAGACTGTACCAATGCACAGTCCCCAGACCCCATCGCCACCAAGGCCATACCCATAGATGTGGGGCCCCCGCCACTGTTTCCCCAACGGAAACAGGCACCAGCCAGGATCCCAAACAAAACGACGCTCAGGCCAGCAAGTCAGCAGTTCCCTGTGCACTGCTCGATGACAGTTTCTCAGGGAGCAGCAGCGACCCGGGGCGCAGAGAAAGGACAGGGAGGTCACAGGCATCTGTGAACCGGCCCGACGCTAGGGACCACGGCAACAGCCCCGAGAGCAGGCTAGGTGAGCCAACCGGGTTCCCACTCCCAGCACTGGGCACTGAGTCACCACCAGACTGCAGGGACACAACCCAGCCGCTCTGGAACTAGCTTGTCCTCACGCACTGGTCACTGCATCAACAAGGCACCTAACGTACTTGTCGAACCACAGAACCACAAAAGAAAAATGCAAAACTCACTTTCCTGAACTTGAATGTAGATGAAGGCTAGGAGACCCCATCATAATCGATGTGGGGGGGTGGGGTGGGGGTGGGGAGCGGGGAGGGGGGGGGAGAATGGAGTGGTCAGGAACACACACACACAAACAGCAACCACCAGCATGCTACTGCACCAACTACTCACCCAAGATTGAAGTGACCCACCAAGGGTCAACCAGACAGAGCCCACATAGAGCTCAGCCCAGAGCACAGTCAATGCAGAGGCGATTTGCACTGAAGGCTCAGAGGGGAGTGATGTCTTGTATCCTACATGGCTACTGTTGGACTATCACGAGGTGTGCCACCAGAGGGCACAGCAGTGGGAGACTCATAGATTACCTGTACAGGTGTGCCTGGCCTAGTATAAAAGGCAGGCCACCAGGTTTGATCCTCACTCTTGGAGTTAACTAATAAAGAACTAAGGTCACTACAGTTCAAGTATAACACATTGCCTCGTGGAGTCATTACTGGAGCATCTAAGGACACTACATGGGATTTTTGGCTAAGATCAATGAAGCCCTGTTTGGAAAGGGAGATTGGATTCTGTTGAGAACTTCACACAGTGCTCGAGGTGGGACTGACCGGAACTAGACACAGGACTCGAGGTGGGACTGACCAGAACTGGACACAGTACTTAAGGTGGGACTGACCAGATCTGGACACAGTACTCGAAGTGGAACTGACCAGAACTGGACACAGTACTCGAGGTGGGACTGACCTGAACTGGACACAGTACTCGAGGTGGGACTGACCAGAACTGGACACAGTACTCGAGGTGGGACTGACCTGGACTGGACACAGTACTCAAGTTGGGACTAACCAGAACTGGACACATTACTCGAGGTGGGACTGACCTGAACTGGACACATTACTCGAGGTGGGACTGACCTGAACTGGACACAGTACTCGAGGTGGTCTGACCAGAACTGGACACAGTTATAGGGGGTCGTGTGCGGGGTCAGTTTGCCTTCCCTGACCAGAGCGGTTGCGAGTCGCTCCCACTCCCTGGTTTTATTAATCAGGGTGTGATAAAGTGCAGCAGACAACTGTTTTATACAAAGAAGGTATGGATTTTATTCAAGAAAGCAAATAACACAAATACACTCCAGTAAATCTTACAAAAGGTTCTAAACAAAGGGGAATACTTTGTTACAGGTAATAAACACAACAGAAATATTTCCCACCTCCCACTTACTCTCTAGCTAAGGCATCCTTCATCTGGAGTTGTACATCATCCATGCTATTAACAATACCCGTTCCGTACTGAACACTGTGGCTGTATCGTTCCAGATCCCTATTCTCTGCCTCCTGGACCCCACACTATTCCCAATAGTCAGATCACAAAGCTGTTCTTTATCTGCATTTCCATAGTCCAGTCCTTATGATTCCTGAAACATCATTTTTAACAGAGCTTCATAAAGCTTCTCCGTCTTCTTCGGGCACCACACAGGCAGGTGGACTTCAGTCAGGTTCAGGATCACGGATGCCACGGAGTAGTGCACGTTCTGAAACAAAACTTTGTCAGTGGAGATTAACACCAACCCATTCTCCAGACCCTTGGTGGTGATGGGACACCTATCTACAGCTGTCTGTACCATCGGGGCTCTGGGCAGGGGCTTCCTGGTGTATGAGATGAGCTCTGTGGCGTTGATGGTGTTCGGGGGATTTGGGATCACACAGACATTAGGCCTCAAACCCACACAGACAAGACAGACAAAACATGACATGGATCCCTTGTTTCTCCTTCCACCACCTTTCTCAACACAATCTTGTATCACAGGTCCTTCTCCAGTTATTCACATTTTTTCATCTTTAAATCAATTTAGCTAACTTAAATGTCCAGCCTGATACGTCCTTACTACACAGTATAATTGCACATGAGGCCCATACTTGAGAGAAGATCACTCTGTGACCAGTTACCTTTCTTACCCAGGCCTCAAGTGATGAAGGTGGGTGGAGCTTCCCCTTTTATGCCTGAAAATCCAGGTTAGGAGTGTCTCCCACAAGTTCACCCCCTTGTGGTCAATGTTCTCAAGGTGTACAACTTAGGTCAGCTTATACATGGGCTACACTGATAGTTGAATACATGACATCACTTCCCCCGCAAAGTCTTATTGGGATCACAGGTTAAGTCTCTCTGGTGGTTTACGCTCCCTTGTAGAGCGCCTGAATTGGGGCTCCGGTTGTTGGGCGCTGGCTTGAGTGTCTGCTGTTTACGGTGTCACAGTGACTGGGCTCTCCTCCACTTGGTTCTGGTGTTCGGTCACCTGTGGTGGAGTAATCTCTACGTCGTGTTCTTCCTCTGCTTCTTCTATGGGGTTTCTGAACCTCCTTTTTGTTTGATCCACGTGTTTGTGGCAGATTTGTCCATTGGTAAGTTTAACGACCAAAACCCTATTCCCCTCTTTGGCAATCACAGTGCCTGCAAACCATTTGGGCCCTGCAGCGTAATTAAGGACAAAAACAGGGTGATTGACATCAATACATTACGCCCTCGCATTCCTGTCATGGTAGTCACATTGTGATTGATGCCTACTCTCAACAATTTCTTTCATAGTGGGGTGTATAAGGGATAACCTGGTTTTGAGCGTCCTTTTCATTAGCAGCTCTGCGGGTGGAACCCCTGTGAGTGAGTGTGGTCGGGATCTATTGGCCAAAAGGAGGCATGATAAGCGGCTTTGTAGGGAACCCCCTTAGATTCTGAGCATCCCCTGTTTGATTATCTGCACTGCTCGTTCTGCCTGGCCGTTTGAGGCAGGCGTGAACGGTGCCGTTCTGACATGGTTGATTCCATTGCCTGCCATGAAGTCCTGAAATTCAGTGCTAGTGAAGCACGGGCCACTGTCGCTGACCAAGACATCCGGTAGACCGTGGGCGGCGAACATTGTCCGTAGATTTTCTACCATGGCAGAGGATGTGCTTGAATCTAAAATGGTACACTCAATCCATTTGGAGTAGGCATCTACTACAACCAAAAACATTTTTCCCATGAAAGGACCTACGTAGTCCACATGGATGTGTGACCATGGCTTGGCAGGCCAGGACCAGGGGCTAAGGGGGGGCTTCTCTGGGCGCGTTGCCCAGCTGAGCACACGTGTTGCACCTACGAACACAAAGTTCCAGGTCTGCATCTATCCCTGGCCACCAAACGTGTGACCTGGCAATTGCCTTCATCATGACAGTGCCCGGGTGCTCATTGTGAAGTTCTCTGATAAACACCTCTCTGCCCTTCTGGGGCATGACTACTCGGTTTCCCCACAGTAGGCAATCGGCCTGAATCGAGAGTTCATCCTTGCGCCTGTAAAATGGTTTAAATTTCTCAGGGTATGCCCAATACGTGGCTGCCCAGTCCCCAGTCAGGACACATTTCTTAACTAAAGACAGTAGCGGGTCTTTATTTGTCCAGACTTTAACCTGACGGGCTGTCACAGGTGAGCCTTCGCTTTCGAAAGCTTCAACAGCCATGACCATCTCAGCAGCATGCTCGGTTGCCCCCTCAGTGGTGGCTGGTGGGAGCCTGCTGAGTGCATCGGCGCAGTTTTCAGTGCCCGGTCTGTGCCGAATTGTGTAGTCATAGGCGGCTAACGTGAGTGCCCACCTCTGTATGCGGGCTGATGAATTCGCATTTATGGCCTTGTTGTCGGCCAAGAGGGATGTTAGGGGTTTGTGATCTGTCTCCAGATCTCCAAATTTCCTGCCAAACAGGTACTGGTGCATTTTTTTTTACTGCATATACACATGCTAGTGCTTCCTTTTCTGCCATCCCATAGCCCCTTTCTGCCTGGGACAGACTTCTGGAGGCATAAGCTACCGGCTGTAACTGACCATTGGCATTGACATGCTGCAACACACACCCGACCCCATAGGATGACGCATCGCACGTTAAAACAAGTTTCTTACACGGGTCATATAACGTTAACAGTTTGTTGGAGCATCACAAATTACGGGCTCTATCAAAAGCCCTTTCCTGGCTGTCCCCCCAGAAAACAATCACGACCTTTGCGTAGGAGCACGTGTAGCGGCTCTAACAGCGTGCTCAATTTGGAAAGAAAGTTGCCAAAATAGTTCAGGAGCCGCAGGAACGAACACAGCTCCGTCATGTTACGGGGTCTGGGTGCTCTCTGGATCGCTTCCGTTTTGGACGTAGTGGGTCTGATCCCATTTGCTGCTACCCTGCTCCCCAGGAATTCTACCTCTGGAGCTAAGAAGACACACTTCGCCTTTTTCAGTCGCAGCCCTACCCGGTCCAGTCTGTGTAGCACCTCCTCCAGGTTGTGGAGGTGTTCTTCAGTATCTTCGACCCGTGATGAGGATGTCGTGTTGAAAAACCACCGTACTTGGAATTGACTTGAGGAGGCTTTCCATATTTCGCTGAAAGATCGCAGCGGCCGAACGAATCCCGAACGGACATCTGTGAAACTCAAACAACCCCTTGTGTGTCGTGATGGTGGTCAGCTTCTTCGACTCACTCGCCAGCTCCTGGGACATGTAAGCTGAGGTCAGGTCCAATTTTGAAAAACGTTTGCCACCGGATAGCATCGCAAAGAGGTCCTCCGCTCTTGGTAGCGGGTACTGGTCTTGGAGTGATACCCGATTGATGGTGGCCTTGTAATCACCACATATCCTGACCGACCCATCCACCTTGAGCACCGGCAGATCGGGCTCGCCCAGTCACTGAATTCGACTGACGAGATGATGCCTTCCCTCAGCAGGCGGTCCAATTCGCATTCTATCTTTTCCCGCATCATGTACGGCACCGCTCTGGCCTTGTAACGTACTGGCCTGGCGTCCGGGTTTATGTGTATCACTACCTTGGCCCCCATGAAAGTGCCGATGCCAGGTTGAAATAATGAGTCAAATTTGTCCAGGACCTGTGAGCATGATACTCGCTCCACAGAAGAAATTGCATTGACATCGCCCCATTTCCAGTTCATGACAACAAGCCAACTCCTCCCAGTAGTGCGGGACCGTCCCCCGGGACAATCCAGAGTGGCAACCTGTTCTCCGAATCTTTGTGTGTCACGACTACCGTGGTGCTGCCTAGCACCGGATCGATCTCCTTTGTATATGTCCGTAGCTGTGTGTCAATCGGCGATAATTTTGGCCTCCTGGCCTTGGACACCCACAACCTTTCGAACTGTTTGATACTCATCAGGGACTGGCTGGCCCCCATGTCTAGCTCCATTGATACTGGGATGCCATTGAGGTCACTTTCATCATTATCGGTGGCGTCCTGGTATATGAACTGTATGTGTGCTCCACATGAACTCGCTGAACTTCAGCTTCCAGCGATTTCGCACAGTATTCATTTGGCCTCGAAGGGCTTACATCGGGCCCGTCCTCCTCGTACATCAACCTGGCTGCAGGCTTCCTGCACATACACACCACGTAACTGCTGATGTTGCAGTTTCTGCAAGTATATTGCTGATACCTGCAGGTTCTGGCTGGGTGCTTGCATCCACATCTCCAGCATGAGCTGGAGGCCCTGTGGTTGGAAACAAAAGGTCCATTACCCATCGATCGTCTCTGACTGTCTCTGTAACTGTCCTTAAGCGCACCATTAACAGGTGTTGATGGCCCCATTACTGGCCACATTGTCTATTGCGATGGCATGAATCACCGTTCAGCTAGCCATTGTCTCTGTTGAATTCCCTCTTTGGGTTCGACTACATGCTGGGGCATGTCCGATTGCCCTTGTCTGCCTAGAGAACTGTGTGCCGTGTTAACAATGTTGACTCCCTGGTCGTTTGCCGCATTTGAGCCAAGATTTTCGGCATACATCATTCTGGTCTCTTCCTCCCCTGAGATAAATGTCTGGGCTATCAGAGCCGCCGCTTCCAAGGTCAAGTCTTTGGTCTCAATCAGTTTCCTGAAAACCCCAGCGTGCCCGATGCCCTCAATAAAAAAGTCTCGCAACATCTCTGCTCTGCATGCATCTGGGAACTTACATAGGCTCGCCATTCGCCGGAGATCTGCCACGAAGTCTGGAACGCTTTGTCATTCTCGCCGCCGGTGCGTGTAAAACCGGTGTCTCGCCATGTGCATGCTGCTCGCCGGTTTAAGGTGTTCCCCGATCAACTTACTGAGCTCTTCGAACGTCTTGTCCGCCGGCTTCTCTGACACTAGTAGGTCCTTCATCAGGGAGTACCTTCTGGATCCACAAACCGTCAGGAGATGAGCCCTACATTTGTCGGCCGAATCCTGTCCCAACCATTGCTTAGTGACAAAACTTTGCTGTCGTCTCTCAATAAAGTCGTCCCAATCATCACCAACACAGTACCTCTCTTCTGTGCTGCTAGTGGCCATGCTCGCGTGGTTTAAATCCCAGTTTCTCGTCGCCAATGATATGTCCTTACTATACAGTATAAATGCACACGAGGCCCATACTTGAGAGTAGGTCACTCTGAGATCAGTTACCTTTATTACCAAGACCTCAAGTGATGAAGGTGGGTGGAGCTTCCCCTTTTATACCTGAAAGTCCAGGTTAGGAGTGTCTCCCACAAGTTCACCCCCTTGTGGTCGATGTTCTCAAGGTGTACAACTTAGGTCAGCTTATACATGGGTTACAATGATAATTGAATACATGACACAGCCTTTGTGATCTAAATGGCTGGAATTCACACAGCACTGCCCCATCCAGTTCAGCTACACCTTGAGGTCATTTCCCTATCAATCAATTACACCTCTCCGGTAATTGCCTGCTTGAAAGAAAAAGAAAAGAACATCCATTGTGGCTTTTCTGTCTGGCCAATGGGTTAATTTATCCAGCTATTTTCTCTTACTGTCACTGAGGGAAAACATCCACTCAAAATGTAACTTAAAATATAACATCAACATTTTAGAAATGCTCGGAATAATTATTTCACTCTTGACAAAGTGTTGCTTTCTGCTTGTACAGAGTGTTACCTTTTTTTAAAGTTCGACAAACACGCATATTACTGCATGGTACCACGCATACTAATAGCTTACACATTACACTGGTTCTCTCCTTCATGCACACAGCCTTTTCTCCACTGGTCACATTCTTGAATTGGTCAGAACATTTTTATTTTAAAAATACCAAATATATGTCCGGAACTAGAGGTTTTTCACACAATTTAAACCAACCAAAATTCCACCATGGCCATAATGAAAGTTTGGTTTTCCAGGTTAATTAACCTCAATTCCACATTAATTCAAACCAATTTAAAACTAACCAATGCCGGTTGAAAAAACTTTACAGACACACACACACTTAAAGACAAGTTACAAACCATCCACATGCTTTTAATTTTACCATTCACACTGAAACATCAGAGATTTTTAGTCCAGCATTTCCCCACCTGTGCCCATGCTGTAATGCAGCCACTAAAATTTGTACTGGGTCATCGGCTGCCTTCCTGTGGCTCTGTTTTGCCTCAGCACCCTCGTAACCTGTCTTCCCTCCTTTCGGGAGCCTACAATTCCGGCTCCAGTGTCCCAAATTCCCACAGTTATAACACTCTTGGGATTGTCTCCCTGTGCCCGTCGTGTTCCCAGCGTGTAGGGTGTATAAATCTGCTTTGTCTACGTTGCCAAAATCTAACTCGGAACATTTCTTGACCATTTCTCAGAGTAGGGCCTGGTATAGCTGCTCCGTTTCCTTCGAGCACCATGCAGGTAAGGGTACTTCTGTAAGGTTTAAGATGACTGAAGCTACTGCATAGTGTACCCCCTGGTATTCCATGATGTCACCTCTGACCCGTAGTCGCCCCCATTTGGGCGAGCAGGAGCAAGGCCCCTCTCATCATCCGGTTCCTTCCCAATCGGGACACAAAATAGATAGCCTTGCACTTGAGAAAAACAGTTCTCTGGCTTGGCAAACATGATCCAGTTCTACAATCCAAATTAAACTTTAAAATTTTAAAATTTCTAAAATCTAAACATAACTCCCAAAAATATTTAAAACACCCTTAAAATCGTACAGTAACACTATGTACATTCGCCACCCGTCTCCGGATGGCCAGGCTAAATCCTGTTCTGTTCCTTCCTTTTGCAGCCTCTGGGCAGCTTGTATGGCTGGATGTAAGGTGGTCTGTACCACAGGACCCGGAGAACTGGGGGTTTCCCGAAGTCCCAGATGATCGGGGGAACGGCCCCTCCAGTACTACAGCACATGACCCCATTCTGTGTAGCTGCTGGGTCCATGTCGTTCCCTGTGGGTTCCGCGCAGCCTGAGGCTGCAGGCTGGGGACTCTCAGTTGGTGGCTGGTCCACCACTACCTCTCCCGTGAGTCCCTCACCACCGAAGGCTGCTGGCTGGGGGTCCCTGTCTGTAGAACGGTTCACTGTTCCCAATGGTAGTGTGATGGAGAACGACCCAGCCTGTTCGTTCCCTGTGAAACCCACCAGACTGTACGGGACCCCGTTAGATAGAGCGGAGGCGACTGGGTTATCTGCGTATACAATGGTGCTTGAGGCTCCAGTATCGAGCAGATAGGTCTCTGTCACCTTCTCCCCCTCCATCTTAACGCACGGTCCCTTCTATGCATTGTATTCAAGGGGACACAGGTACACAGGCAGTGCCGTTTCTAGTCATGGGTTGGGATTTGACAGGGCAGATGGGGTTTCCCTCCCCATGGCTGTAGCTACTTTCCCTGGACCGCCCAATATGGACCGGAGCGCGGCCAAGAACTCCTCGAAGTAGGAGGGAGAGTTCTGCACTCCGGGTCCGGGTCCGGCTTTTTGTGCAGCTGCTGGGGGTTCCTTAGCTACGTTATCCTTCCAAGGGTTCCTACAATCCTTTCTCCAATGCCCACTTTTCCCACACCCAAAGCAGTTATGTTTGGTGTCGGAAGAGATACCCCCTTCCTGGTGCCATTCCCCCTTTGCTTGGTGGGGCCTTAACTCATGTACCCTCCCCTTGGGTGGGTTCTCCTCCGTCCCTCGGCCGCTCCTAAAAGCCAGGGTTAGTTGCCTAATCACTGACTCCTCGGTGGCGTTGGGATCCCTAGGATCAAATCACAGCTCGGCTTTGGCCTTCACCCGAGGCAAGCTGTTTGGCACCAGGCTCCGAAACCAGTGGGCCCTCTCATCCCGGGAAAGCGTGTGGGGTTTCCCCTGCCTGTTGCATTGTCAACTCCACTCGGGATAAGGGACTACCATCGTTGAGGCCCATAGCCTCCAGGATTTCTTCCTGCATGGCTGCAGATGTACTTTGCCCCCTATTGGTGTTTGTGGAGAGAGACTGGTACAATCTACTGTCGAGGGAGAATAGGAGCATTTTTGCCGTTTTGGAGTCGTCGCACTCTTTGATGCCTGCCGCTTGGTCTATTTCCAGAAAGTGAACCGAAGGGTCCCCTTTATGGGTTAGCTTGTCCAGGTGGGCTACCATGGTTTGAAGCTGCTGGGTGCTGTGGGGGATCACAAAGTTACTTTCGAGGGGCCCTGCTGCCCCACCGAGAGTGGGCGCACCGTACTTCTGCTGCTGTACCGGGCACATCGGCCCTGGTCCCGGCCCTTGTTGTACTGGTGTCACTCCCACCTCTCCCTGCTGCCAAGCCGAGTCACAACCCGACGCCACAGGTGGTGGTGCACTGTCCCCGTCTGCCCCACAAACTGTTCACCCTCCTGCTGCCTGACTGGGCTAAGCCCCGGGGCCACAGGTACTGGGTGAATGTCCCTCTCCGTTCTCCCCTCCTGCTGCCTGACCGGGCTAAGCCCCGGGGCCACAGGTACTGGGTGAATGTCCCTCTCCGTTCTCCCCTCCTGCTGCCTGACTGGGCTAAGCCCCGGGGCCACAGGTACTGGGTGAATGTCCCTCTCCGTTCTCCCCTCCTGCTGCCTGACTGGGCTAAGCCCCGGGGCCACAGGTACTGGGTGAATGTCCCTCTCCGTTCTCCCCTCCTGCTGCCTGACTGGGCTAAGCCCCAGGGCCACAGGTACTGGGTGAATGTCCCTCTCCGTTCTCCTCTCCTGCTGCCTGACCGGGCTAAGCCCCGGGGCCACAGGTACTGGGTGAATGTCCCTCTCCGTTCTCCACTCCTGCTGCCTGACCGGGCTAAGCCCCGGGGCCACAGGTACTGGGTGAATGTCCCTCTCCGTTCTCCCCTCCTGCTGCCTGACCGGGCTAAGCCCCGGGGCCACAGGTACTGGGTGAATGTCCCTCTCCGTTCTCCCCTCCTGCTGCCTGACCGGGCTAAGCCCCGGGGCCACAGGTACTGGGTGAATGTCCCTCTCCGTTCTCCCCTCCTGCTGCCTGACTGGGCTAAGCCCCGGGGCCACAGGTACTGGTCGAACGGTTCCCCCCTGCTTTTCCAGGTCTGCCCGAGGCGTACTCAGGTTTATTAGGCAGAACATGCCTTTGGCCTTTGAAAGAGCAAGGTTCAGTCTCTCAATTTGCTTTTGGCAGGGACCGTGGTCTCTAGTCTCGAACCCTCTGCTGCTTGCTACCTTATAAGTGGCCTGTACATCCCTTACCTTCTCCTCCTGCTCTTTAATTATCCTGGTGAGACGGGTGTTTTCCTCCCGCAACACCAGTTCTTGACCCTTCGCTTCGGTGACCTGGCACTGAAGGTAATCCTGGCGGCTTTTATGTGTTTCCACTAACCGTAGTTTCCCTTGTTTTTGCTTGCCTAACTCCTCATATAATCTCTCCCCTATGACAGCGACTCGACTTTCTTGTTCAATTGCTGGACCTGTCGGTGTAGGCAGACTAACCATATTGCTTTCTCCACAGAGCGCTTATGGTCCTTACTCTCAGTCCATTTGGCTGCAGCGTCCACAGGATACCATGCCCCTGGTCAGCTCTACCTCTCAGGCACCCGATGGCACCAACTTCCACGAGCCTGAAGGAGCAGACTGTACCAATGCGCAGTCCCCAGACCCCATCGCCACCAAGGCCATACCCATAGATGTGGGGCCCCCGCCACTGTTTCCCCAACGGAAACAGGCACCAGCCAGGATCCCAAACAAAACGACGCTCAGGCCAGCAAGTCAGCAGTTCCCTGTGCACTGCTCGATGACAGTTTCTCAGGGAGCAGCAGCGACCCGGGGCGCAGAGAAAGGACAGGGAGGTCACAGGCATCTGTGAACCGGCCCGATGCTAGGGACCACGGCAACAGCCCCGAGAGCAGGCTAGGCGAGCCAACCGGGTTCCCACTCCCAGCACTGGGCACTGAGTCACCACCAGACTGCAGGGACACAACCCAGCCGCTCTGGAACTAGCTTGTCCTCACGCACTGGTCACTGCATCAACAAGGCACCTAACGTACTTGTCGAACCACAGAACCACAAAAGAAAAATGCAAAACTCATTTTCCTGAACTTGAATGTACATGAAGGCTCGGAGACCCCATCATAATCGATGTGGGGGGGTGGGGTGGGGGTGGGGAGCGGGGAGGGGGGGGGAGAATGGAGTGGTCAGGAACACACACACACAAACAGCAACCACCAGCATGCTACTGCACCAACTACTCACCCAAGATTGAAGTGACCCACCAAGGGTCAACCAGACAGAGCCCACATAGAGCTCAGCCCAGAGCACAGTCAATGCAGAGGCGATTTGCACTGAAGGCTCAGAGGGGAGTGATGTCTTGTATCCTACATGGCTACTGTTGGACTATCACGAGGTGTGCCACCAGAGGGCACAGCAGTGGGAGACTCATAGGTTACCTGTACAGGTGTGCCTGGCCTAGTATAAAAGGCAGGCCACCAGGTTTGATCCTCACTCTTGGAGTTAACTAATAAAGGACTAAGGTCACTACAGTTCAAGTATAACACATTGCCTCATGGAGTCATTACTAGAGCATCTAAGGACACTACATGGGATTTTTGGCTAAGATCAATGAAGCCCTGTTTGGAAAGGGAGATTGGATTCTGTTGAGAACTTCACACAGTGCTCGAGGTGGGACTGACCGGAACTAGACACAGGACTCGAGGTGGGACTGACCAGAACTGGACACAGTACTTAAGGTGGGACTGACCAGATCTGGACACAGTACTCGAAGTGGGACTGACCAGAACTGGACACAGTACTGGAGGTGGGACTGTCCAGAACTGGACACAGCACTCGAGGTGGGACTGACCTGAACTGGACACAGGACTCGAGGTGGGACTGACCAGAATTGGACACAGGACTCGAGGTGGGACTGACCTGAACTGGACACAATACTCGAGGTGGGACTGACCTGAACTGGACACAGTACTCGAGGTGGGACTGACCTGAACTGGACACAGTACTCGAAGTGGGACTGACCTGAACTGGACACAGTACTCGAAGTGGGACTGACCTGAACTGGACACAGCACTCGAGGTGGGACTGACCAGAACTGGACACAGTACTCGAGGTGGGACTGACCAGAACTGGACACAGTACTCGAGGTGGGTCTGACCAGAACTGGACACAGTACTCGAGGTGGGTCTGACCAGAACTGGACACATTACTCGAGGTGGGACTGACCTGAACTGGACACAGTACTCGAGGTGGTCTGACCAGAACTGGACACAGTTATAGGGGGTCGTGTGCGGGGTCAGTTTGCCTTCCCTGACCAGAGCGGTTGCGAGTCGCTCCCACTCCCTGGTTTTATTAATCAGGGTGTGATAAAGTGCAGCAGACAACTGTTTTATACAAAGAAGGTATGGATTTTATTCAAGAAAGCAAATAACACAAATACACTCCAGTAAAACTGTAAAATCTTACAAAAGGTTCTAAACAAAGGGGAATACTTTGTTACAGGTAATAAACACAACAGAAATATTTCCCACCTCCCACTTACTTTCTAGCTAAGTTAGATTCTCGGGCAGCAGGGATAATGCTCACCAGATCCTTCCTTTGACCGTTAGGGCTGTTTCGCTGTTTCGGGGTTCTTTGGTTATAGCCGGTTTGCCTTGCCATACCCCGGACGTGGCAGAAGATCTCTGCTGCGTATTGAAGCCAATTGGGGCGAGTTCTTTTCTCCGATGTCGCGATGTTTCTTCCTGCGTTTTCTTGCCGTGTGCTCTCGATCTTGTTGTTCCGAAGTGCTTGGTCAGAAAAGTTATTTCTGTGATGGTCAGAATAGAGATAGCTCTCTTGGTATGATAGGCCCTTAATTATACTCGGAGAGCCTGTTTAATCTTCGCACCAAATCTAACATTTCTTTTGTTTCAGTTTTGTTGCCCAGCTAACTGAAACTTGATTAAGTTTTCATCTGGCATTGATAGACTTTTCTGAGTTGATGAGCTCTTGTCCATTGTGATAGCACTGCTTTTTGTTGCTTCCAGAAGTCTGGCCTGAGCCAGATATTTCTATGCCTGTTGAAAAGGTGTTGGAATATGTATGTGACATTTGGGTCCTCTGGGTGGGGTGGATAATGTTTCTTCTGTGGTCGATTGTTCAAATGTAAATGTCTTCTCGGGGCAGGTTTCGGGGGTAAACAGTACCGAGACAATTTGATTAGCTCCAAACTGGCCTTTTAGAGATTGACCCCACCCCTTTTCTTGCAGACCCAACATTCACCTTTTAAAAATCCCAAACTTTGTTAAAACGCGTAGATTTCTTCCATAAGCATTTTATGATCCCAAACTTTCTGTTTGATAGTCCCAAATTGAAATTCCTTTTCAATGAGTCTAAACACTGAGGGGTGTCCATGAATTTTGCAATCCTACAGTCCCCTCTGTGATACTCTACATGCTAGAGTGTTAGCTAGGTGAGCAAAATTCCTGATTCCCGAGGGTCAACCTTCCCCTGTAATTTACTTAGCTAAACCCAAACGTACATTCCCCTTTGAAATGTATTACTGTTTACAGGTAAATTCAGTCATAAGTTACATTACAGTATAGAGGGGGTCCAACGCCCCTCCATTACTCCAGTTTCACAAAAATACACAGTAAAACACACACAGTAAAAACCTTTTAATACTTGACCTCTGCGTTTTTTTTTATAGCAGGTGGAATCTAAACCGCACCTCACTGGGTGACTGCGAATTTTCTGCAGTGTCCTATCATATTTTGTGTTTTCTTCCCTGATACAACCCTTAAGTTCAGCTCAGGCTCGTCCAGCGCCCTCTAGTGCCGGGACCGACAACCTCTGCCTCTCACCCTGCAGGTAGTACACCATAGATAAAGAATAGTTGCGAGTTGGCAAACAGCTAAAACATGGGAAGCTATTCTGATCCCGGCAGGGACCTCTGTATTTCTGAAAATATCCCACCAGGGTGGAACTGTGATTTCCGAAATCTCGCACCCTTTCTCAATTGTTTTTTGTTCGAAAGTATAGAAATGTTTCTGTGATACTTCTACAGCTTTCAGTAGGGCGGTAAGATGTTTGGGTAGAGGGGGGATTTTATATCCGAAATATGCAATATGGTCTTGCAGGTTTGTTATGTTGTCACTTACAGTGAGGTGAACAGTAGAGGGGTCAGGAATGGGGACAATCCGTTCCTGGGCCACTTCAACTTCTGCCTCGGGTTTAAAACAGAAACTACTGTCACTCACCGGACACCAGATGTGCTGTCCATGCTAGTAGTGGGGCGCACTTGTGGTGACACAATATGTCCCGCCTCCTGTACATGCTACCTGTGGAGGAACATGGTCTTGTGCCATCACTTCCATGGTGCAATTGATAGGACCCACGCCTGCAGAAGCAAACCCACATTCTGATCGAGCAAAACCATTCAAGTGCTGGGACACAGTATTACATGTGCACCCTGGCTCTGGCATCCGGAGAGGTCAATGCCTGTCATAGCATGCTCCCACTTTATGACATACGGCGGGACTGCTTTAAAACAAACATGCACTCCTCCGCGAATGACCCCGATATTCTCAACCCTGGCTGGGGTGACCCGCCCATTACCGGCATCCTTCATCTGGAGTTGTACATCATCCATGCTATTAACAATATCCGTTCCGTACTGAACACTGTGGCTGTATCGTTCCAGGTCCCTATTCTCTGCCTCCTGGACCCCACACTATTCCCAATATTCAGATCACAAAGCTGTTCTTTATCTGCATTTCCATAGTCCAGTCCTTATGATTCCTGAAACATCATTTTTAACAGAGCTTCATAAAGCTTCTCCGTCTTCTTCGGGCACCACACAGGCAGGTGGACTTCAGTCAGGTTCAGGATCACGGATGCCACGGAGTAGTGCACGTTCTGAAACAAAACTTTGTCAGTGGAGATTAACACCAACCCATTCCCCGGACCCTTGGTGGTGATGGGACACCTATCTACAGCTGTCTGTACCATCGGGGCTCTGGGCAGGGGCTTCCTGGTGTATGAGATGAGCTCTGTGGCGTTGATGGTGTTCGGGGGATTTGGGATCACACAGACATTAGGCCTCAAACCCACACAGACAAGACAGACAAAACATGACATGGATCCCTTGTTTCTCCTTCCACCACCTTTCTCAACACAATCTTGTATCACAGGTCCTTCTCCAGTTATTCACAATTTTTCATCTTTAAATCAATTTAGCTAAGTTAAATGTCCAGCCTGATACGTCCTTACTACACAGTATAATTGCACATGAGGCCCATACTTGAGAGAAGGTCACTCTGTGACCAGTTACCTTTCTTACCCAGGCCTCAAGTGATGAAGGTGAGTGGAGCTTCCTCTTTTATGCCTGAAAATCCAGGTTAGGAGTGTCTCCCACAAGTTCACCCCCTTGTGGTCAATGTTCTCAAGGTGTACAACTTAGGTCAGCTTATACATGGGCTACACTGATAGTTGAATACATGACATCACTTCCCCCGCAAAGTCTTATTGGGATCACAGGTTAAGTCTCTCTGGTGGTTTACGCTCCCTTGTAGAGCGCCTGAGTTGGGGCTCCGGTTGTTGGGTGCTGGCTTGAGTGTCTGCTGTTTACGGTGTCACTGTGACTGGGCTCTCCTCCACTTGGTTCTGGTGTTCGGTCACCTGTGGTGGAGTAATCTCTATGTCGTGTTCTTCCTCTGCTTCTTCTATGGGGTTTCTGAACCTCCTTTTTGTTTAATCCACGTGTTTGTGGCAGATTTGTCCATTGGTAAGTTTAACGACCAAAACCCTATTCCCCTCTTTGGCAATCACAAACCATTTGGGCCCTGCAGCGTAATTAAGGACAAAAATAGGGTGATTGACATCAATACATTACGCCCTCGCAATCCTGTCATGGTAGTCACATTGTGACTGATGCCTACTCTCAACAATTTCTTTCATAGTGGGGTGTATAAGGGATAACCTGGTTTTGAGCGTCCTTTTCATTAGCAGCTCTGCGGGTGGAACCCCTGTGAGTGAGTGTGGTCGGGATCTATTGGCCAAAAGGAGGCATGATAAGCGGCTTTGTAGGGAACCCCCTTAGATTCTGAGCATCCCCTGTTTGATTAACTACACTGCTCGTTCTGCCTGGCCGTTTGAGGCAGGCGTGAACGGTGCCGTTCTGACATGGTTGATTCCATTGCCTGCCATGAAGTCCTGAAATTCAGTGCTAGTGAAGCACGGGCCACTGTCGCTGACCAAGACATCCGGTAGACCGTGGGCGGCGAACATTGTCCGTAGATTTTCTACCATGGCAGAGGATGTGCTTGAATCTAAAATGGTACACTCAATCCATTTGGAGTAGGCGTCTACTACAACCAAAAACATTTTTCCCATGAAAGGAACTACGTAGTCCACATGGATGTGTGACCATGGCTTGGCAGGCCAGGACCAGGGGCTAAGGGGGGGCTTCTCTGGGCGCGTTGCCCAGCTGAGCACACGTGTTGCACCTGCGAACACAAAGTTCCAGGTCTGCATCTATCCCTGGCCACCAAACGTGTGACCTGGCAATTGCCTTCATCATGACAGTGCCCGGGTGCTCATTGTGAAGTTCTCTGATAAACACCTCTCTGCCCTTCTGGGGCATGACTACTCGGTTTCCCCACAGTAGGCAATCGGCCTGAATCGAGAGTTCATCCTTGCGCCTGTGAAATGATTTAAATTTCTCAGGGTATGCCCCATACGTGGCTGCCCAGTCCCCAGTCAGGACACATTTCTTAACTAAAGACAGTAGCGGGTCTTTATTTGTCCAGACTTTAACCTGACGGGCTGTCACAGGTGAGCCTTCGCTTTCGAAAGCTTCAACAGCCATGACCATCTCAGCAGCATGCTCGGTTGCCCCCTCAGTGGTGGCTGGTGGGAGCCTGCTGAGTGCATCGGCGCAGTTTTCAGTGCCCGGTCTGTGCCGAATTGTGTAGCCATAGGCGGCTAACGTGAGTGCCCACCTCTGTATGCGGGCTGATGAATTCGCATTTATGGCCTTGTTGTCGGCCAAGAGGGATGTTAGGGGTTTGTGATCTGTCTCCAGATCTCCAAATTTCCTGCCAAACAGGTACCGGTGCATTTTTTTTTACTGCATATACACATGCTAGTGCTTCCTTTTCTGCCATCCCATAGCCCCTTTCTGCCTGGGACAGACTTCTGGAGGCATAAACTACCGGCTGTAACTGACCATTGGCATTGACATGCTGCAACACACACCCGACCCCATAGGATGACGCATCGCACGTTAAAACAAGTTTCTTACACGGGTCATATAACGTTAACAGTTTGTTGGAGCATCACAAATTACGGGCTCTATCAAAAGCCCTTTCCTGGCTGTCCCCCCAGAAAACAATCACGACCTTTGCGTAGGAGCACGTGTAGCGGCTCTAACAGCGTGCTCAATTTGGAAAGAAAGTTGCCAAAATAGTTCAGGAGCCGCAGGAACGAACACAGCTCCGTCATGTTACGGGGTCTGGGTGCTCTCTGGATCGCTTCCATTTTGGACGTAGTGGGTCTGATCCCATTTGCTGCTACCTTGCTCCCCAGGAATTCTACCTCTGGAGCTAAGAAGACACACTTCGCCTTTTTCAGTCGCAGCCCTACCCGGTCCAGTCTGCATAGCACCTCCTCCAGGTTATGGAGGTGTTCTTCAGTATCTTCGACCCGTGATGAGGATGTCGTGTTGAAAAACCACCGTACTTGGAATTGACTTGAGGAGGCTTTCCATATTTCGCTGAAAGATCGCAGCGGCCGAACGAATCCCGAACGGACATCTGTGAAACTCAAACAACCCCTTGTGTGTCGTGATGGTGGTCAGCTTCTTCGACTCACTCGCCAGCTCCTGGGACATGTAAGCTGAGGTCAGGTCCAATTTTGAAAAAAGTTTGCCACCGGATAGCATCGCAAAGAGGTCCTCCGCTCTTGGTAGCGGGTACTGGTCTTGGAGTGATACCCGATTGATGGTGGCCTTGTAATCACCACATATCCTGACCGACCCATCCACCTTGAGCACCGGCAGATCGGGCTCGCCCAGTCACTGAATTCGACTGACGAGATGATGCCTTCCCTCAGCAGGCGGTCCAATTCGCATTCTATCTTTTCCCGCATCATGTACGGCACCGCTCTGGCCTTGTAACGTACTGGCCTGGCGTCCGGGTTTATGTGTATCACTACCTTGGCCCCCATGAAAGTGCCGATGCCGGGTTGAAATAATGAGTCAAATTTGTCCAGGACCTGTGAGCATGATACTCGCTCCACAGAAGAAATTGCATTGACATCGCCCCATTTCCAGTTCATGACAACAAGCCAACTCCTCCCAGTAGTGCGGGACCGTCCCCCGGGACAATCCAGAGTGGCAATCTGTTCTCCGAATCTTTGTGTGTCACGACTACCGTGGTGCTGCCTAGCACCGGATCGATCTCCTTTGTATATGTCCGTAGCTGTGTGTCAATCGGCGATAATTTTGGCCTCCTGGCCTTGGACACCCACAACCTTTCGAACTGTTTGATACTCATCAGGGACTGGCTGGCCCCCATGTCTAGCTCCATTGATACTGGGATGCCATTGAGGTCACTTTCATCATTATCGGTATATGAACTGTATGTGTGCTCCACATGAACTCGCTGAACTTCAGCTTCCAGCGATTTCGCACAGTATTCATTTGGCCTCGAAGGGCTTACATCGGGCCCGTCCTCCTCGTACATCAACCTGGCTGCAGGCTTCCTGCACATACACACCACGTAACTGCTGATGTTGCAGCTTCTGCAAGTATATTGCTGATACCTGCAGGTTCTGGCTGGGTGCTTGCCTCCACATCTCCAGCATGAGCTGGAGGCCCTGTGGTTGGAAACAAAAGGTCCATTACCCATCGATCGTCTCTGACTGTCTCTGTAACTGTCCTTAAGCGCACCATTAACAGGTGTTGATGGCCCCATTACTGGCCACATTGTCTATTGCGATGGCATGAATCACCGTTCAGCTAGCCATTGTCTCTGTTGAATTCCCCCTTTGGGTTCGACTACATGCTGGGGCATGTCCGATTGCCCTTGTCTGCCTAGAGAACTGTGTGCCGTGTTAACAATGTTGACTCCCTGGTCGTTTGCCGCATTTGAGCCAAGATTTTCGGCATACATCATTCTGGTCTCTTCCTCCCCTGAGATAAATGTCTGGGCTATCAGAGCCGCCGCTTCCAAGGTCAAGTCTTTGGTCTCAATCAGTTTCCTGAAAACCCCAGCGTGCCCGATGCCCTCAATAAAAAAGTCTCGCAACATCTCTGCTCTGCATGCATCTGGGAACTTACATAGGCTCGCCAGTTGCCGGAGATCTGCCATGAAGTCTGGAACGCTTTGTCCTTCTTGCCACCGGTGCGTGTAAAACCGGTGTCTCGCCATGTGCATGCTGCTCGGCGGTTTAAGGTGTTCCCCGATCAACTTACTGAGCTCTTCAAACGTCTTGTCCGCCGGCTTCTCTGACACTAGTAGGTCCTTCATCAGGGAGTACCTTCTGGATCCACAAACCGTCAGGAGATGAGCCCTACGTTTGTCGGCCGAATCCTGTCCCAACCATTGCTTAGTGACAAAACTTTGCTGTCGTCTCTCAATAAAGTCGTCCCAATCATCACCAACACAGTACCTCTCTTCTGTGCTGCTAGTGGCCATGCTCGTGTGGTTTAAATCCCAGTTTCTCGTTGCCAATGATATGTCCTTACTACACAGTATAAATGCACACGAGGCCCATACTTGAGAGTAGGTCACTCTGAGATCAGTTACCTTTATTACCAAGTCCTCAAGTGATGAAGGTGGGTGGAGCTTCCCCTTTTAAAACTGAACGTCCAGGTTAGGAGTGTCTCCCACAAGTTCACCCCCTTGTGGTCGATGTTCTCAAGGTGTACAACTTAGGTCAGCTTATACATGGGTTACAATGATAATTGAATACATGACACAGCCTTTGTGATCTAAATGACTGGAATTCACACACCACTGCCCCATCCAGTTCAGCTACACCTTGAGGTCATTTCCCTATCAATCAATTACACCTCTCCGGTAATTGCCTGCTTGAAAGAAAAAGAAAAGAACATCCATTGTGGCTTTTCTGTCTGGCCAATGGGTTAATTTATCCAGCTATTTTCTCTTACTGTCACTGAGGGAAAACATCCACTCAAAATGTAACTTAAAATATAACATCAACATTTTAGAAATGCTTGGAATAATTATTTCACTCTTGACAAAGTGTTGCTTTCTGCTTGTACAGAGTGTTACCTTTTTTTAAAGTTCGACAAACACGCATATTACTGCGTGGTACCACGCATACTAATAGCTTACACATTACACTGGTTCTCTCCTTCATGCACACAGCCTTTTCTCCACTGGTCACATTCTTGAATTGGTCAGAACATTTTTATTTTAAAAATACCAAATATATGTCCGGAACTAGAGGTTTTTCACACAATTTAAACCAACCAAAATTCCACCATGGCCATAATGAAAGTTTGGTTTTCCAGGTTAATTAACCTCAATTCCACATTAATTCAAACCAATTTAAAACTAACCAATGCCGGTTGAAAAAACTTTACAGACACACACACACTTAAAGACAAGTTACAAACCATCCACATGCTTTTAATTTTACCATTCACACTGAAACATCAGAGATTTTTAGTCCAGCATTTCCCCACCTGTGCCCATGCTGTAATGCAGCCACTAAAATTTGTATTGGGTCATCGGCTGCCTTCCTGTGGCTCTGTTTTGCCTCAGCACCCTCGTAACCTGTCTTCCCTCCTTTCGGGAGCCTACAATTCCGGCTCCAGTGTCCCAAATTCCCACAGTTATAACACTCTTGGGATTGTCTCCCTGTGCCCGTCGTGTTCCCAGCGTGTAGGGTGTATAAATCTGCTTTGTCTACGTTGCCAAAATCTAACTTGGAATATTTCTTGACCATTTCTCAGAGTAGGGCCTGGTATAGCTGCTCCGTTTCCTTCGAGCACCATGCAGGTAAGGGTACTTCTGTAAGGTTTAAGATGACTGAAGCTACTGCATAGTGTACCCCCTGGTATTCCATGATGTCACCTCTGACCCGTAGTCGCCCCCATTTGGGCGAGCAGGAGCAAGGCCCCTCTCATCATCCGGTTCCTTCCCAATCGGAACACAAAATAGATAGCCTTGCCCTTGAGAAAAACAGTTCTCTGGCTTGGCAAACATGATCCAGTTCTACAATCCAAATTAAACTTTAAAATTTTAAAATTTCTAAAATCTAAACATAACTCCCAAAAATATTTAAAACACCCTTAAAATCGTACAGTAACACTATGTACATTCGCCACCCGTCTCCGGGTGGCCAGGCTAAATCCTGTTCTGTTCCTTCCTTTTGCAGCCTCTGGGCAGCTTGTATGGCTGGATGTAAGGTGGTCTGTACCGCAGGACCCGGAGAACTGGGGGTTTCCCGAAGTCCCAGATGATCGGGGGAACGGCCCCTCCAGTACTACAGCACATGACCCCATTCTGTGTAGCTGCTGGGTCCATGTCGTTCCCTGTGGGTTCCGCGCAGCCTGAGGCTGCAGGCTGGGGACTCTCAGTTGGTGGCTGGTCCACCACTACCTCTCCCATGAGTCCCTCACCACCGAAGGCTGCTGGCTGGGGGTCCCTGTCTGTAGAACAGTTCACTGTTCCCAATGGTAGTGTGATGGAGAACGACCCAGCCTGTTCGTTCCCTGTGAAACCCACCAGACTGTACGGGACCCCGTTAGATAGAGCGGAGGCGACTGGGTTATCTGCGTATACAATGGTGCTTGAGGCTCCAGTATCGAGCAGATAGGTCTCTGTCACCTTCTCCCCCTCCATCTTAACGCACGGTCCCTTCTATGCATTGTATTCAAGGGGTCACAGGTACACAGGCAGTGCCGTTTCTAGTCATGGGTTGGGATTTGACAGGGCAGATGGGGTTTCCCTCCCCATGGCTGTAGCTACTTTCCCTGGACCGCCCAATATGGACCGGAGCGCGGCCAAGAACTCCTCGAAGTAGGAGGGAGAGTTCTGCACTCCGGGTCCGGGTCCGGCTTTTTGTGCAGCTGCTGGGGGTTCCTTAGCTACGTTATCCTTCCAAGGGTTCCTACAATCCTTTCTCCAATGCCCACTTTTCCCACACCCAAAGCAGTTATGTTTGGTGTCGGAAGAGATACCCCCTTCCTGGTGCCATTCCCCCTTTGCTTGGTGGGGCCTTAACTCATGTACCCTCCCCTTGGGTGGGTTCTCCTCCGTCCCTCGGCCGCTCCTAAAAGCCAGGGTTAGTTGCCTAATCACTGACTCCTCGGTGGCGTTGGGATCCCTAGGATCAAATCACAGCTTGGCTTTGGCCTTCACCCGTGGCAAGCTGTTTGGCACCAGGCTCCGAAACCAGTGGGCCCTCTCATCCCGGGAAAGGGTGTGGGGTTTCCCCTGTCTGTTGCATTGTCAACTCCACTCGGGAGAAGGGACTACCATCGTTGAGGCCCATAGCCTCCAGGATTTCTTCCTGCATGGCTGCAGATGTACTTTGCCCCCTATTGGTGTTTGTGGAGAGAGACTGGTACAATCTACTGTCGAGGGAGAATAGGAGCATTTTTGCCGTTTTGGAGTCGTCGCACTCTTTAATGCCTGCCGCTTGGTCTATTTCCAGAAAGTGAACCGAAGGGTCCCCTTTATGGGTGAGCTTGTCCAGGTGGGCTACCATGGTTCAAAGCTGCTGGGTGCTGTGGGGGATCACGAAGTTACTTTAGACGGGCCCTGCTGCCCCACCGAGAGTGGGCGCACCGTACTTCTGCTGCTGTACCGGGCACATCGGCCCTGGTCCCGGCCCTTGTTGTACTGGTGTCACTCCCACCTCTCCCTGTTGCCAAGCCGAGTCACAACCCGACGCCACAGGTGGTGGTGCACTTTCCCCGTCTGCCCCACAAACTGTTCACCCTCCTGCTGCCTGACTGGGCTAAGCCCCGGGGCCACAGGTACTGGGTGAATGTCCCTCTCCGTTCTTCCCTCCTGCTGCCTGACCGGGCTAAGCCCCAGGGCCACAGGTACTGGGTGAATGTCCCTCTCCGTTCTCCTCTCCTGCTGCCTGACTGGGCTAAGCCCCAGGGCCACAGGTACTGGGTGAATGTCTCTCTCCGTTCTCCCCTCCTGCTGCCTGACTGGGCTAAGCCCCAGGGCCACAGGTACTGGGTGAATGTCCCTCTCCGTTCTCCCCTCCTGCTGCCTGACTGGGCTAAGCCCCGGGGCCACAGGTACTGGGTGAATGTCCCTCTCCGTTCTCCCCTCCTGCTGCCTGACTGGGCTAAGCCCCGGGGCCACAGGTACTGGGTGAATGTCCCTCTCCGTTCTCCCCTCCTGCTGCCTGACTGGTCTAAGCCCCGGGGCCACAGGCACTGGGTGAATGTCCCTCTCCGTTCTCCCCTCCTGCTGCCTGACTGGGCTAAGCCCCGGGGCCACAGGTACTGGGTGAATGTCCCTCTCCGTTCTCCCCTCCTGCTGCCTGACCGGGCTAAGCCCCGGGGCCACAGGTACTGGGTGAATGTCCCTCTCCGTTCTCCCCTCCTGCTGCCTGACCGGGCTAAGCCCCAGGGCCACAGGTACTGGGTGAATGTCCCTCTCCGTTCTCCCCTCCTGCTGCCTGACTGGGCTAAGCCCCGGGGCCACAGGTACTGGGTGAATGTCCCTCTCCGTTCTCCCCTCCTGCTGCCTGACTGGGCTAAGCCCCAGGGCCACAGGTACTGGGTGAATGTCCCTCTCTGTTCTCCCCTCCTGCTGCCTGACTGGGCTAAGCCCCGGGGCCACAGGTACTGGGTGAATGTCCCTCTCCGTTCTCCCCTCCTGCTGCCTGACCGGGCTAAGCCCCAGGGCCACAGGTACTGGGTGAATGTCCCTCTCCGTTCTCCCCTCCTGCTGCCTGACTGGGCTAAGCCCCGGGGCCACAGGTACTGGGTGAATGTCCCTCTCCGTTCTCCCCTCCTGCTGCCTGACTGGGCTAAGCCCCGGGGCCACAGGCACTGGGTGAATGTCCCTCTCCGTTCTCCCCTCCTGCTGCCTGACTGGGCTAAGCCCCGGGGCCACAGGTACTGGGTGAATGTCCCTCTCCGTTCTCCCCTCCTGCTGCCTGACCGGGCTAAGCCCCAGGGCCACAGGTACTGGGTGAATGTCCCTCTCCGTTCTCCCCTCCTGCTGCCTGACTGGGCTAAGCCCCGGGGCCACAGGTACTGGGTGAATGTCCCTCTCCGTTCTCCCCTCCTGATGCCTGACCGGGCTAAGCCCCGGGGCCACAGGTACTGGGTGAATGTCCCTCTCCGTTCTCCCCTCCTGCTGCCTGACTGGGCTAAGCCCCAGGGCCACAGGTACTGGGTGAATGTCCCTCTCTGTTCTCCCCTCCTGCTGCCTGACTGGGCTAAGCCCCGGGGCCACAGGTACTGGGTGAATGTCCCTCTCCGTTCTCCCCTCCTGCTGCCTGACCGGGCTAAGCCCCAGGGCCACAGGTACTGGGTGAATGTCCCTCTCCGTTCTCCCCTCCTGCTGCCTGACCGGGCTAAGCCCCGGGGCCACAGGTACTGGGTGAATGTCCCTCTCCGTTCTCCCCTCCTGCTGCCTGACTGGGCTAAGCCCCGGGGCCACAGGTACTGGGTGAATGTCCCTCTCCGTTCTCCCCTCCTGCTGCCTGACCGGGCTAAGCCCCGGGGCCACAGGTACTGGGTGAATGTCTCTCTCCGTTCTCCCCTCCTGCTGCCTGACCGGGCTAAGCCCCGGGGCCACAGGTACTGGGTGAATGTCTCTCTCCGTTCTCCCCTCCTGCTGCCTGACCGGGCTAAGCCCCGGGGCCACAGGTACTGGGTGAATGTCCCTCTCCGTTCTCCCCTCCTGCTGCCTGACTGGGCTAAGCCCCGGAGCCACAGGTACTGGTCGAACGGTTCCCCCCTGCTTTTCCAGGTCTGCCCGAGGCGTACTCGGGTTTATTAGGCAGAACATGCCTTTGGCCTTTGAAAGAGCAAGGTTCAGTCTCTCAATTTGCTTTTGGCAGGGACCGTGGTTACCAGTCTCGAACCCTCTGCTGCTTGCTACCTTATAAGTGGCCTGTACATCCCTTACCTTCTCCTCCTGCTCTTTAATTATCCTGGTGAGGGGGGTGTTTTCCTCCCGCAACACCAGCTCTTGACCCTTTGCTTCGGTGACCTGGCACTGAAGGTAATCCTGGCAGTTTCTATGTGTTTCCACTAACCGCAGTTTCCCTTGTTTTGCTTGCCTAACTCCTCAAATAATCTCTCCCCCATGATAGCTCTGGCACTCGAGTGTCCCTCGGACTCCCTGAGGCCTGCCTCCAGCGACTCGACTTTCTTGTCCAATTGCTGGACCTGTCGGTGTAGGCAGACTAACCATATTGCTTTCTCCACAGTGCGCTTAAGGTCCTTACTCTAAGTCCATTTGGCTGCAGCGTCCACAGGATACCATGCCCCTGGTCAGCTCCACCTCTCAGGCACCCGATGGCACCAACTTCCACGAGCCTGAAGGAGCAGACTGTACCAATGCACAGTCCCCAGACCCCATCGCCACCAAGGCCATACCCATAGATGTGGGGCCCCCGCCACTGTTTCCCCAACGGAAACAGGCACCAGCCAGGATCCCAAACTAAACGACACTCAGGCCAGCAAGTCAGCAGTTCCCTGTGCACTGCTCGATGACAGTTTCTCAGGGAGCAGCAGCGACCCGGGGCGCAGAGAAAGGACAGGGAGGTCACAGGCATCTGTGAACCGGCCCGACGCTAGGGACCACGGCAACAGCCCCGAGAGCAGGCTAGGCGAGCCAACCAGGTTCCCACTCCCAGCACTGGGCACTGAGTCACAACTAGACTGCAGGGACACAACCCAGCCGCTCTGGAACTAGCTTGTCCTCACGCACTGGTCACTGCATCAACAAGGCACCTAACGTACTTGTCGAACCACAGAACCACAAAAGAAAAATGCAAAACTCACTTTCCTGAACTTGAATGTACATGAAGGCTAGGAGACCCCATCATAATCGATGCGGGGGGGTGGGGTGGGGGTGGGGATCGGGGAGGGGAGGTAGAATGGAGTGGTCAGGGACACACACACACAAACAGCAACCACCAGCATGCTACTGCACCAACTACTCACCCAAGATTGAAGTGACCCACCAAGGGTCAACCAGACAGAGCCCACGTAGAGCTATGCCCAGAGCACAGTCAATGCAGAGGCGATTTGCACTGAAGGCTCAGGGGGGAGTGATGTCTTGTATCCTACATGGCTACTGTTGGACTATCACGAGGTGTGCCACCAGAGGGCACAGCAGTGGGAGACTTGTAGGTTACCTGTACAGGTGTGCCTGGCCTAGTATAAAAGGCAGGCCACCAGGTGTGATCCTCGCTCTGGAGTTAACTAATAAAGGACTAAGGTCACTACAGTTCAAGTATAACACATTGCCTCATGGAGTCATTACTGGAGCATCTAAGGACAATACAAGGGATTTTTGGCTAAGATCAATAACATAGAAAATATCGAAAATAGGTGCAGGAGGTGGCCATTCGGCCCTTCGGGCCTGCAGCGCCATTCAATGAGTTCATGAGTAAAGCCCAGTTTGGAAAGGGAGATTGGATTCTGTTGAGAATTGGACACAGTACTCGAGGTGGGACTGACCAGAACTGGACACAGTACTTGAGGTGGGACTGACCAGAACTGGACACAGTACTTGAGGTGGGACTGACCAGAACTGGACACAGTACTCGAGGTGGGTCTGACCAGAACTGGACACAGTACTCAAGGTGGGACTGACCAGAACTGGACACAGTACTCAAGTTGGGACTGACCAGAACTGGACACATTACTCGAGGTGGGACTGACCAGAACTGGACACAGTACTCGAGGTGGACTGACCAGAACTGGACACAGTACTTGAGGTGGGACTGACCAGAACTGGACACAGTACTCGAGGTGGGTCTGACCAGAACTGGACACAGTACTCAAGTTGGGACTAACCAGAACTGGACACATTACTCGAGGTGGGACTGACCTGAACTGGACACACTGCTCGAGGTGGTCTGACCAGAACTGGACACAGTTATAGGGGGTGGTGTGCGGGGTCAGTTTGCCTTCCCTGACCAGAGCGGTTGCGAGTCGCTCCCACTCCCTGGTTTTATTAATCAGGGTGTGATAAAGTGCAGCAGACAACTGTTTTATACAAAGAAGGTATGGATTTTATTCAAGAAATCAAATAATACAAATATACTCCAGTAAAACTGTAAAATGTTGCAAAAGGTTCTAAACAAAGGGGAATACTTTGTTACAGGTAATAAACACAACAGAAATACCTCCCACCTCCCACTTACTCTCTAGCTAAGTTAGATTCTTGGGCAGCAGGGATAATGCTCACCAGATCCTTCCTTTGACCGTTAGGGCTGTTTCACGGTTTCGGGGTTCTTTGGTTATAGCCGGTTTGCCTTACCATACTCCAGACATGGCAGAAGACCTCTGCTGCGTATTGAAGCCAGTTGGGGCGAGTTCTTTTCTCCGATGTCGCGATGTTTCTTCCTGCGTTTTCTTGCCGTGTGCTCTCGATCTTGTTGTTCCGAAGTGCTTGGTCAGAAAAGTTATTTCTGTGATGGTCAGAATGGAGATCGCTCTCTTGGTACGATAGGCCCTTAATTATACTCGGAGAGCCTGTTTAATCTTCGCACCAAATCTAACGTTTCTTTTGTTTCAGTTTTGCTGCCCAGCTAACTGAAACTTGATTAAGTTTTCATCTGGCATTGATAGACTTTTCTGAGTTGATGAGCTCTTGTCCATTGTGATAGCACTGCTTTTTGTTGCTTCCAGAAGTCTGGCCTGAGCCAGATATTTCTATGCCTGTTGAAAAGGTTTTGGAATATGTATGTGACATTTGGGTCCTCTGGGTGGGGTGGATAATGTTTCTTCCGTGGTCGATTGTTCAAATGTAAATGTCTTCTCGGGGCAGATTTCGGTGGTAAACAGTTCCCAGACAATTTGATTAGCTCCAATGTCCAAACTGGTCTTTTGGAGATTGACCCCACCCCTTCTCTTGCAGACCCAACATTCACCTTTTAAAAATCACAAACTTGGTTAAAATACGTAGATTTCTTCCATAAGCATTTTAGGATCCCAAACTTTCTGTTTGATAGTCCCAAATTGAATTTCCTTTTCAATGAGTCCAAACACTGAGAGGTTTCCATGAATTTTGCAATCCTACACAGTACTCGAGGTGGGACTGACCAGAACTGGACACAGTACTCGAGGTGGGACTGACCAGAAGTGGACACAGTATTCAGGATGGGTCTGAGCAGAACTGGACACAGTACTCGAGGTAGGACTGACCAGAGCCCTGTCGTTTGATTCTGATTTCCTCTGACTTGATTCTCCTGTTTTGGATTAATGGTCAAACATTATTCTGTCTTTGTTGCTACATCTCTGCGTTGGTTGGACATGTTTGGTGTTGAGTTTATTGAGACTTGGAGCCTCTGCTGTTTTGCTTTTTCCATCTCTTTTTGCCCCTCTGATGAACCTTTAACCTTTTTGTATATTTTTCTATTCCACCCGGAGAACTCCTCCCCCTTCCTCTCTGCAGGGTTTGTAACGTTTATTTTTCCTTTTTATACTGGTTTTAATTTGCTTGTTAGTCTATTTTGGGTCTGGTCTGAGTTGATCAGTTTTGGGTCTGTGTTTACTGAGCCCAGCTTGCTGTATTCTGCCTCCAGATTGTAGAACTACAATCTTATTTTTCTGATTATTGTTGTGAACTGTGACTGCAGGCCTGAAGTGTTGGTCTTCAGCCAAAGTGAGTCATCAAAGTGAAACTAACATTGTCATTTACTGCACTGAGTATTTATAAGAACTTCACTTCCTGCTCTGGTTCCTCACTCTCTCCGGCACTGTGTGAATTTGCTTCAGGAGCTGTAGCAATGGAGCTCGGAGCTTTAGAGGCTGAATTAACCTGTGCTGTGTGTCTCCACGTGTACCAGAATCCTGTGGCATTACCCTGTCTGCACAGTTTCTGTATGAAATGTATTGAGGGAGTTTGGACCCAGACAGCAGGCCCAGGAGGGTTTGAGTGTCCTCAATGTCGTCGGAAATTTAACCCCAAGCCCAGTCTGGAGAGAAACTTCACGCTGTGTAATATCGTGGAAAAATACGACAAGTCACAGCTTTCTGCTGATTCAGCCCATGTCATGTGCGATTACTGCATTGACAATCAATCCCCAGCTGTGAAGACGTGTCTTATTTGTTTTTCTTCCTTTTGTTCCATTCACATAAAACGACATCTGCTGAACAAGGCTTTAAATGGACACACCCTAATCGAGCCTGTGACTGACCTTACAGACAGACAGTGTCCTGACCATAAGAAAGTCCTTGAGTTCTTCTGTAAAGATGATGCAGAGTGTGTGTGTGGTTCCTGTATAATAACAGGGAAACATAAATCGCATACACTGCTGAGTCTGGATCAGGCACAAGCTGCAATTAAGGTGAGTGACACAATTCCTGATATTAAATACAGAAACCTAGAAGTTACCTGGAATGCTGATGTCTAGCCAAATTTAATGGCAGGACCTTATTGGGAATTATTTCACTCTGTTTACCATCCGGCAGTCAACCATATTGTGAAGATGAGCTCTGGCAGGCAGGAAATCCTGCGGGACAAGGCAGGAGCTGGGGAATGCTGGGGGCGGTCCTGGTCAATCAAAAATCAGGGCTCTGTGGGTTGGAGGGAGAGGGGGTGGAAAACGGTGATCAGAGCACGGTGGAGAGATTGTGGCGGGAGGGCGAGATTACTGGGGGAGAGATTGATGGGGACAGATTGCTGGGAGAGGGACTGAGGGGGACATAGATTGTTGGGGGTGAGAGATTGCTGGGAGAGAGATTGGTGGTGGGAGAAATTGAGGGAGGAGAGAGATTGTTGGGGAGAGAGATGGTGAAGGAGAGATTGAGGAGGGAGAAAGATGATGAGGGAGAGATTGAGGAGGAGAGAGATTGCCGTGGGGGGAGCTATGGTGAGGGAGAGATTGACGTGCGAGAGAGATGGCAGGCAGGATACCCACCCTCCCTTGCTGCCCCCGCCCCACCAACCCCCCCTCCCGCTCACTGATATTGTGAATGGTTCTCTCTCCTCAGGGACTGTTCACTCCCTTTCAAATCTGCTGTCATCACTCCCTCCTCAAAAAAATCTCACCTTGACCCCCTCGGCCCTTGCAAACTACCGTCCCATCATAGCATCCCTTTCCTCGCCAAAGTTGTTGTACGTGTTGTCGCCTCCCAAATCCGTGCCCATCATTCCAGTAACTCCATGTTTGACCCTCTCCCATCTGGTTTCCGCCTCTGTCACAGCTCTTAAACAGCCCGACTAAAAAGTTCCAAATGACATCCTCTGTGATGATGACCCTGGTGCACTATCCCTCCTCATCCTTCTCCACCTCTCTGCAGCCTTTGACACGGTGTCACACCATCCTCCTCCAATGCCTATCCTCTGTTGTCCAGCTGAGTGGGACTGCCCTCACCTGATTTCAACCTTACCGATCCAGTCATAGCCAAAGGATCTGCTACAATGGCTTCTCTTCCCACTCCCGCACCATTACCTCTGGAGTCCCCCATGGATCTTCACTTGTCCCCTTCCTATTTCTCATCTACATGATGTCCCTTGGCGACATCATCCAAAAATCACAACGTCAGGTTCCACATATACGGTGAGACACCCAGCTCTACCTCACCAAAGCCTCTCTCAACCCCTCCACTGCCTCTGATTGATCACGCTGCTTGCTCAACATCCAGCCCTGAAAGGACCTGGCAGTGGGATCAGAATCGGTAAATGCAAAATGAAATAAAAAGAGGCATGAATTTGTCAGAAAGCATCAACATGCTGATATTAAATATAGGAGCAACAATTTCCCCCTTGGGAGCACAGTATATAAGCAGGCCACCGATGAGGTACCTGCACTCTGGAGTCTTATTAAAGGAGCTAAGATCACACTTGCTCATTGTAGACAGTACTCAGTTTCATCCTTTATTGTGAACGTATCAATTGGTGACAAGGAAACGAACAACCACGTAAAAATGCAAAGAACAGTTGGTATCCTGGAGAACTTCTCAGAAGGGGATGATTGGGAGGCCTTCATAGAGAGACTCGACCAATACTTTGTGCCAACAAGCTGGAATGAGACGAGAACGCTGCCAAAGGAAGGGCGATTCTCCTAACTGTCTGTGGGGCAACAACCTATGGCCTCATGAAGAATCTCCTAGCTCCGGCAAAACCAATAACTAAATCCTATGAAGAATTGGGTACGCTGGTCTGGGAGCACCTAAATCCTAAGGAAAGTGTTTTGATGGCGAGATATCGGTTCGACACGTCAACGGTTGGAGAGCCATGTCGCCGAACTAAGGCACCTTGCAGGACATTGCGAATTTGAGGGATTCATAGAACAAATGCTTAGAGTCTTTTTGTACTGGGCATTGGCCATGAGGCAATCCTTCGCAAACTGTTGACTGTTGAAACTCCGAATCTAAGTAAAGCCATAACGATAGTCCAGGCATTTATGTCCACCAGCGACAACAAACAGATTTCGCAGAGTACTGTGCAAAAAGTAACGTCGTTTTCAAGCAGGAATATACATGGCAGAAGGTACACGCCGGCTGCTGCTGCCCAACCTCAGATGACCCAGAGTTCGCCATCAATCGTTAATGCAAGGCAGTTAACACCTTGTTGGCACTGTGCAGGTGATCATCGGCCCCATCAATACCGCTTCAAGCACTATGCGTGCAACGGTTGCAGAACAATGGGACACCTCCAGCGAATGTGCAGGGAAGCTGCAAACCCTGCAAGCCCTGCAAACCACCACGTTGCAGAGGAAGATTGATCCACTGTGGATCAGGCTGAATTGGAAACCCATACAGGGAAATTGGAGTCTCGTACTGAGGAAGCAGAAGTGTACGGGGTGCACACATTCACCACAAAATGTCCACCAATAATGTTGAAAGTTGAACTGAAAGGAATTCCAGTATTGATGGAACTGGACATGGGTGCGAGTCAGTCCATAATGAGTAAAAAGGCCTTCGACAGGCTGTGGGGCAAAAAGGCACACAGGCCCAAGCTCAGGCCCATTCACACCAAACTAAGGACTTACACCAAGGAGATGTCAAAGTCCTCTATGATGGAGCAGTACACGAACTCCCGCTGTGGATTGTGCCAGGCAATGACCCCACAATATTTGGCAGAAGCTGGCTGGGTAAAATCCGCTGGAACTGGGACGACATCCAAGCGCTTTCGTCTGTCGACGACGCCTCATGTTCCCAGGTTCTGAGCAGATTTCCAGCGTTGTTTGAGCCTGGCATTGGAAGCTTCTCGGAGGCAAAAGTTCAGATCCATTTGGTTCCCGGTACACGACCCATCCACCACAAGGCACAGGCGGTACCGTATATGATGCGTGAGAAAGTGGAAATTGAGCTGGACAGGCTGCAGCGAGAAGGCATCATCGCGCCGGTGGAATTCAACAAGTGGGCTAGTCCGTTTGTCCCGGTACTTAAAGAGGACGGCACGGTCAGAATTTGTGGGGACTATAAAGTAACAATTAACCATTTTTCACTACAGGACCAGTACCCGCTACCCAAGGCAGACGACCTATTTGCGACCCTGGCTGGAGGGAAGACGTTCACCAAACTGGACCTGACCTCGACCTACATGACGTAAGAGCTGGAGGAGTCTTCGAAAGGCTTCATCTGCATCAACATGCACAAAGGTCTGTTCATCTATAACAGATGCCCGTGCGGGATTCGGTCGGCCGCGGCAATCTTCCAACGAAACATGGAGAGCCTGCTAAAGTCAGTTCCTCGCACTGTGGTTTTCCAGGATGACATACTGGTTACAGGTCGGGACACCATTTGAAGAATCTGGAAGAGGTCCTTAGTCGGTTGGATCACGTGGGGCTCAGGTTGAAACGCTCGAAGTGTGCTTTCCTGGTGCAGGAGGTCAAGTTCTTGGGAAGAAGCATCGCAGCAGACAGCATCAGACCCACCGATGCCAAGACGGAGGCCATCAAGAACGCGCCGAGACCACAGAACGTGACGGAGCTACGGTCATTCCTGGGACTCCTTAACTATTTCAGTAATTTCCTACCTGGGTTAAGCACCCTGCTAGAACCCCTACATGCTGCGCATGGGAGACGACTGGGTATGGGGGACTTCACAAGAGGCTGCCTTCAAGAAAGCCAGAAATCTGTTGTGTTCAAACAAACTGCTTGTCCTGTATAACCCTTGTAAAAGATTAGTGCTAGCTTGCGATGCGTCGTCATACGGGGTCGGGTGTGTGTGACAACAGGCTAATGAAGCGGGGATTTTACAACCAGTCGCTTATGCGTCCAGGAGTTTGTCCAAAGTCGAAAGGCCTACAGCATGATTGAAAAAGAGGCTCTGGCATGCGTTTACGGGATAAAGAAAATGCACCAGTACTTATTTGGCCTCAAGTTTGAGCTTGAAACTGAACATAAGCCGCTCACATCGCTGTTCTCTGAGAGCAAAGGGATTAACACCAATGCCTCTGCCCGCATCCAAAGATGGGCGCTCACACTGTCGGCATACAACTATGTAATCCGCCACAGACCGGGCACAGAGAACTGCGCAGATTCTCTCAGTCGGCTGCCATTGCCCACCACCGGGGTGGAAATGGCACAGCCAGTGGACTTGCTCATGGTAGTGGATGCATTCGAAAACAAAAAGTCCCCCATTACGGCCTGCCAGATCAGGATCTGGACCAGCCAGGATCCTTTACTGTCCTTGGTAAAAAAACTGTGTCCCGGCGGAGATGCAGAAGGTGATTAAGCCATTCCACAGGCTCAAAGATGAAATGTCCCTGCAGGCGGATTGTCTGTTGTGGGGCAATTGCGAGGTCTTGCCCAAGAAAGGCAGAGATACGTTCATATGTGAACTGCACAGCACCCACCCAGGCATTGTAATGATGAAAGCCATAGCCAGATCCCATGTATGGTGGCCTGGCATCGACTCAGATTTAGAGTCATGTGTGCGCCAATGCAACACTTGCTCTCAGCTGACTAATGCACCCAGAGAGGCACTGCTAAGTTTGTGGTCGTGGCCATCCAAACTGTGGTCAAGGATCCACGTGGACGATGCGGGCCCATTTCTAGCCAAAATGTTTTTGGTTGTCCTGGACGCTTACTCAAAATGGATTGAATGTGCAATAATGTCTGTAAGCACGTCCATGGCCACTATTGAAAGCCTATGAGCCATATTTGCCATGCACGGCCTGCCTGATGTCCTAGTCAGCAACAATGGGCCGTGTTTCACCAGTGCTGAATTCAAGGAATTCATGACCCGCAATGGGATCAAGCATGTCACATCTGCCCCGTTCAAGCCCGCATCCAACAGCCAGGCTGAACCTGCAGTTCAGACCATCAAGCAAAGCCTGAAACGTGTGTCGGAAAGCTCCCTGCAGACCCGGCTGTCCCGAGTGCTGCTCAGCTACCGCACCAGACCCCACTCACTCACCGGGGTTCCCCCAGGCGAGCTGCTCATGAAAAGGCCGCTAAAAACAAGGCTCTCTCTTGACCACCCTGATCTCCATGATCACGTCGAGGGCAAGCGGCATCAACAAAGTGTGTACCATGACCGCCAAATTTTGTCACGCGATTTTAAGGTCAATGATCTTGTGTTTGTACTCAATTATGGACATGGTCCCAAATGGCTCGCTGGCACGGTCATAACCAAAGAGGGGAGTAGGGTGTTTCAGGTCAAATTGGCCAATGGACTAGCGTACAGAAAACATTTGGACCAAATCAAATTGTGGTTCACCAACAGCTACAAACAACCCGATGAAAACACCACCAACTTTGACCCTCCAACACACACACAAGTGGAACTGACATCATGGTTGACCACGAAGCCGAACTCACCATCCCCAGCAGCCCAGTGAAGAACTAACCAACTCACCCACACCCGCATTTGTACCGAGACGATCGACAAGGGAGCGTAATGCCCCAGATCGGCTCACCTTGTAAATAAGTGTACTATTGACTTCACGGGGAGTGATGTTATGTATTTAACCCCTTGTAACCTGTATTACATACCACCAGAGGGCCTACCTGTTGGAGTCCCAAGGTGTCCCAACATCCCTTGGGAGTACAGTATATAAGCAGGCTACCCACAAGCTACCTGCACTGTGGAGTCTTATTCAAGCAGCTAAGGTCACGCTTGCTTATTGTACACAGTACTCAGTTTCATCCTTTATTGTGAATGTATCAGTAACGATGATACAGGAACAACTCAAAATTAAAAAGAACATCCTCACAGCCAGACACCGGTTCTACACCCACCGGCAGCCTGAAGGCCAAGAAATCGCAAACTATGCTGCAGACCTCAGACGATTGGCTGCACCGTGTGATTTTGGCGAGCACCTCACCGAAGCACTGTGGGACATCTTCGTTCTTGGAATGGGCCACGAGGGCTTTCTCCACAAGCTGCTCTCTGCGGACACCACGGTCACCCTGCAGAAGGCAATTAACATGAGCCAGGCGTTCATGATCTCGGCCTGTGATTCCAAGCGGATGTCTCACCCCCAGGACTCTAACCCGGCAAGTACTGTTAACCAACTGGCGCCTTTTAGAGGCAGGGTTGCTGCAAGCAGTTTCTCTCAAGGAAGAGAGAACAGAACCCCGAGTCCCGCAACCCTGAGTCCGCCACATGGGGCCAATCGGCTAACCCCATGCTGGCACTGTGGAGGAAACCACAGGGCCCACCAGTGCTGCTATAAAGACTATACATGCAAAGGCTGTAACACGAAGGGCCACCTCTAGCGAATGTGCAAGAGAAATCGTACTCACCGAGTCGATGAAAAGTTGGCTGATCATCTGGACTCCAGCGACGATGAAGAGAGAGTCCATGAGGCAGCTCAGCCCCAAGATGAGGTGTATGGAGTGTTTACCTGCACCACCGAGAGTTCCCTGTTGAAAATGGAAGTCGAAATCAACGGTGTTCCAGTCACGATGGAGGTGGACACAGGGGCGAGCTAGTCACTGATGAATCAGGCGGCCTTTGAGAAACTCTGGGACAATCCAGTCGAACGCCCTAAAATGATCCCGATCCAAGTGAAGATCACCTATACAAACGACACCATCCCAGTCGTTGGCAGCGTGGATGTCCAGGTGTCCCATGACGGCACAATACACAAGTGACCTTTGTGGATCATTGCTCGTGATGGTCCAACGCTGTTAGGAAGAATATGGATGAAAAAGATCCGTTGGAGCTGGGAAAACCTCCAACCTCCAACGATCGACGTCCTCCGCGGCCCCGAAGTTGGATCAGCACAGCACCTGAAAAACCAGCCACTCAACCCGACTGCATGGAGACGACCCAGACCGCTCAACCTAACAGCGAGATGATCCAGCCACAACGACCCAACCTCACCTTCCAGGCTCCAGTGGCAGGACTCCGGAGATAGAAAATCGGCGCAGAAAGCAATTTTCCTGCTTCCATGGCAGAACCTGGGGAGAAAAGGATCATCTGAAGTAAAGATGGCGGCGGCTAGACCACGAGGGGCAGCGTTGATGGAGCAACACGTGATGCCGAGCAGCAAACCGGATTGAGGTAAAGATTGCAAGGCCCTCTTAAAGGAGACTGGCAACCCATCACAATTAAAGGGACAGTTCCACTCTTCATACAGCGATGCCGGTGACACATATGTAAGAGATGTAATTGACAAATTCAAGTTTGTAAATGTAACTAACCATGATAAGTCGGGCGATTGTGGTCGGAACCAATGTATTGCGAGAGTAAATGAAGTGATGATGTGCGATGCCGGGATTTACAAGCGTGCCGACAAAACCAAGGGCAACCTCACGTCGGAAGCACCCAGGTCCAGTGGGCAACCCGACCATGTAGCCTGCACCTCCGGGACCAATGTGATGTCCCAGGGAGCGTGGCCACACACAGAGGGAGCATACCAGCTGCAGGGCCAGCGATCAGAAGATGGCAAAGGCACCATTACTGGCACCCTGCCCCTGATCGGCCCTACCTCTCTGGCCACCAGGGGCCAGTACCGGGAGCAAGAGGCTAGCACCCTCCAGCTTTCCCAACGGGACCTGCGATGACCAGGCTCCCACTATCGCTGAAGGGCAGCAAAAAGACACAGCAGCCCTCAACGGAGGACAGGGAGGCCACACACCTGTGGCTCTGCCCACCACTAGGCAACGGCAAAGGCCCCGAGACTCAGCCAGGTGAGCGATCGGAGCCCACCCAGCTGGCAGGGCGCGCAGCACCACCATCAGACAACCTGGGCACAGTCCGGTCACTGTGAAACTAGCATCCTCACCCACCTGCACCCACACAACCCAGGGGCAAGACTGTGATACCACGTATGTACCTTACCTGTAAAATATACTTGTTCCACTACTGCAGAACCCAAACAATGATGTAATTAATCCCATGCCTTTTTTTTGTTCCTTTTTTTCTGTGCGTGTATGTACATGCAGGTGTTGAGCCACACACGTGGTCTATGTATGGGCGGGGGGGGGGGGAATGGATATATGTAGCCAAGGACACACATGGATCATACCCAGAACCCGCTCAACCCCCACTGCAACCTCAAACCGCCCACTGCTGACCATTTCCCAATGTTGTGGCAATAAGGACTTGGGGGTCAACAGGGAGAGAGCCATGCCAAAGCTTAGACAAGGTGCAAGGGTTTTGGGCACTCAAGTCTAAGGCCCGAGCACATACTGCAAAGGCCAGTGGCACAAGGCTTAGGGGAGAGTGATGTTGAGCATGTATAACGTAAGTATATTCCCTGTACATTCAATGTACAGTTACATAAGACTACTGGATGTACCTTCACACTGTATACACTGTGCTTGTACCACCAGAGGGTGCAACTGGTGGAGACCTCGGGGTCCCCTGTACACAACAGGTAACCAGGTATAAAAGGGAGCTCACCATGCTGTATCCTCACTCAAGAGCTGTAATAAATGGACTAAGGTCACCACAGTTCAAGTACAATACCTTGCCTCGTGGAGTCATTACTAGAGTGCTTATAGACACAATAATATACATGTGTGTGTGTTTGTTAAATTGATAGACAGACAGCTAAATGCTATTCATCCAATCGCTCTCTTCGCGATGGTTTATTTTTGACTCACCCCTGAGGCTTTTAATGTCAGATCAATCTTCTTCCATATCAATTTCTCCCTGTGGCCAGCTTAGCATTTGCGATTGTGTTTGTACCTTTGGTCCACTTGTGTTGATCATTCTGTGTGCGCCTGTCTGCTCCACTTTCAGTCTCAGACTGAAATCGCATGTCATTACCGGCCCCAGAATATGTGGTAATGCAAGGACTTCTCACTGAGCTGCAACACTTGTATTGTGATTCTAAATCTGCAGCAGGATGCTGATTAATCTGTCCAATCCATTCTGAAAGGTAAACTCTTCAGTTTCTGCCAGGTTATTGCACAGAGCCCTGGATTGACACCTAGGTTTTGATCACTAGTTACAGGATCACTGGGATCTGGCCGGCCAATCGGTCTCTGCAACTACATGGGTTTTTAGCTGTTGCTGGGCTTAGGACGCCGATTCTGGGTCAGTCTCCACACTAATTTTATTCTGTGAGCAGATTAATTAGGAATATTCGGGGTTAATATTATGACAGTAATTTGTTATTACCTCGAAGATGCCACAATGAAAGTTGCTGAGCCACTTTGATTATTGTGAATAATTTGAAACTGATATTATTGCGATTTAAAGATATAAGAAACATACAGCACTTGGACAATTCCCAGATTGGACTCAGTTTCCACCAACGCATCTTTACACAGAGAAAACACTTGTGTTGTGTTATGGGTGGTGGTGGGGAATTTTTATAATATGGGAGGGGCCTCAGAAGCAAAGAGTTTGACAACACCCCATTCTATGCCTGAAGCTGTGGGATTTCACCTCTCCACCTCTCCGTTAAGACAATCATCAAAACCTACCTCAACAACATTTTGTCACCTGTCCGAAAGTCTCCTCCTTTGGCTTGGTGTCAATTTTTGTCTGATTACGCTCCTGTGAAGCACTTTAGGATGTTTTACGACATTAAAATCTCAATATAAAAGCAGGTTGTGACTTTAAACACTTTCCAATTGCCTTTACAGGAAGAATTGGAGAGAGAAACCGAGAAGCTTCGGGGAGTCCAGCAGAATTGTTCCAGCAAACAGCGAGATTTGGGGAGATCAGAAGCTGAAATAAAGGTCGGGAAAAGTGGAGCTGGATTTAGAAAGGGTTTGTCTCCCCGCTGAGTCAATGAACACATCAGAAACAGGCTTCCAAACCGGGCTGGTTGTGCTGGGGCTGAGTCACTGATTACACGGAGTTCCCGTGTGTTTGATGTGAGGGGAACTGCTTAACTCTACCTGCCCCTCCCAGGGAGTATTATTGCATCACTTAGGTACCTGTGCCTATGGATTTTATACACAGGCCCGCTCGTCCTACCATCCCGATCCATCTCCAGTACCTCACCCAATGAGTGAGTCCAATAATCCGTCCATCATTTTAAATACCTCAATTATGTTCGCTGATGATTGCACAGTGTTCAGGGCCATTCGCAATTCCTCAGATATTCGAGCAGTTCATGCCCGCATGCAGCAAAACCGGAACAACATTCAGGCTTGGGCTGATAAGTGGCAAGTAACATTCGCACCACACAAGTGTCAGGCAATGACTATCTCCAACAAGCGAGAGTCTAACCACTGCTCCTTGATATTCAACAAGATTACCATCACTGAGTCTCCCACCATCAACATCCTGGGGGTTACCATTGACCAGAACCTTAACTGGACCAGCCACATAAATACTGTGGCAGCAAGAGCGGGTCAGAGGCTGGGTATTCTGTGGGAAGTGTCTCACCTCCAGACTCCCCAAAGCCTTTCCACCATCTACAAGGCATAAGTCAGGAGTGTGATGGAATACTCTCCACTTGCTTGGATGAGTGCTGCTCCAACAACACTCAAGAAGCTCGACACCATCGAGGACAAAGCAGCCTGCTTAATCTGAACCCCATCCACCATCTCAAACATTAACTCCCTCCATCATTGATGCACCATGGCTGCAGTGTGTGCCATCTACAAGATGCACTGCAAGAACTCACCAAGGCTTCTTCAGCAGCACCTCCCAAACCCTGACCGTGACCACCTAGTAGGACAAGGGCAGCAAGCGCATGGGAGCACCATCACCTGCAAGTTCCCCTCCAAGTCACACATCATCCTGATTTGGAAATATGTCGCCGTTCCTTCATCATCGTTGGAACTCCCTCCCTAATAACACTGTGGCTGTACCTTCACCACACAGACTGCAGCGGTTCAAGAAGCGGTCACCAGCATCTTCTCAAGGGCAATTAGGGATGGGCAATAAATGCTGACCTTGCCAGCGACACCCACATGCTATGAAGGAGTAAAAAACAAAAAATGCTCTTACATTTAACCTCAAGGCAACACTGGTTAAACTCTGTTTCCTCTCCCAGTAGACACCCCCACTGCCAGTAGACACCCCCACTGCCAGTAGACACCCCCACTGCTTGTCTATCTTTAACGGGCGATCGAGTGGTGATCTAAACAAACTGTCCCGTCCCTGGAAAGTGCCGTGTGCTCAGGGTAACACTGTGTGGAAGGGCCGTTTGTAATGAGAGTTGGTTTGGGTTTCAGACACGAATCAAGGAGCTGAAAGGAAAGCTATCGAAGAGCTTCTCTGAATGGAGGAGACAGCTGGAAGAAGATGAAGAATATGCACTGAAACTGATCGATGAGGAGGGGCTCCGAGCTCTCGCACAGATTAGAAACTGTTCTGAAGCATTAAACAAGAGGATGGAACAGATTACATTAATAGATGGAGAAACCCAGAGTCTGCTACAGAGGGACCCTCTCTCCTTTATTCAGGTACATCTTCAATATAAACAGGGCCATGGCTGGGGAATGGGGCCTTTCTGTGAGGCTGGTGTGAGGGCTGAATTGTTTGAAGATTGTTGGTGGGGCCCAGCATTGGTGCTGCCCCCTCAGCCCTGCCCTCGGAGTGTTGGTGTCCCCTCAGCTCTGCCCTCGGAGTGTTGGTGTCCACTCAGCCCTGCCCTCTGAGTGTTGGTGTCCCCTCAGCCCTGCCCTCAGAGTGTCGGTGCCTCCTCAGCCCTGCCCTCTGAGTGTTGGTGCTCCCTCAGCCCATCCTTCTGAGTGTTGGTGTTCCCTCAGCCCTGCCCTCGGTCGGTGCCCCCTCAGCTCTACCCTCGAAGTGTCGATGCCCCCTCAGCCCTGCCCTCGGAGTGTTGGTGCCCCCTCAGCCCTGCCCTCTGAGTATTGGTGTCCCCTCAGCCCTGCCCTCTGAGTGTTGGTGCCCCCTCAGCCCTGCCCTCTGAGTGTTGGTGCCCCTTCAGCCCGGCCCTTGGAGTATCGGTGCCCCCTCAGCCCTGCCTTCGGAGTGTCGCTGCCCCCTCAGCCCTGCCCTCTGAGTGTTGGTGCCCCCTCAGCCCTACCCTCGGGGTGTCGATGCCCCCTCAGCCCTGCCCTCGGAGTGTTGGTGCCCCCTCAGCCCTGCCCTCGGAGTGTCGGTGCCCTCTCAGCCCTGCCCTCGGAGTGTTGGTGCTGCCCCAGGATGGAGTGCAGTGAAATGTGAGATTATTCCCCATTCCTGTTGTAAAGTCCTGACTCTAATGTACAGACTTACACGAGACACATGCTGAAGTCAAGGTCACTCAGGACCTGCACCTTTAATTCCAGCTATCCAGTGCCGCACTTGCCTGAGACCTCCCTTTATATACCTCAGTGGGACAGGTATGGAGTGTCTCCTGCAAGTGCACCCCTGGTGGTAAGGTATGCTTATCGTTACAGGTCATATCCAGTTAAGTCATGTATAGCATGGTAAGATACAGTTATATACAGTAATGTGAGGTACATGACATCACCCTCCCCAAAGGTCTAATTGCCTTTATAGATTCAGTCTCTCAGGTGGTCTGCGCTCTCGCATGGAGCGTCTTAGTTGTGGTTCAGTTGTTTGCCTTGGTGCCTGTTTTTCGTTCGGTGTGATTGCTGGTATCTCGCCTGGGCTGTCTGTTGCGACTGCCCTTTCCTCAGGTTGTTCCACCTGTCTGTCCACCAGGTGTGATGTGAGTTCCACATTGTAGTCTGCCTCTGGCTCTTCAGTGTTATCAGTGAATCTACTTTTTACTTAGTCTGCATGCCTCCAGCAGGTTTGGCCATTATCCATTTGTCCAACCAGTAGCCTGTTTCCCTCTTTGTCTGTTACTGTCCCTGCAAGCCATTTGGGACCCCGGCCATAGTTCAGCACAAACACTTTATCCCCTATCTCATTCCACCTCCCCCTCGAATTTCGGTCATGGTACTCAGTTAGCTTTTGACGCTTAGCCTCAACAATTTCATGCATGTCTGGGAGGATTAACGAGAGCCTGGTCTTTAAGGTTCGTTTCATCAATAGTTGCGCAGCGGGAACCCCAGTCAACGAATGCGGACGAGATCTGTATGCCAGCAGCAGTCGCGACAGGCGGTTCTGCAGCGTGGGACCTTGGATTCTGAGCATGCCTTGTTTAATGATCTGCACTGCTCGCTCCACCTGGCCATTGGAGGCCGGCTTGAAAGGTGCCGTCTTAACATGATTTATACCGTGGTCAACTATAAAATCGTGAAATTCTGTGCTGTTGAAGCACGGACCATTATCACTGACCAACATGTCAGAAATGCGGTGCGTTGCAAACATGGTTCTAAGGCTCTCCATAGTGGTGGAGGTGGTGCTCGAGTTCAAAATGATGCACTCGATCCATTTTGAAAATGCATCAACGACTACGAGGAACATTTTGCCCATGAATGGGCCCGCATAGTCTACATGCACCCGCGACCACGGTTTGGTGGGCCAGGGCCAGGGGCTTAGGGGGGCCTCACTGGGGGCATTACTGAGTTGGGCACAAATGGTGCACCGACAGACGCAGATCTCCAAGTCCACGTCAATGCCAGGCCACCAGCCGTGGGATCTGGCTATGGCCTTCATAAGGACGATCCCCGGGTGCTCGCGATGGAGCTCCCAGACAAACGCCTCCCTGCTTCGTAAGGGCATAACTACTCGGCTGCCCCATATCAGGCAGTCTGCCTGTAGTGAGAGTTCATGCATGCGCCTATGGAAGGGTTTGACTTCCTCGGGGCAGGCATCGCGAGCCTCTGCCCAGTCACCGATTAAAACGCATCTTTTAACTAGAGATAACGTGGGGTCGCTGGTCATCCAGGCGCTGATTTGGCGAGCCGTCATGGGCGAACCTGTGGATTCAAAGGCATTGATTGTCATGACCATCTCACAGTCCTGTTCATCAGACCCTTCTGTGGTTGCCAGGGGTAGCCTGCTAAGCGCGTCGGCACAGTTATCTGTGCCTGGTCTATGCCTTATCGTGTAGTCATAAGCCGCCAGCATACGTGCCCATCGCTGAATGCGTGCCGAGGCGTTGGCGTTGATTTCCTTGCACTCGGATAGTAGGGACATGAGGGGTTTGTGGTCAGTTTCTAACACAAACTTGGCCCCGAAAAGGTATTGATGCATTTTTTTGACACCGTATATGCATGCGAGCGCCTCCTTCTCAACCATAACGTACCCACGCTCCGCCCGCGAAAGTGACCTGGAGGCATCAGCAACGGGCTACAATTTACCCGCATCATTGACGTGCTGTAAAATGCACCCGACCCCGCATTACACGTAAGGACTAACTTTTTACCTGGGTCAAAAAAGGCTAAAACACTCTTGGAATATAGAATGTTGCGTGCCTCATTGAAGGCGCGTTCTTGGGCGTCCCCCCAAAACCAATCACACCCCTTTCTGAGTAGCACGTGGAGAGGCTCCAGCAGCATGCTCAAGTTCTGCATAAAGTTCCCAAAGTGATTGAGTAGCCCGAGAAAGGCGTGCAGTTCCGAAACATTCCGGGGCCTGGGTGCCAGGCAAATCGCTTCGGTTTTGGATTCGGTTGGGCGGATTCCATCAGCGGCAATCCTTCTGCCCAAAAATTCAACCTCAGGCATGAGAAACAGACACTTGGATTTCTTAACACTTCGGCCTACCTGATCCAATCGACTTCGTACTTCCTCAAGATTGCGGAGGTGAGAGTCGGTGTTCCTGCCCATGATGAGTATGTCATCTTGAAACACGACCGTCCCCGGGATGGACTTGAGCAGACTCTCCATGTTGCGCTGGAATATAGCAGCTGCCGACCTGATGCGAATGGGCATCGATTGTACACAAAAAGGCCTCGATGTGTGTTGATGGTGGTGAGTAGCTTAGACTCTTCGGTCAGTTCTTGCGTCATATACGCAGATGTGAGGTCAAGTTTTGAGAAAAGTTTTCCTCCAGCCAACGTGGCAAATAGGTCCTCCGCTCTGGGCAGCGGGTATTGGTCCTGTAGGGAGACTCTGTTTATGGTAGACTTGTAATCCGCACAGATTCGCACGGATCCATCAGGCTTCATGACGGGGACGATGGGACTTGCCCAGTCGCTGAATTCCACGGGAGAAATTATGCCTTCCCGCAGAAGCCGGTCCAGTTCATTTTCAATCTTTTCCCTCATCACATAAGGCACAGCTCTAGCCTTGTGATGGACCGGTCTGGCATTCTGTGTGATGTAGATTCTAACTTTAGCCCCTTTGAAGGTGCCCACACCTGGCTGAAAGAGATGTTCAAAACGGCTTAGAACTGTTGAGCAGGAGGTCCGTTCCTCTGATGACATGGCGTGAACATCATCCCATTTCCAATTAAGTTCTACTAGCCAGCTTCTCCCCAACAGGGCTGGGAGATCCCCGGAGACAATCCACAGGGAAAGTCGGGGCACCATCCCTTTGTGTGTGACTGAGAGCATGGCGCTGCCAAGGACTGGGACGATTTCTTTAGTATAGGTCCTTAGTTTGGTATTGGTCTTTGTGAGTTTTGGTCTGTTGCTTTTGTGCGGCCACAGCTGTTCAAATTGTTGAACGCTCATGAGGGATTGACTGGCCCCCATATCCAGTTCCATGTTGACGGGTATCCCGTTGAGTAGAACCCTCATCATAATTGGAGGCGTCTTGGTGTAAGAACAGTGGACATTGATCGTGTTAACCCTCTGTACCTCGGCGTCACGTGCACTGTTCTGGTCCGCTTTCTGACCCTTCCAATTTGTATACCAGCCGAGCTGCTGTTTTTCTGCACATGCGAGCCAGATGCCCTGTATAGTTGCAGTTTCCGCAAATGGCATGCTGAAATCGACACACCCTGGTTGAGTGCCTTCCCCCACATCTCCAACACAGACCGTTTCCATTGTTTCCGAAGGATGAGCTGTGTCTGGCTGATCTCCCTTGAGCTTCTCTCAATCTGTTGTTGATTGCTCACATTGTGGGTTGATGAGGTGTGATCGGCCGTTCATGTGGCATTTGATTTCGATGGCTTCTGGCGCCACTGTCTGCTGTTGGAGGCCTGCTCTCCTGCCTTTGTCTGTGTGTAGGGGTAGCTGTTTGTTTCACAATGTGAACCCCTTGTTTCGATGCCTCGTTGGTTGTCGTACCCAAAGTATAGATCAGCCTCGTTTCTTCTTCATCTGCCAAGAACGTCTGTACGACCAGTGCTGCTGCCACTAAAGTCAAGTTCTTAGTCTCTATAAGCTTTCGGAATAGGCCTGCGTGGCCTATTACTTCAATAAAAAATTCTCTCAGTACTTCTCTCCTTAGTTCATCGGGGAACTCACATGAACTAGCCAGCCTCCGAAGTTCCGCCATGAAGTCGGGTAAGCTTTGGCCCACACAGCGTCTGTAGTTGTAGAACCTGTGTTTGGCCATGTGTAGGCTGCTCGCTGGCTTCAGGTGGTCTCTCACCAGCGTGCTCAACTCCTCAAACGACTTGCTTGCTGGTTTCTTGGGTGCCAGCAGGTCTTTCATTAAAGTGTATGTTTTCGAGCCACAGCTGGTCAAGAGATGGGCTCTTCTCTTGTCTGCCTTATCGTCGCCCAGCCAGTCTTTGGTCACAAAGCTTTGCTGGAGCCTTTCTATAAAGTCATCCCAATTGTCTCCAGCATTGTATTTCTCATCTGAGCTGTTGGTAGCCATTCTGTGGATTCTGGGATCCCGTAACTCGTCGCCACTGTTAAGTCCTGACGCTAACGTACTGACTTACACGAGACACATGCTGAAGTCAAGGTCACTCAGGACCTGCACCTTTAATTCCAGCTCTCCAGTGCCGCACTTGCCTGAGACCTCCCTTTATATACCTCAGTCGGACAGGTATGGAGTGTTTCCTGCAAGTGCACCCCTGGTGGTAAGGTATGCTTATTGTTACAGGTCATATCCAGTTACAGTCATGTATAGCATGGTAAGATACAGTTATATACAGTATGTGGGATACATGAAACCTGTGACTGGCCCCACCTACTGTTACACACTGAACTCTTTACTCTCAATCCCAAATTCACCGTTTGTTTCCGTTGGATGTTGGTTTGTTCGTTGACTGATTTGATCTCCTCTCTTTATTCACAGAACTCGAAGCAGCTCCTTTCCAGGTAAGTCCCTCTCCGTCACACAGTACCTGCTGCTGATAGGGAACCTTCACCTGTATCTGGGAGAAGAGTGAAAGTAGAATCACGGCTTGGAAACCTTCCCAGATAAGGAGCTTTCAAATGGTGGGAATATTGAGTGATGTGTAACTGGGGCCTGAGGGGTTCTTGGCTCAGGCAGCCTGTGGGAAATGGCAGTGACATGGGCTGTTCCATCGGTGTGTCGAGCTTCTCAGGAAGCTGTTAGACAGGAAGTGAGAGAGAGAGAAAAATGCAGTAACCTGTATCTAACCGAGGCTTCCTAAAGGCTCCATGTGTGTCAGTGACAGCTTTATTCCATTGGGTCAGTAAGTGCTGTGTGATTGGCTTGTTCTATCAACCAGTCCATGGAGAATGAGGAGAGGGTCAGGTCCCAGTGTCAGGGTGACAGTAAAATGTGTTGTGATTGGCTCATTCTATCCACGAACAGAGAAATGAGTGGGTGCTGAGATGTCCCAGTTATGTCAGTGTCCCTGGACACTCTGACCCCGATATTACCGGGGAGGTAGGGAGGGTGCGGGGGATACCATTAACCTGGGAAGGTCAGGGACGTGGAGACCCTGTCGGTAATTGACGACCTGGCAGGTGGACGGAGCGAAACAAGCGGCAGGAGGCCGCAGCTGGGGATACACCCGTGGGGGCGTTCCCCGTCACTCAGTACAGAGGGAAGCAGAGGCTCCGGGGTGGTGGGAGAGGCCCCAGGGCGGGTGCAGCTGAGGGAGGCCAAAGGCTTCCTTGTGAGGCCTGGGGCTCTCCTGCTCCTCTGGGCCCACAAGCTAAAAGGAGCAGATCTTTAGCACTTACCTTGGCCAGTCGGCTCCTCCCGTCTCGGATCTGCTGCCGGGGAGCCGACAGCACAGGCCTCCCCCTGACCCACACTCACATTTCACCCACCGCCCCCATTATATCCTCAGGCTCACACTTTCCATTGTTCATTAGGCCCCGCCTGCCCTTCGCAGGAGCCTCGTCGATGGCCTGATTTGTGTTTGTTAAAATTGGAATAGCTGGGAATGGGGTCGGGCTGGGGTCATGAAAACATAAGAACTAGGAGCAGGAGTAAGCCATTGGGCCCCTCGAGCCTGCTCCGCCATTCAATAAGTTAATTGCTGATCTGACCTTGGACTCAACTCTACTTCTCTACCCATTCCCCATAACCCTTGCCTCCTTTCTCTTTCAAAAACCTGTTTATCTCCACCTTAAATATATTCAGTGACCCAGCCTCCACAGCTCTCTGAGGTAGAGATTTCTAAAGATTCACAACCCTCTGGGAGACGAAATTCCTCCTAATTTCCGGTTTAAATTTGAGACCCCTTATTCTGAAACTATGCCCCCTAGTTCTAGATTCCCTCATGAGGGGAAACATCCTCTCCGTATATACCCTGTCAAGCCCCCTCAGAATCTTAGATGTTTCAGTAAGATCCCCTCTCATTCTTCTAAACTCCAATAAGTATAGACCCAACCTGCTCAACCTTTCTTCATAAGACTACCCTCTCATCTCAGGAATCTAACTCGTGAACCTTCTCTGAACGACCTCCAAAGCAAGAATATCCCTCCTTAAATAAGGAGACCAAAACTGTACGCTGTACTCCAGGTGTGGTCTCACCAACACCCTGTACAGTTGTCGCAGGACTTCCCTACTTTTATACTTCATCTCCCTTGCAATAAAGGTCAATGTTCCATTTGCCTTCCTATTTACTTGCTGTATCTACATGCTAACATTTTGTGTTTCATGTACAAGGACCCCTCGGTCTCTCAGCATTTTGTAATCTCTTCCCATTTAAATAATAATTTGCTTTTTTACTTCTACCAAAGTGGATAACCTCACATTTTCCCACATCATACTCCATCTGCCAAATTTTGCCCACTCACTTCGCCTATGTATATCTCTATGCAGATTCTTTATGTCCCCCATACCATATGCTTTCCCACCTATCTTTGTATCATCAGCAAATTTGACTACATTACACTCTGTCCTTTCATCCAAGTCATTAATATAGATTGTAAATAGTTGAGGCCCCAGCACTGATCCCTGTGGCACCCCACCAGTTACAATTTGCCAGCCTTAAAATGACCCATTTATCGCGACTCCTTTTTTTCTGTTAGTTAGCCAATATCTATCCATGCTAATAGATTACCCCAACTCCATGGGCTCTTGTGAAGTAACCTTTCATGTGGTACCTGATCAAATGTCTTCCAGAAATTCAAATACACCACATCTACTGCTTTCCCTTTACCCACCCTGCTCGTCACGTCCTCAACAAATTCCAGCAAATTTCTCAAACATGATTTCCCTTTCAGAAAACCATGCTGACTCTGCTTGACTGTATTCTAACTTTCTAAATGTCCTGCTACTACTTCCTTGATAATGGACTCCAGCATTTTCCCAATGACAGATGTTAGGCTAACTGGTCTGTAGTTGCCTGTTTTCTGTCTCCCTCCTTTTTTAAATAAGGGCGTTACATTTACATTTTTCTCGTCCATTGTACCTCTCCAGAATCCAGGGAATTTTGGTAGATTATATTCAATGCAGCCACTATCTCTGCAGCCACTTCTGTCAAGACCCGAGGATGCAGGCCATCAGGTCTAGGGGGCCTGTCCACCTTTAGTCCCATTATTTTGCCGAGTACTTTTTCTCTAGTGATAGTGATTGCTTTTAGCTCCCCTCTCCCAATAGCCCCTTGATTATCAATTATTGGGATGGGTTACTCGATCCCGATGTTTTAACCCCCTACCCTGTCCCACCCGTCGGGGAGCGCGGGGTTAAAATCGAGACATCTGTGAGGGAATACCACCAACCCCAGGTCCCTGGGAGGCTGTTCCTTCTCCTCTCCTCACTTCACATGATTGTAGTGAGTGTGTTCCTGCAGAGAGCGGGGCACAGACTGGAGACCCTCGGGATAATAATAATGATCAATAATGGAAAGATGAGGCTCCAGTACAGAGAAACTGGACTGAACACAGACGGCTTTGAAAATCACAAACTGAGCTGAAGTGTCAGCAAACCAGGATCCCACTGCACGTGTGGAGATCAGTGTGAATGTAGGGAGACGGCAAATCCCGGGATTCTGCCATTTTCAGGATGGGTTGCTGCGGGGTGTCAGTACGAGCATTAGAAGCGGGGCAGCTTGTTGCATTGATCACTCGATCCCCTTTGGGTTTCTGATCTGAAATGTCCCCACTAATAAAAACATTCTCTCCTCTTTCATTCCAGAGTGACGGAGACTCAGAGAGTCACAGACCCAGATGTTCCAGCGCTCACCCTGAACCTGCCCAATATATCGCAACTTATCCAGGAGAGGCTGAATGGATGGGAAAAGTACCACTTAGACATATTGGGAATCATCAGTATGATGGTGTAGCTTTTCTCCAATATAAGGGACTGAGAGCAGGTGGGGTTAGTTGTGTTCAGACAGCTGGGAATATCCCGAACTTTAATATCAGCTCCCTGTGTCTGTGGATCAGGAGCCTGAGATTAATCCTCAGTCCCCAGTGACACCTGCTTTAAACATTCCTCACTGTAATGGGCCAGAGTTTCACCCACCATGGGCCAGGTAGGGGCGGAGTTACACAATGCCAATCATACCACAAATAGTGGGGAACCAAGGGACTAATAAGAGTGAGGAACTTAAAGTAATTAATGTCAGTAGAGAAAAAGTACTTGAGAAACTAATCGAACTAAAAGAGACAAATCCCCTGGACTGATGGCCCATATCCAAGGGTTCTAAAAGAGGTGGCTGCAAAGATAGTGGATGCATTGGTTGTGATCTAGAACGGTCCCAGCAGATTGGAAGGTACAAATATAACTCCTCTATTCAAGAAAGGAGGGAGAGAGAAAACAAGGAATTACAAGCCAGTCAGTCTGACATCAGTCGTCGGGAAAATGCTGGAATCCATTATTAATGAAGTGGTAATGGGGCACTTAGAAAATTATAGTATGATTAGGTGGTTTTATGAAAGGGAAATTGCCGTAAATAAATTTATTAGAGTTTTCTGAGGATGTAACTAGCAGGGTGGATAAAGGGGAACCAGAGGATGTAGTATATTTGGATTTCCAAAACGCATTCAATAAAGTGCCACATAAAAGTTTACAATGCAAGATAAGGACTCATGGGATTGGGGGCAATATATTTGCATGGATAGAGGATTGGTTAATGCACAAAAAAGAGAATGGGATAAACGGGTCATTTTCAAGTTGACAGTCTGTAACTAGTGGGGTGCCGCAAGGATCAGTGCTTGGGCCTCAGCTATTTACAATCTATATTAATGACTTAGATGAAAGGACTAAGTGCAATGTATCTGAATTTAGTGACAATACAAAGGTAGGTGGGAAAATAAGCTGTGAGGAGGAAACAAAGAGCCTGTAAAGGGATACAGACAGGTTAAGTGAGTGGGCAATATCGTGGCAGATGGAGTATAATGTGAGGAAATGTGAGATTATTCACTTTGGTAGGAGTTATAGAAAAACAGAATACTTTTTTAATGCTGAGAAACTATTAAATGTCGGTGTTCAGAGAGATTTAGGTGTCTTTGTTCAGGAAACACAGAAAGTTAGCATACAGGTACAGCAAGCAATTGGGAAGGCAAATGGCACGTTGGCCTTTATTGCAAGTGGGTTGGAGTACAAGAATAAGGAAGTCTTATTACAATTGTACAGGGATTTGGTGAGACCACACCTGGAGTACTGTGCATAGTTGTGGTCTCCTTGTCTGAGAAAGGACATACAACCGGACGGTCTGCACCTGGGCAGGACCAGAACCAATGTCCTAGGGGGAGTGTTTGCTAGTGCTGTTGGGGAGGAGTTAAACTAATATGGCAGGCGAACGGGAACCTATGCAGGGAGGCAGAGGGAAATAAATGGGAGACAGAGGCAAAAGATAGAAAGGAGAATAGTAAAAGTGGAGGCAGAGAAACCCAAGGCAAAAAATAAAAAGGTCCACATTACAGCAAAATTTTAAAAGGGCAAAGTGTGTTAAAAAGACATCCTGAAGGCTCTGTGCCTCAATGCGAGGAGTATTCAGAATAAGGTGGACGAATTAACTGCACAGGTAGCAGTTAATGGATGTGATGTAATTGGCTCCAGGATGACCAAGGCTGGGAACTCAACATCCAGGGGTATTCAACATTTAGGAAGGATAGACAGAAAGGAAAAGGAGGCAGGGTGGCAATACTGGTTAAAGAGGAAATTAATGCAATAGTAAGGAAGGACATTAGCTTGGATGATGTGGAATCGGTATGGGTGGAGCTACGGAATATCAAAGGGCAGAAAACACTGTTGGGAGTTGTGTACAGACCACCAAACAGTAGTAGTGAGGTTGGGGACAGCATCAAACAAGAAATAAGGGATGTGTGCAATAAAGGTACAGCAGTTATCATGGGCAACTTTAATTTACATATAGATTGGGCTAACCAAACTGGTAGCAATGCGGTGGAGGAAGATTTCCTGGAATGTATTAGCGATGGTTTTCTTGACCAATATGTCGAGGAACCAACTAGAGAGCTGGCCATCCTGGACTGGATGATGTGTAATGAGAAGGAACTAATTAGCAATCTTGTTGTGCGAGGCCCCTTGGGGAAGAGTGACCATAATATGATAGAATTCTTTATTAAGATGGAGAGTGACAGTTAATTCAGAAACTAGGGCCCTGAACTTAAGGAAAGGTAACTGCGACAGCATGAGGCGTGAATTGGCTAGAATAGACTTGCAAATGATACTTAAAGGGTTGAAGGTGGATAGACAATGGCAAACATTTATAGATCACATGGATGAACTTCAACAATTGTACATCCCTGTCTGGAGTAAAAATAAAACAGGGAAGGTGGCTCAACCGTGGCTAACAAGGGAAATTAAGGATAGTGTTAGATCCAAGGAAGAGGCATATAAATTGGCCAAAAAAAGCAGCAAACCTGAGGACTGGGAGAAATTTAGAATTCAGCAAAGAAGGACAAAGGGTTTAATTAGGAGGGGGAAAATAGAGTACGATAGGAAGTTTGCCGGGAACATAAAAACTGACTGCAAAAGCTTCTATACTTATGTAAAGAGAAAAAGATTAGTGAAGACAAACATAGGTCCCTTGCAGGTGAATTTATAATGGGAAACAAAGAAATGGCAGACCAATTGAACAAATACTTTGGTTCTGTCTTCACGAAGGAAGACACAAATAACCTTCCAGATGTACGAGGGGACCGAGAGTCTAGAGAGAAGGAGGAACTGAAGGATATCCTTATTAGGCAGGAAATTGTGATGGGGAAATTGATGGGATTGATTGTCTGCATCCCAGAGTACTTAAGCAAGTGGCCCTAGAAATACTGGATGCATTGGTGATCATTTTCCAACAATCTAGCAACTCGGGATCAGTTCCTATGGACTGGAGGGTAGCTAATGCAACACCACTTTTTAAAAAAGGAGGGAAATAGAAAACGGGTAATTATAGACCGGTTAGCCTGATATCAGCAGTGGGGAAAATGTTCGAATTAATTATTAAAGACGAAATAGCAGCGCATTTGTAAAGCAGTGACAGGATTGGTCCAAGTCAGCATGGATTTATGAAAGGGAAATCATGCTTGACAAATCTTCTGGAATTTTTTGAGGATGTAACGAGTAGAGTGGACAAGGGAGAACCAGTGGAAGTGGTGTATTTGGACTTTCAAAAGGCCTTTGACAAGGTCCCACATAAGAGATTGGTGTGCAAAATCAAAGCACATTGTATTGGGGGTAATGTACTGGCGTGGATAGAGAATTAGTTTGCAGACAGGAAGCAGAGAGTCGGGATAACCGGGTCCTTTTCGGAATGGGAGGCAGTGACTAGTGGAGTGCCGCAGGGCTCAGTGCTGGGACCCCAGCTCTTTACAATATACATTAATGATTTGGATGAAGGAATTGAATGTAATATCTCCAAGTTTGCAGATGACACTAAACTGGGTGGCGGTGTGAGCTGTGAGGAGGATGCTAAAAGGCTGCAGGGTGATTTGGACAGGTTAGGTGAGTGGGCAAATGCATGGCAGATGCAGTATAATGTGGATAAATGTGATGTTATCCACTTTGGAGGCAATAACACGAAGGCAGAATATTATCTGAATGGCGGAAGATTAGGAAAAGGGGAGGTGCAACGAGACCTGGGTGTCATGGTTCATCAGTCATTGAAAGTTGACCTGCAGGTACAACAGGCGGTGAAGAAGGCAAATGGCATGTTGACCTTCATAGCTAGGGGATTTGAGTATAGGAGCAGGGAGGTCTTACTGCAATTGTACAGGGCCCTGGTGAGGCCTCACCTGAAATATTGTGTTCAGTATTGGTCTCCTAATCTGAGGAAGGATGTTCTTGCTATTGAGGGAGTGCAGCGAAGGTTCACCAGGCTGATTCCAGGGATGGCTGGACTGACGTATGAGGAGAGACTGGATCAACTGGGCCCTTATACACTGGAGTTTAGAAGGATGCGAGGGGATCTCATAGAAACGTATAAGATTCTATGGGACAGGTTAGATGCGGGAAGAATGTTCCCGATGTTGGGGAAGTCCAGAACCAGGGGTCACAGTCTTAGGATTAGTGGTAGGCCATTGAGGACTGACATGAGGAGAAACTTCTTCACTCAGAGAGATGTTAACCTGTGGAATTCCCTGCTGCAGAGAGTTGTTGATGCCAGTTCATTGGATATATTCAAGAGGGAGTTAGATATGGGCCTTACGGCTAAAGGGATCGAGGGGTATGGAGAGAAAGCAGGAAAGGGGTACTAAGGTGAATGATCAACCATGATCTTATTGAATGGTGGTGCAGGCTCGAAGGGCCGAATGGCCTACTCCTGCACCTATTTTCTCTGTTTCTATGTTTCTATGCCTGAGAGGCGGTGTAACGGAGGTTCACCAGATTGATCCCTGGGATGAGAGGGTTGTCCTATGAGGAGAGATTGAGTAGATTGGGCCGATACTCTCTGGTATTTAGAACAATGAGAGGTGATCTCATTAAAACATATAGGGTCCAAATTTGGTGAAACCCAAGTCCCTCCCGTTTTTCGGCAATCCCCGGGCGGTGCTTACTTTTTTACCATCCGTTGAGGCCGGGTGGGTGGGAGTTTCATCCTGCTTTTCTTGGCGATAGCGGGAACGGAGTGCAGCTGGCGGAGGAGGCTATCGACTCGGGAATCTTCAGCTCCCAAGTAGTGCGCATGTGCAGGCGACTGTCAAGCTCCGCCCCCTTGAGAGGCACCGATGAGATCCAGAGACTGCTGTGGGGGAGGGGGGAGAGATTGCTGTGGGGAGAGGGGGATGGGGGGAGATGGCTGTGGCGGGGAGCAAGATCGCTGTGGGGCGGGGGAGAGAGATCACTGTGGGGAGGGGGAGGGAGAGATCACTGTGGGGGGGGGAGAGATCGCTGTGGGGAGACAGAGGGGGGGAGAGATCGCTGTGGGGGAGGAGGGGGAGAGATCGCTGTGGGGAGAGAGGGGGGGGAGATCGCTGTGGGGGGGAAGAGATCGCTGTGGGGGGGAGAGATCACTGTAGGGGGAGAGAGATCACTGTGGGGGGGAGGGATCACTGTGGGGGGGAGAGAGATCACTGTGGGGGGAGAGAGATTACTGTGGGGGGGGAGGGATCACTGTGGGGGGGAGAGAGATCACTGTGGGGGGATGGGGGGAGAGATCACTGTGAGGGGGGGAGAGATCACTGTCAGAGGGGAGAGATCACTGTGGGGGGGAGAGATCACTGTGCAGGGGGGAGAGATCACTGTGGGGGGGAGAGATCACTGTGGGGGAAGGGGAGTGTCATGTATTCAACCAGCATTGTAACCCATGTATAAACTGACCTAAGTTGTACACCGTGAGAACACTGACCACTAGGTGGGAGACACTCCTAACCTGGACCTTCAGGTATAAAAGGGGAAGCTCCATCCACCTTCATCACTTGAGTGCTAAGGAATAAAGGACAGGTCACAGACTGACCTTCTCTCAAGCATGGGCCTCGTGTGCATTTATACTGTGTAGTAAGGACGTATCAAATGGCGACAAGAAACTGGGATTTAAACCACGCGAGCATGGCCACTAGCAGAACAGACAAGAGGTACTGTGTTAAGGAATGGTTGGGACAGAGATTCAACATTGTTAAAGCAGCACACAGTTCTCCAGGCAGACAAGGGCAGTCAGGCATGCCCCAACATGTAGTCGAACCCAGAGGGGGAGTTCGACAGAGATAATGGCAAGCTGAACAGTGATTCACGCCATTGCAAGGGACAATGCGGCCAGTAATGGGGCCATCAACACCTGTTAATGGTGCACTCAAGGACAATAACAGGGGCAGTCAGGGACGATCGACTGGCAAGGGACCTTTTGTTTCAAACCGCAACTCATGCTGGAGGCGTGGAGGCATACATTCAGCCGGAGTTTGCAGAGATGAGCAAAATACCTGCAGAAATTGCAGAAATGGACACGGGGGGAAATCGCTGGAAGCTGAAGTTCAGCGAGTTCATGTGGAGCACGTATACAGTTCATACACCAGGACGCCACCGATAATGATGAAAGTGCTCCTCAATGGCATCCCGGTATCAATGGAGTTAGACACGGGTGCCAGCCAGTCCCTGATGGGTATCAAACAGTTCGAAAAGTTGTGGGCATCCAAGGCCAGTAGGCCAAAATTATCGCCGATTGACGCACAGCTACGGACTTACACAAAGCAGATCATTTCGGTGCTAGGCAGCACCACGGTAGTCGTGACCCACAAAGATTCGGAGAACAGGTTGCCACTCTGGATTGTCCCAGGGGACGGTCCCGCACTACTGGGGAGGAGTTGGCTTGCTGTCATGAACTGGAAATGGGGCGATGTCAATGCAATTTCCTCTGTGGAGCGAGTATCATGCTCACAGATCCTGGACAAATTTGACTCATTATTTCATCCCGGCATTGGCAATTTCATGGGGGCCAAGGTAGTGATTAACAAAAACCCGGACGCCAGACCAGTACACCACAAGGCCAGAGCGGTGCCGTACGTGATGCAGGAAAAGATAGAAGGCGAATTGGACCGCCTGTTGAGGGAAGGCATCATCTTGCCAGTCGAATTCAGTGACTGGGCGAGCCCGATTGTTCCGGTGCTCAAGGCGGATGGGTCGGTCAGGATATGTGGTGATTACAAGGCCACCATCAATCGGGTATCACTCCAAGACCAGTACCCGCTACCAAGAGCGGAGGACCTCTTTGCGACGCTATCCGGTGGCAAACTTTTTTCAAAATTGGACCTGACCTCAGCTCACATGACCCAGGAGCTGGCGAGTGAGTCGAAGAAGCTGACCACCATCACGACACACAAGGGGTTGTTTGAGTACAACAGATGTCCGTTCGGGATTCGCTCGGCCGCCGCGATCTTCCAACGAAATATGGAAAGCCTCCTCAAGTCGATTCCAGGGACGGTGGTTTTTCAGGATGACATCCTCATTACGGGTTACGATACTGAAGAACACCTCCACAACCTGGAGGAGGTGCTACGCAGACTGAACCGGGTAGGTCTGCGACTGAAAAAGGCGAAGTGCGTCTTCCAAGCTCCAGAGGTAGAATTCCTGGGGATGAGGGTAGCAGCAGATGGGATCAGCCCGACTGCATCCAAGATGGAAGCGATCCAGAGAGCACCCAGACCCCGTAACACGACGGAGCTGCGTTCGTTCCTGTGGCTCCTGAACTATTTTGGTAACTTTCTTCCCAAATTGAGCACGCTGCTAGAGCCGCTACACGTGCTCCTACGCAAAGGTCGTGAATGGGTTTGGGGGGACAGCCAGGAAAGGGCTTTTAATAGAGCACGCAATTTGTTATGTTCCAACAATCTGTTAACGCTATATGACCCATGTAAGAAACTTGTGTTAACGTGCGATGCGTCGTCCTATGGTGTCGGGTGTGTGCTGCAGCATGTCAATGCCAAGGGTCAGTTACAGCCGGTAGCTTATGCCTCCAGGAGTCTGTCCCAGGCAGAAAGGGGCTACGGGATGGTAGAAAAGGAGGCGTTCGCATGTGTATATGCGGTAAAGAAAATGCACCAGTACCTGATTGGCAGGAAATTTGAGCTGGAGACAGATCACAAACCCCTAACGTCCCTTTTGGCCGACAACAAGGCCATAAATGCAAACGCATCGGCCCGCATACAGAGGTGGGCATTCACGTTAGCTGCCTATGACTGCACAATTCGGCACAGACCGGGCACCGAAAACTGCGCCGATGCACTCAGCAGGCTCCCACTAGCCACCACTGAGCGGGCGACCGAGCATGGTGCTGAGATGGTCATGGCTGTTGAAGCTTTCGGAAGCGAAGGCTCACCCGTGACAGCCTGTCAGATTAAAGTCTGGACAAATAGAAACCTGCTATTGTCTCTAGTCAAGAAATGTGTCCTGAATGGGGACTGGGCAGCCACGTACAGGGCATGCCCTGAGGAATTTAAACCATTTCACAGGCGCAGGGATGGACTCTCGATTCAGGCCGATTGCCTACTGTGGGGAAACCGCGTAGTCATATCCCAGATGGGCAGAGAGGTGTTCATCAGAGAACTCCACAATGGGCACCCGGGCATTGTCACGATGAAGGCAATTGCCAGGTCACACGTTTGGTGGCCAGGGATAGACACAGATCTGGAACTTCGTGTTCGCAGGTGCAACACGTGTGCCCAGCTGGGCCATGCGCCCAGGGAAGCCCCCCTTAGCCCCTGGCCATGGCCCCGCCAAGCCTTGGTCACGCATCCATATGGACTACGCAGGTCCTTTCATGGGGAAAATGTTTTTGGTTGTAGTAGACGCCTACTCCAAATGGATCGAGTGTGACATTTTAAATTTAAGCACATCCTCTGCCACGGTAGAAAGTCTACGGGCAATGTTTGCCGCCCACGGTCTACCGGACATCTTGGTCAGCGACAATGGCCCGTGCTTCACAAGCACTGAATTCCAGGACTTCATGGCAGGCAATGGAATTAACCATGTTAGAACGGCACCGTTCAAGCCGGCCTCAAACGGCCAGGCAGAACGAGCAGTGCAGATAATCAAACAGGGGATGCTCAGAATCCAAGGGGGTTCCGTACAAACCCGCTTATCACGCCTCCTGTTGGCCTACAGATCCCGACCACACTCGCTCACAGGGGTTCCAGCCGCAGAGCTACTAATGAAAAGGACGCTCAAAACCCGATTATCCCTTATACACCCCACCATGAAAGAAATTGTCGATAGCATGCGCCAGTCACAATATGACTACCATGACAGGAATGCGAGGGCGCGATGTATTGATGTAAATGATCCTGTTTTTGTCCTCAACTACGCTGCAGGGCCCAAATGGCTCGCAGGCACTGTGGTTGCCAAAGAGGGAAATAGGATTCTGGTAGTTAAACTTACCAATGGACAAATCTGCCGCAAACATGTGGATCAAACAAAAAGGAGGTTCAGCAACCCCATAGAAGAAGCAGAGGAAGAACATGATATAGAGTACACTCCACCACAGGAGACCGAACACCGGAACCAAAGGGAGGAGAGCCCAGTCACTGTGGGCAGTCCGGACAGGCCTGAGGCACTGCAAACAGCAGACACTCAGGCCAGCGCCCAACAACTGGAGCCCCAACTCAGGCGCTCTACAAGGGAGCGTAAACTACCAGAGAGACTCAACCTGTGATCCCAATTTGGGGGGAAGGTGATGTCATGTATTCAACCAGCATTGTAACCCATGTATAAACTGACCTAAGTTGTACACCATGAGAACACTGACCACTAGTTGGGAGACACTCCTAACCTGGACCTACAGGTATAAAAGGGGAAGCTCCACCCACCTTCATCACTTGAGTGCTAAGGAATAAAGGACAGGTCACAGACTGACCTTCTCTCAAGCATGGGCCTCGTGTGCATTTATACTGTGTAGTAAGGACGTATCAGGGAGATCACTGGGGGGCGGGGGAGAGATCGCTATGGGGCGGGGGGGAGAGATCACTGTGGGGGGGAGAGATCACTGGGGGGCGGGGGGGAGATCACAGTGGGGGGGGGAGAGATCGCTGTGGCGGGGGGGGAGATCACTGTGTGGGGGGGGAGAGATCACTGTGGGGGGGTGAGATCACTGTGCGGGGGAGAGATCACTGTGGGGGGGAGAGATCACTGTGGGGGAAGGGGAGATCACTGGGGGGTGGGGGGAGATCACTGTGAGGGGAGAGATCACTGTGGGGGGGAGAGATCACTGGGGGGTTGGGGGAGATCACTGGGGGGGGGGATCACTGTGGGGGGGAGAGAGATCGCTGTGGGGCGGAGGGGAGAGAGCACTGTGGGGGAGGGGGGAGAGATCACTGTGGGGGAGGGGGGAGAGATCGCTGTGGGGGGGAGAGAGATCGCTGTGGGGGAGAGAGATCGCTGTGTGGTGGGGGAGAGATCACTGTGAGGTGGGGAGAGAGATCGCTGTGTGGTGGGGGAGAGATCACTGTGGGGGGGATCACTGTGGGGGGGATCACTGTGGGGGGGAGAGATCACTGTGGGGGGGGAGGGGAGAGAGCACTGTGGGGGAGGGGGGAGAGATCACTGTGGGGGAGGGGGGAGAGATAGCTGTGGGGGACGGGGGAGAGATCGCTGTGGGGGAGAGAGAGATCGCTGTGGGGGAGGGGAGAGAGATCGCTGTGGGGGAGAGAGAGATCGCTGTGGCGGGGGGGGGAGAGATCACTGTGTGGTGGGGGAGAGATCACTGTGAGGTGGGGAGAGAGATCGCTGTGGGGGGAGAGAGATCGCTGTGGGGGGGGGAGAGATCACTGTGGTGGAAGGGGAGATCACTGGGGGGGTGGGGAGATCACTGTGAGGGGGGGAGAGATCACTGTGGGGGGGGGGAGATCACTGGAGGGCGGGGGGGGAGATCACTGTGGTGGGGGGAGAGATCACTGTGGGGGGGAGAGATCACTGGGGGGCGGGGGGGAGATCACTGTGGGGGGGAGGGGAGAGATCGCTGTGGGGGGGGAAATCACTGTGGCGGAGGGGGGAGAGATCACTGTGGGGGAGGGGGGAGAGATCACTGTTGGGGGGAGAGATCACTGTGGGGGAGGGGGAGAGATCGCTGTGGGGGGAGAGGAGAGAGCACTGTGGGGGAGGGGGGAGAGATCGCTGCGGGGGAGGGGAGAGATCGCTGTGGTGGGAGGGGAGAGAGCGCTGTGTGTGGGAGAGAGATCATTGTGTGGGGGGAGAGATCACTGTGGGGGGAGAGGAGAGAGCACTGTGGGGGAGGGGGGAGAGATCGCTGCGGGGGAGGGGAGAGATCGCTGTGGTGGGAGGGGAGAGAGCGCTGTGTGTGGGAGAGAGATCATTGTGTGGGGGGAGAGATCACTGTGGGGGGAGAGGAGAGAGCACTGTGGGGGAGGGGGGAGAGATCGCTGCGGGGGAGGGGAGAGATCGCTGTGGTGGGAGGGGAGAGAGCGCTGTGTGGGGGAGAGAGATCACTGTGTGGGGCGAGAAGATCACTGTGGGGGGAGGGGAGGGAGCGCTGTGGGGGAGGGGGGAGAGATCGCTGTGGGGGGGGAGAGATCACTGGGGGGCGGGGGGGAGATCACTGTGGGGGGGAGGGGAGAGATCGCTGTGGGGGGGGAAATCACTGTGGGGGAGGGGGGAGAGATCACTGTGGGGGAGGGGGGAGAGATCACTGTTGGGGGGAGAGATCACTGTGGGGGAGGGGGAGAGATCGCTGTGGGGGGAGAGGAGAGACACTGTGGGGGAGGGGGGAGAGATCGCTGCGGGGGAGGGGAGAGATCGCTGTGGTGGGAGGGGAGAGAGCGCTGTGTGGGGGAGAGAGATCACTGTGTGGGGCGAGAAGATCACTGTGGGGGGAGGGGAGGGAGCGCTGTGGGGGAGGGGGGAGAGATCGCTGTGGGGGAGGGGGAGAGATTGCTGTGGGGGAGGGGGGAGAGATCGCTGTGGTGGGAGGGGAGAGAGCGCTGTGGGGGGAGAGAGATCACTGTGGGGGGAGGGGAGAGATCACTGTGGGGGGAGGGGAGAGAGCGCTGTGGGGGGGAGAGAGATCACTGTGGGGGGAGGGGAGAGATCACTGTGGGGGGAGGCGAGAGAGCGCTGTGGGGGGGAGAGAGATCACTGTGGGGGGAGGGGAGAGATCACTGTGGGGGGAGGGGAGAGAGCGCTGTGGGGGGGAGAGAGATGACTGTGGGGGGAGGGGAGAGATCACTGTGGGGGGAGGGGAGAGAGCGCTGTGGGGGGAGAGAGATCACTGTCGGGGGGGAGAGATCGCTGGGTGGGGGGAGATCGCTGTGGGGGGGAGAGATCACTGTCGGGGGGGAGAGATCGCTGGGTGGGGGGAGATCGCTGTGGGGGGGAGAGATCACTGTCGGGGGGGAGAGATCGCTGGGTGGGGGGAGATCGCTGTGGGGGGCAGAGATCGCTGTCGGGGGGGAGAGATCGCTGTGGGGGAGGAGAGATCACTGTGGCGGAGGGGGGAGAGATCACTGTGGGGGAGGGGGGAGAGATCACTGTGGGGGAGGGGGGAGAGATCACTGTGGGGGAGGGGGGAGAGATCACTGTGGGGGAGGGGGGAGAGATCACTGTGGGGGAGGGGGGAGAGATCACTGTGGGGGAGGGAGGAGAGATCACTGTGGCGGAGGGGGGAGAGATCACTGTGGGGGAGGGGGGAGAGATCACTGTGGGGGAGGGGGGAGAGATCACTGTGGGGGAGGGGGGAGAGATCACTGTGGGGGGAGACGAGAGAGCGCTGTGGGTGAGGGGGGAGAGATGACTGTGGGGGGAGGGGAGAGAGCGCTGTGGTGGGGGCAGATCACTGTGCGGAGGGAGATCGCTGTTGGGGGGGAGAGATCGCTGTGGCGGGGAGAGATCGCTGGGTGGGGGGAGATCGCTGTGGGGGGGGGGAGAGAGATCACTGTGGCGGCGGGGGCGGGAAAGAGATCGCTGTCGGGGGTGAAGAGATCGCTGTGAGGAGGTAGAGACACTGGGGGCTGAGAGAGACTGGGGGGTGAGTGAGACTGCGGGGGAGGAGAGCTTGGAGAGGTGGGGAGACTGTGGGGAGGAGAGACTGTAGCAGGTGGGGGGGAGAGAGAGACTGGGAGGGGTGAGAGAGACTAAAATGCGTGAGACTAGTGAGTGAGAGAGACTAAAGGAGTAAATAAGGCTTTATTAAACCATTTGTATGATTGCCTAACATTAGAAAATACTACATTCCATTAAAAAATATATCAAACTATGGAGAACGATACAGATCTGTGTAATATCAAACAAACCTGTCAGATCTGTGTCCATACGCCCACTAGACCTGCTTTTTCAGGACGGGATTAAGGTTCGGTGGTAAACGGATCTTCATGATGAAACTTCCATTTTGGGCGGTAATATATGGGCGGATTGTATCAAATACCGCGACGCGGTAATAACTGGAATTTAACACCGGGCGGTATCTGGGTGGTAAATGTGTTTTTTTAGACGAAACTTCTATTTCTAGCTGGTAATTGGGCGGTAGTGGGCATTAATGGGATGTAAGTTGTTGAATTTCGGGCCTATAGGATTCAGCGGGGGAATTGATTGGGTAGATGCTGAGAGGTTGTTTCCCCTGGCTGGAGAGTCTAGAACTAGGGGGCAAAGTCTCAGGATAAGGGGTCAGCCATTTAAATCTGAGATGATGAGGAATTTCTTCACTCCGAGGGTTGTGAATCTTTGGAATTCTCTACCCTAAAGGGCTGTGGATGCTGAATCATTGAGTATATTCAAGGCTGAGATAGATTCAAGTGGAATCAAGGGATATGGATGTCATGTATTCAACTGTCATTGTAACCCATGTATAAGCTGACCTAAGTTGTTCACCTTGAGAACATTGACCACAGGGGACGAACTTGTGGGAGACACTCCTAACCTGGACTTTCCGGTATAAAAGGGGAAACTCCACCCACCGTCTGTCTCTTGAGGTCTTGGTAATAAAGGTAACTGGTCACAGAGTGATCTTCTCTCAAGTATGGGCTTCGTGTGCATTTATACTGTATAGTAAGGACATATTAATGGGGACTGGGCGGGAAAGTGCAGTTGAGATCGACGATTAGCCATGATCTTATTGAAGGCGCGAAGGCCCATATGGCCTACTCCTGCTCCTAATTCTTATGTTCTTATGTTTAATATGGGGAAGTCCAGAACCAGGGGTCACAGTCTAAGGATAAGGGGTAAGCCATTTAGGACCAAGATGCGGAGAAACTTCTTCACCCAGAGAGTGGTGAACCTGTGGAATTCTCCACCACAGAAAGTTGTTGAGGCCAATTCACTAAATATAATCAAAAAGGAGTTAGATGTAGTCCTTAGTACTAGGGGGATCAAGGGGTATGGCGAGAAAGCAGAAATGGGGTACTGAAGTTGCACGTTCAGCCATGAACTCATTGAATGGCGGTGCAGGCTCGAAGGGCCAAATGGCCTACTCCTGCACCTATTTTCTATGTTTCTATGTTAATCAGAGTATCTCTTAAAGGGACACCGTTCCTCACAGGGCTGTCAGTAGTATTAAAGAGGTAAGTTAAAAAAAAAGGACGACTTGCATTTATATAGCGCCTTTCACAACCTCAGGACGTCCCAAAGTGCTTTACAGACAATGAAGTCCTATTTTTAAAGGATAGTCACTGTTGTAATGCAGGAATATATAAGTATGGAATATATAACCCCCCCCCCCATCGAGTAATATGAAGGAGGCGGGACCTCGCTGTGTCACAATTCCCAAGCACCGGGTGCGTTGTTTACAGGGCCAGCTTCCACCAAATACAGGGGCCATCGACTGTAAGTCCTCCCCCACACATTACAGCCAGTGCTGATATTGTGGGGTTGTAACTGTGAGGATGTGGGATGTGTTGTGTGCTGGTGAATCCCTGCATTGTGTCTGGGAGAACGTGTGTACAGTGCCAGGGCTTGTGTGATTGAACTAACTGCGACTGTGTGTCTGACTGCAGTGTTAGCCCTGAGAGTACAGCACTGGGACCCACACACTGCTAGTGAACAGGGATACTGATCGAAGGTCATTGATTTAACATGGGAAGAAACCAGTCTCACAGGTAATATGGTGCTGACATTGTGTGGGAAATACTGACACTCGAACCCTGCAGCTGTCAATCATTGATCTGAGTGGAATAACCCTGTCTGACCAATCTCTTCTCTCCTCTCTAGGGCAAAGGTCACCGATGGGCCTGGATCCAAAGACAGCAAACTGGGACTTGGTTCTGTCTGATGATCTGAGATCAGTAACTTGGACTGGACAGGAACAGCCCTACCCACCTCACCCAGAGAGGTTTAAAGACCATCCCCAAGTCCTCTGCTCCCAGAGCTTCTCCTCAGGATCCCATTCCTGGGATGTGGAGACTGATGGGAATGACTGGGGATTAGGGATTGTGTGTGGGAGTGTAGAGAGGGAGGGGGGAGGGTCTTTCCTTTGGGGCAGCAGTAAATCCTGGTGTTTATATTATGGTGGTATTTTTGATGTTATTTATCTCTGGGCCCAGCACAATTCCCAGGACACTCGCCTCCAACGGATCCATTCTACGAGCAGGATCCGAGTTCAGTTGGACTACGAGGCTGGGACTGTGTCATTTCACGAGGTTACTGACTCACTGACACATTTACACACATTTCAAACCACATTTACTGAACCCGTGTTTCCAGCATTTTATTGTGGAAACAAATCCCTAAAACTATTAAATTAATCCTGATATCGGAGACTCGGTGATGTCACCCGGTTCGCGAATTGGATGATGTCATTTCTGGTTTTGGATGGACCTCTTAAATGGATCATTTCCGGGTTGGAGTCTCGAATGGTGACATTTCTTGGTTCCCTCTGATGATGTAATGTCCAGGTATGTCCCTCTGATTATATCATTTCCTGGTCCCCCTGATGATGTCACTTCCTGGTCTGGGGCTCTGATGATGTCATTTCTGGGTCTGCCCTCTGTTGATGTCACATACAGGCCTGCCCCTCAATGATGACATTTCCCGGTATGCCCCTGTGATGATGTCATGTCTGGGTCTCCCACTCTGACCCTGTCATGTCTGAATCTCCACCTCTGATGATGTCATGTCGGGTCTCCTCAGTCTAATGATGTCAGGAGCTCGGTGCCCAGCTGTTTTTAAGGACCCGTGGGGTCTTTGTGCTTTTCTCTGTAAGGGTCTGTCGAACACTAAAAACAGCTGCTTTTGGTCAGTTTGCAAGAATTCTTCGAATTACAATTGATTGTCCACTTCCATTGTAGAATTTTACTACTTTAATTGTATAATTGTAGTGGTTTTAATCTCAGTAGTGAATTGTAGTAGTGACAGGCACATCATCGTCATCATCACAGGCAGTCCCTCGAATCGAGGATGACTTGCTTCCACGTCAAAAAGTTCACAGGTGTTTCAATGATGGACCTAAATTCCAGGTCCCGAATTACATCTTGAAGGGTGGAAGATGCCTGTGCTTGGATTTTTTTCACGTGTGGTGACCGGTGCACACCAGGCATCACACGGGCTTGACAAAACTAGGTCTTGGTCTAGTAGCAAGGATTAACCAAGACGGCTGGAGACCAGCTCTGCTGCATGGACCTAGTGTGCACACATATTGCAGTGTGAGTTGGCCCGTGCTGCTCCTGGTCTCTCGCCTCTCCTGGGCCCCGAACTCACGCCTCTCCTGGGCCCCGATCACGTCCCTCTACAATCTCTCGCTGCTTCTTCGCCCCGACCTCACCGCTCCTGCTGTACCTGCCCGCACTCCAATCACCGACCTGGACCTTGATGACGTCCCTTTTCACTGCCGTTGCTCTCCTGCTCCAGCACATGCTGCTCCCTGGAGTGGTACGCCGCCACCTGCTCCTTCTGCTCCCCGGCCTGTTCCAATGGTGCTCGCAGGCTGGGGGCCGCACAGACTGCTGGGCCAGGCCGCCATGCTGCTCCTTCCGCTCACTGTATTAATCTCAGTAGTGAATCGTATTAGTGACAAGCACGACTGCATTAATCTCAGTAGTGAATTGTAATTGTAGTAGTGATAGGCATGACTGCATTAATCTCAGTAATGAATTGTAATAGTGATAGGCACGACTGCATTAATATCAGTAGTGAATTGTAATAGTGATAGGCACAACTGCATTAATATCAGTAGTGAATTGTAATAGTGATAGGCATGACTGCATTAATCTCAGTAGTGAATTGTAATAGTGATAGGCACAACTGCATTAATATCAGTAGTGAATTGTAATAGTGATAGGCATGACTGCATTAATCTCAGTAGTGAATTGTAATAGTGATAGGCATGACTGCATTAATCTCAGTAGTGAATTGTAATAGTGATAGGCATGACTGCACAAATCTCAGTAGTGAATTGTAATAGTGATAGGCATGACTGCATTAATCTCAGTAGTGAATTGTAATAGTGATAGGCACGACTGCATTAATATCAGTAGTGAATTGTAGTGGTGATAGGCATGACTGCATTAATCTCAGTAGTGAATTGTAATAGTGATAGGCACGACTGCATTAATATCAGTAGTGAATTGTAATAGTGATAGGCACGACTGCATTAATCTCAGTAGTGAATTGTAATAGTGATAGGCACGACTGCATTAATATCAGTCGTGAATTGTAATAGTGATAGGCACGGCTGCATTAATCTCAGTCGTGAATTGTAATAGTGATAGGCACGGCTGCATTAATCTCAGTCGTGAATTGTAGTGGTGATAGGCACGACTGCATTAATCTCAGTAGTGAATTGTAATAGTGAAAGGCACGACTGCATTAATATCAGTAGTGAATTGTAATAGTGATAGGCACGACTGCATTAATCTCAGTAGTGAATTGTAATAGTGATAGGCACGACTGCATTAATATCAGTCGTGAATTGTAATAGTGATAGGCACGGCTGCATTAATCTCAGTCGTGAATTGTAATAGTGATAGGCACGGCTGCATTAATCTCAGTCGTGAATTGTAGTGGTGATAGGCACGACTGCATTAATCTCAGTAGTGAATTGTAATAGTGAAAGGCACGACTGCATTAATCTCAGTAGTGAATTGTAATAGTGATATGCATGACTGCATTAATATCAGTAGTGAATTGTAATAGTGATAGGCACTACTGTATTAATCTCAGTAGTGAATTGTAATAGTGATAGGCACGACTGCATTAATCTCAGTGGTGAATTGTAATAGTGATAGGCACGACTGCATTAATCTCAGTAGTGAATTGTAGTAGCGATAGGCACGACTGCATTAATCTCAGTAGTGAGTTGTAATAGTGATAGGCATGACTGCATTAATCTCAGTAGTGAATTGTAGTAGCGATAGGCACGACTGCATTAATCTCAGTAGTGAATTGTAATTTTAATACTGATAGGCACAACTGCATTCATCTCAGTAGTGAATTGTAATAGTGATAGGCACGACTGCATTAATATCAGTAATGAATTATACTAATGACAGGCACGACTGCATTAATCACAGTTAAATTCTTCATATTAACTTGAGGTTTAAGGGAGTTTCTGTCAGAAATGTTCAGTCAGTAAAAGGGATTCCAGTCCACAGAGTTTTCACTGATAAGGAGAGGCCACAAAACTCTGTTAGCTCCAGCCTTGAAAAGGCACCTGCCATAGATCTGGAAAATTCGGGAGTGAGTCAAGTTATGGGGAGCTATTCTTGATAAAACTGGAGTTACACCAGTTAATTGGATGAGGTGATACATGTGGATCCTCAAATAGCGAGTGAAAGAAAGGGATAAAAAGAGGGCAGTTAGAATAGATACTTCAGAATTCGACAACGCTTGGCCAGCTGATCCCCTTGAGCTCGAAACCTGTGACCCGGTGAATTCTCCGGTCTTGTATCGCAAGCGTCTCAAGCAAAAAGGTGATTATTGTTCATAATAGTTATCATTGTATATGTCTGATTATTGGTAATAATAGTTTTTGTATATGGGTAATTATTGGTAATAATAGTTATTGTATATGGGTGATTATTGGGAATAATAGTTATCATTGTAGATGTCTAATTATTGGTAATAATTATCATTTTATGCTTAATTCCTGCGAAAGTCAATAAATGCCTTTGAACCCTATTACCACGTGGAATATCTGATTAATTTATATATAAGAAGATCCATTCCCCAACAGTTGGCATCTCAGATCAAGGGGCATATTTGGGACAGAGATTTTAGGATGGCGACCTGTATTTCTCTGACATTTAACACTGCCGCGTGACAGTAAATTATTCTGCCATGGCCATTATCACACTCTGAACTAGATGAGACTTCAGAGAAACGTATCCTCGCTCTTCAAGCATCACAATTTGTGTTGGAAGCGGTCGTATACAGAGACGCATTTAAATGGCTTTGAGTCCCTTTGATGAGGGGTCGGATACAAAAGGGGTCTAATGGTCCATGGGTTATTTATAACCTTCCCATGCTCAACACTGTGGTAAATCCTGTTTTGACGCAGTGAATGGTTAGGATCTGGAATGCACTGTCTGAAAAGGTGCTGGAGGCAGACTCAATCGTGGCTTTCAGAAGGGAATTGGATAAGTACCTGAAGGGAACAGTTTGCAGGGATACGGGGAAAGGGTGGGGGAGTGGGACTAACTGAAGTGCTTCGCAGAGAGCCGCACAGGCTGGATGGGCCGAATGGCCTCCTTCTGTGCTGTAACCATTCTATGATTGTAGGTGTAGGCAGAGGTTGGAATGTGGGATGGTTTTGGGCTTGGAACCAGCAGGGACAGATGCAGTAATCTGGGACTGTCGACTGGTGCCCTGATGCCACTATCCCCCTGTATTCTGCGTCAGTTCACCCTCCCTTTGTCGAAAGTTAGAATGAAGACAGAGGTTAAAACTTCAGAGTGTCAGAAAGTAAAATTGTTGTGAGGAGAAAATGGTTCAAGCAAAAGGCTGCCGGTTCCTGTCGCTTTCCGTGGAGTGTTTATATAAAAAGCCTGTGTGTGTGATGAACAGTTTCAGTGGGAAGCTCCGCCCCGTTAACCCCTTCTGTGGACAGTTACTTTTTCTTCAGTTATGTTCAGTATTTCTTGCAGTCATTTGGAGAGAGACCTGAAGAAAGAACACAAAGAAAGATGTTGTAATTTACTCGGGATTTGCTGTGCTGTGTTGTGTTGACTTTAAGATATTGCAGTTAACTAACCGATCAAATTGTGAAAACCAGAATTTTTTTGTGGCCATGGTGAAATTCTGGTTATTGTAAATTATGTGCAAAATCTCCTGTTCCGGACATGAGATCACATTAAAAAACATTGCCCTTTTTGAATTTCTCAGCTTGCCAGGGACAGTGATTTAAGGTGGATAAGGGGTTAATGTTGAGTAATTAATGTGACTGGAGCTGTGCTAAGTTTCGGAGCGAAGAAGACTATTTCAGTCCAAGGCATCTTGGTTGTGCTGGGATGTGACAGCCGTTAGCAAACTGACAGCATCCTTTGATCCTGTGAGTGCCTGTGGTCAGGGTAAAAGTGAATTAACAGGAATCCCAGGATCTCCCGCCGTCTCTATGGCAACAATCTGGAGCTGGGCTCCACAAACTCACTCAGAGTTAATAAAATGAGGGGTTTTGGACCTCTCTTCAATAAATGATCAATGATTTACTAAATGGGGTTTAATCTGAATTGTGGGTACAAGTCCAAGAAAACCTGACTCTTTCTAACATGAGATGAACAAACTAAATATTGTTTCTCCCAACAGAATTGTTTCACAGAACTAGGAATGTCAATAGTGATGCAATAATGATTAGAGGAAAGGCTAGGGGACCCTATCATCAGGCAGGGACAGCACCCTGTGTAGAGGTAAGGCTAGGGGACCCTATCATCAGGCAGTGATATCACCCTGTGTAGAGGTAAGGCTAGAGGACCCTATCATCAGGCAGTGATAGCACCCTGTGTAGGGGTAAGGCTAGGGGACCCTATCATCAGGCAGTGATAGCACCCTGTGTAGAGGTAAGGCTAGAGGACCCTATCATCAGGCAGTGATAGCACCCTGTGTAGAGGTAAGGCTAGGGGACCCTATCATCAGGCAGTGATAGCACCCTGTGTAGGGGTAAGGCTAGGGGACCCTATCATCAGGGACCCTGTGTAGGGGTAAGGCTAGGGGACCCTATCATCAGGGACCCTGTGTAGGGGTAAGGCTAGGGGACCCTATCATCAGGGACCCTGTGTAGGGGTAAGGCTAGGGGACCCTATCATCAGGGACCCTGTGTAGGGGTAAGGCTAGGGGACCCTATCATCAGGCAGTGATAGCACCCTGTGTAGGGGTAAGGCTAGGGGACCCTATCATCAGGCAGTGATAGCACCCTGTGTAGGGGTAAGGTTCTGTCTCGAGCAGTTTTTTGTTCTCCAGAAGCCAAGGTGTCTGATCTCTGGGATGTGTGGTTCAGCTTTCTCACCCGGGGGTCTGCGAGAAGCTTTCAAGGGGTCCACCAAATCTTCAGAATGATTCTAAAATGATTGACGTTAACTTTCTGCTGCTTTCTATTGGATGATCACCAGGTGTATTACTGCCAATGGCCTGGGTCCCTGGAACCGATGATCTTTCTGTGGACAGATGCAGAGTTTGAAGGATTGACCCCGCCCCCTGTGAAGGACGGAGGTCTCAGACAGATTTCAGTGTGTGTATAAGGAAGAGATGAAGAGGTGGGTTTGTGCAGAGGCAGCCTGCGGCCCAGGTGGGTGAAGGACTCCAGGTTGCTGCTCCAGCCGTGCCTTTCCTTTCAGCATCCTGTGAATCTGGGACACAGATTTCGGGGAGCAGGGAATGTCGCTCTTGTAACCGGCTTATTGAATAAAATGATTCATTCCGGAATGTGTCCGAGCGGTGCAAAGGGAATCACCGAGCTGATAACTCTGACACGTGTTGCAACAATGGTTTCTGTGGGTCTTTTTGCAACTCATTTAATTTTAATTTCACACACGAGCCCAGTGCCCTTGGGATGATTTGCCAGTCAGCCCGTGTAATGTGGTAGCAGGCTGCCTGGCTTTAAATAGGATTGCAGTGTCGGGGATTGATTTCATGGGGACAGTTTGACAGACATTGGAGTGCGATCTGTTTGATCTGCCTGGAGATGCAGCCGATGTAACAATACGTTCCATCTGAAATAATGGCATCACATTTCCTGATATTATGACCATTGATTCCTGGTTACATAAGCGACAGGCTGAAAACATTAAACTATAATTTTTTGCTTTAAAGCCACAAACTGACTCCTTGAATGGTTAATCCTTTTTCTGCAGCTTCCCGTTTGGTGGTTCAGCAAGTTTTCAGACACGAGAAGCGGAATCCCAATTGATCATTGTGAGACGGCTGCAAAGCCTGGAGATTTAAATATTGATCGAATTGGGAAAGAAGATCTGATAGTCGTACAGTAGTTATCCTCCATTTTAAAACTGCAGATTACTGATACACATAATGGGCCCGGTTTATCTCAATAACTCTGCTGCAGTTAAGTTTACAAAGACGAGTGAGTTTATTAAAGACATTAGTTGCTTGCTTGCCATATTTTCAGTAAATAAACTGAATCCTGCCAAACATGTTAACACGACCTTTGGCTTCGAACAGATTTGTCAGTAAAACTTGTGAATTTTAAGAATTTGAAACCATGCAGATGATAAATGAGGTTAAATGACTGTGCTGCAGATCAATTAATCCTCCCCAATGTCTACATCCTGAGCTTAAAATGCCTCACAGCGTGGCAGCCCCGACCTGTGTGAGAACACCAGCGGCAGGTCGGGGCCACAAAAGACGAGTGGCCCTGGAACTAGCGTGGTGGCGTACCACTTCAGGGAGCAGTGCGAGCTGGTGCAGGAGGGCGACGGCAGTGAGGAGGGTGACTGGATTGGACATCACCATAAACCAGGTCGGTATTGGAGCAGGGGCAGGTACAGCAGGGTCGGGGCGAAGGAGTGGCGAGAGATTGCAGAGCGATCTGATCGGGGCCCAGGAGAGGCGTGAGTTCAGGGCCGAGAAGAGGCAAGGGCCCAGGGGCTGCACGGGCCAGCCCACACTGCGATATGTGCGCACACTACATCCGTGCAGCAGAGCTGATCTCCAGTCGCCTTGGTTAATTCTTGCCACTGGATCAAGACCTAGCTCTGTCAAGCCCGTGTGGTGGCTGGTGTGCAACGGCCACCACACGTTAAAAAAATCCAAGCACAGGATCTTCCACCCTTCAACATGTCGTTCAGGGCCTGGTATATTAGGTCCTTCATTGAAACACCTGTGAACTCATCCCTTTTTGGTGTGGAAGCAAGTCATGCTCAATACGAGGGACCACCTAACAGAGAGAACATGTCTCAACTCACTGAATCTTTGCATAAATTATATATTATTTGGAAATAAACTCTTTCTGAAAATGAAGTCAGTTTTTTAGATCTATTAATGCCAATATTCTGGTGGTGTTTCAAGTTATTGATATATCTGGGGCTGGGGTGGGGTTTCTGTGCATTTGTACCAGAATCATATACCTGCTCTTTCTAAATGGATTGATGATATTGTTCCATGGAATATAGAGGGAGTCTTTCTTCCAGGGGAACTGTTTGAAGGATGATACCATTTGTACTCAGAAAGGCAGGTAACGATAGGCCGATTAGTTTAACATCTGTAGTGGGGAAAATGCTTGAAACTATCATTAAGGAAGAAATAGTGGGACATCTAGATAGGAATAGTGCAATCAAGCAGACACAGCATGGATTCATGAAGGGGAAATCATGTTTAACTAATTTGCCCCTGTACTCAAATCCCCTCGCTATGAAGGCATGTTGGCCTTCATAGCGAGGGAATTTGAGTACAGGGGCAGGGAGGTGTTGCTACAGTTGTACAGGGCCTTGGTGAGGCCACACCTGGAGTATTGTGTACAGTTTTGGTCTCCTAACCTGAGGAAGGACATTCTTGCTATTGAGGGAGTGCAGCGAAGGTTCACCAGACTGATTCCCAGGATGACATTGGGGAGGATTAATTGATCTGCAGCACAGTCATTTAACCTATCAAGAAAGACTGGATCAACTGGGCTTGTATTCACTGGAGTTCAGAAGAATGAGAGGGGACCTCATAGAAAGGTTTAAAATTCTGATGGGTTTAGACAGGTTAGATGCAGGAAGAATGTTCCTAATGTTGGGGAAGTCCAGAACCAGGGGTCACAGTCTAAGGATAAGGGGTAAGCCATTTAGGACCGAGATGAGGAGAAACTTCTTCACCCAGAGAGTGGTGAACCTGTGGAATTCTCTACCACAGAAAGTTGTTGAGGCCAATTCAATAAATATATTCAAAAAGGAGTTCGATGTAGTCCTTACTACTAGGGGGATCAAGGGGTATGGCGAGAAAGCGAGAATGGGGTACTGAAGTTTCATGTTCAGCCATGAACTCATTGAATGGCGGTGCAGGCTAGAAGGGCTGAATGGCCTGCTCCTGCACCTATTTTCTATGTTTCTATGTTTACTGGAATTCTTTAAGGATATAACGAGCATGGTGGATAGAGGTGTACCGATGGATGTGGTGTATTTAGATTTTCAAAAGGTATTCGATAAGGTGCCACACAAAAGATTACTGCAGAAGATAAAGGTATGTGGAGTCAGAGGAAATGTATTAGCATGGATAGAGAATTGGCTGGCTAACAGAAAGCAGAGAGTCGGGATAAATGGGTCCTTTTCGGGTTGGAAATCGATGGTTAGTGTGTGCCACAGGTATCGGTGCTGGGACCACAACTGTTTACAATATACATAGATGACCTGGAAGAGGGGACAGAGTGTAGTGTAACAAAATTTGCAGATGACACAAAGATTAGTGGGAAAGCGGGTTGTGTAGAGGACACAGAGAGGCTGCAAAGAGATTAGATAGGTTAAGCGAATGGGCTAAGGTTTGGCAGATGGAATACAATGTTGGAAAGTGTGAGGTCATCCACCTTGGGGAAAAAAACAGTAAAAGGGAATATTATTTGAATGGGGAGAAATTACAACATGCTGCAGTGCAGAGAGACCTGGGGGTCTTTGTGCATGAATCCTAAAAGTTAGTTTGCAGGTGCAGCAGGTAATCAGGAAGGCGAATGGAATGTTAGCCTTCATTGCGAGAGGAATGGAGTACAAAAGCAGGGAGGTCCTTCTGCAACTGTACAGGATATTGGTGAGGCCGCACCTGGAGTACTGCATGCAGTTTTGGTCACCTTACTTAAGGAAGGATATACTAGCTTTGGAGGGGGTACAGAGACGATTCACTAGGCTGATTCCGGAGATGAGGGGATTACCTTATGATGATAGATTGAGTAGACTGGGTCTTTACACGTTGGAGTTCAGAAGGATGAGGGGTGATCTTATAGAAACATTTAAAATAATGAAAGGGATAGACAAGATAGAGGCAGAGAGGTTGTTTCCACTGGTCGGGGAGACTAGAACTCGGGGGCACAGTCTCAAAATACGGGGGAGCCAATTTAAAACCAAGTTGAGAAGGAATTTCTTCTCCCAGAGGGTTGTGAATCTGTGGAATTCTCTGCCCAAGGAAGCAGTTGAGGCTAGCTCATTGAATGTATTCAAGTCACAGATAGATAGATTTTTAACCAATAAGGGAACTAAGGGTTACGGGGAGAGGGCGGGTAAGTGGAGCTGAGTCCACGGCCAGATCAGCCATGATCTTGTTGAGTGGCGGAGCAGGCTCGAGGGGCTAGATGGCCTACTCCTGTTCCTAATTCTTATGTTCTTATGTTCTAATGTACCAAAGTGATGGATCACCTTTCACAGAATCATCGAGCACAGAAGGAGGCCATTCGGCCCATCGGGTCTGTGCCGACTCTTTGTTTTAATGTATAACTCATGTTTATACAGAACAATGCGTGTGTTGTGTTACAGGGGGTCGGTGGAATGTTTATAACACGGGAGAGATAAAAAGGTTGAGAAGCCCTGGCCTACGGGACTTTGGGAACGGTTGCAGGTTGGCTGCACAATCGCACTGCCTCAGACTGTAAGAGCAAATAAATACCTGCCGGTTATTGTTGATTCTGTCACTAAATGTCTCGAAGCTGTTGCTACCCATCGCTGCACTGCGTTAGTGACTGCGGAGAGATTTGTTGAACAAGTTCTGTCGAGGCGGGGTATGCCACAGCTGATAGACAGCGACAACGGTGCAGCATTTGTGGGGCAGGTGATGAAAGAAATGTGCACAATACTGGAGAAAGACCCAAAGTGTCCCATTCCGTATCACCCACAGACACTGGGTCAGGTAGGGAGAGGGAATCGCACCGTCCAAACAATGCTGGAAACGTTGTGTGAAGAGTGGGGAAGGTTTAGAGGTGCCCCTGAATTGAATGTCTATCCCTGGGAATGTTGCCTCAAGTACAGGGCTAACACCCTGTGAGGCAATAACTGGCCGTCCAATTGTCGGGCATGTTTGTTTTACACTATCCAGACAGGTGATCTTCCCAGCAGGAGTGGCCGGATAACCATCAGGAGAGGGGAGCCCCTGTCCGGGTTGGGTTTATTTAAACCCCTTAGCCCAGCAGTGCTGAAGCTAATTGTTCCCCAACCTCTCTCTGTACAGGCTGTAAACGGCCAGCTCAGCACAGATCAGCAATTGAAGCTGTAACTTTGCTGGTCTGTTGCTAAACTGGGCAATGTCTGTGCTCACTAGGCCGTGTTTAACATGGTTTGCAAAGAAAGGCTGTTTTAAAATCTTTCTACTCAGTGAGTGAAGTTGCACCGTTACCGGAACATTGCAGCTTTCACTCAGAGAAGGAACTTTGTTTCCTTTTGGTTTTCACTTCGATTTTAATTTCTTTATAACCTTCAAAAAACACGGTGGAAGTTACAGGAGGATAAAATCCTGAAATCTGAACATCCTGAGAGTGAGTGATTGTGAAATCTGGAGCCCCAGTGGGTTTCCAGTCTCACTGTGAGCAGATATTGCTCTGGTTTTTGGGAGATCAGAAAGGCTCTCCTGCCTGTGGATGGATTCAGGTCACACCTGATCCACAATAAACCGGGGACACAAGTTTCATTGGGCAGGGGGTGGGCTTTGTGGACTGAGGGTATTTTTAAGCTGCATGTTTATTATAATCTTTCCTCTCTCTCCTTTTCCCTTCCCCCTCTCAATCTTTAATGGTTCATTTCCCCCTCTTCCCCCTCAGAAGGCAATAACCCAAAGTCCAGTTACAGCCCAACAGGTAGTGGTTGCCCCAGTACCTCCCCCTCCCATGGCCAGCATTGACATGTCAGCCTGGACATCGAGGACTGGCAGGATATTGGACCGTGGGGTGCACCACAGCTGAGCTCCAGCCTGCTCTCGCTCTCTCTCTCCCATCTTTCGGATGCGACATTAAACCGAGGCCCCGTCTGCCCTCCCAGGTGGATGTAAAAGATCCCACGGCACTAGTCGAAGAGCAGTGGATATTCACATAACTACTTGTTTTCACATGTCAGGGGCTGTAATTAGGGGCGTTCCCGAGTTCTCAGCCTTTTGAGCCTCTGCCAGTTTTTTTGAAGTTGCTGGTCAGCTTTTCCTGGTCTTCTAGGTTGTTGTTGTGGTGTATGTAGCACACAAATCACTGACTCCACACGTTCTGGTGTTAATCTAACTGCTGTGACCTTGGTCCTTTATTGAACAGCCCCAGAGTGACTCTCGGGTGTGGTGGTCAGCCTTTTATACTGTCTCAGGTCTCCCACCACAGCGCCCTCTGTGGTGTACCATTGCGCTTATTATACATTTAAGGTACCAGGACGATGCACACATCGACACATAACATCTCACTTCCCCCCCAGGAGGCAGGACGATACACACATCGATACATAACATCTCACTTCCCCCCCAGGAGGCAGGACGATACACACATCGACACATAACATCTCACTTCCCCCCCAGGAGGCAGGACGATACACACATCGACACATAACATCTCACTTCCCCCCCAGGAGGCAGGACGATACACACATCGACACATAACATCTCACTTCCCCCCCAGGAGGCAGGACGATACACACATCGACACATAACATCTCACTTCCCCCCCAGTCCTGAAACCGTTGCCGAGGATCTCGACCTTGTTTGTCCAACGGAAGGAAGGCAGGTACGCATAGACAGTGCGTTTGTATGGTACATGTTTTCTGGTACAGATGTTGCGTCAACGGGTTGCGGGTACACTGAGCAGTTACATTAAATAGTTATTAACTGGTAACGGATCCCTGATTTCCTTATTAGCTCTTATCATTAATTGTACTTCATATCCATTATTTTACACAAACACAGTGACCATTCAGCATTAAAATATTAATTCTTATTGTAAATTCATCATCTCACGTTAACATAGATCATTTTAGACTCGCTCTTGCCTTACAGAAGTCACTTTGTGGGGACCACCACATGGTACGGCCCTTTTAAGACTCCCGGGTGCATTTCCTTTTTAAGGCGCTATCTTTGATGCAGCTGAATTCCACGAGGCTTCTCCTTGGGCGCTGCCATCTTTGATGCTCTGCTGCTCTGGACTCGAGGACGCCGCCATCTTGCGCTCTGCTGCTCCGGATGCCCTCCGCCGCCACAGCCTCCGCTCCCCTCCGCTGCCACCTGACTTGCCGCCTCCTCTGTGGCCATCGTCGTCGCTTCTCCAGCGGCCACCGTAGCCGCCTCCCCTGTGGCCATCGTGGCCTCTCCAGCCGCCGCACTTGCCGCCTCCCCCACGGCCTCCGTAGCGGCCTCCTCTGCGGCCGCCGCCCGACTCTCCCTCTGCATGGGCCCCTCCGATCCGCCGGCCATCCTGGATCCCTCGCACCCCGCCCGCAGCGCCCCGCCGGCTCACCCCACCCCTCCCCCCAACCCCATTAGGCCCGCCTCTGCAGGACTGCTTGCCTGTGGGGGCTAAGGCTGCAGGATCTCTGTGTGAGGTCCGGGCCTGGGGCTTGCCTGTGGGTGGATTGAGGCTGCAGCTCCAGCTCGCTGCTCTCTGGGGACCCGGGGCATGGCAGCACCCCGGGGTGCAGCAGCCTGTGGTGTGGTGAAGTCTTCCCAGCTCCCACGGACTGTCCCCATCACCTGCAACGACCACAAAGGTAAACCGTGCGTCTCGCCCCCGTGGGATACCTGCACCATCGCTCTGCCAAGAACAGGTATTAGTTCCCTGGTGTAGGTACGCAGCTTCGCTGTGACCGGGACCAGCTTGGGTCGTGCAGCTGGGTTAATCCACAGTTTATCAAAAGTTCTCCGACTCATCAACGACGGACCCGAGCCCGTGTCCACTTCCATACTCACTGGGACTCCATTGATTTTTACTTCCATTACCACTGAGGGCGAATCATCGGTGCACGTGTACAGTCCCAAAACCTCATCTTCTTCTGCCTGCTCCTCACTGAACAGTGGATCATCCCCCATCTCCTCAGCCACATGATAAGTCAGATTTCTTTTACACATACGCTGAAGGTGGCCTTTAACGTGGCAGGTATTGCACGTATACTCCGCAAACCTGCACCGGTGAGCCCCATGGCTTCCTCCGCAGCGCCAGCATGGTGCTGCTTGATTGGCCCCCCTCGGCGGACTCTAAGTTCCAGGATCCCGAGGTCCATGCTCTCTGCCCCGGGCAGAACCACGTTCTGCAGTTTTGTCCGTGGTGGGCGCTATCCTGTGGACAGTGCCTGCTGGGTTCGAGACTGTGTGGATTATTTGCTTGGTGCTGCAAGTCGAGGTCATATGTGCCCGGCTGATGGTGATGGCCTTTGTCAGGGTGATTGTGGGTTCCATGGCCAGCAGCTTGTGAAGGAGGCCCTCATGGCCAATCCCCATAACGAAAACGTCCTATAATGCCTCATCAAGGTGTGCGCCAAAATCACACGGCGCCACGAGTCTCCTGAGGTCCGCAGCATATTTGGTGATATCCTGGCCCTCAGGTCTGCAGTGATGGTAAAATTTGTATCTGGCCGTGAGGATGCTCTCCTTCGGTTTCAACTGGTCACGAATGAGTTCAGTCAGCTCCTCGTATGACTTGTCCCTGGCGCTCCCGGGTGCCAGCAAATCCCTGACGAGACAGTAAACCTCATCGCCACAACTGGAGAGCAATATCGCCTTACGCTTCTCTCTCAGTGCGTTTGTATCCTCCGTCAGATCGTTTGCTGTGAAGTAGTACTCGAGCCTTTCCGTAAAGGCCTCCCAATCATTGCCCACGGTAAAATCCTTTAGTGAGCCCAGAGTAGCCATGGTTGCGTGGAATTCATCCACTTCCTTGTCGCCAATGTGGTGTATGTAGCACACAAATCACTGACTCCACACGGTCTGGTGTTAATCCAACTGCTGTGACTGTCATCCTTTATTGAACAGCTCCAGAGTGACTCTCAGGTGTGGTGGTCAGCCTTTTATACTGCCTTTTGCAGGTACTTTCAGGTCTCCCACCACAGCGCCCTCTGTGGTGTACCATTGTGCTTATTATACATTTAAGGTACCAGGACAATACACACATCAATACAGAACAGTTGTGTCGGCACTTCTGAGCTTAAAATGGATGGACAATCTTCTGATGAACTGCCATCTGAACAACCCTCCCCTCCTGTCACAGCCGCCGATATAAATGCAAGTCCTTTCTTGCTGGAGGCTGCAAGCAAGCACTGGTTGGGGAATCAGGGCCACAATGTTACGCTATCTCTGACCCACACTCATGTTTTGCTCTGTTTGGGTTTGTCAGTGAAGCTCCTGAAATGATCTCTTTGATGTAATCGTGCTGAACTGTGGAAGGGAAATGATGAACTGAAACACACTGAAATAGAAAGCAAGAAGGATGTAATGAGGTGAATTCCTGCGCTGAATCAGGGTCCTGGAACAGCACCACCTGGTGTCCAGGCTCCGCCACTACCTGTTCCTGGGAGTCAGAAAGAACTTGTATTTATACAGAACCTTTCACAGCCTCAGGCCGTCCCAAAGTGCTTCACACTCAATGATGTGCTTTTGAAGTGTAATCTGCTGTAACGTAGGGAATGCATAAGGCAATCTTTACACAGCAAGATCCCACAAACGGAAATGTGATCATGACCAGATAATCTGCTTTAATGATGTTGGTTGAGGGATAAATATTGGCTGGGACACTGGGGACAATTCTCCTGCTCTTCTTCAAATAGTGCCGTGGCATCGTTTGCATCCACCTGAGAGGACAAACGGAGCCTCGGTTTAACGTCTCATTGAAAAGATGACAACTCCAACAGGGCAGCGCTCCCTCAGTAATGCACTGGAGTGTCAACATAGATGATGTACTCAAGTCTCTGGACTTAAACCTTCTGATGCCTTAATGAGTAAACTCTGAGTAGAACAAAAGTGGTCAATATTTCCAATGTTGGGGCCTCCGCTGTTTACAATCTATAATAATGACTTGGATGAATGTAATGTACTGAATGAGTCTAATGTAGCCAAATCTGATGACGATACAAAGATAGGTGGGAACGCAAGTTGTGAAGAGGACACAAAGAGTCTGCAAAGGGATGGCAATAGGCTCAGTGAGTGGGCAAAAGTTTGGCAGATGGAGTATAATGTGGGAAAATGTGAGGTTATCCACTTTGGCAGGAAAAATAAAAAAGCAAATTATTATTTAAATGGAGAGAGATGACAAAGGAATCTGAGGGTCTTTGTACATGAAAGACAATGTTAGCATGCAGGTACAGAAAATGGAATGTTGACCTTTATTGCAAGGGGGATGGGTTATTAAAGTACGGAAGTCCTGCTACAACTGTACATGGCATTGGTGAGACCACACCTGGAGTACTGCGTACAGTTTTGGTCTCCTTATTTAAGGAGGGATGTACTTGCATTGGAGGAAATTCAGAGAAGCTTCACGAGGTTGATTCCTGAGATAAAGGGGTTGTCTTATGAAGATAGGTTGAACAGATCAGACCTGTACTCATTGGAGTTTAGAGGAATGGGAGGTGTTCTTATTGAAATATAAGATACTGAGGGGGCTCGACAAGGCAGATGCAGAGAGGATGTTTCCCCTCGTGGGAGAATCTAGAATTAGGGGGCATTGTTTCAGAATAAGGGGCCGCCCATTTATAACGGAGATGGAATTTCTTCTCTCAGATGCTCGTAAATCTTTGGAATTCTCTATCCCAGAGAGCTGTGGAGGCTGGGTCATTGAATATATACAGATTTTTGAACAATAAGGGAGTCAAAGATTATGGGGAGTGGACAGTGAAGTGGAGTTGAGACCAAGATCAGAGCAGCCATGATCTTATTGAATGGCGGAGCAGGCTCGAGGAGCCAGATGGCCTACTCCTGCTCTTATTTTTTATGTTCTTATTTTCTTATGTTCCAAGCTAAGGAGACAGGAAAGGAAATGGTAAACCACATGCCAGACCTGCCCACCGGAGAGAAAGGGCCCCCTCCCCCACACTGAACAAATTAGGACAACTCTTGCTACTAGTTGCAGGAAGATGTATCCCCCATCCCGCTCTGGTTAACCCTCCCACAACCAACATGGGGACATCTGCCCATCAGAACGAGTGATGTTCCCCTTGGTCTGGGGAACTGGGGCAGTAACAGGTTACCTTGGGGCCTGTTCTCGAAGAGTCTCTCAGCACAAACTGGAACCAGAGAAGCTGCCTCGGTCCATCAACCTGCTCTGCTCCCAGTGTAGGAAGCCGGGTTTAGTGATACATTCCTCCCACAGGCACCGTGCAGTCAGGATGCACAGTGGCTCCGTGAAATATCCATGGACTCCCATTGAGTGTGTGGATTCAGCACCTGAATATGGAATGAGCTGTTAGAGTATCAGTGTGAAAATACCTTTAATGGGACAATTACTGCATCAAGTGTTTTGCCGATGTAGTGTTAGAGATTCAGTTTGAGAGATAGTAAGTGACACCATTGTACAGAAAATAAAAACTTATATTCTATACTTTATTCTATTTATAGATTATTTCTGTAGTTAACAACCCTCAACCCTATCGAACCCCGTCATCATTTAAAGAGCTCGATCAGGTCACCTCTCGGTTTCTCTTTCCTTTCCTGAACACCCAATAAAAAAGGAGAACACGAGAGAATGCAAACGGACAAAGAGCCTCGTGTTTCGAGGAACGAAGGACTGATTTGTTGTGTTCTGCACCCCATTCCAAACCCTGGGCACAGATATCTCCGGTCCGGGTTTTGTGTCTTCTTGGTAAAATAAAGGCTGGAATCTGTGTTCAGGCATTGCGACAGTGAGATTAATCTTAAACCCAAATACTGTGCACAAACCACAAAACAGCAAATTACTTCAGCCCCGCAACTGTAGACATTTTACATCTTCTACAGAAACCCTGAGCTGTGGAGCTGTGTCAATGGACTGTTTCTGCTCTGTTCATGGCCCGATCTCAGGCTGTTTGTTTATAACCCATCCCCCGGTGGGTAAACCTCTATCGGGACTGAGGCAAAATAACCAGACAGGCTGGGATCTACAACAACTGCATTTATATAGCACCTTTAACACAGTAAAACATCCCAAGGAGCTTCACAGGGAGCGTTATCAGACAACATTTAACATCGAGCCACAGAACGAGACATTCGAACAGGTGAACAAAAGCTTGGTCAAAGAGGTGGGTTTTAAGGAGCGTATTAAAAGGAGGAGCGAGTGGTAGAGAAGCGGAGAGCTTTAGGGAATTTTGGAGCTTAGGGCCTAGGCTGCTGAAGGCACAGCCACCAATGGTAGTGCGATGTTAATCGGGGATGTACAGGAGGCCAGAGTTAGAGGGACGCAGAGATCTCGAAGGGTTTTCAGTCTGGAGGAGGTTACAGAGATCGGGAGGGGCGAGATCATGGAGGGACTTCAACACAAGGATGAGAATTTGAAAATTGAGGTGTTGCGGGACTGGGAGCCAATCAGTGTTCCCGGTAATTTTTGGGGGGTCTGCACTGCCCCTTTAACGGTCCATTCAGAATACCGCCATTATACGGTGTGTCCATTAAACGCCGGCGGGCCGTGATTCGTGGGATCTTCAGAGAGCTGCTCAGTGAGCACAACTTAAGGGGAACATTGGAGACAATGTAGGTGAGTTAGCACAGGGGTGATAGGGGAACGGGACTTGGTGTGAGTTCGGATACGGGCAGATCAGTGAGCACAGGGGTGATGGGGGAACGGGACTTGGTGCGATTTAGGATACGGTGCAAGGGGTGGTTTGCAGGGGGTCAGCTTTTCCTTCTGACCTTATATGAGCGGTTCCGAATCGCTCCCACACCCTTGGTTCTAGACACTGGAATTATGAAGGGACTGTGACAGACTTGGACAGACAATCAGTTTCAAGGTAGGAAGCAGGTATGGCTTTATTGTGTTTAGAAAGAAGTAAAATGCACACCTTTAACAACACACACAGACCAATACACACTGAGGGGTACAACACATTGAATAAAATGTCAAATTACAGCCTGTGGGGAAAAGAATACAGCTTAAACTCTAAATGGGGTAAAGAGGAGAATGCAGATACATTTACACAAGATATCCCAGCCTCCCCCCTCCCAATTCCCCTAACTAACTAAGTTATAGCTCTGCGGGTTCAGGGGCTATGCTCAACAATCCCTTTAGACAGTTGCCGGTGAATCACGGTTTCGGGGTTCGCTGCACTTGGCCTTCTAGGCAAGCCGTACCCTGGACGGAGGAGAGGACTTCGGACTGCGTAGTCTTCAGTTGGGGTGCGTCCGTTGATGCGGTAAGTTGTGTTTCGGATGTATGGGATAATTACCCACTTTCTTTGGTTTTAGTTAGTCCCTTCAGGTAATTTCTCACCCGTTGGCCGTTCAGAAGTAGATTGTAGAGTGGAAATAAATGTCGATTCTTCGGTTTTTGCTGAGTTGGTTTTAGTTGGACGTTTCGCTGGTTGTGGTGGCCCGGGTTTGTCAATTTGGTTGCTGACAACCTTCCATTTCGTGGCCCTCGTGCTCAGTCGGTCCTTGATGATTTCTTGTAAGTTCCTTCACGACTCCATTTCTTCATTCCGGCTGCTTGTGTCTGTCTGTGTTCCTTTCAAGTCTCTGTTCTGTTTGAGTCTGTGTTCTGCTCCGTTCTGTATTCTGCTCATTTGTGTTCTGCTTCTCTCCTGTGTTCTGCTAGTTTCTGTGTTCTGCTAGTCATTCCTTGTAAAACTGGGGGATATATATATTTCAAAAAAAGGCTCTGTTATCTCCCATCAAATCTCTTGGGCTCTGTTTAAACTATTCTGTCCATTGATTTTCAAATGTCTCCTTTGTCAGCAGTAACTTGATTAGGGTGTGAGAATGTGCTATCACTGGTTTTGCATTGTTTTAGGATTGTCCAGTTTCTTGACCATGATTTCCATTGTGCTTGATTGGGTAATTCGATTATCTCTTAGAGGGTGAATAGCCTGGGGTCCTTAATGCACAAATTTGGCCCCACCTCCTGTATTTGGTAATTCTTTTTCACAGCCAAAATGTTGTAGAATCTTAAAATTGATATGCTCCTTCCCATAGATGTTTAGGGGATCTCAGGCTTCTGTAATTTAGGTCCATTTTGAATTCCCTTTCCTATGAGTCCAAACACTGGAGGGGGGGTGGGGTCTCCATGAATGCATTCCCTTTTATCCCCCGCAGGCTTCGTCTGCCCCTTTAAACTCATTTTAAAAGCCCAGAAAGGGATTCTTCTCCTCTGCAGGGGAAAGGTACCTGGAATCTTTGCGAGATATTGGTAAATTCTACATTCCCCCCTGTGATACCAAATCACTTATGGTATCATTCTTCGAGGTGAGCAAAGTTCCTGACTCCCAAGAGATAACCTTCCCCGTAAATTAGCTAAACTAATACTCAAAATGCATTACACTTATGCAACATCACCATAGATGCGCACTTTTCCCTTTACAGGTACAAACTTTTTACATTTATACCCTCCCAGCTTGGAGGGGGTTCAATCACTACAATTGCATTTCAGCACAGTTACATTTCATTTCAGTTACATTTTCTTCACCAGCATATAGGCAACGTACAACCACATTACAGAAGGAAAAAAACCTAGATTAAAATTAAACAACATCAATTGGTCTCCTGAGGTTTGTCCATCACCCAATAATGTCTGGATCCTGCCCTTGAGAACTGCTCTCAGGCTGGCTGACACACAAGACAAACTCAAAATAATCACCTAAACATTACTGCAACATTACCCTCAATTCTAAACTAAACCTTAAAATGTAAAATGGTGCAGTCAGCTGCCTTAAACTAAAATTAGAGCTATGTACAACTGCTACCCATCTCCGGGTGGCCTGGTTAGTCCCTGTCAGGCCCATGCCTTGTGCGGCCTGATAGTCGCCTGGATGCTAGGGTTTCCCCGCAGCCGGTGAGCTGGAGACCCTTGTCTCTGGGACAGCTCGTTGCTACTGCTCCTGTGAGACCCTCACCGCTGGAGGCGGCTGGCTGGTGGTCCCTACTCTGAGCGGCCTCTGTACTTCTGACCTTCGGCCTTTCCTGTCGGGCTGTCCTAGGGTAGAATCGCTGAGGCTCAGATGCCGGTGACCACGGTATCTTTGGCCATTGTGTATGGAGGGTCCTTCTCAGGGCTTGGGTTACTGGGGGTGCGTCCAAATCCCAAACGATGCGTGGGATAGCCCCTCCAGTATTGTAATTTACCACCCCTATAGGCACGGTTTCTGAGCCTGCCACATTCCCTGTGGGCCCTCCACCGTCGGGGGCGACCAACGGAGGGTCCCTGTCCTGAGGACGGTTCACCCCTCCCGGCTGCCCTCTGTGCTTGGCTGACCCTGGGTTGTACAGCTTGCACTGGTTGATGTGGAACCACTTAGTACGGCGGGGCAGCTTTATGGCATAGACCATCGGGCTTGCCTTGTCCACAATGCTGTATGGCCCCATATATAATGCTTCAAAAACCCCGACCCGAGCATAGTTCCTCACCATGACTTGGTTCCCTATCTCCCATTCGTGGTGTTTGCTGGGTTCTAGCAGCAATCGGTTCCCCTGATGCTGTCTGCCCATGTTACTAGCAGCCTGCCGTGAATCTGTTTGAGGTGTTCAAACAGGTTCCTGACAAACCGGTCCTGGTTCACCTCTCTGAGCTGACCTTCTGTGAGCACCGGGGCTAGGACATGGGTGGGGGTCCGCATGATCCGGCCAGTCATGAGCTCGTATGGGGAATACCCGTTGCTCTTTGATGTAAGGGGTGGTTTGCAGGGGATCAGCTTTCGCTTCTGACCTTATATGAACGGTTAGGAATCGCTCCCACACCCTTGGTTCTAGACACTGGGATTATGAAGGGACTGTGACAGACTTGGACAGACAATCGGTTTCAAGGTAGGAAGCAGCTATGGCTTTATTGTGTTTAAAAAGAAGTAAAAGGCACACCTTTAATAACACACACAGACCAATACACACTGAGGGGTACAACACATTGAATAAAATGTCAAATTACAGCCTGTGAGGAAAAGAATACAGCTTAAACTCTAAATGGGGTAAAGAGGAGAATGCAGATACACTTACACAAGTTATCCCAGCCTCCCCGCTCCCAATTCCCCGAACTAACTAAGTTATAGCTCTGAGGGTTCAGGGGCTATGCTCACCAATCCCTTTAGACAGTTGCCGGTGAATCACGGTTTCGGGGTTCGCTGCACTTGGCCTTCTAGGCAAGCCGTACCCCGGACGGAGGAGAGGACTTCGGACTGCGTAGTCTTCGGTTGGGGTGCGTCCGTTGATGCGGTAAGTTGCGTTTTGGATGTTTGGGGTAAGTACCCATTTTCTTTGGTTCGGAATAGTTTTAGCTAGTCCCTTTTGGTAATTTCTCACCCGTTGGGTCATTCAGAGGTAGATTGTAGAGTGGAAGTAAAGGTCGATTCTTCGGTTTTTGCTGAGTTGGTTTTGGTTGGTCGTTTCGCTGGTTGTGGTGGCCCGGGTTGTCAATTTGGTTGCTGAAAACCTTCCGTTTCGTGGGCCTCATGCTCGGTCGGTTCCTGATGAGTTCTGGTAGTTTCCTTCACTATTCCATTTCTTCACTGTAGAGCAAGCAGGCTGCTTGTATCTGTCTGTGTTCCTTTCAACTCTGTGCGAGTTCCAGTCTCTCTGTTCTGCTAGCTTTGAGTTCTGCTAGTTTTCCTGTGTTCTGCTCATCTTTCCTTGTAAAACTGGGGGATAGATATATCCCCAAACAAAGCTCCGTTATCTCCCATCAAATCTCTTGGGCTCTGTTTAAACTGTCTGTCCATTGATTTTCAAATGCCTCCTTTGTCAGCAATAACTCGATTAGGGTGTGAGAATGTGCTATCACTGGGTTTGCATTGTTTTAGGATTGTCCAGTTTTTCTGACCATGATTTCCATTGTGCTTGATTGGGTAATTCTATTATCTCTTAGGGGGTGAATAGTTCCCCCAGACAGTCTGGGATCCTTAATACACGAATTTGGCCCCACCTCCTGTATTTGGTAACTCTTTTTCACAGCCAAAATGTTGTAGAATCTTAAAATTGATATGCTCCTTCCCATAGATGTTTAGGGGATCTCAAGCTTCTGTAATTTAGGTCCATTTTGAATTCCCTTTCCTATGAGTCCAAACACTGGTGGGGGGGGGCGGTCTCCATGAATGCATCCCCTTTTATCCCCCGCAGGCTTCGTCTGCCCCTTTAAACTCATTTTAAAAGCCCAGAAAGGGATTCTTCTCCTCTGTAGGGGAAAGGTGCCTGGAATCTTTGCGAGATATTGGTAAATTCTACATTGACTGGCTGGCTCGGATCCCCATTAGGACCAACGGTAAGACCTCAACCAACTTTTGGGGTGAGTCTCCCGTTTCCTTCCGCTGCCTTTCTTTAATGGTGCGGTTTAAATGCTCCACAATACCAGATGATTGTGGATTGTGGGCAACGTGCCATTTCCCCTCAATGCCGAGCACCTTAAGGGTTGCCTGCATTACCTGCCCGGTGAAATGGCTCCCTGGTCCATACTGTGGGAGTCCCCACCGGGAGAACACTTCCCTCACTAGAATCTTAGCTGTCCCTAGTGCGGTGGCTGTTCGGCAGGGGAAGACTTCAACCCATTTTGAGAACACGTCCACCAGGACTAGGCAGTATTTGTAGCCTCCCTGGGCGGTGGGTAGGGGCCCGATGTCGTCAATCTGGACTGACTGCCATGGTCCCTCTATCCTCCTGACGTGTCCTAGGGACACCTTCCTTTTCTGGGGGTCAGGGTTGTTCGCAGCACACACCAGGCAGTTCGCACAGAACTCGCGGACGTCCTCCCTGAGTCCCGGCCACCATCCTGCCTGTTCCACCCGTTGCCAGGTGGTATCAGGCCCGGGTGTCCCGCTCCTGGACCCTCATGGGCCAGTTTTAGGAATTCCCTCTGGTGCTGCTGTGGCACGACCCATTGTCCCACTTTAAACAGCATGCCTTCCTGAACGGTAATGGCTGCTGTGCCGTACGGACCTTCTACTCTCTCTCCTCTAGCTAGTGCATTCAGGACAGCTTTCAGGACTGGGTCCTGTAGCTGAACTGTTTTTAAGTCCGGGGCCAAAGCTATCCCTGTACTCTCTGCTGCCCTGTTCTTATTCTTGACCGCTGCTATGCGGCCGGTGTCATAGGGGTCCCAGAACTTTCCCGTTCAGGCACCTCCTTTAGCCAGTTTGTCAGCCTGTTGGTTTCCCTCTGCACGGGGTTCTGTTTTTGAATGGGCCTTCACCTTATGTATGTAGACCTTTCCTTCTTCCCCCACTGCTGTCATGATTTTCTCCAGCAGGGGCTTGATTGCCAGGGGTCTCCCGTCAGCGGACGTGTATCTGCGACGGGACCAGATAGCCAGGTACTCCGTACATGAATTGCAGGTGAACATACTGTCCGAGCAAATCGTGTACGGATAAGGGAATTCCTCGGGGTGGGTCACCACGTACATTACGGCGGACAATTCAGCATGCTGGGCGCTCATGGTGCTGGGGAGCTTGATTGCCAGGGCAATACCTGCCCTTGGGTCATAGACTCCGCACCCAGTGAGTCGTTCGCCAGCAGATACCGTGCTGGACCCGTTCACGTAGATGTCCCGGCCTGTAGGGTGTAACCCAGCCCGAAGGCCAATGTTCACCTCCCATACCCCTTCTATGGAGCACCTGTGGGCTTTCCCTGGATAGATTAGGTTGGCTGCGAGCCTTGGCGTGCGGGGGCCTTCAACTCTGAGGTCCATCTGGGAGAGGAGCAGGGTCCAGCGAGCAATGCGGGCACTGCTCACCGTCCCGTCATTAATCCTCCCATCTAGGAGCATCTGAGTAGGTGTGTGGTGGGTTAGGAGTGTTAGAGGAGACCCTCCCGTGAAGATCAAGGATCTTTTCACTGTCCAATGTGTGGCTAGGAGGTGTCTCTCACAGTTGGAGTCCCCCTTCTCCACATCTGTGAGGATCCTGGAGGAGTAAACCACCGGTCTCAGCTGGCCGTGCCGCTCTTGAAGCAGCACTGAGCTCAAACTGTCCCCGCTGGCTGCCACCTCCAGGAAAAACTCCTTTCCTACATCTATCGCTCCCAAGGCTGGCGCGGTCTGCAAGTCCTTCTTGAGCTGATTAAATGCTGCCTCGCAACCCTCATCCCAGTCCCACTCTACACTCTTGTGTAGGAGCCTGAGCAGAGGGGCTGCGGTGGCTGCATAATCCTCAATGAAGTCTCTGCAGTACCCGGTGAGCCCTAGAAAGGATCTTACCTCTGTCACTGTGTTGGGGGCTGGTAACTCCTGTACTGCCTCCCTTCTAGCCTTGTCTATGGCCCTTCCCTCAGCGCGCACAGTCAGCCCCAGGAATTTGACTTCCTTCTGACCGATCTGTGCCTTCTTGGGGTTTACTTTAAACCCTTCTTCTTTTAGCAGCTCCAGCAGCTCAGCCAGCAGTGGGCCATGCTCCTCCCCCTGATCGGTGAACAGGAGCAGGTCATCCACATACTGCACCAACTGCTGGGGTCTGCTAAAGCCCTTTAAACAGTTCGCCAAACATTGGTGAAAAATGCTGGGATTATTGTGGCAGCCTTGGGGAAGACAGTTCCACATGTATTGTTGGCCCTGAAAGGGTAAAGGCGAACTTGTACTGGTCCTCCCGTTTTAAAGGAATGGACCAGAACCCATTTGAAATGTCCAGCACTGTGAAAGTGGTCGCGGATGCTGGAATACTCCCTATGAGATCCGCTACGGCTGCTACAGTGGGTGCACAGGCAGGGATATTCTTATTTAGTACTTGATAGTCCACGGTGGCCCTCCATGAGTTGTCCGGTTTCTTAACCGGCCACAGTGGAGAGTTCACATGGGTAGTTATCGGTCTTAACACCCCTTGCTCTACCATTGATCCCAGCGCCGTTGTCAGGTCTGCCTCTGCGTCCCTGGGGAAGTTATATTGCTTTTGTGGTCGGGTCATGGGGTCCCCTACTATACTAACTTCCACCCCCGTTACCCTACCACAGTCATGTTTGTGGGTGGCGAATGCTGCAAGGTGTGCCCGTACATATGCCTGGTACTCCACTGGGGTGTTACTGACCAGTAATTCCAAGTCATAACCCTCCTTTGGCTTCACGGTACACAATGTTCCCTTGGCCCCTTTTTCTGGGATCACTGCCACCTCACCTTCCCTGTCAGTCACTATGGCTCCCCATAGACAGTGGTTCCTGAGATCCACTAGGATCTGGTGGCTAATGATAAAATCAGCCCCCAGGATCCCTTTTTCCTTCTGCTCCCATTTCATCAGGACACACTTCCATTTGGTTTTGAGTGTCCCTAACTGAATGGTGAGCGGGATGGAGAATGAACCAGTTTGCTCATTGCCTGTGAACCCCACTAGACTGTACGGGACCCCGTTCGATAGAGGTGAGGTAGCTGGGTTATCTGCATATACAAGGGTGCTGGAAGCACCAGTATCTAGCAGGTAGGTCCCTTTCACTTTTTCCACCTCCATCGTAACGCACGGTCTCTTCCAGGCATCGTACTCTAGGGAACACAGGTACACAGGCTGCGCTGGCTCTAGCCATGCATCTGGGTGGGTTGGAGCAGAGGGTTTTACCGTACCGGCTACTGCACCGGTTGCGATAGCTACTGCTCCCTGTCCGTTTATGAGCGTCTGAAGGGCGGCTACGAATGTCTCATATGAGTCGGGTGTTCCTGCCCCGGCCTTACGGGCTGGGGCTGGAGTGGCCTTTCCCTTAGTCTCTTTCCATGGGTTCCTACAGTCCTTCCTCCAGTGCCCATTTTTCCCACACCCAAAACACTCGCCCCCTTTGTGGGGAGGGTTCCCACCTTCCTGATGCCACTCTCTCTTGCCTTGGCTGGGTTTAATCTCATGGACCCTCACTTTAGAGGAGGGCTCCTCTGTCCCTCTACCGTTCCGGTAAGCCAGTGTCAACTGTCTGACCACTGTCTCCTCGGTGGTTCTGGGATCTCTTGGATCGAACCAGACCTCGGCTTTTGCCTTTACTCCAGGTAAGCTGTTTGTCACCAGCCTGCGGAGCCAGTGAGCCAGCTCGTTAGGGATCAGGTGGGCCCGGTCAAGAACCACACTGCAGGCCCTTTCGTAGACCGGCCACAACCTGTCGACGAAAGCCTGTGGAGTCTCCCCATAGAGCTGCACTGTTTTCTCCACTCGGGAGAAAGGACTCCCGTCGTTCATACCCATGACCTCTAGAACCTCCTCCTTAACCGTAGCATACGTGTTTCGCCCCTTTCTGCTGTCTGCAGAGAGGGAATGGCACAGCTTGGTGTCTAGCGAGAAGAGCAACAGCTTAGCCTGCTCTGAATCATCGCACCCGTTAATATCCCCTGTGTGTTCCACTTCCAGGAAGTGTACCGAGGGATTCCCCCTGTTGGGTGAGCTTACTTAGGTGGCCTACATAGTCCTCAGTTTTTGGGTGTCGTGAGGGACTACGAAGTTGCTTTCTAGGGGTCCTACTGCCCCATTGGCATCAGGCGGGCCAAACTTCTGCTGCCGGCCCTGGTTCCGGCCCTTCTTTTATTGGCTCACCCTCTTCCCCCTGCTGCCAAGCCGAGTTAAAACTCGGGGCTGCCGGTGTTGGTAGTTCGCAATCCTTGCCTGCCCCGCACTCTGGCTGACACCCCTGCTGCCCTGGGCCATTCCTGGGAGCTGCAGGCGGTGACTGAGGGGTTTCTCCTTGTCCAACCAGGTGTTCCTGGGCTAAACCCGGGTTTATCAGGCACACCATGCCTTTAGCCCGGGATAGAGCAAGGTTCAAGCTTTGGATCTGCTGCTGGCATGGGCCGTGGTCTCCTGCCTCAATTTCCCTGGTACTGGCTACCTTATAGGCTACCTGAATGTTTCTCACGCTCTCCCCGTACTCTTTAACTTGCTTGGTGAGGCAGGAATTCTCTTCCCGCAATGCCCGTTCGCTATTCTTGGCTTCAATAATCTGACACTGTAAAAGGTCCAGTTGGGTTTTGTACCTTTCTTTAGTGAGCTCTCTACTTTCCTTTAACTGTCCCACCTCTGTCCACAGCCTTTCCCCGACTGTGGCCCTTGCGCTGGACCTCTCTTCTGCCTGTCTCAATACTCCCTTTAATTTCTCATTCTCCTCATCGAGAAGCCGGATCTGTTGCTGAAGGCAAATTAGCCAAATGGCCTTCTCTATCGACCTTTTATGGTCCTTGCTCTCGGTCCATTGAGCTGCAGCATCTTCTGGACACTCAGCAGACAATAGATCGAGTGCCCACTCCTTAGCCACATTTACCCTCTTAAACACATACGAGGAAATCCCCTCTTCCATTTTGCTTCATTTCCTGAAACCAGTCTCTCTCTTATCACGTCCCTTGTACCAGTGTCCCATCTGGGTCGCCATTATGTAAGGGGTGGTTTGCAGGGGGTCAGCTTTCCCTTCTGACCTTATATGAGCGGTTCCGAATCGCTCCCACACCCTTGGTTCTAGACACTGGAATTATGAAGGGACTGTAACAGACTTGGACAGACAATCGGTTTCAAGGTAGGAAGCAGGTATGGCTTTATTGTGTTTAAAAAGAAGTAAAAGGCACACCTTTAATAACACACACAGACCAATACACACTGAGGAGTACAACACATTGAATAAAATGTCAAATTACAGCCTGTGGGGAAAAAAATACAGCTTAAACTCTAAATGGGGTAAAGAGGAGAATGCAGATACATTTACACAAGTTATCCCAGCCTCCCCCCTCCCAATTCCCCTCACTAACTAAGTTATAACTCTGAGGGTTCAGGGGCCATGCTCACCAATCCCTTTAGACAGTTGCCGGTGAATCACGGTTTCGGGGTTCGCTGCACTTGGCCTTCTAGGCCAGCCATACCCCGGACGGAGGAGAGGACTTCGGACTGCGTAGTCTTCGGTTGGGGTGCGTCCGTTGATGCGGTAAGTTGTGTTTTGGATGTATGGGGTAAGTACCCACTTTCTTTGGTTTTAGTTAGTCCTTTTAGGTAATTTCTCACCCGTTGGCCGTTCAGAAGTAGATTGTAGAGTGGAAATAAATGTCGATTCTTCGGTTTTTGCTGAGTTGGTTTTAATTGGACGTTTCGCTGATTGTGGTAGCCCGGGTTTGTCAATTTGATTGCTGACAACCTTCCATTTCGTGGGCCTCGTGCTCAGTCGCTCCTTGACGATTTCTTGTAAGTTTCTTCACGACTCCATTTCACACTCCGGCTGCTTGTGTCTGTTTGTGTTCTGTTCGAGTCTGTGTTCTGCTCCGTTCTGTGTTCTGCTCCGTTCTGTGTTCTGCTCATTTGTGTTCTGCTTCTCTCCTGTGTTCTGCTAGTTTCTATGTTTTGTTAGTCTTTCCTTGTAAAACTGGGGAAAAGATATATCCCAAAAAAAGGCTCCATTATCTCCCATCAAATCTCTTGGGCTCTGTTTAAACTGTTCTGTCCATTGATTTTCAAATGTCTCCTTTGTCAGCAGTAACTCGATTAGGGTGTGAGAATGTGCTATCACTGGTTTTGCATTGTTTTAGGATTGTCCAGTTTCTTGACCATGATTTCCATTGTACTTGATTGGGTAATTCGATTATCTCTTAGAGGGTGAATAGCCTGGGGTCCTTAATGCACAAATTTGGCCCCACCTCCTGTATTTGGTAACTCTTTTTCGCAGCCAAAATGTTGTAGAATCTGAAAATTGATATGCTCCTTCCCATAGATGTTTAGGGGATCTCAAGCTTCTGTAATTTAGGTCCATTTTGAATTCCCTTTCCTATGAGTCCAAACACTGGGGGGGGGGGGGGCGGTCTCCATGAATGCATCCCCTTTTATCCCCCGCAGGCTTCGTCTGCCCCTTTAAACTCATTTTAAAAGCCCAGAAAGGGATTCTTCTCCTCTGTAGGGGAAAGGTACCTGGAATCTTTGCGAGATATTGGTAAATTCTACATTGGGCAGATCAGTGAGCACAGGGGTGATGGGTGAACAGGACTTGGTGCAAGTTAGGATACGGGCAGGTCAGTGAGCACAGGGGTGATGGGTGAACAGGACTTGGTGCAAGTTAGGATACGGGCAGGTCAGTGAGCACAGGGGTGATGGGGGAACGGGACTTGGTGCGAGTTAGGATATGGGCAGGTCAGTGAGCTCAGGGGTGATGGGTGAACGGGACTTGGTGCGAGTTAGGATACGGGCAGGTCAGTGAGCACAGGGGTGATGGGGGAACGGGACTTGGTGCGAGTTAGGATACGGGCAGGTCAGTGAGCACAGGGGTGATGGGGGAACGGGACTTGGTGCGAGTTAGGATATGGGCAGGTCAGTGAGCACAGGGGTGATGGGGGAACCACAGGAAGCCTGGTGATCTCTGGCAGTCCGGTCGTCATCGCCAATGGGTAGTGTGGTGGGAAGCCTGAGGTAGGCTCGAACTTGTGGGATTCACGGGGTTAGGTTTAAAGTAAGGACTTCAGTGAATGCGCCCCCTATTAGGATCTATTAGGGCTAGGGGAAGCTTAGACAGCGGGAGGGGGATGGCAGAAGATGGGAGTTGTTTGGCCGGAGAGCTCCCTAGGAAGCTGCCAGCCCGGCGGCCATCCTGTGATGGCGACCTGGTCCTGGATCTCTTCCCCCTTTCGGCGGCCTCTTCCTCGGCATCGACTCACCAACCTCACCCCATCCTCGATCCCCAACGATGCCCAGCGAGCCTGGTGGGCCTCCAGCCAGGCGATCGGTACTCCACCTCCAGCGGCGATAGCCCCCCCCCCACCCCCCCCAGCGGCAGCAGATGGGCCTCTCCTCCTCGATGATGGCATCTGGGCCTCCTCGACGATGGCTGGATCTCTCCTTCCCCACAGGTGACCTCCTCCTCAGTGGCGACGGGGCCTCCTCTCCTACAACGCCGGTTGGCCTCCCCTCCTCCTTCAGTAGGCACTGGAACTTGTTCCTGGCAGTAAAGGAGTTAATGCACATTAATATATTAACCCTGACCTTCCACTCTGAACTCCAGTGGGCCACTGACCCTCCCAATGCCTTCCCCCAACCAAACCTCGGACCACCTACTTTCAAGAGCGCTACTCGGCGCCGAGCTTGAGGCCAACATCTCGCCGAAGGCGACGAGGCCCATCCAGCAGTGCCTGGTCTTGGACCCCCTTGCCACTGGACCAAGGGGGTCCAGCTAAGCCCGTGTGGTAGCTGGTGTGCAACGGCCATCCCACGTTAACAGAACTCACGCACAGGCATCTTCCACTCCTTTAACATGAAGTTTGGGACCTGGAACGTCAGGATCCTCATGGACAACTCCAACAGCGACAGGCCGGAACGCCGCACCACTATAGTAGCCCAGGAACTTAGACGCTTTTATATCGACATCGCCGCCCTAAGCGAGACCCGGCAGGCAGGGGAAGGCCAGCTCAAGGAACAAGGTGGAGGTTATACCTTCTTCTGAAAAGGGAAACCAGAGGAAGAACGCCGCCTCCATGGAATCGGTCTTGCCATCAAAAATGAGCTGGTCGACCACCGCAAAGACTCCCCCTGCGGGGTTAACGAACGTCGCATGACATCTGACTCACCCTATCCCAGAATCAATGTGCCACTGTCATCAGTGCGTATGCCCCAACACTCAATGCGATAGATGAGACCAAAGAGGGCTTTTACTCCAACCTAGAAAAACCCTGCCCCGCGTCCCTGCGGACAACAAACTGATCCTCCTCGGTAACTTCAACGCCAGGGTTGGCAAGGACACAGCCCTCTGGGGAGACGTGATTGGCAGAGGGAAAGCCAACTCCAGCGGTACACTACTCCTGAACTTGTCATCACCAACAGCTTGTTCCACCAGAGGAATAAATACAAGGCATTGTGGCAACACCCTCACTCCAAACACTGGCACCTGCTCGACTATGTCATCGTCTAAACCAGGGATCGCAAGGATGTGCGCATCACCCGCGCCATGACAGGAGCTGACGACTGCTGGACGGACCATCGCCTAATCCGATCCATCATCGACATTTACATAGCCCCAATGCAGAGGGGGCAGCAGAATCAGTGCCGTAAAAAAGTCAATGCTGGGGTGCTTAAAGACCCAGCTAAGAGAGCCCTATACAGTCAGCACCTCACAGCTAACCTGGCGTGCCTTGATGACACTGAGACGCAGAATGCCCACAGCGCTTGGTCTGCCCTCCAGGCCTCCATAACCAGTGCCTGTGAAGAGACGCTCGGTCACTCAACCAGGAAACACCAGGACTGGTTTGATGAGAATGACCAGGAGATCCAAGAGCTAATAGATCGCAAGTGCACGGCATTTCTGAGCCTTAAACAACAATCCAACTCGGGAGCAGCAAGGCAGCATTACAGACCACTTAAGGCTGAGGTTCATGATGTGCGAGGATTCTTCATCGCAGTCAAGGTCACCTATGGTCTAAACACCCAAGGCCCCGCCCCATTGCTGCCCAAGGATGGGGAAACACTCATCAAGGGAAACACTGAGGCAGTCAGGGCCCGCTGGAAGGAGCATTTCGAAGATCTCCTCAAAAGAGATTCTGCCTTTGACTCGAGTGTTCTTGACTCCAACCCGCAGCATTCTACCTGCCACCACCTCAGTAAAACCCCAGCACTGCACGAGGTAGAAAAAGCCATAAGACAACTTAAGAACAACAAGGCTATGGGAGCGGATGAAATCCCGGCTGAGGCACTGAAGTATGGTGGAGAGGCACTGTTGGCGCGAATACATGACTTCATCTCTCTCACCTGGAGGGAGGAGAGCATGCTGGGAGATCTCAGAGATGCAGTGATCGTGACCATCTTTAAAAAAGGGGACAAGTCCGACTGCAGCAACTACAGAGGAATCTCCCTGTTATCAGCCACTGGGAAAGTTGTCGCTAGAGTCCTCCTACAACCGTCTTCTCTCTGTGGCTGAGGAGCTCCTCCCAGAGTCACAGTGCGGTTTTCGTCCCCTACGGGGCACCATGGACATGATTTTTACAGCACGACTGCTGCAGGAAAAATGCAAGGAACAGCACCAGCCCTTATACATGGCCTTCTTCGACCTTACAAATGCCTTTCACACTGTCAACCGCGAAGGTCTATGGAGCGTCCTCCTCCGTTTCGGATGCCCCCAAAAGTTCATCACCATCCTCCGCCTGCTCCACGACGACATGCAGGCTGTGATCCTTACCAACAGAGTCATTACAGACCCAATCCACGTCCGGACCGGGGTCAAACAGGGCTGTGTCATCGCCCCAACCCTCTTCTCAATCTTCCTCGCTGCCATGTTCCATCTCACAGTCAACAAACTCCCCGCTGGAGTGGAACTAAACTACAGAACCAGTCAAAACCTGTTCAACCTTCGTCGTCTCCAGGTCAGGTCCAAGACAACCCCAACCTCTGTCATCGAGCTACAGTACGTGGACGACGTCTGCGCACATATAGAGGCTGAACTCCAAGTCATAGTCAACATATTTACTGAGCTTTAGGAAAGCATGGGCCTTACATTAAACATCAGTCATCAAGATCCATGGCGCAGCCCTGGACAACATGGACCATATCCCATACCTCGGGAGCCTCTTTTCAACAGAGCAAGCATTGACAACGAGATTCAACACCACCTCCAGTGCACCAGTGCAGCCTTCAGCCACCAGAGGAAAAGAGTGTTTGAAGACCAGTCCCTCAAATTTGCCATCAAGCTCATGGTCTACAGGACCTTAGTAATACCCGCCCTCCTGTATGGCTCAGAGACATGGATCAGGTACAGTAGACACCTCAAGTCGCTGGAGAAATAAATACTACCAACGATGTCTCTACAAATCCCCTGGGTGGACATACGCACCAACGTTAGCATTCTTGACCAGGCCAACATCCCCAGCATTGAAGCACTGACCACACTTGATCAACTCCGCTGGGCAGGCCACACTGTCTGCATGCTAGAAACAAGACTCCCAAAGCAAGTGCTCTACTCGGAACTCCTTCACGGCAAATGAGCCAAAGGTGGGCAGAGGAAATGTTACAAGGACACCCTCAAAGCCTCCCTGATAAAGTGCAACATCCCCACTAACACCTGGGAGTCCCTGGCCATAGACCTCCCTAAGTGGAGGAAGTGTATCCAGGAGGACGCTGAGCACCTCGAGTCTTGTTGCCGAGAGTATGTCGAAACCAAGTGCAGGCAGTGGAAAGAGCATGCGGAAAACCAGTCCCACCCACCCTTTTCCTCAACGATGAAGGAGGTGCAAAATTCACCAGAACCACCCCCCTGCCGCCCCCCACCCACTCCCCCAGTGTTTGGGCTCATTTGAAAGGAAATTTAATTTGAGACTATCTACTGAAAAGTTTGGAACTCTTAAACTACGAACTTTAATAGAATTTTGGATTTTAAAAGACAATCTCAAGGCTGTGGGCAGGCCTAAGGAACTAGCAGGAGACAGTCTGATTAAGTGAGGCTACCTGGGTGTGAGGACTAAGTTAACCTGTCTGGAGGAATGAGTATTCGAGAATCCTTCTCCACAAGAGACATTAACATCACAAAGTCACCCAGAGATAGCTACCCATCCACATGGGTCTGGAAAACCATTTCAGCATATACATCATAAAGCCTGTATGCAAAGGACTAAGCACAAAAGGACATTGCAATTACCAAACTAATATTTCCATCAGGAAACAGTTTTTAAACATCAACTCACCCAAAACATATCAACTTTTAACGAGCCTGCCAAAATATTACAAAGAAGAACCAAGCCCGCCAAATTATTACAAAGGATTTTGAACTGATTTGGCGCCTAGATTAGAACCACTGGACTCGTATAACTGGCCCCTGTTTTCAACAGAGGTTAGGTTGCTAGGTAGCTACTAGGCTGCTACTACCTCAGATGACACACTTCGCTATACAACCGAGACCAAGTTGTTGTCATCAAGACAAGGAGAGAGACCAATGCGACAGTTGTAAACTAACTTCTCCAGCCTCGAAGTCCTGAAGTCCTGAAGGAAGGAAGAACATCCCCATCGCGGCAGCAACCGATCACAGTCAACGTGGTATCAACGAAAAACCACCGCGATCAACCAAACTCGAACAAAACTCTAACGGGAAAAAGTGAAGAATCGGAAAGTTTCCACTCTACAATCTAATCCTGACCTACCAACGGGTAAAACATTACCTAAAAGACTGTAGAAACCTATTTCTAACGAAGAAAACCAGGTACATACCCCATAGATCCAAAACACATCTTACCGCATCAGCGGACTCAACCCAACTGAGGATTGCGCAGCAAGAAGTCTTCTCCGACATTCGGGGTATGACAAGCAGACCCTACCGAATCCAGCGAACCCCGAAATCGCGATCTACCGTTAACTGTCAAAAGGATTGGTAAGTATAGTCCATGCCTGCCCTGGAGTCCAACCTAGCTAGAATTAGGTATTGGGAGGTGGGAGGTGTAATTTTACTGTAACCCCCTTTGAATGTGTAGTGTATGGTTCTTTATTAGAGTGTATATAATTTTGAGCTTGTACCTTTCCTTGTATTGTCCTTTATTAGAGTGATTGTAAGTTTGGCCTTGTATTCTCTTACTCGAATAATAAGCCTGTATTTCCTTGACTGTAATAAAAACAAAGTTAGTTTGCACCAAACCAGTGTCCTTTGCACTTTTGTCACACCCCCCGAAATAAATCCAGAGTCTAGAACCCAGAGGAGTGGGAGCGATTCAAACCACTCAAGTTGGTCAGAAGGGAACGTGACCCCCTCATAGAGATCACCCCCTTACAACGACCATCTGTCCCACCTGTGACAGGGACTGTGGTTCTCGTATTGGACTGTTCAGCCACTTGAGGACTCATTTTTAGAGTGAAAGCAAATCTTCCTCGATTCCGAGGGATTGCCTATGATGATGGGTGAACGGGACTTGGTGCGAGTTAGGACACGGGTAGCAGAGTTGTGGATGAACACAAATTTACGGAGGGTCGAAGGTGGGAGGCCGGGCAGGAAAGTGTTGGAATATTGAAGTCTAGAGATAACAAAGGGATGGATGAGGGTTTCAGCAGCAGATGAGCTGAGGCAGGGTGGAGACGGTGATGTTACGGAGGGGGAAGTAGTCGGTTTTGGTGATGGAGTGGATACGGGGTCAGAAGGTCATCTCAGGGTCACATAGTGAGAGAAAAATACTTTTCACAGGCTTTTCAGTAGACTAGGCCTTTAGATTGAAAGTTGTTCTTGTCGGCAGTGTGTGTAACTATCCGTGTACACCGAGGGCAGGAGACATTCCGTCTACTGAGGTTATCTTATGTTCTGGGTCAGGGCCTGGGAACCTGGGCTGACTGTGTCTGCCTATCTGGGAATGTGGGAGAGTGTTTAGGAGGCTGCTTGGTGCGGGGAGACATTGAAATCTATTGACATTGAAAGTATATAAGGCAGACGTGAAATCTCGTGTGTTAGAGCAGGGGTTCCCCACCGGGGGTGAGCGGCCCCCTGGGGGTCTGTGAGAAGGTGTCGAGGGGTCCGCCATAAAAAGGCTTCCACGGACTGAAGCTGGTGTTCCACATCAGTGAGTGGGCCCAGAATGGTGCTCCACCCAGTGGCTGCCCCAGGAACTGCAGCTATAAACATCTCCCATTGAGCAGAGTTTCAGTCTCTGGTTTATTCACTTTAACACAGTCCCCGAGTGTTCCTCGCCCTGAACCACACCGGGGTAGAGAATGTTGTGTCCTTAGATGCTCTAGTAATGACTCCATGAGGCAGTGTGTTGTACTTGAACTCTAGTGACCTTAGTCCTTTATTAGCTAACTCCAGAATGAGGATCACACCTGGTGGCCTGCCTTTTATACTAGGCCAGGCACACCTGTACAGGTAACCTACAAGTCTCCCACTGTTGTGCCCTCTGGTGGCACACCTTGTGATAGTACTAACAGTATCCATGTAGCCTACATGACATCACTCTCCCCTGAGCCTTTAGTGCAAATTGCCTCTGCATTAATTGCGCTCTGGGTTTAGCTCGATGTGGGCTCAATCTGGTTGACCCTTGGCAGGTCGTTTCAATCTTGGGTGAGTGGTTGGTGCAGTAGAGTGCTGGTGGTTGCTGTTTGCGTGTGTCCCTGACCACTCCATTCTCCCCCCTCCCCTCCCCCACCCCCACATATAGATTATGTCGGAGGCTCACAGCATTCATATACATTCAAGTTCAGGAAACTGGGTTTTGCATTCCATTTGTGGTTTGGTTGTGAGACAAGTACGTTAGACTGGTGAGATGCCTTATTGATGCAGTGACCGGTGCGTGAGGACAAACTAGTTCCAGGGCTGTTGGATTGAGTCCCTGCAGTCTGGTGGTGACTCAGTGCCCAGTGCTGGGAGTGGGAACCCGGTTGGCTCGCCTAGCCTGCTCTCGGGACTGTTGCCGTGGTCCCTAGCGTCGGGCCGGTTCACAGATGCCTGTGACCTCCCTGTCCTCTCCTTGCGCCCAGGGTCGCTGCTGCTTCCTGAGGAGCTGTTGCCGAGCAGTGCACAAAGGACTGCTGACTCACTGGCCTGGGCGTTGTTTGGTTTGGGATCCTGGCTGGTCCCGGTCCCCTTTGGGGAAACTGTGGTGGGTGACCCTTCGTTTACGGGTAGGCCTTGGTGGCGATGGGGTCTGGGGACTGCGCCTTGCTACAGTCTGCTCCTTCCGGCTCGTGGCAGTTGGTGCCATCGGGTGCCGGAGAGATGGAGCCGATCAGGGGCAGGGTATCGATACCGGTGCCATTGCCCTGCTGAGGTCACTTGCTCTGCAGCTCGTGTGTGTCGGCTGTTTGTGGCCACACTCCATAGTGCATGACTCTGGTCCCCGGGACGCAGGCTACAGCATTGGGTAGCTTGCTGGACCTGTGTGCTCCCGATGGGTGTCTGTCCGCTGCATTGGCTGCGTGCAGGTGAAATCCTGCATTGCACAACTTTTCATTACTTATGATGGACACTCTGTGGTTCCGATCGCAATCGCGCGACTTTTCCTCGCTGGTTGCATGTGCACAATTCAGATTATCAGTTACACATTTTACATGATCAGTTACACATTTTGTCTCTGACTGACAGTTACTATTACATTGCTTGAGTGTGTGGAACTGTCCCTTTAATTGCAGTGGGTTGCAGGCCTCCTTTCAGAGAGCCTTGCTTTCTTTACCCCAATCCGCTTCTCCGTTTGGTGCCACATGTTGCTCCATCAGCGCTGCACCTCGTGGTCTGACCGCGGCCATCTTTTTCTTCAGTGCTTCACCTCGTGGTTTGGGCGCCATCTTCCTCCATCCACGATGTCGACTGCAGTGATCCTCTTCTCCCCGGGTTCTGTCTCCGAAGCTGGGAAGTCACCTCTGGATTCAATTCTTTTCCTCCGGAGTCCTGCCATGGAGCCTGGAAGGTGCGTTCAGGTCACCTCAGCTGGATCATCTCCATGCAGTCGTGCTGAGCGGTCTGTGCCTCGGGTGCCGTGCTGGTCTGCTCTCTGGTGCCAGGTCCACCTTCAGGTGAGGGCTTGCTTTGCTTCTGAGCGCATAGGACATCGATCGCTGGAGGGATGAAGTCTTCCCATTTCCAATGGATCTTCTCCATCCACCTTCTGCCGAGCAGCATTAGTCCATCACCTGCAACAATCCACAGGGGTAACTTGTGCACCGCGCCATAATGGAGTACCTTTACATCTACACTACCAATGACTGGGATGATTTCATCAGTGTAGGTGCGCAACTTTGCCTGAACTGGGACCAACTTGGGTCGTTCAGCCTCTCAAAGGCTTCATCACTAACTGGCTCGCCCCCGTGTCCACTTCCATGAAGACAGGAACACCATTTATCTCGACTTCCATCTTCAGCGGGAACACTCGGTGGTACAGGTGAACATGCGATGTACCTCTCCGTGGGGCTGCGCTGTCTCTCTGCCTATCGATTCATAATCCGCGCTGGATTCCTGGCCATCTACAGACTCTTCATTGACACAGTGAATCATGTTTCTCTGACAAATTCGCTGAAGGTGGCCCTTTGTGCTGCCGCCTTTGCATACATAGACTTTAAAGCGGCACTGGTGAGTCCTGTGATTCCCTCCGCAACGCCAACATGGTGCTACTTGATTAGCCCCCCTCGGCGCACTCTGAGTTAAGGGACTCGGAGGCCTGTTCTCTCTTCCCTGAAAGGGTTCGCGCTCTACAGTCCAGCCTCTAAATGGTGCTCTGTGCACAGTATCTGCTGGGTTTGAGTCCTGAAGGTGAGTCATCTGCCTAGAGCCGCAGGTCGAGGTGAATATGCCTGGCTCACAGAGATGGCCTTCTGCAGTGTGACTGTGGTATCTGCCGACAGTAGCTGTCCCGTAGCGCTTCGGTGAGGAGGTTGCCGGACTCGCGCGGTGCCGCCAGCCTCCTGAGGTCTGCGGCGTACTTGGTGATTTCCTGGGCTTCAGGCAGTCGGTGGGTATAGAACCGTGTCTGGCTGTGAGGATGCTCTCCTTGGGCTTGAGTTGCTCCTGGATCAGGGTTATGAGCTCCTTGTACGACTTGGTCGTTGTCTTCGCTGGTGCCAGCAAGTCCCTGACGAGGCCATAGACGGTGGGCCCACGATTGGTTAGCAAGATAGCTCTGCGCTTATCAGCCAGTATGGCCGGGACGTCTCCTGCCAGGTCGTTTGCTGTGAAGAAATGTTCGAGCCTCTCCACAAAGGCGTCCCAATCATCACCATCGTGAATAGGAAGGACCAGGAGTGAAAAGGAAGGACCAATTTCCCTTAGCAGAGAGGTCAATATCCAGGGGGGCATAGATTTAAAGTCATTGGCAGAAGGATTAGAGGGGAATTGAGGAGAAGGTTTTCAACCAGAGGGTGGTGGGAGTCTGGGCCTCACTGCCTGAGGTAGAGGCAGAAACACGCATCATATTTAAAAAGTGCTGGGATGTGCACTTGAAGTGCTGTAACCTAAAGGCTACGGACCAAGAGCTGGAAAGTGCTATTAGGCTCCATTTACCCTGCCTGGAGACCTGAACTCCCAGATATGGCACAGACCACAATGGGCCAAATGACCTCCTGCTGTGCAGTAACTTTCTATGATTCTATGAGGAGCTGTGTCTTTGTCCCCAGTATCTGGGCCGTGAATGTGTTGGGTTTGTTATACCTGCTAACGTGTTGTTTGGTGGTGGAAGACCTGTGTAATAGTCCTGGGGCAGTACCGCTGTGGGTTTACCCAATCCCCGGGTGGGTTGTTTAATGGCTGACATAGATTCTCACTCACACACCCACGAGTTTATTTTAATATTTCAATCAATAATAAGGGATGGTGGATGAAGTTAATCGTTCGGGGAAGGTGGGAGGACAGGCTGGAACAACTCTGGGAGATAAAACAAATAAATATATCCAGGAGAAGCGAGGAACAAAGCTGCCTACTTTGGGGAGCTTTTAAATCATTCAGTAGTGTGGGACTTGTTGCTGACGATACGTTTGTGGAAAGTTGGTTTCGAGGCCTGATTGATGAGTCCCCGATTGTCCAGTGACTCGCTGTAGAGGGTTTGGGAAACGCTGCAATCGGAGCTTCTCAACAGACAGACAAACACTGCGGTAAATTGGTGTCCTCAATGATACCGTGATTGACGAGAAGTCCAAACCCAAGTATCTTATTACTGTTGAGGCAATGTCCAACATTTCCAAGAGGTCAGAGGAAACGCAGTGACATTCCTGGGTTTTCTCTTCGGCCGGAATTTTAATATGGAGGAGGAGGGGCTAGAAAGTGATGGGGAAACCCGGGAGAAGGGATTTCTCACAGGCCCTGCCTCATTTAACTGCAGGGCCTGGTTTGTATTTCAAAACTCTGCTTTCCACCGGCAGCCAGACAGATGGAGAGGCTGTGGGCGGGTAGGCCTGGGGCACTAGGCCGCAGAGAGGATGGAGGGAGGGATCGGGTGGGGAATGGGGTCTGGTCAGGGGCTGGAAGGGTGTTGGGGCGGGGGGGGGTGAAAGTATTGGGGCCGGAGTTTCCGGGGGGAGTGGAAGGATTGGAGCCGGAATATCGGGGCAGGACGGGGGGTGAAAGGATCGGGGCGGAGTATTGGGGAAAGGAACGGGGCCGGAAATAGGAAGTGTGGGGGGAGTGATCGGGGACGGAGCATCAACAACAACAACAACAACAAATATTTATATAGCGCCTTTAATGTAATAAAACTTGCCAAGACGTTTCACAGGATTGTTAACAAAGAAAACAAAATTTAGCAGCGAGCCATATAAGGAGATGTTAGGGCAGATGACCAAAAGCTTTGTTGAGGAGGTGGGTTTTAAGGAGAGCCTTAAAGGAGGAATGAAGTGGAGAGGAGGAGATATTTAGGGAGGGAATTCCAGAGCTTAGGACCCAGGCAGCTGGTGACACCACCACCAATGGCGGAGTATTTCAAATCGGGATGTTCAAAAGGCCAGAATAGGTGGAGCACAGCGGTCTGGGGGATTATAGGGCTGGAGGAGATTACAGAGATAATGAGGGGCGAGGACAAGGAGGGATTTGAAAACAAGATGAGAATATTAAAATCGAGGCACTACTTAACTGGGAGCCAATATCGGTCAGCGAGCACAGGGGAGATGGGTGAGTGGGCCTCGGTGCGAGTTCACACACGGCCAGCAGAGTTTTGGAAGACCTCAAGTTTATGGAGGATAGAAAGAGGGAGGCCGGCCAGGAGTGCATTGGAATAGTCAAGTGTAGAGGTGATAAAGGAATGGATGAGGGTTTCAGCAGCAGATAAGTTGAGTTAAGGGCGGAGGCGGGCGATATTACGAAGGTGGAAATGGGCAGTCAGTGTTAGAACGGATATGAGGTAGGAAGCTCAATTCATCATCAAACGTGAGACCGAGGTTGCGATCAGATTTGGTCAGCCTGAGACAGCTGTCGGGGAGAGAGGTCGCATCAGTGGAATGGAGTTTGTGACGTGAACCAAAGGCAGTGGCTTCAGTCTTCCCCATATTAAATTGGAGGAAATTTCTACTCATCCAGTGCTGGATGTCGGACAAGCAGTCCGATAGTATAGAGACGGTGGAGGGGTGAGAGAGGTGGAGGAGGGGTAGAGCTGGGTATCATCAGCGTACATGTGAAAACTCAGCTTGTGTTGCCGGATGATGTCACTGAGGGGCAGCATGTAGATGAGAAATAGGAGGGGCCAAGGATAGAACCTTGGGGGACACCAGAGGTGACAGTGTGGGATCGGGAAGAGAAGCCATTGCACTTGTTTCTATGGTTACGGCTGGAAAGATCGGAATGAAACCAGGCGAGTGCCGTCCCATCCAGCTGGACGATGGTGGAGAGGTGTTGGAGCAGAATTTTGTGTCAAAGCTGCAGACGAGGGAAAGATTACTTTTGTCGCAGTCAATGAGGATGTGATGTGTGAGCGAGGTAAGAGCAGTTTCAGTACTGTGGCAGGGGCGGAAACCTGATTGGAGGGATTCAAACAAGGAGTTCTGGGAAAGATGATCACGGATTTGGGAGGTGGCAACACGTTCAGGAACTTTGGAGAGGAAAGGGAGGTTGGAGATGGGGTGATAGTTTACAGGCATGGAGGGGTCAAGGGTTGTTTTTTGAGAAAAGGGGTGATGACGGCAGATTTGAAGGAAAGGAGGACAATACCGGAGGAGAGAGAACCGTGAACAATATCCGCTAACATGGGAGCCAGGAAGGAACGTTGGGTAGTCAGCGATTTAGTAGGAATAGGGTTGAGAGAGCAGGAGGTCGGTCTCATTGACAAGATGTCCTGTGAGAGGGCAAGAGGGGAGATAGGACAGAAATATGCAAATTTAGGGTTAGGGCTGGGAGAGGGGAGAGGAAGTGAGGTCCGGTGGGCCGGAGGAGGGGAGAGGAAGTGAGGTCCGGTTGGCCGGGGGAGGGGAGAGGAAATGAGGTCCCGTTGGCCAGTGAGGGGACAGGAAGTGAGGTCCAATGCGCCGGGGGAGGGAACAGGAAGTGAGGTCCAATGCGCCGGGGGACGGGAGAGGGAGTGCGGTCCGGTGGGCCGGGGGAGGGAGGGAATTGAAAGCAGAAACAGGTGAATGGATGTTGTTGACCTTTTAACAAAGAAGTCCTGAGCTCCTCACATTTATTGTTGGAGGTGAGGGAGGAGGAGGCAGGGGAGGGTGGTTTGAGGAGATGGTTAGTGGTGAAGAGAAGACTGGTGTTATTTTTGCCGCCTGGATGATGTTAGAATAGTGGGTGGTTTTAGTGATGGAGAGCAGGACCCGATGGTGCTTTATATGATCTGCCAAATCTGGTGATAAATGAATAGACCAGTTGTTTGCCAAAGACGTTCAAGTCTGCGTCCCTTGGATTTAAGGGAGTGGAGATGACGGGTATAGCAGGGGGAATGACTTGGGTGAGAGAGTGTAATGATTGTAATGGGACAAGGGCATCAACGGTGGTGGAGAGGGTGTGATTCAGTAAGTCAGTATCTGCAGAGATGTCTTGGAGAATAGTACGCCAAAGGCCAGGTAGTTGGGAATTAGAAAGTGCAGCGGTAAGAGACTTGAGGGAGAGTTTTTCCCAGGAGTGGATACAGAAAGAAGTGGGTTTAAGAGCGGGAAGGGGAAAATGGGTCGAGAGTGAGATGAGGAAATGGTCGGAGTTTCCCTCATCGGTGATGGTTACGGAGGGGATAGCGAGGTCACGTGAGATGATAAGATCGAGGGGGTGGTCGTGTATATGGGTGGGGGAGTTGACATGAAGGGAGAGATTAAGGGAGGAAAGGAGGACAGTGAACTCAGAGGAGAGGGAGCAAGATGAGTTGAGATGGAGGTTGGAATCACTGAGGATGAGAAGTCGCTCGGTGCAGAGGCAGAGGGAGGAGAGCAGAGAAGATATCACATTGAGAAAATTGGTGTGGTATTTGGGTGGACGGTACAGAATAAGGATTTTAAAAGAGAGACGTGAGAGGTGGAACAAGGTGAGTTGCTCAAAGGAGGAGAAGTTGCCGGAGGAGTAGGGAGACAGACCGAGGTGTGATTTAGATATAAGGGCTACATCACCACCGTGGCGGTGTGACCGTGGAATATGGTGGTACGTATAGTCAGGTGGGGAAACTTCACTGAGGGGAAAGGTCTCATCACCCCTCAACCATGTCTCCGTCAATGACATGATGTCAATTTGATCATCCACAATACGGTCATGGCTGACAAGGCCTTTATTTACAAGTGAACATACATTATAAGGGAAATGTGGAGAGCGAGGGAGGGGGGAAATCAGAGACCTCGGGGGGTGAAATCGGAGGCCTCGTGGTGGGGGGGGAAATCGGAGGAATCGGGGAAGGTTTCCGATGGCAGTGGGTGGGTGAGGCAGGGACTATTGCCTTTACACTTACCTCCTGGATCCAGCAGTCCAAGCCTCACTTTAGCTGGTGGGTTACCTGAGGCCTGAGAAACCCCACCAGCCAGAGTTACATTTGAAATGGTGCTTAAAACCTCCCTCTTTGACCAAGCGTTTGGTCGCCTGTCCCAATGTCTCAGTGGTGATGGGTGAATGGGATTGAAGGCTGGGAATGACCACAATTTGGCCTGTGTGCCAGCATCACTGTGTACAGTGAAAGAAAGAACTTGCATTTATATAGCACCTTTCCCCACCTCCGGATGTCCCAAAGTGCTTTACAGCCAACGAGTTACTATATTCCCCACTGGATAGTCCTGCATTAGACAGGCCGACACTGCCAGAAACTGTGCAGTGCAGCACTGTCAGACTTTAGCATTGATGCCCACAGCAGCGAGCTCCAAGATAAAGCACGAAGGGGCGAGAGAACTGAAAGGAAGGGAATAAATCCCGGAGAAGGAAAGGCAGAAAGCCGCTGAACAAAGGGCATTGGGCAGCAGTGGGACGGAATCCAAAGCAGGATGGGGACCAGCAGAAACCAGCAGATCACAGCTAACTCAGCAGGGAGTGAACAATTCCCAGCAGGGGAACCGGAATCTGAAACCGCAGCAGGCTCGGCACTACAACAACAACTGGTCAGGGTGAGTGAAGGCTTCAACAAATGTTACATACCACCATCTGTACCACAAGCTTCACACATTGCTCAATGCACCACACCCCCAGCACTCACTCACCAACAATCTGTGCCTAGCAACACTCACACCCATATCTCACACCTTGCACACAATGAGAGCTTCGACTATGGCAGGCACAAGGGTCATTAGTTATTAGAATTCATGTGATCTGTGTGATAAGGTTATAGATAAATTGATTGATGTTGTTTGGAATATTTTGTAGTCTCTCTCATTTCACCTTTGTGCGGAGGAGGATGCTGTGATACCTCAGGAGACAGGCTGGGGAACTGGTGAGCTACGGGGATCTGGGGTTCATTCATGTGAATCAGTGTCTGATGTGCCGGTCACGGACTCCTGTCCAGAAGGCCGATTGTCTCGCTGCCTCCTCCCTCCCTCCTGTTCCTTCTCCTCCTCATCAACTTCCTCCTCATCATCGTCCTCATTCTCACCCTCCTCTGCTTCATCCTCCTCCTGAGGTGATCCCACTCCCTGTTGCAAGGGCTGCGCCCTCATGCTGGCCAAGTTGTGGAGAATGCAGCAAACCACCATGAAATGGGACACCTGGTCTGGCAAGTGCTGGAGGGCTCCTCCCAAACGGTCAAGGCAGCGAGACTGTTGCTTCAATAAGCCGATGGTCTGCTCACTGATGTTCCTGGTGGTAGTATGGCTCTCATTATAGGCATGCTGGGCACGAGGGGTGGGGTTGTGAAGGGGAGTCATGAGCCGGATGGAGAATGGATAGCCCTTCTCTCCCAGCAGCCGTCCCCCGGGCAGGGGAATGGTGGAACTGTGGGCGGACTGAGTATCGGGCACATTGCCCCTTCCCCCCCAGGCATCCTTCCTGCCCGAGCCCCCTTCTCCACCGGGCCCACTTCCACCCCGGGCCCCCTCCCCCTCAGGCCCCCTCCCCTCCGGGCCCCCTCCAACCCGGGCTCCTTTCCACCCTCTCCCCCCGGGCCCCTTTCCCCCCAGTCATCCTTCACCCCTGGGCCCCTTCTTCCCAGGCTCCCTTCTCAACCCCCCCTCGGGTCCCCTTCCCCCCAGGACCCCCTTCCCACCAGGCCCCCCTTCCCCCTAGACCCCATTCACCCTCAGGTCCCCTTCCCCCCCAGACCCCCTTCCCTCCGGAACCCCTTCCCTCCCCCGAGTCCCCTTCCCCCCGGACCCTGTTCCCCCCTGGGTCCCCTTCCCCCCGGACCCCCTTCCCCCCCGGACCCCCTTCCCCCCGGAACCCCTTCCCCCCGGACCCCCTTCCCCCGGTTCTCCTTCACCACGGGCCGTCAGCCGCTGCCAGTCAAACCCTCGAACCCACCCATGGTGTGGATCTCAGGAGGTGCCTGTGTGCCACACTGACACGGGGAACTGAGCTGGGGAGATGTTACTGGGGCCTCCCCTAGAAACCTCCAGACTTGGACCTTCTCAAAGTTACTTCACAAACCTCCACTTCAGGGGTTCGAGCAATGACCCCGGTTGGACCCTCCCTCACTCCCATCGATCAGGAGCATGGTAACATCTCCCTTCTCGCTGGATCAGCTTCCACAGATGCCCAACCGTTCTGTGAGGTTCAGGATGCCAGGACCTCCCTTGCCCCTTCCCCTCTACATCACAGGCCCTGTAAGGGGCAGTGGGAGGCTCCACCCTTTACATGGCCTATCAGGAACTCCCAGTGCAGGCTCTAACCTGCTGTGTCCGGTTTCCAGCCTATTTTGCTTCCCTTCCGCCACACTCCCACTGAAGGCTTTGGCCTGGTTCTCTGGCAGTCTCAGGACCTGGTGTGCGTTCCTCATTTGGAGGCATGTGTGTAATCTATAGATGGGAGATGAGGGGTGTTTACAGAGTGGGATCACACACAACCCATTCGTTTCTCCGACATTGAGTTGAATCAAGCTGCAGCTAATGCAGTGAAAGTTCCTTTTAATCTCTCCCCTGTATGGACTCTACATTGGATCAGTTTGGGATGTGTTCACCCTTCACACTGGGTGTGGGACCCACAGCTGGATGCAGGTTCAATCCCTCACTCTGCACGTGCTGATATTGCCTTTGCTGTTCTGCGGAGACACTGAGCACAAACCAGGTGCAGACTGGGGCTGCTAACTATTGAAATGATTCCCACTAATGACAGTCGGCGCTCGCTAAGGATGGGCATGGGTTTATTACCCTTTTAGCATCCTTTGGAGATCAGAAATGCTGGAGTTTGTGACGGTCAGTTCTGACCAGTGACTGGGTTTCAATAACATTCAGTTGGCTCCTGAGACACAATCTTTTCTGTGATTGAAGGTTGCTAAGATCTGCCACTTACTGCAGGCCCATGGACAGTGCAGTGTTGTAATTGTACAGGGGTGGGGGGCGAGTTCTGACCTCCCTCCTCTATCTGCAGTTACAGTGACAGGTTAGTCCTTGCCTTGTGCAGGTATCTCTGCCGCAGTCTCCGAAGCCTTCCTTCCATTGTTTGGTGGCCACAGATGTTGTGCAGACAGCTTAAGCAGCTAAAGTGTGAGAGGCAGCACACTGCCCTTATTGCTGGCTCATCAGTTTGTGTCTCTCTCGCTCGCTGTGTACCGGGCCAGAGGGTCATATTGGAGGAGAGGGTGGATGGAGGCTTTGTACAGTGTGAGCAAAGTCCCGTGGCTGACTCCTGGCTCCTGTCTACAGAAGGCTCACTATTAGCTGATGCCCTGGTGGTGATGCCGTCCATGTGGCGTGTCCCAGCCACATCCGCCCGGAAAGTGTTGCCGAGGTCTGCTGTCGGCAGATCTGGATTGGTGTCTGACACCAGCCATTCCTCACAGCCTCTTCCTCTGGCCCAGCCTCACATCCTCTTCCTCTGGCCCAGCCTCACAGCCTCTTCCTCTGGCCCAGCCTCACATCCTCTTCCTCTGGCCCAGCCTCACATCCTCTTCCTCTGGCCCAGCCTCACATCCTCTTTCTCTGGCCCAGCCTCACATCCTCTTCCTCTGGCCCAGCCTCACATCCTCTTCCTCTGGCCCAGCCTCACATCCTCTTCCTCTGGCCCAGCCTCACATCCTCTTCCTCTCATCCAGCCTCACATCCTCTTCCTCTGGCCCAGCCTCACATCCTCTTCCTCTGGCCCAGCCTCACATCCTCTTCCTCTCACCCAGCCTCACATCCTCTTCCTCTGGCCCAGCGTTACATCCTCTTCCTCTGGCCCAGCCTCACATCCTCTTCCTCTCACCCAGCCTCATATCCTCTTCCTCTGGCCCAGTCTCACATCCTCTTCCTCTGGCCCAGCCTCACATCCTCTTCCTCTGGCCCAGTCTCATATCCTCTTCCTCTGGCCCAGTCTCACATCCTCTTCCTCTGGCCCAGCCTCACATCCTCTTCCTCTGGCCCAGCCTCACACCCTCTTCCTCTGGCCCAGTCTCACATCCTCTTCCTCTGGCCCAGCCTCACACCCTCTTCCTCTCACGCTGCTTTTGGGGTAAAGCAGGCATTGTCATTTTCTGCGCTGCCCATTCCCCACATCATCCAGCCGTGTCTGGAGCTTTCCTGATGCTATTTCCCACCTCGTGGGGCGTACCCAACCGGTGATATCATCAGCAACTGTGAGGGAGCCCCCACCCTGTTTTGAGGTGTGAGAATGCCGTCACGATACATGGGGAATGGGGGATTCTTGTGTACGGATGGAGTGGTCCATTTCCTTTACCGAGCTGCTGTCCAGTTCCCTGTGATTGGGTTTGTGTGGACAGTGCAAAGATTATCATTGAGGAACTCTGCTCTCTCTGGGCCTGTCTCCAAAGACCAAAAGACCAGTCCCACTGGTTATTCATTAATTCTCGAGATTATTACCAATGATTTGGTTTCTGCGTTTGAAGCCAGTCCAGAATTTCCCAGCGGACAGGGTGGATAAAGGGGAACCAGTGGATGTGGTGTATTTGGACTTTCAGATGGCATTTGACAAGGTGCCACATAAAAGGTTACTGCACAAAATAAAACTTCACGGGGTTGGGGGTAGTATATCAGCATGGATAGAGGATTGGCTAACGAACAGAAAACAGAGAGTCGAGATAAATGGTTCATTCTCAGGTTGGCAATCAGTAACTAGTGGGATGCTGCAGGGATCAGTGCTGGGACCCCAGCTATTTAAAATCTATTTTAATGACTTGGAAGAAAGGACCGAGTGTAACGTAGCCAAGTTTGCTGATGATACAAGGATGGGAGGAAAAGCAATGTGTAAGGAGGACACAAAAAATCTGCAAAAGGACAAAGACAGGCTAAGTGAGTGGGCAAAAATTTGGCAGATGGAGTAGAATGTTGGAAAGTGTGAGGTTATGCAGTTTGGCAGAAAAAAATCAAAGAGCAAGTTATTATTTAAATGGAGAAAAATTGCCAAGTTCGGCGGGACCTGGGGGTACTTGTGCATGAAACACAAAAGGTTAGTGTGCAGGTACAGCAAGTGATCAGGAAGGCCACTGGTATCTTGGCCTTTATTGGCCTTACTTTCTCAGCACTCACTACACTCCCCTCCCCCACTACCCTGCACTGTGCTACAATCACTGCACCACACTTCACTAAACATCCTTCTCCTCTTCCTCACACACTCACACTATTTCAAACTTCACTTACACCCCCCATAATCATCATAGGCAGTCCCTCTGAATCAAGGAAGACTTGCTTCCACTCTTAGCATGAGTTCTTAGGTGGCTGAACAGTCCAATACGAGAACCACAGTCTCTGTCACAGGTGGGACAGACAGTGGTTGAAGGAAAGGGTAGGCGGGGAGCCTGGTTTGCCGCACGCTCCTTCCGCTGTCTGCGCTTGATTTCTGTATGCTCTCAGTGACGATACTCGAGGAGCTCAACGCCCTCCCAGATGCACTTACTCCACTTCGGGCGGTCTTTGGCCAGGGACTCCCAGGTCAGTAGGGATGTCGCACTTTATCAGGGAGGCTTTGAGGGTGTCCTTGTAACATTTCCTCTGCCCATGTAGCAGTTCTGAGTAGAGCGCTTGCTTTGGGAGTCTCGTGTCTGGCATGCGAACTATGTGGCCTGCCCAGCAGAGTTGATCAAGTGTGGTCAGTGATTCAATGCTGGGAATGTTGGCCTGGACGAGGACGCTAATGTTGGTGCGTCTGTCCTCCCAGGGGATTTGTAGGATCTTGTGGAGACATCGTTTGTGATATTTCTCCAGCGACTTGAGGTGTCTACTGTACATGGTCCATGTCTCTGAGCCATACAGGAGAGTAGGTATTCCTACAGCCCTGTTGACCATGAGCTTGGTGACAGTTTTGAGGGTATGGTCTTCAAACACTCTTTTCCTCAGGCGGCTACTTACCCACAACTCACATCTCACACACACACACGGTCAGCTTTTCCACCATTACAGCCAAATTCTCCAAACACCTCACAACACTCTCACTAACACATTTCCCTCTTTCTTGCAGGAGAACTATTGGTCGAACATCTGTTGTGGCGAAGTTACTAGAATCTTGTTGTGTCTCTGCACTTGTTACAAACTCACACGAGGCATGGATGTATCAGACACGGTCACTCTGTGACCTTCACATTATTTCCAGGACTGAAGAGTCCTGATCCTGGGTGGGACCTCCCCTTTTATACCGGAAAGGCCAGGTGAGGAGCTCACTCCCTGTGGTCAGGGTGTGCATTACAAGGGTGCAGGTACAGTATGCATGAGTTACAGTTACATACTTATAGTCATTGCAAGATGGTGAAATACATGACATCACCTCCCCACTTAAGTCTTTTAGTTTCAGAGGTTAAGTCTATCGGGTGGTCGGTGCTCTCTCGTGGAGCATCGCAGTTGTGGCTCTGGTGGCTGAGCCTCAGCACGCGTCTCTGTCACTTGAGGTGATTCCAGCCTGTCCGGGCTGGCCGCATGGCCTGTGCATGCTGAGGGCTGTCTTTGTTGCTCGTACGCTGGCAGTGATGGGGGTGCTATCTCATAATGCTCTTCTTCCGGTTCCTCCGTGTCTGCACTGAACCTTGTCTTTACTTGGTCCAAGTGTTTGCGGCATATCTGCCCATTGTTTAGTCTGACCACCATGATCCTGTTTCCTTCCTTGCCAATTACAGTGTCCTCAAGCCATTTGGCTCCCAAAGCATGGTTTAGAACAAATACCGGGTCATCTATTTCTATACATCTCCCCCTTGAGCCTCTATCATGGAGCTCGGTTTGGGACTGGCACTTGCCCTCAACAATGTCTACCAGGGCTGGGTGAATAAGGGACAGCCGCGTCATGAGCGTGCTATTCATGAGGAGTTCCGCTGGCGGGACTCCCGTGAGCGAGTGCGGCCGGGACCTGTAGGCCAGCAGGAGGCGCGATAGGCGGTACTGAAGGGAGGGTCCTTGGATGCGTAGCATGCCCTGCTTTATGACTTGGACAGCCCGTTCCGCCTGGCCATTGGAGGCCGGCTTGAACGACGCTGTCCGGACATGCTTGATCCCATTGCCCGACATAAACTCCTGGAATTCATGGCTGGTAAAACACAGGCCATTGTCGCTGACCAGGATGTCCGGCAAGCCGTGGGTCGCGAAAACCATACGCAGACTCTCCACTGTGATGGATGTCGTGCACGAGTTCAATATGATGCACTCGATCCACTTCGAGTATGCATCGACAACGATCAGGAACATTTTTCCCATGAACGGGCCCACATAGTCTACATGAATACATGACCATGGCCTGGTGGGCCAGGGCTATGGGCTAAGTGGGGCCTCCCTGGGGGCATTGTCCAGCTGGGCACACGTCGTGCACCTGCGCACCCAGTGTTCCAGGTCTGAGTCAATCCCCGGCCACCACACATGTGACCGGGCAATGGCCTTTATTAACACGATGCCAGGGTGCTCGCTGTGGAGTTTCCTGATGAACACTTCCCTCCCTTTTTGGGGCATGACGATCCGGCTGCCCCATAACAGGCAGTCGGCTTGGACGGAGAGTTCATCCATCGGTCTCTGAAACGGCCTGACTTCCTCGGGGCACGCCCCGTGTGCGGGCGCCCAGTCCTCAGTCAGGACACATTTTTTTATCATGGATAGGAGGGGGTCCCTGTTGGTCCAGAGTTTGATCTGTCGGGCTGTGATAGGGGAGCCCGCAGTGTCAAAAGCCTCAATGGCCATGACCATCTCAGCGCTCTGCTCTGATGCCCCCTCGGTGGTGGCCAGTGGGAGCCTGCTGAGCGCGTCAGCGCAATTTTCGGTGGCTGGCCGGTGCCGTATGGTGTAGTCCTACGCAGCCATCGTGAAGGCCCATTGCTGTATGCGAGCTGACGCATTAGCGTTGACAACCTTGCTGTCGGACAACAGGGATGTTAACGGCTTGTGGTCCGTCTCTAGCTCGAACCGTCTACCGAAAAGGTGCTGGTGCATCTTTTTCACACCGTACACACACGCGAGTGCCTCCTTCTCGACCATGCTGTATCCATGCTCTGCCTGGGAGAGCGACCTGGAGGCATAAGCCACCGGTTGGAGTCGGCCGTCATCGTTACCCTGCTGCATACACACCCAACCCTGTAGGATGACGCATCGCATGTTAAAACCAGTTTTTTACAGGGGTCATACAAAGTCAACAGTTTGTTGGAACACAGCAGGTTCCTCGCCTTATTGAAAGCCCGTTCTTGACAATCCCCCCAAGACCATTCATAACCTTTACGGAGGAGCATGTGTAATGGCTCCAACAATGTGTTTAAGTTCGGCAGGAAGTTCCCAAAATAGTTCAAGAGTCCCAGGAATGATCGCAACTCCGACGTGTTGCCAGGCCTGGGCGCCCGGCGAATCGCCTCAGTTTTTGATTCAGTGGGCTGGATCCCATCTGCGGCAACCCTCCTGCCCAGGAACTCGACCTCTGGGGCCAAAAACATGCACTTGGCCTTTTTAAGCCGCAGGCCTACCCGATCCAATCGGCGTAGCACCTCCTCCAGGTTGCGGAGGTGTCCCTCGGTGTCTCGACCCGTTATAAGGATGTCGTCTTGGAATACGATCGTTCCAGGGATGGACTTGAGCAAGCTTTCCATGTTTCATTGAAAGATAGCCGCTGCCGAACGAATGCCAAACGGACACCTGTTGTAGACAAATAGTCCTTTGTGCGTCGTGATGGTGGTCAGAAGCTTGGAATCTTCTGCCAGTTCCTGAGTCATGTAGGCCGAAGTGAGGTCCAGCTTCATGAACAGCTGTCAGTGTGGCAAAGAGGTCCTCCGCTCTCGGAAGCGGTTATTGGTCTTGCAGCGACACTCGGCTGATGATGGCTTTGTAGTCGCCACAAATCCTAACCAAGCCATCTGCTTTGAGGACGGGAACAATAGGACTTGCTCAGTCGCTGAATTCAACGGGCGAAATTATGCCCTCTCTGAGCAGTTCACTTTCAATTTTTTCACGCATCACATACAGCACCGCTCTGGCTTTGTGGTGCACTGGTCTGGCGTCCGGAGTGATGTGTATCACTACTTTGGTGCCCTTGAACGTTCCGACACCGGGTTGAAAGAGTGACTCGAATTTTTGCAATACCTGCGAGCATGAACTTCGCTCCACGGATGAAATGGTGTGCACATCCCCCCATTTCCAATTCATCTCAGCTAGCCAACTCCTCCCCAAGAGCACGGGGCCATTTCCTGGAATGATCCAGAGTGGCAGCCGGTTCTGTAATCCATTATGTGTTACCACCAAGTTTGCACTGCCCAGCACTGGGATGATCTCTTTGGTGTACGTACGTAGCTGCGTCTCAATGTGTTCCAGTTTGGGCCTGCTAGCTCTGTGTGGCCATAGTCTCTCAAATTGTTGGGCGCTCATGAGTGACTGGTTAGCTCCCGTATCCAGCTCCATGTGCACCGGGATGCCATTCAGTAAGACTTTCACCATCATGGGTGGCGTTTTGGTGTATGAACTGTGGACGTCAGCCACGTGAACTCTCTGAACTTCAGCATCCATGGTTGTTCCCCAGGCCTCATCCTGCATTTCAGACCCCTCGTCTGGTTCCTCTGTCTCGCAGACTAGCCTCGCTACTGCCTTTTTGCACATCCTGGCCAGGTGTCCCTTGACATTACAAATCCTACAGGTGTAAAGTTGGAACCTGCAGATTTTTGCAGTGTGTCTGCTCCCACTTCTCCAACATGAGCTGAGATTGCTGTTAACAAAAGGACTATTCCCAGGCATCCCTTTCTGATGGCCCTTTTGGCTGTTTCTAAGCACTCTGATGGGGATGTTAATTGTCCCATCACAGGATGTATTGTTCCTCGTGATGGCGTGAATTGCCAATCCCCTTTCCATTGTCCCTGTTGCCAGGAGCTTGTTGCTACCTGGGTGGTGTTGAATTGCCCTTGCCTGTCTGCCTGGACAGTGTCGAATTGCCCTTCCCTGTCTGTGGGTTCTGTGTCATTTTTATAACATTTATTCCCTGGTTCAACGCAACTTTAAAACCAGGGCTGTGTGCATGGATTAGCTTGGTCTCCTCTCTCCCTTCCATAAAGGTATGAGCTATCAACGCTGCCCCTTCTAAAGTCAAATCCTTCGTCTTTATGAGCTTCGTGAAAATGCCGGCATGATTAATGCCCTCGATGAAAAAGTCCCTTAACATCTCCCCCCTGCAGGCATCGGAGAACTTACAGATACTGGCCAAACGCCGCAGTTCCGCCACGAAGTCCGAGATGTTTTGACCCTCCCGACGCCGGTGAGAGTAGAACCGGTGCCGGGCCAGCTTGAGATGCTCACTGGTCAGCTGGCTGAGCTCTTTGAAGGACTTGTCCGCTGGCTTTTGGGGTGCGAGCAGGTGTTTCATTAGCGCATACATCTGTGGACCACAGCTGGTCAGTAGATGCGCCCTCCGCTTGTCAGCCGCTGCCTCTTCCAGCCAGTCCTTTGTGACAAAGCTCTGCTGGAGTCTTTCCACAGTCGTCCCAGTCCTCACCCACACAGTAACGTTCCTCTGTGCTGCCGGTGGCCATCCTCGTGGTTTGGTGATTCCCGCTTCTCGTCGCCAGATGTTGTGTCTCTGCACCTTGTTACAAACTCAGGCATGGATATGTCAGACACGGTCACTCTGTGACCTTCACTTTATTTCCAGGACTAAAGAGTGCTGATCCTGGGTGGGAGCTCCCCTTTTATACCTGGAAGCCCAGGTGAGGAGCTCACTCCCTGTAGTCAGGGTGTGCATTACAAGGGTACAGGTACAGTGTGCATGAGTTACAGTTACATACTTATAATCATTGCAAGATGGTGAAATACATGACAAAACTGTTGTTAGGGACAGAGCAACTGTCTGATTTTTAAATTTACTCTCTTTACTCTTTAGGGTAATAGGAGATAAGATCACCAAGGCTTTAAACATTTCTAACTAATTGGTTTTATTAGCACTGAAGTACAATTAGTTTTACAGACAGAGATTAATACAGGCTATAAGTCAGCCATACAACTCAACTCAGAATGGTCAATTATTCTGCTTTGGGAGACTGAGAGGTTAATTCTCCATCACCATCCTGTGTGGGGATCTATTGGTCTGTCTCATGACTGTCTCTTTCGATCTTACTGAAATGGCTGGTTTTATACCCTTCTTGCTGGCAACAACACACTGTTGGTACGTTTCCACTCTCTCTCTTTCCCAGGGTATAAAACAAGTTGATACGACAGAATCTGATGTTTACAGCAGTTTCTCACAGATCATCAAGACCTCACAGCTGTCTTATCTTTAACCTTCGAGACAGTCTATAAGACTTTTCCAATGTGGCCAACCTTCCCAGCATACCAGTGAACAGTCAGTTTAACAATTCCTTTGTTGAATTAGTACTTTTAATCAAACCCAGCTCCTTTACCAGGTAATTAACAATATTTTTTAAAAGTCCAAAATCCTTCAGCCGCCCCTCAAGTGAGTGCGAGAAATCGAACAACTTTAAATCATTCATTGAATCAGAATTGTGCTCACCACAATCGGTTCCAGTAGGGAGAGTAAAGGGATCAGGTCAGGGACCAATGATGTGGGTGTTGTGGTCGGGTCAGGATACAATATTGAGGAACCAGGTGCAGATGCTGAGAATGTGGAGCCTCCAGCAGCTGCTGCAGATGCTGTTCCCTGACCTCGATAAAAGGTTTAAAAGAATTGGCGAAGGATGTAGTGATGTTGGACCCTGACAAGGGATCGATCATTGACCATGTCAGGTGGATTGAAGATGTGGGATCAGGTTTGAACTCCAGCACGAGGACTGATTCACCTCCTTCCTCTCACCCTCCCTGTGGGATATGGCGATCTATTCCACAGGGCAGGAAACATTGCTGGGAAGTTGCAGCAGTGTGTGCAGCCGGGAGAATCAGGGCTGGTGTAGGTTCAGGCACTGTGCCCCCAGTCAGTGCTGTGATTGGTTGTGGTCTCTGGGACTGCCGGGAAGTTGTCTGACAGAAAGTGGATAGTTGGAGCCTCCAGCCTGCCCTGGGGAAGCCTGGGGGATCAGCTCATGGGCAGACGCTCTCCTTTCCCCATTGACCAGCCTCTGATTGGTCACCGGAGCAGCCAGAGACGGGCACAGGATGGGCCAGCTGAGAATGGCTGCGTTTGGGGGGCTCCCCGCCAACAGCTCCTGAAGCACTGGGAGTAGAGAGGCTGAAAGTTGGAGAATCCGGGGAGGGAGGGAGCTCCAATCCAGCACCTCACAACCCCTGCTGGAATAAGGAGGGTGGAGAGGGAGTGAGGGGCCTGCCTGGGAACAGAGGGAACCGAAACCTGGAGAGCAGGAAGCCGGGTCCCAGCCTCAGCACCACAGATACAGTCTGAGGACTGAGCCCAGCACGGCCTGTCAGTCACAGGCACCTCAAACCTCGGGAAGGGGCCTGAGAGAGCCCCACCCACAGCATCACCAAGGGCAGGGGCCTGAGAGAGCCCAGCCCACAGCATCACCAGGAGTGGGGCCTGAGAGCCCCGCCCATAGCATCACCAGAGGGAGTGGCCTGAGAGAGCCCCGCCCACTGCATCACCAGTGGGAGAGGCCTGAGAGTCCCACGCACAAAATCACCAGAGGGAGGGGCCTGAGAAAGACTCGCCGACAGTATCACCATGGGAGGGGCCTGAGAAAGACCCGCCCACAGTGTCACCATGGGAGGGGCCTGAGATTGTCCCACCCACAGCATCACCAGGGGAGGGACCGGAGATTGTCCCACTCACAGCATCACCAGAGGGAGGGGCCTGGGAGCAAGCCCTACCCATAGCATGACCGTGGGAGAGCTGGAAATGACATCATCACAGCCCCCAACCAGGATTAATTTAACAGTTTAGGGATTTGTCCCGACAATAAAATGCTGGAAACACGAGTTCAGTGAACGTGGTTCGAAATGTGTATAAATGTCCCTTTGAGCCAGTGATCTGGTGAAATGACACAGTCCCAGCCTCATAGTCCAACTGAACTTGGAACCTGCTCACAGACCGGACCAGTGAGAGGAGCCAACTGTCCCGGGACCAGAGACGACCATGATAATATAAACACCAGGATTTATTGCTGTTCCCAAGGTAATACAATTTCCCCTCCCTCTCTACACTCCCACACACAATCCCTATTCGCCAGTAATCCCCAGTAGTCTCCACATCCCAGGAATGGGATCCTGAGGAGAAGCTCTGGGAGCAGAGGTCTTGGGGATGGTCTTTAAACCTCTCTGGGTGAGGTGGGTAGGGCTCTCCCTGTTCAGTCCATGTTACTGACCTCAGATCATCAGACAGAACCAAGTTCCAGTTTGCTGTCTTTGGATCCAGGCTCATCGGTGACCTTTGCCCTAGAGAGGAGCGAAGAGATTGGTCAGTCAGGGTTATTCCACTCAGATCAATGATTGACAGCTGCAGGGTAGGAGTGTCAGTATTTCCCAGACAGTCAGCCCCATATTACCTGTTGGACTGGATTCTTCCCATGTTAAATCAATGGCCTTCGATCAGTATCCCTGTTCAATAGCAGTGTGTGGGTCCCAGATAAATGGGTCATTTTCCGGTTGGCAATCAGTAACGAGTGGGATGCTGCAGGGATCAGTGCTGGGGCCTCAACTATTTACGATCTATATTAATGACTTAGATGAAGGGACCGAGTGTAATGTTGCCATGTTTGCTGATGATACAAAAATGGGTGGGAAAGTAAATTGTGAGGAAGACACAACAAATCTGCAAAAGGATACAGACAGGCTAAGTGAGTGGGCAAACATTTGGCAGATGGAGTATAATGTGGGAAAATGTGAAGTTATCCACTTTGGCAGAAAAAATAGAAAAGCAAATTATAATTTAAATGGAGAAAAATTACAAAGTGTTGCAGTACAGAGGGACCTGGGATTCTTTTGCATGAAGCATAAATGTGAGTAATCAGGAAGCAAATGGAAAGTTGGCCTTTATTGCAAGGAGGATAGAGTATAAAAGCAGAGAAGTCCTGCTACAACTGTACAGGGTATTGGTGAGGCCACACCTGGAGTACTGCATACAGTTTTGGTCTCGCTATTTAAAGAAGGATATACTTGCATTGGAAACTGTTCAGAGAAGGTACACAAGGTTGATTCTGGAGATGAGGGGGTTGACTTATGAAGATAGGTTGAGCCTATACTCATTGGAGTTCAGAAGAATGAGAGATGATCTTATTGAAACATATAAGATAATGAGGGGGCTAAACAAGGTGGATGCAGAGAGGATATTTCCACTCATAGTGGAAACTAAAACTAGGGGACATAGTCTCAGAATAAGGGCCGCCCATTTAAAACTGAGATGAGGAGGAATTTCTTCTCTCAGAGGTTTGTAAGTCTATGGAATTCTCTACCCCAGAGAGCTGTGGAGGTTGGGTCATTGAATATATTTAAGGCGGAGATAGACAGATATTTGAGCGATAAATGAATAAAGGGTTGTGGGGAGAGGGCAGGAAAGTGGAGCTGAGTCCATGATCAGATCAGCCATCAACTTATTAAATGGCGGAGCAGGCTCGAGGAGCCAAGTAGCCTATTTCTTATGTTCTTATGTAGTGCTGTACACTCAGGGCAAACACTGCAGTGAGATACACGACAACAACAACAGCAACTTTTATTTATATTGCGCTTTTAACATAGTTGTAAGATAGCTCCCATGAGCAGTCTACTGCTCCATCTAGTGGACTACAGATGCAATGCAACTACTGATGTAAGTAAGAAAAGGGATTTCAGGATTCCCCAGCTGAAGTTTTTTGGTAAATGTTCCTGCCAACCAACAGAGAGACTTTGAGAGCTCTTTGTTTGCAGAACAGCTAAAAATCCAAGGTAAATGACAAGCACATTTGGCTGAACTGTCGACATTGCCAGAGACCAGATGGCTGCGCCTATGGGAATAATAGGGTGCTTTGGTGAGTTCCATTGTGAGACTTTCGGAGCATATGTGGAGCGGATAGAAATGAGTTCCATCCCGAATAGTATTGTCGAAGTCCCCGATGATGAAAATCGTAAATGGGAGGTTTTAGAAAGGAAACGGGCTATTTCCTGACTGATGCAGGCCCTGATGTGTATGAAACCCTGAAAAATTTGCTAGTTCCCGTCAAGCCAAAGGACACACCACTAACAGAGATTAGCACTACAGTCCTGAGCTCCTGTAAATTGGTGAAATTTATCATGTTGGAATAAGAGATCAATTAATTGATGAGGGTATCAATGAGGTCATTGTAGCTTTAAAAAAACTATCTATTCAGTGTCATTTTGGAAACTTTCAGGCCTAAGCATTGCGTGACCGCTTTGTTTGTGGGATGAAAAATAAAATGTGAAGCAATCAGAAGGAAGTTGTTGACAATCCCAAACTTGACTTTTGATTTAATTGTCAGACAGCAATGTCGACGGATATGGCCGACCAATATTCCCGAGAATTTCACACCATTTCCAGTGGTCAGACAACTGAGGGCGAATTGCCTGCAAGTTAAAAGTAAAAGGCAGTTGGGTCCCAAGGCCTCAGCAACTGGCCAAGGTAACAATAAATTGAAGTCGTGCTTTCGGTGCCTGGGACAACGCATTGCTCAAAACTGTCCATATGTGAAGGCAGAGTGTTTCTTCTGCAAGAAAACTGGGCGTCTTGCAAAGGCATGCTGACTGAAGAGTAAACCGATCTTAAATGCTAGAAGTAGAAATTGCCAGACACGAAATAGCATTGAAGAGAAACAACAGAACGAGGAAGTTCTGGAGATGCATGTCATCAGGAGCACAAGTGTATCTCACAACGATTCGCGATGTATCGCCATCCACATAGACGTTGCAGGAACCAGGATATCCATGGAAATTGACACTGGTGTATCCATGAGCATAGTACCAAATTCGCTATACCTCGACAGGTTGAGTGATTTTCGACTGGAAAATTTAAGATAGAGCTGCAAGGCTACTCAGAAGAGCAAATCCCTGTTGTAGGATGTACCATCATACCAGTGAAATACAAGGATCAGTTTCAGAGCTTGCTTCTCTTAGCAATGACAGGAGACAAGTCTGCCTTGATAGGTAGAAATTGGTTGGGATCACTGAAGCTGGATTGGAATGAGATGTTTTGTGTGGAAACAAAATTTGCATCGAAAGATGACGTCATCATGGAGTATCCAAAGGTGTTCTGCAAAACAGGCAGTCTGATCCAAGGCTTCACGGTGAATATCAGAGTATAGAAGGACGCAAGGTCAGTTTACTGCAACCCATGTCTTATACCATATGCACTCAAGGAGAAAGTTGAGCAAGAACTCAAAAGACTAGAATCTGAGAACATTATCTCGAAGGTAGAAGAAGTGTTCTATTTCTCATATACTGATGAACTGCCAGTCACTGCTGGAGAGATTGGTAGAGCAACCAGACATGGTCCAGTTATGTCAAAAGATTACCTAGCAAATGGCTGGCCAAACCAGGTATCAGAGGATAAAGATTGTATCATGTGGGGTGCAAGAGTGATTATCCCAAATAAGTTCAGCTCCAAATTGTTTGGAGATCTTCATGACCAGCACCTGGCAATGTGCTTGACCAAGAATTTTGCACGCAGTTACTTATGGTGGCCAGGTTTAGATAAAGATAATCGGCTAGATTTTAGCCGACTTTGCGACCGGGTTTTCGCCGCGATTTGATCCTCCACCGCGAAAACCTAGTCGGCGGGATCCTCGGCGCCCTCTTCGCGGCGGCGCTTTCACATACCACCAGGGAGAGGAGCGCCGATGTGAAACGATGTGCAATGCTGCGGATTGCGTTGTCGTCGTACTTTTGGCTCCGTCGGGACACGTAAGCCGCACCCACAATACCGACAGTGTTTTTATTTTTACATTATTTTGCAGCAATTTATTGGGTAAGTTTTTTGAATGTTTTGTCAATGTTTTTTTTTCTGATTTTTGCATTTTTTTTTTTCCCCCCTTCCAAGGCCTCCCTCGCAGCGCACCCAAACTCAGCCTAAAGTAGTTTGTGCCGTGAATCCATGTGCAATGCCGATTTTACTGATGCAAAGTAAAGACCGAAAGTTAGGCCTGAAAACGGTAATTTTTGGTGTTAAATTACCATTTTTGCAAAACCCCGAAAATCTAGCCCTGTAAAGTAGATTGTTAGTCAGTGTATTGCATGTCAATTGGTAAGCAAGGAACCACAAATACCATTACAGCCATGGGAATGGCCTCCCAGGGTGTGGCAAAGGTTACATGTAAATTTTGCTGAGCTAGAAGGAAATTGTTCATTGTGATTGATAGTCATTCGAAGTAGCTAGAGGTGTAATGATGCAGAAAATAACAAGTAAAACACGAGACAATTTGCAAAGATTGTTTTCTTCACATGGCCTCCCAGAAGAAATTGTGTCTGATAATGGACTGCAATTTTGTTCAGAAGAATTTGCACAATTCATGAGAAGAAATGGTGTGAAACATCCCAAGGTTCCACCATACAACCCTGCTTCAAATGGTGCAGCAGAGCGCACAGTACAACTTGTAAAACGTGCCCTCATCAAGCAAATGTTGGATCCAAATCCAAGGAAATGGCAGTTGTCATTGGAGCACAAACTAGCAAATTTTTGAATTACTTATCGTAATAATCCTTATACAACTACTGGTGGAACACCAGCAGAGTTGTTTTTCAAACGACAGCTGCGAACCAGGTAATCATAGTTAAAGCCAAACTTGCCACAGTCAGTAGAAGAGAAACAATTAAGACAGAAAGAGAGTCATGATAGAGATAGAATAAGAGAGAGAAGTGTGGAATTTAATCAGAAGGTTAGAGTGAAAAACCATCAGCATAAATGGTTAAAGTGGTTACCAAGAAGAGTAGTGAAGATATGTGGTCCTCGCACATATTTCGTCAAGATGTTTGATCATGGAAAGGTTGGGTTTGTTCACATTGATCATGTTTTACCTACAGCTGGAGAAGGAGTTGAAAGTTGGAATGCTTCGATTATTTCTGATGAGTCAGAGGGACTGAAATTGCCCCTTTCTATAAGGCCTGAAAACGGCGGTCACGGGTCGGTGCGAAATGGCCGCCGAGTCACCGCGGAGGGGCCGCCATTTTTGCTAAAGCCCTCCTTTACTTTTGGAGTGGTGTCCGGGACCGCTCTGCCCGTTTTCCCGCCGCGTCATGCATGCACCGACCTCTTACCGACCGATGGTCACCCCTCTCCGAAATTGTCCTGTTTGTAAATTGCCCCGCAGGAGTGGCGCCACCCACCAGTCGGTGCCCCCAACAGCTTTTTCTGTCGGTACCCTATCTGTGGCTTGGCGGTGTGGCCGCTCTTAAAGGGAAGGTGGCGCTGCTGGTGACTCCGTTTTTTGTTTTATCGGCCGACTGCCAGGTTGGTCTGACAATTATGCCCCCGGGTTCAGTCAGGCCGCCATCAGGCAGCCTGGCACCCCCTCCCTGGTGGCCCAGTGTTTGCAACGGCCCTGCCCATTTAACTGAAGGGGAGGGACATTGTGATGCATCAGATATAATTGTCCGCCCCATGCATTGGGGAACACGTCAAGAGTTTTAAGTATGACCCGTTTCGGGCGGAGGGCAATTTTGGCCCCAGATAATGTTGGTACAAGGAGAATACCAGTAGCAAATCCTACATCAGATTTACGAGAAACAAATCTAAGAGAAAGTCAGAATTGAAGTCTGAGCCTGAGTCAGGCAGACAAACAGTCTGAAGTTGTAGAGAGTCCAAAAGTAGATCAAGGGTTGCCCTTTGAGAAAAACTCTCCTCAGGCTCAGCCTGAAATGAGTCCAAGTTCGACACCAAGTTTGGAAAGTTCTGTCAAAGGGTGAAGGTAATCTCTTCGAAACAGAAAACCAGTGGTTAAGTCTGATTTGTAAATATGGAAAAATACGTTTATATCTTTTGTTGTGCATACCATGCAAGTTATGTATGATGATTATTTTGTTATGATTACATCTTCAATAAGGAGGGAGAAGTGTAATAGAGGTCCCCTCGTGGACTATTGCTCCATCTAATGGACTACAGATGTAATGTAATCACTGATGTAAATAATAATAGGGTCATGTGGCAAAGTCCCATGATGACAGCTTCTGTTCAGAGCCATCTTGTGTGCATGTGCTTCTTAATAATGTCGTAAGAATATATCCGTAGTAAAATGCACCAAGGCGCTTCATGGAAGTGTTATAAGACAAAACAAATAAATTTGGCACTGATCCACACAAGAAGAAATTACTGCAGATGACCAAAAGCTTGGTCAAAGAGGTAGGTTTTAAGGAGCGTCTTAAAGGAGGAGCGAGTGGTAGAGAGGTGGCGAGGTGGAGAGGTGTGGGTCCCAGTGCTGTACACTCAGGACAAACACTGCAGTCAGACACACAGAAGCAGTCAATTTAATCACACAAGCCCCTAGCACTGTGTATCATTTTACACACAGCAGTGAGGTTTCAGTTGTGAATTGAGAGGAATCTTAAGGCCCTTCTCTACATAAAACTGTTGCTCCCTGTTCACTCTGAATTGACCAACATCCCCTCGGGCCCTGGATCTGAGACTCGGAATAATTCCGATCTGTGAGGAGGGAACAGGTGCAGGAACTCGCCCTGCGAATCCATCGCAGTGAACCCTGACTGAAGAAACGTCATAGAAAAAGAAAGAGTTAAACACAAATTAAAACAATCAGTGTGAACCCCGTTTCAGATTATAAACACATTTCGGGATATTCCCGCTCTCCCTCTGATCCCAGTCGACTGCTTAATGGCGATCCATGGGACCGGGGCTGCCCAGAGGAGCTGTGTGGGAGAAGAGTTATAGTCGATGGGCCCCTGTATTCGGTGGAAGCTGGCCCTGTAAACAAAGCTCACAATGATTGGGAATTGTGACACAGCGAGGTCCCACCTCCTTCATATTACTCGATGGGGGGGTTATATATTCCATACTTATATATTCCTACATTACAACAGTAAGTACGCTTCAAAAATAGAACTCCATTGTCTGTAAAGCACTTTGGGATTCCTGAGGTTGTGACAGGTGCTATATAAATGCAAGCCTTCCTTTTTTTACTTTATTCTTTAATAATACTGACAGCCCTGTGAGGAACGGTGTCGCTTTAAAAGACACTCTGATTAAACGTAAGAGTAGGCCATACGGCCCTTCGAGTCTGCTCCGCCATTCAATAAGATCATGGCTGATCTTTGACCTCAACTCCACTTTCCTGCCCGATCCCCATATCCCTTGATTCCTCTACCTCCAAATATCTATCTGGCTCAGCCTTGAATATACTCAATGACTCAGTGTCCACTGTCCTTTGGGGTAGAGCATTCCAAAGATTCACAACCGTCTGAGTGAAGAAATTCTTCCTGATCTCAGATATAAATGGCTGACCCCTTATTTTGAGGCTATGCCCCCTGGTTCTAGACTCTCCAGCCAGGGGAAATAACCTCTCAGCATCTACCCTGTCAATCTCCCTCGGAATCTTATATATTTAATGAAATCACCTCTCATTCTTCTAAACTTCGCAGAATACAGGCCCAATCTACTCCTCATATGACAAGCCTCTCATCCCAGGGATTAATCGAGTGAAATCCGTTGCACCGCCTCCAAGGCATTTATGTCATTTCTCAGATGAGGAGACCAAAACTGTGCACAGTACCCCAAGGGTGGTCTCACCAAAGCCCTGTCCAATTGTACTAAGAATCCCTTACTCTTGTACTCCAATCCCCTTGAAATAAAGGCCAACATGCCATTTGCCTTCCTAATTGCTTGCTGCAACTGTAACTTTGTGTTTCCTGTGCGAGAACACCCAAATCTCTCTGAAAACCAACATTTAAAAGCTTCTCATCACATAAAATATTCTGCTTTCCTATTCTTCCTGCCAAAGTGAATAACCTCATATTTTCCCACATTATACTCCATCTAGCACCTTATTGCCTCCTCACTTAATCTGTCTCTATCCCTTTGCATGCTCTGTGTGTCCTCCTCACAGCTTACTTTCCCACCTAACTTTGTATTGTCACCAAATTTGGATACATTGCACGAGGTCCTTTCATCTAAATCATTAATATAGATTGTAACTAGCTGAGGCCCCAGCATTGATCCTTGCGGCATCCCACCAGTTACAGCCTGCCAACCGGAAAATGACCCGTTTATCCCTACTCTCTATTTTCTATCTATTAACCAATCTCTATCCATGATAATATATTGCGCCCAACCCCATGAGCCCTTACCTTGTGTAGTCAACTTTTATGTGGCATCTTATTGAATGCCTTTTGGAAATCCAAATATACTACATCGTCTGGTTCCCCTTTAACCACCTTGCTCGTTACATCCTCAGAAAACTCTAATAAATTGGTTAACCACAATTTCCCTTTCATAAAACCATGTTGACTCTGTCGAATCATACTATGAGTTTCTAAATGCCCTGATACCACTTCCTTAATAATGGATTCTAGTATTTTCCCAACTACTGATGTCAGACTGACTGGCCTGTAATTCCTTGTTTTCTCTCTCCCTCCCTTCTTGAATAGCGGGGTTAAATTTGCTACCTTCCAATCTGCTGGGAGCATTCTAGGATCTAGGGAATTTTGGAAGATCACAACCAATGCATCCACTATTGCTGCAGCCACCTCTTTTAGAACCCTCGGATGTGGGCCATCAGTCCAGGGGATTTGTCGGCTTTTAGTTCCATTAGTTTCTCAAGCACCTTTTCTTGACTGATATTAATTACTTTAAGTTCCTCACTCTTATTAGTCCCTCGGTTCCCCACTATTTGTGGTATGATTGGCAGTGTGTAACCCCGCCCCTACCTGACCCATGGTGGGTGAAGCTCTGGCCCATTACAGTGAGGAATGTTTAAAGCAGGTGTCACTGGGGATTGAGGATTAATCTCAGGCTCCTGATCCACAGACACAGGGAGCTGATATTAAAGTTCGGGATATTCCCAGCTGTCTGAACACAACTACCCCACCTGCTCTCACTCCCTTATATTGGAGAAAAGCTGCACCATCTTACTGATGATTCCCAATATATCTGAGTGATACTTTTCCCATCCATTCAGCCTCTCTTGGATAAGTTGCGATATATTGGACAGGTTCAGGGTGAGCGCTGGAACATCTGGGTCTGTAACTCTCTTAGTCCCTGTCACTCTGGAATGAAAGAGGAGAGAATGTTTTTATCAGTGGGGACATTTCAGATCAGAAACCCAAAGGGGATCGAGTGATCAGTGCAACAAGCTGCCCCCCTTCTAATGCTGGTCCTGACACCCCGCAGCAACCCGTCCTGAAAATGGCAGTATCCCGGGATTTGCCGTCTCCCTACATTCACACTGATCTCCACACGTGCAGTGGGATCCTGGTTTGCTGCCACTTCAGCTCAGTTTGTGATTTTCAAAGCCGTCTGTGTTCAGTCCAGTTTCTCTGTACTGGAGCCTCATCTTTCCATTATTGATCATTATTATTATCCCGAGGGTCTCCAGTCTGTGCCCCGCTCTCTGCAGGAACACACTCACTACAATCATGTGAAGTTAGGAGAGGAGAAGGAACAGCCTCCCAGGGACCTGGGGTCAGTGGCATGCCCTCACAGACGTCTCGATTCTAACCCCATGCCCCCCGACGGACGGGAGAGGGTCGGGGGTTAAAGCCTCGGGATCGAGTAACCCGACCCCAGCCCGACCCTGTTCCCAGCTATTCCAATTTTAACAAACACAAATCAGGCCATCGACGAGGCTCCTGTGAAGGGCAGGCGGGGCCTAATGAACAATGGAAAGTGTGGGCCTGAGGACATAATGGGGGCGATGGGTGGGTGAAATGTGAGTGTGGGTCAGGGGGAGGCCTGTGCTGTCGGCTCCCCGGCAGCAGATCCGAGACGGGAGGAGCCGACTGGCCAAGATAAGTGCTAAAAATCTGCTCCTTTTAGCACTGCTTGTGGGCCCGGAGGAGCAGGAGAGCCCCAGGCCTCACAAGGAAGCCTTCTGCCTCCCTCAGCCACAACCCCCGCTTGGCCCTCCCTCGGAGCCTCTGCTTTCCTCTGCACTGAGTGACGGGGAACGCCCCCATGGTTGGGTCCCCGGCTGCGACTTTCTGCTGCTTGTTTCACTCCGTCCGCCGGCTAGGCTGTCAATTACCGACAGGGCCGCCACGTCCCCATCCTTCCCTGGTTAACGGCCTCCCCTGCACCCTCCCCATCTCCCTGGTAATATCGGGGTCAGAGTGTCCAGGGACACTGACATTACTGGGACGTCTCAGCACCCACTCATTTCTCTGTTAGTGGATAGAATGAGCCAATCACAACACATCTTACTGTCACCCTGACACTGGGACCTGCCTCTCTCCTCATTCTCCATGGGCTGGCTGATAGAACAAGCCAATCACACAGAACTTACTGACCCAATGGAATAAAGCTGTCATTGACACACATGGAGCCTTTAGAAGCCTCGGTTAGATACAGGTGAAGTTTATGGTCATTGGAAGCTGGGAGGCCGGCCAGGAGAACATTGGAATAGGCACCTCAGGGTCATATAGGATGCTGAGGTTGCAAACAGTGTGGTTCAACCTCAGACAGTGAGCACGGAGGGGGATGGAATTGGTGGTCGGGATTAAAAGACAATGGCTTCAATCTTCCCAATGGTTAATTGCTGGGAATTTTGGCTCATCGAAGACTGGATCTCGGACAAGCAGCGTAACAAGTCAGATGCAGTGGAGGGTGGAGAGAGGTGGTGGTGAGGTAGAGCTGGGAGTCGATATTGTACATGTAGAATCTCCCATTGCCCACATGCTGCCTGAGCCAAGAACCCCTCAGACCCCAGTTACACATCACTCAATATTCCCATCATTTGAAAGCTCCTTATCTGGGAAGGTTTCCAAGCCGTGATTCTACTTTCACTCTTCTCCCAGATACAGGTGAAGGTTCCCTATCAGCAGCAGGTACTGTGTGACGGAGAGGGACTTACCTGGAAAGGAGCTGCTTCGAGTTCTGTGAATAAAGGGAGGAGATCAAATCAGTCAACGAACAAACCAACACCCAATGGAAGCAAACGGTGAATTTGGGATTGAGAGCAAAGAGTTCAGTGTGTAACAGTAGGTGGGGCCAGTCACAGGAATGGGAAATAATCCCACATTTCACTGCACTCCATCCTGGGGCAGCACCAACACTCCGAGGGCAGGGCTGAGGGGGCACCGACACTCCGAGGGCAGGGCTGAGGGGGCATCGACACTCCGAGGGTAGGGCTGAGGGGGCACCAACACTCCGAGGGCAGGGCTGAGGGGGAAGCACCAATGCTGGGCCCCACCAACAATCTTCAAACAATTCAGCCCTCACACCAGCCTCACAGAAAGGCCCCATTCCCCAGCCATGGCCCTATTTATATTGAAGATGTACCTGAATAAAGGAGAGAGGGTTCCTCTGTAGCAGACTCTGGGTTTCTGCATCTGTTAATGTAATCTGTTCCATTCTCTTGTTTAATGCTTCAGAACAGTTTCTAATCTGTGCGAGAGCTCGGAGCCCCTCCTCATCGATCAGTGTCAGTGCGTATTCTTCATCTTCTTCCAGCTGTCTCCTCCATTCAGAGAAGCTCTTCGATAGCTTTCCTTTCAGCTCCTTGATTCGTGTCTGAAACCCAAACCAACTCTCATTACAAACGGCCCTTCCACACAGTGTTACCCTGAGCACACGGCACTTTCCAGGGACGGGACAGTTTGTTTAGATCACCACTCGATCACCCGTTAAAGATAGACAAGCAGTGGGGGTGTCTACTGGGAGAGGAAACAGAGTTTAACCATGTTGCCTTGAGTCTTGAGCCTAAAAGAAGGAGCGCTGTATTTAGACTGTGTGTGGCACTGCCACCTGGTCCACCCACACCTGGAGTGATGGCTCCAGTTTTGGTGCCCACATCTGGTGAAGGAGATCGAGACTCTGGAGAGGACGGGGCCAGAATGACACGTAGTCTGATGGAGTTTAGTTCTGAGGATCGGCTCCAAGAGGTCGGGTGATTTAGAGAAAGGCAAGCCGAGAGGGACATGATTGAGGTGTTTAAACTGATGGAGGCATTATTGGACTCACTCGTTGGGTGAGGTACTGGAGATGGATCGGGATGGTAGGACTAGAGGGCCTGTGTATAAAATCCATAGGCACAGAGTTAGGTTAGAGGCCAGAGACCTCGATCTCTGGAACAGACTCCCTGAACATGTGGTGGGTATGGAGTCACTACCACCCTTTAAAAGGGAGCTGGGGAGGAATTTCCCCGAGCTTGTCCTGAATTGGCTGCAGGTGTTTATTCTCTCTCGGTTTGCCTTTCCCAGGTGAGTACATTGTTATGTTCATAATAACTCCACAGGAATGTGTTGTAAGCTCAAACCATTGTGACCTTGGTCTCTTTAATGTAACTCCAAAGTGAGGAAGCAGCATGGTGAATCACCTTTTATACCTGCTTGCCCAGGGTACACAGGTGACCTTTAGATCTCCCACAAGTGTGCCCCCTGGTGGCAAGTCTTACACATTGGTGAAGTTTGCATACATAACATCACTCCCCCCCCAAAGTCTTATGTACAAGTTATTTACAGGTTGAGGTGATCAGGCGCTCTGCGTTACCGGGTCGATCGCCTGAGTTGAAGTTCTGGCGTGGGTGAGTTGGTCGGATCATTGCTGCACGGCAGCGCATTTGGTCTGATCGGACTGTCGGGCATGGTGGGTTCATCCTCGTGACTAACAGTGAGGTCGATTGCTGGTTGGGTGTGTGTTGATGGATCATAGATGGTAAAGTCTTCTTCAAACTGTTCTTGGTTGTCAGTGAATTGCAGTTTGGTCTGATCCAAGTGCTTGCTGTACGTTTGCCCATTCAACAGTTTAACAACAAACACTCTGTTCCTCTTCCTTGGCTAAAACAGTGCCAGCAATTCATTTGGGACCATGATCATAGTTGACAACAAACACAGGATCACTAACCTCAATGTCACGCTTTACAGCCGTGCGATCGTGGTGCGGGTTATGCCGGTATCGCTGGGTTTCTCCATGATCATTGAGATCCGGGTGGACTAAGGAGAGCCTGGTTTTGAGTGCTCTCTTCATTAACAATTCTGCCGAGGGAACCCCGGTAAGCGAGTGGGGGCACGTCCGGTAGCTGAGCAGGACCAGAGATAACCGGGTCTGCAAGGAGCCGTCCGTTACACGTTTCAAGCTCTGCTTGATAGTTTGGACTACCCGTTCCACTTGACCATTGAATGCGGGCTTAAATGGGGCAGACCTAACATGCTTAATGCCATTGCGGGTCATGAACTCGTTGAATTCCGAGCTAGTGAAACATGGTCCATTGTCATTAACAAGGACGTCGGGCAAACCATGGGTGGCGAACATGGCCCTGAGGCTTTCAATGGTGGCAGTGGACATACATGATTACATTATTATACATTCAATCCATTTAGAGTAAGCGTCCACTGCTACGAGGAACATCTTTCCTAGAAAAGGGCCAGCAAAATCTACGTGGACCCTGGACCACGGTTTGGAGCGCAATGACCACAGGCTCAGTGGGGCCTCCCTGCTTGCGTTGCTCAACTGTGAGCAAGTGTTGCATTGGTGTACGCACGACTCCAATTCGGAGTCAATGCCGGGCCACCAAACATGCGACCTGGCGATAGCCTTCGTCATAACTATGCCTGGGTGCGTACTGTGTAGTTCATGTATAAACGTTTCCCTGCCTTTTTTTGGCAAAACCACGCGATTCCCCCATAGGAGACAATCCGATTGGATGGACAATTCATCCTTACATCAGTGGAACGGCTTAATTTCATCTTGCATTTCACCGGGAACCGCCGACCAGCTCCCATTAAGGATGCAGCTTTTTACTAGTGATAGCACAGGGTCTTGGCTCGTCCAGGTCATGATCTGGTGAGCCGTGACGGGTGACCCCTCGCTCTCAAAAGCATCCATTACAAGAAGCAAGTCTGCGGCTTGCGCCATTTCCACCCCGGTGGGTGGGCAATGGTAGCCGACTGAGGGCGTCAGCGCAGTTCTCAGTGCCTGGTCTGTGGCAGATTACATAGTCATACGCAGACAATGTTAGTGTCCATCTTTGGACGCGGGACGAAGCATTGGTGTTGATACCTTTGCTTTCTGAGAGCAGTGAAGTAAGCGGTTTGTGGTCGGTTTCGAGCTCGAAATGGAGACCAAATAGGTATTTGTGCATTTTCTTAACCCCGTACACACATGCTAACGCTTCTTTCTCAACCATACAATAGGTTCCTTCAGCCTTCGATAAGCTTCTGGACGCATATGCAACTGGTTGCAGTTTGCCTGACACATTTGCTTGCTGTAACACATAACCGACCCTGTACGACGATGCATCACAAGCTAGTACTAAACGTTTACATAGGTCATACAATACAAGTAACTTGTTAGAGCATAGCAGGTTTCTGGCCTTATTAAAGGCTGTCTCTTGAGATTTACCCCAAACCCAGTTGTCACCCTTGCATAGCAATAAATGCAAGGGTTCCAGCAAAGTGCTCAACCCCGGTAGAAAGTTATCAAAATAGTTGAGGAGTCCCAGGAACGAACGCAGCTCCGTCACATTCTGTGGTCTGGGTGCATTCTTAATGGCCTCCATCTTGGAGTCCGTGGGTCTGATTCCATCTGCCACAATCTTTCTCCCCAGAAATTCAACCTCTGGCACCAGGAAAACACACTTGGAGCGTTTCAGCCTGAGTCCCACTCTGTCCAGTCGCTTTAGAACCTCTTCCAGTTTGTGCAAGTGTGACCAGTGATCAAACATAGAAACATAGAAAATAGGTGCAGGCCCTTCGAGTCTGCACCACCATTCAATATGATCATGGCTGATCATGCAACTTCAGTACCCCATTCCTGCTTTCTCTCCATATACCTTGATCCCTTTCGCCGTAAGGGCCACATCTAACTCCCTTTTGAATATATTTAATGAACTGGCCTCAACAACTTTCTATGGTAGAGCATTCCACTGTTTTACAATTCTCTGAGTGAAGAAGTTTCTCCTCATCTCGGTCCTAAATGGCCTACCCCTTATCCTTAGACTGTGACTCTGGGTTCTGGACTTCCCCAACATCGAGAACATTCTTCCTGCATCTAACCTGTCCAATCCCGTCAGAATTTTATATGTTTCCATGAGATCCCCTCTCATTCTTCAAAATTTCAATGAATATAAGCCTAGTCGATCCAGTCTTTCTTTATATGTAAGTCCTGCCATCCTGGGAATCAGTCTGGTGAACCTTCGCTGCACTCGTCTTGGAACATCACAGTGCATGGAACCGATTTCAGCAGGCTCTCCATGTTCCTCTGGAAGATGGCCGCAGCTGAGCGAATCCCAAAGGGGCATCTGTGGTACACGAACAGTCTTTTGTGCGTGTTGATGCATATCAATTTCTTTGACGGTTCAGCGTGCTCCTGTGTCATGTAGGCAGAGGTTAGATCTAGCTTGGTGAACGACTTCCCCCTGCTAGCGTTGCGAATAGGTCCTCTGCTTTAGGTAATGGGTTCTGGTCCTGTAACGAGACTCAGTTGATTATTACCTTGTAGTCTCCGCAGATTCTGACCGTCCCATCGCTCTTTAGCACTGGCACAATTAGATTGGCTCACTCATTGAACTCAACTGGCGATATGATTCCCTCTTGTTGAAGTCTGTCCAGCTCGATCTCGACTGCTTCTCGCATCATATATGGGACTGCTCAGGCCTTGTGATGAACGGGCTTTGCCCCAGGAACAAGATGGATCTGCACCTTGGCGTCTGTGAAGTTGCCGATGCCTTGCTCAAATAACACCGGGAATTTGTTTAGCACCTGGGCGCACGAAGCCTCATCCACCGAAGTCAGTGCTTTGATGTCGTCCCAGTTCCTTCGGATCTTTCCTAGCCAGCTTCTGCCGAACAGCGTTGGGCCATTGCCTGGTACAATCCATAGTGGTAAATCATGCACCATTCCGTCGTACAATACTTTCACTGCCGCACTGCCGATGACAGGTATGAGTTCTTTGGTGTAAGTGTGCAGTATTGTGTGAATCGGGCTCAGTTTTGGCCTCTGTGCCTTGTTGCCCCACAGTTTCTCAAATTGATTGATTGATTCACCCATGTGTCAAATTCCATGGAGACTGGAATGCCGTTAAGTTTAACTTTTAACATTATTGGAGGGCTTTTGGTGGTGAAGGTGTGTACCCCATACACTTCCTCTTCATCCTCACGTTGAGTAGCCTCTCCTGCTCATTCAGCGTGATCCACGCTGGATCGGTCGTCCTCTGCTGACTCAGCCACGTGGTGAGTCAGAGGTTGTTGCACATTTGCTGGAGGTGCCTCATTGTTCCACAGCCCTTGCACACATAGTGCTTGAATCGACATTGATGGGCTCTATGACTGCCGCCGCAGCGCCAACATGGTGTTAATGGATACGCATTCACACCCCATAGCGGCCTCAGAGTCACCCTAGGCCTGGCCTCTGCGGTCGTGTAGGCCCTGCCATGTACAGTTCTGCCTGCTGAAGGCATTATTTTATGCACAGTACTTGCCGGTGAGTTTCAATGCTGTGAAGATATTTGTTTCGTGTTGTCGCTCATGGATGTGAAAGCCTGGGCTATCGTGATGGCCTTGCTCAGATTTAGGGATTCAGCAGACAGCAGTTTGCGAAGAATGACCTCGTGGCCGAGTCGAAGTACGAAAATGTCCTGCAACATTTCCCCCAAGGATCCTGCAAATTCGCACTGTCCCGCAAGGCATCTTAGGTCAGCGACAAAGCTCACCACGTTCTGGCCCTCGGAGCGATGGTGCGTGTAAAAGCGATACCTGGCCATCAAGATGCTCTTCTTCGGCTTGAGGTGTTCCCGAACCATTGTGCACAGCTCTGTGTAAGTCTTGTACATTGGTTTGACCGGTGCCAGCAGATTTTTGAGGAGGCCATATATCGAAGACCCCACATACGGTGAGGAGAATCGCCCTGTGCTTGATCGCCGTATCAGCCTTGTCCAGTTCGTAGGCTACAAAGTATTGGTCGAGGCACTCAACGAAGGCTTCCCAATCATCACCCTCAACAAATCTCTCAAGAATACCATTGGCAGCCATTACCGCGTGAAAGTTCGTGATCTGTAACTCGTCGCCAATTGTTATGTTAAGAATAACTCCACAAGACTGTGTTGTAAGCTCAAACCATTGTGACCTTGGTCGCTTTAATGTAACTCCAAAGTGAGGAAGCAGCATGGTGAATTACCTTTTATACCTGCTTGCCCAGGGTGCACAGATCACTCCTAGGTCTCCCACAGGTGTGGCCCCTGGTGGCAAGTATGACACATTGGTGAGGTTTGCATACATAATATACATGGTTCTGGGTGGATCAGTGGTGTGTGTGATTGAACCCTGTCTGCATGGGACAGTCTCGCTGGGGCTAATGGGCTTTTCTTCCTTTTCTTTTCTATGTTCATATGATACAAGCTTCAGGGCAAGTCTTCACCTGCCAGCCTCTGGCTGTGTCTGTCTCAGTAAATCCTTTCAGTAAGAACATAAGAAATAGGATCAGGCGTAGGCTATTTTGCCCCTCAAGCCTGCTCTGCCATTCAATAAGATCATGGCTGATCTGATCATGGACTCAGCTCCACTTCCCTGCCTGCTCCCCATAACCCTTTACTTCCTTATCACTCAAAAATCTGTCTGACTCCGCCTTAAATGCATTCAATGACCCAGCCTCCACAGCTCTCTGGGGCAGAGAATTCCATAGATTTACCACCCTGTGAGAGAAGAAATTTCTCCTCATCTCAGTTTTAAATGGGCAGCCCCTTACTCTGAGACGATGTCCCCTAGTTTTAGTTTCTCCTGTGTGGAAATATCCTCTCTGCATCCACCTTGTTGCACCCTCTCATTATCTTTGGTTTCAATAAGATCACCTCTCATTCGTCTGAACTCCAATGAGTATAGGCCCAACCTACTCAACCTTTCCTCATAGGTAAACCCCCTCATCTCTGGAATCAACCTAGTGAACCTTCTCTGAACAGCCTCCAAAGCAAGTATATCCTTCTTTCTGGGCCCCGAGCTCTCGCTTCTCCTGGGCCTCAATCACATCCCTCTAAAAACGCTTGCCGCTCCTTCCCCCTGATCTCGCCATTCCTGCCCGCCCTCCTGCAGCAGCACGCGCTGCTCCCTGCAGTTGTATCCCGCCACACGCTGCTCCCTCTAATGGCCCCGGCCTGCTGATGGTTTTGCAGGCCCAGAAGAGGCGAGAGGCCAGGGGTAACACGGGCCAGCCAGCACTGCGATATGTTGTGCGCACTGGGTCCGTGCAGCAGAGCTGGTCTCCAGTCATCTTGGTTAATCCTTGCCACTGGACCAAGACCTAGCTCTGTCAAGCCCATGTGGTGGCTGGTGTGCAACGGTCACCACACCTTAACAAAATCCATGCACAGGCATTTTCCACCCTTCAAGATGTAGTTCGGGATCCAGAGTATTAGGCCCTTCATTGAAACACCTGTGAACTCATCCCTTTTCAGCGTGGAAGCAAGTCATCCTCATTTTGAGGGACTGCCAATGATGATGATGATGATGAAATCCAGTGCCCAAGTGATGTAATAATATTCCCTGGGAGGGGCAGGTAGAGTTAAGCAGCTCCCCTCACATCAAACACACGGGAACTCCGTGTAATCAGTGACTCGGCCCCAACACAACCAGCCCGGTTTGGAAGCCTGTTTCTGATGTGTTCATTGACTCAGTGGGGAGACAAACCCTTTCTAAATCCAGCTCCACTTTTCCCTACCTTTATTTCAGCTTCTGATCTCGCTGTTTGCTGGAACAATTCTGCTGGACTCCCCGAAGCTTCTTGGTTTCTCTCTCCAATTCTTCCTGTAAAGGCAATTGGAAAGGATTTAAAGTCACAACCTGCATTTATATAGCGCTTTTAATGTAGTAAAACATCCAAAGGTGCTTCACAGGAGCGTAATCAGACAATAATTGACACTGAGCCAAAGGAGGAGACTTTAGGACAGGTGACAAAATGCTTGGTTGTTGTAGGTTTTACGGAGTGTTGTAAACGAGAAGAGGGAGAGGTGGAGAGACAAACAGGTTTGTGGAGGGAATTCCACAGCTTAAGGCCCAGACTGCTGAAGGGACGGCAGCCAAGGGTGGGGCAAAGGAAGTCAGGGATGCACATGTGGTCAGAATTGTAGGCATGTAGAGTTCACGGAGAATTGTCGGACTGGAGGGGCTAATAGAGATAGGGAGGAGTGAGGCCATGGAGGGATTTGAACACAAGCATGAGAATTTTAAATTCGGGATATTGCCGGACCGGGAGCCAATGTCGGTCAGCGAGCACAGGTGTGATGGGAGAACGGGACTTGGTGCGAGTTAGGATACGGGCAGCAGAGTTTCGGTGAAGCTTATGTTTAGGAGGCATAGTAGGAGGCTGGTCAGGAGTGCTTTGGAGTAGTCAAGTCTGGAGGTAACAAAAGCATGAATGAGGGTTTCAGTGGCTGATGGGCTGAGGCGGGGCGGAGACGGGCGATATTACAGAGGTGGAAGTAGGTGGTCCCAGTGATGCAGAGGATAAGGGGTCGGAAGCTCAGCTCAGGGTCAAATAGGTCGCTAAGATTGTGATAAGTCTGGTTCAGGCTGAGACAGTGGCCAGGGAGGGGAATGGAATCGGTTGCTAAGGAGCAGAGTTTGTGGCCGGGTCCGAAGACAATCGCTTCGATCTTCCCAATATTTAGTTGGAGGAATTTCTGCTCATCCAGGACTGGATGTGGGACAAGCAGCGTGATAAATCAAAGGCAGTGGAGGGGTGGATAAAGGTGGTGGTGAGGGAGAGCTGGGTGTCTCACCGTATATGCGGAATGTGGCGATGTGATGTTTGGATGATGTCACCGAGGGACATCATGTAGATGAGAAATAGGAAGGGGACAGGGATAGATCCATGGGGGACTCCAGAGGTAACGGTGCGGGAGTGGGAAGAGAAGCCACTGCAGCAGATCCTTTGGCTATGACTGGATCGGTAAGGGTGGAACCAGGTGAAGGCAGTCCACTCAGCTGGACAACAGAGGACAGGCATTGGAGGAGGATGGTGTGACACCGTGTCAAAGGCTGCAGAGAGGTGAAGAAGGATGAGGAGGGATAGTGCACCAGGGTCATCGTCACAGAGGATTTTTAGTCGGGCTGTTTAAGTGCTGTGGCAGAGGTGGAAACCTGATTGGAGAGGCTCCAACATGTACAAGTGCTTTGGAGAGGAAAGGGAGGCTATGATGGGATGGTAGTTTGCAAGGACCGAGGGGTCAAGGTGAGTTTTTTTGATGAGGTGGTGATGATGGCAGATTTGAAAGGGAGTGAACAGTATCTGAGGAGAGAGGCCCATTTACAATATCAGCGAGTATGGGGTCTGTAATATAGAGCTCCACCTTGTGGAGAACTGCTGATGTTTATACAATAAAAGCATCATGTGAACAAGTCACATGACAAGTTGCTGAGTACAGCCATCTTGTATGTGTGTGCTTTAGTGATGTCGTAAGAATATATCACATTTGGTATGGGATTTCTGGAATCCCTGGCTGAAATTTTTGTTGGTGGATGATCTGGCTAACCAACAAAGCGACTTTGAGAGGTTCTTTGTTTTGCAGCACAGTTAAAATTCCATGGTAAATTTCAAACACAATTTGTTGAAGTGTCAGAGTTAAGATGGCCATGCCTATGGGAATAATAGAGCACTTGGGTGAGTTCCATTGTGACTGAGAGACTTTTGCAGTGTATGTGGAGTGGCTCAAATAGTATCGTCGAAGTCCCGGCTAATGAAAACTGTGACTGTGATTTTAGAATGAAAACGGGCTATTTTCCTGATTGAAGCAGGGCCGAGGTGTATGAAACCCTGAAAAATGTGCTTGTTCCCATCAAGCCGAAGGACACGCCACTGATGGAGTTTCAGCACTACAGTCCTGAGCCCCTGGAAATTGCTGAAAGTTATCGTTTTGGAACACAAGATCAATTACATGACGAGAGTATCTGTGAGTATATTGTAGCTTAAAAAAAGCTATCTATTCAAAGTCATTTCGGAGACTTTCAGGACCGAGCATTGCATGATTGCTTTGATTGTGGGATGAAAAATGAAGCAATCAGAAGAAAGTTATTGACAATCCTTAACTTGACTTTTGATTTAGTTTGTCAGACAGCAATGTCGATGGATATGGCCGACCAATACTCCCGAGAATTTCGTGCCATTTCCAATCGTCAGACAACCGAGGTTAAGCATGGGGGCCAGGTAGGGAGGTTGAACCGTAAACAATATCAACGAGTATGGAGAGCAGGAAGGGAGGTGGGGGGGGGTTAGTAGTTTAGTGGGAATAGCTTCAGGAAAACAGAAGGCAGGTCTTATGGACAAGGTGAGCACAGAAAGGGCATGAGGGGAGACAGGGGAGAAATTACAGAGAGATGTGAGTTCAGGGCTAGAGCAGGGGAACCTTGGGATTGTTTGGAAGGCCAGGGGAAGGGAGGGAGGGGGCAGAGGCAGCTGATCGGATGTTCTCAATCTTGCTGACAAAGAGGTCCATGAGCTCCTCGCACGTGTTGCTGGGGGTGAGGGTGGACGGGGCAGAGGAGAGGGGTTTCAGGAGACTGTTGGTAGTGGAGACAAGAAGCCATGAACATGCCTCCTTCCGGTTTAACCAAGGCAGGTTCGGTCTGGGCCGAGTAACCTGCTCAGGGGAGGCGGGTGGGTAATTATAATATTTAAATAAGGCTCCGTGCCTCAGATTTGGGCAGCGATTGGATTTAACGGCTGCGGGCCGTGTATCCCGGGGCTCGGGAATCCCCACAGCTGCAGGGAGGAAGGAGCTGCCAGATCCAGCAGGGAAGTGTTTTTCCAGCACTGCGTGTGGGCCTGGAGGGGCAGGAGAGCTTCCCCTGGACCCTCAAACAAACCTGCCGCAAGCTATCCCCCACCCCACCCATCTTCAGACACCACACCCCGCCAACAACTCGCTCCCCGCAAATGTTTCTCCCCGCCAACTCCCCTCCCCAACCCCCCTCTCCCCCCCTCTCTCCCTACACCATCTCACTCTCCCTCTCCCCCTATATGTCTCCCCTGCCCTCTCTCTCACTCCCCCCCCGCCACCTCTCTCCGCACTCCCCCCCTGCACTCTCTCCCCCCTGCACTCTCTCCCCCCCTGCACTCCCACCGCCCCACCCCCCTCAATCTCCCCGCTGTGCTCTGAGTCCCGCCCCACCGAGCCCTGATTTTGATTGATTAGGACTGCCCCCAGCATTCTCCGGCTCCTGCCTTGTCCTGCAGGATTTCCCACCCGGCAGTGCTCAGCCACACAAACTGGCCGGCTGTCGGACGGGAAACAGAATAAAACAATTCTAATGAAGTCCTGCCGTTAAATTCGGACATCTGTATTCCAGAATTTCTGTGTTTCCGGGCCACCGACAGGCCCTCCCGCTCCCTCCCCACCTCCCCGGGAATCTCAGGGCCTCAGTGTCTGGGCCCTGAGCACAAATATTGCCTTCTGTGGCTCTCAGTAATGAGGCACTCCCTGCCCTGTATAAACTGAGTGACCACACACACACCGGCTACTTTTCACAATGACACAGCGTGTGCTGCATTCTCACACAGACTCAGCTCCTCCATTTTCAGAATCAGCCCAGGGGAAAGGGAGACAGACTCAGACACACCAGCATTTCTCAAACAGCAATTCCCTCTTGTTGTGAGGAACAGTTTATCTACCCAGCCCCTGAGTCTCCCCCGTGCGTGTCCCTCACTCCCCCCACCGGGAATGGTCCTCTCCCTGCTGCTCAGGGGGCAAAATCCCCCAACATTACCCAGGGCTACAACATGCTCTGCTCTACAGCCCTGTGCCATGGAGTGCCAGTTCTCACAGGTGCCCACACAGTGAATTACTGAGCTCTGCAGTGCCCTCCCCAGGAGGGGCTGAGTGTGGGTGAGGGGCAGTCACCCTGGGCCACTCTCACACCCCTCCCAGTGCCCACCATGTTCTCTCAGACAGACTGCAAGAGAAAGGGGAGGGAGCAAATCTGACGGACATAAAACAAACACCCAGACCTGGGACAGCAAGAAAACACTGGGCTCAATCAGCACTGTCTGCAATCAGTTCCAATTAATGTTGGTCATTAACAGGAAAACTCTCGCTCACTGTATTTAATATCAGGTATTGTGTCACTGACCTGAATTGAAGTTTGTGCCGAGTCTTGATTCAGCATTGTGTGGGATTTATATTTCTCTGTTATACAGGAACCGCACACACACACTCTGCATCATCTTTAAGGTAGAAATAAAGAACTTTCTTGTGTTCTGGACAGTGTCTCTCTCTGACATCAAACAGTCTCGATTAGCGGCTGTCACGGGCTGGATCAGCTTCGGGTCACATCCCTGTTGATCTTGAAAAGGTTTCACACAGCACCGGCGACAGTGAGGAGCCAGAGCAGGAAGTGAAATTCTTATAAACACTCGGTGCTGGGAGTGACATTGTTAGTTTAATTTCATGACTCACTTTGGCTGAAGATTAACCCTTTCAGGCCTACAGCAGAAGTTCACAATTACTATCAGAAAAACAAGATTGGAATTTTACAATCTGGAGGCAGAATACAGCAAGCTGGGCTCAGTAAACACAGACCCAAAACTGATCAGCTCAGACCAGACCCAAAATAGTTTAACAAACAAATTAAAACTGATGTAGAGTCAAAATAACCTTTACAAACCCTGCAGAGAGAAAGGGGAAGGAGCTCTCTGGGACGAATAGAAAAATATACAGAAAAAGTTAAAGGTCCATCAGAGGAGCAAAGAGAGATGGAAAAAGCAAAGCAGCAGAGGCTCCAAGTCTCAGTAAACTCAACACCAAACATGTCCAACCAATGCAGAGCTGCAGCAACAAAGACAGAATAATGTTGGACCACAAATCCAAAACAGGAGAATCCAGTCAGAGGACATCAGGATCAAACTGTACAGGGCTCTGGTCAGTCCCACCTCGAGTACTGTGTCCAGTTCTGGTCAGTCCCACTTCGAGTACTGTGTCCAGTTCTGGTCAGTCCCACCTCGAGTACTGTGTCCAGTTCTGGTCAGTCCTATCGCGAGTACTGTGTCCAGTTCTGGTGAGTCCCACCTCGAGTACTGTGTCCAGTTCTGGTCAGCCCCACCTCGAGTAATGTGTCCAGTTCTGGTCAGTCCCACCTCGAGTACTGTGTCCAGTTCTGGTCAGTCCCATCTCGAATACTGTATCCAGTTCTGGTCAGTCCCACCTCGAGTACTGTGTCCAGTTCTGGTCAGTCCCACCTCGAGTACTGTGTCCAGTTCTGGTCAGTCCTACCTCAAGTCATGTGTCCAATTCTGGTCAGTCCCACCTCGAGTACTATGTCCAGTTCTGGTCAGTCCCACCTCAAGTACTGTGTCGAATTCTGGTCAGACCCACCTCGAGTACTGTGTCCAGTTCTGGTCCGTCCCCCCTCGAGTACTGTATTCAGTTCTGGTCAGTCCCACCTTGAGTACTGTGTCCAGTTCTGGTCTGTCCCACCTCGAGTACTGTGTCCAATTCTGGTCAGTCCCACCTCGAGTACTATGTCCAGTTCTGGTCAGTCCCACCTCAAGTACTGTGTCCAATTCTGGTCAGACCCACCTCGAGTACTGTGTCCAGTTCTGGTCAGACCCACCTGGGCTGCAGACCATGGAAGCTTGTCTGATGGGAGGCACTAATGAAATTAAGTCTCTGCAATCTCTCCCCCAAAAACCTGTTAAGGCTGGGGGTGAATTGTAAACTTCAAAGGTAAAATTAATATATTTTTGTTTGGCAAGGGTATTAATGGTTATGGAAGCAAGTAGAGGAATTAACAGATCAGCCACAATCTAGTTGAATGGCGGAACAGGCTCGAGGGGCTGAATGGCCGACTCCTGGTCCTCTGAAATGCCTCCCGATCCTCTTGTACTACAAGGTGGAGATCATTCTTGAGTGGGCCGCAGCGACATGTTTTCAGATAGTCCTTGACACAATGTGATTTGTACTGATAATCAGCAACCAGGAATGATCACTAATTTTGTATCTTAAATTCCAAGTGCATGTGTGTGCGTGTCTGCGTCTGTGTGCGTGTCTGTGTGCGTGTGCACATGTGTGGTTGCGCATGACTCTGAGTTTTTTTTTAAATGTTCCTGAGATGTGGGCATCACTGGCAAGGCCAGCATTTATTGCCCATCCCTAATTGCCCTTGAGGGGTGGTGGTGAGCCACCTTCTTGAACCGCTGTAGTCCTTGTGGTGAAGGTACTCCCACAGTACTGTTAGGGAGGGAGTTCCAGGATTTTGATCCAGCGACGATTGAAGGAACAGCACTCTACTTCCAAGTCAGGATGGTGTGTAACTTGGAGGTGGTGGTGTTCCCATGCGCCTGTCACCCTTGTCCTTCTAGGTGGTATAGGTCGCGGGTTTGGGAGGTGCTGCTGAAGAAGCAGTGGTGAGTTGCTTCATTGCATCTTGTAGATGGTACACACTGCAGCCACAGTGCGTCGGTGATGGAGGGAGTGAATGTTTAAGGTGATGGATGGGCTGCCAATCAAGCGGGCTGCTTTGTCCTGGATGGTGTCAAACTTCTTGAGTGTATTTGGAGCAGCACTCATCCAGGCAAGTGGAGAGTATTCCATCACACTCCTGACTTGTGCCTTGTAGATGGTGGAAAGGCTTTGGGGAGTCAGGAGGTGAGGCACTTGCCACAGAATACCCAGCCTCTGACCTGCTCTTGTTGCCACAGTATTTATGTGGCTGGTCCAGTGAAGTTTCTGGTCAATGGTGACTCCCAGGATGTTGATGGTGGGGGATTAGGCGATGATAATGCTGTTGAATGTCAAGGGGCGGCGGTTAGACTCTCGCTTGTTGGAGATGGTCATTGCCTGGCACTTGTGCAGCGTGAATGTTACTTGCAACTTATCAGCCCAAGCCTGAATGTTGTTCAGGTTTTGCTGCATGCGGGCATGGACTGCTTCATTATCTGAAGTGTTGTGAATGGCACTGAACACTATGCAATCATCAGCGAAGATCCCCATTTCTGACCTTATGATGGAGGGAAGGTCATTGATGAAGCAGCTGAAGATGGTTGGGCCTTGGACACTGCCCTGAGGAACTCCTGAAGCGATATCCCGGGGCTGTGATGATTGACCTCCAACCACCACAACCATCTTCCTTTGTGCTAGGTATGACTCCAGCCAGTGGAGAGTTTCCCCCTGATTCCCATTGACTTCAGTTTTACTCGGGCTCCTTGGTGCCACACTCGGTCAAATGCTGCCTTGATGTCAAGGGCAGTCACTCTCACCTCACCTCTGGAATTCAGCTCTTTTGTCCATATTTGGACCAAGGCTATAATGAGGTCTGTGGCCGAGTGCTCCTGGCAGAACCTAAACTGGGTATCAGTGAGCATGTTATTGGTGACCCTTGCAGTTGACAGTGTGAAAGGCCTTTGTAAAGTCGAAGAAGGCCATGTATAAGGGCTGGCTCTGTACCCTGCATTTTTCCTGCAGCTGAGTAAGTGCTACTTGATAGCACTGCTGATGATTGAGAGTAGACTTATAGGGTGATAATTGGCTGGATTGGATTTGTCCTGCTTTTTGTGGACAGGACATACTTGGGCAATTTTCCACATTGTCGGTTAGATGCCAGTGTTGTGGCTGTACAGGAACAGCTTGGCTAGAGTTGCAGCTAGTGCTGGAGCACAATCTTCACAACGACAGCCGGGATGTTGTCAGGACCCATAGCCTTTGCTGTATCCAGTGCACTCAGGCTTTTCTTGGTATCACGTGAAGTTAACCGGATTGGCTGAAGACTGGCTTCTGTGATGGTGGGAAGCTCAGGAAGAGGCCGATATGGATCATCCACTCGGCACTTCTGGCTGAAGATGGTTGTAAATGCTTCAGCCTTGTCTTTTGCACTTACTGCTGAGCTCAACCATCTTTGAGAATGGGAATATTTATGGAATCTCCTCCTCCCGTTAGTTGTTTAATGGTCCACCACCATTCGCAGTTGGATGTGGCAGGACTGCAGAGGTTTAATCTGATCCATTTGTTGTGGGATCATTTTGCCTTGTCTATAGCATGCTGCTTCTGCTGTTTAGCCTGCATGTAGTCCTGTGTTGCAGCTTCCCCAGGTTGGCACCTCATTTTTAGTTATGCCTGGTGCTGCTCCTGGCATGCTCTTCTCCACTCTTCATTGAACCAGGGTTGGTCCCTAGGCTTGATGCTAATGGTAGAGTGAGGGATATGCCGTGCCATGAGATTACAGATTGTGGTGGAATACAATTCTGCTGATGGCCCACAATGCCTCATGGATGCCCAGTGTTGAGCTGCTAGATTTGTTCTGAATCTATCCCATTTAGCACGGTGGTAGTGCTACACAACACGATGGATGGTGTCCTCCGTGTGAAGATGGGACTTTGTCTCCACAATGACTGTGCTGTCCCTGCTACCAATGCTGTTTTGCAGCTTAGTAGCTGCAACTGCAATGCATTTCCTATTTTTGAAGAATGCATCTGCGACAGGTCGATTAGTGAGGGCGAGGTCAAGTAGGTTTTTCCCCCGTGTTGGTTCTCACCACCTGCTGCAGGCCCAGTCTGGCAGCTGTGTCCTTCAGGGCTCGGCCAGCTCTGTCAGTACTGGTGCTACCGAGCCACATTGAACTCCATCCACCCAGAGTACATTCTGTGCCCTTGCTACTCTCAGTGCTTCTTCCCAGTGGTGTTCAACATGGAGGAGTTCTGATTGATCAGCTGAGGGAGGGTGGTAGGTAGTAATCAGTGGGAGGTTTCCTTGCCCATGCTTGACTTGAAGCCATGAGACTTCATGGTGTCCAAATCAACATTGAGGACTCCCAAGGCCTCCCTCCCGACTGATCGCAACCGCTGGTGGGTCTGTCCTGCCGGTGGGACAGTACATACCCAGGGATGGTGATGGAGGAGTCTGGGACATTGGATGAAAGGTATGATTGTGTGAGTATGACTATGTCAGGCTGTCGCTTGACTAGTCTGTGGGACAGCTTTCCCAATGTTGGTACAAGTCCCCAGATGTTGGTGAGAAGGACGTTGCAGGGCCGACTGGGCTGGGTGTGCCACGGTCATTTCCAAAGCCAGTGCCGAGGTCGATGCCAGGTGGTCCGTCCGGTTTTATTCTTGTTTTTCGTAGCGGTTGTGTATAACTGAGTGGTTTGCTAGGCCACTTCAGAGGGACCATTGCTGTGGGTCTGGTGTCACATATAGGCCAGACCGGGTAAGGACGGACGATTTCCTTCCCTAAAGAACATTAGTGAACCATATGGGTTTTTACAACAATCCGGTAGTTTCATGGTCACCATTACTGATACTAGCATTTTTATTCCAGATTTATTTAATTAACTGAATTTAAATTCCCCAGCTGACATGGAGGGATTTGAACTCACGTCTCCGGATTATTATCCAGGCCTCTGGTTTACTCATCCCATAATGTAACCACTGTCCTCCCGTTCCCCTGATGCTCCGAGGCTGACTGACCTGTGCATGGCTCAGTCGGTGGCATGTTCTAATCTGCGACTCGAGAGTTGTGCGACTTGCTCAGGCTCGGAGATTGAGCTCCGGCAGGGGGAGAGGGGGCGCTGGAACTAGAGGGTGGAGCGGGGTGGGGGTGTGGAGTTGGAACTAGAGGGTCGGGGGGAGCTGGAACTAGAGGGTGGTGGGGAGCTGGAACTAGAGGGTGGGTGGGGGTGAGGGGAGCTGGAACTAGAGGGTGGTGGGGAGCTGGAACTAGAGGGTGGGTGGGGGTGAGGGGAGCTGGAACTAGAGGGTGGGGGTGCTGGAACTAGAGGGTGGGGGGAGCAGGAACTAGAGTGTGGAGGCCGGGGTGGAGTTGGAACTAGAGGGTGGGGGGATGGGGGCTGGAACTAGAGGGTGGGGGGAGGGGAGCTGGAACTAGAGGGTGGGAGGCTGGAATAGAGGGTGGGGGGAGGGGAGCTGGAACTAGAGGGTGGGGGGGGAGGCTGGAATAGAGGGTGGGGGGGAGGGGAGCTGGAACTAGAGGGTGGAGGGCAGTGTGGAGTTGGAACTAGAGGGTGGGGGGGAGGGGAGCTGGAATTAGAGGGTGGGGGGAGGGGAGCTGGAACTAGAGGGTGGGGGGGGAGCTGAAATTAGAGGGTGACTGGAGAGCACAGGATGAGGATGAAGGAGCAGGAGGGGGAAGAAAGTTGGAGCCTGGCGATGGGGCACGGGGGTGGGGCGGGGAGGAGGAGGAGCAGCAGGAGAAGGACCGGGGAGCTTTGACACAATAGCAGTGCGGCGTTATCTTTCGTTACCTTGCGCCCCAGTTACTCTCGGGGCGGTAACACCAATATCGCGAGCGGGACGGGATTTCCAGGCCTGGCACAGGAACTCCCTCCTCACGGCTGTTACTGCCCCCAAACGGGGCTCGACGCAATTTTTATCCCATAACTACCCGATCAAATCCCTTAATCATCTTCAACACCTGAATTAGATCATCCCTTAATCTTCTATAGTCAAGGGAATGCAAGCCTTGTTTAGATTTCTAGATTTCACTTCCTCTGCCTCCCCACCTGCTCAACTATTCTGGGACTGGGCACATTATTGTAAAAGCCACTAACCGGTATCTGACGAATAGTGTCTCTGATCACAGGCTGAATTCTTTGCTGGGGTTTGTGTGCCTGATAGTTCCAGACTCCTCGAGGCTTCTTTCACTATTGGTTTCAGGGCATTGGCCAACAGGGAGCACAAAACAGGGTCAATCAGTTCCTCTCGCCTCCTGCCCAAAACAACACAACAAAGCTCACCTGGTCTGGGAATGAGTGAAACTGGTTCAGCTGTAAACTGAAGAGCTCGAGTCTTGACCTCTACAACACACACATTGTTGTCTGTGGAGAAAGAGTCAGACTGAACACTGTGAGCTCAAAGTAAAGTGTGACCTTAGTCTTTTATTGCAGGTCTCCAGAGTGACTCTCCAACACCATGGCTAGATCGGCGAGCTGCACCATTTCCACCCCGTGGTGGGCAATGGCAGCTTACTGAGAGCATAGGCGCAGTTTTCTGTGCCTGGCCTGTGGACAACGTAAGTGCCCATCTTTGAATGCGGGCCGATGCATTGGTATTTATCCCTTTACTCTCGAAAAACAGGGATATAAGTGGCTTATGGTCAGTTTCCAATTCGAAGTTTAGCCCAAACAGGTATTGATGCATTTTCTTTAGCCCATAGACACATGCTAACACTTCTTTTTCAATCATGCTGCAGGCTCTCTCAGCCTTAGACAGACTCCTGGATGCATAAGCAACCAGTTGCAGTTTCCCGAAATCACTGGCTTGTTGTAATACACACACGATGTCATATGACGACGCATCACATGCTAGTACCAAACGCTTACATGGATCATACAACACAAGCAATTTGTTTGAGCATAACAATTTTCTCGCTTTTACAAAGACATTTTCTTTTGCCCCAAACCCATTCGGCACCCCCTTTCGTAGTAAGACATGTAATGGTTCTAGCAGTGTGCTGAGACCCGGTAAGAAGTTACCAAAGTAGTTCAAGAGTCCCAGAAACGACTGTAGCTCCATCACGTTCTCGATTGCCTCCATCTTCACGTTGGAGGATGCTGTCTGCCGGAATCCTCCTTCCCAAGAACTCCACTTGAGGCGCCAGGAAAAAGGACTTTGAGTGTTTTAACCTGAGCCCCACGTGGTTGAGTTGACTAAGAACCTCCTCCAGGTTCTGCAGGTGCTTGACTGTGTTCTGACCTGTGACCAAGATAGTGTGCGGGACCGACTTCAGTAAACTTTACATGTTTCTCTGGAATATCGCCGCCGCTAATCGGATTCCAAACGGGCATCTGTTATAAACAAAAAGACTATTGTGCGTGTTGATGCAGGTGAGGGCCTTCGATGATTCCTTAAGTTCCTGCGTCATGTAGGCTGAAGTCAGATCCAGCTTCGTGAACGTCTCGTGAACGTCTCCTCCCGCCAGTGTTGCAAAGAGGTCGTCGGCCTTTGGTAGTGGGTATTGATCCTGCAGGGAGAAACGATTGATAGTTACTTTGTAATCGCCACAGATTCTGACGGTGCCGTCTTCCTTGAGGACTGGGACAATAGGACTGGCCCACTCGCTGAACTCAATCGATGAAATGATGTCCTCTCTTTACAGCCAGTCTAGCTCAATCTCTACTCTTTCTCTCATCATGTACGGTACTGCTCTAGCCTTGTGATGGATGGGTCGTGCCCCTGGAATTAGATGGATCTGCACTTTTGCTCCTTGGAATTTCCAGATGCCTGTTTCGAACAGCGAAGGAAATTTGTTTAAGACCTGGGCACACGAAGTGTCGTCAGCAGGCGATAGCGCTCGGACGTCGTCCCAGTTCCAGCGTATCTTTCCCAGCCAGCTCCTGCTGAGCAGCGTGGGACCATCGCCTGAAACCACCCAGAGTGGTAGCTTGTGCACTGCTCCATTGTAGGAGACCTTTATGGTAGCATTGCTGATTACAGGAATCAGTACTTTCGTGTAAGTTCTTAGTTTCGTGCAAACTGGAGTTAAGACTGGCCTTGAGGCCTTGTTGCACCACAACCTTTCGAAAGTCTTTTTGCCCATGTTGGACTGGCTCACGCCCGTGTCCAGCTCCATTGACACCGGGAGTCCATTTAGTTCAACATTCAGCATTATCAGGGGACAATTCGTGGTGAATGTGTGCACCCCATGTACCTCTGCCTCCTCTACCTGAGGCTCTGGTTCGTCATGATCCTCCGTGGATCTGTCCTCCTCTGCAACATGGTGGTTTGCAGGTTTAATAGGCTTAGCAGCTCGCCTGTACACTCGTTGGAGGTGTCCCATTGTTCCACAGCCCTTGCAAACATACCCTTTGAATCGGCATGAATGGAAATAATGATCACCCCCCTGCAGCGCCAACAAGGTGTTAATGGCCTTGCATTCATCACCCTTAATGGTGGACTCTGAGTTATCTGCGGACGTGTAGCTGCAGGTATGTGTGACCTGCCCTGTACATTATGATTTGAAAACAGCATCACTTTATTCACAGTACTTGTAGCAGCACTTGTGTGCTGAGAGATTTGCTTCGTATTGTCACTGGTGGCAATGAACGCCTGGGCTATCGCTATGGCCTTACTCAAGGTTGGGGTTTCTGCAGTCAAAAGTTTGCGAAGTATGGTTTCATGGCCAATGTCAAGTACGAAAAAGTCTCTGAGCATGTGCTCCAAATGTCCTTCAAATTCGCAATGTCCTGCAAGGCGTCTTACCTCAGTGACATAGCTCGCCACTTCCTGGTCTTCAGACCTTTTGTAGGTGTAGAACCGATACCTCGCCATCAGAACGCTTTCCTTCAGGTTCAAATACTCTCGAACAGTGTGCACAAATCGTCGTATGATTTCTCCGTGGGTTTCGCTGGAGTGAGCAGATTCTTCATGGGGCCATACTTTGGTGCCCCATAGACGGTGAGGAGGAAAGCCCTTTGTTTGGCAGCCCATCTTGCTCGTTGGTCACGAAGTATTGGTCGAGTCGCTCCACAAAAGTTTCTCAATCATCTCCCTCTGAGAATTTCTCCAGGATGCCCACTGTTCTCTGCATCTTTGGGTTCGCTATCTGTATCTCGTTGCCAGTTGTTGCATATGGAGAAAGAGTCAGACTGAACACTGTGAGCTCAAAGTAAAGTGTGACATTAGTCTTTTATTGCAGGTCACCAGAGTGCCTCTCCAAACTGTGAAGCCTCCTTAAATACCTGTGATCCCTTGGGACTCCAGGGGATGAGCCCTTTGGTGGCTGTACAGAGTAAATACAAGTCCAGATATATAACACACATGTGCCGAAAGTACGTGTACAGGGTCACGCCTGAATCAGGAGCAGTTTTAAATATCCCCCAAGTAAGGGAACTGTATCAGCATCTTGTTGTAAACAAATGGCGACAACATACTGGACCATCTCAGATCACTCCCACCTCCTGCACACACACAAATCACAGCAAACAGACATCTGGCTCCAGGGTGGGTATGGAGCAGCAAAGCATTTCTACAATGTAGCTGTAGGAAATGGTTAATGAGTCTGTTATGTATTGATGCCAGAGGGCGCCACTGTCGGAGGTCATTGGGTTGTACACACGTGTGTGCGGTCACTGGTATATAAGCGGGGTACTATGTCACGTGTGTACTTTGGGCGTGGATAAAGATGGATTAGGTTCACACCTGAGGCGGTTTACAGTAACAAGACTCTTGAGTCATTACGTTTTGCGACTGTAAGATTCCAAAATTTGTGGAAACCTCCCAGTGTTTGGACTCACTGAAAAGGAAATTCGATTTGGGCCTATTAAATAGAAAGTTCGGGGTCCGAAAATGCATATGGAAGAAATCTACGAGTTTTAACCAAGTTTGGGATTTTAAAAGGCATGTTTGGGCCTGTGGGGAAAAACTTCAGAAACAGAGGGGTGGGATCAACCTTTACCTTGGAACTTGGGTATTGTAGCTCATCAGTTTGTCTGGGGGAGCTATTTAACCATAGTCAGGCTCCCAGAAAACGTTAGCATTTAAACAATCAACCACGGAAGAAACATTATCCACCCCACCCACAGGACCCAAATATCACATACATATTCCAACACCTTTTTCAACATGCATCGAAATATCTGGCTCAGCCCAGACTTCCTGAAGCCAAAGCAGTGCTATTAGAATGGACAAGAGTTCACCAGCTCATAAATAAGGAGTATCACAATCCCAAGGTCTATCAACGCCAGATTAAAACATTTAATCAAGTTTCAGTTAGCTAGCCCACCAAAACTTATACAAAGAAGATCACTTAAAATCAATGGGCAGCAAAACTTAAACAAAAGAAACGTTAGATTTGGTGCGAAGATTAAACAGGCTCTCAGAGTATAACTGCGGGCCTATCGTACGAGGGAACTATTTCTGAGAAAACCTTTTTCTTACCATCACTTCGGAACAACAAGATCAAGATCGAGAGCACACGGCGAGAAAACGCAGGAAGAAACATCGCGACATCGGAGAAAAGAACTTCAAAAACCAATCAGTGGAACATCAATACTAACTGACTTGGTAACAGCCATCAACCGGACCACCGCGACCGACGAAACTAATCAGGAAAATCATCCACCAAGAAAACCGGGATCCACACAAGTTTTCCACCCGACAATATGTGCCTAGACTATCCAGTGGGTAAAAATTATCTAAAGAACTTAAAACCCTATTGCTAACAAAGGAAATTGGGAAATCACCAGAGATAAATCCAAAACACGTCTAACCGCATCAGCGGACTCATCCCAACTGGCTTCAATACACAGCAGAGGTCTTCTACCACATCCGGGGTACGGCAAGGCAAACCGGCTACAAACAAAGAACCCCGAAACCACGAAACAGCCCGAGCTGTCAAAGGGAGGATCTGGTGAGTATGAATCCCTGGAGCCCTGGAGTTTAACCTAGTTAGAGAGTAAGTGGAAGGTGGGAGGTATTTCTGTTGTGTTTATTACCTGTAATAAAGTATTCCCCATTGTTTAGAACCTTTTTGTAAGGTTTTACAGTTTTTATTGGAGTGTATTTGTGTTATCTGCTTTCTTGAATAAAACCCAAACCTTCTTTGTACAAAACAGTTGTCTGCTGCATTTTATCATACTCTGATTAATAAACCCAAGGTTGAGAACCAGGGAGTGGGAGCGACTCGCAACCGCTCTGGTCAGGAAGGCAAGCTGACAGACCCACCACCGCTACAGAATAGCGAGCCAGGTAGGAGCTTGGGCAAAAGGGTGTGATGCAATAGACACTGTTTTTGAGGAAAGAAGCAAAATGCAAGAGAGGATTTCCTCTTACATATTCAAGAAAGTCAATATAACAAAGAAATGGGTACTGAACCTATTGCACGCTGATCGTCCTGTGGACGCTGCAGCCAAATGGACTGAGAGTAAGGACCATAAACGCTCTGTGGAGAAAGCAATATGGTTAGTCTGCCGACAGCAACAGGTCCAGCAATTGGACAAGAAAGTCAAGTCGCTGAAACATAGAAACATAGAAACAGAGAAAATAGGTGCAGGAGTAGGCCATTCGGCCCTTCTAGCCTGCACCACCATTCAATGAGTTCATGGCTGAACATTCAACTTCAGTACCCCATTCCTGCTTTCTCGCCATACCCCTTGATCCCCCTAGTAGTAAGGACCTCATCTAACTCCTTTTTGAATATATTTAGTGAATTGGCCTCAACAACTTTCTGTGGTAGAGAATTCCACAGGTTCACCACTCTCTGGGTGAAGAAGTTCCTCCGCATCTCAGTCCTAAATGGCTTACCCCTTATCCTTAGACTGTGACCTCTGGTTCTGGACTTCCCCAACATTGGGAACATTCTTCCTGCATCTAATCTGTCTAACCCCGTCAGAATTTTAAATGTTTCTATGAGGTCCCCTCTCATTCTTCTGAACTCCAGTGAATACAAGCCCAGTTGATCCAGTCTTTCTTGATAGGTCAGTCCCACCATCCCGGGAATCAGTCTGGTGAACCTTCGCTGCACTTCCTCAATAGCAAGAATGTCCTTCCTCAGGTTAGGAGACCAAAACTGTACACAATACTCCAAGTGTGGCCTCACCAATGCCCTGTACAACTGTAGCAACACCTCCCTGCCCCTGTACTCAAATCCCCTTGCTATGAAGGCCAACATGCCATTTGCTTTCTTAACCGCCTGCTGCACCTGCATGCCAACCTTCAATGACTGATGTACCATGACACCCAGGTCTCTTTGCACCTCCCCTTTTCCTAATCTGTCACCATTCAGATAATAGTCTGTCTCTCTGTTTTTACCACCAAAGTGGATAACCTCACATTTATCCACATTATACTTCATCTGTCATGCATTTGCCCACTCACCTAACCTATCCAAGTCGCTCTGCAGCCTCACAGCATCCTCCTCGCAGCTCACACTGCCACCCAACTTAGTGTCATCCGCAAATTTGGAGATACTACATTTAATCCCCTCATCTAAATCATTAATGTACAGTGTAAACAGCTGGGGCCCCAGCACAGAACCTTGCAGTACCCCACTAGTCACTGCCTGCCATTCTGAAAAGTACCCATTTACTCCTACTCTTTGCTTCCTGTCTGACAACCAGTTCTCAATCCATGTCAGTACACTACCCCCAATCCCATGTGCTCTAACTTTGCACATCAATCTCTTGTGTGGGACCTTGTCGAACGCCTTCTGAAAGTCCAAATATACCACATCAACTGGTTCTCCCTTGTCCACTCTACTGGAAACATCCTCAAAAAATTCCAGAAGATTTGTCAAGCATGATTTCCCTTTCACAAATCCATGCTGACTTGGACCTATCATGTCACCTCTTTCCAAATGCACTGCTATGACATCCTTAATAATTGATTCCATCATTTCACCCACTACCGATGTCAGGCTGACCGGTCTATAATTCCCTGTTTTCTCTCTCCCTCCTTTTTTAAAAAGTGGGGTTACATTGGCTACCCTCCACTCCATAGGAACTGATCCAGAGTTAATGGAATGTTGGAAAATGACTGTCAACGCATCCACTATTTCCAAGGCCACCTCCTTAAGTACTCTGGGATGCAGTCCATCAGGCCCTGGGGATTTATCGGCCTTCAATCCCATCAATTTCCCCAACACAATTTCCCGGCTAATAAGGATTTCCCTCAGTTCCTCCTCCTTACTAGACCCCCCGACCCCTTTTATAACCGGAAGGTTGTTCGTGTCCTCCTTCGTGAATACCGAACCAAAGTACTTGTTCAATTGGTCCGCCATTTCTTTGTTCCCCGTTATGACTTCCCCTGATTCTGACTGCAGCGGACCTATGTTTGTCTTTACTAACCTTTTTCTTTTTACATATCTATAGAAACTTTTGCAATCCGTCTTAATGTTCCCTGCAAGCTTCTTCTCATACTCCATTTTCCCTGCCCTAATCAAACCCTTTGTCCTCCTCTGCTGAGTTCTAAATTTCTCCCAGTCCCCAGGTTCGCTGCTATTTCTGGCCAATTTGTATGCCACTTCCTTGGCTTTAATACTATCCCTGATTTCCCTTGATAGCCACGGTTGAGCCACCTTCCCTTTTTTATTTTTATGCCAGACAGGAATGTACAATTGTTGTAGTTCTGTTGAAGGCAGACCTCAGGGAGTCCGAGGCACACTCGAGTGCCAGGGCTATCATGGGATGGAGATTATTTGAGGAGTTAGGCAAGCAAAAGCAAGGGAAACTACGGTTAGTGGAAACACATAGAAACCGCCAGGATTACCTTCAGTGCCAGGTCACCGAAGCAAAGGGTCAAGAACTGGTGTTGCGGGAGGAAAACACCCGCCTCACCAGGATAAATAAAGAGCAGGAGGAGAAGGTAAGGGATGTACAGGCCGCTTGTAAGGTAGCAAGCAGCAGAGGGTTCGAGACTAGAGACCACGGTCCCTGCCAAAAGCAAATTGAGAGACTGAACCTTGCTCTTTCGAAGGCCAAAGGCATGTTCTGCCGAATAAACCCGAGCACGCCTCGGGCAGACCTGGAAAAGCAGGGGGAAACTGTTTGAACAGTACCTGTGGCCCCGGGGCTTAGCCAGTCAGGCAGAAGGAGGGGAGAACGGAGAGGGACATTCACCCAGTATCTGTGGCCCCGGGGCTTAGCCCAGTCAGGCAGCAGGAGAGGAGAACGGAGAGGGACATTCACCCAGTACCTGTGGCCCCGGGGCTCAGCCCGGTCAGGCAGCAGGAGGGGAGAACGGAGAGGGACATTCACCCAGTACCTGTGGCCCCGGGGCTTAGCCCGGTCAGGCAGCAGGAGGGGAGAACGGAGAGGGACATTCACCCAGTACCTGTGGCCCCGGGGCTTAGCCCGGTCAGGCAGCAGGAGGGGAGAACGGAGGGGGACATTCACCCAGTACCTGTGGCCCCGGGGCTTAGCCCGGTCAGGCAGCAGGAGGGGAGAACGGAGAGGGACATTCACCCAGTACCTGTGGCCCCGGGGCTTAGCCCAGTCAGGCAGCAGGAGGGGAGAACGGAGAGGGACATTCACCCAGTACCTGTGGCCCCGGGGCTTAGCCCGGTCAGGCAGCAGGAGGGGAGAACGGAGAGGGACATTCACCCAGTACCTGTGGCCCCGGGGCTTAGCCCGGTCAGGCAGCAGGAGGGGAGAACGGAGAGGGACATTCACCCAGTACCTGTGGCCCCGGGGCTTAGCCCAGTCAGGCAGCAGGAGGGGAGAACGGAGAGGGACATTCACCCAGTACCTGTGGCCCCGGGGCTTAGCCCGGTCAGGCAGCAGGAGGGGAGAACGGAGAGGGACATTCACCCAGTACCTGTGACCCCGGGGCTTAGCCCGGTCAGGCAGCAGGAGGGGAGAACGGAGAGGGACATTCACCCAGTACCTGTGGCCCTGGGACTTAGCCCAGTCAGGCAGCAGGAGGGGAGAACGGAGAGGGACATTCACCCAGTACCTGTGGCCCTGGGGCTTAGCCCAGTCAGGCAGCAGGAGGGGAGAACGGAGAGGGACATTCACCCAGTACCTGTGGCCCCGGGGCTTAGCCCGGTCAGGCAGCAGGAGGGGAGAACGGAGAGGGACATTCACCCAGTACCTGTGGCCCTGGGGCTTAGCCCGGTCAGGCAGCAGGAGGGGAGAACGGAGAGGGACATTCACCCAGTACCTGTGGCCCCGGGGCTTAGCCCAGTCAGGCAGCAGGAGGGGAGAACGGAGAGGGACATTCACCCAGTACCTGTGGCCCCGGGGCTTAGCCCGGTCAGGCAGCAGGAGGGGAGAACGGAGAGGGACATTCACCCAGTACCTGTGGCCCTGGGGCTTAGCCCGGTCAGGCAGCAGGAGGGGAGAACGGAGAGGGACATTCACCCAGTACCTGTGGCCCCGGGGCTTAGCCCAGTCAGGCAGCAGGAGAGGAGAACGGAGAGGGACATTCACCCAGTACCTGTGGCCCCGGGGCTCTGCCCGGTCAGGCAGCAGGAGGGGAGAACGGAGAGGGACATTCACCCAGTACCTGTGGCCCCGGGGCTTAGCCCGGTCAGGCAGCAGGAGGGGAGAACGGAGAGGGACATTCACCCAGTACCTGTGGCCCCGGGGCTTAGCCCGGTCAGGCAGCAGGAGGGGAGAACGGAGAGGGACATTCACCCAGTACCTGTGGCCCCGGGGCTTAGCCCGGTCAGGCAGCAGGAGGGGAGAACGGAGAGGGACATTCACCCAGTACCTGTGGCCCCGGGGCTTAGCCCAGTCAGGCAGCAGGAGGGGAGAACGGAGAGGGACATTCACCCAGTACCTGTGGCCCCGGGGCTTAGCCCGGTCAGGCAGCAGGAGGGGAGAACGGAGAGGGACATTCACCCAGTACCTGTGGCCCCGGGGCTTAGCCCGGTCAGGCAGCAGGAGGGGAGAACGGAGAGGGACATTCACCCAGTACCTGTGGCCCTGGGGCTTAGCCCAGTCAGGCAGCAGGAGGGGAGAACGGAGAGGGACATTCACCCAGTACCTGTGGCCCTGGGGCTTAGCCCGGTCAGGCAGCAGGAGGGGAGAACGGAGAGGGACATTCACCCAGTACCTGTGGCCCCGGGGCTTAGCCCAGTCAGGCAGCAGGAGGGGAGAACGGAGAGGGACATTCACCCAGTACCTGTGGCCCCGGGGCTTAGCCCGGTCAGGCAGCAGGAGGGGAGAACGGAGAGGGACATTCACCCAGTACCTGTGGCCCCGGGGCTTAGCCCGGTCAGGCAGCAGGAGGGTGAACAGTTTGTGGGGTAGATGGGGACAGTGCACCACCACCTGTGGCGTCGGGTTGTGACTCGGCTTGGCAGCAGGGAGAGGTGGGAGTGACACCAGTACAACAAGGGCCGGGACCAGGGCCGATGTGCCCGGTACGGCAGCAGAAGTACGGTGCGCCCACTCTCGGTGGGGCAGCAGGGCCCCTCGAAAGTAACTTCGTGATCCCCCACAACACCCAGCAGCTTCGAACCATGGTAGCCCACCTGGACAAGCTCACCCATAAAGGGGACCCTTCGGTTCACTTTATGGAAATAGACCAAGCGGCAGGCATCAATGGGTGCGACGACTCCGCAATGGCAAAAATGCTCCTATTCTCCCGAGACAGTGGAGTATATCAGTCTCTCTCTCTGCGGAAAGTAAAAGAGGGCAGAGTACATATGCTACTATCAAGGAAGAAGTCTTGGAAGTTATGGGCCTAAACGATGGTAGTCCCTTCTCCTGAGTGGAAAAGACAATGCAACACGCAGGGGAAACCCACAAGCTTTCTCAGACAGGCTGTGGCCCGTCTACGAGAGTGCCTGCAGTGGGACCCTCAACCAGGATCACTTGACCCGGGATGAGAGGGCCCACTGGTTCCGGAGCCTGGTGGGTAAAGGCCAAAGCCAAGCTGTGATTTGATCCTAGGGATCCCAACGCCACCGAGGAGTCAGTGATTAGGCAACTAACCCTGGCTTTTAGGAGCGGCCGAGGGACGGAGGAGAACCCACCCAAGAGGAGGGTACATGAGTTAAGGCCCTACCAAGCAAAGGGGGAATGGCACCAGGAAGGGGGTATCTCTTCCGACACCAAACATAACTGCTTTGGGTGCAGGAAAAGTGGGCATTGGAGAAAGGATTGTAGGAACCCTTGGAAGGATAACGTAGCTAAGGAACCCCCAGCAGCTGCACAAAAAGCCGGACCTGGACCCGGAGTGCAGAACTCTCCCTCTTCCTTCGAGGAGTTCTTGGCCGCGCTCCGGTCCATATTGGGCGGTCCAGGGAAGGTAGCTACGGCCATGGGGTGGGAAACCCCATCCGCCCCATACAACACCGAGCAATGACTAGAACCGGCACCGCCAGTATACCTGTGTCCCTAGGAGTATGATGCATGGAGGAGCCATGCATCAAGATGGAGGTGGAAAAGGTAAAAGGGACCTATCTGCTGGATACTGGAGCTTCGAGCACCATTGTTTATGCAGGTAGCCCAGCCACCTCACTTCTATCCTCGTAGGGTTCACAGGGAACGAGCAGGCTGGTTCATTCTCCATCCCGCTCACCATTCATCTGGGAGCACTCCACACCAAGCAGACGTGCGTCCTGATGAAGTGGGATCAGGAAGGGAAGGGAACTTTGGGGGCTGACTTCATTATAGGCCACAAGATCCGAGTGGATCTCTGGAACCACTGTCTTTGGGGAGCGGTGTGCACTGGAAAGGAGGAAGAGGTGGTAGTTATCCCGGACAAGCAAGGGAAGGGAACTTGTGTACCGTAAAACCAAAGGAGGGTTATGACCTCGACCAATTGGTCAGTAACACTCCTTTGGAATACCAGGCATATGTGCAGGCTAATCTCGCAGCATTCTCCACCCACAAACACGATTGTGGGAGGTTAAACGGGGTCGAGGTTCGTGTGGAAGGGGATCCCATGTCCCGTCCACAAAAGCAATACAACTTCCCCAGGGAGGCGGAGGCAGATATGGAGACAGCCCTGGGTTCCCTAGTTAAACAGAGGGTGTTGAGACCGATAGCCACCCACGTAAACTCCCTGCTTTGGCCAGTTAAGAAACCGGACAACTCTTGGAGAGCCATGGTGGACAACGAGTACTCAACCGTAACATTCCCGTCTATGCACCCACGGTCGCTGCCGTCGCCGACCTCATTGGAAGTATCCCAGCCTCCGTGACCACCTTCACAGTGCTGGATATTTCCAACAGGTTCTGCTCCATCCCTTTAAGGCAGGGGCACCAGTACAAGTTTTGCTTTTACCTTTAAAGGCCAGCAATACACTTGGAACTGTCTCCCTCAGGGTTTCCATAACAGACCGAGCATCTTTCACCAATGCATGGCCAACTGTTTAAAGGGCTTCAGCAGACCCCAGCAGCTGGTACAGTATGTGGATGACCTGCTCCTGTTCACCGATGAGGGGGAGGAGCATGGCCCACTGCTGGCTGAACTGCTGGAGCTGTTGAAGGAGGAAGGGTTTAAAGTTAACCCCAAGAAGGCGCAGATCGGCCTGAAGGAAGTCAAATTCCTGGGTCTGACCGTAGGCGCAGGCAAAAGTGCAATTGACAAGGCTAAGAGGGAGGCAGTACAAGAGTTAGCGACCCCCAGTACAGTTACAGGGGTAAGGTCGTTCCTGGCGCTCACCGGGTACTGCAGAGACTTCATCGAAGATTACGCAGCCACAGCAGCCCCTCTACTGCGACTCCTACACAAAGGAGGGGATTGGGAGTGGGATGTGGGCTGCGAAGTGGTGTTCAGCCAGCTAAAAGGAAATCTGCAGACTGCGCTGGCCCAAGGGGCTATTGATGGGGGGAAGGAGTTTTTCCTGGAGGTGGCAGCCAGCGGGGACAGCCTGAGCTCAGTGCTGCTTCAGGAGCGGCACGGCCAGCTGGGACCAGTGGTTTACTCCTCCAGTATTCTCACCGATGTGGAGAAGGCATATTCCAACTGTGAGAGGCACCTCCTTGCCACTCACTGGGCTGTGAAGAGATCGTTCATCTTCACAGGGGTCCGCTATAACTCTCCTCACCCACCATACACCCACCCAGATGCTCTTAGATGGGAGAATCAAGGATGGGTCAGTGATCAGTGTGCGCATTGCTCACTGGACCCCCCTTCTCTCCCAAATGGACCTAAGAGTAAAAGGCGTCTGTAAGCCCAGTCTCGCAGCTAACATGATTTATCCAGGGACAGCCCACCGGTATTCCGTTGAAGGGGTATGGGAAGTTGACAGAGGCTTTCGGGCCGGGATACAGCCCATGGGCCGCGAAATCTATGTGGACAGTTCAAACACAGTGTCTGCTGGTGAGCGACTCACTGGTTTCGGGGTTTATGATCCAAAGGCAGGCATTGCCCTGGCAATTAAACTCGCGAGTACCATGAGCACCCAACACGCTGAACTGTCCGCGGTGATGTATGTGGTTACACACCCAGAGAAGTTCCCTACCCCCTACATGATTTGCTCGGACAGTATGTTCACTTGCAATTCGTGTACGGAGTACCTGGCCATTTGGTCCCATCGCGGATACTGCCCACGGGCCGCTGACGGGAAACCCTTGGCAACAAAACCCTTGTTGGAGAAAATCATGGCGGCTACAGGGGATGAAGGGAGGGTGAACATGCACAAAGTAAAGGCCCACCAAAACCGAACCCCATGCAGAGGGAAACCAGCAGGCCAACATGCTGACTAAAGAGGGTGCCCGCACGGGCGAGTTTTGGGATCCCTATGACTCAGGCCCAATTGCAGCGGTTAGGTGCAGGATTGGGACAACAGGGAGGGCAGGGGTAGCATTTGCCTCGGACCTGAAAATGGTTCAGACCCAGGACCCCGTCCTGAAAACTGTCCAGAGCACGCTGGCTAAAGGGGAGAGAGTAGAGGGTCCACATGGCGCAGTAGATATAGCCATAAAAGAAAGCATGCTGTTCCGAGGGGAGCAGTGGGTAGTACCAAAGGGAATTCCTCCAACTGGCACGAGGGACACCCCGGACCTGAGACCACAGGAACAGGCAGGGTGGTGGCCGGGGCTCAGGGAGGACGTCCGCGAGTTCTGCGCGGAATGCCTGGTGTGTGCTGCTAACATCTCTGACCCCCAGAAGAGGAAGGTGTCCATGGGAAACATCAGGAGTGTAGAGGGACCATGGCAGTCGATTCAGGTCGACTACATTGGGCCTCTACCCACCGCCCAGGGAGGCTACAAATACTGCCTGGTATTGGTGGATGTTTTCTCCAAGTAGGTGGAGGCCTTCCCATGCCGAACAGCCACCACATTGAGTACTGCTCGGATCCTGATAATGGAAGTATTCTCACGATGGGGACTACCACTGTACATAGAGTCCGACATGGTGAGTCATTTTACCGGGCAGGTCATGCAGGCAACTCTTAAGGTGCTCGGTGTGGAGGGGAAATGGCATGTCATCGGGTATGGTGGAGCGACTAAATAGAACCAGTAAGGAAAGGCTGTGAAAGGATACAGGAGATTCAACCAAGAAATGGGTGGAGGTCTTTCCGTCGGTCCGAATGGGGGTCCGGGCCAGCCAGTCTAAAAGTACTCCCCATACGAGCTTATGACTGGCAGGGTCATGCATACCCCCACCCATGTGCTAGCTCCGGTGCTCATGGAAGGCCAGATCAGAGAGGTGACCCGGGACAGCTTTGTCAGGAATCTGTTTGAACACTTCAAGCAGATTCACTGGCAGGTCGCTAGCAATTTTGTGTCCGTACAGGGAAGGACCCGAATGATAAGAGGGGCCTTGCTCCTGCTCACCCTAATGGGGGCGAGTACAGGTCACAGAGGTGACATCGAGGAATCTTGTACCTTTGGGTGCTCAGGAGGAAGAGCACCCGCCATTACTGCTGGAGGACATCGCCGCCTACTTCCACGAGTGGAGTTGGCCAGGGTGGCTGGGGTCCAATTCTACCCGGTACTCCAGCCAGGCCGTGTTTAGCTACATGGAGGCCTCCATCCCATGCCAGGGTACAGGTCATTGCAGCACGGGTCAGTGTCACTGAGGGGAAATGAGTGTGTTTGACATGTAAGGGGCAGATTCCCCTGGATAGGTGGTGGTGGCTCAGGAAGCTGAGCCGGGACACGGGGGACCAGGTAGCTGACTGGGAACGACTCAGTAATGGTACTTATCATGGGGACACAGGGAGGAGTGAGTGTATGTTGGGACAAGTGGTGGGAGTCTGAAGAGAGGATCTATGTATGCATGTGGGGGTCAGAAAGGGTCTATTCCGCAGGCATATCCATTGTGTTTGCCAGGAAATGGCAGGATGAGGGGGAGGGGATGGGCTGGGATCAGAGCTAGGAATCATGTGTGATCCCACATCAACCAATCCCAGTCAACGCCACAGAACTCGTAGCACGCACCAGAAAGCCCCTGTCCACGATCCCGACAGTACGGACAGTGATAGAGAGGTGTCTGCCACCACCAAGGGACCAGGGAATGGGTTAGTGTTAGTACTGACCGAAAAGGTATTATACCAGGGGGTACACTATGCAGTAGCTTCAGTCATCTTAAACCTTACAGAAGTACACTTGCCTGCATGGTGCCTGAAGGAGACAGAACAGCTATAGCAGGCCCTACTCAGAGAAATGTTTAGGAAATTTTACGAATTAGATTTAGGCAATGTAGACAAAGCAGATTTATACACACTATACGCTGGGAACACTATGGGCACAGGGAGACAAAGGAGGGGAACCTGGAACGATATTTTCACTGCATATAATACAGGATCCTCTGTGATAAATAGCATGGACGATATGGAACTGCAAATGCAAATAAATGGTCTAAAAAACCAACTACGGAAGATCCTAAGGGAAGAGAACATAGTGATAGGCTCAGAGCTACACGAGGACCAGGCTATGACGTCCATTTAAAGGAGATTATTGCTGAGCTGGAAAGACACACAAAACACTAAATTTACTTATACGGCAGAACAGGAAAGCCTTGGATCAGGCTGCGAGGAATGAGGTGTATGTGCTGTACAGCGCATGGTTGCTGGGTGAGGGCTGCAGAAAGCAGGATTTAAAGCAAGGTTTAGTCCCCTCCTGGACTAGCAACAAGCACCTCGCAGCCCTCCTCCCATTTAGTAATTTGTTAAGCCCATGTCAGCTCCGTCTAGCTTCTGAAGCCTACCCTGTCCCAGTAGATTGTGGGTGGTCCAACCATACCATCATGGAGATAGTTGTAAGGATGCCAGTTATGGGTGGGACAGCCCGACCCGCGCCGGTGTACAGGGTGGAGAATATTGGGATCATTCAAAGAGGTGCACATGTTCGTTTCACAGTGGTCCCACCCTATGTCATAAAGTGGGAGCACGCTATGACGGGTACTGACCTCTCCGGGTGCTGGAGCCGGGGTGCACACATAATACTGTGTCTCCAGCACTTGAACACCTATTCTAAACCACAGTGCGGGTTTAAAGCATGGCGCACAGCCTATCAACTGTACCATGGAGGTAATGGCACAAGATCATGTTCCTCCACAGGCAGCATATATAGCGGGTGGGACATATTGTGTCACCACAAGTGCGCCCCACTACCAGCATTGACAACACATTTGGTGTCCGGTGAGTGAAAGCAGTTTTTGATTTAAACCCGAGTCGGAAGTTCAAGTGGCCGTGGAACGGATTGTCCCCATTCTTGAACCCTCCACTGTTCACCTCACTGTAAATAACAATTTCACAAATTTACAAGATTATGTCGCACATTTCGGATATGAAATCCCCCCTCTACCCAAACATCTTACCATCGACTGAAAGTATCACAGAAACATTTCTATACTCTAGAACAAAAAACAGTTGAGATAGGGGTGAAGATTTCGGATATCACCGTTCCATCCTGGTGGGATAGAAACATAGACATAGAAACATAGAAAATAGGTGCAGGAGTAGGCCATTCAGCCCTTCGAGCCTGCACCGCCATTCAATGAGTTCATGGCTGAACATGCAACTTCAGTACCCCATTCCTGCTTTCTTGCCATACCCTTTGATCCCCCGAGTAGTAAGGACTACATCTAACTCCTTTTTGAATATATTTAGTGAATTGGCCTCAACAACTTTCTGTGGTAGAGAATTCCACAGGTTCACCACTCTCTGGGTGAAGAAGTTTCTCCTCAACTCGGTCCTAAATGGCTTACTCCTTATCCTTAGACTGTGACCCCTGGTTCTGGACTTCCCCAACACTGGGAACATTCTTCCTGCATCTAACCTGTCCAAACCCGTCAGAATTTTAAACGTTTCTCTGAGATCCCCTCTCATTCTTCTGAACTCCAGTGAATACAAGCCCAATTGATCCAGTCTTTCTTGATATATCAGTCCCGCCATGCCGGGAATCAGTCTGGTGAATCTTCGCTGCACTCCCTCAATAGCAAGAATGTCGTTCCTCAAGTTAGGAGACCAAAACTGTATACAATACTCCAGGTGTGGCCTCACCAAGGCCCTGTACAACTGTAGCAACACCTCCCTGCCCCTGTACTCAAATCCCCTCGCATTGAAGGCCAACATGCCATTTGCTTTCTTAACCGCCTGCTGTACCTGCATGCCAACCTTCAATGACTGATGTACCATGACACCCAGGCCTCGTTGCACCTCCCCTTTTCCTAATCTGTCACCATTCAGATAATAGTCTGTCTCTCTGTTTTTACCACCAAAGTGGATAACCTCACATTTATCCACATTATACTTCATCTGCCATGTATTTGCCCACTCACCTAACCTATCCAAGTCGCTCTGCAGCCTCATAGCATCCTCCTCGCAGCTCACACTGCCACCCAACTTAGTGTCATCCGCAAATTTGAAGATACTACATTTAATCCCCTCATCTAAATCATTAATGTACAATGTAAACAGCTGGGGCCCCAGTGATAAAAGTTGATTCTTTTCCCTCAATCTGGTTCAGCGAAATTACTGAGTCGAATACCGTTTCTGCCTTAAACAAAGTAAGCTTTTATTTCAAAGCAAGTCTCGATCGAGGACTTTATCAAACAGAAGGAATGCACTCTGATAGATTGCACTCACTTCCTACGGACAAAGTGACGTTACATTGTAAAGGACGACGGTTATACATTTTCGGTAAAAGATAACAAGATACAATTAGAGTGACATCCTAGTTCAGCCTATCCCCTTTGATCCCTCTTTTCCTTTGTCCACTCATAAGCCGACCTTAGTATGGTCTGATTTTACACAAAGGCCCATTATGAGCTAATAAGACCTTGAGGTTTTTTTGCAAGCTGTGGGTTTTGTTTCAAACTGTGTTAGTGTTGTAACATTTTGCAGTCTCGAGTCTGAGATGTCATGGCTATTCCACCATGAATTCTTTGTTAGCTTATACTGTCCATATATAATTCCCACGTTCTCAACTTCTCGACTTTAATGTCTGTATACATTTAATATCCATGTTCAGTATGCATTCTCACCAGCACAGAACCTTGCAGTACCCCACTAGTCACTGCCTGCCATTCTGAAAAGTACCCATTAACTCCTACTCTTTGCTTCCTGTCTGACAACCAGTTCACAATCCACGTCAGCACACTACCCCCAATCCCATGTGCTTTAACTTTGCACATTAATCTCTTGTGTGGGACCTTGTGGAAAGCCTTCTGAAAGTCCAAATACACCACATCAACTGGTTCTCCCTTGTCCACTCTACTGGAAACATCTTCAAAAAATTCCAGAAGATTTGTCAAGCATGATTTCCCTTCCACAAATCCATGCTGACTTGGACCCATCATGTCACCTCTTTCCAAATGCGCTGCTATGACATCCTTAATAATTGATTCCATCACTTTACCCACTACCGATGTCAGGCTGACTAGTCTATAATTCCCTGTTTTCTCTCTCCCTCCTTTTTTAAACAGTGGGGTTACATTGGCTACCCTCCACTCCATAGGAACTGATCCAGAGTCTATGGAATATTGGAAAATGACTGTCAATACATCCGCTATTTCCAAGGCCATCTCTTTAAGTACTCTGGGATGCAGTCCATCAAGCCCTGGGTATTTATCGGCCTTCAATCCCATTAATTTCCCCAACACAATTTCCCAATTAATATGGATTTCCCTCAGTTCTTCCTTCTTACTAGACCCTCTGACCCCTTTTATATCTGGAAGGTTGTTTGTGTCCTCCTTAGTGAATACCGAACAAAAGTACTTGTTCAATTGGTCTGCCATTTCTTTGTTCCCTGTTATGACTTCCCCTGATTCTGACTGCAGGGGACCTACATTTGTCTTTACTAACCTTTTTCTCTTTACATATCTACAGAAGCTTTTGCAGTCCGTCTTAATGTTCCCTGCAAGCTTCCTCTCGTACTCTATTTTCCCTGCCCTAATCAAACCCTTTGTCCTCCTCTGCTGAGTTCTAAATTTCTCCCAGTTCCTGGGTTCATTGCTATTTTTGGCCAATTTGTATGCCACTTCCTTGGCTTTAATACGATCCCTGATTTCCCTTGATAGCCACGGTTGAGCCACCTTCCCTTTTTTATTTTTACGCCAGACAGGGATGTACAATTGTTGTAGTTCATCCATGCGGTCTGTAAATGTCTGCCATCGCCCATCCACTGTCAACCCCTTAAGTATCATTCGCCAATCTATCCTAGCCAATTCACGCCACATACCTTCAAAGTTACCCTTCTTTAAGTTCTGGACCATTGTCATAAATATAGAGGTCCCTCCCTGGATCAGAATAGCTTCCCATATTTTAGTTATCTGCCATCTGGTGATTATTCTTTATTTATGGTGTACTACCTGCAGGGTGAGGGGTCGAGGTCATCGATCCCGGCACCAGAGGGTGCTGGACGAGCCCTAGCTGAACTTCAGGATTGTATCAGGGATAGAAACACAAAATATGGTAGAACACTGCAGTAAAATAACAGTCACATCGTGAGGTCTGGTTTAGATTCCACCTGCTGTAAAAGCGCAGAGGTCAAGTGTTGTAAAAAGTTTGTACTATGTGTGTTTTACTGTGTATTTTTGTGAAACTGGAGTCATGGAGGGGCGTTGGACCCTCTTTATGCTGTAAATAGCAATATATTACAAAGGGGAATATACGTTTAGGTTTAGCTAGGTAAATGTCAGGGGAAGGTTTTAGCTCTCAGGTTCCAAGAATTTCGTTCACTTAGGATGATACTCTGTGACGGAGAGTGTCAAATGGGGGACTGTAAGATACCAAAATTCATGGAAACCACCCCCCGCCAGTGTTTGGACTCACTGAAAAAGAAATTCGGTTTGGGCCTATTAAATAGAAAGTTTGGGATCCGAAAATGCATATGGAAGAAATCTACGAGTTTTAACCACGTTTGGGATTTTAAAAGGCATGTTTGGGCCTGTGGGGAAAATCTACAGAAACAGAGGGGTGGGATCAACCTTTACCCTTGGAATTTGGGTATTCAGTTTGTCAGTCGCTAATCAGTTTGTCTGGGGGAGCTGTTTAACCATAGTCAGGCTCCCAGAAATCATTAGCATTTAAACAATCGACCACAGAAGAAACATTATCAACCCAACCCACAGGACCCAAATATCACATACATATTCCAACACCTTTTTCAATATGCATAGAAATATCTGGCTCAGCCCAGACTTCCCAAAGCCAAAGCAGTGCTATCACAATGGACAAGAGTTCACCAGCTCATAAATAAGGAGTAACGCAATCCCAAGGTCTATCAACACCAGATTAAAACATTTAATCAAGTTTCAGTTAGCTAGCCCACCAAAACTTATACAAAGAAAACCACTCAAAATCAATGGGCAGCAAAACTTAAACAAAAGAAACGTTAGATTTGGTGCGAAGATTAAACAGGCTCTCCGAGTATAACTGGGGACTTATCGTACCAGGGAACTATTTCTGAGAAAAACTTTTTCTGACCATCACTTCGGAACAACAAGATCAAGATCGAGAGCACACTGCGAGAAAACGCAGGAAGAAACATCGCGACATCGGAGAAAAGAACTTCAAAAACCAATCAGTGGAACATCAATACCAACTGACTTGGTAACAGCCATCAACCGGACCACCGCGACCGACGAAACTAACCAGGAAAATCATCCACCAAGAAAACCGGGATCCACACAAGTTTTCCACCCGACAATATGTGCCTAGACTATCCAGTGGGTAAAAATTATCTAAAGAACTTAAAACCCTATTGCTAACAAAGGAAATTGGGAAATCACCAGAGATAAATCCAAACACGTCTAACCGCATCAGCAGACTCATCCCAACTGGCTTCAATACGCAGCAAGGCAAACCGGCTATGACAAAAGAACCCCGAAACCACGAAGCTGTCAAAGGGAGGATCTGGTGAGCATGAATCCCTAGAGCCCTAGAGTTTAACCTAGTTGTAGAGTAAGTGGGAGGTGGGAGGTATTTCTGCTGTGTTTATTACCTGTAATAAAGAATTCTCCATTGTTTAGAACCTTTTTGTAAGATTTTACAGTTTTTATTGGAGTGTATTTGTGTTATCTGCTTTCTTGAATAAAACCCAAACCTTCTTTGTACAAAACAGTTGTCTGCTGCACTTTTTCACACCCTGATTAATAAATCCAAGGTCGAGAACCAGGGAGTGGGAGTGACTCGCAACCGCTGTGGTCAGGAAGGCAAGCTGACAGACCCAGCATCCCTACACGACGAGGTAAATTAAGAACCTTCTCATGTACAATGGGCACTATTGGAATTCTGGAGAAATTCACAGAGGGCGAGAATTGGGCAGATTTTATTGACCGCCTAGATAAGTATTTTATGGCCAACAAAATGGAAGGGGAGGCTGACGCACTTCATCGCAGGGTGCTTTTCCTCACCATTTGTGGTCAGAAAATTTACAGCCTCATGAAGAACCTTCTCTCGCCTTTACATCCAACAGACGAAGAGTATGAGGATTTGTGTGTTTTGGTGCGTGACCATCTTAAGCCAAAAGAGGGGAGCATCATCTCACGCTATCATTCTATACGCATGATCGCGATGAGGGCCAGGATGTGTCGGGATTCATCGCCGACCTACGATGTCTTGCTGAGCTGTGTAAGTTCGAGAATGTGTTGGAATACATGTTGTGAGATTTCTTTGTGATAGGCATCAACCATGATATGATTCTCCGGAAGTTATTGGCCGAAGAGAAGCTGGACTTGAGAAAGGCCATCGCGATTGCTCAGGCATACGTGACGACTGATGATAATTTGAGGCAGATATCATCGAAGAGTCGGAGCTCCATGGCAGGTATTGTAAACAAGATTGTGTCGTCTTCTGGCAGAACTGTTTATGGCAGGGTCTACTCGACTGATTATGTGAAACCTGTAGCTGCTCAGAGTCTGCCAACTGGTCCGAATCTGATTTCATCCTGTTGGCATTGTGGGGCAATCATCGGTCTCATCAGTGTTGGTTTAAACAATACTCCTGTAATGGCTGTTCAAAAGTTCGTTCTTGGCAAAGAGCCAGCCGATAATTGTTAATGAGAAGCTGAATGGCGTGCCTGTATCAATGGAGCTGGACACTGGTGCGAGTCAGTTGATAATGAGCCAAAGGACATTCGACAAGCTGTAAGACACTTAGTCTGTGAAGCCTAAGCTGAGTCCAGTCAATGCCAAGTTGTGTACTTACACTAAGAAACTCAATGGTATTAGACATGTGAGGTCAGCTCCCTTCAAACCTGCTTCTAATGGTCAAACAGAGAGTGCTGCTCAAACGATCAAGCAAAGTATGAGACGTATAACTCAGGGTTCACTGCAGATTCATTTGTCCTATATATTGCTCAGTTACAGGACAAGCTTACTTGGATTTCCCCTGCTGAACTACTGATGAAGAGAAATCTCAAGACCAAGCTTTCTCTTGTTCATCCTGATTTGAATGATCATGTTGAAAACAGACGTCAAAGTCAGCAATGGTATCATGATTGTGCTGCTGTGTCATGTGACATCTCTGTCAACGATCCGGTTTATATACTGAATTATGGTCAAGGTCCAAAGTGGATCGCTGGTACTGTTACAGCCAAGGAGGGTAACAAAGTGTTTATTGTCATGCTCAAGAATGGGCAAACATGCAGGAAACATGTTGATGAGGTAAAACTGCAGCCCACGGATGAACTGGAACCATCTGAGGAAGATGCAGTCAGAGACCAACCAACCAATGTTCATTCATCAGAGGACACTGCTGTCATTACTGAACCTGGACCTTCAGTCTCTGATGTGGTCATTACCACTCCCATCAGATTGGTCACTCAGCCTTCAGTCTCAACTGACTCAGAACACTCGGCCAGAACTAAAGTTGAACTGAGATGATCAACTTGTGAACGGAAAGTCCCAGACCATCATAATTTATAAAGAGACTGATATTAAGATCTTGAAAAGGGGATGTTGTTATGTATTGATGCTTGGGGTCACCAGACACCAGAGGGTGCCACTGTCGGAGGTCATCGGGCTGTGCACACCCCGATGTATCCCTTTCCTGCCTTCTCTCCATACCCCTTGATCCCCTTAGCCGTAAGGGCCATATCTAACTCCCTCTTGAATATATCCAATGAACTGCATCAACAACTCTCTGCGGCAGGGAATTCCAGAGGTTAACAACTCTCTGAGTGAAGAAGGTTCTCCTCATTTCAATCCTAAATGGCCGACACCTTATCCTAAGACTGTGTCCCCTGGTTCTGGGCTTCCCCAACATCGGGAACATTCTACCCGCATCTAACCTGTCCTGTCCCGTCAGAATCTTATATGTTTCTATGAGATCCCCTCTCATCCTTCTAAATTCCAGTGTATAAAGGCCCAGTTGACCCAGTCGCTCCTCATATGTCAGTCTTGCCATCCCGGGAATTAGTCTGGTGAACCTTCGCTGCACTTCCTCAATAGCAAGAATGTCCTTCCTCAGATTAGGAGACCAAAACTGAACACAATATTTCAGGTAAGGCCTCACCAAGGCCCTGTACAACTGCAGAAAGACCTCCCTGTTCCTATACTCAAATTCCCTAGCTATGAAGCCCAACATACCATTTGCCTTCTTCACCGCCTGCTGTACCTGCATGCCAACTTTCAATGACTGATGAACCATGAAACCCAGATCTCGTTGCAACTCCCCTTTTCCTAATCTGCCGCTATTCAGATAATATTCTGCCTTCGTGTTTTTGCCCCCAAAGTAGATAACCTCACATTTATCCACATTATACTGCATCTGCCATGCATTTGCCCACTCAGCTAACCTATCCAAGTCACCCTGCAGCCTCCTAGCATCCCCCTCACAGCTCACACCGCTACCCAGTTTAGTGTCATCTGCAAACTTGGAGATATTACACTCAATTCCTTCATCCAAATCATTGATGTATATTGTAAAGAGCTGGGGTCCCAGCACTGAGCCCTGCGGCACTCCACTAGTCACTGCCTGCCATTCTGAAAAGGACCCGTTTATCCAGCCTCTCTGCTTCCTGTCTGCCAACCAGTTCTCTATCCACGTCAGTATATTACCCCCAATACCATGTGCTTTGATTTTGCACACCGATATCTTGTGTGGGATCTTGTCAAAAACCTTTTGAAAGTCCAAATACACCACATCCACTGGTTCTCCCTTGTTTACTCTACTAGTTACATCCTCAAAAAATTCCAGAAGATTTGTCAAGAATGATTTCCCTTGTGATATTTTTATAGAGCACACACACACAGCTCCTAATATGGAGGCTGCTAGGTCCGGAAGCTCCCGGAAGCTGCCTGTCTGTTTATGATAACTCTGCAGCTGCAGTACACAATACGTCCACATTCACAGTATGGAGCTACAAGCATTACAAGCTTACAGCACTGACAGACATCACACTTCTCCCTCCTTAATGAAAAACCCATCATAACAACATCATCATTAACTTCATTTTTATATATATTTACAAATTAAATTTTACGACTTGTTTTCTGTTTCGAAGAGGATACCTTCGCTCTCGAACAGAACCTTCCAAACATGGTGTTGACTACACATTCATTTGAGGCTCATCCTGAGGAACATTTTTCTCCACGGAATTTCCTTGATTTTCATTTGCACTCACTCTAACTTCAGGCTCTTTGTTTCCCTGAATTGGACTCAGACTTTCATTCTGATTCTCTCCTGGATTTTTTTCCAGTACATTGGATTTAGGATTTGCTATTGGTATATCAAAACTATCTGATGAGTCAGAAATAATTGAATCATTCCCACCTTCAACTCCTTCCATGTCTGTAGGTAAAATATGATAAACATGGACAAACCTATAGCCCACCTGGACAAGCTCACCCATAAATGGGACACTTCGGTTCACTTTATGAAAATAGACCAAGCGGCAGGCATCAATGGGTGCACGACTCCGCAATGGCAAAAATGCTCCTATTCTCCCGAGACAGTGGAGTATATCAGTCTCTCTCTCTGCGGAAAGTAAAAGAGTACATATGTTACTATCAAGGAAGAAGTCTTGGAAGTTATGGGCCTAAATGATGGTAGTCCCTTCTCCCGAGTGGCGAAGACAATGCAACATGCAGGGGAAACCCCACAAGCTTTCTCAGACAGGCTGTGGCCCGTCTACGAGAGTGCCTGCAGTGGGACCCTCAACCGGAATCACTTGACCCGGGATGAGAGGGCCCACTGGTTCCGGAGCCTGGTGACAAACAGCTTGCCATGGGTAAAGGCCAAAGCCAAGCTGTAATTTGATCCTAGGGATCCCAACACCACCGAGGAGTCAGTGATTAGGCAACTAACCCTGGTTTTTAGGAGCGGCCGAGGGACGGAGGAGAACCCACCCAAGAGGAGGGTACATGAGTTAAGGCCCCAACAAGCAAAGGGGGAGTGGCACCAGGAAGGGGGTATCTCTTCCGACACCAAACATAACTGCTTTGGGTGCAGGAAAAGTGGGCATTGGAGAAAGGATTGTAGGAACCCTTGGAAGGATAACTTGGCTAAGGAACCCCCAGCAGCTGCACAAAAAGCCGGACCTGGACCCGGAGTGCAGAACTCTCCCTCTTCCTTCGAGGAGTTCTTGGCCGCGCTCCGGTCAATATTGGGCGGTCCAGGGAAGGTAGCTACGGCCAAGGGGAGGGAAACCCCATCCGCCCCATACAACACCGAGCAATGACTAGAACCGGCACCGCCAGTATACCTGTGTCCCTAGGAGTATGATGCATGGAGGAGCCATGCATCAAGATGGAGGTGGAAAAGGTAAAAGGGACCTATCTGCTGGATACTGGAGCTTCGAGCACCATTGTTTATGCAGGTAGCCCAGCCACCTCACTTCTATCCTCGTAGGGTTCACAGGGAACGAGCAGGCTGGTTCATTCTCCATCCCGCTCACCATTCATCTGGGAGCACTCCACACCAAGCAGACGTGCGTCCTGATTAAGTGGGATCAGGAAGGGAAGGGGACTTTGGGGGCTGACTTCATTATAGGCCACAAGATCCTAGTGGATCTCTGGAACCACTGTCTTTGGGGAGCGGTGTGCACTGGAAAGGAGGAAGAGGTGGTAGTTATCCCGGACAAGCAAGGGAAGGGAACTTGTGTACCGTAAAACCAAAGGAGGGTTATGACCTCGACCAATTGGTCAGTAACACTCCTTTGGAATACCAGGCGTATGTGCAGGCTAATCTCGCAGCATTCTCCACCCACAAACACGATTGTGGGAGGTTAAACGGGGTCGAGGTTAGTGTGGAAGGGGATCCCATATCCCGTCCACAAAAGCAATACAACTTCCCCAGGGAGGCGGAGGCAGATATGGAGACAGCCCTGGGTTCCCTAGTTAAACAGAGGGTGTTGAGACCGATAGCCACCCACGTAAACTCCCTGCTTTGGCCAGTTAAGAAACCGGACAACTCTTGGAGAGCCATGGTGGACAACGAGTACTCAACCGTAACATTCCCGTCTATGCACCCACGGTCGCTGCCGTCGCCGACCTCATTGGAAGTATCCCAGCCTCCGTGACCACCTTCACAGTGCTGGATATTTCCAACAGGTTCTGGTCCATCCCTTTAAGGCAGGGGCACCAGTACAAGTTTTGCTTTTACCTTTAAAGGCCAGCAATACACTTGGAACTATCTCCCTCAGGGTTTCCATAACAGACCGAGCATCTTTCACCAATGCATGGCCAACTGTTTAAAGGGCTTCAGCAGACCCCAGCAGCTGGTACAGTATGTGGATGACCTGCTCCTGTTCACCGATGAGGGGGAGGAGCATGGCCCACTGCTGGCTGAACTGCTGGAGCTGCTGAAGGAGGAAGGGTTTAAAGTTAACCCCAAGAAGGCGCAGATCGGCCTGAAGGAAGTCAAATTCCTGGGTCTGACCGTAGGCGCAGGCAAAAGTGCAATTGACAAGGCTAGGAGGGAGGCAGTACAAGAGTTAGCGGCCCCCAGTACAGTTACAGGGGTAAGGTCGTTCCTGGCGCTCACCGGGTACTGCAGAGACTTCATCGAAGATTACGCAGCCACAGCAGCCCCTCTACTGCGACTCCTACACAAAGGAGGGGATTGGGAGTGGGATGTGGGCTGCGAAGTGGTGTTCAGCCAGCTAAAAGGAAATCTGCAGACTGCGCTGGCCCAAGGGGCTATTGATGGGGGGAAGGAGTTTTTCCTGGAGGTGGCAGCCAGCGGGGACAGCCTGAGCTCAGTGCTGCTTCAGGAGCGGCACGGCCAGCTGAGACCAGTGGTTTACTCCTCCAGTATTCTCACCGATGTGGAGAAGGCATATTCCAACTGTGAGAGGCACCTCCTTGCCACTCACTGGGCTGTGAAGAGATCGTTCATCTTCACAGGGGTCCGCTATAACTCTCCTCACCCACCATACACCCACCCAGATGCTCTTAGATGGGAGAATCAAGGATGGGTCAGTGATCAGTGTGCGCATTGCTCACTGGACCCCCCTTCTCTCCCAAATGGACCTAAGAGTAAAAGGCGTCTGTAAGCCCAGTCTCGCAGCTAACATGATTTATCCAGGGACAGCCCACCGGTATTCCGTTGAAGGGGTATGGGAAGTTGACAGAGGCTTTCGGGCCGGGATACAGCCCATGGGCCGCGAAATCTATGTGGACAGTTCAAACACAGTGTCTGCTGGTGAGCGACTCACTGGTTTCGGGGTTTATGATCCAAAGGCAGGCATTGCCCTGGCAATTAAACTCGCGAGTACCATGAGCACCCAACACGCTGAACTGTCCGCGGTGATGTATGTGGTTACACACCCAGAGAAGTTCCCTACCCCCTACATGATTTGCTCGGACAGTATGTTCACTTGCAATTCGTGTACGGAGTACCTGGCCATTTGGTCCCATCGCGGATACTGCCCACGGGCCGCTGACGGGAAACCCTTGGCAACAAAACCCTTGTTGGAGAAAATCATGGCGGCGACAGGGGATGAAGGGAGGGTGACCATTCACAAAGTAAAGGCTCACCAAAACCGAACCCCATGCAGAGGGAAACCAGCAGGCCAACATGCTGACTAAAGAGGGTGCCCGCACGGGCGAGTTTTGGGATCCCTATGACTCAGGCCCAATTGCAGCGGTTAGGTGCAGGATTGGGACAACAGGGAGGGCAGGGGTAGCATTTGCCTCGGACCTGAAAATGGTTCAGACCCAGGACCCTGTCCTGAAAACTGTCCAGAGCACGCTGGCTAAAGGGGAGAGAGTAGAGGGTCCACATGGCGCAGTAGATATAGCCATAAAAGAAAGCATGCTGTTCCGAGGGGAGCAGTGGGTAGTACCAAAGGGAATTCCTCCAACTGGCACGAGGGACACCCCGGACCTGAGACCACAGGAACAGGCAGGGTGGTGGCCGGGGCTCAGGGAGGACGTCCGCGAGTTCTGCGCGGAATGCCTGGTGTGTGCTGCTAACATCTCTGACCCCCAGAAGAGGAAGGTGTCCATGGGAAACATCAGGAGTGTAGAGGGACCATGGCAGTCGATTCAGGTCGACTACATTGGGCCTCTACCCACCGCCCAGGGAGGCTACAAATACTGCCTGGTATTGGTGGATGTTTTCTCCAAGTAGGTGGAGGCCTTCCCATGCCGAACAGCCACCACATTGAGTACTGCTCGGATCCTGATAATGGAAGTATTCTCACGATGGGGACTACCACTGTACATAGAGTCCGACATGGTGAGTCATTTTACCGGGCAGGTCATGCAGGCAACTCTTAAGGTGCTCGGTGTGGAGGGGAAATGGCATGTCATCGGGTATGGTGGAGCGACTAAATAGAACCAGTAAGGAAAGGCTGTGAAAGGATACAGGAGATTCAACCAAGAAATGGGTGGAGGTCTTTCCGTCGGTCCGAATGGGGGTCCGGGCCAGCCAGTCTAAAAGTACTCCCCATACGAGCTTATGACTGGCAGGGTCATGCATACCCCCACCCATGTGCTAGCTCCGGTGCTCATGGAAGGCCAGATCAGAGAGGTGACCCGGGACAGCTTTGTCAGGAATCTGTTTGAACACTTCAAGCAGATTCACTGGCAGGTCGCTAGCAATTTTGTGTCCGTACAGGGAAGGACCCGAATGATAAGAGGGGCCTTGCTCCTGCTCACCCTAATGGGGGCGAGTACAGGTCACAGAGGTGACATCGAGGAATCTTGTACCTTTGGGTGCTCAGGAGGAAGAGCACCCGCCATTACTGCTGGAGGACATCGCCACCTACTTCCACGAGTGGAGTTGGCCAGGGTGGCTGGGGTCCAATTCTACCCGGTACTCCAGCCAGGCCGTGTTTAGCTACATGGAGGCCTCCATCCCATGCCAAGATACAGGTCATTGCAGCACGGGTCAGTGTCACTGAGGGGAAATGAGTGTGTTTGACATGTAAGGGGCAGATTCCCCTGGATAGGTGGTGGTGGCTCAGGAAGCTGAGCCGGGACACGGGGGACCAGGTAGCTGACTGGGAACGACTCAGTAATGGTACTTATCATGGGGACACAGGGAGGAGTGAGTGTATGTTGGGACAAGTGGTGGGAGTCTGAAGAGAGGATCTATGTATGCATATGGGGGTCAGAAAGGGTCTATTCCGCAGGCATATCCATTGTGTTTGCCAGGAAATGGCAGGATGAGGGGGAGGGGATGGGCTGGGATCAGAGCTAGGAATCATGTGTGATCCCACATCAACTGATCCCAGTCAACGCCACAGAACTCATAGCACGCACCAGAAAGCCCCTGTCCACGATCCCGACAGTACGGACAGTGATAGAGAGGTGTCTGCCACCACCAAGGGACCAGGGAATGGGTTAGTGTTAGTACTGACCGAAAAGGTATTATACCAGGGGGTACACTATGCAGTAGCTTCAGTCATCTTAAACCTTACAGAAGTACACTTGCCTGCATGGTGCCTGAAGGAGACAGAACAGCTATAGCAGGCCCTACTCAGAGAAATGTTTAGGAAATTTTACGAATTAGATTTAGGCAATGTAGACAAAGCAGATTTATACACACTATACGCTGGGAACACTATGGGCACAGGGAGACAAAGGAGGGGAACCTGGAACGATATTTTCACTGCATATAATACAGGAACCTCTGTGATAAATAGCATGGACGATATGGAACTGCAAATGCAAATAAATGGTCTAAAAAACCAACTACGGAAGATCCTAAGGGAAGAGAACATAGTGGTAGGCTCAGAGCTACACGAGGACCAGGCTATGACGTCCATTTAAAGGAGATTATTGCTGAGCTGGAAAGACACACAAAACACTAAATGTACTTATACGGCAGAACAGGAAAGCCTTGGATCAGGCTGCGAGGAATGAGGTGTGTGTGCTGTACGGGGCATGGTTGCTGGGTGAGGGCTGCAGAAAGCAGGATTTAAAGCAAGGTTTAGTCCCCTCCTGGACTAGCAACAAGCACCTCGCAGCACTCCTCCCATTTAGTAATTTGTTAAGCCCATGTCAGCTCCGTCTAGCTTCTGAAGCCTACCCTGTCCCAGTAGATTGTGGGTGGTCCAACCATACCATCATGGAGATAGTTGTAAGGATGCCAGTTATGGGTGGGACAGCCCGACCCGCGCCGGTGTACAGGGTGGAGAATATTGGGATCATTCAAAGAGGTGCACATGTTCGTTTCACAGCGGTCCCACCCTATGTCATAAAGTGGGAGCACGCTATGACGGGTACTGACCTCTCCGGGTGCTGGAGCCGGGGTGCACACATAATACTGTGTCCCCAGCACTTGAACACCTATTCTAAACCACAGTGCGGGTTTAAAGCATGGCGCACAGCCTATCAACTGTACCATGGAGGTAATGGCACAAGATCATGTTCCTCCACAGGCAGCATATATAGCGGGTGGGACATATTGTGTCACCACAAGTGCGCCCCACTACCAGCATTGACAACACATTTGGTGTCCGGTGAGTGAAAGCAGTTTTTGTTTTAAACCCGAGTCGGAAGTTCAAGTGGCCGAGGAACGGATTGTCCCCATTCTTGAACCCTCCACTGTTCACCTCACTGTAAATAACAATTTCACAAATTTACAAGATTATGTCGCACATTTCGGATATGAAATCCCCCCTCTACCCAAACATCTTCCCGCCCGACTGAAAGTATCACAGAAACATTTCTATACTGTCGAACAAAAAACAGTTGAGATAGGGGTGAAGATTTCGGATATCACCGTTCCATCCTGGTGGGATAGAAACATAGACATAGAAACATAGAAAATAGGTGCAGGAGTAGGCCATACAGCCCTTCGAGCCTGCACCGCCATTCAATGAGTTCATGGCTGAACATGCAACTTCAGTACCCCATTCCTGCTTTCTTGCCATACCCTTTGATCCCCCGAGTAGTAAGGACTACATCTAACTCCTTTTTGAATATATTTAGTGAATTGGCCTCAACAACTTTCTGTGGTAGAGAATTCCACAGGTTCACCACTCTCTGGGTGAAGAAGTTTCTCCTCAACTCGGTCCTAAATGGCTTACTCCTTATCCTTAGACTGTGACCCCTGGTTCTGGACTTCCCCAACACTGGGAACATTCTTCCTGCATCTAACCTGTCCAAACCCGTCAGAATTTTAAACGTTTCTCTGAGATCCCCTCTCATTCTTCTGAACTCCAGTGAATACAAGCCCAATTGATCCAGTCTTTCTTGATATATCAGTCCCGCCATGCCGGGAATCAGTCTGGTGAATCTTTGCTGCACTCCCTCAATAGCAAGAATGTCGTTCCTCAAGTTAGGAGACCAAAACTGTATACAATACTCCAGGTGTGGCCTCACCAAGGCCCTGTACAACTGTAGCAACACCTCCCTGACCCTGTACTCAAATCCCCTCGCTATGAAGGCCAACATGCCATTTGCTTTCTTAACCGCCTGCTGTACCTGCATGCCAACCTTCAATGACTGATGTACCATGACACCCAGATCTCGTTGCACCTCCCCTTTTCCTAATCTGTCACCATTCAGATAATAGTCTGTCTCTCTGTTTTTACCACCAAAGTGGATAACCTCACATTTATCCACATTATACTTCATCTGCCATGCATTTGCCCACTCACCTAACTTATCCAAGTCACTCTGCAGCCTCATAGCATCCTCCTCGCAGCTCACACTGCCACCCAACTTAGTGTCATCCGCAAATTTGAAGATACTACATTTAATCCCCTCATCTAAATCATTAATGTACAATGTAAACAGCTGGGGCCCCAGTGATAAAAGTTGATTCTTTTCCCTCAATCTGGTTCAGCGAAATTACTGAGTCGAATACCGTTTCTGCCTTAAACAAAGTAAGCTTTTATTTCAAAGCAAGTCTCGATCGAGGACTTTATCAAACAGAAGGAATGCACTCTGATAGATTGCACTCACTTCCTACGGACAAAGTGACGTTACATTGTAAAGGGACGACGGTTATACATTTTCGGTAAAAGATAACAAGATACAATTAGAGTGACATCCTAGTTCAGCCTATCCCCTTTGATCCCTCTTTTCCTTTGTCCACTCATAAGCCGACCTTAGTATGGTCTGATTTTACACAAAGGCCCATTATGAGCTAATAAGACCTTGAGGTTTTTTTGCAAGCTGTGGGTTTTGTTTCAAACTGTGTTAGTGTTGTAACATTTTGCAGTCTCGAGTCTGAGATGTCATGGCTATTCCACCATGAATTCTTTGTTAGCTTATACTGTCCATATATAATTCCCACGTTCTCAACTTCTCGACTTTAATGTCTGTATACATTTAATATCCATGTTCAGTATGCATTCTCACCAGCACAGAACCTTGCAGTACCCCACTGTCACTGCCTGCCATTCTGAAAAGTACCCATTAACTCCTACTCTTTGCTTCCTGTCTGCCAACCAGTTCTCAATCCACGTCAGCACACTACCCCCAATCCTATGTGCTTTAACTTTGCACATTAATCTCTTGTGTGGGACCTTGTGGAAAGCCTTCTGAAAGTCCAAATACACCACATCAACTGGTTCTCCCTTGTCCACTCTACTTGAAACATCTTCAAAAAATTCCAGAAGATTTGTCAAGCATGATTTCCCTTTCACAAATCCATGCTGACTTGGACCCATCATGTCACCTCTTTCCAAATGCGCTGCTATGACATCCTTAATAATTGATTCCATCACTTTACCCACTACCGATGTCAGGCTGACCGGTCTATAATTCCCTGTTTTCTCTCTCCCTCCTTTTTTAAACAGTGGGGTTACATTGGCTACCCTCCACTCCATAGGAACTGATCCAGAGTCTATGGAATATTGGAAAATGACTGTCAATACATCCGCTATTTCCAAGGCCACCTCCTTAAGTACTCTGGGATGTAGTCCATCAAGCCCTGGGGATTTATCGGCCTTCAATCCCATCAATTTCCCCAACGCAATTTCCCAACTAATATGGATTTCCCTCAGTTCCTCCTTCTTACTAGACCCTCTGACCCCTTTTATATCTGGAAGGTTGTTTGTGTCCTCCTTAGTGAATACCGAACAAAAGTACTTGTTCAATTGGTCTGCCATTTCTTTGTTCCCTGTTAGGACTTCCCCTGATTCTGACTGCAGGGGACCTACATTTGTCTTTACTAACCTTTTTCTCTTTACATATCTACAGAAGCTTTTGCAGTCCGTCTTAATGTTCCCTGCAAGCTTCCTCTCGTACTCTATTTTCCCTGCCCTAATCAAACTCTTTGTCCTTCTCTGCTGAGATCTAAATTTCTCCCAGTTCCCGGGTTCGCTGCTATTTTTGGCCAATTTGTATGCCACTTCCTTGGCTTTAATACGATCCCTGATTTCCCTTGATAGCCACGGTTGAGCCACCTTCCCTTTTTTATTTTTACGCCAGACAGGGATGTACAATTGTTGTAGTTCATCCATGCGGTCTGTAAATGTCTGCCATCGCCCATCCACTGTCAAACCCTTAAATATCATTCGCCAATATATCCGAGCCAATTCACGCCTCATACCTTCAAAGTTACCCTTCTTTAAGTTCTGGATCATTGTCATAAATATAGAGGTCCCTCCCTGGATCAGAATAGCTTCCCATATTTTAGTTATCTGCCATCTGGTGATTATTCTTTATTTATGGTGTACTACCTGCAGGGTGAGGGGCCGAGGTCATCGATCCCGGCACCAGAGGGTGCTGGACGAGCCCTAGCTGAACTTCAGGATTGTATCACAGATAGAAACACAAAATATGGTAGAACACTGCAGTAAAATAACAGTCACATGGTGCGGTCTGGTTTAGATTCCACCTGCTGTAAAAGCGCAGAGGTCAAGTGTTGTAAAAAGTTTGTACTATGTGTGTTTTACTGTGTATTTTTGTGAAACTGGAGTCATGGAGGGGCGTTGGACCCTCTTTATGCTGTAATGTAATTGGAATGACTGAATTTACCTGTAAATAGCAATATATTACAAAGGGGAATATACGTTTGGGTTTAGCTAGGTAAATGTCAGGGAAAGGTTTTAGCTCTCGGGTTCCAAGAATTTCGTTCACTTAGGATGATACTCTGTGACGGAGAGTGTCAAATGGGGATTGTAAGATACCAAAATTCATGGAAACCACCCCCCCGCCAGTGTTTGGACTCACTGAAAAGGAAATTCGATTTGGGCCTATTAAATAGAAAGTTTGGGATCCGAAAATGCATATGGAAGAAATCTACGAGTTTTAACCACGTTTGGGATTTTAAAAGGCATGTTTGGGCCTGTGGGGAAAAACTACAGAAACAGAGGGGTGGGATCAACATTTACCCTTGGAATTTGGGTATTCAGTTTGTCAGTAGCTAATCAGTTTGTCTGGGGGAGCTGTTTAACCATAGTCAGGCTCCCAGAAAACATTAGCATCTAAACAATCGACCACAGAAGAAACATTATCCACCCAACCCACAGGACCCAAATATCACATACATATTCCAACACCTTTTTCAATATGCATAGAAATATCTGGCTCAGCCCAGACTTCCCGAAGCCAAAGCAGTGCTATCACAATGGACAAGAGTTCATCAGCTCATAAATAAGGAGTATCACAATCCCAAGGTCTATCAACACCAGATTAAAACATTTAATCAAGTTTCAGTTAGCTAGCCCACCAAAACTTATACAAAGAAAACCACTCAAAATCAATGGGCAGCAAAACTTAAACAAAAGAAACGTTAGATTTGGCGCGAAGATTAAACAGACTCTCAGAGTATAACTGCGGGCCTATCGTACCAGGGAACTATTTCTGAGAAAAACTTTTTCTGACCATCACTTCGGAACAACAAGATCAAGATCGAGAGCACACTGCGAGAAAATGCAGGAAGAAACATCGCGACATCGGAGAAAAGAACTTCAAAAACCAATCAGTGGAACATCAATACCAACTGACTTGGTAACAGCCATCAACCGGACCACCGCGACCGACGAAACTAACCAGGAAAATCATCCACCAAGAAAACCGGGATCCACACAAGTTTTCCACCCGACAATATGTGCCGAGACTATCCAGTGGGTAAAAATTATCTAAAGAACTTAAAACCCTATTGCTAACAAAGGAAATTGGGAAATCACCAGAGATAAATCCAAAACACGTCTAACCGCATCAGCAGACTCATCCCAACTGGCTTCAATACACAGCAGAGGTCTTCTACCACATCCGGGGTACGGCAAGGCAAACCGGCTATAACCAAAGAACCCCGAAACTGCGAAACAGCCCTAGCTTTCAAAGGGAGGATCTGGTGAGCATGAAACCCTGGAGCCCTAGAGTTTAACCTAGTTAGAAAGTAAGTGGGAGGTGGGAGGTATTTCTGTTGTGTTTATTACCTGTAATAAAGTATTCTCCATTGTTTCGAACCTTTTTGTAAGATTTTACAGTTTTTATTGGAGTGTATTTGTGTTATCTGCTTTCTTGAATAAAACCCAAACCTTCTTTGTACAAAACAGTTGTCTGCTGCACTTTTTCACACCCTGATTAATAAATCCAAGGTCGAGAACCAGGGAGTGGGAGTGACTCGCAACCGCTGTGGTCAGGAATGCAAGCTGACAGACCCACCACCCCTACACGACGAGGTAAATTAAGAACCTTCTCATGTACAATGGGCACTATTGGAATTCTGGAGAAATTCACGGAGGGCGAGGATTGGGCAGATTTTATCGACCGCCTAGATAAGTATTTTATGGCCAACAAAATGGAAGGGGAGGCTGACGCACTTCATCGCAGGGTGCTTTTCCTCACCATTTGTGGTCAGAAAATTTACAGCCTCATGAAGAACCTTCTCTCGCCTTTACATCCAACAGATGAAGAGTATGAGGATTTGTGTGTTTTGGTGCATGACCATCTTAAGCCAAAAGAGGGGAGCATCATCTCACGCTATCATTCTATACGCATGATCGCGATGAGGGCCAGGATGTGTCGGGATTCATCGCCGACTTACGATGTCTTGCTGAGCTGTGTAAGTTCGAGAATGTGTTGGAATACATGTTGTGAGATTTCTTTGTGATAGGCATCAACCATGATATGATTCTCCGGAAGTTATTGGCCGAAGAGAAGCTGGACTTGAGAAAGGCCATCGCGATTGCTCAGGCATACATGACGACTGATGATAATTTGAGGCAGATATCATCGAAAAGTCGGAGCTCCACGGCAGGTATTGTAAACAAGATTGTGTCGTCTTCTGGCAGAACTGTTTATGGCAGGGTCTACTCGACTGATTATGTGAAATCTGTAGCTGCTCAGAGTCTGCCAACTGGTCCGAATCTGATTTCATCCTGTTGGCATTGTGGGGCAATCATCGGTCTCATCAGTGTTGGTTTAAACAATACTCCTGTAATGGCTGTTCAAAAGTTCGTTCTTGGCAAAGAGCCAGCCGATAATTGTTAATGAGAAGCTGAATGGCGTGCCTGTATCAATGGAGCTGGACACTGGTGCGAGTCAGTTGATAATGAGCCAAAGGACATTCGACAAGCTGTAAGACACTTAGTCTGTGAAGCTTAAGCTGAGTCCAGTCAATGCCAAGTTGCGTACTTACACTAAGAAACTCAATGGTATTAGACATGTGAGGTCAGCTCCATTCAAACCTGCTTCTAATGGTCAAACAGAGAGTGCTGCTCAAACGATCAAGCAAAGTATGAGACGTATAACTCAGGGTTCACTGCAGATTCATTTGTCCTATATATTGCTCAGTTACAGGACAAGCTTACTTGGATTTCCCCTGCTGAACTACTGATGAAGAGAAATCTCAAGACCAAGCTTTCTCTTGTTCATCCTGATTTGAATGATCATGTTGAAAACAGACGTCAAAGTCAGCAATGGTATCATGATTGTGCTGCTGTGTCATGTGACATCTCTGTCAACGATCCGGTTTATATACTGAATTATGGTCAAGGTCCAAAGTGGATCGCTGGTACTGTTACAGCCAAGGAGGGTAACAAAGTGTTTATTGTCATGCTCAAGAATGGGCAAACATGCAGGAAACATGTTGATGAGGTAAAACTGAGCCCACGGATGAACTGGAACCATCTGAGGAAGATGCAGTCAGAGACCAACCAACCAATGTTCATTCATCAGAGGACACTGCTGTCATTACTGAACCTGGACCTTCAGTCTCTGATGTGGTCATTACCACTCCCATCAGATTGGTCACTCAGCCTTCAGTCTCAACTGACTCAGAACACTCGGCCAGAACTAAAGTTGAACTGAGACGATCAACTCGTGAGCGGAAAGTCCCAGACCATCTTAATTTATAAAGAGACTGATATTAAGATCTTGAAAGGGGGATGTTGTTATGTATTGATGCTTGGGGTCACCAGACACCAGAGGGTGCCACTGTCGGAGGTCATCGGGCTGTGCACACCCCGATGTATCCCTTTCCTGCTTTCTCTCCATACCCCTTGATCCCCTTAGCCGTAAGGGCCATATCTAACTCCCTCTTGAATATATCCAATGAACTGCATCAACAACTCTCTGCGGCAGGGAATTCCAGAGGTTAACAACTCTCTGAGTGAAGAAGTTTCTCCTCATTTCAATCCTAAATGGCCGACACCTTATCCTAAGACTGTGTCCCCTGGTTCTGGGCTTCCCCAACATCGGGAACATTCTACCCGCATCTAACCTGTCCTGTCCCGTCAGAATCTTATATGTTTCTATGAGATCCCCTCTCATCCTTCTAAACTCCAGTGTATAAAGGCCCAGTTGACCCAGTCGCTCCTCATATGACAGTCCTGCCATCCCGGGAATTAGTCTAGTGAACCTTCGCTGCACTTCCTCAATAGCAAGAATGTCCTTTCCTCAGATTAGGAGACCAAAACTGAACACAATATTTCAGGTAAGGCCTCACCAAGGCCCTGTACAACTGCAGAAAGACCTCCCTGTTCCTATACTCAAATTCCCTAGCTATGAAGGCCAACATACCATTTGCCTTCTTCACCGCCTGCTGTACCTGCATGCCAACTTTCAATGACTGATGAACCATGAAACCCAGGTCTCGTTGCAACTCCCCTTTTCCTAATCTGCCGCTATTCAGATAATATTCTGCCTTCGTGTTTTTGCCCCCAAAGTGGATAACCTCACATTTATCCACATTATACTGCATCTGCCATGCATTTGCCCACTCAGCTAACCTATCCAAGTCACCCTGCAGCCTCCTAGCGTCCCCCTCACAGCTCACACCGCCACCCAGTTTAGTGTCATCTGCAAACTTGGAGATATTACACTCAATTCCTTCATCCAAATCATTGATGTATATTGTAAAGAGCTGGGGTCCCAGCACTGAGCCCTGCGGCACTCCACTAGTCACTGCCTGCCATTCTGAAAAGGACCCGTTTATCCAGCCTCTCTGCTTCCTGTCTGCCAACCAGTTCTCTATCCACGTCAGTATATTACCCCCAATACCATGTGCTTTGATTTTGCACAACAATCTCTTGTGTGGGATCTTGTCAAAAACCTTTTGAAAGTCCAAATACACCACATCCACTGGTTCTCCCTTGTCTACTCTACTAGTTACATCCTCAAAAAATTCCAGAAGATTTGTCAAGAATGATTTCCCTTTCATAAATCCATGCTGACTTGGACCGATCCTGTCACTACTTTCCAAATACGCTGCTATTTCATCCTTAATAATTGATTCCAATATTTTCCCCACGACTGATGTCAGGCTAATTAATTACCCGCTTTCTCTCTCCCTCCCTTTTTTAAAAAGTGGTGTTACATTAGCTACCCTCCAGTCCATAGGAACTGATCCAGAGTCGATAGACTATTGGAAAATGATCACCAATGCATCCACTATTTCTAGGGCTACTTCCTTAAGTACTCTGGGATGCAGACTATCAGGCCCCGTGGATTTATCAGCCTTCAATCCCATCAATTTCTCTAACACAATTTCCCGCCTAATAAGGATAAAATTCAGTTCCTCCTTCTCACTAGACTCTCGGTCCCCTCGTACTTCCGGAAGGTTATTTGTATCTTCCTTCGTGAAGACAGAACCAAAGTATTTGTTCAATTGGTCTGCCATTTCTTTGTTCCCCATTATAAATTCACCTGAATCCGACTGCAAGGGACCTGCGTTTGTCTTCACTAATCTTTTTCTCTTCACATATCTATCGAAGCTTTTGCAGTCAGTTTTTATGTTCCCATCAAGTTTCGTCTCGTACTCTAATTTCCCCCTCTTTATTAAACCCTTTGTCCTCCTCTGCTGAATTCTAAATTTCTCCCAGTCCTCAGGTTTGTTGCTTTTTCTGGCCAATTTATATGCCTCTTCCTTGGATTTAACACTATCCTTAATTTCCCTTGTTAGCCATGGTTGAGCCACCGTCCCCATTTTATTTTTACGCCAGACAGGGATGTACGATTGTTGAAGTTCATCCATGTGATCTTTAAATGTTTGCCATTGCCTGTCCCCGTCAACTCTTTAAGTATCATTTGCCAGTCTATTTTACCCAATTCACGCCTCAAGCCATCGAAGTTACCTTTCCTTTAGTTCAGGACCCTAGTTTCTGAATTAACTGTGTCACTCTCCATCTTAATAAAGAATTCTACCATGATATGGTCACTCTTCCCCAAGGGGCCTCGCACAACAAGATTGCTAATTAGTCCCTTCTCATACACATCACCCAGTCGGGGCGAAGGAGCGGCAAGAGTTCATATAGAGATGTGATCGGGGCCCAGGAGAGGCGAGAGTTCGGGGCCCAGAAGAGGTGAGGGCCCAGGGGTAGCACGGGCCAGCCCATACTGTGATATGTGTGTGCACTCGGTCCATGCAGCAGAGCTGGTCTCCAGTCGTCTTGGTTAATCCTTGCCACTGGACCAGGACCCAGCTCTGTCAAGCCCGTGTGGTGGCTGGGGTGCAACGGTCATTACATGTTTAAAAAAAATCCACGCACAGGCATCTTCCACCCTTCAAGATGTAGTTCGGGACCTGGAATATCATTGAAACACCTTTGAACTCATTCATTTTTGGCGGGGATTCAAATCATCATAGGGACAGCCTATGATGATGACTGTTCGAGGATTACTCTTTAATAAATGCAACTGCGGACAGGTAATCTGAAGCATTAACCCACATACACAAACAACACATTCACAGCTCTTCAAAAACATAAAAGCAATTTAAAACTGAAGGATACTTTATTCTCCCCTAGCTTGCGCCCCCATTATTCTCCCCTTTTCTCTGCGCCCCAGCGGAATGCCCCTTAGCTGGGCTCAGATTCCAGAGGAGACAAGTTTCTGATCTTCATGCAGGAGCCGAGACTGCAAGTATTGGCAGGTTATTCAACAACGGGAGGCATCTTGTCTGATCCTAATCCCATCCACATGTGCACTTGCCCCTCCCAAGCCCAGTAGAAACTGAGACCAGTTTCAGTCCCATACCACTGCCCTAGTTGGGATCAGCCCCAAGACCTGTGGTCTGTGTGACTCAGTACCACACCAGGCAGTTCATTTACCCACTGAGCCACCCAGGGAAGCTCTGGATATCGCAATTAAATGGCATGAAATCATAATTCTCTGTGAAGCATTAAAACTCTAGCTTTTTCCTCTTGCAAATGATTTAATCCAAGTCCCTGCCTGTTCCCCCTGCTCTAACCCAGCCTGTGAAGCTGGATTCTGGGTCTCTCTGACCACAGACAATGCCGTCCTGTTATCGGGCAGCAGGAAGCAGGACCGAGTTAACATGAGGTCAGTTGTTCCTCTTCCTGAGATCTGCCTATCTGTCACACACCAGCCCAAACAAGGCAGCACAGCCTGATTAAACTTTCCACACCCAGACAGGATTTATGCTCAGTCTGTTCGTTTAAAGCAGAAATTGAGAAATGAATGTTGTTTAAACCCAGTGTAGAGCTGATGGGATATTGTGATATTTTCACAGAGCACACACACATAGCTCCTAATATGGAGGCTGCTAGGTCCGGAAGCTCCGGGAAGCTGCCTGTCTGTTTATGATAACTCTGCAGCTGCAGTACACAATACATCCACATTCACAGTATGGAGCTACAAGCATTACAAGCTTACAGCACTGACAGACATCACACTTCTCCCTCCTTAATGAAAAACCCATCATAACAACATCATCATTAACTTCATTTTTATATATATTTACAAATTGTTTTCTGTTTCGAAGAGGATACCTTCACTCTCGAACAGAACCTTCCAAACATGGTGTTGACTACACACTCATTTGAGGCTCATCCTGAGGAACTTTTTCCTCCACGGAATTTCCTTGATTTTCATTTGCACTCACTCTAACTTCAGACTCTTTGTTTCCCTGACTTGGACTCAGACTTTCATTCTGATTCTCTCCTGGATTTGTTTCCAGTACATTGGATTTAGGATTTGCTATTGGTATATCAAAACTATCTGATAAGTCAGAAATAATTGAATCATTCCCACCTTCAACTCCTTCCATGTCTGTAGGTAAAATATGATAAATATGGACAAATCTAACCTGTCCATTATCAAACATCTTTACCAAATATGTGCGAGGACCACATATCTTCACCACTCTTCCGGGTAACCACCTTAACCATTTATGTTAATAGTTCTTCACTCTCACCTTCTGGTTTAATTTCACTCTTCTCTCTTTTACTCTCCCTCTATCATGATTCTCTTTTTGTCTGATTTGTGTCTCTTCTACAGACAGTGCCAAATTTGGCTTTAACAATGAGAATCTGGTTCGTGGCTGACGTTTGAGAAACAACTCTGCGGCGTTCTACCAGTAGTTGTATGAGGAGTATTTCGATATGTAATCAAAAAATTAGTCAATTTGTGATCCAATGACAACTGTCATTTTCTTGAATTTGGATCTAACATTTGTTTTATGAGGGCACGTTTTACAATTTGTACAGTGCGCTCTGCTGCACCATTGGAAGCAGGGTGGTATAGTGGAACCTTGGTATGTTTCATACCATTTTTGCTTGTGAATTGTGCAAATTCTACTGAACGAAATTGTGGTCCATTATCCAAAACAATTTCTTCAGGGAGGCCAAATGCAGAAAATAATTTTCGTAAAATGTCCAATGTTTTACTTGTTGTTATTTTCCACATTGGAAACACCTCAACCCACTTTGAATGGCTATCAATTACAATGAACAATTGTTGTCCATCGAACTCAGCAAAATCAATATGTAGCCTTTGCCACACTCTGGGAGGCTATTTCTATGACTGTAATGGTACTGGTGGTGGTTGCTTGCTTACTGATTGACATGTCGTACACTGACTCACAATTTATTCGAGATCTTTATCAAGACCTGGCCACCATAAATAACTGCGTGCAAAACCTTTGGTCAAGCACATTCCTAACTGCTGGTCATGGAGGTCTCCTAATAATTTGGACCTGAATTTCTTTGGTATAACCACTCTTGCACCCCACATGATACAATCTTTATCTGCTGATAATTCATTCCTATGAATGAAGAATGGATGTGTATCTTTGTCTGTTACCTGGTTTGGCCATCCAGTTGCAATATACTCATACACTTTTGACATCACGGGGTCACGTTTGGTTGCTCTACCAATCTCCCCAGCTGTGACTGGCAGTTCATCAATGCATGAAAAATAAAACACTTCTTCCCTATCGGGTGTAACTTGTGATGGGGAAGGCAATCTAGACATTGCATCAGCATTACTGTGATCAGCTGATCGTCTGTATTCAATATCATATATATATGCTGACAAAATCAAAGCCCATCTCTGCATTCGGGCTGCAGTTGGAACTGGGGACTTTGGATGGAGGATTGCTGTTAGGGGCTTATGGTCCGTAACGATGGTAAACTTACGACCATACAAGTATTTGTGAAACTTCTTGACTCCAAAAATTAATGCCAAAGCTTCTCTTTCAATTTGCGCATCATTTTTCTCACTGACACTGAGAGTGCGTGAAGCAAAAGCAATTGGTCTCTCCTCCCCATTACTTAATACATGAGAGATTACTGCCCCAACTCCATACGGAGAGGCATCACATGCTAGTTTAATCTCCTTAGATATGTCATAGTGAACTAACATGGTGCTCTCTATCAATTTGATTTACACTCCTTGAATGCTGTATCGCATTCTTTTGACCACTTCCACTGGACCTGTTTTTTTCAAAAGTTCATTCAGTGGATGTAATACTGCAGCAACATTTGGTAGGAACTTCCCATAATAGTTTAAAAGACCCAAGAATGAACGAAGTTCAGTGACATTCCTGGGAGTGGGTGCATTTCTGATTGCATCCAATTTTTCCTTGGTCGGCTGTAAACCATCTTTGTCTACTCTGTACCCTAAGTACTCCACTGAGTTTTTAAATAACTCACACTTAGAAGCAGACACTCGTACTCTGTGCTTCTCTAACTGTTTGAGGACTTCATTCAATATCTTATTATGAATTTGCCTATTTGGTGCTGAAATTAGTATGTTATCCAAATAACATACGACCCCTTCAATACCTTGCAAAATCTGGTTCATCACCCCTTGGAATATGGCAGGGGTGGAAGACACTCCAAATGGTAGCCTATTAATTTGATATAGGCCTAGATGAGTGTTTATAGTCAAACATGATATGGACTCCTCATCTAGTTCAAGCTGTAAGTAGGCATTCGTAAGATCCAGTTTTGAGAAGATCTGACCACCTGTCAGTGTTGTGAACAAGTCTTCTATATTCGGCAATGTATTTGGGACATTACCCTCTAGAACCTGGTTTACGGTTACCTTATAATCACCACACAATCTTACTTTACCATCAGACTTAGGTACAACAACAATGGGTGTAGCCCAATTACATCGATCTATCTTACAAATAATGTTCTCAGTCTTTAGTCTTTTGAATTCTTGCTCAACTTTCTCCTTGAGTGCCTATGGTATGGAACGTGGCTTGTAGTAAACCGATCTAGCATCCTTCTGTACCCTGACACTCGTCATGAAGCCTTGGATCGGACTGCCCGTTTCGCAGAACACCTTCGGATATTGTTTGATAAACTCATCCGTTGATGAAAATCTCGCTTCCACAGAGAAGATCTTACTCCAATCCAGCTTCAGTGCGCTTAACCAATTTCTTCCTAGTAAAGCAGTCTTGTCTCCTTTCACTATTATTAGAGGCAAGTTCTGAAATTGATCTTTCTATATCACCGGTTCGGTGATCCGGCTAATACAGGAATTTTCTCTCCCGAGAAGCCTCGCAGCTCTACCTTGGATTTCTCCAGTTCGAAATCACGCAATTTGTCACGGTACAGTGACTCCGGTATTACACTCACGGAGGCACCCATGTCAATTTCCATTGGTATCTTGAATCCCGCAACATCTATGTGGATTTTGATGCTTTCCGAATCGCTGTCCGTTAACCTCGTGCTCCTGATGATGTTTAATTCTAACATCTCTTTATCCTGTTGTTGTTCTTCCAAGCCATGCAGTCTCTTTGGATTACTACTCATAGCTTTGAACGCTGGACTCATAGCTTTAAAAATTGGTTTACCCTTCAGTCAGCACGCCTCAGCAAGATGCCCAGTCAGTCTGCAGAAGAAACACTCTGCATTCACGTATGGACAACTTTTAGCAATGTGTTGTCCCAGGCACCTGTAGCACGACTTTGACACTGGTAGAATTTCCAGTTTCTGAGACTTTCGGCCTTGGCCATCTTTTACTTTCAACCTGCAGGTGATTTACCTCGATTGACTGACGACCGTAATCATTATTTAATTCTCGGAAGGGCGGTAAGAGAAGGGAAAACCAGCCTTGGATAACCAAGGAAATAAAGGAGAGTATCAAATTAAAAACCAATGCGTATAAGGTGGCCAAGGTTAGTGGGAAACTAGAAGATTGGGAAAATTTTAAATGACAGCAAAGAATGACGAAGAAAGCAGAAAAGAAAGGAAAGATAGATTACGAAAGTAAACTTACGCAAAACATAAAAACAGATAATAAAAGCTTTTACCGATATATAAAATGGGAAAGAGTGACGAAAGTAAATGTTGGTCCCTTAGAAGATGAGAAGGGGGATTTAATAATGGGAAATGTGGAAATGGCTGAGACCTTGAACAATTATTTTGCTTCGGTCTTCACAGTGGAAGACACAAAAACCATGCTAAAAATTGCTGGTCACGGGAATGTGGGAAGGGAGGACCTTGAGACAATCACTATTACTAGGGGGGTAGTGCTGGACAGGCTAATGGATCTCAAGGTAGACAAGTCCCCTGGTCCTGATGAAATGCATCCCAGGGTATTAAAAGAGATGGCAGAAGTTATAGCAGATGCATTCGTTATAATCTACCAAAATTTTCTGGACTTTGGGGAGGTACCAGCGGATTGGAAAGCAGTTAATGTAACGCCTCTGTTTAAAAAAGGGGGCAGACAAAAGGCAGGCAACTATAGGCCAGTTAGTTTAACATCTGTAGTGGGGAAAATGCTTGAAGCTATCATTAAGGAAGAAACAGCGGGACACCTAGACAGGAAAAGTGCAATCAAGCAGACACAACATGGATTCATGAAAGGGAAATCATGTTTAACTAATTTACTGGAATTCTTTGAGGATATAACGAGCATGGTGGATAGAGGTGTACCGATGGATGTGGTGTATTTAGATTTCCAAAAGGCATTCGATAAGGTGCCACACAAAAGGTTACTGCAGAAGATAAAGGTACGCGGAGTCAGAGGAAATGTATTAGCATGGATCGAGAATTGGCTGGCTAACAGAAAGCAGAGAGTCGGGATAAATGGGCCCTTTTGGGGTTGGCAATCGGTGGTTAGTGGTGTGCCACAGGGATCGGTGCTGGGACCACAACTGTTTACAATATACATAGAAGACCTGGAAGAGGGAACAGAGTGCAGTGCAACAAAATTTGCAGATGACACAAAGATTAGTGGGAAAGCGGGTTGTACAGAGGACACAGAGAGGCTGCAAAGAGATTTAGATAGGTTAAGCGAATGGGCTGAGGTTTGGCAGCTGGAATACAATGTCGGAAAATGTGAGGTCATCCACCTTGGAAAAAAAAACAGTAAAAGGGAATATTATTTGAATGGGGAGAAATTACAACATGCTGCGGTGCAGAGGGACCTGGGGGTCTTTGTGCATGAATCCCAAAAAGTTAGTTTGCAGGTACAGCAGGTAATCAGGAAGGCAAATGGAATGTTGGCCTTCATTGCGAGAGGGATGGAGTACAAAAGCAGGGAGGTCCTGCTGCAACTGTATAGGGTATTGGTGAGGCCGCACCTGGAGTACTGCGTGCAGTTTTGGTCACCTTACTTAAGGAAGGATATACTAGCTTTGAAGGGGGTATAGAGACGATTCACTAGGCTGATTCCAGAGATGAGGGGGTTACCTTATGATAATAGATTGAATAGACTGGGTCTTTACTCGTTGGAGTTCAGAAGGATGAGGGGTGATCTTATAGAAACATTTAAAATAATGAAAGGGATAGAGGCAGAGTGGTTGTTTCCACTGGTCGGGGAGACTAGAACTAGGGGGCACAGCCTCAAAATACGGGGGAGCCAATTTAAAACCGAGCTGAGAAGGAATTTCTTCTCCCAGAGGGTTGTGAATCTGTGGAATTCTCTGCCCAGGGAAGCAGTTGAGGCTAGCTCATTGAATGTATTCAAATCACAGATAGATAGATTTTTAACTAATAAGGGAATTAAGGGTTACGGGGAGCGGGCGGGTAAGTGGAGCTGAGTCCACGGCCAGATCAGCCATGATCTTGTTGAGTGGCGGAGCAGGCTCGAGGGGCTAGATAGCCTACTCCTGTTCCTAATTCTTATGTTCTTTTGTTCTTATGAATATTGTTCGGCCATGCTCATCGACCTCGCTGTCTGACAAGCAATCTCAAAAGTCAAGTCATCCGTCGTCAATAACTTCCTTCTGATCGCATCATTTTTCACCCCACAAACAAAACGATCCCGTAATGCTCGGTTTTGAAAGTTCCCAAAATTACAGTGCATCGATAGCTTTTTTAATGCTATGATGTAATCAGCGATACTTTCATCAATTTTTTGATTCCGTATCCCGAAACGATAGCTTTCAGCAATTTCTAATGGTATGGGGTTATCGTGCTGCTCCAGCTTCGTTAAAATCTCTTTAAGCGTTGTGTCCTTTGGATCGTCAGGCACAAGCAGATTTACAAGGGTTTCGTACAATGTCGGACCTGCCACGGATAAGAAGATCGCTTCTTCCATTCCAACACAGCCTGGTTCTGGACTGCATTGTCTCGAACTTCGATTATGTTATTTGCAGTGAAATACATTTCTAGCCGATCCACATATGCTTTAAAACGTTACTGGTCGTGTCTATATTCACCCAAATATCCGATTACACCTGCCATGTTTAAACTCTAGCCGTGTTCTCACCGTGTGCTGTAGTTTACCTCGGATTTTGTAGCTTTTTTTTCAAAGACAGAAACTTCCAAAGTCTTCTGTCGGCTGGTTGAATCCTTCACCAACAAAATTTAAGCTTTAAACATCCGAAAAATCTCCATCCTCAGTCGCCAACTGTGATATCTTCACAGAGCACACACACACAGCTCCTAACATGGAGGCTGCTTGGTCCAGAAGCTCCTGGAAACTGCCTGTCTGTTTATTATAACTCTACAGCTGCAGTACACAATATGTCCACATTCACAGTATGGCGCTACAAGCATTACAAGCTTACAGCACTTACAGACATCACAGATATGACGGGATATTTCGAGAATTTCAAGTTTGAACACTAACTATACAATTAGGGGAGCGATCATCCAGGGTGAAACCACAAGCCGGTACACTGTTCTGGGTGACATCACACCGACACATCCACGTGCCTTTGATCAGAGTTCAGCGATAAATCTGGTGCCACCCTGGGTTCACCACTCTCTGCCAATACCTTTGGATAGTTAACCAATTCCTTATGTATGTCCCCTTCGAGGACGCCTATGGACTCCACCTTGAACATCTCGAGAGGCTTCTGGTCGGGTGGAAGGTGTGGAATTGCAATAGTCACAGCAGGGTGAAAATTAACGGGGAGGTATGGCGCTGGAAAATGTTAAAATGGCTGACTTACCAGTTGCGGCCTTGTTTACTGCAGATTGTGAGGTTCGTGCCATGGTCTTGTAGCCTGACACTCCGCTTGCGTGCTGGGCTGCTGCCACAGCACCCTGCTCCCTGGTGGTCCAGCGATCTCCCCTTCTGCCTCATACAGAGTCATCAGCTTGGCCTTACCCTTTAATGGAAGGGGAGGGCCCAGTCTTCCCGCCAGCGCAATGCACCCCTCCGTGTAGCGCTGGAAAATTCCCGTCCCATTGGGCCTTGGTCCCGCCCCTGACAGGAACTGCAGCTCCAAATTTTACAAATTGTCCCAAATTTTCAGCTGCAAAATTCTTAGTGCCGTAACAACGTGCACACAGATCCTAATACAATTAAATTCTGGATTAATTTTAAACACATTTTTGTCAGGAAAGGCAGCATTTCAGTTGGCTCATCACATTTAAACTGCAGAAAGCGAGAGCAGTGTTTAGCTTTATTCCAATTAAAACAAAGTGTGAAGAAGTTGAAATTGATCGACAACCACCATCCTGCAACTGCAACTGGTGATTCTTCATCGCTGCATTTTACCTGTTTTTGTAGAAAAACTCTTTGTGCTTTTAACAGCGGCAGAAATAAATTTCAGTCCAAATAAATCCGCACTTGCGTCTTTAACTTAAAGCACAAAAGATTGCCCCAAGTCTCATATTTCTGGGGCACAACCTTAAAATGAAATGAACTCACCCAACAACCATATTCACGCTTTCATGCACCTTAAAAATACTGACCTCTGCAATGGGTTGTGAACTCAGAAAGCTTAATGTGATAATCCCAGGTCGCGAGCCCAAGAATTACTCACACAGTGTAAATAACTCACTGTCTGTAGTGGCCACACACAGAAAACCAGTTTCAGCATTTGATAATTTAATCAAACACTCAATCTGTTCAATTACTGCAAATCAGTTCAACACCGGAAACAGAGGGACTCAATATCTCAAAACTAATACACGTGTGTACATACAGAGAGAACACATCATCATCATCATCATCGGAATCAAGGAAGACTTGCTTCCACTCAAAAAATGAGTCCTTAGGTGGCTGAACAATCCAATACAAGAACCACAGTCCCTGTCACAGGTGGGACAGATAGTCGTTGAGGGAAGGGGTGGGTGGGACTGGTTTGCCGCACACTCCTTCCGCTACCTGCGCTTGGTTTCTGCACGCTCTCGGTAATGAGATTCGAGGTGCTCGGCGCCCTCCCGGATGCACTTAGGGCGGTCTTTGGTCAGGGGCTCCCAGGTGTCGGTGGGGATGTTGCACTTTATCAGGGAGACTTTGAGGTTGTCCTTGAACTGTTTCCTCTGCCCACCTTTGGCTCATTTGTCATGAAGGAGTTCCGAGTAGAGCACTTGCTTTGGGAGTCTCGTGTCTGGCATGTGAACAATGTGGCCCGCCCAGCGGAGCTGATCGAGTGTGGTCAGTGCTTCGATGCTGGGGATGTTGGCCTGGTCGAGGACGCTAGCGTTGCTGCGTCTATCCGCCCAGGGGATTTGCAGGATCTTGCAGAGACATTGTTGGTGATATTTCTCCAGTGACTTAAGGTGCCTACTGTACATGGTCCATGTCTCTGAGCCATACAGGAGAGCAGGTATTACTAACTGAACAAACTGAAGACAGCATACAATTATAGAAAAGCCATTGATTAAAATGCTTCAACTACTCCCAACATCACGGACAGGACTACAGAGGGTTAAACAGCTTTTAGCTCTGTGAGGGGAAAGAGGGCGGAGCTGACCCCAGAAACAAACATCACACAGACACATTTTGAGAGAAACTTTCAAACAAAAGAAAAGCTGCAGCTTGTTAAACATTCGCAGCATTCTTAATCTCAGTCCCTCAGTAAATGGGCACGGTGGGACAGTGATTGTGTTACTGGGCCAGTAATACAGGGGCCTGGACTGAGAATCTGGAGATGTGGCTTCAAATCCCACCATGTCAGGGTGTGAATTTGAATTTAAATAAATCGCGAATAAAAAGCTGGTATCAGTAATTATGACCATAAATACCCAACTGGTTTACGAATGTCCTTTAGGGAAGGAAACATGGTGTCCTTACCCAGTCAGGCCTATATGTGACTCCAGTCCCACAGCAATGTTGTTGACTATTAACTGCCCCCTGAAATGGACCAGCAAGCCACTCAGTTGTAACAAACTGCTAAACAAGGTCTAATAATAAAACCAATGGACCACCTGGCGTGGAGCAGGATTCAGACACGATGGAGGCACACCCAGCCCAGTTGACTCTGCAAGGTCCCCCTCACTAACATCTGGGGCCTTGTGCCAAAATTGGGAGAGCTGTCCCAAAACTAGTCAAGCATCAGCCAAACATAGTCATACTGACAGAATCTTACCAACAGCCAACGTCCCAGACTCCTCCATCACCATCACTGGGTATGTCCTGTCCCACTGGCAGGACAGACCCACCAGGGATGGTGGCACAGTGGTACACAGTCGGGAGGGAGTGGCCCTGGGAGTCCTCAACATTGGCTCTGGACCCCATGAAGTCTCATGGCATCAGGTCAAACATGGGCAAGAAAACCTCCTACCGCCCTCCCTCAGCTGAGCAATCTGTGTCCTCCATGTTGAACACAACTGGAAATCAAGGACGCAGAATGTACTCTGGGTGGGGACCTCAATGTTCATCACCAAGAGTGGCTCGGTAGCACCACTACTGACCGAGCTGGTCGAGTCCTGAAGGACACAGCTGCCATACAGGGCTTGCAGCAGGTGGTGAGAGAACCAACACGAGGGAAAAACCTACTTGACCTCTACTTGTCGCAGATACATCTGTCCATGACAGTCCTTGTGGAGACGAAGTCCCATCTTCACATTGAGGACACCCGCCATCGTGTTGTGTGGCACTACCACCGTGCAGCTAGACAACATCCAGGCTTGGGCTGATAGGTGGCAAGAAACATTCGAGCCGCACAAGGGCCGCACAATGACCATCTCCAACAAGCTGGCCCCTGAGCTTCCCTTCGTACTGGACATTGCTGCAGGCCACTGAGTCCAGGAACCTCAGGCTCAGCAAACCCCAGGAAGATCGGCTCATCCACCACTGTCTGCAGCAGATGGATCGTGTTTGGACTGGCGCAAAACTGTCTCCCCCCTTCCTCCTCATCTCCCCCGTCTTTGAGGTGGACACTGTTATGTTCAGAATAACTCCACAAGACTATATACTGTAAGCTCAAACTGATGTGACCTTAGTCTCTTTAATCAAACTCCAGAATGCTGAAGCAGCATGGCAGACAACCTTTTAAACTTGCTTGCACGAGGTTTGCCAGTGACCCTTGGGTCTCCAACAGGTGCGCCTTCTGGTGGCAAGTCTTACACAGTTATAATGTTTGCATCATAATATCACTCCCCTCCAAAGTCTGAGATACAAGTTATTTACAAGTTGATGCAATCCGGGGCCCTTCGCTCTCGGGTTGATCACCTGAGTTGAAGTTCTGGCGTGGGTGAGTTGGTCGGATCATTGCTGCACTGCGGTTGGCTGGTCTGATCGGACTGTCAGGCATGGTGGGTTCATCCTCGTGACTAACAGTGAGGTCGATTGCTGGTTGGGTGTGTGTTGGTGGATCAATGATGGTAATGTCCTCTTCAAACTGTTCTTGGTTGTCAGTGAATCGCAGTTTGGTCTGATCCAAATGCTTTCTGCACGTTTACCCATTCAAAAGTTTGACAACAAACACTCTATTCCCCTCCTTGGCTAAGACAGTACCAGCAATCCACTTGGGACCATGACCGTAATTAAGAACAAACACGGGGTCATTAGCCTCAATGTCTGCGATACCGCTGTGCGATCGTGGTACACGTTATGCCAGTGATGCCAGGTTTCTACATGATCATTGAGATCCGGGTGGACTAAGGAGAGCCTGGTTTTGAGTGCTCTCTTCATTAACAATTCTGCCAGGGGAACCCCGGTAAGCGAGTAGGGTCGCGTGCGGTAGCTGAGCAGCACCCGAGATAACCGGGTCTGCAGGGAACTGTCCATCACACGTTTCAGGCTCTGCTTGATAGTTTGGACGGCCCGTTCCGCTTGACCGTTGGATGCGGGCTTAAACGGGGCATACCTGACATGTTTGATGCCATTGCGGGTCATGAACTCGTTGAATTCCAAGCTGGTGAAACATGGTCCATTGTCACTAACAAGGACTTCAGGCAAACCATGGGTGGCGAACATGGCCCTGAGGCTTTCAATGGTGGCAGTGGATGTACATGATGACACTATTATACATTCAATCCATTTAGATTAAGCGTCCACTGCTACTAGGAACATCTTTCCTAGAAAGGGGCCAACAAAATCTACATGGAGCCTGGACCAGTTTGGAGGGCCATGACCACAGACTCAGTGGGGCCTCCTTCGGAGCATTGCTCAACTGTGAGCAAGTGTTACATTGGTGTACGCATGACTCCAATTCCGAGTCAAATGTGCGACCTGGCAATAGCTCTAATCATGACTATGCCTGGGTGGGTACTGTGTAGGTCATGTATAAACGTTTCCCTGGCTTTTTTTGGCAAAACCATGCGATTTCCCCATAGGATACAATCCAATTGGATGGACATTTCATTCTTACGTCGGTAAAACGGCTTAATTTTGTCTTGCATTTCCCCGGGAACAGCCGACCAGCTCCCATTAAGGATGCAGTTTTTTTCTAGTGATAGCAGAGGATCCTGGCTAGTCCAGGTACTGATCTGGCAAGCCTTGACGGGTGACCCCTCACTCTCAAAAACACCCATTACACGAAGCAAGTCTGCAGGTTGTGCCATTTTCAACCCGGTGGTGGGTAATGGTAGCCGATTGAGGGCATCAGCGCAGTTCTCAGTACCTGGTCCGTGGCGGATTACATAGTCATACACAGATAATGTTACTGCCCATCTTTGGATGCGGGACGAAGCATTGGTGCTTATACCTTTGCTTTCTGAAAACAACAAAATGAGCGGTTTGTGGTCAGTTTCGAACTCGAGAGTCCGATTAGGTATTGGTGCATTTTCTTAACCCCGTAATACCCATGCTAGTGCTTCTTTCTCACCCATGCTGTAGGCTCTTTCAGCCTTAGATAAACTGCTAGACGCATATGCAACCGGTTGCAGTTTGCCTGACACATTGACTTGCTGTAACACACAACCGACCCCGTACAAAGATGCATCACAAGCTAGCACTAGACGTTTACACGGGTCATACAATACAAGTAACTTGTTAGAACATAGTAGGTTTCTGCCCTTCTCAAAGGCAGTCTCTTGAGATTTACCCCAAACCCAGTCATCATCCTTACGTAGCAATAAATGCAAAAGTTCCAGCAAAGTGCTCAACCCGGGTAGAAAGTTACCAAAATATGTGAGGAGTCCCAGGAACGAACGCAGCTCCGCAGCTGTGGTCTGGATGCATTCTTGATGGCCTCCGTCTTAGAGTCTGTGGGTCTGATGCTGTCTGCTGTAATCTTTCTCCCCAAAAATTCGAACTCTGGCGCTAGGAAAACACACTTGGAGCACTTCAGCCTTGTCCCACACTTTAGAACCTCTTCTAGTGTTCGGTGGTGTCACGACCGGTGATCAGGATGTCGTCTTGAAAAACAACGGTGCGTGGAACTGATTTCAGCAGACTCTCCATGTTCCTCTAGAAAATGGGAGCAGCCGAGCGAGTTCCCAAAGGGCATCTGTGGTCTATGAACAGTCCTTGGTGCGTGTTGAGGCACGTCAATCTTTTCGAAGATTCAGCCAGCTCCTGTGTCATGTAAGCAGGGGTTAGATCCAACTTCGTGAACGACTTTCCCCCTGCTAACGTTGCGAACAGGTCATCCACTTTGGGTAGTGGGTACTGATCCTGTAACGAGACTCAGTTGATCGTTACCTTGTAGTCTCTGCAGATTCTAACCGTGCCATCGCTTTTCAACACCGGAACAATTGGACTGGCCCACTCGTTGAACTCGAATGGCGATATGATTCCCTCTCGTTGAAGTCTGTCCAGTTCAATCTCGACTTTCTCCCGCTTCATATATGGAACCACTTAGGCCTTGTGATGAACAGGCGTGCATCAGGGACGAAGATGGATCTGTACTTTGGCGCCTGTGAAGTTGCCAATGCCTGTTTCAAAGAGCGACGGAAATTTGTTTAGCACTTGATCGCACGAGGCATCATCTACTGAAAACAGTGCTTTGATGTCATCCCAGTTCCATCAGATCTTTCCTTGCCAGCTTCTGCCGAACAGCGATGGGCCATCACCTGGTACAATCCACAGTGATAAATCATGCACAGCTCCATTGTACGATACCTTCACTGCCGCACTGCGAATGACTGGTGTGAGCTTTTTGGTGTAAGTGCGCAGCTTTGTATAAATCGGGCTTAGTTTTGGCCTTTGTGCCTTGTTGCCCCACAGTTTCTCAAAAGCCTTCTAGCTCATAATTGACTGACTCGCTCCCATGTCCAATTCCATGGAAACTGAAATGCTATTTAATTTCCTCTTCAGCCTCGGGTTGAGTTGCCTCTCTTACTCATTCAGCGTGATTCGCGCCAGATTGGTCATCTTCTGCTGACTCTGCCACGTGATGAGTCGTAGCAAGTTTGCACATTCACTGGAGGTGGCCCATTGTTCCGCAGCCTTTGCTTGAATGACATTGATGGGTTTGATGATTACCCCCGCAGCACCAACATGGTGCTGATGGCTTCGCATTCACGCCCCATGCCGGACTCTGAGTCATCCTAGGTCTGGCATCTGCAGGCGTTTAGGCCCTGCCATGTACAGTTCTGCCTGCTGAAGGTGTTATTTTATGCACAGTACTTGCCGGTGAGTTCCGATGCTGCAATGATATCTGTTTAGTATTATCGTTCGTGGTCATAAAAGCCTGGGCTATCGTGATGGCCTTGCTCTGATCTGGGGGTTTAGCAGCCAGCAGCTTGCGAAGAATGACCTCGTGGCCGATTCCAAGCACGAAAAAGTCCCACAACATTTCCCCCAAAAATCCAGCAAATTCGCACGGTCCCGCAAGGCATCTTAGGTCGGCGACATAGTTCACCACATCCTAGCCCTCGGAGCGATGGTGAGTATAAAAGCGATACCTGGCTATTAAGATGCTCTCCTTCGGCTTGAGGTTTTCCCTAACCAGCGTGCACAACTCTGCATATGTCTTCTCCATTGGTTTCGTCGGTGCTAGCAGATTTTTGATGAAGCCATATATCATGGATCTGCAAACGGTGAGGAGAATCGTCCTGCGCTTGGCCACGGTATCTTCCGTATCCAGCTCGTTGGCCACGAAGTAATGGTCAAGACGCTCAATGAAGGCTTCTCTATCATTACCGTCAATAAATCTCTCAAGAATACCAATGGCAGCCATAACCGTGTGATTGTTCGTGATCTGTTACTCGTCGCCAATTGTTATGTTCAGAATAACTCCACAAAACTGTATACTGTAAGCTCAAACTGATGTGACCTTAGTCTCTTTAATAAAACTCCAGAGTGCCAAAGCAGCATGGCAGACAACCTTTTATACTTGCTTGCACAACGTTTGCCGGTGACCCTTGGGTCTCCAATAGGTGTGCCCTCTGGTGGCAAGTCTTACACAATTATAAAGTTTACATACATAACAGACACCTCACAGACAGGTTGTTGCATTTCTGGCTCCTTATCTATAACACAAAGCAGCAGGACTGTGGGTAGCAGCAAGGGAGAGGCAGGAAGGGCAGAGGGAGGTTACATAGGACATTTCTTTGTAAAGTGGGAAAGGCATGTGGTTTCAGGGGTAGATGGTCTTATATAAGAGGGAATGGGGATGAACATACCGTCACTGTCCCCAGGGGGGCGGGCTTCCCCGACCCTTACCGCACCCACTTGTGCACCCATGAGGGTGACCACTAACTCTTCCACCTCCGTGAGGGCGTGGAGGTCAGACTCCCCTCCTCCGGTCCGCATTTGTTGGTGCCTGTTGTGAGCAAGTTTCGGTTGCAAAAACAAACAGAAGATGGGAGGTGCGTTTGTATATATAATCATGAAATTGCTGGTGTGTTATGCTGATTCAAGGGACATTTGTTATATTCTTTATTAGTTGCTGGTGAAGGGCTATTGGTGAGCTGCTTGAGGCACACTCTTTTTAGAGATAATAAAATGTAGATTTGACCGTTTGCTTTGTCGTGATGTATATTATTGTGAATTTCACGGAGCTGTGCCATGAGCCTAGCACATTGTGATGTAATTGTGAGGCCCGTTCGTCATCTGGTCGTTGATGTATTGGAACCGATGCAGGATGAGGCCCTGACATGTGGCCCTTGCAGCGACAGCATTGGCACGGTGCCTCCTCCGTGGCTGCTAATTCTCCTCCTGGTCTGCCTCGCCATACTGTGCATCATCATGCCCCTCTTCCTCCTCCTGAGGTGAGCTGCAATTCCCAGTGGCAATGCCTGGGTTCTCCTCATGGACAGGTTGTGCAGCATGCAGCACACCACAATGAAGAGCGAGACCTGATCAGGGGAATATTGAAGGCTACCTCCAGAGCAGTCCAGGCATCGGAAACGTTGCTTTAGCACCCCGATACTATGCTGTATGAGGTTCCGGGTTGCTGCATGGCTCTCGTTGTAGCGATGCTCAGCACGGGTATTGGGGTTGCAGAGGGATGTCATGAGCCAGGTGGCTAGACCATAGCCTTTGTTGCCGAGCAGCCAACCGTGACCTTCATGTGGTGGCTGGAAGAATCGTGGCACAGTGCTCTCCCGCAGGATGAAAGCATCGTGTGCACTACCAGGATAGTGGGCATTCACAATGAGCATGCACTGCCAGGATAGCGGGCATTCACAGCGAGGGTGCACAGCCAGGATAGTGGGCATTCACAGCGAGGGTGCACTGCCAGGATAGCGGGCATTCACAGCGAGGATACTGCCAGGATAGTGGGCATTCACAGTGAGGATACTGCCAGGATAGTGGGCATTCATAGCAAGGGTGCACTGCCAGGATAGTGGGCATTCACAGCGAGGGTGCACTGCCAGGATAGTGGGCAGTCACGGAGAGGGTACACTGCCAGGATAGTGGGCATTCACAGCGAGGGTACACTGCCAGTATATTGGGCATTCACAGCGAGGATACTGCCAGGATAGCGGGCATTCACAGAGAGGATGCACTGCCAGGATAGTGGGCATTCACAGCGAGGGTGCACTGCCAGGATAGTGGGCATTCACAGCATGGGTGCACTGCCAGGATAGTGGGCATTCACAGCGAGGGTGCACTGCCAGTATAGCGGGCATTTACAGCGAGGGTACACTGTCAGGATAGTGGGCATTCACAGCGAGGGTGCACTGCCAGGATAGTGGGCATTCACAGCGAGGGTACACTGCCAGGATAGTGGGAATTCACAGCGAGGGTACACTGCCAGGATATTGGGCATTCACAGCGAGGATACTGCCAGGGTAGCGGGCATTCACAGAGAGGATGCACTGCCAGGATAGTGGGCATTCACAGCGAGGGTGCACTGCCAGGATAGTGGGCATTCACAGCATGGGTGCACTGCCAGGATAGTGGGCATTCACAGCGAGGGTGCACTGCCAGGATAGCGGGCATTCACAGCGAGGGTACACTGCCAGGATAGTGGGCATTCACAGCGAGGGTGCACTGCCAGGATAGCGGGCATTCACAATGAGCATGCACTGCCAGGATAGCGGGCATTCACAGCGAGGGTGCACTGCCAGGATAGTGGGCATTCACAGCGAGGGTGCACTGCCAGGATAGTGGGCATTCACAGTGCACTTCCAGAATAGCGGGCATTCACAGCGAGAGTGCACTGCCAGGATAGTGGGCATTCACAGCGAGGGTGCACTACCAGGATAGTGGGCATTCACAGCGAGGGTGCACTGCCAGGATAGTGGGCATTCACAATCAGCATGCACTGCCAGGATGGGGGCATTCACAGCGAGGGTGCACTGCCAGGATAGTGGGCATTCACAGCATGGGTGCACTGCCAGGATAGCGGGCATTCACAGCGAGGGTGCACTGCCAGGATAGTGGGCATTCACAGCGAGGGTGCACTGCCAGGATAGTGGGCATTCACAGTGAGGGTGCACTGCCAGGATAGTGGGCATTCACAGCGAGGATACTGCCAGGATAGTGGGCATTCACAGCGAGGATACTACCAGGATAGTGGGCATTCACAGCGAGGGTGCACTGCCAGGATAGTGGGCATTCACAGCGAGGGTGCACTGCCAGGATAGTGGGCATTCACAGCGAGGGTGCACTGCCAGGATAGTGGGCATTCACAGTGAGGGTGCACTGCCAGGATAGTGGGCATTCACAGCGAGGATACAGCCAGGATAGTGGGCATTCACAGCGAGGGTGCACTGCCAGGATAGTGGGCATTCACAGCGAGGGTGCACTGCCAGGATAGCGGGCATTCACAGCGAGGGTGCACTGCTAGGATAGTGGGCATTCACAGCGAGGGTGCACTGCCAGGATAGTGGGCATTCACAGCGAGGGTACACTGCCAGGATATTGGGCATTCACAGCGAGGATACTGCCAGGATAGTGGGCATTCACAGCGAGGGTGCACTGCCAGGATAGCGGGCATTCACAGCGAGGATACTGCCAGGATAGTGGGCATTCACAGCGAGGGTGCACTGCCAGGATAGTGGGCATTCACAGTGAGGGTGCACTGCCAGGATAGTGGGCATTCACAGCAAGGATACTGCCAGGATAGTGGGCATTCACAGCGAGGGTGAACTGCCAGGATAGTGGGCATTCACAGCGACGGTGCACTGCCAGGATAGTGGGCATTCATAGAGAGGATGCACTGCCAGGATAGTGGGCATTCACAGCGAGGGTACACTGCCAGGATAGCGGGCATTCACAGAGAGGATGCACTGCCAGGATAGCGGGCATTCACAGCGAGGGTGCACTGCCAGGATAGTGGGCATTCACAGCGAGGGTACACTGCCAGGATAGCGGGCATTCACAGAGAGGATGCACTGCCAGGATAGCGGGCATTCACAGAGAGGATGCACTGCCAGGATAGTGGGCATTCACAGCGAGGGTGCACTGCCAGGATAGTGGGCATTCACAGCAGGGGTGCCCTGCCAGGATAGTGGGCATTCACAGAGAGGATGCACTGCCAGGATAGTGGGCATTCACAGCGAGGGTGCACTGCCAGGATAGTGGGCATTCACAGCGAGGATACTGCCAGGATAGTGGGCATTCACAGCGAGGGTGCACTGCCAGGATAGCGGGCATTCACAGCGAGGATACTGCCAGGATAGTGGGCATTCACAGCGAGGGTGCACTGCCAGGATAGTGGGCATTCACAGCGAGGGTGCACTGCCAGGATAGTGGGCATTCACAGCGAGGGTGCACTGCCAGGATAATGGGCATTCACAGAGAGGATGCACTGCCAGGATAGTGGGCATTCACAGCGAGGGTGCACTGCCAGGATAGTGGGCATTCATAGAGAGGATGCACTGCCAGGATAGTGGACATTCACAGCGAGGGTGCACTGCCAGGATAGTGGGCATTCACAGCGAGGGTACACTGCCAGGATAGCGGGCATTCACAGAGAGGATGCACTGCCAGGATAGCGGGCATTCACAGAGAGGATGCACTGCCAGGATAGTGGGCATTCACAGCGAGGGTGCACTGCCAGGATAGTGGGCATTCACAGCGGGGGTGCACTGCCAGGATAGTGGGCATTCACAGAGAGGATGCACTGCCAGGATAGTGGGCATTCACTGCGAGGGTGCACTGCCAGGATAGTGGGCATTCACAATGAGGCTGCACTGCCAGGATAGTGGGCATTCACAGCGAGGGTGCACTGCCAGGATAGTGGGCATTCACAATGAGCATGCACTGCCAGGATGGGGACATTCACAGCGAGGGTGCACTGCCAGGATAGTGGGCATTCACAGCGAGGGTGCACTGCCAGGATAGTGGGCAATCACAGCGAGGGTGCACTGCCAGGATAGCGGGCATTCACAACGAGGGTACTGCCAAGATAGTGGGCATTCACAGCGAGGGTGCACTGCCAGGATAGTGGGCATTCACAGCGAGGGTGCACTGCCAGGATAGTGGGCATTCATGCACTGCCAGGATAGCGGGCATTCACAGCGAGGGTGCACTGCCAGGATAGTGGGTATTCACAGCGACGGTACACTGCCAGGATAGCGGGCATTCACAGCGAGGGTGCACTGCCAGAATAGCGGGCATTCACAGCGAGGATGCACTGCCAGGATAGCGGGCATTCACAGCGAGGGTGCACTGCCAGGATAGTGGGCATTCACAGCGAGGGTACACTGCCAGGATAGTGGGCATTCACAGCAAGGGTCCACTGCCAGGATAGTGGGCATTCACAATGAGGGTGCACTGCCAGGATAGCGGGCATTCACAGCGAGGGTACACTGCCAGGATAGTGGGCATTCACAATGAGCATGCACTGCCAGGATGGGGACATTCACAGCGAGGGTGCACTGCCAGGATAGTGGGCATTCACAGAGAGGGTGCACTGCCAGGATAGTGGGCAATCACAGCGAGGGTGCACTGCCAGGATAGTGGGCATTCACAACGAGGGTACTGCCAAGATAGTGGGCATTCACAGCGAGGGTGCACTGCCAGGATAGTGGGCATTCACAGCGAGGGTGCACTGCCAGGATAGTGGGCATTCATGCACTGCCAGGATAGCGGGCATTCACAGCGTGGGTGCACTGCCAGGATAGTGGGTATTCACAGCGACGGTACACTGCCAGGATAGTGGGCATTCACAGCGAGGATATGCTGCCAGGATAGCGGGATTCACAGTGAGGATGCACTGCCAGGATAGTGGGCATTCACAGTGAGGGTGCACTGCCAGGATAGTGGGCATTCACAGTGAGGGTGCACTGCCAGGATAGCGGGCATTCACAGCGAGGATACTGCCAAGATAGTGGGCATTCACAGTGAGGGTGCACTGCCAGGATAGTGGGCATTCACAGCAAGGGTGCACTACCAGGATAGTGGACATTCACAATAAGGGTGCACTGCCAGGATAGTGGGCATTCACAGCGAGGGTCACTGCCAGGATAGTGGGCATTCACAGTGAGGGTGCACTGCCAGGATAGTGGGCATTCACAGCGAGGATACTGCCAGGATAGTGGGCATTCACAGCGAGGATACTACCAGGATAGTGGGCATTCACAGCGAGGGTGCACTGCCAGGATAGTGGGCATTCACAGCGAGGGTGCACTGCCAGGATAGTGGGCATTCACAGCGAGGGTGCACTGCCAGGATAGTGGGCATTCACAGTGAGGGTGCACTGCCAGGATAGTGGGCATTCACAGCAAGGATACTGCCAGGATAGTGGGCATTCACAGCGAGGGTGCACTGCCAGGATAGTGGGCATTCACAGCGAGGGTGCACTGCCAGGGTAGCGGACATTCACAGAGAGGATGCACTGCCAGGATCGTGGGCATTCACAGCGAGGGTGCACTGCTAGGATAGTGGGCATTCACAGCGAGGGTGCACTGCCAGGATAGTGGGCATTCACAGCGAGGATACTGTCAGGATAGTGGGCATTCACAGCGAGGGTGCACTGCCAGGATAGCGGGCATTCACAGCGAGGATACTGCCAGGATAGTGGGCATTCACAGCGAGGGTGCACTGCCAGGATAGTGGGCATTCACAGCGAGGGTGCACTGCCAGGATAGTGGGCATTCACAGCGAGGGTGCACTGCCAGGATAATGGGCATTCACAGAGAGGATGCACTGCCAGGATAGTGGGCATTCACAGCGAGGGTGCACTGCCAGGATAGTGGGCATTCATAGAGAGGATGCACTGCCAGGATAGTGGACATTCACAGCGAGGGTGCACTGCCAGGATAGTGGGCATTCACAGCGAGGGTACACTGCCAGGATAGCGGGCATTCACAGAGAGGATGCACTGCCAGGATAGCGGGCATTCACAGAGAGGATGCACTGCCAGGATAGTGGGCATTCACAGCGAGGGTGCACTGCCAGGATAGTGGGCATTCACAGCGGGGGTGCACTGCCAGGATAGTGGGCATTCACAGAGAGGATGCACTGCCAGGATAGTGGGCATTCACTGCGAGGGTGCACTGCCAGGATAGTGGGCATTCACAATGAGGCTGCACTGCCAGGATAGTGGGCATTCACAGCGAGGGTGCACTGCCAGGATAGTGGGCATTCACAATGAGCATGCACTGCCAGGATGGGGACATTCACAGCGAGGGTGCACTGCCAGGATAGTGGGCATTCACAGCGAGGGTGCACTGCCAGGATAGTGGGCAATCACAGCGAGGGTGCACTGCCAGGATAGCGGGCATTCACAACGAGGGTACTGCCAAGATAGTGGGCATTCACAGCGAGGGTGCACTGCCAGGATAGTGGGCATTCACAGCGAGGGTGCACTGCCAGGATAGTGGGCATTCATGCACTGCCAGGATAGCGGGCATTCACAGCGAGGGTGCACTGCCAGGATAGTGGGTATTCACAGCGACGGTACACTGCCAGGATAGCGGGCATTCACAGCGAGGGTGCACTGCCAGAATAGCGGGCATTCACAGCGAGGGTGCACTGCCAGGATAGCGGGCATTCACAGCGAGGGTGCACTGCCAGGATAGTGGGCATTCACAGCGAGGGTGCACTGCCAGGATAGTGGGCATTCACAGCGAGGGTACACTGCCAGGATAGTGGGCATTCACAGCAAGGGTGCACTGCCAGGATAGTGGGCATTCACAATGAGGGTGCACTGCCAGGATAGCGGGCATTCACAGCGAGGGTATACTGCCAGGATAGTGGGCATTCACAATGAGCATGCACTGCCAGGATGGGGACATTCACAGCGAGGGTGCACTGCCAGGATAGTGGGCATTCACAGAGAGGGTGCACTGCCAGGATAGTGGGCAATCACAGCGAGGGTGCACTGCCAGGATAGTGGGCATTCACAGAGAGGGTGCACTGCCAGGATAGTGGGCTTTCACAGCGAGGGTGCACTGCCAGGATAGCGGGCATTCACAGTGAGGGTACACTGCCAGAATAGTGGGCATTCACAGCGAGGATATGCTGCCAGGATAGCGGGATTCACAGTGAGGATGCACTGCCAGGGTAGCGGGATTCACAGTGAGGATACACTGCATGTGGTCACACACTGACTGTACATGGAGAGAGTGGTAGCCCTTGTGGCTGCGAAACACCTCAGCATTCTGGTGTGGTGCACGCAATGGCACGTGGGTAAAATCAATGGCGCCCTGAACCATGGCCAAGCCCGCTGTCCTGGCGAACCCACATGACAGGTTCCTCCTGTTTCTCCCGCGTCACAGGAAAGTTTATGTAATCCATTCTCCTGCAGTACAGAGTGTCTGTGACCTTGCGGTTGCAGCAATGAGCAAAAAATTGTGATACACTGCAGATGTCCTCTGCTGTAGCCTGGAAGGAGCCAGCGGCATAGAAACTGAGCGACACAGTTACCTTCACTGCGACGGATAGCAAAGTCCTGGTCCCGATATCAGCCTCTAGGTCTGGCTGCAGGAGATGGCTTAGCTCGGTGATGACCTCCTTATGGAACCGCAGCCTTTTCACACACTGCTCCTCAGACATGTCTAGGTATGATGAGTGGTCCTGATAAACCTGTGGGGGGTAAAGCTGCCTGCCCGATGTCTACGGGGTCTCCTCATTCGTGGCCCCATATTCCCAATCTCCCTTCTCTGTAAACATTGCCTACCAATAGCTTGGAGGAGGCGAGGGCGGTGTGTTAGAACTGCACCACCTAAATACACACCTAAAATCACTGCTTAACTGTAACTCTCAAGGCAATCTGCCTTAGCAATCCCAGAAATACACGCAGTGTGCACTGTGACCTCTGAGTAACCCGATTGCTCATCACTTTAAATACCCTCCCGGCATCGCCCAAAGGAGCTGAGACTGCCTGCTTCCTCTGGCGTGTTCAGCGGCTGTTGGTAAGTGAGGCGCACAAACCGAAGTTGATGCCCGGGCGCTAGCGGGGCGTTGCACGCGTACTGCCATCATTATCTGGCTGGCGTTGGATAGCGAGGTGATAATTGTCAGTGCCGCCGGTAAAATCAACCAAAGTTTCCGGGTGCCGCTAAATCCCCGCGGCCGGGCGTTAAACAATGAGCGACACTTTACCGCCACTCAGGGGCGCTAACGGGAGGCCATGCCAACTGAATTTTTCACCCCTACTGTAAAAGAATTGGAATCTGACACCGTTTTGGTTACAACTTGTCTGATTATTATGTGACAACAAGGGTTTTAACACAGGAGCAATTTACACAATGTTTGAGCAACAGCTGCTGGAACAGGAATTACATCACCCCGTTCTCCCCTGGGGTAGAGCGAAGTAACCACACGGATCGTTCCATGTCTTATCCCTCTACACCCCGAAACTGTCTAAAGTCCCATTCTTATAGTCTCGTCACTGACACACAATGTGTTGTTCACAGTTGCCTGTCCCTTATCTCACTTGTTCCAGGCAGCCTCCCTTATCAGTGTCCACCCTCCCTCAGTGCCGACTCCTCATCCCTGAAACACACTGCTGTATAAACATGTGTTTAAAAGCATCCTTTCTTAGCTCCATCCCTCTGCCTTATGGGTAGCTTGAACTTCACCATTTCTGTCTTCATAGCTGTTTATGTGTTAATGTTTAATCTAATTTCTATAAGTGTGAGATGGTTATATGGATTAGAATGCCCAATCCAAAAGTGAGCGGTTTATATGTTTTAGATGTTTATAAGCACCTAATCTAAACATAAGCTTTATACATTAGAAAAATGACATAAAAAGTATAATTTACAACAGGAACAGGAGTCAACCATTCAGCACTCGAGTCTGTTCCATCATTCAATTAGGTCACGGCTGATCTGTATCTTAACTCCATCTACCCACCCGCCTTGTTTCCATAATCCTTCATAACCTGCCTAACAAAAGTCTATCAATCTCAGTTTGGAAATGTGTAATTCACCCCCAGCCTCAGCAGCTATTTGGGGAGAGAGTTCCAGATTCCCACTGCCCTTTGTGTGAAGAAGTGCTTCTTGACATCACCCCTGAATGGCCTGGCTCTAATTCTGTCCCTTCCCCTGTGTCAACACTATCGAATCACTGGCTGTCCTCTGATAACTTGTGTCAGCGGCTGTTCTTCATGTCAGTCTATCCAGTGAGTGTTGATAGACTATTCGACTGCCATGGGCTTCACAGACACATTGAAGTGCCTCCTGATCCTCTTGTACTGCGAGGTGAAGATCTTTCTTGTGTGGGTATCCAGATATATTGTGTTCAGATAGTCCTTCACACAACGTGATTTGTGCTGATTGCTCGGTCTCTGAAAGGAACCAGGAATGCTCAAGAATTCAAGGGGGTGGGAGGGAGCAGGTGGGCATGGGGTGGGGATGTTTGGTGGTGGGTGGGGGTTGCAGTAGGGTGGGGACTGGGTGTGTGTGGGGAGCAGGGGGTGGAGGGGGAGTGAGTCATGGTTGGGGTGTTGGTTGGGGGCTGAGATAAGGGTGCGGTTGGGGTGCGGTTTGTGGGGTGGCTATCGGGGGGGGGGTGCGGTTGTTGGGGGTGGGGGTCGAGGTGGGGTCAGGGATTGGGATTTGGTGCAGTGATTTGGAAAGTTACTCTTTTATCTCGGATCTGGGTTTGAATCCATACAGATTGGATTCCCCAGTGTGAATTGTATAGTAAGCACCTTTACTTCTCCCGATATAAACATTTGCATTTTAAACATCAACAAGTTGATACTGATTTTGGTTTCCCCTAAATTTGCCATTTGCCAATTTGTTTGGTATCTTGTGATTTCTGGGAGGTTTGTGAGTTTTGCTTCTTTCGACCTCGTGTGGAGACGGCTCCTGGCGAGAACACCGTCTTCTGTCTCCTCTCCAGCATCAGAAAGTAAGCCCCACAATTTCACTGACCAATTTCCCCATTGGGTGAACCTTCTGGGACCTTCATGTGCGAGGTTAGACTATTGTGGACAGCGCAGTAACTGAGCTTGGTCCTTTCCTCACCGGCCATCCAGAAGGTGACCTTCCCAGCAGGAGTGGCCGGATAATCATCAGGGGAGGGGAGCCCCTGCCCGGGTTGGGTTTATTTAAACCCCTTAGCCCAACAGTGCTGAAGCTAGGGTTAGGGTTAGGGTTAGGGTTAGGGTTAGGGTTAGGGTTAGGCTGTAAACGGCCAGCTCAGCACAGATCAGCAATTGAAGCTGCAACTTTGCTGGTCTGTTGCGAAATTGGGCTAAACTTTGGTGGTAAAAACAGAGAGACAGACTATTATCTGAATGGTGACAGATTAGGAAAAGGGGAGGTGCAACGCGACCTGGGTATCACGGTACATCAGTCATTGAAGGTTGGCATGCAGGTACAGCAGGCGGTTAAGAAAGTAAATGGCATGTTGGCCTTCATAGCGAGGGAATTTGAGTACAGGGGCAGGGGGGTGTTACTACAATTGTACAGGGCCTTGATGAGGCCACACCTGGAGTATTGTGTACAGTTTTGGTCTCATAACTTGAGGAAGGAAATTCTTGCTATTGAGGGAGTGCAGCGAAGGTTCACCAGACTGATTCCCAGGATGGCAGGACTGACATATCAAGAAAGACTGGATCAACTGGGCTTGTATTCACTGGAGTTCAGAAGAATGAGAGGGGATCTCATAGAAACGTTTAAAATTCTGACGGGTTTAGACAGGTTAGATGCAGGAAGAATGTTCCAAATGTTGGGGCAGTCCAGAACCAAGGGTCACAGTCGAAGGATAAGGGGTAAGCCATTTAGGACCGAGATGAGGAGAAACTTCTTCACCCAGAGAGTGGTGAACCTGTGGAATTCTCTACCACAGAAAGTTGTTGAGGCCAATTCACCAAATATATTCAAAAAGGAGTTAGATGTAGTCCTTACTACTAGGGGGATCAAGGGGTATGGCGAGAAAGCAGGAATGGGGTACTGAAGTTGCATATTCAGCCATGAACTCATTGAACGGCAGTGCAGGCTCGAAGGGCCGAATGGCCGACTCCTGCACCTATTTTCTATGTTTCTATTGTCTGTGCTCACTAGACCATGTTTAACATGGTTTGCAAAGAAAGGCTGATTTAAAATCTTTCTACTCGGTGAGTGAAGTTGCACCATTACTGGAACATTGCAGCTTTCACTCAGAGAAGGAACTTTGTTCCCTTTTGGTTTTCACTTTGATTTGAATTTCTTTATAAATTAAAAAAAACACAGTGGAATTTGCAGGAGGATAAAATCCTGAAATCTGAACATCCTGAGAGTGAGTGATTGTGAAATCTGGAGCCCCAGTGGGTTTCCAGTCTCACTGTGAGCAGATATTGCTCTGGTTTTTGGGAGATCAGAAAGGCTCTCCTGCCTGTGGATGGATTCAGGTCACACCTGATCCACAATAAACCGGGGACACAGCAGTTTCATTGGGCGGGGGATGGGCTTTGTGGACTGAGGGTATTTTTAAGCTGCATGTTCATTAAAATCTTTCCTCTCTCTCCTTTTCCCTTATCAATCTTTAATGGTTAATTTCCACGCTCTTCCTCCTCAGAAGGCAATAACCCAAAGCCTAGTTACAGCCCAACAGGCCATGGTTGCCCCAGTACCTCCCCCTCCCATGGCCAGCATTGACATGCCAGCTTGGACATCAAGGACTGGCAAGATATTGGACCGTTGGGTGCATCGTAGCTAAGCCCTGGCCTGTTTCTCTCTCTCCCTTTCCCTCTTTCCAGATGGCTCCCACTCTCTCTCTCTCTCTCTTTCTTTCCAGCCCACTATCGCACTTTCCCACTCTCTTTCTCACTCACTATCTCATGATCTACGTTAATTCGAGGTTCCATCTGCCCTCTCAGGTGGATGTAACAGATCCCATGGCACTATTCAAAGGACAAAAATGATCCCTCAACCGACATCATTAAACCATATTATCTGTTCAATATCTTATTGCTGTTGGTGGGAGCTTGCTGTGCGCTAATTGGCTGCCATGTTTCCGCCATTACAACAGTGACTACAATTCAAAAAGTATTTCATTGTCTGTGAGGCGCTGTGTGACATTCTTAGGTCATTAAAGGTACTATAGAAATGCAAGTTCTTTCCTTGTTATACCGACAGCTTAAGTTACACAGCCCACATAACTACTTGTTTTCACATGTCAGGGGCTGTAATTAGGGGTGTTCCTAAGTTCTCAGCCTTTTGAGGCTCTGACAGCTTTTTTGAAGTTTCTGGTCAGATTTTCCTGGTCTTCTCGGTTGCCATGTCGGCATTTCTGAGCTTAAAATGAATGGACAATCTTCTGATGAACTGCCATCTGAACAATCCTCCCACTCCTGTCACAGCTATCGATATAAATGAAAGTCCTTTCTTGCTTTAAGCTGTAAGCAAGCACTGGTTGGGGAATTTAAAAAAGGAGGCAGACAAAAAGCAGGAAATTATAGACCAGTTAGCCTAACATCTGTCATTGGGAAAATGCTGGAGTCCATTATTAAGGAAGCAGTAGCGGGACATTTGGAAAAGTATAATTCAGTCAAGCAGAGTCAGCATGGTTTTATGAAAGGGAAATCACGTTTCACAAATTTGCTGGAATTCTTTGAGGATGTGTGGTGACCGAGGAGTGAACCAAGTGATATACAAGGTCGACACTCAGGTAGAGATGACAAACTTCGGTGTGTGGTTCAAAACGGTCCTTAATCGCAGGCCTGTGGGAGAACCTTCCGAGACCGCCCTTGGATACAACTCCGCCGGTTAACCTTATGTTACAGTCTTTTATACTTTATTAGTACAAGCTTATCTCACAGGCAAAGCCTGCAGCTCAGCACTTTTCTAACTAATTCTTTGTGTGATTACATTCCTTTAGAATTACATTTCATCATATCTTATGTTATACAGATAGTAACAGTTTCTTGTGGTACTCGTCTCAAGGTCTCATCTACTTGACTGGTTCATAACTATTCTATTGTTATCTTGCTGTCTCGCTTTTTAGCTTTCGTTAGTTACAATTAATACATGATGATTGATTCAGTGTTTTCTTTACCCTGGCTTCCATACACTTTTAAATGATCCCAGGCTATGCACTTTTCCTTGGGACTTTTATGTATACTTCAACCCCCCCCCTTGTGGCCCATTGGTCACTACACCCAATACGGCCATTTATTGTAAATACATATACCATCAGCTTCCCATTCCATGGCCCCCCCTTTTGCACCCTCCTATTATCATGCCCCCTTACCCATTCTGGGGTACTTGGTCCACCCAATCTGTACAAATGGTGATCAGTCATCCTGCATTGAGCTTTCCAGTTCACCAGAATACTCCTAGACACTCTCTGCTAACAACATGTGTGTGCGAGTCCCTGTCCTGTGTTGTAATTCCGCCATGGTTGCGTAATCATCATGTGATACTGCATTTGCCTGATGTTGTTTCTGTCCTTTGCGCTGTTGCCGCATTACACATATCATTGCTACCCAACACAGAATCAGGAACAATTGAATGAAAACCAACACGTCACATAATCCTAATCCAAGGGTGGATGCTTACATTCATTCCCCAATCCCACAGTTTACAATACCAAGGGACCATACCCAACACTTTCCCAATGTCCTCTGTCAATCTTGTGAGGTTCCTTTTGATGAGATGATATTGTTTGATACTGGTAACAAGTGAATCCTTAAGCCGGTTCAAGTATTCCGGCAGGTGTGGAATTGGCGGTGAGCGATCACTTGCGTATAAGTCCATCTCATCCCTCAACTGTCTTTAATATTCAGCGTAACTGCCTCCCGCACATGTATATAGACCATTTGAGTGCGCCCCACGCTTACTGAGGCCCTTGAGGTGAAGCAGAAATTTGGGTTAGTGATGTTACATACAGTTCCACCATACATATATTTCAGGAGGGTCGTTGCCTCATAGTATTCTCCCTTCCCTCGATAAGCGGAATGGGTGGCCTCCGTGTCTGCCGGACTTTCAACCAAGACAGTTTTCAGTTTGATTATTGCCTTGTTGCGTCTTATGGCATATCCGTCGGTAGGATAGTGTTGTAAATATTTTCCCGTTGGAATGTTATCTACTTCGAACTGGGGGTACGGGCCTCCTGCCTCATCAGTCAGTACTGGAATGCTGAGAACTAGCCCCACCAGTCCTGAACCCTCCCCTACGCATCCTGCTGCTGCTGGGTATGCCTGGGTCATTTGCTTGAGGGTGCAGTTATTCAGGGGACCCGGATGTTGAGCCATCCAGAGCAACTGTGTTGCATTAATCCAATCTGGCACTTCCCCAAGTTAATGAGGGACAGGTCGTGCTTTAGCTGCCCGACCATCCATCTTGTATCTGCCTGCACATTCTCCCAGGAGTATCAGCACCACTATCAGCTGCACTAGGACTAACACATGGGATATAATTCTAATCCCTATCTTGTAACCTTGCTCGGGTATGCCTCACCTGTCTTTGCACTTGTTACATAACATCACCAACCAACTCAAGGCTATTACTATCTGTACTGCCACTAGGATATGTGAAAGGATCCTTATCCACGGATGTATAATCTCAAGTACCAAGGCGGGTTTTTCAGGTTATCCTTTATTTCACTGTCCAGTTCTTTTGCTTTATCCTTTAGCTCATAATATCTTTTAATGTTATTTCTTAATAGTCCTTTGAGCGCAGTTAAATCTTCAAGTTGCAGGGGAATTGGTGGTGCTTGCTCTTCCATGTATTCATCAATATCTTGCTTAATCTCATCGCTTATATTGTCTACCTGGCGTGTATATACGTCATGCGTGCTCTTCCCACTGCCACCGTCACTCTGAGAGTAAAGCAAAAGTTAGGCATTGTAATGTTACAAGTCAAGCCTTTGTAATCGTAAGTTCCCAGGCTAGTTACCACACAATATTCTCTTCGCACTTTGATAGCATAATGTGTGGGTTCGGTTCGGGCAGGGCTTATTCCAATGACACATCCTTCTGTAGTATTATCAAACCTGCAGCTATCCTTGCTCCAGTCTCCCACTGGGTGAGGCTTCCTTCTCTCCGGCACCCAGATAAAGATATTCCCCTTATATTTCCATTATTTTTGATCTCATACTGGTCCATCGCGGATGTACTCTGCTCTCATTTTATGTGTTTCCCCTCACATCCTCCTGTAATCGCATACACCCTAGTCATTCCTTTCAGGGTGCAGGCGTCTAATGGCCCAGTGTGCTGTGTCATTTCTTTCAAGTGGGTGCTATTTATTCAATCTGAAACTCGCCCGGTTTGTATCTGATCCATATTGTGTCACACCTGACCGATCATCCATCTCCCATAGGCATGACACGTGTCTCTTTTCCTGTCCTCAGCATCGTCCTCTCGTTCCTACTTATTTAGCTTGTTAATTGTTTGTGCATGGCCTACCAATACTGATATACCCTCTAGCAGTTTTTTTGGATGTTTTAGATCCTAAGTGTAAAGATTCTATCACTATCCTGGCCTGTTTCCTCATTAGTGCCTCCATTGTTCCCCTCAAACTATCTACACCTGCCTGGATCACCTGTATATCTAGTGAGTCTACTAGAGATCCCTGCACAGTTAATACGTCATTCCCTATAGATCTTCCTCCTTTGTGACTCGGCTGCTTGTGTTACTCCCTTGCTCCTGATGTGTCACTAGCTATTCTCAGGATTGTGTCTAGCAATCGGTCTTGGGGCTAAACTTTTCTGTCAGGTATAGGGCTTATAAATTTATGCTCACAGGTAACATGTCATGCTGCACATTGTCAAATAACATTACTTATGTTCCAGGTCTAATTGCCACACGCTTTCCCAAGGTTAATTCCCCTGGTTTACAATATTCAGGTAACATTTTGTAACCCACTTGTCGTGGCTTCCAGATAAACACTCCTGACACTCAGATGCTGCCCCCTAGGGGCTGCTTTACATAGTTGTTGTATCCTCTGGTGTGGGTAAATGCTTCTGGGTCCCCTCGGGGCAGCCTTGTAGCTTGTTCTTGTAGACTCGTAAGCATGGTGGTGATCACGTTTATATGCTGTTCATAAAACACATCCTGGATATTCCAGGTTTTTAGTTAAAGTCTTACCATTTCTATTTCAACCGGATTGTTTGCACCATTTCTCCGGGCATGTACCCTTTTCCAGATCCATTTTATTGTAGCCAGTACCCCTAATATTGCAAATATCCATCCTAATTTTCTAAAAAGTCCATCTGTAGTACCTTTATATTCTTTCAGCTGGAACCAGTGCTTCCATCGACCCCTACCTTTCATATTCATGCAAGCACACATATCTACACTAATTAATACCTCATATGGTCCCGCTCCACCTCGGTGCGAACCCTGGTTTCTCTGCCACCTCCTTAACCATTACCTTCGCCCCCACCTTGGGGATTATGGCCGAGGTATTTGTCCCATCGTCTTCATCGTCCTCCCTCTGTCTTTCTCGGCGCATACCTTTCAATTGCTCACTCAATTCCATCACATACTTTCTGATTCTGTCTCGTAGTGGGGCCTAATAAAGAAACTACCCGGAGTCATGGGTAGACTATGATGTGAGAAACTTCATTGCAAGCATGCAGGGGACAGAACTCTGCGTGCTCTGGTTACAGAAGAATATTACACTGCTTGTTTGGGACATACGTGCCTGCTTTTTATGAAGCCTCTTTTCTTGTGCAGTCAGCACTGCAAAACGATGATGGAAATGCACTTCAAAGAAAGAACAAAAACAGCACTGGGTCTGTCCCAGGCTCTAGTTCGAAAAATGCCAAATCTCCACTCTTATCTCAAACAATTTGTAGCTTGTATTCTGGATTGTAAGCGAGGGCTGATTCTTGCCCTGTTGTGTGATTGTTGTAACACACACAATTTGCAGAACCTCATGACCAGTTCTGCCACTGCAAGCCAACAAGAGGTGTATCTGCCGACAATTAGTTGGTATAAAAAAGTAACTACTGTCGTGATTCTGTTTCATAACGTTACTTTCATATTATGCCAAGCGATTAAAATGGACAAATGCACAGTCCGAATATGTGATCTTGTACTTTACCATTTGGCAAGCTGAGAGCTCAGCCTGTCGGAATGATCATTCTGTAAATCTTATTTATTGAGTACAATGCTCTGAATTATTCAAAGTCTCATGTCACATTATATGGCAAGCATGCAATTATCACCTGGTTGAATGCGAAGTGTTTATATTTCAGTATTATAAGATACAGGAGACAGAACTTTCGCAAAGGCTCTCTCCGATCGAACACTAAATATCTGTGAATGACAGCTGCTCAACCGTTGGCTCTGCCCATGTGACAGGCTAATGTCTACGCCAGTGTCTTTTCCATAACTTGAATGGAGTCCAGCATGTAGGCTTCGTAAGCTGCTTTCCGTTATCTCAAATGTTCCAGTTTCAAGGCCATTACTTTTTAATTTTTCCAAAGTCCCTTTTACACTTTTGCAGATAGCTTCCCACTTGCCCAGGAGTTTGATCTGATCCCTGAAGGTATTTCTATATTGTTTCCAAATCTTTTAGTTTTATTTCCTTTTTTTAAAAAAATGAGATCAGATTTAACTTTTTATTTTAAATGTATCTCATTTTGTTGTGCCTTTTCTTAACCAGTGGTACTTCAAACCTTCACAACAAAATTAACTCTTCACTGTTCCCATCCTAATTTCTGCTCCCTTTTGTAGTATTTGTATTTATTGTTGGATTACAAAATGTCAAATATGGTAATGCTGTGTTTTTTTTTTAAATATTGGACTTCTCATTTATGCTTATAGCGATTCACAGATCACAGAATGCAAAGTACTTGTTTTATAATTGTGTGCCTAACTTCTGTTTTAGAAGCTGAACATCAAAAACTCTAATCTTTTGCTCTCTAACTTCAATTTTATGATACAGTATCTCATAAATTACATCTTTTTAAGCTTCAGCTTCTGACGGAGTAGTTGTGTAACTTTAGTAAAAAGGCTTCCAAACCCAAGATTTTCCAATATAACCAAAATGTTTATCAAGGAGAATCACCTGAAATACCTCAAAATCCCAATTCAAATATTGTACTGCCAATCTTTTATTAAAAACTCTTTCTACTGAGCTAGAGGCTTTCACGTCAAGGTTTTACACAAAGGGAAATGGGGGCGTACTTCCCCAGCCTACAGCCTCGAGAGACCCACGGAGGCTTTTTTTAAAGGCATTACAACTTCCCTTCTCCGTTCTTTATCTCATTCCTAGACTACATTTATTGTCTTTCAGCCCAATGTAATCAATGATTATGTGTTGACAAGTAAGTGAGTGTGTCGAAAAAAATTTTTTTAAAGCCAACAGGACCACGCATTTTTATCTTTTGCTCAACAAACCTATCCTTTGTGCATTTCCTAGCTCCGTAACTTATCATCCGAATAAACCCACACCTGCGTTTCTAACTTAAAATGTAATTCAATTCTAGGTTCATACTTTCTTAAAACTTCCCACATACAGGACAACACTGCAAAGGGTTAAAAAAAACTCACTCTGTCTGAAAAAGTGGGTGGAGCCAAAACAAACAGACAGCTCCACCACTTTCTCAACCATGAAAAATTCATTAATTCCCACCTCAAATATTTCACAGTCAAAAATCACACAAGCATTTTCATTCAAAGACAGACATTCACAAAAGTCTCTCTTCATTCAACAAAGTTTATTGTTTGGCCGGCTCTATTTTTGGATCCATACTTCACTTAAGATAGTCACTATCAGGTTTTTTTTATGGTCATCCGAAAAATATCTACTAAGCGAACCGTCCGGCCACCAATCAATACTTTAGTTTCCTCGGGTCCTAATCCTAACCCTGTTACTGGGGGATACAAATTTCGGCCAAATTCCTCTGTCCATTCCCTTTTGTCATCTAGATCTATTTTTATATTGACATCCTTTTGCCTTTTGTCACTTTCTCTGTCCATCTCACCTTCGGGTATCTTTCTATTCATTTGTACAGCTGCTAAAATGATCTTTTTCTCTTCGTCATATCCTGCCTTAACCATCTTCTTAACCTTTTCAAATTTATCTCTCAGAAAATCTTCTGGTAGTTTATACCTCACCCCTCTAAGCCCTTGGCAATTTCCTTTGCCATTTCTTACATCGGGGCTTTTTCCCCAGTACTGTTTTTCCGCCTTTACTTATGCGGAACTTTTTACACCGAGGCATTTTCCTCAGTATTGCTTTTCCGCACTATCTTCGGCATCCTATCCCTTCTTTTTCATATTCTCAATGAGTTTTTGATTTTTGTCTGCTAAGTAGCGGGTAATGGAGTCGGGCTTCCCCCATAGAGATTGTCCCAGCTCCATCACTTTCGAATCTTTTTTTGCCATTTCTATACTGGGTCCAGGAGATGCCGCTCTGCCGATCCTACGGTCTAAGCATGTTTCCTACACCTACTTAATCCAGGCCGTCACATGGGACCAAGTTCTCTTAATTCAGGCTCAGGCTAGGTATGTGAGATATTAGACCGTTTACTCGTGTCGATCAACTGGCGTCCACCTCCAGCACCCTATTTCTCGTTACAGTTGCACGTCTGGTTAGGATTTTGCCGCCTCTCTGGCTACACCGGACCGCACCACTTACTCTAGTCTGTCCCCACTTGTTCTTTGGTCGTGATCTTGTCAAATCCCACAGACCGATTTGAGCACTCTAATTTATGGGAGGTAAATGAAAAGTACTCGCCCTCTTTCGCTTGACGTTCCTGGGGAATGGCAAGACTTCACGACCCTGCTCACAGTGCCAAAATGTGGTGACCGAGGAGTGGACTAAGTGATATACAGGGTCGAGACTCAGGTAGAGATGACAGACTTTGGTGTGTGGTTCAAAACGGTCATTAATCACAGGTCTGGGGAGAACCTTCCGAGACCGCCCTTGGATACAACTCCGCCGGTTAACCTTATGTTACAGTCTTTTATACTTTATTAGTACAAGCTTATCTCACAGGCAAAGCCTGCAGCTCAGCACTTTTCTAACTAATTCTTTGTGTGACTACATTCCTTTAGAATTACATTTCATCATATCTTATGTTATACAGATAGTAACAGTTTCTTGTGGTACCAGTCCCAAGGTCTCAACTACTTGACTGGTTCGTAACTATTCTACCGTTATCTTGCTGTCTCGCTTTTTAGCTTTCGTTCATTACAATTAATACATGATGACTGAAACAGTGTTTTCTTTACCCTGGCTTCCATACACTTTTAAATTTTCCCAGGCTATGCACTTTTCCTTGGGGTTTTTATGTATACTTCAGTATGTAACGAGAAGGGTGGATAAGGAGGAACCAGTGGATGTGGTGTATTTGGATTTCCAGAAGGCATTCAAAAGATGCTACGTAAAAGGTTACTGCACAAGATAATAAAAGTTCACGGGGTTGGGGGTAATATATTGGCATAGATAAGAGGATTGGCTAACTAACAGAAAACAGAGAGTCGGGATAAATGGTTCATTCTCCAGTTGGCAATCAGTAACTAGTGGGGTGCACCAAGCATCACTGCTGGGACCCCAACTACTTACAATCTATATTGACGACTTGGAAGAAGGGACTCAGTGTAACGTAGCCAAGTTTGCTGACGATACAAAGATGGGAGGAAAAGCAATGTGTGAGTAGGACACAAAAAACCTGCAAAAGGACATAGACAGGCTAAGTGACTGGGCAAAAATTTGGCAGATGGAGCATAATGTGGCAAGATGTGAGGTTATCCACTTTGGTAGAAAAAATAGAAAAGCAAATTATAATTTAAATGGAGAAAAATTGTAAAGTGCTGCAGTACAGAAGCACCTGAGGGTCCTTGTGCATGAAACACAAAAAGTTAGTATGTAGGTACAGCAAGTAATCAGGAAGACAAATGGAATTTTGGACTTTATTGCATGGGGGAGAGTATAAAAGCAGAGAAGTCCTGCTGCAACTGGTAAGGTCACACCTGGAGTACTGCGTACAGTTTGGGGGTCTCCCTATTTAAGGAAGGATATACTTGCATTGGAGGCTGTTCAGAGAAGGTTGACTAGGTTGATTCCAGAAATAAGGGGGTTGATTTATGAAGATAGGTTGAATAGGTTGGGCCTATATTCATTGGAGTTCAGACGAATGAGAGGTGATCTTATTGACACATATAAGATAATGAGGGGGCTTGACAAGGTGGATGCAGAGAGGATATTTCCACTCATAGGGGAAACTAAAACTAGGGGGCATTGTCTCAGAATAAGGGCCCGCCCATTTAAAATTGAGCTGAGGAAGAATTTCTTCTCTCAGAGGGTTATAATTCTATGGAATTCTATACCCCAGAGAGCTGTACAGGCTGGGTTATTGGATATATTTAAGGCAGAGATAGAGAGATATTTGAGCGATAAGGGAATAAAGGGTTATGGGGAGCGGGCAGGGAAGTGGAGCTGAGTTCATGATCAGATCAGCCATAATCTTATTAAATGGCAGAGCAGGTTCGAGGGGCCAGGTGGCCTACTCCTGCTCCTATTTCTTATGTTCAGCATCCTCAGATGCATCCCATCCAGTCCTGGTGACTTAACTACTTTAAGTACATCCAGCCTTTCTGGTACCTGTATCGTATCAATTTTTGTCCCATCCAGTATCTCAACTACCTCCTCTCTCACTATGACTTTGGCAGCATCTTCTTACTTAGTAAAGATAGATGCAAAGTATTCATTTAGTGCCCGCTGCCTCCAAGCGTAGGTCTCCATTTTGGTCCCTAATAGGCACCACCTCTTACGAGCTGTTTACTATGTATATGCCTAGAGAAGACCATTGGATTCCATTTTATGTTAGCTGCCAATCTAGTCTCATATTCTCTCTTTGCTCCTTGTATTTCCCTTTTCACTTCCCCTTTGAACTTTCTATATTCAGCCTGGTTCCCACTTGTATTCTCAGCCGTGTTTCTGCTTCATCTTACTCTCCATCTCTTTTGTCATCCAGGGAGCTCTGGATTTGGTTGCCCTCCCTTTCTCCATCGTGAGAATGTACATCGACTGTGCCTGAACCATCTCCTCTTCAAAGGAGATGTTCGATTTCAGTTTTGCTCGTCAATCTTTGATTCCAATTTACCCAGGCCAGATCCATTCTCAATCCATTGACATTAGCTTTCCTCCAATTAAGTATTGTTACTCTAGATTGCTCCGTATTTTTCCATAGCTAGTCTAAACCTTATGATACTGTGATCACTGTTCCCTAAATGTTCCCCGACGGACACTTGCTCCATTTGACGCAACTCATTCCCAGACCCAGCAATGCCTCCTTCCTCGTTGGGCTGGAAACACACTTCAGAAATTCTTCGCCCTCTCTGCCCTTTACATGATTACTGTCCCAGTCTATATTAGGATAGTTGAAGTCCCCCATTATCAGAAGACCACATCTCAACACAATCCCAGCCATGCTGATTAATGAGGAAAATCACTGCCTTCCTCTTACCCAATAAAGGACTCCACAGATCAGCAGAAATGGGACTGATTCCAACATCGATGCCGAGCATGTTGCCAGCAGTCACTCAGAACAATGTGCTGTGTGCAATGTGAAAATGTACATTGATTGCCACACCTCCAACTTACAGAACTTCTCTCCACTTTGGAGCTTTCATTATTGAAATGTGAGCCAAGTGCTGCAATCCAGTGCAGGATCCTAATGAGCTTTCCCGGATTGTATGAACAAGTGAGGGCTTCAGGGCCGGCCCGGAATCCCAGCTCCATCCACCAGGAGATTTCAGTCAACAGGCTCCTCAACAAGGCCTCATTCTGCCCTTTGCTGCCATCGATTCCCCAATCACTGTCCGTCCAACAATCCAATCCCGCTCCAGCCCAGCACCCGCCCGCCTTCACACACACTGCCTTTGGCCCAATGCAGCGATGCCAACTCCCGCCATGTTCCATGTATAAAATTGCCCCTCGGGCGGTGCCGGGAGTCACCTGTAAAAAGCGCCGCTTTTGCTGTTGGAGAAAGGGCGGTTTGACAGCACGCCGCCGGGAACAGCTTCAGATTTGAATCCAACCGCCCAGCCAATCAACAATAAAGGTTCGGGCGGGGGGCGGGGCCATTTGCAGTGAGAGGCAGAAGCGCCCAGTGCGGCGGCAATGCCTGTGTGCGGAGCCGTCTCCCGCCGGATCTTTGCCGCTCCGTTACAGCGCAGCCCGGTCCCCGTGTCCCTCCCCAGTAGCCAGCTGGGCCCCAGAGCCCCGCGTCCCTCTCTGGGACAATCAGACTGCGCACGCTCCGGACTCGGCGGTTGGCGCCGCCACGTGGCACGCTTTTTCCTATCCGCCCTCACGCTTACGGCTGGCAGGTGACGCGGCCACGTGATCCCGCCCGCCCCCGTCTCCTAGTGACAGGTTCCCTCGGCAGCTCCCCTTAGCAATCTTCCTGCGTCATTGCATCAGCCCCAATACAAGGCAACCCTTTCAGCCGCCCATTGTCCCTGCACCTTATATTGGTGTCAATAGCAGGCGGACCCGCACCTGCGCATCATTGAGAGGGAGCCTTGAATTTCTATAGCGCCTTTCACGTCTCCAGTATGTCCCAAAGCGCTTTACAGCTGAAGCCCACGCTTCTCAATGTCCAATCACCAGCTAGTGACTATCGTCTTGGGAGGGGCAGACCGGTAAGTTCTATTTGGGCTCAAGTTTGCTTCAACTTGACCTGCCTGGTGTTGGATGATGGCAACCAAGTCAGCAATTGGTGGTTAAATCAATAATTTGTTATCTGAGCTCGGCAGTTCTCCAGGTTACTGATAATTGTCCAGCCTGCCTGGCTGTTAATGGGACTCTGAGTGGTAAACCTGTCACTCAATGCTGGCATTCACCCACTTGGTTCCAGATAGTCCTCTCAATGCCTGCCCTAATGGTTAGGCTGGTCTTAGCTGGACAAGCAGCAGTATTGGTCCCAGTGCTCTGCTGGGGAGTTGCACCATTAACTGGTTGACTTCCAGCAGTATCCCTGCACACACTTGGGGATCTTTAAGCCTCGGCCCTGCCAGCCTTCGCCCAGCTCTGTGGACTGGGGTGAATGGGGTGTGTCCTTACAGGTAGAGTGTGTGCTCTCCATATCAGGCCCACAGAAACTGCCTGGGTGGATTCTTCAGTTTGATTTGGAGATTCTTAACCATGGTGATTGGTTTCAAAGCACATCAAATACTCACTTGCCAAGTAAATACATTGAAATGCCTCCCTATCCTCGTACTACAAGGTGGAGATCACTCTCGTGTGGGTATCCAGCTCGATATGTTTTCAGATAGTCCTTGGCACAATGTGATTTGCGCTGATTGCTCAGTCTCTGAAAGGACCCAGGAATGCTCAAGAATATTTCATCTTAGATTCATGTTGTGTGTGCGTGAGTATAACTCCCAGCCCTGGCAAACAATCCCTCCATCACCTGCCGGATGCATTTACATGCAGCGGACTGAGACCCTCGAGAAGTCTCTGATAGCGGTCTGGAAGTTACCAGAGTCAATAAAATTAAGAGCAGTGGTGACTTTCCCAGTCACTGGTAATGTGTGGCCGCCAGGTCCAGCAGGGAGCAGGTCTTCTTCTCGGACCCTGCAGATGTCTGAGACCACCTGACCTGACCCTGTTACGTGGGTCGTACCTCCTGTGACCTCGGCCCCTCTGTTGGTCTGTTCTCTGTTGATCTGCTCCTCTCTCCCATGCTCATCTCTCCTGTGAGGGAAAGAGGCACACATGGGGAGAGAGAGGGACTCAGATACATGGAGAGAGAGAGAGAGGCACAGACACAAGGAGAGTGAGGGAGGGAGAGGCACAGACACATGGAGAGAGAGAGAGAGAGGCACAGACACACGGAGAGAGAGAGAGAGGCACAGACACACGGAGAGAGAGAGAGAGGCACAGACACAGAGAGAGAGAGAGAGTGAGAGAGTGAGAGGCACAGACACACGGAGAGAGAGAGAGGCACAGACACAAAGAGAGAGAGAGTGAGAGAGTGAGAGGCACAGACACACGGAGAGAGAGAGTGAGAGGCACGGAGAGAGAGAGAGAGAGAGAGAGAGAGGCACAGAGAGAGAGAGAGAGAGAAAGGCACAGACACATGGAGAGGGAGAGAGACGCACAGACACACGGAGAGATAGAGAGTGAGAGGCACGGAGAGAGAGAGAGAAAGAGAGGCACAGACAGAGAGAGAGAGAGAGAGAGGCACAGACAGAGAGAGAGAGAGAGAAAGGCACAGACACATGGAGAGGGAGAGAGAGGCACAGACACATGGAGAGAGAGAGAGAGAGTGAGAGGCACGGAGAGAGAAAGAGAGAGAGAGAGAGAGGCACAGACAGAGAGAGAGAGAGAGAGAGAGAAAGGCACAGACACATGGAGCGGGAGAGAGAGGCACAGACACATGGAGAGAGAGAGAGAGAGTGAGAGAGAGAGAGAGAGAGAGGCACAGACACACGGAGAGAGAGAGAGACAGACACAGGGGATCAGAAGGATTCGGTGATTTGACTAAAGGGTCTTGCGAGGGAGCTTCACACAAAGACTGGGGACAGGATTTGAGAATAGAATCATTTTGATTTGATGGTTCTGTAGTTTGCTTCAACAACTTTTAAGGAAGCCCCTCCCAGTTTCAGCACCACAGGACAAACCAGATTCTAGACATTCCTCACCGATAAACATGCTGTAAAATACTTCTCATGGGTTACTGGAATATGTCACCTTGTTTGTCTTCCTCCTATCGCTCTCCACCCACATCCCCTTCCACCCCACCCCCCACAATCCGACCTCCTTCTGTGTCCGCCCCGAGAAAAAACTCTCCCGACTCTCTTACAACTGCACTTGTGAACTGCCAACTGTCCAGTCTTTGGCCCTCCATTCACCGTAATATTTCTGCAGCTACAGATCTGCTCTATCACACCCTCACCACCAACTTTGATGCCCTCGTCCCTATAAAAACAATTACTCTCTCTCACCCTGGCCTTTCCCCCTGGTACAGCTCCCATGTTATCTCACATTGTTAACAGTTCACTCTCCTCAGGTACTGTCCCCGCTCTCCCTCAAATCTGCCGTCATCACCCCCTCCTCAAAAAAAACAACCCTTGAACCCTCTGACCCTGCAAACTACCATCCCATCTCCAACCTCCCTTTCCTCTCCAAAGTCCTTCAATGTGTTGTCGCCTCCCAAATCCGTACCCAGCTTTCCCGCAATTCCATGTTTAAATCCCTCCAATCCGGCTTAAGCACCTGGTGCAGTACCAAAACGCCACTCATCAAAGTCACAAATTACATTCTTTGCGACTGTGACAAATGCAAACTATCCCTCCTCCTCCTCTTGACTTGTCTGCAGCCTTTGACATGGTTGATCACTCTATCCTTCTCCAATTCATCTCCATCGTCCAGCTGGGTGGGACTGCACTCGCCTGGTTCAATTCTTATCTATCTAAACTTAGCCCGAGAATCACCTGCAACAGCTTCTCTTCCCGCCGCGGCATCGTTACTTCTGGTATCCCCCAAGGATCTATCCTTGGCCCCCTCCTATTTCTCATTGACATTTTGCCCCTTGGCGACATCATCCAAAAACACAGCATTAGTTTCCACATGTACGCTGGTGACACCCAGCTCTACCTCACTACCACATCTCTCGATCCCGCCATGGTCTCTAAATTGTCAGACTGCTTCTCCAATTGAATATTGGGAAGACCGAAGCAATTGTTTTCGGTCCCCGCCACAAACTCCATTCCCTAGCCAGTGACTCCATCCCTCTCCCCAACTTTTATCTGAGGCTGAACCAGACTGTTCGCAACCTTGGTGTCATATTTGACCCTGAAATGAGCATTCAACCATATATCCACAGCATAACTAAGACCGCCTATTTCCACCTCCGTAACATCGCCCATCTCTGCCCTTACCTCAGCTCATCCGCTGCTGAAGTCCTCATCCATGTCTTTGTTACCTCTAGACTTGACTATTCCAACGCACTCCTAGCTGGCCTCCCACATTCTACCCTACGTAAACTAGAGGTGATCCAAAACTCGGCAGCTCGTGTCCTAACTCGCAGCAAGTCCCACTCACACATCACCCCTGTGCTCACTGACTTACATTGGCTCCCGGTTAAGCAAGGCCTCAATTTCAAAATTCCCTTCCTTAATTTCAAATCCCTCCATGGCCTCACCCCTCCCTATCTCTGTAATCTCCTCCAGCCCCACAACACCCCAAAACGTCTGAACTCCTCTAATTCTGGCCTCCTGAGCATCCCTGATTATAATCGCTCAACAATTGGTGGTCGTTGCCTAGGCCCTAAGCTCCAGAATTCCCTCCTAAACCTCTCTGCCTCTGAAAACCTACCTCTTTTACAAAGCTTGTGGTTACCTGCCTTAATTTGTCCTTCTGCGGCTCAGTGTCAAATCATTTCTCTCCCAGCACTCCTGTGAAGGGCCTTGGGTCGGTTCACTACGTTAAAGGCGCCATGTAAATACAAGTTGTTGTTGTTTGTAAAAAAGACAATTTATGAAAGTGGATCTTTTTGAATGAAAGGGATTTAGAAAGTTTGTATCAGTCTGGATTCTGATTTAGTCTCACTGACATTCAAATCTAGTCCCGGAAACAGAAAACCAAGGACGCTCCTTAAACTGTTTGTGTGATGTAGTTACCATGGGTAATCTGTCAGAATGGTCTTGTGTATTTCTGACACAGTATCAATGCAATGAGGTGTTTGTGTGTGAAGGCAGGTCTCAGGCCCAGCACAGTCACTGTTAGTGTTTGTCTCTCGTCTCACTTCATACGCCCAGAAACCAGGAGGAGAAGTGGAATCAGAACAAGTTCTCTCTGTGTCCTGGAACGCATGTTGCTGTCACCCTGGTCTTTCATGGAGATTTGTTTGTAGGTTGGAGAAATGTTTTATTCCACAATTAGATGAAACTTTGACCCAAAGGAAGCTGCCAGACCCTCATCAACCATTTCCTGTTAATCCACATTTCTCTTCTCTTTGTCAAAAGCTGAAACTCCAGAAAGACAAACGGAGATGTTTTCGAACACAATTTACACCCTTTTATGGGTCAATTCTCACCTTGGTGTTTGGATTTAGAATGGCACCTGTACTAAAGAAAGATTTGCATTTATATAGCACCTGTCATGACCATCAGACGTCTCAAAGCACTTCACAGTCAATGAAGTACTTTTGGAGTGTAGTCACTGTTGTAATGTGGGAAATGCGGCAGCTAATTTGTGCACAAGCAAGCTCCCACAAACAGCAATGTGATAATGACCAGATAATCTGTTTGTTATCTTGATTGATGGATAAATATTGGGCATGACACCGTGGATAACTCCCCTGCTCTTCTTCGAAATAGTGCCGTGGGATCTTTTGCATCCACCTGAGAGAGCAGACTGGGCCTCGGTTCAACGGCTCATCTGAAAAACGGCACCTCTGACAGTGCAGCAGTCCCTCAGCACTGCACTGGAGTGTCAGCCTAGATTTATGTGCTCAAATCCCTGGAGTGAGACTTGAACACACAACATTCTGACTCAGAGGGTAGCCACAGCTGATCTGCTCTGCTGGACAGTATTCACATCTTTATCAAGGTGACACTTCATGGCTCAGTATGGAACTGGCCTGAGTCCTCATAGAGTGACACAGCACAGAAGGAGGCCATTCGGCCCATTGTGCCGGTGCTGGCTCTGTGAAAGAGCGATCTAATTAGTCCCACTCCATGGCTTTGTGTGCGCCTCATGTGAACTCCGCCATGTACCTGAACCAAATGGGATTCCACTCCCTCAATGTGCTGCTGGTGTGTGACCACAGGCAGCACATCACGCAGGTCAATGCCCGGTATCCTGGCAGCAGTCATGATGCGTTCATTCAGCAGCAGTCCTCTGTGCCAGCTGTATTTCAACCACCACAGCAAACCAAAGGGTGACTACTGGGCGACAAGGGTTATCCACTCATGGCACGGCTCACAACTCTGTCCAGAACCCACACACACCTGTACAGCAGGCCGACAACGAGAGCCATTCCTCCATTGGTGTCCTCAAGCAATGCTTCCACTGCCTGGACCGCTCGGGAGGAGCCCTGCAGTACTCGGCTGAGCGGCTCTCAAGATGTGTCATGGTATGCTGCATGCTGCACAACCTGGCCAACATGAGAGAACAGCCCTTGGCACCACGTATCAGGCGAGTAGCTGAGGAGCAGAAGCACGAGGAGGAGGAAGAGGCAGGTAGGCTGCAACCTAGACAGCCCCTTTCTGCCCAGGCTCCATGTGAACACATAATTCATGAGCGATCCCAGTAACCTCAACCCCAATTCCCCATTCACCAACAGTCCCACACTCCTTACCTTTCCTCAGTCACTGACCATCACATCGTCCTCTTTCTCACAATGGCAAAAATAAAAGGCAGCACAAAATACACATTCCAATCCAAATTTATAAATTAAATCATGCTACAGTGCATACAAAATAAACTAATGACCCTTGTACATTCCCTTAGTGCCTCTTCCGTGTGCCTTTGCCTGTCCTAGTGCTCCTACAAAGTGCTTCCCCAGTGGCTGTAACATGCTGGTGGAAGGCTGCTGACTTTCAGTGGAGAAGACTGCAGACGGCCTTGGAGGGCGACCTCGAGCAGCTCTGGGCCTAGAAGGCCCGGCTTCAGACTGCACCATCCAGCCCTGAGCTGCTGTAGTCTGGGCTGGTTGGCTGACAGGTAACAGTAAGGCCACTGACAGAGTGGCAGGGGTGGGAGCACAAATCCTGTCATCCTGAGAGAAGATGACAGGTTCGTACTCCATGGAGCCACTGCCCCTCCCCTGGGGCGGAGCCTCAGCAATCCTCGTACTCTGTTGGAGAACGGATTGCTGGAGTGCTGTGACACCCTTGAAGCCCCTTTACACACTGGGACCCAGAGCCATGAAGACAGCAGTCTGAGCTCCCACTGCAGCACTCAGACGTTGGGTGAATGCTGTTTGTGATAGAATGGAAGCTGAGACATCAGATGCTGCATCATGGTTGTCTCCACAAGTGTGTTGAGGGAGGAGGCCACCTGTTCCACGTTGGAAAGGATGGGCTTCGAGCTCTGCACAAAGCCCTGTGCCAGGTGAGTGCTGGATGAGGCGAGTGATGCAGTACGTAAGGCACGGCATTTGAAGATGCACTCACTGATCTTGACAACTCATGTGCGATTATTAAACCTCTTCCAGCATTGCATCCAGGTCCTTGGGGCTACACTCCTGGCATTGCCCTCCGCTGCTATCTCTTCCCACTGCCTTCTCATCGTGTGTCTGGAGGGCCTCTGACCCCCTGAGGATTCAAGGCCTCTCTTCTTCTTTCCACCTCTTCCACCAAGGCTTCCAGTGCAGCATCCAGAAACCTTGGTGTATGCACTCTCCCATGGTCAGCCATTGTTTATTCCTCCACAGCACAATGTTCAGAATGATCTCAGCACCATCAGCAACAACAATGCACCTCCCCTTTAATAGATGCAGACTAGCTTTAAGTAGCGCTCACCACTCGTGATATTGGGCCCCCTGCTGATGCGAGCAGCCAATGAACAGGGCGGGGAGTGCTGGCTGCACACAGCGATCGTGGGAAGGAGCAGGCAGCACAAGGTTAGTGTGGTGTCTCTGCACCTTGTTACAAACTCACATGAGGCATATAAATATATCAGACATGGTCACTCTGTGACCTTCACTTTATTCCCAGGAATGCTGACCCTGTGTGGGACCTCCCCTTTTATACCTGGAAGCCCAGGTGAGGAGTGTCTCCTGCTAACTCAACCCTTGTGGTCAGGGTGTGCATTTCAAGGGTACAGGGACAGTGTGCATGAGTTGCAGTTTACATAACTATTGTCATTGCAAGATGGTGAAATACATGACATCACCTCCCCCCTTAAGTCTTTTAGTTTCAGAAGTTAAGTCTATCGGGTGGCCGACGCTCTCTCGTGGAGCGCCGCAGTTGTGGCTCTGGTGGCTGAGCCTCAGCACGCGTCTCTGTGTTTGTGGCATATCTGCCCATTGTTTAGTCTGACCACCATGACCCTGTTTCCTTCTTTGCCAATTACGGGTCCCAAAGCATGGTTCAGAACAAATACCAGGTCACCTATTTCTATACATCTCTCCCTTGAGCCTCGATCATGGAGCTCGGTTTGGGACTGGCGCTTGCCCTCAACAATGTCTGCCAGGTCTGGGTGAATGAGGGACAGCCGCGTCTTGAGCGTGCGTTTCATGAGGAGTTCCGCTGGCGGGACTCCCGTCAGCGAGTGCGGCCGGGACCTGTAGGCCAGCAGGAGGCGCGATTAGGTGGTACTGAAGGGAGGGTCCTTGGATGCGTAGCATGCTCTGCTTTATGACTTGGATGGCCCGTTCCGCCTGGCCATTGGAAGCCGGCTTGAACGAGGCTGCCCGGACATTCTTGATGCCATTGCCCGAAATAAACTCCTGGACTTCATGGCTGGTAAAACACAGGCCATTGTCGCTGACCAGGATGTCCGGCAAGCCGTGGGTCGCGAAAACCGTACGCAGACTCTCCACTGTGATGGATGTCGTGCACGAGTTCAATATGATGCACTCGATCCACTTCGAGTATGCATCGACAACGATCAGGAACATTTTCCCCATGAACGGGCCAGCATAGTCTACGTGAATACGTGACCCTGGCCTGGTGGGCCAGGGCTACGGGCTGAGTGGAGCCTCCCTGGGGGCATTGCCCAGCTGGGCACACGTCATGCACCTGCGGACTCAGTGTTCCAGGTCTAAGTCAATCCCCAGCCACCATACATGTGACCGGGCAATGGCCTTCATTAACACGATGCCAGGGTGCTCGCTGTGGAGTTCCCTGATGAACGCTTCCCTTCCTTTCTGGGGCATGACTACCCGGCTGCCCAATCACAGGCAGTCGGCTTGGACGGAGAGTTCGTCCATCCGTCGCTGAAACGGCCTGACTTCCTCGGGGCACGCCCTGTGTGTGGGCGCCCAATTCCCAGTCAGGGCACATTTCTTTATCATGGATAGGAGGGCATCCCTGTTGGTCCAGAGTTTGATCTGGCGGGCTGTGATGGGGGAGCCCGCAGTGTCAAAAGCCTCAACAGCCATGACCATCTCAGCACTTTGCTCCGACGCCCCCTCAGTGGTGGCCAGTGGGAGCCTGCTGAGTGATTCAGCGCAATTTTTGGTGCCAGGCCGGTGCCGTATGGTGTAGTCATACGCAGCCAGCGTGAAGGCCCATCGCTGTATGCGAGCTGACGCATTGGCATTGACAGCCTTGCTGTTGGACAACAGGGATGTTAACGGCTTGTGGTCCGTCTCTAGCTCCAACTGTCTACCGAAAAGGTACTGGTGCATCTTTTTTACACCGTACACACACGCGAGTGCCTCCTTCTTGACCATGCCGTATCCACGCTCTGCCTGGGAGAGCGACCTGGAGGCGTAAGCCACCGGTTGGAGTCGGCCGTCATCGTTGCCCTGCTGCAATACACACCCAACCCCGCAGGATGACGCATCGCATGTTAAAACCAGTTTTTTACAGGGGTCAGACAAAGTCAACAGTTTGTTGGAACACAGCAGGTTCCTCGCCTTATTGAAAGCCCGTTCTTAACAATCCCCCCAAAACAACCTTTACGGAGGAGCATGTGTAACAGCTCCAACAATGTGCTTAAGTTCGGCAGAAAGTTCCCAAAATAGTTCAAAAGTCCCAGGAATGATCGCAACTCCAACATGTTGCCAGGCCTGGGCGCCCGGCGAATCGCCTCAGTTTTTGATTCAATGGGCCGGATCCCGTCTGCGGCAAACTTCCTGCCCAGGAATTCGACCTCTGGGGCCAAAAACACGCACTTGGCCTTTTTAAGCCACAGGCCTACCCGATCCAATCGGCGTAGCACCTCCTCCAGGTTGCGGAGGTGTCCCTCGGTGTCTCGACCCGTTATAAGGATGTCGTCTTGGAATACGACCGTTCCAGGGATGGACTTGAGCAAGCTTTTCATGTTTCGTTGAAAGATAGCTGCTGCCGAACGAAAGCCTAACGGACACCTGTTGTAGACAAATAGTCCTTTGTGCGTCGTGATGGTCAGAAGCTTGGAATCTTCCGCCAGTTCCTGAGTCATGTAGGCCAAAGTGAGGTCCAGCTTCATGAACATTTTTCCACCTGCCAGCGTGGCAAAGAGGTCCTCCGCTCTCGGAAGCGGTTATTGGTCTTGCAGCGACACTCGGCTGATGGTGGCTTTGTAGAAGCCACAAATCCTAACCGAGCCATCTGCTTTGAGGACGGGAACGATGGGACTTGCCCAAACGCTGAATTCAATGGCCGAAATTATGCCCTCACTGAGCAGCCTGTCCAGTTCACTTTCTATTTTCTCACGCATCATGTACGGCACCGCTCTGGCTTTGTGGTGCACTGGTCTGGCGTCCGGAGTGATGTGTATCACTACTTTAGTGTTCTTGAATGTTCCGACACCGGGTTAAAAGAGTGACTCGAATTTTTGCAATACCTGCGAGCATGAACTTCGCTCCACGGATGAAATGGTGTGCACATCCCCCCATTTCCAATTCATCTCAGCGAGCCAACTCTTCCCCAAAAGCGCGGGGCCATTTCCCAGAACAATCCAGAGTGGCAGCTGGTTCTGTAATCCATTATGCGTTACCACCAAGTTTGCACTGCCCAGCACTGGGATGATCTCTTTGGTGTCCATACGTAGCTGCGTCTCAATGCGTTCCAGTTTGGGCCTGCTAGCTCTGTGTGGCCATAGTCTCTCAAATTGTTGGGCGCTCATGAGAAACTGGCTAGCTCCCATATCCAGGAAAACTTTCATCATCATGGATGGCGTTTTAGTGTATGAGCTGAGGACGTCAGCCACATGAACTCTCTGAACTTCAGCATCCATGGTTGTTCCCCAGGCCTCATCCTGCATTGCAGACTCCTCGTCTGGTACCTCTGTCTCACAGACTAGCCTCGCGACTGCTTTTTTGCACATCCTGGCCAAGTGTCCACTGATATTACAAATCCGATAGGTGTAAAGCTGGAACCTGCAGCTTTTGGCAGTGTGTCTACCCCCACACCTCCAACATGAGCTGAGATTGCTGTTAACAAAAGGACTATTCCCAGGCATTCCTCTCTGATGGCCCGTTTGGCTGTTTCTAAGCACTCTGAATGGTCCCATCACAGGATGCATTGTTCCTCGTGATGGTGTGAACTGGCAATCCCCTTTCCATTGTCCCTGTTGCGGGCCCACCCTGAAGCTTGTTGCTGCCTGGGCGGTGTCGAATTGCTCTTGCCTACCTGCCTGGGCGGTGTCGAATTGCTCTTGCCTACCTGCCTGGGTGGTGTCGAATTGCCCTTGCCTGCCTGCGGGGTTCTGTGTTACTTTTACAACATTGCAATGTTAAAACCAGGGCTGCATGCGTAAATTAGCTTGGTCTCCTCTTCCCCTGCCATAAACGTCTGAGCTATCAACACCGCCCCTTCTAAAGTCAGGTCCTTGGTCTTTATAAGCTTCCTGAAAATGCCGGCATGATTACTGCCCTCGATGAAAAGGTCCCTTAACATCTCTCCGCTGCAGCCATTGGAGAACTTACAGAGACTGGCCAAACACTGCAGTTCCACCACGAAGTCCGAGACATTTTAACCCTCCCGACACCGGTGAGAGCAGAACCGGTGCCGGGCCATGTGTACGCTACTTGCCGGCTTGAGATGCTCACTGATCAGCTGGCTGAGCTCTTCGAAGGACTTGTCCGCTGGCTTTTGGGGTGTGAGCAGCGCATACGTCTGTGGACCACAACTGGTCAGTAGATGCGCCCTCCGCTTGTCAGCCGCTGTCTCTTCCAGCCAGTCCTTTGTGACAAAGCTCTGCTGGAGTCTTTCCACAAAGTCGTCCCAGTCCTCACCCACACAGTAACATTCCTCTGTGCCACCGGTGGCCATTCTCGTGGTTCGGTGATTCCCGTTTCTCGTCGCCAGATGTAGTGTCTCTGCACCTTGTTACAAACTCACACAAGGCATGGATATCAGACACGGTCACTCTGTGACCTTCACTTTATTCCCAGGACCAAAGAGTGCTGACCCTGGGTGGGACCTCCCCTTTTATACCTGGAAACCCAGGTGAGGAGTGTCTCCTGCAAGCTCACCCCCTGTGGTCAGGGTGTGCATTTCTAGGGTACAGGTACAGCGTGCATGAGTTACAGTTGCATAACTATTGTCATTGCAAGATGGTGAAATACATGACAGTTAGCATCCTGCCTGCATTGCAATCAATGGCCGTGGGGTCATCGCCCATTGCGATCCCTGTGCCTGTTTTCAGGGGTTGTTCAATTTACCCCTTTCAAATAAAGCCAGGGGCCAATTTTCGGATTTGTGACTGGTAATTTTGGCTTCAGTGGTGGGAGCAGGGCAGACTCTTGACAAACCTTTTTAAAAAATAATATCTATATTTTTTTATATTTGTATATATTTTTTAAAAGGGGGAGGTTGAGCATCATTCTGACTGCTGCTAGGTATTGCCAGGATGTATACTAGCGATATCTAGTGGTGGTAAAAGGTACTGTATCCCTGAGCAAGTGTTGCACCTGCGGTGGTCTCCAGGGTTTGAGACAAGAGTTCCCATTGTGTTGTATTACAAAGGGCTTCCTCTGGCTGCTCGGGAGTCGAGAGCCAGTCAGTTCTAACTTTGGGACGTGTGCTGGTTTTGATCTGGATGGACGTGTGTTGTATCAACTCAGGATCTGCTCCATATTGGGGTGTATTGTGGGTATAGCATGAACTTGAACTGGGCCGACCCTTGGGATCATGCTGCGGGATGCAGCCTCTGCCGCACAAAGTGCAGCTTAAATCGGGAAATTGCTGTCTGTGTATTTCAGTGAAACAGCCCCAAATTCTAGCAAAGGCAGCCAGGCCCCATCACCCACTCATCAAACACAGGATCACATTTCCACTGGGGTTTGGGGTTGTGTCGAGACAGTGCGAGGAAGCTGACATTTTAAACCTTGGGTTAGTGATCCAGCAAACTGGACGGACACAGTGTGGGGGGGGCGGGGGGGTGAGGGGAGGTGAGGGGAGGTGGGGGGTCAGGGAGGGCGAGGGGAGGTGAGGGGAGGTGGGGGTTGGGGGGGGAGGAGGGGAGGAGATGCTGGGGGAGGAGATGGTGGGGAAGGTGGAGACAGGGGGGCGGAGAGCGGGGTGGCTGTTACTGAACCAGATATTTGAAAAGAAGCAGTAACAGGAATCTGATATTTTAACCAAACTGTGGACGGGTTGAAATAAAATATTAAACCACACAGAGCAGTGAGGCCACATTAGCAGCAATGCCAACACCACCGTGTCATAAATCAGGAGGCAAACTCTTAAAAAAATTATGAGTTGGTATTTTTTAAGTGTATAAACCTCATTCGTGGCATTATTTAATCTTTAACAGGTCACAGCTCTGTCCAAAAAGTATATTACTGCATCTGAAAATACTTCACAAATATCTTTTTTTAAATCCTACCCGTTATCATCACTCTTTGTGAGTTGGGTAAATTTCCATTCAAAATCAGGTGGGCAGAACAGTGGAATTTATCCAGAGAAAGATAGAAAACATAGAAAATAGGTGCAGGAGTAGGCCATTCGGCCCTTCGAGCCTATGAGGTAATGCATTTGGGCAAGGCCAACAAGGCAAAGGAATACACAATAAATAGTAAGACACTAAGAAGTGTAGAGGAACAGAGGGACCTTGGACTGCTTGTCCACAGATCTCTGAAGGTAGCAGGACAGGTAGATAAGGTGGTTAAGAAGGCATAAGGGATACTTGTCTTTATTAGCCGAGGCATAGAATACAAAAGCAGGTAAGTCATGCTTGACCTGTATAAAACACTGGTTAGGCCACAGCTAGAGTACCCCGTGCAGTTCTGGTCTCCACATTATAGGAAAGATGTGATTACACTAGAGAGAGTACAGAGGATATTTACGAGGATGTTGCCTGGACTGGAGAATTTTAGCTATGAGGAAGGATTGGATAGGCTGGGGTTTGTTTTCTTTGGAACAGAGGAGCCTGAGGGAGACCTAATTGAGGTGTATACAATTTTGAGGGGTCTAGATAGAGTGGATAGGAAAGATCTATTTCCCTTAGCAGAGGGGTCAACAACTAGGGAGCATAGATTTAAAATAATAAAGATTTAGAGGGGATTTGAGGGGAATTTTTTTCACCCAGAGGGTGGTGGGGCTGGCAGGGGATGGGGAGGGGGTTCTGGAACTCACTGCCTGAAAGGGTGGTAGAGGCAGAAACCCTCAGCATATTTAAAAAGTACTTGGATATGCACTTGAAGTGCTGTAACCTACAGGGCTATAGACCAAGAGCTGAAAAGTGGGATTAGGCTGGATAGCTCTCGGTCAGCCGGCACAGACACGATGTGCCGAGCCGAATGGCCTCTTTCTCTGCTGTAAATTTCTATGATTCTGTGATTCTAAATCGCATGACTTGCGAATAATTCATGAGTTGGCATTAGAGTTTAGGTGCTTACATTAGATTTTATACGATAAATTACTATAACTGGAGCAGCTAGCCAACAATACACAACGTCTAGGTATCAGCCCTGGCTCAGTGTCTCTCTCTCACCTCGGAGGCAGAAGGTTGTGGGTTCCAAAGACTTGAGCATAAAATCTCGGCTGACACTCCAGTGCAGTACTGAGGGAGTGCTGCTCTGTCAGAAGTACAATCTTTCAGATGAGACGTTAAACCAAGGCCCCATTGGCCTTCTCAGGTGGATGTAAATGATTGCCCAGCTTACTTTGAAGAGCAGAGACCTGGTCAATATTTCGCCCTCAACCACCATCACTGAAACAGATGATCTGGTAATTATCACATTGTTATTGGTGGGAGCTTGCTGTGTGCCATTGGTGGCAGTATTTCCCAACTTTGTAACAGTAATCACACTTCTAAAGTACTTCATTGGCTGTAAAGCGCTTTGGGACATCCTGGGGACGTGAAAGGCGCTATAGAAATGGAAGTCTCCCTTTCAATGATGCCCAGGTGCAGGTCTGCCTGCTATTGACACCAATATAAGGTGCAGGGACAATGGGCTAGACTTTCCACCACATCGCTGGGCTAGTGCCCATAAATCGCCCAAAATGGCCTGCTATCACCCATTTTGACTGAAAAATAGAAAGTTGGGCTGGAACATCGCCGAAAAATTGTCCTCCCAACTTTCGGCTCACATCGCCGAGGTGATCGCTCGCACACCACCGGGTGAATCTTTCGGCACATCGCCGGGCTCATCGCTCGCAGAGAACATCACTGGAGAATCATTGCTTTTCCCTGGCCTTCCTCACAGAACTCAGCCCTATGGACGCCATTTTGGTTGTCGGAGGAAGGGAGGAGGCTGCTAAAACAAGGGGCTTATAATTTGTGAGTTATTTAAGGGTCTTTTACAGATATATCCACTCATATTTATACTTACATTTATAATTGCATTTATTTTAGTAGAAAGGGCAGTTTAGTAGTATAAAGGGCATTTATATCAACAGTGATAGTAATAGTGATGGGGCCTGCAGCTTCTCTACCATTACTTGTAACTGCTCACATGCTGGCGTCTGATGTGGAGTTAAGTGAAAGGACCAATCGAAGAGGTGGCAGACTAATGCAGAGGTGGAGGAGGCGAACGTACAGCCGACGAACTTACAGGGAAAAGCAATCTTACCTCAACTTGTCTGATAACGCGTGACTTAGGAGGCTGCGCTTCCGGAAGGAGGTCCTCGATGAGATATGCCAGCTCATCAAGGGGGATCTCCAGCCTCCCAGCACCATCTGGACCACACTGCCCGTTGAGGTAAAGGTTACTGTGGCACTATCCTTCTATGCATCTGGATCCTTTCAGGCTTCAGCTGGCGACATCTGTGGTATCTCTCAGACCACACACTGCTCCATTCGACAGGTGACTGAAGCCCCTTACGCTCGCAGGATGGACTCTATAAGCTTCCCTATGGCCAGGGAGGCACAGAACGGGAGGGCTTTGTGTTTCTCGAGAATAACAAACTTCCCCAAGGTATGGGAGCAATAGATTGCATGCACATCACCCTGAAAGCCCCATTACAGAACACAGAGGTGTTTCGTAACCGCAAGGGATTCCACTCACTGAATGTGCAGCTCATTGTCCACCACAACCAAATAATCATGGCAGTAAATGCTACATTTCCAGACAGCATCCATGATGTTCACATCCTGCGTGAGAGCGCTGTATCTGACCTGTTTGACAGTCAGCCAGAAAGGTTGGATGCTGGGGGATAAAGGATATGGCCTTGCCAGTTGGCTCCTGACCTCCCTGCATAATCCCCAGACGGAAGCCGAAAAGCGTTACAACGAAAGTCACATAGCTTCATGCAATATCGTCGAAAAGACAATTGCAATGCTGAAGCAGCACTTTAGATGCCTGGACCACTCTGGAGGCAGCCTACAGTACCACCCGAAACAGGTCGCTGAGTTTATTGTGGTGTGCTGCATGTTGCATAACCTAGCTATAAGGAGAGGACAACAATTGCCAGATGGGGCTGCTGGTCCACCTCTGGAAGGAATGGAGAAGGAAGAGGCAGATGAGGAGGAGGAGGAGGAGGAGGCTGGTGAGGACCTCGGAGAGGACAATCAGCCTGGCGATGAATCCATGGTCCCACCCTCCTCCGGAAGAGTGGAGAAAGCCCGTGGGAATTACGCAGCTGCAAAGCTGTTGTGCCAGCAGCTATTAAATGAACGCTTTGCATGAACTTACATTGGGGACAGTGACAGTTACAGTTACAGTGAGACAACAGTTGCATTTGTGGTGAGTTACGTTTTACCCTTGCCTGCTCTGGCCTGACCATTGTTGTACAACAGTTGCATTAATGTTTTAACTAAACTTAGTTATTATAAGACAATGCACAACATTTGTAAAATTCAATGAAACATTTTATTAATTTAACAAAATCATTTTTATCAACCGCTGCCCCCCCCCCCCCACACTGTAAACCAGCAAATGAATGTAAACACAGTAACAACGATATTAACAGCAATATAAGATAAAAATAACAAAAACAGCAATAACAACAAAAAGAAAAATTACACCCCCCCCCCACTCCCGACGTGAGGCCACGTTTCCCTCCAGATCCTGGTCCCCCCATGTGTCCTAGCCCTACCCGCCCGTTTTTGTCCCTGGGGAGCGAGATGAGTCTGGCATGCAGCGGGCAGTGGCAAGACTTCCTGCCATGGTGGTGGTGATGGTGGTGCGATCGGCTGTTGCGGGGGTGTTAGAGGTGAATACGAAGCTGGGCATTGTCTTCATAGTCAGAAGGAAGTGCTCGCTCCTGACTCGCTTGAGTGCTTGGGCTTGTGCTTGGACCGATCACAGCACCTTGGGGTGCAGTGCCGTGCTCAGTAAACAACGCATGCCGCAAGACATTGGTGGCGGCGGTCAGTGCACGCATCTCCTCAAGCATCTGCTGCACTACCTCCGCTTGGGCAGCAGACACCTGGGAAATGTCCCGCGTGAACTGAGCAAAAGCCTGGAGATGCTCGCACCTTATCGCCACCGTCTCCTCGCACAGGGAGATCAAGCCCTCCAACCGATCGTCCATCGGAGGCGAGTGCTGAACTCGCTGACCCGACCTCCGTGGGGCCGGTGTGCGCACTATTATGTGTCTTGGCATTGCTGGCTGCACGCCGCTTGGTCCCGGTATCTCTTCAGTCACAATAGCGAAATGCAAAGTGGCCTCAGGTTCATCCCCCTTTATGGACTCCATAACATTCCTCCTCCTCCTCCGGTTCGGTGCTCGTATCTTCCTCCTCCTCCTGTTTGTCACCACCCATGGTGAATGACACCTGCATGGGTGCAGGTGTAGGTGTTGCCTCCACTTGTGCCTCCTGTTGACCATCAAAGCACAACTGAGCTTATGAGAACAGAAGGGTACACATTACCGAGAGAAGTCACATATTAATGCATCATGTGGATTTCACTGCTCCAGAAAGCTGTCGCGGCTGCATCAATCGCAGATGGACAGAATAAGGGGGTGAGGGTTTATGGGGGGCGCACAGAGAAGGGGACAGCTGGCCAGATGACCTTCCCCTGCTCTTATTGCTTATGTTCTTATGTTGTTAACCTGAGAGTAGGACAAAGGCTGCATGCATAAAGTGACATGATTCGTATATTGCATTATAATTGCATGACGTGACATTACTTTAAAACTGTTTGAGACATTACTCATGTGATGCATAGCAGGGTTCCACAACACCACGGGTGGTGGCCGAGCGACTCTGCGTACCCACAAGTACGGCTGCACGCTCCTCAAGGTCAGTGAGCTGCTACACCTGAGCAGGGCCACCTCCGGTGCACCTCTGTTCTGACCGGTTGTTCGATATCTTCTTCTGCGAACGGGAAAAGAGCATGGCATAAGCCCTACCCACCAATGTTTGTCCCTGGGGACTGAGACAAGTCTGGCGTGCAGTGGGCAACAGCAAGACTTCCGGCCGTGATGGGGGTGATGATGGCGCGATCAGCTGTTGGGGGTGTTGGAGGGGACGATGAAGCTGGGGCATTGTCTTCCGAGTTGGAAGTAAGTGCTTCCTCCTGAGTCATACAGGAGGGCGGGTATTACTGCAGCCCTGTCGACCATGAGCTTGGTGGCAGTTCTGAGGGCCTGGTCTTCAAACACTCTTTTTCCTCAGGCAGCCGAAGGCGCACTGGAGGCGGTGTTGAATCTCGTCGTTAACGTCTGCTCTTGTTGATAAGAGGCTCTTGAGGTATGGGAAATGGTCCATGTTCCAGGGCCATGCCCGGACCGGGGTCAAACAGGGCTGCGTCATCACCCCAACCCTCTTCTCAATCTTCCTCGCTGCCATGCTTCACCTCACAGTCAACAACCTCCCCGCTAGAGTGGAACTAAACTACAGAACCAGTGGGAAGCTGTTCAACCTTCGCCATCTCCAGGCCAGGTCCAAGACCATCCCAACCTCTGTCGTCGAGCTACAGTACACGGACGACGCCTGCGTCTGCGTACATACAGAGGCTGAACTCCAGGACATAGTCAATATATTTATTGAGGCGTACGAAAGCATGGGACTTACACTAAACATCCGTAAGACAAAGGTCCTCCACCAGCCTGTCCTCGCCGCACAGCACTGCCCCCCAGTCATATTTATAATTACAATCTTCATCAACACAATATAAAATCTGGACTTACTCTTGCTGAAGCGACCAGGCTGTTCCAGCACTTCCGGCACTGGTGAGGCCGCCTCACCTCGTGGGACCCCAAGCAGACGATGTCCGCTATTTGCGCCCAAATGTTCCGGCACGCTCGGGGTGGAGGTTTCCCACTGCCATCCCGGGTTCATTCGGCACTTTCTGGACAAGGGCCTCATCGGAAAAGGGCTTTGCCCTCTTCACACCCCCCTCCACGCTGTCTGATGAAGACATCTCTTGTTTTTATTTTCTTCCAATCTATCTCTCGAACTGGTTTTATCTCTTTTTTCTCCATTTGCTTCTCTCTCTCACTCAGCTTTCCTTCTCTCCTTTCTCTCTCTCTCTCTCTCTCTCTCCTCGTCCACAACGGCCTTCTGCGCATGCACCTGACCTCCCGACACGGGGGAAAAGCTGGCCACCAAAAAAAACACATGCACAGAAGGCCGTTGCTCGGGAAGTTTTGCCTTCCACATCTCTGGGCCTGTTTCACATCGCTGGGCTTCGCTGGACTATCGCTTCATCCATTTCACTTTGCTGGGCTATCACTGAGCCGAAAGTCATGTTCCAAACAATGGGCGATGTACCAGTGATCATGAAGGCTGACACATCGCCAAGGCTGGAACATTGGCCATTTTTGAGGCGATAGCCAGCAAAGTGGAAAGTCAAGCCCAAAGGGCGGTTGCTCACTCCGCTGAAAGGGTTGCCTTGTATTGGGGCTGATCCAATGATGCAGGGCCGCCCCTTCTCCGGGATTGAGGAAGGTTGCTGAGAAGAGTTGCCTAGGGAAACTGTCACTCGGAGATGGGGGCGGGCGTAGTCATGTGGCCGCACCACCTGACAGCCGAAGCGCTGGGGTAGATGGGAAAGAGCGCGCGATGTGGCGGCGCCATCCACTGAGCCCGGAGCACGCGCAGTCTGATTGTCCCGGAGAGAGGGAGGGCGGCGGGAGAGCGGCCCCGCGGGAGGGAGGGAGGCAGGGCCCAGAGAGAGGCACGGAGCACCGGGGGGGTCCCAGAGAGGGACACGGGGCTCGAGGGTGGGGAGAGAGACGCGGGGCTCCGGGGCGGGGAGAGAGACACGGGGCTCCGGGGCGGGGAGAGAGACACAGGGCTCCGGGGCCCAGCTGACTGCTGGGGAGGGACACAGGGACCGGGCCGCGCTGTAATGGAACGGCAAAGACCCGCCTGGAGATGGCTCCGCACAGAGGGATTGCTGCCGCACTTCTGCCCCTCACTGCAAATGACCCCGCCCCGCCTGAAACCTTTATTGTTGATTGGCTGGCTCCTTCCCGCCTCTGTCCCCTATTGGTCGGCGATAACCAATGGGTTCCGGGCTCACGCGGGGACAGTTGGATTAAAATCTGAAGCTGTTCCCGGCGGCGTGCTGTCAAACCGCCCGTTCTCCAACAGCAAAAGCGGCGCTTTTTACAGGTGACTCCCGGCACCGCCCGAGGGGCAATTTTATACATGGAACATGGCGGGAGTTGGCATCGCTGCATTGGGCCAAAGGCAGTGTGTGTGAAGGCGGGCGGGCGCTGGGCTGGAGTGGGATTGGATTGTTGGACGGACAGTGATTGGGGAATCGATGGCAGCAAAGGGCAGAATGAGGCCTTGTTGAGGAGCCTGTTGACTGAAATCTCCTGGTGGAAGATGTAGTGTATGCAGCACTCAAATCACTGACGCCACACGGTCTGGTGTTGTAGTAACTGCTGTGACCTCAGTCCTTTATTGTGTAACTCCAGAGTGTCTCTCAAGTGTGGTGGGCAGCCTTTTATACTCTGTACCTTCAGGTCTCCCACCACAGCGCCCTCTGTGGTGCACCATTGTACTTATACATTTAATGTACCTGGACAAGACATAACATCTCACTCCCCCCAGCTCCAGAAGCCATTGCCGGTGACCTCGGCCTTGTTCGTCCTGGTTGATTTGTGAGTGTGAGTCCATGAAGTCCATGACCATCCACTTCCCTCTTCTCCCCCATGTAAAGGTTATGCTTGCGATCCGGTGCAAGTCTGTGGTATTTGCAGTCCTTACATGGCTGATGAAGTACACAAGCATAAGCTCCAACAGAAAACAGGTCTACATGGACAGTACATTTGTATGGAACATATAATATGTGGGACAGATGTTGCAGCTACACTGAACAGTTATTTAATCCCAGCTCCTCTGGGTGAAGTGCGGTGGCGGTATACTGCCCCTTTTTGCCCGAGGTAACAGGCTGCGCTGAGACAGGGTATCGCAACTAGTGCGTTGCCTCTGTTCTCAGAAAGTGATCGCCTTAGTGGCTCATCTGCAGCCGCTGAACCATTGCATGAATCACATAAATCGAGAATCGCATTGGTCCATTAATCATGTTAGTCTCGGCTCCATTTACCCTTTTATTGTACCTTGTGGTATTAACTCTTTTCGTAATACATATCCCTTATTTTAAACACAGGACCCATTCAGCATCAAAATATTAACTCTTATCATAACTCACATCATCAGACTAATCACATTGCTCATTTAGACTCGATCTTGCCTTACAAAAGTCTCTTTGTGGGGTCCACCACGGTGTAAAGCCCTTTTAAGACTCTCAGGTGCATTTCCCTTTTAAGACGCCATCTTGTGGTTACTACGAGGCTTCCCTTGGGCGGCGCCATTTTAGTTGCTCTGCTTGTCTTTGTCTGCAGAGTTCTGCTGCCACGAGGCTCGCCACCACCTTGAGCTCGCTGACATGACGTTTCACTCTCTGGAATAGAAGGATTAAAGAGGAAAGAAGAAAGGAAAATGGCCAAGACAATTTGATCGTGGCTCTTTGGATTCGATCAGTCATGGTCCCTGTGAGAGCGGCCTCCGTATTTGCTGCCGTATCCGCCGCTCTGGCTCTTGTACCCACCCGAGTAGCTGTCGCGTTCCCCCAAGTCATACCTGCCACCGCCGTAGCCTCCGCTCCGGCCGTTGTCCCGGTAACCGCCGCCTCTCCTGTAGCCTCCGCTCCGGCCGTTGTCCCAGTAACCGCCGCCTCTCCTGTAGCCTCCGCTCCGGCCGTTGTCCCAGTAACTGCCGTCTCTCCTGTAGCCTCCGCTCCGGCCGTTGTCCCAGTAACTGCCGCCTCTCCTGAAGCCTCCGCTCCGGCCGTTGTCCCAGTAACTGCCGCCTCTCCTGTAGCCTCCGCTCCGGCCGTTGTCCCAGTAACTGCCGCCTCTCCTGTAGCCTCCGCTCCGGCCGTTGTCCCAGGAACCACCGCCTCTCCTGTAGCCTCCGCTCCTGCCGTTGTCCCAGTAACTGCCGCCTCTCCTGTAGCCTCCGCTCCGGCCGTTGTCCCAGTAACTGCCGCCTCTCCTGTAGCCTCCACTCCGGCCGTTGTCCCAGTAACTGCCGCCTCTCCTGTAGCCTCCGCTCCGGCCGTTGTCCCAGTAACTGCCGCCTCTCCTGTAGCCTCCGCTCCGGCCGTTGTCCCAGTAACTGCTGCCTCTCCTGTAGCCTCCGCTCCGGCCGTTGTCCCGGTAACTGCCGCCTCTCCTCTGACCACCGTAGCCGCCACCACCGCCGTCGCTGTCCCGGCCTCCACCGTAGCCGCGACCACCGCCTGACTTTTTCTCCGCGTGGACGCCCCCCCGCCCACCACCCCCGGATTTGTCGGCCATCGATGGATTTCCCGTTCATCGCCTGCAGCATGTCGCCGGCTCACACCTCAGCGATCGGCCCGCACTTGAAAAACTGCTCTATCAGGGTCTGCTCGTCTGTGTGGGGATTTCTCCTCCAGCTCGGTCGGTGCTGCTCTTTGGGAACCCGGGGAACAGCAGTCTGTGGAGGAATGCAGTCTTTCCAGCTCCCACAGACCTTCCCCATTCACCTCCTGCCGAGAAGTGTCGGCCCATCGCCTGCAATGACCCACAAAGGTAAACCGTGCGTCTCGCCCCCGTGAGATACCTGCCAAGCACAGGTATCAGTTCCCTGGTGTAGGAACGCAGCTTTGCCGTGACCGGGACCAGCTTGGGTCGTGCAGCTGGGTTGACCCATAGTTTATCAATAGTTTCCTGACTCATCAACGACGGACCCGATCCAGTATCCACTTCCATACTCACTGGGACTCTGTTAATCTTGACTTCCATAATCACTGGGGCTGAATCGTCGGTACACGTATACAGTCCAAATAACGCCTCATCTTCTTCTGCCTGCTCCTCGCTGGAAAATGAAGCCTCTACCCTCTCCTCAGCCACACGGTGAGTCAGGTTTCTTTTACACATACGCTGAAGGTGGCCTTTAATGTGGCAGCTATTGCACGTATACTCCGCAAACCTGCACCGGTGAGTCCATGGCTTCCTCCGCAGTGCCAGCCATGGTGATACTCGATTAGCCCCCCTCGGTGGACTCTGAGTTCCAGGACCCCGAGATTCGTGCTGGGCAGAGCCACGGTCTGCAGTTTTGTCCGTGGTGGGCGCTATCCTGCTGGGTTCGAGACCGTGTGGATCATCTGCTGGGGCTGCAAGTCGAGGTCATAATTGCCCGGCTGATGTTGATGGTTTGCTGCAGGCTGACTGTAGGTTCAGTGGATAGCAGCTTGTGGAGGAAACCCTCATGTCCAATCCCCATAACAAAGACATCTCGCAACGCGTCGTCAAGGTGTGTGTCAAAATCACACGGCGCCGCGAGTCTCCTGTTCTCTGCAGCATATTTAGTGACATCCTGGCCCTCGGGTCTGCAGTGGTGGTAGAATTTGTGTCGGGCCGTGAGGATGCTCTCCTTCGGTTTCAGTTGGTTACAAATGAGTTCAACCAGCTCCTCATATGACTTATCCTTGGCGCTCGCGGGTGCCAGCAAATCCCTGACGAGACGGTAAACCTCATCACCACAACTGGACAGCAATATCGCCTTACGCTTCTCTCTCAGTGCGTCCGTGTTCCCCGTCAGGTCGTTTGCTGTAAAGTAGTACTCGAGCCTTTCCGTAAAGGCCTCCCAATCATTGCCCACCGTAAAATCCTTTAACGAGCCCAGAGTAGCCATGGTTACGGGAAGCTCGTCCGTGTCCTCATCGTCAATGTGGTGTATGTAGCACTCAAATCACTGACTCCTCGCAGTCTGGTGTTGTAGTAACTGCTGTGACATTAGTCTTTTATTGTGTAACTCCAGAGTGCCCCTCAGGTGTGGTGGGCAGCCTTTTATACTCTGTCTCGCAGGTACTTTCAGGTCTCCCACCACAGCGCCCTCTGTGGCGCACCATTGTAACTATACATTTAATGTACCTGGGCAATACACAACAGATGGGAGCTGGGATTCTGGGCCGGGCCTGAAGCCCTCACTTGTTCATACAATCCGGGAAAGCTCATTAGGATCCTGCACTGGATTGCAGCACTTGGCTCACTTTTCAATAATGAAAGCTCCAAAGTGGAGAGAAGTCTGTAAGTTGGAGGTGTGACAATCAATGTACATTTTCACATTGCACACAGCACATTGTTCTGAGTGACTGCTGGCAACATGCTCGGCATCGATGTTGGAATCAGTCCCATTTCTGCTGACCTGTGGAGTCCTTTATTGGGGAAGAGGAAGGTAGTGATTTTCCTCATTAATCAGCACGGCTGGGATTGTGTTGGGATGTGGTCTTCTGATAATGGGGGACTTCAACTATCCGAATATGGACTGGGACAGTAATGGTGTAAAGGGCAGAGGGGGAAGAGTTTTCAGGAGAACTTTCTTGACCTGTGCCTTGACAGCCCAAATAAAAGGGAATCCAAAAGTCTTCTACAGGCAAATACATAGTAAACGGGTAGTAAGTGGTGGTGCCTATTAGGGACCAAAATGGAGACCTATGCTCGGAGGCAGCGGGCACTCAATGAATACTTTGCATCTGTCTTTACTAAGTAAGAAGATGCTGCCAAAGCCACAGTGAAAGAGGAGGTAGTTGAGCTACTGGATGTGATAAGCAGATACCAGAAAGGCTGGATGTACTTAAAGTAGTTAAGTCACCAGGACCGGATGGGATGCATCCAAGGATGCTGAACATAAGAAATAGGAGCAGGCCACCTGGCCCCTCGAGCCTGCTCCACCATTTAATAAAGATCATGGCTGATCTGATCATGGGCTCAGCTCCACTTCCCTGTCTAGTCCCCATAACCCTTTATTCCCTTATCGCTCAAATATCTGTCTATCTCCACCTTAAATATATTCAATGACCCAGCCTCCACAGCTCTCTGGGGTAAAGAATTCCATCGACTTACAACCCTCTGAGAGAAGAAATTCCTCCTCATCTCAATTTTAAATGGGCAACCCCTTATTCTGAGACTATGTCCCCTAGTTTTAGTTTCCCCGATGAATGTCAAATTTAGGGGCAACCAAAATCAGTAAAAACTTGTTGATGTTTAAAATGCAGGTGTTTATATCGGGGGAAGTAAAGGTGCTTACTGTACCATTCACACTGGGGCATCCAGTCTGTCTGGATTCAAACCCAGATAAAAGGGCAACTTTCCCAATCACTGCACCAAATCCCAATCTCTGACCCCACCTCCACCCCCAACAACCAATCCACAAACCACAGCCCACCCCACCCAACACCCCAACCCCCACTACACCCAACACCCCAACCCCCACCCCAGCCAACACCCCAACCCCCACCCCACCCAACACCCCAACCCCCACCCCACCCAACACCCCAATCGCCACCCCACCCAACACCCCAACCCCCACCCCACCCAACACCCCAACCCCCACCCCACCCAACACCCCAACCCCTACCCCACCCAACACTCCAAGCCCCACCCCACCCAACACCCCAACCCCCACTACACCCAACACCCCAACACCCACCCCAGCCAACACCCCAACCGCCACCCCACCCAACACCCCAACCCCCACCCCACCCAACACCCCAACCCCCACCCCACCCAACACCCCAACCCCTACCCCACCCAACACTCCAAGCCCAACACCCCAACCCCCACCCCACCCATCATCCCAACCCCCACCCCACCCAACACTCCAAGCCCCACCCCACCCAACACCCCAACCCCCACCCCACCCAACACCCCACCCAACACCCCAACCCCCACCCCACCCAACGCCCCAGCCCCCACCCCACCCAACACTCCAACCCCCCACCCCACCCAACACCCCAACCCCCACCCCACCCAACGTCTGCAGCTTTGACACAAAATTCTGCTCCAACACCTCTCCACCATCATCCAGCTGGATGGGACGGCACTCGCCTGGTTTCATTCCGATCTTTCCAGCCGTAACCATAGAATCAAGTGCAATGGCTTCTCTTCCCGATCCCACACTGTCACCTCTGGTGTCCCCCAAGGTTCTATCCTTGGCCCCTCCTATTTCTCATCTACATGCTGCCCCTCAGTGACATCATCCGGCAACACAAGCTGAGTTTTCACATGTACGCTGATGATACCCAGCTCTACCCCTCCTCCACCTCTCTCACCCCTCCACCGTCTCTATACTATCGGACTGCTTGTCCGACATCCAGCACTGGATGAGTAGAAATTTCCTCCAATTTAATATGGGGAAGACTGAAGCCACTGCCTTTGGTTCACGTCACAAACTCCATTCCACTGATGCGACCTCTCTCCCCGACAGCTGTCTCAGGCTGACCAAGTCTGATCGCAACCTCGGTCTCACGTTTGATGATGAATTGAGCTTCCTACCTCATATCCGTTCTATCACTTACTGCCCATTTCCACCGTCGTAATATCGCCCGCCTCCGCCCTTAACTCAACTTATCTGCTGCTGAAACCCTCATCCATGCCTTTATCACCTCTACACTTCACTATTCCAATGCACTCCTGGCCTGCCTCCCTCGTTCTATCCTCCATAAACTTGAGGTCTTCCTAAACTCTACTAGCCGTGTGTGAACTCGCACCGAGGCCCACTCACCCATCTCCCCTGTGCTCGCTGACCGATATTGGCTCCCAGTTAAGTAGCGCCTCGATTTTAATATTCTCATTCTTGTTTTCAAATCCCTCCTTGTCCTCGCCCCTCATTATCTCTGTAATCTCCTCCAGCCCTATAATCCCCCAGACCTCTGTGCTCCACCTATTCTGGCCTTTTGAACATCCCGATTTGAAATGCTCCGCCATTGGTGGTGGTGCCTCCAGCTGCCTGGGTCCTAAGCTCTGGAATTCCCTCCCTATATATCTCCGCCTCTCCACTTCATTCCTCCTTTAAGGCTCTCCTTAAAACCCACCTCCTCAACAAAGCTTTTGGTCATCTGCTCTAACATCTCCTTATATGGCTCGCTGCTAAATTTTTGTTTTCTTTGATAACAATCCTGTGAAACTCCTTGGCATGTTTTATTATATTAAAGGTGCTCTATAAATATTTGTTGTTGTTGTTGATGCTCCGTCCCCAATCACTCCCCCCACACTTCCTATTTCCGGTCCCATTCCTTTCCCCAATACTCCGCCCCTGATCCTTTCACCCCCCGCCCTGCCCCGATATTCCGGCTCCAATCCTTCCATCCCCCGAGAACTCCGGCCCCAATACTTTCACCCTTCCACCCCGACACCCTTCCAGCCCCTGACCAGACCCCATTCCCCACCCGATCCTTCCCTCCATCCTCTCTGTGGCCTAGTGCCCCAGGCCTACCCGCCCACAGCCTCTCCATCTGTCTGGCTGCCGGTGGAAAGCAGAATTTTGAAATACAAACCAGGCCCTGCAGTTAAATGAGGCAGGGCCTGTGAGAAACCCCTTCTCCCAGGTTTCCCCATCACTTTCTAGCCCCTCCTCCTCCATATTAAAATTCCGGCCGAAGAGAAAACCCAGGAATGTCACTGCGTTTCCTCTGACCTCTTGGAAATGTTGGACATTGCCTCAACGGTAATAAGATACTTGGGTTTGGACTTCTCGTCAATCACGGTATCATTGAGGACACCAATTTACCGCAGTGTTTGTCTGTCTGTTGAGAAGCTCCGATTGCAGCGTTTCCCAAACCCTCTACAGCGAGTCACTGGACAATCGGGGACTCATCAATCAGGCCTCGAAACCAACTTTCCACAAACGTATCGTCAGCAACAAGTCCCACACCACTGAATGATTTAAAAGCTCCCCAAAGTAGGCAGCTTTGTTCCTCGCTTCACCTGGACATATTTATTTGTTTTATCTCCCAGAGTTGTTCCAGCCTGTCCTCCCACCTTCCCCGAACGATTAACTTCATCCACCATCCCTTATTATTGATTGAAATATTAAAATAAACTCGTGGGTGTGTGAGTGAGAATCTATGTCAGCCGTTAAACAACCCACCCGGGGATTGGGTAAACCCACAGCGGTACTGCCCCAGGACTATTACACAGGTCTTCCACCACCAAACAACACGTTAGCAGGTATAACAAACCCAACACATTCACGGCCCAGATACTGGGGACAAAGACACAGCTTCTCATAGAATCATAGAAAGTTACTGCACAGCAGGAGGTCATTTGGCCCATTGTGGTCTGTGCCATATCTGGGAGTTCAGGTCTCCAGGCAGGGTAAATGGAGCCTAATAGCACTTTCCAGCTCTTGATCCGTAGCCTTTAGGTTACAGCACTTCAAGTGCACATCCCAGCACTTTTTAAATATGATGAGTGTTTCTGCCTCTACCCAGGCAGTGAGGCCCAGACTCCCACCACCCTCTGGTTGAAAACCTTCTCCTCAATTCCCCTCCAATCCTTCTGTCAATTGCTTTAAATCTATGCCCCTGGATATTGACCTCTCTGCTAAGGGAAATCGGTCCTTCCTATTCACTCTATCTCGGTTCCTCATAATTTTACACATCTCAATCAACTCTCCCCTCAGCCTCCCGAGTTCCAAACAAAAACAACCCCAGCCTTTCCAATCTTTCCCCATCGCTAAAATCCTCCAATACCAGCTCCACGTGGGCCCCAAATGTTGGCTATTGATCGGCCTGTGATACTCGGATCCCAGAGGGAGCCTTGTTCCAAAGTCTAGATGTTTATTACACGTATTACACAAACTACAATACAAGAAGGAATGGAGTTAAAATGCAATGGTTCTAACAGTGAGACAGTGAATGAGCTGTGGGTCTACAACCTGACTAATGCCACAAGGTTACGAGATGATCAATCCGGAAGCGGCCTTGCTTCGAGGGAATCCAATTCCACTCCCAGAATCCTCTAACACGGGGTCATGACGTTTTTGCTGCTGAGGCCCCTCCCGTGTTATAAACATCCCACCGACCCCTGTAAGACAACACAAGGATTGTTTCTGTACAGTAATTAGTTCCACAATTAAACATATATATTTATTATTATTTCTGTTTCACTAACTGAATGTGAAACTTGTTGCTGGTGCTGAGCAACAATTCTGTCAGGGCCTGGAGACCTCAACTCCCAGATACACAGGAGAAGGACTCCCTCTGCTCCATTGACACGGCCTACGGACAAGTTAGGAGGGAGATTTCAGGCAATAAAGGGAACTGGTTTAATGGAGGGAAGACTCTGGGGAAAAGCAAACTATGATCGAGTAACCGGGAGGAAGAATCAGTCCCAAGGTGAGGACCCCTCTGCTAAACCCCCTGACATGAGGCCGTGTATTTCCCATGTGGTAGTTGGTGGTGAGTGAGCCTGGAAAATGGCCCTGGATTTAAACACCCAGAACACCAAGGTGACTGACACCCTGCCATCGGCCCCGTGTAACCCCACCCACCGCGCTGAAGGCAGCTGCCCCATCTTATGGCTAAAGGGGAAACTCTGAGACTGGGGAGGACAGCCGCTGGAGGCATTGCCTGGAGACTGAACCAGTGAGAACCATCCCAGTGCTCAGTACTGGGAAACGGTCCCGGGACGCTGGGGAAACTCCAGGGGGACACTTGGACACATTTGGGGGTCTGTAATACCTGGTTCTATCAACATGCCCCTAAACTCTCTGCAGTCAGGACAGTGAGTCTGTCTGTCAGGGAGAGAGTTTGGAATCCGTATCTGGGGCCTGTATTTGTTTGTTGACACTGGTTTACTGGAACCATTGATCTCTCAGTTACCCCTCCCCCATTCTGCTCCGGCACTGCAGTGTCCGGCTCGAAATGAGTGTGTTGGTGTCTTTAACTGTCACAGTTCCTCGAGGGATCTGAGGAGTCCCAATTCCTGCTTTACTCTCCCTCCACATGTTGCCTTTCTTTGTATGGAGCTACCCTCAGTATCACATGACTTTAATATTGATTCTAAGGGGCCACTGGGCTCGGAGACTCTTGTTCTGCTTTTCTTTATATTCGGGAGATTGAACAGTTGTGTGACAGAGACTTTCATCACCCCGTGCCTGTAAATCCCGATGTTCTGTTGGGGACATTTTGCAGTCGAGGCAGAAAGTATCAGGTGTGACCTCGAGAAACACAATATAAATGGAGCGATAGTTTAATCTGCTTCTCCTTGTTCACCAGACCCGATCATATCGGCGGCCCACTGAAGGGGAATTGTGGGTGGGTGGGTTCCCTACCCCGGTGTGGTTCAGGGCGAGGAACACTCGGGGACTGTGTTAAAGTGAATAAACCAGAGACTGAAACTCTGCTCAATGGGAGATATTTATAGCTGCAGTTCCCGGGGCAGCCACTGGGTGGAGCACCATTCTGGGCCCACTCACTGATGTGGAACACCAGCTTCAGTCCGTGGAAGCCTTTTTATGGTGGACCCCTCGACACCTTCTCACGGACCCCCAGGGTGCCGCTCACCCCCGGTGGGGAACTCCTGCTCTAACACACTAGATTTCACGTCGGCCTTATACTGGTTCAGCCCCAACTGGAGCACTGTGTCCAATTCTGGGCCCCACACGTTAGGAAGGATGTGAAGGCCTTCGAGATAATGCAGAAAGATTTATGAGAATGGTTCCAGGAATGAGGGACTTCAGTTACGTTGATACACTGGAGAAGCTGGAGTTGTTCTCCTTGCAGCAGAGAAGATTGAGAGGAGATTTAATAGAGGTGTTCAAAATATGAGTGGTCAGGACCGAGTAGATCGAGAGAATCTGTTCCCATTGGCAGAATGGTCGAGAACCAGAGGACACAGATTTAAGGTGATTGGTAAATGAACCAAACGTGACGTAAGGAAAAACTTTTTTACGCAGCGAGAGCATGCAGAAAACAGGCACAGACTGCGGAAGGAGCGTGCGGCAAACCAGTCCCACCCACCCTTTCCTTCCCACCTGTGACAGAGACTGTAATTCCCATATTGGACTCTTCAGTCACCTAAAACTCACTTTTAGAGTGGAAGCAATCTCCCTCGATGTCGAGGGACTGTTATGATGATGATGGTTATAATCTGGAACGTACGGCCTGAAAGTGTGGTGGAGGCAGACTCAATTTTATCTTTCAACAGGGAGCTGGAACAGTATCTGAAACAAAACAATTTTCAGGGTTACGGGGAGAGGGCGGGGGAGGGGGACTAGTCGAGAGTCAGCACGGGTTCGACGGGGCCAATGGCCTTCTTCTGTGCTGTAACCATTCAATGATTCTATGATCCTGAGAGTGAGTGATTGTGAAATCTGGAGCCCCAGTGGGTTTCCAGTCTCACTGTGAGCAGATATTGCTCTGGTTTTTGGGAGATCAGAAAGGCTCTCCTGCCTGTGGATGGATTCAGGTCACACCTGATCCACAATAAACCGGGGACACAGCAGTTTCATTGGGCAGGGGATGGGCTTTGTGGACTGAGGGTATTTTGAAGCTGCATGTTTATTATAATCTTTCCTCTCTCTCCTTTTCCCTTCCCCCTCTCAATCTTTAATGGTTCATTTCCACCCTCTTCCCCCTCAGAAGGCAATAATCCAAAGCCCAGTTACAGCCCAACAGGCCGTGGTTGCCCCAGTACCTCACCTCTCATGGCCAGCATTGACATGTCAGCTTGGACATCGAGGACTGGCAGGATATTGGACTGTGGGGAGCATCACAGTTGAGCCCCGGCCTGTTTCTCTCTCTCTCTTTCCAGCCCGCTCTCTCTCTCTCTCTCTCTCTCCAGCCCTCTCTCTCTTTCTCTCTCTTTCTCCCGCCCGCTCTCTCTCTCTTTCTCTCTCTCTCCAGCCCGCTCTCTCTCTCTCTCTCTCTCCAGCCCGCTCTCTCTCTCTCTCTCTCTCTCTCTCGCCCACTCTCTATTGTGCTGAACTGTGGAAGGGAAATGATGAACTGAAACACACTGAAATAGAAAGCAGGAAGGATGCTATGAGGTTAATTCCTGCGCTGAATCAGGGTCCTGGAACAGCACCACCTGGTGTCCAGGCACCGCCACTACCTGTTCCTGGGAGTCAGAAAGAACTTGTATTTATACAGAACCTTTCACAGCCTCAGGCCGTCCCAAAGTGCTTCACACTCAATGATGTGCTTTTGAAGTGTAATCTGTTGTAATGTAGGGAACACAGCACCCAATTGCCTGGATAATCTGTTTTAGTGATGTCACTTGAGGAATAAATATTGCCCAGGACACCGGGGAGAACTCCCCTGCTCTTATTCAAATCGTGCCATGGGATCTTTTATGCCCACCTGAGAGGGCAGATGGGGCCTCGGTTTAATGTCTCATCTGAAAGACGGCACCTCCAACAGTGCAGAGCTCCCTCAGTACTGCACTGGAGGGTCAACCTAGAATTTTACACACAGACACAGGCCATTGGGCCCAACAGGTCTGTGCCGGGGTTTATGCTCCACACGAGCCTCCTCCCACCTCACTCCATCTCACCCTATCAACATATCCTTCTATTCCTTTCTCCCTCACGGACTTATCCAGCTTCCCCTTAAATGTATCCGTGCTATTCACCTCAACCACTCCATGTGTCCGCGAGTTCCACCTTCTCACCACTCTCTGGGTAAAGACGTTTCTCCTGAGTTCCTGATTGGATTATCAGGGACTATCTTATATTCATGGCCCCTAGTTCTGGACTCCACTACAAGTGGAAACATCTTCTCTACACCAACCCTATAGAACCCCGTCATCATTTAAAGAGCTCGATCAGGTCACCTCTCGATTTCTCTTTCCTTTCCTGAACACCCAATAAAAAAGGAGAACACGAGAGAATGCAAATGGACAAAGAGCCTCGTGTTTCGAGGAACGAAGGACTGATTTGTTGTGTTCTGCACTCCATTCCAAACCCTGGGCACAGATATCTCCGGTCCGGGTTTTGTGTCTTCTTGGTAAAATAAAGGCTGGAATCTGTGTTCAGGCATTGCGACAGTGAGATTAATTTTAAACCCAAATACTGTGCACAAACCACAAAACAGCAAATTACTTCAGTCCCCAACTGTAGACATTTTACATCTTCTACAGAAACCCTGAGCTGTGGAGCTGTGTCAATTGACTGTTTCTGCTCTGTTCATGGCCCGATCTCAGGCTGTTTGTTTATAACCCATCCCCCGGTGGGTAAACCTCTATCGGGACTGAGGCAAAATAACCAGACAGACCGGGATCTACAACAACTGCATTTATATGCCACCTTTAACACAGTAAAACATCCCAAGGAGCTTCACAGGAGTGTTATCAGACAACATTTAACATCGAGCCACAGAACGAGACATTCGAACAGGTGAACAAAAGTTTGGTCAAAGAGGTGGGTTTTAAGGAGCGTATTAAAAGGAGGAGGGAGTGGTAGAGAAACGGAGAGCTTTCGGGAATTCTGGAGCTTAGAGCCTAGGCTGCTGAAGGCACGGCCACCAATGGTAGTGCGATGTTAATCGGGGATGTACAGGAGGCCAGAGTTAGAGGAACGCAGAGATCTCGAAGGGTTTTCAGTCTGAAGGAGGTTACAGAGATCGGGAGGAGCGAGATCATGGAGCGATTTCAACACAAGGATTAGAATTTGAAAATTGAGGTGTTGCGGGACTGGGAGCCAATCAGTGTCCTGGGAATTTTTGGGGGGGTCTGCACTGCCCCTTTAATGGTCCATTCAGAATACCGGCATTATACGATGTGTCCATTAAACGCCGGCGGGCCGGAATTCGTGGGATCTTCAGAGAGCTGCTCAGTGAGCACAATTTAAAGGGAACATTGGAGACTATGTAGGTGAGTGAGCACAGGGGTGATGGGGGAACAGGACTTGGTGCGAGTTAGGATACAGGCAGGTCAGTGAGCTCAGGGGTGATGGGGGAACAGGACTTGGTGCGAGTTAGGATACGGGCAGGTCAGTGAGCACAGGGGTGATGGGGGAACAGGACTTGGTGAGTTAGGATACGGGCAGCAGAGTTGTGGATGAACACAAATTTACGGAGGTAGAAGGTGGGAGGCCGGGCAGGAGAGTGTTGGAATATTGAAGTCTAGAGGTAACAAAGGGACGGATGAGGGTTTCAGCAGCAGATGAGCTGAGGCAGGGTGGAGACGGTGATGTTACGGAGGGGGAAGTAGTCGGTCTTGGTGATGGAGCGGATACGGGGTCAGAAGGTCATCTCAGGGTCACATAGTGAGAGAAAAGTACTTTCCGCAGGCTTTTCAGTAGAATAGGCCTTTAGATTGAAAGTTGTTCTTGTCGGCAGTGTGTGTAACTGTCCATGTACACCGAGGGCAGGAGACATTCCGTCTACTGAGGTTATCTTATGTTCTGGGTCAGAGCCTGGGAACCTGGGCTGACTGTGTCTGCCTATCTGGGAATGTGGGAGAGTGTTTAGGAGGCTGCTTGGTGCAGGGAGACATTGAAATCTATTGACATTGAAAGTATATAAGGCAGACGTGAAATCCGTAACATCGCCGTCTCCACCCTGCCTCAGCTCATCTGCTGCTGAAACCCTCATCCGTCCCTTTGTTACCTCTAGACTTCAATATTCCAACACTCTCCTGCCCGGCCTCCCACCTTCTACCTCCATGTTAGAGCAGGGGTTCCCCACCGGGGGTGAGCGGCCCCCTGGGGGTCCGTGAGAAGGTATCGAGGGGTCCGCCATAAAAAGGCTTCCACGGACTGAAGCTGGTGTTCCACATCAGTGAGTGGGCGCAGAATGGTGCTCCACCCAGTGGCTGCCCCGGGAACTGCAGCTATAAACATGTCCCATTGAGCAGAGTTTCAGTCTCTGGTTTATTCACTTTAACACAGTCCCCGAGTGTTCCTCGCCCTCAACCACACCGGGGTAGGGAACCCACCCACCCACAATTCCCCTTCAGTGGGCCGCCTATATGATCGGGTCTGGTGAACAACGAGAAGCAGATTAAACTGTCGCTCAGGTTCCTCCATTTATATTGTGTTTCTCGAGGTCACACCTGATACTTTCTGCCTTGACTGCAAAATGTCCCCAACAGAACATCGGGATTTACAGGCACGGGGTGATGAAAGTCTCTGTCACACAACTGTTCAATCTCCCGAATATAAAGAAAAGCAGAACAAGAGTCTCCGAGCCCAGTGGCCCCTTAGAATCAATATTAAAGTCATGTGATACTGAGGGTAGCTCCACACAAAGAAAGGCAACATGTGGAGGGAGAGTAAAGCAGGAATTGGGACTCCTCAGATCCCTCGAGGAACTGTGACAGTTAAAGACACCAACACACTCATTTCGAGCCGGACACTGCAGTGCCGGAGCAGAATGGGGGAGGGGTAACTGAGAGATCAATGGTTCCAGTAAACCAGTGTCAACAAACAAATACAGGCCCCAGATACGGATTCCAAACTCTCTCCCTGACAGACAGACTCACTGACCTGACTGCAGAGAGTTTAGTGGCATGTTGACAGAACCAGGTATTACGAACCCCCAAATGTGTCTAAGTGTCCCCCTGGAGTTTCCCCAGTATCTCGGGATCGTTTCCCAGTACTGAGCACTGGGATGGTTCTCACTGGTTCAGTCTCCAGGCAATGCCTCCAGCGGCTGTCCTCCCCAGTCTCAGAGTTTCCCCTTTAGCCATAAGATGGGGCAGTTGCCTTCAGCGCGGTGGGTGGGGTTACACAGGGCCGATGGCAGGGTGTCAGCCATCTTGGTGTTCTGGGTGTTTAAATCCAGGGCCATTTACCAGGCTCACTCACCACCAACTACCACATGGGGAATACACGGCCTCATGTCAGGGGGTTTAGCAGAGGGGTCCTCACCTTGGGACTGATTCTTCCTCCCGGTTACTCTGTTATGTATGTATGTAAATCTCACCAATATGTAAGACTTGCCACCAGGGGGCACACCTGTGGGAGACCTAAGGGTCACCTGTGCACCCAGGGGCAAGCAGGTATAAAAGGTGATTCACCATGCTGCTTCTCCACTCTGCAGTCTGAATAAAGAGACCAAGGTCACAACAGTTTGAGCTTACGATACAGTCCTGTGGATTTATTCTGAATATAACAAATTGGTAACGAGCAACGGATCACGAACATTCACGCAGTAATGGCTGCCATTGGTATTCTTGAGAGATTTGTTGAGGGTGATGATTGGGAAGCCTTCGTTGAGTGCCTCGACCAATACTTTGTGTCCAACGAGCTGGACACGGCTGAGATGGCGATCAAGCACAGGACGATTCTCCTCACCATATGTGCGTCTTCGATATATGGCCTCCTCAAAAATCTGCTGGCACCGGTCAAACCAATGTTCAAGACTTACACAGAGCTGTGCACAATGGTTCGGGAACACCTCAAGCCGAAGGAGAGCATCTTGGTGCATGTATCACTTTTACACACACCATTACCCCGAGGGCCAGAACGTGGTGAGTTTTGTCGCCGATCTAAGGCGCCTTGCGGGGCAGTGCGAATTTGTAGGATCCTTGGGGGAAATGTTGCGGGACTTTTTTGTGCTTAGAATCGGCCACTAGGTCATTCTTAGCAAACTGCTATCTGCCGAATCCCTGGATCTGAGCAAGGCCATCATGATAGCCTAAGCCTTCATATCCACAAGCGATAACACAAAACAGATATCTTCACAGAATCGAAGCTCACCGGCAAGTACTCTGCATAAAATAATGTTTTCAACAGGCTGACCTGTAGAGGACAGGTACCACACGACCGCAGAGACCAGACCTCGGCCTAGAGTGACTCAGAGTCCGCCGTGGGATGTGAATGCATATCCATTAATACCATGTTGGCACTGCGGGGGCAGTCATAGAGCTCTTCAATGTTGATTCAAGCCCTATGTGTGCAAGGGCTGTGGAACAGTGGGGCATCTCCAGCGAATGTGCAAACGACCTGTGACTCACCACGTGGCAGAGTCAGGGGAGGACAACCGATCCAGCGAGGATCACGCTGAACGAGCAGGAGAGGCAACTCAACGTGAGGATGAAGAGGAAGTATATGGGATACACACCTTCACCACCAAAAGCCCTCCAATAATGTTAAAAGTTAAATTCAACGGCACTCCAGGATCTGGACACAGGGGCGTGTCAATCAGTAATGAGCCAGAAGGCATTCGAGAGGTTGTGGGGCGACAGAGCACAACGACCCAAGCTGATCCCGATTCAGGCAAAGCTGCGCACCTACACCAAGGAACTGATACCAGTTATTGGTAGTGTGGACATAAGAGTATTCCATGAGGGAGCGGTGCACAATTTACCACTGTGGATTGTTTCAGGTGATGGGCCATTGCTGCTTGGTAGAAGGTGGATGGGGAAGATTTGATGGAACTGGGAAGACCTCTGCGTACCTTCTCGGGCGAACAATGTCTCCCCTTGCTCAAAGGCTGAGCAAAGCCCCACCTTCAGCTGAACCAGGCATCGAAGTGCAGATCCATTTGCAGATCCCCGAGGCACAGGCCGCTCATCACGACCATGAGGAGGTGAAGTTCAACCGTGCAGTGGTACAGGCGCGGTACTCACCACCCAAAGTCGACGACCTCTTCGTGACAATGGAAGAGGCTCCAGGTCAACCAAGCAGAGTGGGACTCCGGCCGAAACGATCCGAATGCATCTTCCCGACGCCAGAAGCAAAATCCCTGGGGCGGAAGATCGCGGCAATTGGCATCACGGACACAGATGAGAATGCGTCCAGACCACGGGCGAGAGTGCGTCCAAACTATAGGAAGAGAGAGCATCCAGACCACGGGATGAAACTGCGTCCAAACTATAGGACGAGAGAGCGTCCAGACCACCGGACGAAACTGCGTCCAAACTATAGGACAAGAGAGCGTCCAGACCACGGGACGAAACTGCGTCCAAACTATAGGACGAGAGAACGTCCAGACCAAGGGATGTCGCCGCAATGAAATAGAGGCATGTGTTGCCCAGCAAGGAAGACGACTGGGTTTGGAGCAACGGTAAAGCGGTGGCCGCTGAGAAGGCCAGGAACCCATTACATTCCAATAAGTTGTTTGCACTACGTAACCCATGTGAGCATTCTTTCATGGCCAATAATACACTTTCATTGGGGGTAGTGTGCTGACATGGATTGAGAACTGGTTGTCAGACAGGAAGCAAAGAGTAGGAGTAAATGGGTACTTTTCAGAATGGCAGGCAGTGACTAGTGGGGTACTGCAAGGTTCTGTGCTGGGGCCCCAGCTGTTTACATTGTACATTAATGATTTAGACGAGGGAATTAAATGTAGTATCTCCAAATTTGCGGATGACACTAAGTTGGGTGGCAGTGTGAGCTGCGAGGAGGATGCTATGAGGCTGCAGAGCGACTTGGATAGGTTAGGTGAGTGGGCAAATGAATGGCAGATGAAGTATAATGTGGATAAATGTGAGGTTATCCACTTTGATGGTAAAAACAGAGAGACAGACTATTATCTGAATGGTGACAGATTAGGAAAAGGGGAGGTGCAAAGAGACCTGGGTGTCATGGTACATCAGTCATTGAAGGTTGGCATGCAGGTACAGCAGGCGGTTAAGAAAGCAAATGGCATGTTGGCCTTCATAGCGAGGGGATTTGAGTACAGGGGCAGGGAGGTGTTGCTACAGTTGTACAGGGCCTTGGTGAGGCCACACCTGGAGTATTGTGTACAGTTTTGGTCTCCTAACCTGAGGAAGGACATTCTTGCTATTGAGGGAGTGCAGCGAAGGTTCACCAGACTGATTCCCGGGATGGCGGGACTGACCGATCAAGAAAGACTGGATCAACTGGGCTTGTAGAGGAATTTCTTCACCCAGAGAGTGGTGAACCTGTGGAATTCTCTACCACAGAAAGTTGTTGAGGCCAATTCACTAAATATATTCAAAAAGGAGTTAGATGAATTCCTTACTACTAGGGGGATCAAGGGGTATGGTGAGAAAGCAGGAATGGGGTACTGAAGTTGCATGTTCAGCCATGAACTCATTGAATGGCGGTGCAGGCTAGAAGGGCCGAATGGCCTACTCCTGCACCTATTTTCTATGTTTCTATATGGGGTTGGGGGTACCTGACAACAAGCCAAAGTAGCCGGCGAACCCCAACCAGTCGTATATGTATCTAACAAAGTACTTGTAGCAAGTGATGTGTTATCACACGAGGTCGGGCATGTTGTACAGCAAGCTAAAGTAGCCGGTGAACCCCAACCAGTCGTATATGTATCTAACAAAGTACTTGTAGCAAGTGATGTGTTATCACACGAGGTCGGGCATGTTGTACAGCAAGCCAAAGTAGCGGGCAAGCCCCAACCGGTTGTACATGTATCCAATAAGTTAACCAAGGCAGTAGCTCGGGTTCACAGGACAAAAGAGACATACCAAAGAAGGTCCCAATATTTGCTCGAGTCAGACAAGCCGCCCATCCCACAGTTTTGGGAGAGCAGAGGCACCACTATTGATGCGTTGTTTCGAGAATGTTTAACACTGTCTGTGCACTGTAACATGATCCGCCACGGGCCAGGCACTGAGAGCGGCACTAATGCCCTCAGTTGGCTGGTGTTGCCCACCACTGGGGTGGAAATGGCGCAGCCTGCAGACCTACTCGTTGTCGTGGAAGTGCTAGAAAGCGAGGGGTCAACTGTAGCGGCCCCCCAGTTTAGGACCTGGACCAGCCAGGATCCCACGTTACCGCCGACCAATAGTGAACCACTAGACGGGATGTTGCAGCTTATCCGTCACAAAGACAAAAGGCTCATCCCATCAGTTTGTCCCCAATGGGGCAACCTGCAATGTTGGAAAGAAAGGCAGGTGGTCCGGGGGCCTCCATACCATGGCCCAGGATCCACTGGGAGCACGAGGCCTCCGCCACTACTGAAAGTCTCAAGGCCATATCGACCATCCTGGGCTTGCCAGACTTTAGGGTCAGCGACAATAGACCAGAGCAGGCAGCCCAAATCACAAAGCCAAGCACCACGTGTCACGGTAGACTCCCTACAGACCCGGCTATCTTGGGTGCTACACAGTCACCAGACAGAATCACTCAGAACCGAGCCCTCCGTATGCTATCAGCAGAGAATATACCATGATCGCACGGCTCCTCCACGCAACATCAGCATAAATGATGTAGTCCATGTTCAGGGCCCAGATAGGCGGCTAGCACTGTATTAGCCAAAGCGGGGAATGGAGTGTGTGTGATGAAAATGGAGCATTTGATTGTGAAACCATGTACTGGACAAATGCAGAAAGCATTTGGACCAGACCAAACTTCGAACTACAGATATCAGGAACCAGTGTGAAAGGACCTGACCCCCAGTGACCCACTACCACAATCAACCTCACCGTCAACCACGAGGATGAACCCACCATGTCAGGACTTCAACCCAGGCGATCGACCCAGGGGCGTGGGGCACCACATCACCTCAACTTGTAAATAACTTGTACATAAGACTTTGGTGGGGGAGTGATGTTATGTATGTATGTAAACCTCACCTATATGTAAGACTTGCCACTAGGGGGCACACCTGTGGGAGACCTAAGGGTCACCTGTGCACCCTGGGTCAAGCAGGTATAAAAGGTGATTCACCATGCTGCTTCCCACTCTGGAGTCTGTATAAAGAGACCAAGGTCACAACAGTTTGAGCTTGCGATACAGTCCTGTGGATTTATTCTGAACATAACAAAAATCGATCACAGTTTGCTTTTCCCCAGAGTCTTTCCTCCATGAAACCAGTTCCCTTGTTTGCCTGAAATCTTCCTGCTAACTTGTCCGTGGGCCTTGTTAATGGAGCAGAGGGAGTCCTTCTCCTGTATATCTGGGAGTTCAGGTCTCCAGGCCCCGATAGAATTGTTGCTCAGCACCAGCAACAAGTTTCATATTCAGTTAGTGAAATAAAGAAAATAATAAATATATGTGTTTAATTGTGGAACTCATTACTATACAGAAACAATCCTTGTGTTGTGTTACAGGGGTCGGTGGGATGTTTATAACATCGGAGGGGCCTCAGCAGCAAAAAGGTCATGACCCCGTGTTAGAGGACACAGGGAGTGGAATTGGATTCCCTCGAAGCAAGGCCGCTGCCAGATTGATCACGTCGTAACCTTGTGGCATTAGTCAGGTTGTAGACCCACAGCTCATTCACTGTCTCATTGTTAGAACCATTGCATTTTAACTCCATTCCTTCTTGTATTGTAGTTTGTGTAATACGTGTAATAAACATCTACACTTTGGAACAAGGCTCCCTCTGGGATCCGAGTATCACAGGCCGATCAATAGCCAACATTTGGGGCCCACATGGAGCGAGAGGAGCTGTCCCCAGTATCTGGGCTGTGAATGTGTTGGGTTTGTTATACCTGCTAACGTGTTGTTTGGTGGTGGAAGACCTGTGTAATAGTCCTGGGGCAGTACCGTTGTGGGTTTACCCAATCCCCGGGTGGGTTGTTTAACGGCTGACATAGATTCTCACTCACACACCCACGAGTTTATTTTAGTATTTCAATCAATAATAAGGGATGGTGGATGAAGTTAATAGTTCGGGGAAGGTGGGAGGACAGGCTGGAACAACTCTGGGAGATAAAACAAATAAATATGTCCAGGAGAAGCGAGGAACAAAGCTGCCTTCTTTGGGGAGCTTTTAAATCATTCAGTGGTGTGGGACTTGTTGCTGACGATACGTTTGTGGAAAGTTGGTTTCGAGGCCTGATTGATGAGTCCCCGATTGTCCAGTGACTCGCTGTAGAGGGTTTGGGAAACGCTGCAATCGGAGCTTCTCAACAGACAGACAAACACTGCGGTAAATTGGTGTCCTCAATGATACCGTGATTGACGAGAAGTCCAAACCCAAGTATCTTATTACCATTGAGGCAATGTCCAACATTTCCAAGAGGTCAGAGGAAACGCAGTGACATTCCTGGGTTTTCTCTTCGGCCGGAATTTTAATATGGAGGAGGAGGGGCTAGAAAGTGATGGGGAAACCCGGGAGAAGGGGTTTCTCACAGGCCCTGCCTCATTTAACTGCAGGGCCTGGTTTGTATTTCAAAACTCTGCTTTCCACCAGCAGCCAGACAGATGGAGAGGCTGTGGGCAGGTAGGCCTGGGGCACTAGGCCGCAGGGAGGATGGAGGGAGGGATCGGGTGGGGAATGGGGTCTGGTCAGGGGCTGGAAGGTTGTTGGGGTGGGCAGGGGCTGAAAGTATTGGGGCCGGAGTTTTCGGGGGATGGAAGGATTCGAGCCGGAATATCGGGGCAGGGCGGGGGGTGAAAGGATCAGGGGCGGAATATTGGGGAAAGGAATGGGGCCGGAAATAGGAAGTGTGGGGGGAGTGATTGGGGACGGAGCATCAACAACAACAACAACAAATATTTATAGAGCACCTTTAATGTAATAAAACGTGCCAAGGAGTTTCACAGGATTGTTATCAAAGAAAACAAAAATTTGGCAGCGAGCCATATAAGGAGATGTTAGAGCAGATGACCAAAAGCTTTGTTGAGGAGGTGGGTTTTAAGGAGGGTCTTAAAGGAGGAATGAAGTGGAGAGGAGGAGATATTTAGGGAGGGAATTCCAGAGCTTAGGACCCAGGCAGCTGGAGGCACCACCACCAATGGCGGAGCATTTCAAATCGGGATGTTCAAAAGGCCAGAATAGGTGGAGCACAGAGGTCTGGGGGATTATAGGGCTGGAGGAGATTACAGAGATAATGAGGGGTGAGGACAAGGAGGGATTTGAAAACAAGGATGAGAATATTAAAATCGAGGCGCTACTTATCTGGGAGCCAATATAGGGGAGCACAGGGGAGATGGGTGAGTGGGCCTCGGTGCGAGTTCACACACGGCCTGCAGAGTTTTGGAAGACCTCAAGTTTATGGAGGATAGAACGAGGGAGGCCGGCCAGGAGTGCATTGGAATAGTCAAGTGTCGAGGTGATAAAGGCATGGATGAGGGTTTCAGCAGCAGATAAGTTGAGTTAAGGGCGGAGGCGGGCGATATTACGACGGTGGAAATGGGCAGTCAGTGTTAGAACGGATATGAGGTAGGAAGCTCAATTCATCATCAAACGTGAGACCGAGGTTGCGATCAGACTTGGTCAGCCTGAGACAGCTGTCGGGGAGAGAGGTCGCATCAGTGGAATGGAGTTTGTGACATGAACCAAAGGCAGTGGCTTCAGTCTTCCCCATATTAAATTGGAGGAAATTTCTACTCATCCAGTGCTGGATGTCGGACAAGCAGTCCGATAGTATAGAGACGGTGGAGGGGTGAGAGAGGTGGAGGAGGGGTAGAGCTGGGTATCATCAGCGTACATGTGAAAACTCAGCTTGTGTTGCTGGATGATGTCACTGAGGGGCAGCATGTAGATGAGAAATAGGAGGGGCCAAGGATAGAACCTTGGGGGACACCAGAGGCGACAGTGTGGGATCGGGAAGAGAAGCCATTGCACTTGATTCTATGGTTGTGGCTGGAAAGATCGGAATGAAATCAGGCGAGTGCCGTCCCATCCAGCTGGACGATGGTGGAGAGGTGTTGGAGCAGAATTTTGTGTCAAAGCTGCAGATGAGGGAAAGATTACTTTTGTCGCAGTCAATGAGGATGTGATGTGTGAGCGAGGTAAGAGCACTTTCAGTACTGTGGCAGGGGCGGAAACCTGATTGGAGGGATTCAAACAAGGAGTTCTGGGAAAGATGATCACGGATTTGGGAGGTGACAACACGTTCAGGAACTTTGGAGAGGAAAGGGAGGTTGGAGATGGGGTGATAGTTTGCAGGCACGGAGGGGTCAAGGGTTGTTTTTTGAGGAAAGGGTGATGACGGCAGATTTGAAGGAAAGGAGGACAATACCGGAGGAGAGAGAACCGTGAACAATATCCGCTAACATGGGAGCCAGGAAGGAACGTTGGGTAGTCAGTGATTTAGTAGGAATAGGGTCGAGAGAGCAGGAGGTCGGTCTCATGGACAAGATGACCTGTGAGAGTGCAAGAGGGGAGATAGGAGAGAAATATGCAAATTTAGGATTAGGGACGGGGGAGGGGAGAGGAAGTGAGGTCCGGTGGAACAGAAGAGGGGAGAGGAAATGAGGTCCGGCGGGCCGGGAGAAGGGAGAGGAAGTGAGGTCCGGTGGGCCGGGGGAGGGGAGAGGAAGTGAGGTCCGGTGGGCCGGAGGGGGGAGGGAATTGAAAGCCGAAACAGGTGAAAGGATGTTGTCGAGCTTTTAACAAAGAAGTCCTGAGCTCCTCACATTTATTGTTGGAGGTGAGGGAGGAGGAGGCAGGGGAGGGTGGTTTGAGGAGATGGTTAGTGGAGAAGAGAAGCCTGGTGTTATTTTTGCCGCCTGGGTGATGTTAGAATAGTGGGCAGTTTTAGTGATGGAGAGCAGGACCCGGTGGTGCTTTACATGATCTGCCAAATCTGGTGATGGATGATTAGACCAGTTGTTTGCCAAAGACGTTCAAGTCTGCGTCCCTTGGAGTTAAGGGAGTGGAGATGACGGGTATAACAGGGGGAATGACTCGGGTGAGAGAGTGTAATGATTGTAGTGGGACAAGGGCATCAACGGTGGTGGAGAGGCTGTGATTCAGTAAGTCAGTATCTGCAGAGATGTCTTGGAGAATAGTACGCCAAAGGCCAGGTAGTTGGGAATTAGAAAGTGCAGCGGTAAGGGACTTGAGGGAGAGTTTTTCCCAGGAGTGGATACAGAAAGAAGTGGGTTTCGGAGCAGGGAGGGGAAAATGGGTCGAGAGTGAGATAAGGAAATGGTTGGAGATCCCCTCATCGGTGATGGTTACGGAGGGGATAGCGAGGTCACATGAGATAATAAGATCGAGGGGGTGGACGTGTATATGGGTGGGGGAGTTGACATGAAGGGAGAGATTAAGGGAGGAAAGGAGGACAGTGAACTCAGAGGAGTGGGAGCAAGATGAGTTGAGATGGAGGTTGGAATCACTGAGGATGAGAAGTCGCTTGGTGCAGAGGCAGAGGGAGGAGAGCAGAGAAGATATCACATTGAGAAAATTGGTGTGGTATTTGGGTGGACGGTACAGAATAAGGATTTTAAAAGAGAGACGTGAGAGGTGGAACAAGGTGAGTTGCTCAAAGGAGGAGAAGTTGCCGGAGGAGTAGGGAGACAGACCAAGGTGTGATTTAGATATAAGGGCTACATCACCACCGCGGCGGTGTGACCGTGGAATATGGTGGAACGTATAGTCAGGTGGGGACACTTCACTGAGGGGAAAGGTCTCATCACCCCTCAACCATGTCTCCGTCAATGACATGATGTCAATTTGACCGTCCACAATACGGTCATGGATGACAAGGCCTTTATTTACAAGTGAACATACATTATGAGGGAAATGTGGAGGGCGAGGGAGGGGGGAAATCAGAGACCTCGGGGGTGAAATCGGAGGCCTCGTGGTCGGGGGGGAAATCGGAGGAATCGGGGAAGGTTTCCGATGGCAGTGGGTGGGTGAGGCAGGGACTATTGCCTTTACACTTACCTCCTGGATCCAGCAGTCCAGGCCTCACTTTAGCTGGTGGGTTACCTGAGGCCTGAGAAACCCCACCAGCCAGAGTTACATTTGAAATGGTGCTTAAAACCTCCCTCTTTGACCAAGTGTTTGGTCGCCTGTCCCAATGTCTCAGTGGTGATGGGTGAATGGGATTGAAGGCTGGGAATGACCACAATTTGGCCTGTGTGCCAGCATCACTGTGTACAGTGAAAGAAAGAACTTGCATTTATATAGCACCTTTCCCCACCTCCGGATGTCCCAAAGTGCTTTACAGCCAACGAGTTACTATATTCCCCACTGGATAGTCCTGCATTAGACAGGCCGACACTGCCAGAAACTGTGCAGTGCAGCACTGTCAGACTTTTGCATTGATGCCCACAGCAGGGGGCTCCAAAATAAAGCATGAAGGGGCGAGAGAACTGAAAGGAAGGGAATAAATCCCGGAGAAGGAAAATCAGAAAGCCGCTGAGCAAAGGGCATTGGGCAGCAGTGGGACGGAATCCAGAGCAGGATGGGGACCAGCAGAAACCAGCAGATCGCAGCTAACTCAGTAGGGAGTGAACAATTCCCAGCAGGGGAACCGGAATCTGAAACCGCAGCAGGCTCGGCACTACAACAACAACTGGTCCTTGAGGAGACAACGTCCCGTCTTCAAACTGAGGACCCCCTCCATCGTGTGTGTGGCACTATATCCGTCTAGTTAGACAGCATCCAGGCTTGGGCTGATAGGTGGCAAGGAACATTCGCACCACACAAGGGCCAGGCAATGACCATCTCCAACAGAGAGTGTCCAATCACCTCCCCTTGACATTCAATGGCATTACCATCATCGAATATCCCATCAACATCCTTGACCAGAAAATTAACGACCAACCACAGAAATATGGTGGCTACAAGAGTAGGCCCGAGGTTTGGTATTCTGTGACAAGTGACTCAGCTCCTGACTCCTCAAAGCCATTGGCTGTTGGATCTCTTGGCTCGGCCTATAGCTTGCTACATACGCTGTTTAGCATGCACGTAGTCCTGTACTGTCTCGATCTCCGGGCCTCACCGCTCCCCCTGCACCTGGGTCCCGACCCCGCCGCTGGTCTTGGGGAGCAGAGGTCGGGACCGGCGGGGAGTGGAGATCGGGACTGGCAGGAAGCAGCGGAGGAACGACGAGGTCGGAGCCCAGGATCGAGGTCGGGGCCCAGGATCGAGGTCGGGGCCCAGGAGCGGTGAGGTCGGGGCCCAGGAGCGGTGAGGTTGGGGGCTCAGGATCGAGGTTGGGCCCAGGAGCGGTGGGGTCGGGGGCCCAGGAGCGGTGAGGTCGGGACCCAGGAGCGGTGAGTTTGGGGCCTCTGGACCCAGACCTTACTCTGTCAAGCCCATGTGGTGGCTGGTGTACAACAGCCACTCCACGTTAAAATAATTCACACAGGCATCTTCCAACCTTCAAAATGAAGTTCGGGGCCTGGAATGTCAGGTCCCTCCTGGAAACACCTGAGAACTCTTTTGTTTTTGGTGTGGAAGCAAGTCACCCTGGATCCCGAGAGCCTGCCTAATACTATACTATACTAGTCCTGTGCTGTATTTTCACCAGATTGGCACCTCATTTTCAGGTATACCTGGTGCTGCTCTGGGCATGCTCTTCTGCATTCCTCACAATTTCACTGACCAACACCCGCTTTGAGTGAACCTTCTGGGACCTTCATGTGTGAGGCTGGGCCCCCGTGGACAGCGCGGTAACTGAGCTCAGTCCTTTCCTCACCGGCCATCCAGACAGGTGACCTTCCCAGCAGGAGTGGCCGGATAACCATCAGGAGAGGGGAGCCCCTGCCCGGGTTGGGTTTATTTAATTGTTCCCCAACCTCTCTCTGTACAGGCTGTAAACGGCCAGCTCAGCACAGATCAGCAATTGAAGCTGTAACTTTGCTGGTCTGTTGCTAAACTGGGCAATGTCTGTGCTCACTAGGCCGTGTTTAACATGGTTTGCAAAGAAAGGCTGTTTTAAAATCTTTCTAATCGGTGAGTGAAGTTGCACCGTTACCGGAACATTGCAGCTTTCACTCAGAGAAGGAACTTTGTTTCCTTTTGGTTTTCACTTCGATCTGAATTTCTTTATAACCTTCAAAAAACACAGTGGAATTTGCAGGAGGATAAAATCCTGAAATCTGAACATCCTGAGAGTGAGTGATTGTGAAATCTGGAGCCCCAGTGGGTTTCCAGTCTCAATGTGAGCAGATATTGCTCTGGTTTTTGGGAGATCAGAAAGGCTCTCCTGTCTGTGGATGGATTCAGGTCACACCTGATCCACAATAAACCGGGGACACAACAGTTTCATTGGGCAGGGGATGGGCTTTGTGGACTGAGGGTATTTTTAAGCTACATGTTTATTATAATCTTTCCTCTCTCTCCTTTTCCCTTCCCTCTCTCAATCTTTAATGGTTCATTTCCACCCTCTTCCCCCTCAGAAGGCAATAACCCAAAGTCCAGTTACAGCCCAACAGGTCGTGGTTGCCCCAGTACCTCCCCCTCCCATGGCCAGCATTGACATATCAGCTTGGACATCGAGGACTGGCAGGATATTGGACCGTGGGGAGCACCACAGCTGAACCCCAGCCTGTTTTTCTCTCTCTTTCCCTCTTTCCAGATGAATGCCACACTCTCTATTTCTTTCCAGGCCAGCATCGCACTCTCTCTCTCTCTCGCTCACTATCTCACGATCTTTCTCCCGCTCTCTCTCGTCTCTCGGCTGAGACGTTAATTCGAGGTCCCAGCTGCCCTCTCAGGTGGATGTAACAGATCTCACAGCACTATTCGAAGGACAAAAATAATCCCTCAATCGACATCACTAAACCATATTATCTGTTCAATATCTTATTGCTGTTGGTGGGAGCTTGCTGTGCGCTAATTGGGTGCATTGTTTCCGACATTACAACAGTGACTACACTTCAAACAGTGTTTCATTGGCTGTGAAGCACTTGGGACATATAAGTGGAGTGGGACTTGAACCTACAACCTTCTGATCCAGAGGCGAGAGCACTGCCACTGAGCCGAGGCAAATGCCTTAATGAGTAAACTCTGAGCAGAACAAAAGTGGTCAACCTTTCTCACTGGGTAGACAGGAAAGGAAATGGTAAACCACATGCCTGGCCTGCCCACCGGAGAGAAAGGGCCCCCTCCCCCACACTGAACAAATTAGGACAACTCTTGCTACTAGTTGCAGGAAGATGCATCCCCCATCCCGCTCTGGTTAACCCTCCCACAACCAACATGGGACATCTGCCCATCAGAACGAGTGATGTTCCCCTTGGCCTGGGGAACTGGGGCAGTAACAGGTTACCTTGGGGCCTGTTCTCGAAGAGTCTCTCAGCACAAACTGGAACCAGAGAAGTTGCCTCGGTCCATCAACCTGCTCTGCTCCCAGTGTAGGAAGCCGGGTTTAGTGATACATTCCTCCCACAGGCACCGTGCAGTCAGGATGCACAGTGGCTCCGTGAAATATCCATGGACTCCCATTGAGTGTGTGGATTCAGCACCTGAATATGGAATGAGCTGTTAGAGTATCTGTGTGAAAATACCTTTAATGGGACAATTACTGCACCAAGTGTTTTGCCGATGTAGTGTTAGAGATTCAGATTGAGAGATAATGGGCTGAATATTCCGGCCTCGCTGGGTCTGTACGAGGTGCACATGGACCCGGCGAGGCCTCGCAAAAGCCGGCTGTCGGGGCGCGAGGCGCATGCACCGAGAACCGGCTTTTCCCATCGGTCAAGATTTTGCTGGACAGATCCTCCTTATCCCCGGGAGAAGGACATCCACACGGACTATTTGTCCAACTCATGCCCAGCAAATGTCCTTCAAACTTTTACACCTGGTAAAAGCAGGCGCATAGCTTACTTTTAGCAGTGTAAGAGTTTTCAAACATATAAAAGTAACATTTAAGCACTTATTTTTATATCAAAAACCCTGTCCATTAAGGAAAGTTTATTTTGAACCCTGTAAAAACACTAATAAAATTTCCCAAAAATATTTTTTCTTAAACATTTAATTAAATTTAATTTCTATTAATTTTAAATCTATGAGGTGTTTTATTTATTGTGCTGTGTTTTGGTGTTTTAGCATTTTTTCTCATTGATAGTAATGGGAGTTCGTACAAACAGAGCTCCCATTTTTATCAATGAGAATACTGCATCGTGATTGGTGGTCCAGGCCCTGACTCCGGCGTGTACGCTGTAAGGGTTACTAAATGCCTAGTCCCCCGTTACACGGTTCTTGATGTCAGGATTTATAAAGAACAAAATTACACACGGCAGTGTTTTGGCTCAACCAAAATTAGTTTGTTTTATTGAACCTACACACAACTCCCTCCCCAATATAAATCACTACGGTCTGTGGTGGGACTAACACACCCACAATACAAACCCCTACGAGAAGGTCACTTACATCGGCACAACTTGACAGGGTTAAACCCCTACGCGATTTGACTGTTACATATAAAGTGACCCAGACCCAATCACAAAGCCCTTCTCTGGCTGGAACAAACATACAATCACCAGTTCCTCGGTCGTCTTCTGAGCTTGCAGCTGGTGTCCCGAAGACTGGTTAATGGCTGCTTCTGTACTGCTGTGTTCTGCTGCTGCGTGCCTTCGAAAGTGGCTCTTCTTTATACCAAAAACCAACTAACCATCTTGGAACAGATTTAACACGATGGCCGCATCAAATGTGATCTCTTGATGGCTAATTGTTGCCCATCGAGAGTCATTGTTCATGATTGTTATGAGGTCCTTTGCAAGGTTTTCTATTAGTATTCATATCCGCGTGGCTCAGGGTCCGCTCCATTGTCTCGGCCGACCCCGATACCATCACCATCATCATCGGCAGTCGCTCGAAATCGAGGAAGACTTGCTTCCACTCTAAAAATGAGTTCTCAGGTGACTCAACAGTCCAACACGGGAATTACAGTCTCTGTCACAGGTGAGACAGACATTTGTTGAGGGATAGGGTGGGTGGGGAGTCTGGTTTGCCGCACGCTCCTTCCGCTGCCTGTGCTTGGTTTCTGCATGCTCTCGGCAACGAGACTCGAGGTGCTCAGCACCCTCCCGGGTGCTCTTCCTCCAATTAGGGCGGTCTTTGTCCAGGGACTCCCAGGTGTCGGTGGGGATGTTGCATTTTATCAAGGAGGCTTTGAGGGTGTCCTTGAAATGTTTCCTCTGCCCACCTGGGACTTGCTTGCCGTGTAAGATCTGTTCAACCTTCGTCGCCTCCAGGCCAGATCCAAGGCCGTCCCATCCTCTGTCGTCGAGCTACAACACTTGTGTCTGCGCACACAGAGGCTGAACTCCAAGTCACCATCAACATCTTCACCGAGGCATACAAATCATGGGCCTTACGCTAAACATCCGTAAGACAAAGGTCCTCCACCAACCTGACCCCGCCACACAGCACTGCCCCCCAGACATCAAGATCCACGGCGCGGCTCTGGACAATGTGGACCACTTTCCACACCTCGGGAGCCTATTATCAGACAAGGGCAGACATCGACAACGAGGTTCAACACCGCCTCCCGTGCGCCAGCGCAGCCTTCGGCCGCCCGAGGAAGAGAGTGTTCGAAGATCAGGCCCTCAAATCTGGCACCAAGCTTTTGGTCTACCCTGATACCAGCCTTTCTGGAGCCACAGTCCAGGGTACATTCTTTAAACAATGTAACCCCTAAAGGTAAATGAGTATCTAAATGTTCCTGTGTCTTTTCAGGCAGGAAACCATTGAAGGTGCGAATGTCTCTCTTCAGCTGCCATTGTCTGGTTCTCTACGTTGCTCCGGGACCACCAGGAACTTTCCTGGATTTTTTTCGGGTTGGAGGCGTTTGTGCGAAGGAAGCCTCCGGCCGCAATTTCCCCCATTATCTGATCATGATCACATTGCTGTTTGTGGGACCTTTCTGTGCACCATGTTTCCTACGTTAAAAAACAAAGCCTTGCATTTATCTAGCCCTTTGCCGCTATTGATATTGAAAGTATATAAGGCAAACATGAAATCTAGTGTGTTAGAGCAGGGGTTCCCCACCTGGGGGTCCGTGAGAAGGTCTCGAGGGGTCCGCCATAAAACGGCTTCCACGGACTGAAGCTGGTGTTCCACATCAGTGAGTGGGCCCAGAATGTTGCTCCACCCAGTGGCTGCCCCGGGAACTGCAGCTATAAACATCTCCCATTGAGCAGAGTTTCAGTCTCTGGTTTATTCACTTTTACCCAGTCCCCGAGTGTTCCTCGCCCTGAACCACACCGGGGTAGGGAACCCACCCACCCACAATTCATCACAATCGGTCGAAGAGCTGACAGGGGAGATAAATTCGCCGTTGCACACCAGAGCTGGCGGGCTATAACGAAAATGCCGGCGCTAAATGTAACCGAGTCAGTCGCCGAACTCCGATTCAGATCCTGGGAAAAGCCGAGTCTTAAAGATGCACCTAGTAATGTATCTACTAAAGTTTTCAAAATCACTTTTTCTCAAGCTGAACTCTTATGTCTGTCTGCCGCTGCAAGCTGGGAGGCTCACCACCGTGCTGTGTGTAAACGTTGCACTGACTGTGACCTCCGAGGGAAGTGCTTCCTCATCCCTTTAAGTAGCCACCAGTTACTGACTCTGCAAGCCTGGACCTACTGTTTTTACAGACGTTGTTCCTGGCGGCCGTTAAATGAGGGGGCCGCACCTAATTTACCGACCGGGGCACAAGTGTGGGTGTTGCACCAGGAATACGCCATGATCGGAGTGATCGGCAGCAGCTGGGCGTTACTGGTTTGTGCCCCCAGTGAGCCTCGAATGGATTTTTGGTCGGGGCGCTAAACGCTGTGTAAGAGAAAAATTTGGCATTAGGGGTACCAGTGGGACAAGCGTTAAAGTGCTGGTTCCTGCACCGGTACCCATAAGGAGGTAAAAGGCCTCGCTTTGGCCTTGTACATTCCAGTACCAAGGCTCCAGAAGTTATCACTTCAATAATATTCCGACAGGATACGATGTGAGAACCTAAACAGACATTGATAAGACCTTGCGAAGAGTCTCGAGGCAGACTCACGGCATCAAGGAGAATCAACAAATTCTGACCTAATGAAGTCATTCTAGACACGGCCTAAGGTGGTCACAAGGGTCTTGGCCTGTCAATCCAAAGTAGCACTAATAAGGTAGTCCAATTAGAGAAGTAGCACTGATAAGGTAGTCCAATTAGAGATCTAGGGAGATCTTATCAGGGAACGGAGGGGTTTTTGAAATGTATAAAAGTTGTATAATTGTGCTGTTCGGGGAGCATTTCCACACAGGCGGCTGTGATGAGAGGTGTTCCCGAACGTTCGTAATAAAAGATTGTTATACCTTGCCATCCGTCTCTGTCTGCTAACTCCGGGGGCTGGTACGCGGGTTGGGGCGAGCGTCGACCCTCTATATCATGGTGCAGGGACGAGACATATTGACCCAAAGCGTGGCAGTACGAGTGTACGGAGCCAAGGGAAGACATATAGATATAAATAATGTCCTGCATACCTAACACGAATTAAAGGGAATGCCCAAGATCCTCATAGCCCTGAAGAAAATGGGTAACACGGCTATTCGTAACTACGTAATGCCATAAAAAAAGCTGATAGTGACTATCTTAAGTGACATATGGATCCAAAAAAAATAGAGTCGGCCAAACAATTAATAAGCTTTGTTGAATAAAAAGAGACTTTTGTGAATGTCTGTCGTTGAGTGAGAGTCCTTGTGTGATTTTTTTGACTGTGGAATGAATTTTTCCTGTGTCTGAAAGCTTGTTTGGTGTTGTCCTATATGTAGGAAGTTTTACGTTAGAAAAGCAGGTGTGGAATTATTCGGATGGAGTGTGGAGGAAAGATGACAATGTAGTGGACCCGAAATAAAAGATTGGCATTACAAAATTTGAATTGGGATTTTGAGATATTAAGAGAAGGCACAGCAAAATACTGAGATGGATTCAAACTAAAAAAAAATATTAAATTAAATCTGATCTCTTAAAAAAGCTGGAAGAATAAAACTAAAAGATTTTGAAACAATCTAGAAGTACCTTCAGGGATCAGGTCAAAATCTTGGGTGAGTAGCGAGCTATCTGCAAAGGTGTAAAAGGGACTTTTGAAAAAAAAAGTTAAAACGGCAAGCTTTAGCAGTTTAGAAAAACAGTTTACATTGTAACGGCCTTGAAACTGGAACATTTGAGATAACGAAAAGCAGCCCCCAAAGCCTACGTGCTAGACTCCGTTCTAGTTATGGAAAAAAAAAGATTAACTCACAACTTTGAAAGAAAACAAATTGAACAAATTTGAAAGAAAAAGTGTCTTCGATTGTCTGATGATTTTAAATTAACAAATTTATGGAGACACGAGCCCTCCGTGTAAAATGCAAAACCTAATTTGAAGAAAGGAGATCTGAAAAAAAAAGACGTAACGTACTAAATAGGTGCTGAAAAAAAGGGGGTGTTTGCGATGGAAAAAGACACAACTTACTAAATACTAGTTGATAACGGCTGCGAGAAAGATATTGGTTTAATTGAAAAAAAAGAATTTGAAGAGGTAAAAGACACTCTCCATTGATAATGATTTTAAATTACGAGAAAAGTTTCACTGCAGTTTGAAAGAGTTCCAAAATGGACGTTGTTAGCAAGAAAAGTCCCGAACAGTCTAAACAAGCAAGAGGGTTTTGAAAATAATGAGGAGAAAAGATCTAAACTATGTGAACTCAGCACAGAAAAAAAAACTGGGAATTAGAGAATCTTACTGAATTTTAAAATTCTTACAGAAAATGGAACTGGCACGGAAGTTTAGATTTTGTGCTGAGAGAGAAATAAAACACAAGATTTGCCCAGTGAACGGGACCATAAAAAAAAGTAAAATGTTGGAATGTATAAAGCTTGTGTGAGAATTGGATTTCAGTAAACAAAATAGCTATTAAAAATGTGTGGTCTCATTTAAAATCAAAAAAAAAATCTTTAGCAAGTACTTGAATTAGAAGTTAAGAAAAAATTGGAGTTTAATCTAAAACGCTGTCCTTCCTGATGAGAAGACTTTTATTATGACGGCTTTACTAATGATTTCTGCTGTTTTAACGGATTCCTAATTTCTAAGCAAGTTTTGAAGGCACAAAGACTTTAAAAAAATGATTATGCAAAGTCACGTAATGACATCAGGCCTTATTACAAACCTGTAAAGGAGTTAACCCTTTGCATTGACAGCTGTTTTATACTGGACATTATTAATTTGGATTTCTTAATAGAATAAAAAAGACTCACCTGACAGACAGAGGAAATGGTGGGATAGTCAGTATAAAAATAAAACAGAACTAGCCTATGTAATAATACTCGCCTGATACAAATAAAAGAAAGATACTCAAACAAAACAAATTCAAGAGTTAAAGGCTAAGATAAATAAGCTGGAAGAGATTTTTTTTAAATGGGACCAGATGGATCGTGCAATGTGCAGCCATAGCACCATCACCTATGGCAATAGAGCCAATGTACCCCACGGTGGGTAAGTGTAATCCACAAACCCAACCTAACCCTTACCTCCGATTTCACAGAGTGACCTCGACATGCATGGATAAAAGATGAGTAGACCAGAACCTAACACCTGGTGATGACCAGGCTATCTGTTTAAAACTTACAGATAAAACACTCACCGAGATGGGACCGCAGCGGCTACTTCGAACCTTACGACCCATGCAAGCATTAGATAATGCAGACGGACTAGGAGAGATATAGCACACGCAGGAAAGACACAGCTACATGAGATGGGGCTTTGTTTAATTTAATTGTCAAAATATGCATCCCAGCAGCCAAGGACTGGAGCAAGGACAGAACTTATTTTAACGCATGGCTATGCTATGGGTGCCAGTAGATTCCGAGGACAGGAGCAAGTTCACAGGACCAAAAGGGGAAGGGCGCAGAAATCCAACTGGATGGAATGTCAGCTCTGGAAGCTCATGCCTGGGCGGATGAAGCTGCAAATCAAGCAGCCAAATCCACCCTGCAAGATACAGAAGGGTGGGAACAGAACGGAGCAAAAAGGGGGGTGGGACCCCAGGATGTTTAGGAAAACTGGCCAGTGGGATAAAATAAAGGTCCGGCTGGGACACCAAACACGCCCAAAGGAAGCCCTACCGCTGCCCCGACAACCACCCTGGGGACAACAACTCTTCCCAGCACAACCACGCAAGTCCCCCATAAGCCCGTCCATAAAGACTGGAGCCAAAGCGGGGCTAGTAATAAAAGAATCTAAAGAAAGGATATAATTTGGGATGGGTCAGCGACGACTTAACCTAAACCTAACGGATATCATTCTTCCTAGCTTCTGTGGTAATGAAACTATAAGTTTATACCAGAACCTGACACAACGGATCCTCGAAGGCCCGGAATCCACTACCCTGAGATTTAATGTCAGAAAGGGAACAGGACAAGGTTAAACACAAAGGGGAATACTGGAAACACTAGGCACGGGTTATGCGGCAGGGGTTACGACGATGAATTCCAGAGACCTGTATGCAATAGACGACCGGGTTAACAACTTAACGTAAATCTTGAGGAGTTTACCAGGGAGGGAGTTGGATAACCAAGCCCTACAAGCGCGGTTGAAGATGGCGCGGAAGGGGAACTGTTACAGGTGGCCCATACATTACAGAAACATGCCAAGACAATAAATTTGATCCACGCAATGGGGAACGACATAAGTAAACGATTACAAGCTGAGATAGTTTGCTCCGGGTATGGGGCCTGGATTAAGTGAAGTACAACATAACTTGGAGCAACTCCAGAATGGGGACATACCAGATTGGATCCCAAACAGCATACTTAACAACTGGACTCTCGATAAAAAAATGAATAACACGTGCGAGGTACGAAGGAATAGTCACGCATGGATGTCAAATTTCAGATGTATTACTGGGCGTGTGAATATGATCGGATTTGTGTTGTCCATACCACAGTATGATGTAACAAAGGGAGACCCCTTATACCAGATCGATAATATCGGTGAAGTAAGAAACCAAACTCGGTTGCGTTATCATCAGCCTGCCAGACAGGTGATCAAAATTAACAATAGTACCAAGGGCATTGACATAACCGACTGCTATAAAATTAACCAAGTGGTTTTATGTTGAGGTACGCCACGAATGACGAATGATGATTGCAGATTCCACCAAACAAATGGATGCATGCTAAGTATCACTCCTCGCGAACACAATTCTGAAACAATCACTGCTCCACAAGGGAATGGAGATTTGGTGCATGAGCACAGGAGCAGCCAACCCGACGATTAAGACCAAGGGAGGAGTCACCCGCTGTGTCATCACCAACCCTGACTTCTGTTTCAGGCCCATGGGAAAATAGACATAAATGGATACCACATACATCCAGAGACAACGGAAATCATCCACGGAATGGTCACGGATACCCTCCGAGAAGGGTACAAGGAGGCAGTATGGGAATCGCAAGAAAAACAGATACCCGAATTAAGTGAGGAACGATTGGTGCACTATCCAGCTGATGGAAGAAATAGACAAACCTACAAAGAGACACGAGCGCGATGCTGGCCAACCAGCCTTTGTACTCAAAACTGTGGAACATTGGACTTAATATTCAGATCCACCCATGGATAAGAATTATATCACATGCACTTGTAGTAATACAAGGCCTGATCCTGATGGTACTGGTAGGGCTAACCTGTGCACGAATTAAACAGGCCAAACGATATGTCAGGGCACACACTATGATTAAGGCCATAAGGGATGAAAATTTAAGCAGTCCTACAGGAAGGACTTACCTTATATAACTCTGCGGGAAAGGTCTCAGGAGGTTCCGAAGCTTGGGAGATGGCCACCCAGGTGAACGGACCTATCTGGAACTTGCCTACAAGGAGATAGTTATCAGGAAATATGGCCAGCTTGGCGTATAGCCAAGGGCCAAAAGGGGGGAAATGTAAGAGAAATTTGGCATTAGGGGTACCAGCGGGACAAGGGTTAAAGTGCTGGTTCCTGCACCGACCCATAAGGAGGTAAAAGGCCTCTCTTTGACCTTGTACATTCCAGTACCAAGGCTCCAGAAGTTATTAATTCAATAATATTCCAACAGGATACGATGTGAGAACCTAAACAGACATTGATAAGACCTTGCGAAGAGGCTTGAGGCAGACCCACAGGCATCAAGGAGAATCAATAAATTCTGACCTAATGAAGTCATTCTAGTCACGGCCTAAGGTGGTCACGAGGGTCTTGGCCTTTCAATCCAAAGTAGCACTGATAAGGTAGTCCAATTAGAGATCTAGGGAGGTCTTACCAGGGAACGGAGGGGTTTTTGAAATGTATAAAAGTTGTATGATTGTGCTGTTCGGGGAGCATCTCCACTCACAGGTGGCTGTGATGAGAGGTGTTCCGGACGTTCGTAATAAAAGATCGTTATACCTTGCCATTCGCCTCTGTCTGCTAACTTCGGGGGCTGTTACGTGGGTTGGGGCGAGCGTCGACCCTATATATCAGAGGGCCCGCTCGTGGGAGGAGAAGCCTTCCTATTTTCCCCCTAAACGCTGCACTCCCGGTCGGTAACCTCTTACGTTCCCATTAATGCCCCCTCTGGCCACTAACTGAGGCATTAGACAACTGAAAATCCAGCTCTTTGTGCCTTTAACACGGATCCTGTGGATTTATTCTGCCATCAAATAAAACTTGCACAAAGATCCGAATACAATTAAATTCTGGCAGATAAATTTCCGCTCCTCTTTGACTTCCAATTCTACAAACATGAGCCGTGAAGGCACAAAAATGACCAATTATTTTGCATCCTAAGGAATTGAAAACCTGTTAAAACAAGCAGGAATCCTCAGTAACATCACTATTAACATTCCTATTTCTGTCAGACAATTCTGTTGGGAGAAACAATGTTTAGTTTGTTCATCTCATGTTACAAAGAGTCGGGTTTTCTTGGCCTTGTACCCACAATTCAGATTTAACCCCATTTAATAAATCATTGATCATTTATTTACGAGGGGACAAAACCCTTCATTTTATTAACTCTGAGCGAGTTAGTGCTGCCCAACCATAAGATGACTCCAGATTGTTGCCATAGAGACGGCGGGAGATCCTGGGATTCCTGTTGATTCACTTTTACCCTGACCACAGTCACTCACAGGATCAAAGGACGCTGTCAGTTTGCTAACGGCCGACACATTCCAACACAACCAAGATGCCTTGGACTGAAATAGTCTTCTTAGATCCGAAACTTAGCACAGCTCCAGTCACATTAATTACTCAACATTAACCCCTTATCCACCTTAAATCACTGTCCCCGGCAAGCTGAGAAATTCAAAAAGGGCAAGGTTTTTTAATGTGATGGGGCCGAAATTCAGTGCAGCCAGAAAGCTGGTGGTGTTAAGGGTTTTTCCCCGATTAGTGCCACAAAGTTTGCAGCAGCCATTGGATCCAAATTCAGCTTTTTGACCACAAAAAGTGTTCCAGTCTTATTAGCCCTTCAAACCTGAAAGTTTTCAGTCTTAACTGGGCCTCTGAGCCATATAGGAGGGTGGGTATCACTACTGCCCTGTCGACCATAAGTTTGGTGTCAGATTTGAGGTCCTGGTCTTCAAAAACTCTCTTCCTGAGGTGACCAAAGGCTGCGCTGGCACACTGGAGGCAGTGTTGGACCTCGTCGTCGATCATTGTCCTTGCTGATAGTAGGCTCCCAAGGAATGGAAAATGGTCCACATTGTCCAAGGCCTCACTGTGGATTTTGATAACCGGGGGACAGTGCTTGTCACGGGGTCAGGTTGGTGGAGGACCTTTGTCTTATGGATGTTTAGTGTAAGGCCCATGCTTTCGTACACCTGGGTGAAGGTGTTAACGATGGCTTGGAGTTTGGCCTCCGAGTGTGCGCAGACACAAGCGCCGTCTGCGTCCTGTAGTTCGATGACAGAGGACGGGACGGCCTTGGATCTAGCCTGGAGGTGGCGGAGGTGGAAGAGATTCCCATTTATTACCGCTCGGAATGAGCCCTGGATTGAGATTTCAGTTTTCTCTCTGTGAATCTCGGGATCTCTATTTTTCTCTCTCTCTAGTTTTTCCCCCTTTTCTCTATTCTTATTTCTCTCCCAATCCAATTTCCTCATTCTGTTTCTCATTGCCTTTCCTCACTTCTATCTCTTTCTCCTTTCTCTTTTGCTCTCTCTTTCTCTCCCTTCGCTCTTACACCCTCTCTTTCCCTATCCCCCTCTCCTTCGTTCTTTCCCTTGCTCTCACCCTCCCTCCCTCCCTCTCTCACCCTCTCTCTTTCCCTTTCCCTCTCTCTCCTTCCCTCCCTCTCTCCCCCTCTCTCTCCCTCCCCTTGAGTGCGGATTCTGGGCTGAACACATCCGGCCCATTGAAGAGGCTCCTGGACTTGTTGCTGTGCAATGCGGAGCTGGCTCCAGGATCTCCCCCAGATGATCTCTTACCGGACTTCTCTGTCAGACCGACTCAGCTGCTATTACTTCGAGGACTCCGGGAGCTTCCAACCCATCCTCAGGTTTGGACCTTACCTTCTTGTCTCTCTCCGCTCCCACGGCTCTGAGATCTCTGCCATTCTGCACCGGCCCTAAAAGCTGGCGGGAGCACCGTCAGCTGAAGGGCCGGCTTTTTCATGCTGAAAATGGGTCTGGGGGGCAGAGCGACAGCGGTGCACACTTTTAGCGCGTCGCTACTGCCGCAAGCCCCACACCACCACGAGAGTCGGAGGTGGCCCACAACAATGCAAGACCTCCCAGGCCCAATCTAAGTCGGGGTGGCCAGTTGAGCCCAAAGCAGTGGCCGCCACAAACGGACAGTTTTGGTCCTTCCCGGGATCATAAATTTTGGTGCCATGATCTCATGTCCGTAACTGGAGAGTTTGCATATAATTTACAAGAACCAGAATTTCACCATGGCCACAATAAAAGTCTGGTTTTCACAATTTGATAGGTTAGTTAACCGCAATATCTCTAATTTAATTCAGCAATATCTTAAAAGTCAACACAAGACAGCACCGCAAATCCCCAGTAAATTACATCATCTTTCTTTGTGTTCTTTCTTCAGGCCCCTCTCCAAATGACTGCAAGAAATACTGAACATAACTGAAGAAAAAGTAACTGTCCACAGTGAAACAAAGTCCGTGTAACATTCGTACACAGAAGGGGTTAACAGGGGGCGGAGCTTCCCACTGAAACAGTTCATCACAGACACAGGCTTTTTACAGAAACACTCCACGGAAAGTGACAGAAACCGGCAGCCTTTTGCTTGAACCATTGTCTTCTCACAACAACTTTACTTTCTTTCGCTCTGTGAGGTTTTAATCTCTGTAAGGGGAGCTTGGGGTGTGGGTTCGAATCCACACTCCCCTTGCGTTCTGTACGTGCGATTTATGAGGGTGGGTGAGTAATGAGGCACCAGACACAGTGGGTAAGAGTACAAAATGGCTAATGTTGTTTATTTAGAATAGCAAACACAAAGATAGAGGGCATAGGAAGAGGTCATAAAATAGCAGTAATGGCAACATCTCATTCAACAACCCGAAAAATCTCGCAACAGGGAAGGGGAAAACAAGAGGTTAAAACATCCCACTCACACACAACCACACCTCCCACTCCCACCCTTCCTACCAATTCCTCTCCTAAATAGAGTCTGTGAGGGGGTTTGGCCTATACTCACAATCCTATCAACTCCGGGGTTCTGTAGCACTTATTTCAGCTCGGGGTCCCTCTGGGGTGGGTTTTATGTTATTGTTCAGTTTTCCTCTTCGATATTGCGTCGGTTTCTTCTATCTGCCTCTGGGTTATGGTCAGACTACAGCTGTGAATCCAGGTTATTGAACCAGGAGTCCAGGTCTGCACAGCTCTGCGTGCCCCAGCCTGATACTTCAGCTATTCTCACCCTGTCCAGTGTGTTCAGGGCTAACAGCAGCACCTGCTGCCACTTACCGACCAGGAGATTGGCTCCTGGGTTTTTAGTCTCGACCAAAATCAAAGTTTGCAAAACTCTCTCAGCTCCTTCCCCCCAACAGCCAGCAGCCCTTTCAAGAACTGACCCCAAACTGTTTTTCTCCACAACTCCTGCAAGTCTTTTCCTCTCCACACCTTTCCTCCCCAACTCTGCCCAGCTCTTTTTTGGTCCACAACTCCCTTTTTCCACAACTCCTTTTCGGGTGGTTCTGTGTCCTATATTTGTATTCAATTCAGTTCTGGTCTTTTCGCGCTCAAACCCAGTGGGCGGTCCATTGTGTAAGTTTGGGCGGGGAGATAGCTTTGAATATTTAATCAGAAGATGTCACAGGTACACGCAGGTGTGAGGACCAGGGTAATGTTTCAGCGCACATAGGTGCCGGGAAGTCTGTGGGTCCTTTGTTATAGTCCTGGGAGTCAGTGGGCCATTCCTGCAGTGATCCATAGTTTGGATTCAGAGCTATTGTCCATATTAATTGGGGAGATAATGGCCCACATTCGTAGTTTGATTGGGGGTGGGGGAGGGGGAGTCATTTTCAAACTGGGCCGGGGAGTCCTTATTGTTTGAAGATTTCCCCACTTCAGGCCTGACTCGACCCCTGATTGGCCTGCCAGAATGCACTTTTCCCCCATTGGCCAGTGCCTCTGTCTCGCTTGTGAGCCAGACTCCACAATGTCTGTATCCACCCACACGTTTCCCAGCCTGCTTTTACTTGGCCAAAAATATTCATTTAGTATATGGAATGATCGCATGTTAGTTTTCTTGTCCTTACAGTGTTTCAAATGCGGCCGAGAATTTTCAAACCTAACACTCCCCCATTAAAACACTCTGTCTCAGGGTGTTTTCAAAATGTGCAGCTAAACCTTTTCCCTCTCACAGAGCCAATCTTCCCCAAATCTTACCTAAACCCACAATAAACATTAAAATGCACCAATGGTATTCATACATTTGGAATCAATACAATACTAAAAATGTAAAATCTCAACCAATGCCCTTCACCAAAATCATAATAGCACATAATATCACACATCATAGTATGACACTGTTTTTTTTGTTGTTGTAGGGTGAAGTAATATTTCTGGGATTTTGTACTGCTTTGAACAGATCTGTCAGGTGCACTGGTAAAACAAATGGATTGTGGTATCCGAAATGTGCTACATAATTGTCCGTGTTATTAATCATTGATGCCCCGGTGTTGAAACCAGTAAAAACATCATTCCAGATCCCTCTTCTGTGTCTTTTCGGTTTAATGTTGTCTCTGGGTTGTAGACGGTACAGCAAAGTCTTATTCAAATAGCCAAAATCGAGCTCGTAGAATGTCCTGAACATTTCTCGAAGGAGAGCCTGGTAGAGGCGTTCTGTCTCTTTTGGGCACCACTCAGGTAGGTGCACCTTGGTAAGGTTTAGGATGACGGAGGCCATGGCGTAGTGGACCCCCCGGTATAGCAGCTTGTCCGTGGGAACCAAAACCAAACCGTTCTCTGGTCCCTGGGTGGTGGTAGGGCATCTGCCCTTGTCAGTTGGTTCGGTCGGGGCTGTGGGCAGGGGTTGTCTGGGGTGTGCGCTTAACTCGGTGGCGTGGATGGAGCTGGGGTGGCTTACTATGCATGCGACCATGCTCCGGTCCCATCCCATCCCCTCCCCTTCATCCCGCTACTGTCGGGAGAACGCTAAGGAGATGCCTGCTGGGCTTATCTTCTCTGATCCCCACCTGCACACATACACTCCTAACTCCGCCTCCCACCATTTATCCCAACACACATTCACTCCCCGCTGGGTGCCCGTGATGGTCCGGTAGGTGCTGTTGTCTAGTCTCTCCCAATCCGCTGTCAGGTTTCCCATGTCCTTGCTCAGCTCCATGAGCCACCACCACCTTCCCACCGGGATGTGCCCCTTACAGGTCAGGCGAACCCTCTTCCCAACAACTACCCTAACCTGGGATGCAGTCACCTCAATGCTGGGGCAGGAGACTGATACTTCCCCATACGTGACCCCGGGATGGCTGGAGTATCGAGAGGAATTAGACCCCACCCACCCTGGCCACCTTCCCCTGTGGGTATGGTCGGTGCCTGCCCCCCTGAGCATCCAAAAACAATGCCTTCTTCAGTCTCTCCCCGGTAGCCAATGCACATTCTGATGTAGGTGCACAAGCGCCAGATTTTCCTCATCTACTGTTCCTCTTCTGAAAGACAACATCTCATTTGGTTTCTGCACCTCACAGTACCCCTGCACGGGTTTAAACTGTGTGTGCTTATCAAGTCAAGTCATTTCAACTAATTGGTTGAACCGCAAACAGCAACAAACCCTTAAAAAAACAACCTTACACAAAAGAGGAAGTGAGAAAAAAGTCAAGGGGTTTCACCGACTAAACCCTTGAAAAAACAAACAACCTTACACCAAAAGAGGAAGTGAGAAAGAGTCAAGAGGTTCCACGCTCCCCCATCCTATTGGCTCAAAAACCTCACTGTAACACTCCTTATATTGCAGAGGCCACCTGGGCCCCACTACACTCGAGAAAACTTTATATATATCTGTACACACCTACTGCTCTCCTTTTTAATCTGCTTGCCACCCTTCCCGGGTGGCTGTGCTAATCCCTGGGATACACCTTGGTTTTCCTTTTATGCGGGGGAATGTAGAGGGAAGACCACCTCTCCTTTGGCCTCTTAGGCCGGACCGACCTCCGCGGCCCCTCTGTCTCTCCTGCCAAGGTGTCCCCGAGCTTCGGGTGGTGCTTACTGGGCTGGTACAGCCCCTCACCCCCTCCAGGGATGGCTCACTGCCCTCGGGAGCAACGAAAATCCCCCCAGCAGGCTCCTCACTGCCGGGGACTCCCGTATCCTCTGGGGTTGTACAAGGGTTCCACCCAAAACCACTCGCAGCTGATACTCTCACAGCGTTTCCTCTGTTCTTCCAGGGACCACTCGCTGCTGGGACCCGCCGCCACTATCTCGCTTGCAGGCTCTGGGCTGTCCGCACCGAAGGCTAGGCTAGCTCCAACAGGCTCCTCACTGTCGGCGGCCCCTTCCTCTCGTACAACCCCTTCCCTGTCAGGAGACCTTGGCTGCGGGGTCACATCCAGTGACTGGCTGCCTGCCCTGCACGGCCCTTTTCCCCTCGTATCTCTCGGGAAAGTAAAACAGGCTGCGAGGGACGGTGTCACCCTTGGCTGTGGAGTCCGAGCAGATCTCCTAACGGATGGAGGTGAGTCCTCGTCCCATATGTAAGGTGGAATCCCCCTTCCTGTGGGTCCCAAATCTGTGGGTAGTTTGTACCTGTGAAGTAACTCACTGCTCCTTGTGGTGGGATCGGTGGGGCTGCAGTGGTGGGCTGGGGGCCTGGGCTTCCCGTCGGGATTATCCCTCTGGGCTGTCCTTTCCCACGAGGTTTTTCCTTGTTGAGGTTAAACAGTTCACATTGGTTAATGTGAAACCATTTAACCCGGCAGGGCATCTTGACCGCGTATACCATGGGGCTTGCCTTGTCGACAATACTGTAAGGCCCCATGTATAGTGGCTCAAAGACTCCCATCCTGGCAAAGTTGCGGACCATGACCTGGTTCCCCACCTGCCACTCGTGGTGTTTGCTCGGTTCCAGCAGCAATCGGTTGGTCTGATGCTGCTTCCCCATGTTAGTGGCCGCCTGCCAGTGAATCTGCTTGAGGTGCCCCAACAGACTCTTGGTAAAGCGGTCCCTATTCACCTCGATTACCTGAGCTTCCATCAGGACCGGGGCAAGTACATGGGTGGGGGTTCGCATGGCTCTTCCAGTCATGAGCTCGTATGGGGAATACCCCGTGCTTTTCGACTGGCTGGCCCGGATCCCCATCAAAACCTCTCCACCCACCTCTGCGGGGAATCCCCAATCTCCTTCCTGAGTTTTTCTTTCAAGGTCCTATTCATATGCTCCACTAGCCCCGAGGACTGGGGGTTGTAGGCGACGTGCCACTTTCCCTCAATCCCCAGCACCTTAAGGGTTGCCTGCATGACCTGTCCCGTGAAGTGGCTCCCCTGGTCGGACTCCACGTACTGTGGAAGTCCCCACCTGGAGAACACCTCCCTAACCAATATCCTGGTGGTCCCTGCTGCTGTGGCTGTTCGGCAAGGGAAGGCTTCAACTCACTTTGTGAAAGTGTCCACCAAAACCAGGCAGTACCGGTACCCTCCTTTAGCCATAGGTCGGGGCCCTATGTAATCGATTTGTATCGATTGCCATGGTCCCTCTACCCTCCTTGCATGTCCTAGAGACACCTTTCTTTTCTGGTGATCTGGATTATTGGTTGCACAGACAAGACAGTTCGCGCAAAATTCACGAGTGTCTTCCCGCAGCTGGGGCCACCACCCGACCTGTTCCACCCGTTGCCAGGTGACCTCCAGTCCGGGGTGTCCAGCTCCAGGGCCTGCGTGGGCTAGCTGAAGGAACTCCCTCTGGTGCTGCTGGGGCATTATCCACTGCTCTCCTTTAAACAACATCTTCTCCCTAACATGGATGCCTGTGCCTCCGTACGGTCCTTCGACCTTTTCTCCCGCAGTCAGCTTGTCCATGACGGACTTGAGGACGGGATCTCGTGCCTGCACCTGCTGGAGGTCTGGGGCCAAAGCCACCCCTGTGCTCCCTTGTGTCCCTGTCCGCCCCGGATAGCTGCTATGGGGCCTGCCTCGAGTGGGTTCCACTTGGTTCCTGTTCGGGCTCCCTCTTTGGCCAGCTGATCTGCCTTTTGGTTCCCCGCAGCCCTAGGCTCATGTTTGTTATGGGCCTTTACTTTGTAAATGCAAATGTCTGCCCCGGTCCCTGCTGCCTGCATGATGTGACTAAAGTAAATGTTGGTCCCTGAGAAGATGAGAGGGGGGATTTAATAATGGGAAATGTGGAAATGGCTGAGACCTTAAACAATTATTTTGCTTCGGTCTTCATAGTGGAAGACACAACCATGGCAAAAATTGCTGGTCACGGGAATGTGGGAAGGGAGGACCTTGAGACAATCACTATCACTAGGGGGGTAGTGCTGGACAGGCTAATAGGACTCAAGGTAGACAAGTCCCCTGGTCCTGATGAAATGCATCCCAGGGTATTAAAAGAGATGGCGGAAGTTATAGCAGATGCATTCGTTATAATCTACCAAAATTCTCTGGACTCTGGGGAGGTACCATCGGATTGGAAAGCTGCTAATGTAACGCCTCTGTTGAAAAAAGGGGGCAGACAAAAGACAGGTAACTATAGGCCGGTTAGTTTAACATCTGTAGTGGGGAAAATGCTTGAAGCTATCAATAAGGAAGAAATAGCGGGACATCTAGATAGGAATAGTGCAATCAAGCAGATACAACATGGATTCATGAAGGGGAAATCATTTTTAACTGATTTACTGGAATTCTTTGAGGATATAACGAGCATGGTGGATAGAGGTGTACCGATGGATGTGGTGTATTTAGATTTCCAAAAGGCATTCGATAAGGTGCCACACAAAAGGTTACTGCAGAAGATAAAGGTACGCGGAGTCAGAGGAAATATATTAGCATGGATAGAGAATTGGCTGGCTAACAGAAAGCAGAGAGTCGGGATAAATGGGTCCTTTTCAGGTTGGAAATCGGTGGTTAGTGGTGTGCCACAGGGATCGGTGCTGGGACCACAACTGTTTACAATATACATAGATGACCTTGAAGAGGGGACAGATGTAGTGTGACAAAATTTGCAGATGACACAAAGATTAGTGGGAAAGCGGGTTGTGTCGAGGACACAGAGAGGCTGCAAAGAGATTTGGATAGGTTAAGCGAATGGGCTAAGGCTTGGCAGATGGAATACAATGTCGGGAAATGTGAGGTCATCCACCTTGGCAAAAAAAACAGTAAAAGGGAATATTATTTGAATGGGGCGAAATTACAACGTGCTGAGGTGCAGAGGGACCTGGGGGTCCTTGTGCATGAATCCCCAAAAGTTAGTTTGCAGGTGCAGCAGGTAATCAGGAAGGTGAATGGAATGTTGGTCTTCATTGCGAGAGGGATGGAGTACAAAAGCAGGGAGGTCCTGCTGCAACTGTATAGGGTATTGGTGAGGCCGCACCTGGAGTACTGCGTGCAGTTTTGGTCACCTTACTTAAGGAAGGATATACTAGCTTTGGAGGGGGTACAGAGACGATTCACGAGGCTGATTCGAGAAATGAGGGGGTTACCTTATGATGATAGATTGAGTAGACTGGGTCTTTATTCGTTGGAGTTCAGAAGGATGAGGGGTGATCTTATAGAAACATTTAAAATAATGAAAGAGATAGACAAGATAGAGGCAGAGAGGCCGTTTCCGCTGGTCGGGGAGACTAGAACTAGGGGGCACAGCCTCAAAATACGGGGGAGCCAATTTAAAACCGATTTGAGAAGGAATTTCTTCTCCCAGAGGGTTGTGAATCTGTGGAATTCTCTGCCCAAGGAAGCAGTTGAGGCGAGCTCATTGAATGTATTCAAATCACAGATAGATAGATTTTTAACCAATAAGGGAATTAAGGGTTATGGGGAGCGGGCGGGTAGGTGGAGCTGAGTCCATGGCCAGATCAGCCATGATCTGGTTGAGTGGCGGAGCAGGCTCGAGGGGCTAGATGGCCTACTCCTGTTCCTATGTTCTTATGTTCTTATGTTCTTATGTTCTTATGTGCTGCAGTTGGGGTTTTATGGCCAGGGGCTTACCGTCTGCAGATGTATACCCGCGACGGGACCAGATGGCTCGGTACTCCGTGCAGGCATTGCAGGTGAACATACTATCTGAAAAGATAGTACAGGGCCATGGGAATTCATCGGGGTGGGTGACTACATACATGACTGCTGACAGTTCAGCATGCTGGGCGCTCATGGTGGTTGGGAGCTTTATGGCCCTGGCAATGCCTGCCTGGGGATCATAAATTCCACACCCTGTGAGCCTTTTCCCCGCCACCACCGTGCTGGACCCATCAACGTAGATCTCCCAGCCGTGGGGATGGATCCCTGCCCGGAGCCCTATGTCCACGTCCCAGACCCCCTCAACGGAGCAACGGTGGGCTTTCCCGGGGCATGTTGGCTGCCAGTCAGGGCTCACACATCCCTTTTACTCACAAATCCATCTGTGAGAGCAGGAGGGTCCAGCGAGCAATGCGTATGCTGCTCACTGTCCCATCCTTAATTCTCCCATCCAGCAGTATCTGAGTGGGGGTGTGATGAGTGAGGAGGGTGATTGGGGACACTCCTGTAAACACCTGCAACCACTTCACAGCCCAGTGGGTGGCCAGCAGATGCATTTCACTGTTTGAGTTACCCCTCTCAACCTCAGTGAGGACCCTGGAGGAGTAGACCACCGGCCTCAGCTGGCCGTGCTGCTGTTGCATCAGCACAGCTCTTAAGCTATTCCCGCTGGCTGCTACCTCCAGGAAAAATTCCTCGCCCTCATCTACCGCTCCCAGGGCCGGAACTTTCTGCAGGTCTCCCTTGAGGCGGGTAAACGCTGCATCACAGTCCTCATCCCACTCCCACTCCACGCCTTTGTGCAGGAGCCGGAGTAGGGGGGCTGCAATGGCTGCGTAATCCTCAATGAAGTCCCTGCAGTAACCGGTCAGACCTAGGAATGACCTCACCCCTGTAACTGTAGTCGGAGCCAGTAACTCCTGAACTGCCCTCCTCTTAGCCTCATCAATGACTCTCTCCCCTGCCCACACAGTCAGCCCCAGGAATTTTACTTCTGTCTGGCCGATCTGTGCCTTCTTAGGGTTTACTTTAAAACCCTCCTCGTGCAGCAGTCCCAACAGCTCTGCCAGTAGGGGACCGTGCTCTTCCTCCGAATCGGAGAATAGCAGCAGGTCGTCCACATACTGGACTAGCTGTCTGGGTCTGCTGAACTCTTTCAGGCAGTTGGCCATACACTGATGAAAAATGCTCGGGCTGTTGCGGAAGCCCTGGGGAAGACAGTTCCAGGTATACTGCTGTCCTTTGAATGTAAAGGTGAATTTGTACTGGTCCTCCCGCTGCAGCGGGGTGGACCAGAACCCATTCGAGATGTCCAGCACCGTAAAGACGGCTGCGGACGTGGGGATGGCTGTGACTAGGTCGCCTATGGCTGCCACTGTGGGCGCACAGGCAGGGATATTTTTATTGAGGACTCGGTAGTCCACCGTGGCCCTCCAAGAATTGTCCGGTTTCCTAACCGGCCAAAGTGGAGAGTTCACATGTGTGGCTATTGGTCTCAACACTCCCTGTCTGACTAGAGATCCCAATGCAACCTCTAGGTCTGCCTCAGCCTCCCTGGGAAAATTATACTGCTTCTGGGGCTTAGACATGGGGTCCCCATCTACTCTGACCTCGACCCCATTTACCCGTCCACAGTCGTGCTTATGCCTGGCAAATGCCGCCAGGTTGGCCCGACAAAAGCCTGATAGATCATCGGGGTGCCGTCTACCAGAGCGCCGAGGTCATATCCCTCCTTCGGCTTTACAATGCAGAGGGAACCCTTCCCCTGCTTCCCCTGGATGACTGCTGTACCTTCCCCCTCCCCGGTGTCAACTGTGCCCCACAGACAGTGGTTCCTCAGGTCGACCAGAATTTTCTGGCCGCTGAGGAAATCTGCCCCTAGGATGCCTTTACCCACTCCCTCCCATGGCAGAAGGACACACTTCCACATGGTGTGGAGGGTGCCTATGTGTATCTGCAGTGGTTTGGAGAAGAAGCCCTCGCGTTCTTCTCCAGTGAAGCTGGTTAGGCAGTAGGGGATCCCACTGGATAGGGGTGAGGTGGTCGGGTCATCTACATGAACCAGGGTGCACGAGGCCCCTGTGTCCAGCAGATATTTCCCCCGGACCCCCTCAACCCCCATCATGGTCTGCTCCACGCATCATAGGTGACCGGGCAGAGGTACACGGGTTCCTCGGGATCTAGTCATTGGGGGGTGTTGGTCTGGGCCTGAGGGACTTCTTCCCCGGTCATGGCTGCGACCTTCCCAGTTTGGGTAAGGAGTGCCTGCAGAGCTGCGAGGAGACCCTCGAGTGGGGCGGCAGGGCTGGGCACAGCTGGTTTGGGAGGGCTTGCGGCCGCGGGGACTGGGGCTGAGGTTGGGACCTGTGGACCTCTCTTTTCCTGCCTCGGATCCCGCCATTCCCTCCTCATGTGTCCTGTCTTCCCGCACCCGTAGCAAACCACCTCTCTGCCTGCCTGCCAATTCCCTTCTTACCTCCACTCTCTCTTATCAGAGCCGGGGCGGATCTCACACACCTTCCCCTTGGTGGGTTTCTCCCCCCCGATTCTGTCATTACGAAAAGAGAGGGTCAGCTGCCTCAACACCGTCTCCTCTGTGGCTTGGGGGTCTCTGAAATCGAACCACAGGTTGGCCTGGGCGCGCAACTCAGGTAGGCTGTTTGCCACCAGTGCACGCAGCCAGCGACCATGTTGATGTGCATCCAGCTGGGTTCGGTCCAAATTTCCCCCATTGGCTTCCGCATACACTGGCCACAGTCGATCAGCGAACGCCTGGGGGGTCTCCCCTGGTCTCTGAACAGTGGCCTGTACCTGGTTGAATGGACAGCCATCGTTCAACCCCATGGCCTCCAGGATATCCTCCTGGAGAGCGGCCACTGTTCGCTGACCCCTCTTACACTCAGCAGAGAGAGCCTGACACAGGGCTGGGTCCAGTGAGAACAGGAGCAGTTTGCAGTCATTTATGTCTCCTACCTGCTCTACTTCCATAAAGTGGACAGAGGGGTCTCCTTTTTGGGTCAGTTTATTCACATGGGCCACCATCTGCCGCAGCTGGGTCGCACTGTGGGGAACCATGTATTGATTGGTTCTGTAGGGGACCCTCAGCCTGACCCACTGTGGGTGGTCTGAATCTACTCTGCCTGATGGGGCACATTGGGGCTGGTCCCGGAGGTTTAGATTCCAGCATTTCACCCTGCCTCTCCACCAGGATCCCCAATGTGGCTGTGGGAGAGGGCCTGTAGGATTCTTCCTCCCTATCCTCCTCCCTACAGCCTGTTTCACTATGCTCCCCCTTCCGCACCTCGGCTGGGCTGATAAGGCACACCACTCCTTTACTGGGTGCCTTGCTTTCAGCCCAGCCAAGGGCTTTTGCCTCAGCTGGGGCCAGAGCTTTGGTGTCGGGCTGGGTGGGGATTCGAGTCTCGGGCACTTCCAGAACTTTTGCTCCGGCTAGAACAAGGGCTGCTTTGGCTTCAGCCAGAGCCAGGGTGAGCCGATCAATTTGTTCCTGAAAGGAACAATGATCCACCTCTGCCCTGCTGTGGCACGCCTGAAGCGCAGCCTGTAGCTGGAGACTCTTACCCTCTCCCAACCTTCCCTGGTTCTGAGCCTGGGCAAGTTCCTCCTGCAATCCCCTGACGTAACCTTTTCCCTCAGTTACCTGGGACTGAAGGTACTCTCTGTGGTTGCGATAGCTTTCTCCATCCCTCTCTCGTTCCTGCCTCTCCCACTTGAAATCCTGATCCAGCTTTTCCCTTTCTTTGCTGGTCTTTACTAGCTCCTCTCTCTGCTCAGCTAACTCTGTCTGCAGTACTTCTACCTGCCTGTCCAAGACCTGTATTTGCTTCCGAAAGCAAATCAGCCACACTGCCTTTTCCACTGATCTTTTATGATCTTTACTCTGGGTCCACCTGGCTGCTGCGTCCTCAGGCCGTTCAGCCCTCAGCAGCGCCTGCACCCACTTCCTTGAGTAGTTTATCCTTGCTGTTACATACCTATCAATCCTACCCTCCATTCTATACTCCTCTCCACCAAGACTGACTGTTCCTTACCCTCACTCAACGCACGTCCCCTCCTACCTGGCTCACCATTGTAAGGGGAGCTTGTGGTGTGGGTTCGAATTCACACTCCCCTGAGGTTCTGTACGTGCGATTTATGAGGGTGGGTGAATAATGAGGCACCAGACACAGTGGGTAAGAGTGCAAAATGGCTAATGTTGTTTATTTAGAATAGCAAACACAAAGATAGAGGGCATAGGAAGAGGTCATAAAATAGCAGTAATGGCAAAATCTCATTCAACGACTCGAAAAATCTCGCAACAGGGAAGGGGAAAACAAGTGGTTAAAACATCCCACTCACACACAACCACACCTCCCACTCCCACCCTTCCTACCAATTCCTCTCCTAAATAGAGTCTGTGAGGGGGTTTGGCCTATACTCACAATCCTATCAACTCCGGGGTTCTGTAGCACTTATTTCAGCTCGGGGTCCCTCTGGGGTGGGTTTTATGTTATTGTTCAGTTTTCCTCTTCGATATTGCGTCGGTTTCTTCTATCTGCCTCTGGGTTATGGTCAGACTACAGCTGTGAATCCAGGTTATTGAACCAGGAGTCCAGGACTGCACAGCTCTGCGTGCCCCAGCCTGATGCTTCAGCTATTCTCTCCCTGTCCAGTGTGTTTAGGGCTAACAGCAGCACCTGCTGCCACTTACCGACCAGGAGATTGGCTCCTGGGTTTTTAGTCTCGACCAAAATCAAAGTTTGCAAAACTCTCTCAGCTCCTTCCCCCCAACAGCCAGCTGCCCTTTCAAGAACTGACCCCAAACTGTTTTTCTCCACAACTCCTGCAAGTCTTTTCCTCTCCACACCTTTCCTCCCCAACTCTGCCCAGCTCCTTTTTGGTCCACAACTCCCTTTTTCCACAACTCCTTTTCGGGTGGTTCTGTGTCCTATATTTGTATTCAATTCAGTTCTGGTCTTTTCGCGCACAAACCCAGTGGGCGGTCCATTGTGTAAGTTTGGGCGGGGAGATAGCTTTGAATATTTAATGAGAAGATGTCACAGGTACACACAGGTGTGAGGACCAGGGTATTGTTTCAGTGCACATAGGTGCCGGGAAGTCTGTGGGTCCTTTGTTATAGTCCTGGGAGTCAGTGGGCCATTCCTGCAGTGATCCATCGTTTGGATTCAGAGGTATTGTCCATATTAATTAGGGAGATAATGGCCCACATTCGTAGTTTGATTGGGGGTGGGGGAGGGGGAGTCATTTTCAAACTGGGCCGGGAAGTCCTTATTGGTTGAAGATTTCCCCACTTCAGGCCCGACTCGACCCGATTGGCTGCCAGAATGCACTTTTCCCCCATTGGCCAGTGCCTCTGTCTCGCTTGTGAGCCAGACTCCACAATGTCTGTATCCACCCACACGTTTTCCCAGCCTGCTTTTACTGGGCCAAAAATATTCATTTAGTGTATGGAATGATCCCATGTTAGTTTTCTTGTCCTTACAATGTTTCAAATGCGGCCGTGGATTTTCGAACCGAACACCTCTGTCTTCATTCTAACTTTGGACAAAGGGAGGGGTGAACTGAGGCAGAATACAGGGGGATAGTGGCATCAGGGCACCAGTCGACAGTCCCAGATTACTACATCTGTCCCCGCTGGTTCCAAACCCAAAACCATCCCACATTCCAACCTCTGCCCACACCTACAATCATAGAATGGTTACAGCACAGGAGGCCATTTGGCCCATCCAGCCCGTGCGGCTCTCTACAAGAGCAGTTCAGCTAGTCCCACTCCCCCGCCCTTTCCCCGTATTCCTGCAAACTGTTCCCTTCAGGTACTTATCCAATTCTCTTCTGAAAGTCACGATTGAGTCTGCCTCCAGCACCTTTTCAGGCAGTGCATTCCAGATCCTAACCACTCACTGCATCAAAACAGGATTTATCACAAGGTTATAAATAACCCATGGACCGTTTGGCCCCTTTTGTATCATCATCTTCATAGGTGGTCCCTCGTATCAAGGATTACTTGGTTCCACGCCAAAAAGGGATGAGTTCACAGGTGTTTCAATGAAGGACCTAATATTCCAGGTCCAGAACTACATGTGGAAGGGTGGAAGATGCCTGTGCATGGATTTTTTAATGTGTGGTGGCCATTGCACACCAGCCAACACACGGGCTTGACAGAGCTAGGTCTTGGTCCAGTGGCAAGGATTAACCAAGACGACTGGAGACCAGCTCTGCTGCACAGACTCAGTGCGCACACATATCGCAGTGTGGGCTGGCCCTTGCTGGCCCCGAACTCACGCCTCTCCTGGGCCCTGATCATATCGCTCCACAATCGCTAGCCGCTCCTTCGCCCTGACCTCGCCGCTCCTGCTGTACCTGCCCACGCTCCAATCACTGACCTGGGATATGGTGACATCCAATCCAGTCGCCCGCTTCACAACCGTCACCCTCCTGCACGAGTACACGCTATACCTTGCAGTGGTGTGCACCACACTGCTCCTCCTTTAAGGCCCCGACCTGCTGATGGTCTCTGCACCCTTTTGTATCAGACCCCTCATCAAAGGGACTCGAAGCCATTTAAATACATCTCTGTATATGACCGTGTCCAATGCAAATTCTGATGCTTGAAGAATGAGGATACATTTCTCTGAAGTCTCATCTAGTTCAGAGTGTGATAATGGCCAGGGCAGAATAATATACTGTAATGCAGCAGTGTTAAATGTCAGAGAAATACAGGTCGCCATCCTAAAATCTCTGTCCCAAATATGCCCCTTGATCTGAGATGCCAACTGTTAGGGAATGGATCTTATATATAAATTAATCAGATATTCCACGTAGTAATAGGGTTCAAAAGCATTTATTGACTTTCATACGAATTAAGCATAAAATGATCATTATTACCAATAATTACCCATATACAATGATAACTATTATTACCAATAATCACCTATATGCTTGAGACGCTTGTGGTACAAGACCGGAGAATTCACGGGGTCACAGGTTTCGAGCTCGAGGGGATCAGCTGGCCAAACCTTGTCGAATTCTGAAGTATCTATTGTAACAACCCTCTTTTTATCCCTTTCTTTCACTCTCACTACGTGAGGGTCCACGTGTTTCAAAGTATTACCTCATCCAATTAGTCGCAGTAACTCGTTTTAACAAGAATAACTTCCCATAACTTGACTCACTCCCGGATTTTCCAGATCTGTGGCAGGTGCCTTTTCAAGGCTGGAACTAACAGAGAGTTTTGTGGCCTCTCCTTATCAGTGAAAACTCTGTCGGACTGGAATCCCTTTCACTGAACATTGCTCACAGAAACTCCCTGAAACCACAAGTTAATATGGAGAATTTAACTGTGATTGATGCAGTCCTGCCTGTCACTAGTATAATTCACGACTGATATTAATGCAGATGTGCTCATCACTATTGTGATTCATCACAGAGATTAAAACCACTACAATTATAGAACTAAAGTACTAAAATTCTACAACTGAAGGGGACAATCAATTGTAACTCTAGGAATTGCAGCAAACTGACCAAAAGCAGCTGTGTTTAGCGTCAGTGACAGACCCTTACAGAGAAAAGCACAAAGACCCCACGGATCCTGAAAAGCAGCAAGGCACCGAGCTCCTGACATCATCAGAGGGGGACCCGGGTATGACATCATCGGAGGGAGGGACTCGAACGTGACATCATCAGATGGCACCGGAAATGGCGTCATTGGGGGTGGGACCCGACTTGAAAGCATCAGAGATGCAGACCCGGAAATGACATCATAGAGGGGCAAGGCTGGAAGTGACATCGTCAGAGGGACAGACCCGGAAGTGACATCACAGAGGGGAACAGGAAATGACAGCATTCCAACCCACCTCCACTGACCTAGAAGTGACATCATCAGAGCCACAGTTCTGGAAATGACATATTCTGTGACCCCAACCCGGAAATGACCCGTTGAGGAGGGCCACCCGAAACCGGAAGTGACATCGCAGTATCCCCGAAACCGGAAGTGGCATCACCGAGTCTCGGATCCCAGGATTAATTTAACAGTTTTAGGGATTTGTTCCAACAATAAAATGCTGGAAACACGGGTTCAGTGAATGTGGTGTGAAATGTGTGTAAATGTGTCAGTGAGTCAGTGACCTGGTGAAATGACACAGTCCCAGCCTCGTAGTCCAACTGAACCCGGATCCTGCTCCCAGACCCGAACCCTCGGAGGTGAGTGTCCCGGGAATTGTGCCGGGCCCTGAGAGAAACACCACCATAATATAAACCCCAGGATTTACTACTGCCCCCAAGGTAAGACCCTCCCCCCTCCCTCTCTACACTCCCACACACAATCCCTATTCCCCAGTAATTCCCATCAGTCTCCACATCCCAGGAATGGGATCCTGAGGAGAAGCTCTGGGAGCAGAGGACTTGGGGTTGGTCTTTAAACCTCTCTGGGTGAGGTGGGTAGGGCTGTTTCTGTCCAGTCCAAGTTACTGATCTCAGATCATCAGACAGAACCAAGTTCCAGTTTGCTGTCTTTGGATCCAGGCCCATCGGTGACCTTTGCCCTAGAGAGGAGAGAAGAGATTGGTCAGACAGGGTTATTCCACTCAGATCAATGATTGACAGCTGCAGGGTCGGAGTGTCAGTATTTCCCAGACAGTGCCAGCCCCATATTACCAGTCAGTGTGATCCCCGTTTCAGATTATAAACACACCTTGGGATATTCCCGTTCTCCCTCTGATCCCAGTCGACTGCTTGATGGCGATCAATGGGACAGGGGCTGCCCCAGAGGAGCTGTGTGGGGGAGGAGTTACAGTCGATGGGCCCCTGTATTCGGTGGAAGCTGGCCCTGTAAACAAAGCTCACGGTGATTGGGAATTGTGACACAGCGAGGTCCCACCTCCTTCATATTACTCGATGGGAGGGTTATATATTCCATACTTATATATTCCTACATTACAACAGTGACTACACTTCAAAATAGAACTCCATTGTCTGTAAAGCACTTTGGGATTTCTGAGGTTCTGACAGGTGCTCTCTAAATGCAAGTCTTTCTATCTCTTACTAAATTCTTTAATAATACTGACAGCCATTGATGGTCGGTGTCCCTTTAAGGGCCACTCTGATTGGCAGTATGTAACCCCGCCCCTACCTGGCCCACGGTGGGTGAAGTTCTGGCCCATTACAGTGAGGAATGTTTAAAGCAGGTGTCACTGGGGACTGAGGATTAATCTCAGGCTCCTGATCCACAGACACAGGGAGCTGATATTAAAGTTTGGGATATTCCCAGTGGTCTGAACACAACTAACCCCACCTGCTCTCAGTGCCTTATATTGGAGAAAAGCTGCACCATCTTACTGATGATTCCCAGTATGTCTGAGTGGTACTTTTCCCATCCATTCAGCCTCTCCTGGATAAGTGGCGATATATTGGACAGGTTCAGGGTGAGCGCTGGAACATCTGGATCTATGACTCTCTGAGTCTCCGTCACTCTGGAATGAAAGAGAGAAAATGTTTTTATCAGTGGGACATCTCAGATCAGAAACCCAAAGGGGATCGAGTGATCAGTGCAACAAGCTGCCCCTCTTCTAATGCTCGGACTGACACCCCGCAGCAACCCATCCTGAAAATGGCAGAATCCCGGGATTTGCCGTCTCCCTACATTCACACTGATCTCCACACGTGCAGTGGGATCCTGGTTTGCCGCCATTTCAGCTCAGTTTGTGATTTTCAAAGCCGTCTGTGTTCAGTCCAGTTTCTCTGTACTGGAGCCTCATCTTTCCATTATTGATCATTATTATTATCCCGAGGGTCTCCAGACTGTGCCCCCCTCTCTGCAGGAACATACTCACTACAATCATGTGAAGTGAGGAGAGGAGAAGGAACAGCCTCCCAGGGACCTGGGGTGGGTGGAATTCCCTCACAGTCGTTTCGATTTTAACCTCGCGCCCCCCGACAGGCGGGAGAGGGTCGCGGCTTAAAACATCAGAGTGACTATTTCCACCGTGTTGTTTCTGCGCCTGTGTCCTCTGGACTCTGCCCCCGACGCCTTTCGCACAGGCGCAGACTCCTCGGCCCTGGAACCGGAAGTGGGCCCCACAACGAGCACGTTGTGCTGCTGTGCTGCTGATCTTCTGACGGGTCAGTATAGAGGCCGCTGCTCAAACATTTCCTGCCGCTGAAGCCTGGGGCTGGATTTGCTTCCAGCTGTTGCATTATTGGGAACATTTTCGTGGCCTTCTGTAGGAGGAGAAACATCGGCAGTAGTGTGAGAGAGAGATAGCGGGGAGAGAGAGACAGACACGGGGAGTGACAGAGAATGGATAGGGGGGGGGAAGAGACATGGGGGGGTTGAGATAGACACACAACATGGGGGTGGGAGAGAGAGACACGGTGGGGGACAGAAACACACGGGGGGGAGTGACAGACACAGGGAAGAAGAGAGAGACACGGGGGAGAGAGAGACAGAAAGAACGGGGGTGAGGGAGAGAGACACGTGAAGGAGGGGAAGATAGACCCTGGGGGGAGGGGGGAGAGAAAGAGAGGCACTGGGGAGTCGTGCAGCAGGGGAGTGAGACATAGGGTGGGGTGGGGAGGAGATAGAGACACGCGGGGGTAGAGAGAGTCATGGGGGGGAAGATAGAAAAAGGACAGGGGGACAGAGAGAGACAGGGGGGGAGAGGAGGGGAGACATGGGGGGGAGGGGGAGACACGAAGGGGAGAAAGACACGGGAGGGAGGGGGAAACGGGGGTGGGAGAGAGAGAGCGACAAGAAGGAGGGGAGAGAGAGAGACAAGGGGGTGGGAGAGAGAGTGATGGGGTTGGGGGGGGAGAGAGAGAAAGGTCGGAGGTACAGAGAGAGAGACGGGGGGGGGTGGAGTGTTGAGAGAGAGATGAGGGCGAAGAGGGAGAGAGAAACACGGGCGGGGGGGGGCGAGAGACACAGTGGGGAGAGAGACAGATAGGACAGGGGGTACAGAGAGAGACGGGGGAGGGGGAGATAGACACGGGGGGGATGGGGGAAGAGAGAGAGGTGGGGGTGGGGGGGAGAGAGAGAGAGAGCCGGGGGTGGGGGAGAGAGAGAGAGAGCCGGGGGTGGGGGAGAGAGAGAGAGAGACACTGGGGGAAGAGACGGGCGACGGGGGTACAAGACACAGGGCGGTGGGGGGAGAGAGACATGGGAGGGAGCGAGAATTATGGGAGGGGGAGAGAGAGAGAGAGAGAGACAACTGGGGGAAGAGACTAGCCGGGGGGCAGAAACGGGGGGGAGAGAAAGAGGCACAGGATGGGCGAAGGGGAGAGAGACATGGGGAGGAGAGAGAGAAAGGACAGGGACACAGAAAGAGATGGCGGAGAGAGAGAGAGACAGGGGGGAGGGGGAGAGAGACACGGGCGGGTGGCGGGGGGAAGAGAGGCACTGGAGGAGAGATAGAGATACGGGGACAGGGGGGAGACAGGTGGGGGGGGGTGATGGATGAAGAGACATAGGGAGGGAGAGAGCCACAGGGCTGGGAGAGTCATGGGGTGTGGAGAGAGCGACATGGGGGTGGGGGGTTGATAGAGAACGACTTGGTGGCGGGGAAAGAGAGAGAAAGGACGCAGGGGAAGAGAGAGAGAGACACGTGAGGGCAGTCGGGGAGGGAGAGAGACACACACTCAGGGTTGCGGGGAGAGAGAGACACATACACAGGGGAGGGCAGGGCGAGAATGGGGGAAGATACACAGAGAGGGGGAACAGGTAGAGAGACACGGGGGCAGAGATAGTCATGAGGGGGGGAGAGAGAGGAAAGACGGTGGGGGGGACGCGACAGGAGAGAGAGACATGTGGGTGGTGGGGGGAGACTGACACGGGGACAGGGGTTGAGAGAGACGCGGGGGGGTTGGAGAGAGATCGACATGGGGGCAGAGGGGGAGAGAGACATGGGGGTGGGCGACGGAGAGACCTGGGGAAGAGAGAGAGACATGGGGGGGTGCGAGGGATGATTTGGGGGGAGAAAGAGACACGGGTGGGGGGGAGAGAGACATGGGGGCAGGGGTTGAGAGAGATTCGGGGCGGGGGATTGGAGAGAGACACGCACATGGAGGGGGTGGCGTGGGGGGCGAGAGACACGGAGGGGGAAGGAGAGAAAGGATGGGGGGGACAGAGAGGGAAACGGGGGTGGGACAGAGAGGGAAACGGGGGTGGGAGAGAGAATCATGGAGGGGGAGAGAGAGACGGGGGTTGAGAGAGAGAGAGATGGGAGGAAGAGGGAGAGAGTATGTGGAGAGAGAGAAACACGGGGCGGAGGGGGGGCATGTAAAAGTGCGGGAGGGCAAGAGACACGGGGGGGGAGAGACATGGGGGGAGAGAGACACGGGGGGGAGAGAGAGACACGGGGGGGAAAGAAAGACACGGGGGGAGAGAGAGAGACACGGTGGGGAGAGAGACACGGGGGGAGAGAGAGACACGGAGGGAGAGAGACACGGGGGGGGGGGGGGAGAGAGACACGGGGGGGGGAGGGAGAGAGACACGGGGGGGGGAGGGAGAGAGAGAGAGGGTGGGGTGGGGGGGGGGAGAGAAAGAGAGAGACGGTGGGGTGGGGGGAGAGAGAGAGAGAGAGAGAGAGAGCAACATGGGGGCAGGGGTTGAGAGAGACACGGATGGGGGAGAGAGACAGAAAGAACGGGGAGGGGGAGAGAGAGACACCTGGAGGAGGGGAAGATAGACCCGGGGGGGGAGGGGGGAGAGAGAGAGAGACACTGGGGGGTCGGGCAACGGGGGAGTGAGACACAGAGCGGGGTGGGGAGGAGATAGAGACACGGAGGGGGGGGGGGGTGGAGAGAGACATGGCCGGGGGGGGGGGGAGGGAGTCATGGGGGAAGATAGAAAAAGGACGGGGGGACAGAGAGAGACGGGGGGAGGGGAGACAGGTTGTGGTGAGAGAGAGACACGGGGGTGGGTGAGAAAGCCATGGGAGGGAGGGGGAAATGGGGGTGGGAGAGAGAGTCATGGGGTGGGGGGGAGAGAGAGAAAGATCGGAGGGACAGAGAGACAGGGGGGGATGAGAGAGAGAGACACGGGGAGGAGAGAGAGAGACGGTGGGATAGGGGGAGAGAGTGACATAGTGGTAGGGGTTGAGAGAGACAAGAGGGAGGGAGAGAAAGACATGAGGAGGAAGAGAGAGACATGGGGGTGGGAGAGAGAGTGATGGGGTGGGGAGAGAGAAAGAAAGGTCGGGGGGACAGAGAGAGACAGAGTGGGTTGAGAGAGAGATAGACACGGGGGAGGGGAGAGAGATGGGGGCGAAGAGGGACAGAGGGAGAGAGAGACACGGGGGAGAGAGAGAGACACGGTGGGGAGAGAGAGAGACACGGGGGTGGGCGAGAGACATGGTGGGGAGAGAGGGAGACACGGGGGAGAGAGAGGGAGAGTGACATGGGGGCAGTGGTTGACAGAGACACTGGAGGGGAGAGAGAGAGAGAGAGGGAGACACTGGGGGGTCGGGCAGTGGGGTAGCGAGACACGGGGTGTGGGGGGGAGGAGATAGAGACACGGCGGGGGAGGGAGGGTTGAGAGAGACACGGTGGGGGAGAGAGACAGAAAGGATGGGAAGGGACAGAGAGAGACGGGGGAGGGGGAGAGACACAGGGGGAGAGAGACACAGTGGGAGGGGGGAAGAGAGAGAGAGAGAGACGGGGGTGGGGGTGGGGGAGAGAGAGAGAGACACTGGGGGGTCAGGCGACAGGGGAACGAGACACAGGGCGGGGGGGAGGAGATAGAGACACGGAGCGGGGGGGTGGAGAGAGACATGGCCGGGGGGGGAGGGAGAGAGTGTCATGGGTGGGGGGGGAAGATAGAAAAGGGACGGGGGGACAGAGAGAGAAAGACGGGAGAGAGAGAGGCACGGGGTGGGAGAGCGACATGGGAGGGAAAGAGAATCATGGGGGCGGGCAGAGAGAGACACACATGGGAGGGGGGAGAGAGAGAGAGACAAGCGGGGGGAGACTGGGGGAGGACAGAGACGGGGAGAGAGAAAGAGACACGGGACGGGCAGAGGGGAGAGAGACATGGGGGAGGGGGAGAGAGACATGGGGGAGGGGGAGAGAGACACGGGGGGAGGTGAGAGACACTGGAGGAGAGATAGCGATACGGGGGGGAGAGACAGGTGGAGGGGAGGGGTGGGGGCGGAGGAAGAGACATGGGGGGCAGAGAGCCACGGGGATGTGTGTGTCATGGGGTGGGGAGTGACATGAGGGCTGGGGGTGATAGAGAACGATTTGGTGGTGGGGAAAGAAAGAGAAAGGACGGGGGAGAGAGAGAGATGGGGGGGGGGAGAGAAAGAGAGCGAGACACACACAGGTGAGGGGCGTGGCGGGTGGGGAAAGATACACAGAGAGGGGGAAGAGGTAGGGAGACATGGGGGGGAGAGAGAGAAAAGATGGGGGTGAGGTGGGGCAAGAGACACTCGAGGGGAGAGAGAGACAAGGCGGGGGGAGAGACTGACACGGGGGCAGGGGTTGAGAGAGATACGGGGGGGATGGAGAGAGATCAACTTGGGGGCAGAGAGACACGGGAGGAAGAGAGGGACGCCGGGGGGGGGGCCGCAGAGAGAGAGATGCAGGAGAGGGGGGAGAGAGAGATGCAGGAGAGGGGGGAGAGAGAGATGCAGGGGGGTAGATATTCACGGGAGTGGGGGAAGAGAGAGACACGGGGTGGGCAGAGAGACACAGGAGCGGGGAGGGAGATATGGGAGTGGGGAGAGAGACACATGGGAGCGGGGGAGAGCGATACATGGGGGGTGTTAGAGAGATACGGCGGGGAGAGTCATGGGGGGAAGAGAGAGACATGGGCGGTTGGGGGTGACAGCTAGAGGCAAACGGGGGGAAAGAAAGACACGGGGGCAGAGGGTGAGGCAGACACGGGGGCAGGGGGAGAGAGAGAGACATGGGGGCAGAGGGGGAGAGAGAGATATGTTGGCGGGGATAGAGAGAGACACACACTCAGGGTGGGGTGGGGGGATGTACGAGGCTTGGGGAAGAAGAGGGAGACATGTGGGGGTGAAATAGAATGACATGGGGAGGGGAGAGAGAGACACACACTCGGGGCAGAGGAGATGGGAGGGATGTCGGTGGGGGGGGGGAGACTGAGAGAGACACGAGGCGGGAGAGAGAGATGGGGGGAACAGAGAGACACGGGGGGCATGGAGAGAGGCACGGGGGGGAGCGCAAGACACGGGGGGAGCGCGAGACACGGGGGGCATGGAGAGAGACACGGGGGGAGCGCGAGACACGGCTGGGCATGGAGATAGACACGGTGGGGGGGGGCGCGATACATGGAGGCATGGAGAGAGACATGGCGGCGGGGAGCGCAAAACACGGGAGGGGGTGGGGAGAAAGACACGGGCATGGAGAGAGACGGGGGTGGGGGGAAGAGACACGGGGAGAGAGATACAAGTGCGGGGAAAGAGACACGTGGAGGGGGAAGAGGAAGAGAGGCACGGGGCAGAGATCGTCATGGGGTGGGGAGAGAGACGGTTGGGGCGGAGGGGGGAGGGACTGACATCGGGGCAGGGGTTGAGAGAGACGCGGGCGGTTGTAGAGAGACCGACATGGGGGCAGAGGGTGAGAGATGCGGGGGTAGTAGAGGGAGAGACCTGGGGAAGAGTGAGAAGTGCGGGGGGGGGGGGGGGGCGGGGAGAGAAACATGGGGGGGAGGAGAGAGATGGGTGGGGGGGAGGGAGAGAGAGAGAGAGAGAGAGACAGACAGTGGCGGGGGGCGAGAGATGGGTGGGGGGGAGAGAGACACAGTGGGGGGGGGGGAGAGAGACAGCATGGATGGGGAGCGAAAGACATGGGGGAGAGGGGAGACAGACACGGGGGAGGGGGAGAGAGACATACACATGGAGGGGGTGGTGAGGGGGGGCGAGAGACATGGAGGGGGGGAAGAGAAAAAGGACGGGGGGACAGAGAGAGAGAGAGACGAGGGAGGGAGAGGGGGAAACGGGGGTGGGAGAGAGAATCAGGGAGGTGGGGGGGGAGAGAGAGTGATGGGGGAGGGGGAAGAGAGATGGGGGGGCGGGAGAGAGACATAAGGGCAGGGGTTGAGAGAGACATGGAGGGGAGAGAGAGAGAGAGACAAGAGGGAGGGGGAGAGAGACATGGGGGGGGATGGGGAGATGGACCCGGGGGTGGAGGGGGGGAAGGGGAGATAGACACGGGGCGGGGGGAGGTGAGAGACACGGGAGGAGAGATAGAGATACGGGGGAGGAGAGACAGGTGGGCGGGGGAAGGGCGGTGGAAAAGACATAGAGCGGGGAGAGAGCCATGGGACTGGGAGAGTCTTGGGCTGGGGAGAGAGCGACATGGGGGCGGGGGGGGGGGGGGTGATAGAGAACGACTTGGTGGCGGGGAAAGAGAGAGAAAGGACGGGGGAAGAGAGAGAGAGAGACACACATGAGGGTGGTCGGGGGGAGAGAGAGACACACTCAGAGTGGGGGGGGCGGGAGACACGCACTCGGGGAGGGGGGGAGAGAGAGACACAGGTGGGGAGAGAGAGAGACACACACAGGGGAGGGGGAGAGGGAGATACACACTCGGGGAGGGGGGGAGAGAGAGAGACACGGGTGGGGAGAGAGAGAGACACACACAGGGGAGGGGGAGAGGGAGATACACACTCGGGGAGGGGGTGAGGGGGAAAGACACACTCGGGGAGGGGGTGGGGGGGGAAGCGGGAGAGGCGGCGGGAGATGGAGACATGGGGGAGAGAGAGACACGGGGGGAGCGGAAGATAGAGAGACATACACGGGGAGGGGCGTGACGGGGGGAAAGATACACAGAGAGGGGGAAGAGGTAGAGAGACACGGGGGCAGAGATAGTCATGGGGGTGGAGAGAGAAAAAGGACAGAGGGGGGAGGTGGGGCAAGAGACACGCGAGGGGAGAGACATGGCAGGGGGAGAGACTGACACAGGGGGGGGATGGAGAGAGATCAACATGGGGGCAGAGGGGGAGAGAGAGACACGGGGGGGCGGCGGGAGAGAGACAAGGCGGGTAGAGAGAGACACAGGGTTGAGAGAGAGACACGGTGGCGGTGAGAGACACGGGGAGAGAGAGGCACGGTGGGGGGCGGGGGAGAGAGACATTGGGTGGGGGAGAGAGACACGGTGGGGGGCGGGGGAGAGAGGCATGGAGTGGAAGAGAGAGTCATGGAGGGGGGAGAGAGATTGACATGGGGGCAGAGGTTGAGGGAGACACGGGGGCAGGGGGAGAGAGACACGAGGGAGGGGAGAGAGAGAGACACGGGGGAGGGTGAGAGATCGACATGGGGCAGAGGGCGAGAGAGAGTGACATGTTGGCGGGGATAGAGAGAGACACACACTCGGTGTGGTGGGGGCGGGGGAGAGAGACATGGAGTGGGAGAGAGAGTCATGGGGGGGGAAGAGAGAGTCATGGGGGGGGGAGAGAGACACGGGGGGGGTGGGGGGGACAGCTAGAGGCAAGGGGAGGAGAGAAGGACACGGGGGCAGGGGGCGAGAGACACGAGGGAGGGGGAGAGAGAGAGACATGGGGGAGGGAGAGAGATTGACATGGAGGGCAGAGGGGGAGAGAGAGTGACATGTTGGCGGGGATAGAGAGAGACACACACTTGGTGTGGAGGTGGGGGGGCGCATAGGAGGCTTGGGGAGGAAGAGAGAGACACGGTGGGGTGAAATAGAATGACATAGGGGAGGGGCGTAAGAGAGACACACAGGGGAGGGGGAGAGAGAGATACACACTCGGGGTAAGGGAGAGGGAGGGGCAGTGGTGGGGGGGGGAGACAGAGAGAGACACGAGGAGGGAGAGAAAGAGACCGGGGGGGCGGGGGGGGGGAACAGAGAGACACAGGGGTTGGGGAGAGATAGACACGGGGGCGGGGGAGCGCGAGACACGAGGGGCGTGAAGATAGACACGGGGGGGAGCGCGAAACTCGGGGGGGCGTGGAGATAGACACGGGGGGAGTGTGAAACATGGCGGTGGTGGGGAGGTAGACACAGCGGGGAGAGAGAGAGACAAGTGGGGGAGAAACATGGAGAGAGAGACACGGAGGGTGGGGATTGGAGAGAGACATGGTGGAGAGAGAGACACACACATGGAGGGGGGGGAGGGGGGCGAGAGACACGGAGTAGGGAGGAGAGAAAGGACAGAGAGAGAGACGAGGGAGGGAGAGGGAACTGGGGGTGGGAGAGAGAATCATGGAGGCGGGGGGAGACAAGGAGGGTTGAGAGAGACACACGAGGGAGGAGAGAGAGAGATGGGAGGAATTGGGATCGAGGGAAAGAGCCACGTGGTGAGAGAGAAACACGGGGCAGGGGAGGGGGCAAGAGACACGGTGGGGGAGAGAGGCTCATGGGAGGGAGTGACAGACACGGGGGAGGGGGGAGAGAGAGAAACACTGGGGGGTCGGGTGATGGGGGAGCGAGACACAGGGCGGGGTGGGGAGGAGATGAGACACGCGGGGGTGGGGAGAGACAAGGGGGGTAGAGAGAGTCATGGGGGAAGATAGAAAAAGGACGGAGGGACAGAGAGAGACGGGGGGAGGGGAAACGGTTTGTGGGGGGTGGGGGGTGGAGAGAGAGACACGGGGGTGGGGGAGGGGGAAAGGGGGTGGGAGAGAGAGTCATGGGGTGGGGGGGAGAGAGAGAGAAAGGTCTGGGGGACAGAGAGACGGGGGTGTTGAGAGAGAGAGACATGGGGGAGGAGAAAGAGAGAGAGAGAGAGCGAGAGATGGGGGCGAAGAGGGACAGAGGGAGAGAGAAACACGGGGCGGGAGGGGCGAGAGACATGGGGGAGGGAGAGAGCCACGGGGCTGGGAGAGTCATGGGGTGGGGAGAGAGCGACATGGGGGCAGGGGGGTTATAGAGAACGACTTGGTGGCGGGGAAAGAGAGAGAAATGACGGAGGGGAAGAGAGAGAGAGAGAGACACGTGAGGGTGGTCGGGTGTGGGAGAGAGACACACACTCAGGGAGGGGGAGAGGGAGACACACACTCGGGGAGGGGAGTGGAGAGTGAGAGACACACACTCGGGAAGGGGGGAGGGGGAGGCACACACTCAGGGAGGGGGGAGAGGGAGACACACACTCGGGGAGGGGGGTGGAGAGTGAGAGACACACACTCGGGAAGGGGGGAGGGGGAGGCACACACTCAGGGAGGGGGGAGAGGGAGACACACACTCGGGGAGGGGGGAGAGGGAGACACACATTCGGGGAGGGGGAGAGGGAGAGGGAGAGACGGCGGGGGAGAGAGACACGGGGGGAAAGATAGAGAGACACACAGGGAGGGGAGTAGCGGAGGGGAAAGATAGACCGAGAGGGGGAAGAGGTAGAGAGACACGGGCAGAGATAGTCATTGGGGAGGAGGAAGAGAAAAGGTGGCGGGGGGTGAGGTGGGGCGAGGGACTCGCGAGTGGAGAGACTGACACAGGGGCAGGGGTTGGAGAGAGATCGACATGGGGGCAGAGAGAGAGAGAGACGCGGGGAGGGTGGAGAGAGAGACACGGTGGGTGGGGAGAGAGAGACACGGTGGGTGGGGAGAGACATGCGGAGGGGAGAGAGAGACACGGGGAGGGTGGAGAGAGAGACATGGGGAGGAGAGAGAGAGACACGGGGGAGTGGGAGGAGAGAGACACATGGGAATGTTAGAGAGATATGGCGGGGAGAGTCATCGGGGGGAAATAGAGAGACACGGGGGGTTGAGGGGGGGGAACAGCTAGAGGCAAAGGGGGCGCGGGAGAAAGACACGGGGGCAGGGGGAGAGAGACACCGGGAGGGGGAGAGAGAGTGACATGTTGGCGGGGATAGAGAGAGACACACACTCGGGGTGGGGGGGGGAGGTGATGGGAGGCTTGAGGAGAAAGAGAGAGACATGGGGGGGTGAAATAGAACGACATGGGGGAGGGGGAGAGAGAGACACACAGGGGAGGGGGAGAGAGAGACACACACTCGGGGCAGGGGAGAGGGAGGGATGGCGAGGGGACGGTGGGGGGGAACAGAGAGAGACACGAGGGGGGAGAGAGAGAGAGAGAGAGAGACACACACACGGGGAGGGGCATGGCGATGGGGGAGAGATACACAGAGAGGGGGAAGAGGAAGAGAGACACGGAGCAGAGATAGTCATGGGGGGGGAGAGAGAGAAAGGACGGGGGGACAGAGGGAGACGGGGAGTGGGGGGGGAGAGAGAGAGAGACACGGAGTGGGGGGGAAGAGAGAGAGACATGGTGGGGGGGAGAGTGAGAGACATGGTGGGGGGGGAGAGACTGACACGGGGGCAGGGGTTGAGAGAGACGCGGTGGGGTTGTAGAGCAATCAACATGGGGCAGAGGGGGAGAGAGACACGGGGGTATGAGAGAGAGAGACCTGGGGAAGAGAGAGAGATGCTGGGGAGGGGGGAGAGAGAGACACGGGGGGGGTGCGGAGGGGGCTGCTGAGATGGGTGGCGGGGAGAGAGAGACACGGGGAGGGGAGAGAGAGACGGAGGGGGAGAGAGACACGGAGGGGGGGGAGAGAGACGGAGGGGGAGAGAGAGAGACACGGGGTGGTGGTGGGGAGAGAGAGAGACACGGGGTGGTGGGGGGGGAGAGAGAGAGACACGGGGTGGTGGAGGGTGAGAAGGACACACACACATGGCGGGTGAGAGAGAAGAGGGAGAGAGGCATGGTGAGAAAGGGAGAAAAAGGGCGGGGGAGAGTGACACAGGGAAAGAGAGAGAGAGAGACACAGTTGGGGGGGAAAGAGAGCGACATGGGGAGGAAGAGAGAGATACGGGGGGACAGAGAGACACGGGGGGGGCGGAGAAAGACATGGGGGGTAGAGAGAGACACGGGGAGGGGATGATTGAGAGACGGGGGAGAGAGACACGGGGGTGGGAGAGAGAGAGACACGGTGGGGGTGGGGGGGGGCAGCTAGAGACAGGGGGTGGAGAAAGATGGGGGGCAGAGGTTGAGAGCGACATGGGGGAGGAGGGTAGGAACACATGGGGGGAGGGAGAGACGGTGGTGGAGTAGAGAGACACGGGGGGCAGGGGGAGAGGGAGAGACATGGCAGGGTGAGACAGAGACACACGGTGAGGAAAGAGAGCCACATGGCGGCAGGGGGGAGAGAGACACGGGGGAGAGAGAGAGACGGGGGGGGCGGGGGAGAGAGAGATGGGGGGGGGAGAGAGACGGGGTGGGGGGGAGAGAGACACGGGGGGCGGGGGAGAGAGAGACGGGGGGGTGGTGGGGAGAGAGAGACACAGTGAATGTTTTATCAGTGGGGACATTTCACATCAGAAACCCAAAGGGGATCGAGTGATCAGTGCAACAAGCTGCCCCTCTTCTAATGCTCGGACTGACACCCCGCAGCAACCCATCTGGAAAATGGCAGAATCCCGGGATTTGCCGTCTCCCTGCATTCACATTGATCTCCACACGTGCAGTGGGATCCTGGTTTGCTGACACTTCAGCTCAGTTTGTGATTTTCAAAGCCGTCTGTGTTCAGTCCAGTTTCTCTGTACTGGAGCCTCATCTTTCCATTATTGATCATTATTATTATCCCGAGGGTCTCCAGTCTGTGCCCCCCTCTCTGCAGGAACACACTCACTACAATCATGTGAAGTGAGGAGAGGAGAAGGAACAGCCTCCCAGGGACCTGGGGTCGGTGGGATTCCCTCACAGAGTGTCCAGGGACACTGACATTACTGGGACATCTCAGCACCCACTCATTTCTCGGTTCGTGGATAGAATGAGCCAATCACAACACATTTTACTGTCACCCTGACACTGGGACCTGCCCCTCTCCTCATTCTCCATGGACTGGTTGATAGAACAAGCCAATCACACAGCACTTACTGACCCAATGGAATAAAGCTGTCACTGACACACATGGAGCCTTTAGGAAGCCTCGGTTAGATACAGGTCACTGCAGTTTTCTCTCTCTCTCACTTCCTGTCTAACAGCTTCCTGAGAAGCTCGACACACCGATGGAACAGCCCATGTCACTGCCATTTCCCACAGGCTGCCTGAGCCAAGAACCCCTCAGACCCCAGTTACACATCACTCAATATTTCCACCATTTGAAAGCTCCTTATCTGGGAAGGTTTCCAAGCCGTGATTCTACTTTCACTCTTCTCCCAGATACAGGTGAAGGTTCCCTATCAGCAGCAGGTAGTGTGTGACGGAGAGGGACTTACCTGGAAAGGAGCTGCTTCGAGTTCTGTGAATAAAGAGAGGAGATCAAATCAGTCAACGAACAAACCAACACCCAATGGAAGCAAACGGTGAATTTGGGATTGAGAGCAAAGAGTTCAGTGTGTAACAGTAGGTGGGGCCAGTCCCCAACAATCTTCAAACAATTCAGCCCTCACACCAGCCTCACAGAAAGGCCCCATTCCCCAGCCATGGCCCTGTTTATATTGAAGATGTACCTGAAGAAAGGAGAGAGGGTCCCTCTGTAGCAGACTCTGGGTTTCTCCATCTATTAATGTAATCTGTTCTATCCTCTTGTTTAATGCTTCAGAACAGTTTCTAATCTGTGCGAGAGCTCGGAGCCCCTCCTCATCGATCAGTGTCAGTGCGTATTCTTCATCTTCTTCCAGCTGTCTCCTCCATTCAGAGAAGCTCTTCGATAGCTTTCCTTTCAGCTCCTTGATTCGTGTCTGAAACCCAAACCAACTCTCATTACAAACGTCCCTTCCACACAGTGTTATCCTGAGCACACGGCACTTTCCAGGGACGGGACAGTTTGTTTAGATCACCACTCGATCACCCGTTAAAGATAGACAAGCAGTGGGGGTGTCTACTGGCAGTGGGGGTGTCTACTGGGAGAGGAAACAGAGTTTAACCAGTGTTACCTTGAGCCTTGAGCCTAAAAGAAGGAGCGCTGTGTTTAGACTGTGTGTGGCACTGCCACCTGGGCCACCCACACCTGGAGTGATGGCAACAGTTTTGGTGCCCACACCTGGTGAAGGAGATCGAGACTCTGGAGAGGACGGGGCCAGAATGACACGTAGTCTGATGGAGTTTAGTTCTGAGGATCGGCTCCAAGAGGTCGGGTGATTTAGAGAAAGGCAGGCCGAGAGGGACTTGATTGAGGTGTTTAAAATGATGGAGGGATTATTGGACTCACTCGTTGAGTGAGGCACTGGAGATGGATCGGGATGGTAGGACTAGAGGGCCTGTGTATAAAATCCATAGGCACAGAGTTAGGTTAGAGGCCAGAGCCCTCGATCTCTGGACAGACTCCCTGAACATGTGGTGGGTATGGAGTCACTACCACTCTTTAAAAGGGAGCTGGGGAGGAATTTCCCCGAGCTTATCCTGAATTGGCTGCAGGTGTTTATTCTCTCTCGGTTTGCCTTTCCCAGGTGAGTACATGGTTCGGGGTGGATCAGTGGTGTGTGTGATTGAACCCTGTCTGCATGGGGCAGGCTCGCTGGGGCTAATGGGCTTTTCTTCCTTTTCCTTTCTATGTTCCTATGATACAGGCTTCAGGGCAAGTCTTCACCTGCCAGCCTCTGGCTGTGTGTGTCTCAGTAAATCCAGTGCCCAAGTGATGTAATAATATTCCCTGGGAGGGGCAGGTAGAGTTAAGCAGCTCCCCTCACATCAAACACACGGGAACTCCGTGTAATCAGTGACACGGCCCCAAAACAAAAAAAAACAGTTAAATCAAGTGCCCCCGATCTTGGGGACACTCCAAACACTTATCACGGCCCTTTTTATATTTTTTTTGTATTTTGTTGTGGTTTTTTTGGGCCCTAAAACTGTAAATTTACAAGTGCCCCCTATCAAAGGGGAGAGGGAACTAAAACCCGGCAATTAAAGCAAATTAAACTTGAAAACATATAAAATCAAATTAAAATTTGGTTGCCGGGGGTAATAATGCACTTCAGTCCCTCCGGCGCCCACCTCTCGCGGAAGGCCGCGAGCGTACCGGTGGACACTGCGTGCTCCATCTCCAAGGACACCCTGGCCCGGATGTACGCACGTAAGAGAGGCAGGCAGTCGGGTTGAGCGATCCCTTCGACCGCCCGCTGCCTAGACCGGCTGATGGCACCCTTGGCCGTGCCCAGGAGCAGTCCTACGAGGAAGCCCTCGGACCTACCCGCTCCCCTCGGCACAGGGTGCCCAAAGATCAGGAGTGTGGGACTGAAGTGCAGCCAGAAATTGAGGAGCAGCCCCTTTAAATAATGAGACAGGGGCTGCAACCTCGTACATTCAATAAAAATGTGGAACACGGACTCTTCCAGGCCGCAGAAATTGCAGGCGCCCTGGGAGCCCGTGAACCCGCTTAAAAATTTATTGCACGGGATTGCTCCGTGCACCACCCTCCAGGCCAAGTCCCCGATAAATAGTGGGAGGACTCCCACGTAGAGTGCACTCCATCGGGGACCCCCGCCTCCTCCGGACGGCAAGATGTAGCGCCATGGCGTGTCCGGACGGCAGACGAGGATGGCAATGTTGAGAGTGTGCAGGAGCAGCCCGTACAGGAAACCCCTCCGCACAGAACTGAAAGGCACGGAGGGGATTTCCCCGAGGCAGCTCAAGTTGTGAGGCGCCAGCTCCCGAGGGAGGTTTCGGGGCTTGACGCATCGGCCCCAACACAACCAGCCTGGTTTGGAAGCCTGTTTCTGATGTGTTCATTGACTCAGCGGGGAGACAAACCCTTTCTAAATCCAGCTCCACTTTTCCCGACCTTTATTTCAGCTTCTGATCTCCCCAAGTCTCGCTGTTTGCTGGAACAATTCTGCTGGACTCCCCGAAGCTTCTCGGTTTCTCTCTCCAATTCTTCCTGTAAAGGTAATTGGAAAACCGTTAAAACGGATTGAAACTGGAATTTAACCGGGAAATGATTGTGTTCCGTGAGTGAGCCCACTGGGGTGGAGTGAAAGTGGTTTGGGGGGGTCTCAGTATCTGGGCCCTGAGCACAAATATTGCCTTCTGTGGCTCTCAGTAATGAGGCGCTCCCTGCCCTGTATAAACTGAGTGACCACACACACACCGGCTTCTTTTCACAATGACACAGCGTGTGGTGCATTCTCACACGGACTCAGCTCCTCCATTTCCAGAATCAGCCCAGGGGAAAGGGAGACAGACTCAGACACACCAGCAGTTCTCAAACAGCAATTCCCTCTTGTTGTGAGGAACAGTTTATCTACCCACCCCCTGAGTCTCCCCCCATGGGTGTCCCTCACTCCCCCCACCGGTGATGGCCCTCTCCCTGCTGCTCAGGGGGCAGAATCCCCCAGCATTACCCAGGGCTACAACATGCTCTGCTCTACAGCCCTGTGTCATGGAGTGCCAGTTCTCACAGGTGCCCACACAGTGAATTACTGAGCTCTGCAGTGCCCTCCCCAGGAGGGGTTGAGTGTGGGTGAGGGGCAGTCACCCTGGGCCACTGTCACAGTCCTCCCATGCCCACCCTGTTCTCTCAGACAGACTGTAAGAGAAAGGGGAGGGAGCAAATCTGACGGACATAAAACAAACACCCAGACCTGGGACAGGAAGAAAACACTGGGCTCAATCAGCACTGTCTGCAATCAGTTCCAATTAATGTTGGTCATTAACAGGAAAACTCTCGCTCACTGTATTTAATATCAGAAATTGTGTCACTCACCTTAATTGCAGTGTGTGCCTGATCCAAACTCAGCAGTGTGTGGGATTTATGTTTCCCGATTATTGTAAAGGAAACACACACACACTCTGCATCATCTTTACAGTAGAACTCTAGGATCTTCTTATGGTCCGGACACTGCCTCTCCGTAAGGTCAAACACAGGCTCGATGAGGGTGTGATCTTTGTAGGCCTTTTTCTGTAAATGTGGCTTTAAATGAAGGGAGCAAAACGATATTTCACATTTCAGACACGTCTTCACAGCTTGAGATGGATTATCATCACAGTATTCACACATGACATGGGCTGGATCAGCAGGAGGCTGTGATCGGTTGTAATTTTCCACGATATTACACAACGTGAAGTTTTTCTCCAGACTGGGCCTGGGGTTGAATTTCCTACGACATTGAGGACACTCAAACCCTGCTGGGCGTGCTGTCTGGGCCCAAACTCCCTCAATACATTTCACACAGAAACTGTGCTGACAAGGTAATCCCACAGGATCCTGGTACACATTGAGACACACAGCACAGGTTAATTCAGCCTCTAAAGCTTCAAGCTCCATTGTTACAGCTCCTGAAGTCGTTTCACGCAGTGTCGGAGAGAGTGAAGAACCAGAGCAGGAAGTAAAATACTGATAAACAAGCAGGGAGTGACAATGTTAGTTTCACTTTCATGACTCACTTTGGCTGAAGATCAACCTTTCAGGCCTGCAGTAGCAGTTCCCAACCACAATCAGAAAAACAAGATTATAATTTTACAATCTGGAGCAGAATACAGCAAGCTGGGCTCAGTAAACACAGACCCAAAACTGATCAGCTCAGACCAGACCCAAAATAGTTTAACACAACATAAGAAATAGAAGCAGGAGCAGGCCATACGGCCCCTCGAGCCTGCTCCTTCATGCAATAAGATCATGGATGATTCGATCATGGACTCAGGTCCACTTCCCCGCCCGCTCCCCATAACCCTTTATTTCCTTATCGGTTAAGAAACTGTCTATCTCTGTCTTAAATTTATTCAATGACCCAGCTTCCACAGCTCTCTGAGGCAGTGAATTCCACAGATTTACAACCCGCTGAGAGAAGAAATTCCTCTTCATCTCAGTTTTAAATGGGCAGCCCCTTATTCTAAGATTAGGCCCCCTAGTTCTAGTCTCCCCTATCAGTGGAAACATCCTCTCTGCATCCACCTTATCAAGGCCCTCAATCTTATACGTTTTGATAAGATCACCTCTCATTCTTATGAATTCCAATGAGTAGAGGCCCAACCTACCTTTCCTCATAAGTCAACCCCCTCATCTCCGGAATCAACCTAGTAAACCTTCTCTGAACTGCTTCCAAAGCAAGTATATCTTTCATAAATATGGAAAGCAAAACTGCACGCAATATTCCAGGTGTGGCCTCACCAATACTCTGTATAACTGTTGCAAGACTTCCTTGCTTTTATACTCCATCCCCTTTGCAATAAAGGCCAATATACCATTGGCCTTCCTGATCACTTGCTATACCTGCATACTAATCTTATGTGTTTCATGCACCAGGACCCCCAGGTCCCGCTGTACTGCAGAGCTATGCAATTTTTCTCCATTTAAATAATAACTTGCTCTTTGATTTTTTTCTGCCAAAGTGCATAACCTCACACTTTCCAACATTATGCTCCATTTACCAAATTTTTGCCCACTCACTTAGCCTATCTATGTCCTTTTGCAGATTTTTTGTGTCTCCCTCACACAATGCTTTTCATCCCATCTTTGTATCGTCAGTAAATTTGGCTACGTTACACTCAGTCCCTTCTTCCAAGTCGTTAATATAGATTGTAAATAGTTGGGGTCCCAGCACTGATCCCTGCTGCCCCCCACTAGTTACTGATTGCCAACTGGAGAATGAACCATTTATCCCGACTCTCTGTTTTCTGTTCGTTAGCCAATCGTCTATCCATGCTAATATATTATCCCCAACCCCGTGAACATAAGAACAAAAGAAATAGGAGCAGGAGTAGGCCACCTGGCCCTTCGAGCCTGCTCCGCCATTTAATAAGATCATGGCTGATCTGATCATGGACTCAGCTCCATTTCCCTGCCCGCTCCCCATAACCCTTTATTCCCTTATCATTCGAAAATCTGTCTATCTCCGCCTTAAATATATTCAACGACCCAGCCTCCACAGCTCTCTGGGGCAGAGAATTCCATAGATTTACAACCCTCTGGGAGAAGAAATTCCTCAGCTCAGTTTAAATGGGCAGCCCCTTATTCTGAGACTATGTCCCCTAGTTTTAGTTTCCCCTATTGTAAAACCCTGTCCCCTCAGTACAGATTCACACGAGGCATGTAGTGAAGTCAAGGTCACTCTGGACCTGCACCTTTATTTCACAGCTCTGGAATGCTGCACTTGCCTGAGACCTGTCCTTATATACCTCTCTCTTGCAAGTGCACCCCTGGTGGTAAGGTATGCTGGTGGTTACAGGTCATATCTTATTACAGTCATGTATAGCATGTTAGGATACAGTTATATATAATAATGTAAGATACATGACATCACCCTCCCCCAAGGTCTTATTGTCTTTATAGGTTCAGTCTCTCAGATGGTCTACGCTCTCGCGTGGAGCGTCTGAGTTGTGGTTCAGTTGTTTGCCTTGGTGTCTGTTTTTCTTTGGGTGTGGTTGCTGGTATCTCGCCTGGGCTGTCTGTTTCGATTGGTGTGATTGTTGTTGACTTGCCTGGGCTGCCTGTTGGGATTGCCCTTTCCTCAGGTTGTTCCCTCTGTCTGTCCACCAGGTGTGGTGCGAGTTCCACATTGTAGTCTGCCTCTGGTTCCGCAGTGTTGTTGGTAAATCTGCTTTTGACTTGGTCTACATGCCTCCGTCAGGTTTTGCCATTGTCCATTTGTACTACCAGTAGCCTGTTTCCTTCCTTGCCCGTTACTGTCCCTGCAAGCCATTTGGGACCCCTGCCATAGTTTAGTACAAATACTTTGACCCTATCTCATTCCATCTCCCCCTCGAAAATCCTGACATGGTACTCAGTCAGCTTACGGCGCTTTGCCTCAACGATTTCGTGCATGTCTGGGAGGATTAATGAGAGCCTTGTTTTTAAAGTCCTTTTCATCAACAGTTGCGCCGGGGGGGGGGTCCCATTCAGTGAGTGCGGACGAGATCTGTATGCCAGCAGCAGTCGCGACAGGCGACACTGCAGCATGGGACCTTGGATTTTAAGCATGCCTTGTTTAATGATTTGCACTGCTCTCTCCGCCTGGCCGTTGGATGCCGGCTTGAACGGTGCCGTCTTGACGTGATTTATGCCGTGGTCAATTATAAAGTCTTGGAATGGTGAAGCACGGACCATTGTCACTGACCAATATGTCAGGGATTCCGTGCGTTGCAAACATGGTTGCGAGGCTCTCCACAGTGGTGGAGGTTGTGCTCGAGTTTAAAATGGTGCATTCCATCCTCTTTGAAAATGCATCTACAACTACGAGGAACATTTTGCCCATGAATGGGCCCACATAGTCTACGTGCACCCGTAGTCTCCCTGGGGGCATTGCTGAGTTGGGCACAAATGGTGCACCTTCGGACACAGAGCTCCAAGTCCGCGTCAATACCAAGCCACCAGACGTGATATCTGGCTATGGCCTTCATGAGAACGATCCCCGGGTGCTCGCGGTGGAGCTCCCGGACAAATGCCTCTCTGCCTCGCAGAGGCATAACTACTCAGTTGCCCCACATCAGGCAGTCTGCTTGTAGTGATAGCTCATGCATGCGTCTATGAAAGGGTTTGATCTCCTCGGGGCAGGCATCGCGAGCCTCTGCCCAGTCACTGGTTAAGACACATCTTTTTACTAAGGACAACGTGGGGTCACTGGCCGTCCAGGCTCTGATTTGGCGAGTCGTCATGGGCAAACCTGTGGACTCAAAGGCATTGATTGGGGCCTGGGTGCCAGGCGAATTGCTTCTGTTTTGGACTCTGTTGGGCGGATTCCATCAGCGGCAATCCTTCTGCCCAAAATTTCAACCTCGGGTGCGAGAAACAGGCACTTGGATTTCTTGACTCGTCGGCCTACCCGATCCAACCGCTTTCGCACTTCCTCCAAATTATGGAGATGGGAGTCGGTGTCCCTGCCCGTGATAAGTATGTCGTATTGAAATACATCCGTCCCCGGGATGGACTTGAGCAGACTCTCCATGTTGCGCTGGAATATGGCAGCTGCCGACCTGATGCCGAATGGGCATCGATTGTACATGAAAAGGCCTCAATGTGTGTTGATGGTGGTGAGTAGCTTGGATTCCTCGGTCAATTCTTGCGTCATATACGCAGATGTGAGGTCTAATTTTGAGAAAAGTTTACCTCCAGCCAATGTGGCAAATAAGTCCTCTGCTCTGGGCAGCGGGTACTGGTCCTGTAGGGAGACTCTGTTTATGGTAGATTTGTAGTCCCCACAGATTCGTACAGATCCATCAGGCTTCATGACTGGGACGATGGGACTTGCCCAGTCGCTAAATTCCACAGGTGATATAATGCCTTCCCGCAGAAGCCGGTCTAGTTCGTGTTCAATCTTTTCCCTCATCATATAGGGTACAGCTCTGGCCTTGTGATGGACCGGTCTAGCATCCTGTGTGATGTAGATTTTGACTTTGGCCCCTTTGAAAGTGCCCACACCTGGCTGAAAGAGATGTTCAAATTGCTTTATAACTGTTGAGCAGGAGGTCCGTTCCTCTAATGACATGGCATGGACATCATCCCATTTCCAGTTTAGTTTTGCCAGCCAGCTTCTCCCCAGCAGTGCTGGGGGGTCTCCGGGGACAATCCACAGGGGAAGTCGGTTCCCTGTCCCTTTGTGTGTGACAGAGAGCATGGCGCTGCCGAGGACTGGTACGATTTCTTTGATTTCGGTTCTTAGTTTGGTGTCGACCTTGTGAGTTTTGGTCTGTCTCTTTTATGCGGCCACAGTTGTTCAAATTGTTGAACGCCCATGAGAGATTGACTCGCTCCCGTATCCAGTTCCATGTTGACAGATATCCCGTTGAGTAGGACCCTCATCATTATAGGAGGCGTTCTGTTGTAGGAGCAGCGGCCATTGATCGTTTTGACCCATCAGTGTCCCAGGTACTGCCCCACCATCTTCCGGTCCGCTTTCCGATCCATCCGATTCGTATACCAGCCGAGCTGACGTTTTTTTGCACCTGCGGGCCAAATGCCCTGTATATTCACAATTTCTGCAAACAGCCTGCTGAAATCGACATCCCCTTGACGAGTGTCCACCCCCACACCTCCAGCACAGACCTGGTCCATTGTTCAAAGTGTTCCCAAAGAATGAGCTGCGTCTGGCTGATCTCTCTTGAGCTTCTCTCAGTTTGTAGTTGATTGCTCGCATTGTGGGTTAGCGAGGTGTGAACGGCCGTTCCTGTGGCCCTTGATGGCTTCTGCCTGCTGTCGAGAGCCTGTTCTCCCGGTTTTGTCTGTGTGTGGGGATAGCAGTTTATTTAGTGCTGTGAACTTCTTGTTCCGATATTTCGTTAGTTGCCGTACCTGCATTGTAAATCAACCTCGTTTCTTCTTCCCCTACCAAGAATGTCTGTGCAACCAGTGCTGCTGCCTCTAAGGTCAGGTTCTTGGTCTCTATGAGCTTTCGGACTATGCCTGCATGGCCTATTCCTTCAATGAAAAAGTCTCTCAGCATTTCTCTCCTCAGTTCATCGGAGAACTCACATAAACTAGCCAACCTCCGAAGTTCCGCCACGAAGTCGGTATGCTCTGGCCCACACAGCGTCTGTAGTTGTAGAACCTGTGTCTGCTCGCTGGCTTCAGGTGGTCTCTTACCAGTGTGCTCAATTCTTCAAACGACTTGCTTGCTGGTTTCTCGGTTGCCAACAGATCCTTCATTAAAGCGTATGTTTTCTCTTGTCTGCCTTATCGTCGCCTAACCAGTCTTTGGTTACAAAGCTTTGCTGGAGCCTTTCTATAAAGTCCTCTGAATTGTCTCCCACATTGTACTTTTCATCTGATCCATTGTTCGCCATTCTGTGGATTCTGTAATCCCGTAACTCGTCGCCACTATAAAGTCCTGACCCCTCAGTACAGATTCACACGAGGCATGTAGTGAAATCAAGGTCACTCTGGACCTGCACCTTTATTTCACAGCTCTGGAATGCTGCACTTGCCTGAGATCTGTCCTTATATACCTGTCTCTTGCAAGTGTACCCCTGGTGGTAAGGTATGCTTGTGGTTACAGGTCATATCTTATTACAGTCATGTATTGCATGTTAGGATACAGTTATATATAATAATGTAAGATACATGACACAAGACAATGGCATGTAGTTTTGGTATGAAGATGAACGGACTATAAGAAAAAGATGCAAAAATACACAAGGGTGTTGGAGGTTGGAGTTTTGGAGGTTGGAGTTTTGGAGGTTGGAGTTTTGGAGGTTGGAGATTTGGAGGTTGGAGTTTTGGAGGTTGGAGTTTTGGAGGTTGGAGGTTGGAGTCAGCTTTTTGCACTGAGTTGTAGAGTTGAGTTAAGAAGGTGGGAGTCATTTTTCGTTGTGGTTGAGTTGAGTTCAAGTGGAGTTGAGTCAGCTCTTCACAGGGCGCTCGCTCTGGGGAAGGTATGCTTAACTCCAGCTTAGGAGCCAACCGAGAGGCAAATAGAAGAAACCGACGCAACATCGAGGAGGAAAACCGAACCGACCAACAACGTAAAACCTACCCCAGAGGGACCCCGAGCAGGAATAAGTGCCCCCCCAGAATCCCGGAGTTAATAGGATTGTGAGTATAGGCCAAACCCCCTCACAGACTCAATTTAGGAAAGGAATTGGTCAGAAGGGTGGAAGTGGGAGGTGGGGTTGTGTGTGAGTGAAATGTTTCAACCTCTTATCTTCCCCTTCCCTGTTGCGAGAATTTTACGTGTTCTTGAGTGAGATTGTGCCATTACTGCTATTTATGACCTCTTCCTATGCCCTCTATCTTTGTGTTTATTATTCTAAATAAACAACATTAGCCATTTTGCACTCTTACCCACTGTGTCTGGTGCCTCGTTACTCACCCACCCTCATAAATCACACGTACAGAACCTCAGGGGGGTGTGGATTCGAACCCACACCCCAAGCTCCCCTCACAATGGCGAGCCAGGTAGGAGGGGACGTGCGTTGAGTGAGGGTGAAGAGACAGTCAGTCTTGGTGGAGAGAAGTATAAAATGGATGGTAGGATTGCTAGGTATGTAACAGCAAGGATAAACTACTCAAGGAAGTGGGTGCAGGTGCTGCTGGAGGCTGAACGGCCTGAGGACGCAGCAGCCAGGTGGACCTAGAGTAAAGATCATAAAAGATCAGTGGAAAAGCAGTGTGGCTGATTTGCTTTCGGAAGCAAATACAGGTCTTGGACAGACAGGTAGAAGTACTGCAGACAGAATGAGCTGAGCAGAGAGAGGATCTCGTAAAGACCAGCAAAGAAAGGGAAAAGCTTGATCAGTATTTAAAGTGGGAGAGGCAGGAACGAGAGAGGGATGGAGAAAGCTATCGCAACTGTAGGGGAGGATGAAAACCACCTCATTTTACCCAGAAGGAAAAGGGCTGTGGGATCAGTCTGTGCTGTGAATTGAAACCGATGGAAGGAAAACTTTGGGACATAAATGAATGGAGACCAGCCCCCGCCCCCCCCCCCCCCCCCAGTGGTTGGACTCATAGGAAAGGGAATTTAATTTGGAACTATCTACCAGAAAGTTTGAAATCCTAAAGTGCACATGGAAGAAACTACGAACTTTAATCGAATTTGGGATTTTTTAAAAGGTGTATGTTGGGTCTGCAAGAAAAGGGGTGGAGTCAATATCAAAAGGGCCAGTTTGGACATTGGAACTAATCAAATTGTCTGGGAACTGTATACCCTCGAAACTTGCCCCTTGAAATATTAGCATTTAAACAATGCCACATACATATTCCAACACCTTTTTTCATCAGGCATAGAAATATCTGGCTCAGGCCAGACTAGCACAATGGCTGCAGGAGGCCAATGCAATCAACACCTACTCAAACCTTGAGTAGGTTATCAGTGGAAAAAAAAACCCCAATCTAAAACTGCTGCATTTTTCAAATTCAAAAAGTCCACCAATGAGAAGAATCGACTTCAGCAGGAGAGGCGGACTGGATAATCTGGCTATAAAAAAAAGGGTTTCTGACGTAGTGAAAAAGAAGTGATGATTTTCCCTGTCCTCGTCATCCAACAACCACAATCAGCAAGCCTCTCGACACTGAAGGAAAACCAGTGTCCGAAGGCACCGAAGATAGAAGAAACAAACCACCAGACTGCGGAAGGCACAGTAGTGAGTATAACCTCTGGTCCCCAGAACTCCCAACTCAGTTAGGCCAGGAAAGGTGGGAGGTTGGGCATTGTACTGCTAAACTAGTGTAAAGATTTTCGTTGGGTCCGTTTTAGTGGGATTTAGGGGGATTGTTTTGTTGGTGTATTGCTGTTTGTTGAGTTACTCCTTGTCAAATAAATTGGAAGCCTAAAGTTCCTCTTGGAATCACCTTGTCTCAGTTCTATTGTATTACATCTCCTGATCGTGAGTCTTATGTCAGAACCGTGTAAGGGAAGCTCGGAGCGCCTCGAAAATGCTCAACTGTGTGTTACAGGCTAGGGAAGAAGGTGTTAGGAGTGTTTGACACTCACAGGTGCCTCACAGGCTAGGCATAAGCTGTGGGGACGCACGAGTCTCAAAACCCCCTTCATAAGCTGTGGACACAGTCTCTCCAAGGGTGCTCTTGCAGCACTCAGGGTACCTCACACGCCAGGCATAAGCTGTGAGGGCAGAAGCCCAGAGAGAGACACCCAAGGCACAACAACCCCGTGAAAACCCCTTACAGAACATGGCGACCCAGATGGGACATAAGCAAACAGGAGATGTTAATATAACAAATGAGGTGATAAGAGAGGAAACTAAAATAGAGGAGAGAATTTCCTCATACATTTTGGGCAAGGTGAACCTCACCAAACCTTGGGTGCAAGCCCTCACTCGGGCAGAGCGCCCAGTGGATGCTGCTGCTCAGTGGACAGCAGGGAAGGACCACAACCGCAGGGTGGAAAAGGCCATCTGGCTTATCTGCTTCACCCGCCAAGTCCGAAAGCTCGACCAGCGGGTGAAGGACTTGGAACAGAGTCTTCAGAAATCAGAGGAGCTCTCTGCTACCCGGGCTGCGGTTGGGGACAACCTGCTGGCCGAATTAGCTGGGGAGCAGCAAAGGAACCGGCAGTTGGAGGAGACCTTCTGAAATAGCCGGGACTATCTTCAGTGTCAGGTCACTGAGGGCAAGGGTAGTGAGGGGTCCCTCCGGGAACAAAACTCTCGGTACACCCAGAAAATTTGAGAACTGGAGAATAAATGAAAAGACGTACAGGCAGCCTATAAAGTGGCCAGTAGCAGTGAGTTTGCAGATCACGGTCCCTGCCAGGAGAGGATTAAAACTCTCACCCACGCTCTATCCCAGGCAAAGGGGATGGTCGCCCTGATAGGACCCGGAGGGTCCACAGGGGACAAAGGAGAGTATTGGGGGGTAGAGGAGAATCCAAAGGCAAGAGGCGCCCGACCACCTCCTGAGGCACCGGTGGTTTGTCCGGTGGGGTACCAGGAGGAGCGGGGCATGCAGGTAGTAGCATACCCAGGGCTGGGGGCAGGACCAATGTGTCCCGTTTGGCAGCAGGGATGTGAGGCTCTAGCCGAGGGTCAGTTAAGGGCTGGATCAGGCGACCAGGCACTGTCTGCTGCACTGGGTATGGTGGGACAGCCGGAGGTAGAGGGACCAGCGCAGAAAGATCCTGAACCAGGGCGGATGTGCCCGGTCAGGCAGCGCAAGTACGGTCCTCCACAGGGAGGTGGCCAAGGTCGGGGAGCGCTGGAGAGCGACTTTATTATTCCCCATGGAGTTCAATCACTCAGGGCCATGGTGGCCCATTTGGCCAAACTCACTCGCAGCGGGGACCCGTCTATCCATTTCATGGAGGTGATGCAGGCAGGGGAAATTAATGGGTGTGACGAGGAAGAGACAGCCAAGCTGCTGCTCTTCTCTCTGGACAACAAATTGTACCAGGCCCTACCGGCAGAATGCCGGAGGGGACAGCATACATTTACTGAGGTCCAGAGGGCCGTCCTTGAGGCTATGGGCTTCGATGACAGCAGTCCTTTCGAACGGGTCGAAAGGACAAGGCTCCCCCGCCTCCAAGGCCGCCAAACCACAGAAGGCGGCCAAGGCTGGCGCCGCCGCCACCCCTCCCCCTATTTGCGTCCGCGTGCCGGGAGCCGTAGGTGCGCGGGCATCGTCGGGGGCCTTTCTTTTCATGGCCTCCGGCTGGGGGGAGGGAGAGCGTCCGATCGGAAAGAAGGCGCGGAGGAAGGCGAAACATCTCGAGGCGGGTCCCCTCAGTGCGCCAGACAATTTGATCACTGCGCTCAGCCCAACCCTGTCACCAGTGAGCGTGGGGTGCCCTGAGCCCGTGCCCGAGCCCTTGACCAATATCACAGAGGGGCTCGGGCGCGGGCAAGATAAGAAAAAGGGGGGAGTGGAGCGGGAGGCCTCGGCAGACATGGAGGTCTCCCTGCCTCCGCGCCCCCCCAGGAACAAAAGGAGGCGCAGCTCCAATGAGGCGGAGGGGGAACAACATCCCTCCGCGGAGGAGTCGGTGCCCGCCGCGTGTCCCGCGTCCCCCACCAGCGCCCCCAAACTGTGCCGTAGGTGAGAGGAGTCTGTCCCCGGGGAGGGTGAGACAGTCGAGGCTGCCCAGCCTCTGCCTCCCGGGGATGGCGTGGAAGATCTGCCTGTCGTGGGGGGCGTGGGACCAGCGGAAGAATGCGTTGCCGCCGGGTCGAGCGTCCCGGGGACTGAGGCGGGCGGGGCTGAAAAGGCCGAACCTGAGCCCGCCCAGCTATTAACCAACTTCCCCCGGGAGTCGCTCGGCCCGGAAGTAACAAAATATGTTAACAATTTTAATGATTCTGTATACGCTGGGCCGGGGGGTGGTGGCGGGGAGGGGGAAGAACAACAACCCTCGCCCCCTACTTTGGAGCTGGGGTACTTAGAGGACCTGGAGAATTTCTTTGGCCGGGTCTCTCCGCGTTCCCCGGCTCCTGGGGCGGAGGAGGAACCCCTTCCGCTGTCGCTTCCTGACCCAGCACCGGTTTTAAAAGATCCCAGTGGGGACTCCTCTGCCGACGATCCTGGGGGTGGGTTTGGGGCAGAGCCAGGGCCGGATGGAGCGGCCGGGCCGTTTGCCGTACCTCGTGTGGCCGACGGGCCGGCTGCTGGCGGTGACCTCCCGGAGGGGGACGGGGACTCGGTGGAGGACGAGGGAGAAGGTCTCGAGTCCATCGCCAGTGAGGCAGTGGATCTCCTCGTGTCCGCCGCTGAGTCCCCCCTCATTTCTGCAAAGGAACTCCGGGACTTTTTGGTCCAGAGCCAGGGTCGCCGTAACCGAGCCCATCTGGCCCTGGAAAAATGGTCCGAGCCGGGGCTGCTCGTCGTGTCCGTCCGCGCCGCCGCTAAAACCATGGCCGCGGGCGGGCCCTTATCAAAGGTGCAAGGCCTTGAGCTGCGCCGGTCAAAGGGTTCCTCGCTGGGCTGCTGAAGGAGTGGAGGTCAACAAACGACTCCACTCCCCCCCCACAATAGGTTAGGTAGAGGTTGCACTATGCTTTTGTCATGAAGATAACCATAGCCAGCCTCAACATCAACGGCGGCAGAGAGGCACGCCGTAGATTTAACAATTTTTCGCTCCTGTGGGAGGGGAAATATGCGGTGTGCTTCCTGCAAGAAACCCACACCATTCCGGGAGACGAAGCCACGTGGCTCCTGGAATGGCAAGGAGAGGTCCGCATGAGCCACCTCACTACAACTTCTTGTGGGGTGGCCATCTTGTTGGCCCCGCATTTTCAGCCGGAGATCTTGGGGGTCGAGGAGCCCACGCCAGGCCGCTTGCTGCACGTCACGGTTCGCCTGGGGGACGTGCCGCTCCATCTCGTGAACGTGTACGCCCCTCAGCCCGGCACGCAGCAAACGCGCTTCTTCGAAGAAGTGTCCGCTCTTCTTGGCTCCGTCGACGTCGGCGACTGCATTGTCCTCGGGGGGGATTTTAACTGCACCCTCGAGGCGAGGGACCGCTCCGGTGCCCCGCAGAGCATGACGGCGATGGAGAAGTTGAGGGACCTGGTCGGGTCCTTCAACTTGGTGGATGTCTGGCGAAATCTCCATCCTGACTCCAGCGCCTTTACTTGGGTGAGGCCTGGAGTAGGATGGTCTAGAGTCGACCGCCTTTACGTGTCTCGGGCGTACGTTTCCTGCGTCCCGGCGGCCTCCATGCGGCCGGTGCCGTGTTCGGACCACCACCTGGTGTGGGCGGAGCTCGCTTCGCTCCGAGCGAGGACGGGGTCCGCGTACTGGCACTTTAACAACCGGCTGCTGGAGGACGTGCGGGTCCAGGACTCGTTCCGTCGATTCTGGTCCGACTGGAGAAGGAAGCAGGGGGGCTTCCCCTCCTTGAGGCTATGGTGGGACGTGGGCAAGGCTCACGTCCGCGTCTTCTGTCAAGAGTACGCGAGGGGTTCGACCAAGAGCCGGGCGGCCAGGGTCGGGCGCCTAGAAAAAGAGGTGCTCGAACTGGAGTCCCGTCTCGGTCAAGTCGTCGAGGACCCGGCCCTGCGGATGGTGTACGAAGCGAAGAAGGCCGCGCTGAAGGACCTGCAGCTCGTCGGGTCCCGAGGCGCGTTCATGAGGTCGCGGATCCGGTTCCTGCAGGATCTGGACCGCGGCTCCCCCTTCTTCTACTCGCTGGAAAAAAGACAGAGTGTCCGTAAGCAGCTCTTGACGCTGCTGGCCAACGACGGCTCTCTCGTCTTGGATCCGGAGGGCGTCAACAACAGGGCCCGTGAATATTATGGGGCTCTGTTCTCTCCGGAGCCGTCCAGCGAGGAAGCGCGTAGAGTTTTGTGGCAGGACCTGCCGAAGGTCGGCCCGGAGGGCGCCGAAAATCTGGAAGCTCCGCTAAGCCTGGCGGAGCTGACCGGCGCCCTCGACCGGCTCTCGAGGGGAAAAGCCCCGGGGCTGGACGGGCTGACCGTGGAGTTCCAAAGGGCGTTCTGGGACGTCCTGGGGAGCGACTACGCGCGGGTCCTGGGGGAAAGTCTGGCGACTGGGGAGATGCCCCTCTCTTGGCGCAGGGCAGTCATCGTCCTGCTGCCTAAGAAGGGCGATCTCCGCCTCCTTAAGAACTGGCGCCCGGTCTCCCTCTGCAGCACGGAATACAAAATCTTCGCCAGGGCGATGTCTGCTCGTCTTGGCGCCGTGCTCGACCACATGATCCACCCCGACCAGTCCTACACGGTCCCGGGCCGGACAATCCACGATAACATCCATCTGGTCCGGGACCTCATCCATCATTCCCAGGAGGCTGGTCTGTCGGTCGCCTTCCTATCTCTCGACCAAGGGAAGGCGTTCGACAGGGTGGATAACGACTATCTGTTCGGAACTCTGCGCGCTTTCGGGTTCGGAACGCATTTCGTCGCCCGGATCCGACTTTTGTACGCCGCCGCGGAGTGTCTGATAAAGGTTAACGGGTCCTTGACGGCGCCTCTTCGCTTTGGGAGAGGGGTGCGCCAGGGATGCCCCATGTCCGGCCAGTTATATGCCATCTGCATGGAGCCTTTCCTGCGCCTCCTGCGGACGAGGTTGACGGGACTGGCTCTGCAAGGGCCGGGCGTGGAGGTCGTCCTCTCGGCTTACACCGATGACGTGCTCCTCGCGGTAGAGGATCCCGCTGACCTGCGGAGGATGCGTGAGTGCCAGGAGATTTACTCGGCCGCATCCTCTGCCAGGATCAACTGGGAGAAATGTTCCGGACTCCTGGTGGGTCAGTGGCGGGTGGACTCCCTGCCGGAGGAGCTCAGGCCTTTTGCTTGGAGCACGACCCATCTCCTCTATCTGGGAGTCTACCTTAGCCCCGACGAGGAAGCCTGGCCGGCGAACTGGTAAGAGCTGGAGGCCAAGATCGCCGTTCGCCTAGGGCGCTGAACAGGACTGCTTCGAGTGCTGTCCTACAGGGGTCGAGCGCTAGTCATAAACTAGCTGGTGGTCGCCATGTTGTGGTACCGGCTGGTCACTTTGACCCCTCCCCCTGCGTTTGTTACCAAGATACAGAAGAAGCTGGTGGACTTCTTCTGGAACAACAGGAAGCACTGGGTCTCTGCCGCGGTCTTGAGTCTCCCGCTTGGGGAGGGCAGTCAGTCGTTGGTGTGCGTCAGCACCCAGCTCGCGACTTTCCGGCTTCAGACCCTGCAGAGATACCTTTACGTCAAGCCCCCTCCTAGGTGGCGTGCTCTGGCGATGTATTTCTTCCGTCAGCAGCACGGCCTCAACTACGACACGCAGCTCCTCTTTGTGAGCTTGGGGGGGCGTCAGGACCGCCTTCCAGGAGCTGCCTGTCTTTTACAAGGAACTCACCAGGGTCTGGAACAAAGTCTCCACCAAGCGCAGCTCTCCACTGGCTGGAGTGGCGGCTGTCCTGCAGGAGCCGCTGCTCGGGAATCCGTACCTCCACGACCGAGGTTTTAGGTGGCGGTCGGACGAGAGGGCTGTGGCTGGTGAGGTGACCAGGGTCAGGGACCTGCTCGATGGCGGAGGAGCGGGCTGGATGGCGCCAGACACGCTGGCACGGCGCCTAAATTCCGCCAACGTCCGCCGCGCGGCCGATGCCATCGAGTCGCTAAAAACAGCTCTGGGCCCTGACTCCGTTAGGTGCATCGAGGAGGCTCAAGCACGTGGGGAGATCCCGTCCGAACTGACCCCCGTCCGGACGGAATTCCTCATCGGCGCCAAACCCCGGAACCTCCCTCGGGAGCCGGCGCCTCACAACTTGAGCCGCCTCGAGGAAATCCCCTCCGTGCCTTTCCGTTCCGCGCGGAGGGGTTTCCTGTATGGGCTGCTCCTGCACACTCTCAACTTTGCCATCCTCGTCTGCCGTCCGGACGCGCCATAGCGTACCATCTTGCCGTCCGGAGGAGGCGGGGGGCCCCGATGGAGGGCACTCTATGCGGGAGTCCTCCCACTATTTATAGGAGACTTGGCCTGGAGGGTGGTGCACGGAGCAGTGCCGTGCAATAAATTATTAAGCCGGTTCACAGGCTCCCAGGCCGCCTGCAATTTCTGCGGTCTGGAAGAGTCCGTGTTCCATGTTTTTATTGAATGCACGAGGTTGCAGCCCCTGTTTTATTATTTAAAGGGGCTTCTCCTGAAATTCTGGCTGCACTTCAGTCCCACACTCCTGATCTTTGGGCACCCTGTGCGGAGGGCCTCCTCGTAGGACTGCTCCTGGGCACGGCCAAGGGTGCCATCAGCCGGTCCAGGCAGCGGGCGGTCGAGGGGGTCGTTCAACCCGACTGCCTGCCTCTCTTCCGCGCGTACATCCGCGCCAGGGTGTCCTTGGAGATGGAGCACGCGGTGTCCACCGGTACGCTCGCGGCCTTCCGCGAGAGGTGGGCACCGGAGGGACTGGAGTGCATCATCACGCCCGGCAACCAAATTTTAATTTGATTTTATGTTTTAAAGTTTAATTTGTTTTAATTGCCGGTGTTTTTAGTGTCCCCCTCCCCTTTTATAGGGGGCACTTGGAGAAAAAAATATGATTTTAGTGCCCAAAAAAACTTAAAAAAAAACAAAAACACAAAAACAAAACACAAAAAAAAGGGCCTTGGAAATGTTTGGTGTGCCCCCCAGATCGGGGGGACACAATTTAATGAGTTAATGTTTTAGTTTCCTCCCAAAAGATTTCTGTGGACAAGCACTCCTTGTTCCCTTTGTTCATTTCCACTATTAAGTGGCCTACGGCTTAATGTATACACCCTTTCCTTATCAGCCCTCCCAAAATGCATCACCTCACACTTATCTGAATTAAATTCTATTTGCCATTGCTCTGCCCACCTGACCAGGAGATTGATATCCTCCTGCAGTCCATGACTTTCCTCTTCATTATCAACCACACAGCCAATTTTAGTTTTGTCTGCAAACTTCTTAATCATACTCCCTATATTCAAATCTAAAATGTTAATATATACCACAAAAAGCAAGGGACCCAGTACCGAGCCCTGCGGAACCCCACTGGAAACATCCTTCCAGTCACAAAAACATCCATCAATCATTCCCCTTTGCTTCCTACCTCCAAGCCAATTTTGGATCCAACTTGACACATTAACTTTCATAACCCGTCTACCATGTGGGACCTTATCAAAAGCTTTGCTAAAGTCCATATATACTACATCGTACGCACTACCCTCATCGACCTTCTTGGTTACCTCATCAAAAAATTCAACCAGGTTAGTCAGACACGATCTTCCCTTAACAAATCCGTGCTGACTGTCCCTAATTAATCCTTGCCTTTTCAAATGCAGATTTATCCTGTCTTGCAGGATTTTTTCCAATCATTTTCCCACCATGAGGTTAGGCTGACAGGCCTGTAATTGCTCGGCCTATCTCTTTCTCCCTTCTTAAACAAGGGTACTACATTAGCAGTCCTCCACTCCTCCGGCACCATGCCCAGATCCAAAGAGGACTGGAAAATGATGGTCAAGGCCTCTGCTATTTCCTCTTTTACTTTGCTCAATAGCCTGGTATGGATTTCATCTGGGCCTGGGGACTTAGCTACTTTCAAAGCTGCTAAACCTCGTAATGCTTCCTCTCTCACTATATTTATTTCATCCAGAATATCACACTCCTCCTCGATAGCAGTATCTGCATTGCCCCTTTCCTTTGTGAAAACAGATGCAGAGTATTCGTTAAGAACCCTCCCAACATCTTCCGTCTCAACACAAAGATTACCCTCATGGTTTCTAATAGGCCCGACCCTTTCTTTAGTTACCCTCTTACTCTTAATCTATTTATAGAACATCTTTGCATTTTCCTTAATTTTAAGGATTCCTTCTTTAGTTTACTCACAGCCTGAAGTCATTCTTTGTCTCCTTGAAGACTTTTCCCTGATATTCTGAAGAAGAATTATCTCTTCGGTTATAATTTGATGAAATTTAAGAACTGAATTCTGTAAACAAACCCTTTTTGATCTCCACAGATTCGGATCAATTTACAAACTGAGTTCCGGAAACAAATGGTTCTAAGCTCCACAGATCCTGATGAGATTCAAAACTAAGTCGCATGAACAACTGATCTCCAGAGATTCTCAAGACTTTGGTAAGCTTTAAACCAACCTGCCCCTTACCTGTCGAGAGCTTTTCAGCATCTGCACTTCAGCTGCTGGTGAAACCCACCTCCCTCTGGGTTGCCATGGTTATCACTGTGATGTCATGTGACAAGCTCCTCAGTTATAATGTGGAGGCTGATGCAAGGCCAAGGTTGAGAGCCCATATAAGGACTGCAGGCTGTTTGAGGCTGGCTGGGTTTAAGCACAGACCTGAGATGCATTGTGGGGGGTGGGGGGCAATTCTAATCTAAGCCGCCCGTCGGAAAACTGAGAGGATCTGGTGCCGCGCTGGTTTCACACCCCGCCTGATCTCGCTCTCATTGCAGTCACTGTACGGAGCATAAACACCGGCATCTGATGGGCTGAATGGCCCGTTTCTGTGCTGTAAATTCTATGGGGGTAAAATTCGCCTGGTTTGCACCTCCCATTAGCACCTGTGGGGGCGGTAACGGGGCACTAATGGGTTACCGGCCGAGCGAGGCGATTTCACCGAAGCCTGTAAAATTCCCTGGCGGTTTTGCGCTGGCGCTAACACTTAATGCCTCGCCCTCTTGTGCCCAGTAGATTGTGCCGTTATCCGGTGAGCAGCGCCCTGTCAGTGCCCTGGATGTGATACTCGCTCCCGCACCCTGCAACATCACCGGGCCTCAACCACAGCAGCTGCAGGAGGCATTGTCACCTCGGCCGGCCGCTTGGGGAGCGATATTTAAAGGCAGTGGTGGTCAGGTAAGGCAAACTTCATATCTCTCCTCAGACTGGTGCCTCCTGATTTCTTGTGAACCTGCGATTTCTCAGCTCTGCAATCTCTGAGAGTGCTTGAGGCTGCTATGTGCATAGCACAGATCCCGTGTCCCGACAGACACAGCATCAATATTGATGGAACCCATCATTGGCCCGACCCTGTAAGTGAGGGAAGGGGCCTGTAAAGATGGCAGTGCTGCACTGAACATTGCTCAGCACTCGGCCGCTCCCACACCTCTCACACACTTTCGCTCTCGAAGGGAAGAGGTAGCACTTGTTTTAGTGTTCCACTTCCCTCTTGGAGCACTAAAGCTGAAGGAGCAGCAAATCATTTTCGCCTGGCAATACATTTTTCCTGCTTCAAAAGTTATTGCCCCAAATGCAATCTCCAGCTCTGTGTAAATGTTGATTCATTTCCCCGTATCCTGCACTCTGCAGTCGGCCATTTTGTGACACTGATGAAGTGGGGGAGGGAACGGTGAGCTGTTAGAGCAAAGCTGGTTAAAGGGGCATTGAGCCGATTGTCCACAGTTTGCAGTGACAGCACATTTCAATAATTACCATAAGATCCTGACATCGTTCTGGGGTTGTGACAATAGCTGGTGTAACGTGGAAGGCCAGAAAGTTGTCTGCAGCCCAAATTTAAAGAGATGCACTTCCTTAATGGCAACTCATCTTTTATGGGAAGGGGTTAATTTTAACCTCACCCCACCAGAGGGAAACATATGTGATCAGATTGGCGACCAGAGGTTGTGGTGGTGAGTGAGGGAGGGGTGGTGAGTGGTGGAGGGGCGGTGCGTGAGTGAGGGGTGAGTGGGGGAGGGGTGATGAGTGAGGGAGGGGTGGTGAATGGGGGAGGGGTGAGTGAGGGAGGGGTGGTGCATGTGGGAGGGGCGGTGAATGGGGGAGGGGTGAGTGAGGGAGGGGCGGTGCGTGTGGGAGGGGTGAGTGGGGGAGGGGTGGTGAGTGAGGGAGGGGTGGTGAATGGGGGAGGGGTGAGTGAGGGAGGGGCGGTGCGTGTAGGAGGGGTGAGTGGGGGAGGGCTGGTGAGTGAGGGAGGGGTGGTGAATGGGGGAGGGGTGAGTGAGGGAGGGGCGGTGAGTGAGGGAGGGGCAGTGATTGAGTGATGGATGGTGAGTGGGGGAGGGGCGGTGAATGGGGGAGGGGCGGTGAATGGGGGAGGGGTGAGTGGGGGAGGGGCTGTGCGTGTGGGAGGGGTGAGTGGGGGAGGGGTGGTGAGTGAGGGAGGGGTGGTGAATGGAGGAGGGGTGAGTGAGGGAGGGGCGGTGCGTGTGGGAGGGGTGGTGAGTGAGGGAGGGGTGGTGAATGGGGGAGGGGTGAGTGAGGGAGGGGCGGTGAGTGAGGGAGGGGCAGTGAGTGAGTGAGGGGTGGTGAGTGGGGGAGGGGTGGTGCGTGTGGGAGGGGCGGTGAATGGGGGAGGGGTGAGTGGGGGAGGGATGTGTGGGGGAGGGGTGAGTGGGTGAGGGGTGAGTGGGGGAGGGGTGAGTGGGGGAGGGGCAGTGAGTTGGGAAGGGGCAGTGAGTGGGGGAGGGGTGGTGCGTGTGGGAGGGGCGGTGAATGGCGGAGGGGTGAGTGGGGGAGGGATGTGTGGGGGAGGGGTGAGTGGGGGAGGGGTGAGTGGGTGAGGGGTGAGTGGGGGAGGGGTGAGTGAGGGAGGGACAGTGTGTGGGGGAGGGGTGAGTGGGGGAGGGGCAGTGAGTGGGGGAGGGGCAGTGAGTGGGGAAAGCCACTTTGATTAATCGGAGATACTGTTGCCAATGGACACAGAGGCGTTCTGTGCATGCGCGGCTACCTGTTCGCAATGTCACTCCGTGCGCCCGGGTGAAAACATTTGCACAAATGTCGGTGCAGTTTGTCAGTGCCGTTTGCACAAGTGTCGGCCGGGTCCCTCCGACCCTGAAACTGCTTTGGATCGAGCCGAGGGCCTGTGCTCAATCAACCCTCGATCTTGGCTACAAAAGGAACTCCCCGAAAGCCTCAATTACCAGTTGCAATCAACCACACACAGTGTCCCCATCACCACACACAGTGTCCCCATCACCACACACAGTGTCCCCATCACCACACAGTGTCCCCATCACCACACAGTGTCCCCATCACCACACACAGTGTCCCCATCACCACACACAGTGTCCCCATCACCACACACAGTGTCCCCATCACCACATACAGTGTCCCCATCACCACACACAGTGTCCCCATCACCACACAGTGTCCCCATCACCACACAGTGTCCCCATCACCACACACAGTGTCCCCATCACCACACACAGTGTCCCCATCACCACATACAGTGTCCCCATCACCACACACAGTGTCCCCATCACCACACAGTGTCCCCATCACCACACACAGTGTCCCCATCACCACACACAGTGTCCCCATCACCACACAGTGTCCCCATCACCACACACAGTGTCCCCATCACCACACACATATCCCCATCACCACACACACTGTCCCCATCACCACACACAGTGTCCCCATCACCACACACAGTGTCCCCATCACCACATACAGTGTCCCCATCACCACACACAGTGTCCCCATCACCACACACAGTGTCCCCATCACCACACACAGTGTCCCTATCATCACACACAGTGTCCCCATCACCACACACAGTAAGTATCCCCATCACCACACACAGTATCCCCATCACCACACACAGTGTCCCCATCACCACATACAGTGCCCCCATCACCACACACAGAGTCCCCATCACCACATACAGTGTCCCCATCACCACACACAGTATCCCCATCACTACACACAGTGTCCCCATCACCACACACAGTAAGTATCCCCATCACCACACACAGTAAGTATCCACATCACCACACACAGTATCCCCATCACCACACACAGTGTCCCCATCACCACATACAGTGCTCCCATCACCACACACAGTGTCCCCATCACTACACACAGTGTCCCCATCACTACACACAGTGTCCCCATCACCACACACAGTGTCCCCATCACCACACACAATATCCCCATCACCACACACAGTGTCCACATCACCACACACAGTATCCCCATCACCACACACAGTATCACCATCACCACACACAGTGTCCCCATCACCACACACAGTGTCCCCATCACCACATACAGTGTCCCCATCACCACACACAATATCCCCATCACCACACACAGTGTCCCCATCACCACACACAATATCCCCATCACCACGCACAATATCCCCATCACCACACACAATATCCCCATCACCACGCACAATATCCCCATCACCACACACAATATCCCCATCACCACGCACAATATCCCCATCACCACACACAATATCCCCATCACCATGCACAATATCCCCATCAGCACACACAATATCCCCATCACCACACACAGTGTCCCCATCACCACACACAGTGTCCCCATCACCACACACAGTATCCCCATCAGCCGCGCAGTGTAGGAGACTCTATTGCAGGTACAGCTGAGCTGGCAGCATTTCAGATCAATGCCAGCTCTCAGATTTACTCGTCTGCCTCCCTTGAATCCCCATGGCCTCTTAAAGCTCCCAAACATAAGGCAGCAGACCACTGTGCCAACAGAAACACTGGAATGTTGTTCTGGGAACATTCCCGGTGTGCTCCCAGATTTCAGGTTCGGTCAGACCCCACACCCCACCAATGGTCCTGTTAATCTGTGTGGCTGTGCAGCGCTCTGGAGGTCCTGGGCAGGCCGGTCCCCAGCCTTTGACGGGAAAACTGCACGTGCTGAAATTTAAAGAAGCAGCGCACCCCCAAAAGTCAGGGGGGACATTTTACACCACACCCCCTCCCCCCGAGGCTCCGCAGCAAGTTGTAAAACCAGCACTGTATGGACAGCACAGTGCTGCACGGGGACAAATAAGGAGCTGATGCTTCCCAGTAGATTGTGTCGGCTTCTACTTGAGCTGGGTCCTGAATGTTTGCTTCATTTAAAGGTTCTGGTATATCGAACAATATCCGGGGGATAAAACCCCTGTAACAGAGTGACTGCTGCCAATGAGCCGGAAGCTGCACAATGCCCACTTCCAGTTCCTAACATCATCACCCGTGCCACATTTCTGAATGCACAAGATTGCCAAAACTTCCACACAGGTGTAAAAATAGGCAAAATGTGATATTTCCAAAAATATTTGCGCGTGTGCAAATTGTAAATTCCCACGAAATGGTCAAAAGATGTTGCTAGCCGCCAGCTCCCCTCCGATTGGCGAGTTTGTAAAACAAACTGTCCGCTCATTGGTTCATTTCCCTGCCCATCATTCTGACCCTGGCATGGACAATAACATCGAGCAAAACGGTAAAAGAATGTTGTGTGGCCTGGGTTTGTGACTGGATGTGTCTGCAGCGATTTTAGAAAAATAATATACACAGAAGGAAGGTCATTTCTGTTATGTTGAACTTGAAGCAGGGATGACGTTACCGCCTCCTGTGATTGGCTGCTGGGGTCACATGGGCTGGGTCAGGGGTCCACAAGTTGGTTTGTCACATAGTCCTCGTTTCCCCATTGGTTTTCTGTCAGTAGTCTCCGCCCTGCTCCCCTGTGTGATTGGAATAGTGTCAGATACCCCTTGTGTATGTGCACAGACCTCCACTGCCATGTGGTGGGCGGAGCGATTGAACGTCATGTCCTTACTACTGCAGTGAAATTCATCGGGATTTATCTTGGTGAGTAAAGTGTTTTTGATTTCAGCTTCTACGGATGGACAAGTACCAGCTGCACAACTGCTTTGTTTCATTGGCAGCAGTCGGTTCCAGCTTCAGACAACCTCGGGACCGACTACTCAGCCAGTGGCTTTTCCAGGATTTATCTTGGTAAGTAAAGTGTTTTTTGGATTCAGGCTTCTATGGATGGACGAGAACCAACTGCAACCCCTTTCTCTATATGTATAATCTACATATGTAAAAATATAAAACAACGAAGAAAGGAACTAAAGATCCACATTTGTGCGGCTGGGGTGTAAACGGGTTTCTTAAAAAATAGAAAAATGGAAGAAATGTGAGAGACTTGCCTCAGTAATGGGAATGGACACTGGAGATAAGAGCAAAATACTTCCAGCACAACCCAACTTGCTTGCCTCCAGGGTCCCGGCCCACCTGTCCACGAGAGCGCCCTTTATCTACCCACTGATTGGAGGGCTGGGCGCCAGCTTCCCTCCCATTTGTAGGGGAGGACGAAAACCCCCTCATTTTACCCAGAAGGAAAAGAGCTGTGGGATCTGTCTGTGCCGCAATGTGAATTGAAACCGAGACGGTTTGACCTTGGCAGAGCACTGATTGGACGGGGGAGGACACTGGAGGGCCAATGGTGGGACAGAGTCAGCCCGAAGCATGGGGCTTTCAAGCCAATGGGAGAGCACTTGCCCGAAAACTGTGGGATTGACTCATCACCATTATCGGGCTATTGTCTTCCCCATGTTTACACTGTGGAGGGAAATTATGCAGACCTTCAGAAAACTAGGGAGCCCAAAACAAACCAAGGGCCTACACAATGGCTACAGGAGGCCAACACAAGTAACACCTACTCAAACCTTGAGTAGGTTAACATCAGTGGAAAAAACCCGCAATAATCTAAAACTGCTGCATTTTTCAAAATCGCAAAGCCCACCAATGGGAAGGATCGATTTCAGCACGGGAGGCGGACTGGATAATCTGGCTATAAAAAGGGGTTTCTGACCCAGTGTGTGTTCTGCTCTGCTCTCGTGATCCAACAACCAGCAAGCCTCTCGATACTGAAGGAAAACCAGTGTCCGAAGACACCGAAGATAGAAGAAACAAACCACCAGACTGCAAAAGGCACATTAGTGAGTATAACCTCTGGTCCCCAGAACTCCCAACTCAGTTAGGCCAGGAATGGTGGGAGGTTGGGCATTGTACTGCTAAACTTGTGTAAAAATTTTCGTTGTGTCCGTTTAGTGGGATTGAGGGAGATTGTTTTGTTGGTGTATTGCTGTTTGTTGAGATACACCTTGTCAAATAAATTGGAATCCTAAGTTCCTCTTGGAATCACCTTGTCTCAGTTCTATTGTATTACATCTCCTGATCGTGAGTCTTATGTCAGAACAGTGTAAGGGAAGCTAGGAGCGCCTCGAAAATGCTCAACTGTGTGTCACAGGCTAGGGAAGAAGGGGTGAGGAGTGTTTGACACTCACAGGTGCCTCACAGGCTAGGCATAAGCTGTGGGGACGCACGAGTCTCAAAACCCCCTTTTACCCAGAAGGCACAGTCTCTCCAAGGGTGCTCTTGCAGCACTCAGGGTACCTCACAGGCCAGGCATAAGCTGTGAGGGCAGAAGCCCAGAGAGAGACACCCAAGGCACAACAGCACGCCCCGAGAACCCCTTGCAAAACATGGTGACCGCGGCAGGACACAAGCAAACAGGAGATGTTAATATAACAGATGAGGTGATAAGAGAGGAAATTAAAATGGAGGAGAGAACCTCACCAAACCTTGGGTGCAAGCCCTCACTCGGGCAGAGCGCCCAGTGGATGCTGCTGCCCAGTGGACAGCAGGGAAGGACCACAACCACAGGGTGGAAAAGGCCATCTGGCTTATCTGCTTCACCCGCCAAGTCCGAAAGCTCGACCAGCGGGTGAAGGACTTGGAACAGAGTCTTCAGAAATCAGAGGAGCTCTCTGCTATCCGGGCTGCGGTTGGGGATAACCTGCTGGCCGAATTAGCTGAGGAGCAGCAAAGGAACCGGCAGTTGGAGGAGACCTTCCGTAATAGCCGGGACTATCTTCAGTGTCAGGTCACTGAGGCCAAGGGTAGTGAAGGGTCCCTCCGGGAACAGAACTCTCGGTACACCCAGTTAATTTGGAAACTAGAGAATAAATTAAAAGACGTACAGGCAGCCTATAAAGTGGCCAGTAGCAGTGAGTTTGCAGATCACGGTCTCTGCCAGGAGAGGATGAAAACTCTCACCCACGCTCTATCCCAGGCAAAGGGGATGGTCGCCCTGATAGGACCTGGAGGGTCCACGGGGGACAAAGGAGAGTATTGGGGGGTAGAGGAGAATCCAAAGGCAAGAGGCGCCCGACCACCTCCTGAGGCACCGGAGGTTTGTCCGGTGGGGTACCAGGAGGAGCGGGCACGCAGGTAGTAGCATACCCAGGGCTGGGGGCAGGACCAATGTGTCCCGCTCGGCAGCAGGGATGTGAGGCTCCCGCCGAGGGTCAGTTAAGGGCTGGATCAGGCGACCAGGCACTGTCTGCTGCACCGGGTATGGTGGGACAGCCGGAGGTAGAGGGACCAGCGCAGAAAGATCCTGAACCAGGGCGGATGTGCCCGGTCAGGCAGCGCAAGTACGGTCCTCCACAGGGAGATGGCCAAGGTCGGGGAGCGCTGGAGAACGACTATTATTCCCCATGGAGTTCAATCACTCAGGGCCATAGTGGACAATTGGCCAAACTTACTCGCAGCGGGGACCCATCTATCCACTTCATGGAGGTGATGCAGGCAGGGGAAATTAATGGGTGCGACGAGGAAGAGACAGCCAAGCTGCTGCTCTTCTCTCTGGACAGCAAATTGTACCAGGCCCCACCGGCAGAATGCAGGAGTGGGCAGCGCACATTTACTGAGGTCCATCCTTGAGGCTATGGGCTTCGATGACGGCAGTCCTTTCGAACGGGTCGAAAGGACAAGGCAGCTCGCAGGGGAAACCCCGCAGGTGTTTGCGGACAGGCTGTGGGTGGTATACCACGCAGCCTGTGGGGAGCTCCTCGACCGGGCGAATCTTTCCGCGGTACAGACTGGCCGCTGGCTGAGGATGCTGGTGGCAAACTGCTTGCCCCGGCTCAAGGCCAGGGCAGAACTGTGGTTCAATTCCCGGGACCCCAACCTCACCGAGGAAGCAGTGGTCAGGCAACTGGCACTGGTCCAACGGAATGGAGGAGGGGAGGAGGAGAAAACCTCCAAAGGTCGGTCAATAAAGTAAAACCCAACTTGATTCCCAAAAGGGAATGGCACCAGGAGGGTGATAAGGAGGGAGTGTGCTACGGGTGCGGGAAAGCTGGGCATTTTAAAAGGGATTGCAGGAGCCCAGTAAAGAGATATGGGAGGAGAAGTCCTTCAGGAGCCGCCCAGAGTGGAGGAAGTGGAGGGAGCTCCTCACCATCTCTTGATGAGATAGTAGTTGCAGTGAGGACAGCGCTGGAGGGGACTAGGAAGGTAGCCACGGCAACAGGCAGGGAAGCACCAGCAACCCTGCCAGTACAGAGGCCGTGACTAGCCCAGACCCAGCCTGCGTACCTGTGCCCACTAGAATACGACCCCTGGGGACGACCCTGGGTCAAGATGGAGGTTGAGGGTGTATTGGGTACCTACCTTTTGGACACTGGTGCTTCCAGCACGATAGTCCATTCGGAGGACCCCGCAACCTCACCTCTATCAAACGGAGTGCCGTATCAACTAGTTGGGTTCACAGGAAATGAGAAGGCTGGGTTTTTCTCAGTCCCGCTTGCAGTTCGTTTAGGAGCACTCCAAACACAATGGAAGTGCGTCCTGATGAACTGGGAGCAGGTGGGAAAAGGGATCTTGGGGGCTGATTTCATCATCGCTCGCCAGATCCTAGAAGTCTTGAGCATTCACTGTCTATGGGGCACAGTGGGCACGGGAGCAGAGGGAGAAGTCATGGTTATTGATAAGAAACAGGGAAAAGGGACTCTGTGTACAATGAAGCCAAAAGGGGGTTACGACATGGAGGTTCTGGTCGGTAACACCCCGGCCGAGTACCGGGCCTATGTACAAGCAAATCTTGCAGCATTTGCCACCCATAAACACGATTGTGAGAGAGTCACAGGAGTGGAGGTTAGAATAGATGGGGATCCCATGTCCTGCCCGCAAAAGCAGTCTGGCTTTCCCCGAGAGGCAGAAGCATACTTGGAGACAGCTTGAAGCTCGCTTGTCGAGCAGGGTGTTTTGAGACCCATAGCCAACCATGTCAACTCCCCGCTTTGACCGGTTAGGAAACCGGACAATTCTTGGAGGGCTACGGTGGATTATAGGGTGCTCAATAAAAACATCCCAGCTTGTGCCCCCACAGTAGCGGCGGTTGCGGATCTGATAGGGGAAATCCCTGCATCCGCAACGATGTTCACAGTGTTGGACATATCCAACGGGTTCTGGTCTATCCCTGTGCGGAGGGAAGACCAGTACAAGTTTGCCTTCACCTTCCGGGAACAGCAGTATACGTGGAGCTGCCTCCCATAGGGCTTTCATAATAGTCCCAGCATCTTTCACCAATGCATGGCGAACTGCTTAAAAGGTTTCAGCCAGCCACACCAGCTGGTCCAGTATGTGGACGACCTGTTGTTGTTCACAGATAGCAGTGAGGAACACGGTCTACTGCTGGCCGAACTGCTGGTCTTACTGAAGGAAGGGGGTTTTAAAGTTAACCCCAAGAAAGCCCAGATAGGTCGAGGAGAAGTAAAATTCCTGGGCCTGACGATAAGGGCAGGACAAAGAGCTATTGATGAGGCTAGAAGAAAGGAAGTGCAGGAACTCCCTGATCCTAGGGATGTGTCGGGGGTAAGGTCTTTCCTGGGAATCACTGGCTACTGTAGGGACTTCATCGAGGACTATGCAGCCACTGCCGCCCCTCTGCTCAGACTCCTACACAAGGGGGTCGAGTGGGAATGGGACGAGGGCTGTGAGGCAGCATTTGTCCATCTTAAGAGAGACCTGCAGGTAGCACCAGCCCGAGGGGCAATTGATGGGGGGGAGGAATTCTTCCTGGAGGTGGCAGCCAGTGGCGACAGCTTAAGTGCAGTGTTACTCCAGGAGCGAAACGGTCAGCTGAGACCAGTGGTGTACTCCTCCAGGGTCCTCACGGAGGTAAAAAAGGGATACTCCAATTGTGAGAGGCACTTGCTTGCCACCCACTGGGCAGTAAAGAGAGCTCAGATCTTTACCGGAATATCCCCCATTACACTCCTCACCCATCATACCCCGACACAGATGCTATTGGACGGGAGGATTAAGGACGGGACAGTGAGCAGTGCTAGAATCACTCGCTGGACCCTCCTCCTCTCCCAAATGACTTTAAAGGTCAAGGGCCTCTGCGAGCCCAGGCTCGCAGCAAATTTAATCTATTCAGGGCAGCCACATCGATACTCTGTGGAGGGAGTATGGGACATTAACTTTGGATTTCGGGCAGGGATACACCCCACAGGCCGCGAGATCTACGTTGATGGCTCCAGTTCAGTGTCCGCGGGTACAAGACTCACGGGCTGCGGAGTTTGGGATCCCAAGGCAGGAATTGCCTTGGCTCTTAAACTTCCATGCACCCTGAGCGCCCAGCAGGCGGAACTCTCGGCGGTGATGTATGTGGTCACACACCCCGAAGAATTCCCTACCCCATACACGATTTGCTCGGACAGCATGTTCACTTGCAATTCGTGTACAGAGTATCTGGCGATTTGGTCACGCCGTGGGTACACCTCTGCGGATGGGAAGCCCCTTGTGACCAAACCCCTGCTAGAAAAGATCGTGGCTGCAATGGGAGAAACCGGGGATGTATATATCCATAAGGTAAAGGCCCACTCCAAAACTGAGCCACGGGGGGGAAGGTAACCAGCAGGCAGACCTGCTGGCAAGGGAAGGTGCTCGTACAGGTCGCCCATGGGACCCATACGAGGCAGGCAGGATAGCAGCAGCAAGAAGCAAGCCAGGGACACAAGGGAGCGTAGGGGCGGCTGCGGCCCCGGACCTTAAAGTAGTCCAGATGCAGGATCCGATCCTGAAGGCTGCCTTGGCTGCTATAAAAAGGGGGGAAAAGGCGGAGGGCCCATACAGTGCTGTAGATATTGCTGTGCGGGAAGGCATGTTGTTTAAAGGGGACAAATGGGTAGTGCCGCCACAACACCGGAGGGAATTCCTTCAGCTGGCCCATGAGGGTCCAGGTGCGGGACACCCTGGGCCGGAATCTACCTGGCAACGGATAGAAAAGGCAGGGTGGTGGCCAGACCTCCGGGAAGACGTCTGCAACTTCTGTGCGGGCTGTCTGGTTTGCGCTGCAAACAATCCAGACCCTCAGAAAAGGAAGGCGTCTATGGGACACGTCAGGCGGGTAGAGGGACCATGGCAGTCGATCCAGATCGACTACATCGGACCCCTACCGGCCGCCCAGGGAGGTTATAAATACTGCCTCGTCCTGGTGGATGTGTTTTCCAAGTGGGTGGAAGCCTTCCCTTGCCGAACAGCTACCGCGGTGGGGACTGCAAAAATTCTGGTGAGGGAAGTGTTCTCTCGGTGGGGTCTACCTCAAATCGTGGAGTCCGACCGGGGAAGCCACTTCACCGGCCAGGTGATGCAGGCCACCCTAAAGGTGCTGGGGATAAGAGCCAAATGGCATGTCGCCGACAACCCTCAGTCCTCAGGCCCCGTAGAACGCCTGAACCGGACCCTAAAGGAAAGGCTGCGCAAGGAGACGGGAGACTCACCGAACAAGTGGGTGGAGGTCTTACCGTTGGTCCTCATGGGAATCCGGGCCAGTCAGTCAAAGAGCACAGGGTACTCACCCCATGAGCTGATGACTGGCCGGATCATGAGAACCCCAGTGCATGTGTTGGTGCCGGTTCTCACCGAAGGGCAGCTCCGAGAGGTGAACCGGAACCAGTTTGTCAGGAACCTGTTTGAACACCTCAAACAAATTCACTGGCAGGCTGCTAGTAACATGGGCAGACAGCATCAGAGTAACCGATTGCTGCTAGAACCCAGCAAACACCACGAATGGGAGATAGGGGACCAGGTCATGGTGAGGAACTATGCTCGGGTCGGGGTTTTTGAAGCATTATATATGGGACCATACAGCATAGTCGACAAGGCTAGCCCTGTGGTCTATGTTCGACTGCCTCGCCGGGTGAAGTGGTATCACGTTAATCAGTGTAAATTGTTTGACCCCAAAAGAGGTAAAAAAACAGAGGGGACGAGCAAGGGAAGGGAATCAGGCACTGGGGGAAGAACAGGCCCCGGTGGATTTGGAGGCTCCGTAGGAGGCAGCGGGCTTCGAAGCTCTACAGCCGGGGTTGGTTCACTGCTCCTGTAAGGCTATCCCACCACTGGGTAGAGGTTCCCAGCCCACGAACAGAAGTAGGGAGAAAGGCTCTACCATTAGCAAGGTTCAAGGGGAAGCTGAACCTCCCATGGTGGATCAGCTGGGGCTAGCCCAAGAGTTGGAGGAGATGGCATTGCAGCCCATAACGTGGGACTCTGCACCGACAGTAAGGAGGAGTAACAGAGTGCCACAGCCCAGGGCGCTGTGGTCCCCTGTTTACTTAGCCTCCCGCCCCAGACCGATCCGGGGCTCGGGAGGGCCTTGGAGGGCAGCACAAGACTCATTAAGGGGGACCATACGAGCCCCTCAGCGGAGGGCATCCTGGTCCCCAGGGTACGGTCAGCCGAGTGGTCGACGATGCCTGTACAGTGACAGGATATAGCCTGGCCACCCGGGGACGGGTGGCGGTGTGTATATTTTCCCTTCCTGTTTTGTTACTTTGTGTTGTGAGTCTATGTGTTTAGGTAAGACAGTGACGGTTGGGTACAGCAATTTTGTGTTTGGAACATGTAAGTGGGCCGAGCCTGGAGAGGTCTCTCAAGGCAAGGCCATGTTCTTCTTGCCTTTCAGATGTCAACACCTCCCTACTGGACGTTAGTGATGCTGGTATTGCTAAGGATCAGCACCGGGCACCGAGGGGACACCGAGGACTCCCTAGTTTTCGGATGCTCCTGGGGCAGAGCGCCGACAGTGACCACAGGAGAAGGGACTCCGGCGGCGGATGGCCGGATCACCTACTCCCACTAGGGGAAATGGCCTGGGTGGTTGGGATCGAACTCCACCAAGTACTCCAACCATAAGGACTTTACCTACGGAGAGGCCTCCATCCCCTGCCCGGAGACCACTGTGGCCACTTCCAGAGTGAGAGTGGCAGACTTGTATAAACAGTGGGATAGGGCCGAACAGGGCAGGCAGAGGCGTGGCACTTTAAATGACATTTTCACGGGGTTTAACATCGGGGCGTCCACCATAAACAGTTTGGATAACATGCAGCTGGCCCTCCAGATAGATGGGTTAAAGAATCAGCTGCGCAAAGTCCTGGGGGACGAGAATATTGTAGTGGGATCCGCGCTCCACGAAGAGGTGGCAATGATGATTCACACAAAGAAGATTATCTCTCAATTGGAGGCACAGGCCAGGGCTGTAAACGCCTTGATTCGGGAGTAGAGAAACACCTCCGATCAAGCCGCCCAAAATGAAGTGTGCGTGCTCTATGAGGCCTGGTTGCTGGGAGAGGGACGGAGTAACCTCGAGGATCTGAGACAGGGACAGGTCCCCTCCTGGATCAGCAACCAGCACTTAGCAGCACTACATCCTTATGATAATGTTTTGAGTCCTTGCCAACTTCGTGTAGCGTTGGAAGCCTACCCGGTACCGGTGGACTGTGGAAAGTCAAATCATACCATCATGGGTGTGGTGGTCAGGATGCCCGTGATGGGGGCGTCCCCACGACCAGCACCCCTGTACCGAGTGGAGAATGTGGGAGTCATTCGTGGAGGGGTGCATGTTCGATTCCAAGAGGTCCCACCTTATGTCACAATGTGGGAGCACACTGTGACAGATACAGACCTCTCGGGTTGTCGGAGCAGGGGAGCACAGGTAATCCTGTGCCCCCAGCACTTGAACGCTTTTGCAAGGCCACAATGCGGGTTCAGCATTGCTGGGGCAGAGCCCATCAATTGCACAATGGAGGTAATGGCCCCTAACCACATGCCTCCACAGGTAGCATATGTAAGCGGTGGGACATATTGTGTCACCACAAGTGCCCAACGGTATGAAGGTGGTGTCCAATACTGTACAGCAGCTTTTGCTTTAAACCCAGGGCAAAGGTTCAAGTGGCACACACCAGAATCACACCCATTCCTGAACCTTCCACGATTCACCTCACGGTACAAAACAACCTCAGCCATCTACAATAATATGTCGCCCAGTTTTGGCTATCCCATTGCCCCACTACCTGAGAAACTTACAGCCCTCCTCCAGGCAGTGGATTTGTCTCAAAAACATTTTTACACCATGGAGCAGAAAACTGAAATTCTAGCAGGGCAGATTGCCCAGATTAAACCCCCAGCCAGCATGGTGGGATTTGGGAATACGGGCAGACATACCTGCATGGATCCGGGTGGGATCGCATGCCTTAGTAATCGGCCAACTCCTGATTGTAGCTTATCTGCTAGTTACAAGCTGTAAGCTCAGGAGAAAAAGAAAAAGAACGCAGTTCCTCAGGCTACTACACAGCCAGGAGAGCCATTGCTAAACACTCAAGGTGTGTAAACAAAGCTTGACCGCGACACTTAGGCGGTTTTGTTATTCCCAGGGATGACTGCGTTTTTCATACATTGCCCCTGGGGAGTTAGCAGGGCAGGTTTCTTTGTTTTACGTTTGAGACTGAAATGAGACTCAATGTACAATTACTGCTGTAACCTTAAGTACATATATGTATGTTGCTGTCATGTATTGTAACCTGTTGGATTTCTGTGTTTAGTACCGCATTAAAAGGAATTACGATATATATCGACGGGATCAGTTTCGAGTTAAACTGGGGAAAGTTGGGCAATTTGGGAGACCTAGGGTTTTCTCACCACCCTGAACTTTGACACACTCGAGTGGTGTCTGACTGTGTCAGATGGGGGATTATGTAGGGGAGGACGAAAACCCCCTCATTTTACCCAGAAGGAAAAGGGCTGTGGGATCAGTCTGTGCTGTGAATTGAAACCGATGGAAGGAAAACTTTGGGACACAAATGAATGGAGACCCCCCCCCAGTGTTTGGACTCATAGGAAAGGGAATTTAATTTGGAACTATCTACCAGAAAGTTTGAAATCCTGAAGTGCACATGGAAGAAACTACGAACTTTAATCGAATTTGGGATTTTAAAAGGTGTATGTTGGGTCTGCAAGAAAAGGGGTGGAGTCAATATCAAAAGGGCCAGTTTGGACATTGGAACTAATCAAATTGTCTGGGAACTGTATACCCTCGAAACTTGTCCCTTGAAAACATTAGCATTTAAACAATGCCACATATATATTCCAACACCTTTTTTCATCAGGCACAGAAATATCTGGCTCAGGCCAGACTAGCACAATGGCTACAGGAGGCCAATGCAATCAACACCCACTCAAACCTTGAGTAGGTTATCAGTGGAAAAAAAAAACCAATCTAAAACTGCTGCATTTTTCAAATTCAATAAGTCCACCAATGAGAAGAATCGACTTCAGCAGGAGAGGCGGACTGGATAATCTGGCTATAAGAAAAAGGGTTTCTGACGTAGTGAAAGAGAAGTGATGATTTTCCCTGTCCTCGTCATCCAACAACCACAACCAGCAAGCCTCTCAACACTGAAGGAAAACCAGTGTCCGAAGGCACCGAAGATAGAAGAAACAAACCACCAGACTGCGGAAGGCACAGTAGTGAGTATAACCTCTGGTCCCCAGAACTCCCAACTCAGTTAGGCCAGGAAAGGTGGGAGGTTGGGCATTGTACTGCTAAACTGGTGTAAAGATTTTCGTTGGGTCCGTTTTAGTGGGATTTAGAGGGATTGTTTTGTTGGTGTATTGCTGTTTGTTGAGTTACTCCTTGTCAAATAAATTGGAAGCCTAAAGTTCCTCTTGGAATCACCTTGTCTCAGTTCTATTGTATTACATCTCCTGATCGTGAGTCTTATGTCAGAACCGTGAAAGGGAAGCTAGGAGCGCCTCGAAAATGCTCAACTGTGTGTCACAGGCTAGGGAAGAAGGGGTTAGGAGTGTTTGACACTCACAGGTGCCTCACAGGCTAGGCATAAGCTGTGGGGACGCACGAGTCTCAAAACCCACTTCATAAGCTGTGGACACAGTCTCTCTAGGGGTGCTCTTGCAGCACTCAGGGTACCTCACAGGCCAGGCATAAGCTGTGAGGGCAGAAGACCAGAGAGAGACACCCAAGGCACAACAACCCTGTGAAAACCCCTTACACAACCACAGGGAGTACCTTCAGTCCCAGGTAACTGAGGGAAAAGGTTACGTCAGGGGATTGCAGGAGGAACTTTCCCAGGCTCAGAACCAGGGAAGGTTGGGAGAGGGTAAGAGTCTCCAGCTACAGGCTGCGCTTCAGGCGTGCCACAGCAGGGCAGAGGCGGATCATTGTTCCTTTCAAGAACAAATTGATCGGCTCACCCTGGCTCTGGCTGAAGCCAAAGCAGCCCTTGTTCTAGCCAGTGCCAAAAGTTCTGCCCAAGACTCGAATCCCCACCTGGCCCGACACCAAAGCTCTGGCCCGAGCTGAGGCAAAAGTCCCTTGGCTGGGCTGAAAGCAAGGCACCCAGAAAAGGAGTGGTGTGCCTTATCAGCCCAGCCGAGGTGCGGAAGGGGGAGCATAGTGAAACAGGCTGTGGGGAGGAGGTTAGGGAGGAAGAATCCTACAGGCCCTCTCCCACAGCCCCATTGGGGATCCTGGTGGAGAGGCAGGGTGAAATGCTGGAATCTAAACCTCCGGGACCAGCCCCAATGTGCCCCATCAGGCAGAGTAGATTCAGACCACCCACAGTGGGTCAGGCTGAGGGTCCCCTACAGAACCAATACGTGCTTCCTCACAATGCAACCCAGCTGCGGCAGATGGTTGCCCATGTGAATAAACTTAACCAAAAAGGTGACCCCTCTGTCCACTTTATGGAAGTAGAGCAGGTAGGAGACATAAATAGAAACATAGAAACATAGAAAATAGGTGCAGGAGTAGGCCATCCGGCCCTTCGAGCCTGAACCACCATTCAATAAGATTATGGCTGATCATTCCTTCAGTACCCTGTTCCTGCTTTCTCTCCATACCCCTTGATCTCTTTAGCCGCAAGGGCCATATCTAACTCCCTCTTGAATATATCCAATGAACTAGCATCAACAACTCTCTGCGGTAGGGAATTCCAGAGGTTAACAACTCTCTGAGTGAAGAAGTTTCTCCTCATCTCAGTCCTAAATGGCTTACCCCATATCCTAAGACTCTGTCCCCTGGTCCTGGACTTCCCCAACATCGGGAACATTCTACCCACATCTAACCTGTCCAGTCCCGTCAGAATCTTATACGTTTCTATGAGACCCCCTCTCATCCTTCTAAACTCCAGTGAATACAGGCCCAGTTGATCCAGTCTCTCCTCATATGTCAGTCCTGCCATCCCAGGAATCAGTCTGGTGAACCTTCGCTGCACTCCTTCAATGACAAGAACGTTCTTCCTCAGATTAGGAGACCAAAACTGAACACAATATTCCAGGTGGGGCCTCACCAAGGCCCTGTACAACTGCAGTAAGACTTCCCTGCTCCTATACTCAAATCCTCTTGCTATGAAGGCCAACATACCATTTGCCTTCTTCACCGCCTGCTGTACCTGCATGCCAACCTTCAATGACTGATGAATCATGACACCCAGGTCTCACTGCACATCCCCTTTTCCTAATCTGCCGCCATTCAGATAATATTCTGCCTTCGTGTTTTTGCCCCCAAAGTGGATAACCTCACATTTATCCACATTATACTGCATCTGCCATGTATTTGCCCACTCACCTAACCTGTCCAAGTCACCCTGCAGCCTCTTAGCGTCCTCCTCACAGCTCACACCGCCACCCAGTTAAGTGTCATCTGCAAACTTGGAGATATTACACTCAATTCCATCATCCAAATCATTAATATATATTGTAAAAAGCTGGGGTCCCAGCACTGAGCCCTGCGGCACTCCACTAGTCACTGCCTGCCATTCTGAAAAGGACCCGTTAATCCTGACTCTCTGCTTCCTGTCTGCCAACCAGTTCTCTATCCACATCAGTACATTACCCCAAATACCATGTGCTTTGATTTTGCACAACAATCTCTTGTGTGGGACCTTGTCAAACGCCTTTTGAAAGTCCAAATACACCACATCCACTGGTTCTCCCCTGTCCACTCTACTAGTTACATCCTCAAAAAATTCCAGAAGATTTATCAAGCATGATTTCCCCTTCATAAATCCATGCTGACTTGGACCAATTCTATCACTGCTTTCCAAATGTGCTGCTATTTCATCCTTAATGATTGATTCCAACATTATCCCCACTACTGATGTCAGGCTAACTGGTCTATAATTACTCGTTTTCTCTCTCGCTCCTTTTTTAAAAAGTGGTGTTACATTAGCAACTCTCCAGTCCATAGGAACTGATCCAGAGTCGATAGACTGTTGAAAAATTATCACCAATGCATCCACTATTTCTAGGGCCACTTCCTTAAGTACTCTGGGATGTAGACTATCAGGCGCTGGGGATTTATCTGCATTCAATCCCGTCAATTTCCCGTACACAATTTCCCGCCTAATAAGGATGTCCTTCAGTTCCTCCTTCTCACTGGACCTTTGGACCCCTCGTACATCGGGAAGGTTATTTGTGTCTTCCTTTGTGAAGACAGAACCAAAGTACTTGTTCAATTGGTCTGCCATTTCTTTGTTCCCCATTATAAATTCACCCGAGTCCGACTGCAAGGGACCAACATTTGTCTTCACAAATCTTTTTCTCTTGACATATCTATGGAAGCTTTTGCAGTCATTTTTTATGTTTCCGGCAAGCTTCCTCTTGTACTCTATTTTCCCCCTCTTAATTAAACCCTTTGTCCTCCTCTGCTGTATTCTAAATTTCTCCCAGTCTTCCAGCTTTTTCTGGCTAATTTGTATGCCTCTTCCTTGGATTTAACACTATCCTTAATTTCCCTTGTTCGCCACAGTTGAGTCACCTTCCCCATTTTATTTTTACTCTAGACAGGGATGTACAATTGTTGAAGTTCGTCCATATGATCTTTAAAGGTTTGCCATTGCCTGTCCACCGTCAACCCTTTAAGTATCATTTGCCAGTCTAATTTCGCCAATTCGTGCCTCATACCATCAAAGTTATCTTTGCTTAGGTTCAGGACCCTAGTTTCTGAATTAACTTTGTCACTCTCCATCTTAATAAAGAATTCTACCATGTTATGGTCACTCTGCCCCAAGGGGCCTCGCACAACAAGATTGCTAATTAGTCCCTTCTCATTACACATCACCCAGTCTAGGATGGCCAGCTCTCTGGTTGGTTCCTCGACATATTGGTCCAGAAATCCATCCCTAATACACTCCAGGAAATCCTCCTCCACCGCATTGCTTCCAGTTAGGTTAGCCCAATTAATATGTAGATTAAAGTCGCCCATGATTACTGCTGTACCTTTATTGCACACATCCCTTATTTCTTGTTTGACGCTGTCCCCAACCTCACTACTACTATTTGGTGGCCTGTACACAACTCCCACTAGCGTTTTCTGCCCTTTGGTATTCCATAGCTCCACCCATACCGATTCCACATCATCCAAACTAATGTCCTTCCTTACAATTGCATTAATTTCCTCTTTAACCAGCAACGGCACCCCGCCTCCTTTTCCTTTCTGTCTATCCTTCCTAAATGCTGAATACCCTTGGATGTTAGAAGGACAAGGGTGACAGGCGCATGGGAACACAACCACCTCCAAGTTACACACCATCCTGACTTGAAGTATATCACCGTTCCTTCATTGTCGCTGGCTCAAAATCCTGGAACTCTCTCCCTGACAGCACTGTGGGAGTACCTTCACCACAAGGACTACAGCGGTTCAAGAAGGTGGCTCACCACCACCCCTCAAGGGCAATTAGGGATGGGCAATAAATGCTGGCTTTGCCAGTGATGCCCACATCCCAGGAACGAATTTTTTAAAAACTCACATACATGCACAATCACACATGCGCACACAGACACAGATGCAGACATGCACACAGACACGCACACGGACGCAGACACGCACACACATGCACTTGGAATTTAAGATACAAAATTAGTGATCATTCCTGGTTGCTGATTATCAGCACGAATGACATTGTGTCAAGGACTATCTGAAAACATATCGCTGGGACCCACTCCGTAATGATCTCCACCTTGTAGTACAAGAGGATCGGGAGGCATTTCATCGGAACAGGAGTCGGCCATTCAGCCCCTCGAGCCTGTTCAGCCATTCAATTAGATCGTGGCAGATCTGTAAATTACTCTATTTGCTTCCATAATCATAAAAATCCTTGCCTAACAAAAATATATTAATTTCATCTTTGAAGTTTGCAATTCACTCCCAGCCTTAACAGGTTTTTGGGGGAGAGATTGCAGATGAGAAAGTAGACTTCATTTAATTAGCGCCTCCCACCTGACAAGCTTCCATGGTCTGCACCCCAGGTGGGTCTGATCAGAACTGGACACAGAACTCGAGGTGGGTCTGACCAGAACTGGACACAGAACTCAAGGTGGGACTGACCAGAACTGGACACAGTACTCGAGGTGGGTCTGACCAGAACTGGACACAGTGCTCAAGGTGGGTCTGACCAGAACTGGACACAGTACTCGAGGTGGGTCTGACCAGAACTGGACACATTACTCGAGGTGGGTCTGACCAGAACTGGACACATTACTCGAGGTGGGTCTGACCAGAACTGGACACGGTACTCGAGATGGGTCTGACCAGAACTGGACACAGTAGTCGAGGTGAGACTGACCAGAACTGGACGCAGTACTCGAGGTGGGTCTGACCAGAACTGGACACAGTAGTCGAGATGGGTCTGACCAGAGCCCTGTACAGTTTGATCCTGACATCCTCTGAATGGATTCTCCTGTTTTGGATTTTTGGTCCAACATTATTCTGTCTTTGTTGCTGCAGCTCTGCATTGGTTGGACATGTTTCATGTTGAGTTTATTGAGACTTGGAAACTCTGCTGCTTTGCTTTTTTCATCTATCTTTGCCCCTCCGATGGACCTTTAACTTTTTCTGTATATTTTTATTTTCCTCCCAGAGAGCTCATTCCCCTTCCTCTCTGCAGGGTTTATAAAGGTTATTTTTCCTCTTTATTCTAGTTTTAATTTGTTTGTTAGTCTATTTTGGGTCTGGTCTGAGCTGATCAGTTTTGGGTCTGTGTTTACTGAGCCCAGCTTGCTGTATTCTGGCTCCAGATTGTAAAACTACAATCTTGTTTTTCTGATTGTGGTTGGGAACTACTACTGCAGGCCTGAAGTGTTGTTCTTCAGCCAAAGTGAGTCATCAAAGTGAAACTAACGTTGTCACTTCCTACTGGTTTATCAGTATTTCACTTCCTGCTCTGGTTCCTCACTCTCTCCAGTGCTGTGTGAATTTGCTTCAGGAGCTGTAACAATGGAGCTCGGAGCTTTAGAGGCTGAATTAACCTGTGCCGTGTGTCTCCACGTATACCAGGATCCTGTGGGATTACCCTGCCAGCACAGTTTCTGTTTGAAATGTATTGAGGGAGTTTGGGCCCAGACAGTAGACCCAGCAGGGTTTGAGTGTCCGCAGTGTCGGCGGAAATTCAACCCCAGGCCCAGTCTCAAGAAAAACTTCACACTGTGTAATATCGTGGAAAATTACAACCACTCACAGCCTCCCGATGATCCAGCCCATGTCCTGTGTGATTACTGTGATGATAATCCATCTCCAGTTGTGAAGACGTGTCTGAAATGTGAAATATCACTTTGCTCCCTTCATTTAAAACCACATTTACAGAACAAGGCCTTCAATGGACATACTCTCATCGAGCCTGTGGCAGAATTTACTGACTGACAGTGTGTTGACCATAAGAAGTTCCTTGAGTTCTACTGTAAAGATGATGCAGAGTGTGTGTGTGGTTTCTGTATAATAGAGAAACATAAATCCCACACATTACTGAGCCTGGATCAGGCACACACAGCAATTAAGATGAGTGACACAATTCCTGATATTAAATACAGCGAGGGAGAGTTTTCCTGTTAATGACCAACATTAATTGGAACTGATTGCAGACAGTGCTGATTTAGCCCAGTGTTTTCTTGCTGTCCTGGGTCTGGGTTGATGACCGTTTGTTTTTTGTCTCTCAGATTTGCTGACTAATTTATTGTGCGGGCACCTTTTAAAAAAAACATTGTTTCTGGGATGTGGGCATCGCTGGCAAGGCCAGCATTTATTGCCCATCCTTAATTGTCCTTGATAAGGTGGTGGTGAGCCACCTTCTTGAACCGCTGCAGTCCTTGTGGTGAAGGTTTTCCCACAGTGCTGTTATGGAGGGAGTTCCAGGATTTTGACCCATGATGACGAAGGAATGGTGATATAATTCCAAGTCAGGATGGTGTGTGACTTGGAGGGGAACTTGGAGGTGGTGGTGTTCCCATGCTCCTGCTGCCCTTGCCCTTCTAGGTGGTATCGGTTGCAGGTTTTGGAGGTGCTGCCAAAGAAACCTTGGTAAGTTGCTGCAGTGCATCTTGTAGATGGTACACACTGCAGCCACAGTGCGCCGGTGATGGAGGGAGTGAATGTTTAAGGTGATGGATGGGCTGCCGATCAAGTGGGCTGCTTTGTCCTGGATGGTGTTGAGCTTCTTGAGTGTATTTGGAGCTGCACTCATCCAGGCAAGTAGAGAGTATTCCATCACACTCCTGACTTATGCCTTGTAGATGGTGGAAAGGCTTTGGGGAGTCAGGAGGTGAGACACTCGCTGCAGAATACCCAGCCTCTGACCTGCTCTTGTTGCCACAGTATTTATGTGGCTGGTCCAGTGAAGTTTCTGATCAATGGTGACCCCCAGGATGTTGATGGTGCGAGATTCGGAGATGGTAATACTGTTGAATGTTAAGGAGCGGTGGTTAGACTCTTGCTTGTTGGAGATAGTCATTGCCTGACACTTGTGCTTGCCACTTAGCGGCCCAAGCCTGAATGTTGTTCAGGTTTTGCTGCATGCGGACATAAACTACTCCATTATCTGAGCAATTGCGAATGGCACTAAACACTTTGCAATCATCAGTGAACATCCCCACTTCTGACCATATGATGGAGGGAAGGTCATTGATGAAGCAGCTGAAGGTTGGGTCTAGGACACTGCCCCGAGGAACTCCTGCAGTAATGTCTTGGGGCTGTGATGATTGACCTCCAACAACCACAACCATCTTCATTTGTGCTAGGTATGACTCCAGCCAGTGGAGAGTTTTCCTCCTGATTCCCATTGACTTCTGTTTTACGAGGGCTCCTTGGTACCATACTTGGTCAAATGCTGCCTTGATGTCAAGGACAGTCACTCTCACCTCACCTCTGGAATTCAGCTCTTTTGTCCATGTTTGGACCAAGGCTGTAATGAGGTCTGGGGCAGAGTGGTCCTAGCAGAACCCAAACTGGGTGTCACTGAGCATGTTATTGGTGAGTATGTGCCACTTGATCGCACTGTCAACAACACCTTCCATCACTTTGCTGATGATTGAGAGTAGACTGATGGGGCAATAATTGTCTAGATTGGGTTTGTCCTGCTTTTTATGGAGAGGACATAGCTGGGCAGTTTTCCACATTGTCAGGCAGATGCCAGTGTTGTAGCTGTACTGGAACAGTTTGGCTAGAGGCGTGGCTAGTTCTGGAGCAAAAGTCTTCACCATGACAGCCGGGATATTGTCGGGGCCCCTAGCCTTTGCTGTATCTAGTGTGCTGTTTCTTGATATCATATGGAGTGAATCGAATTGGCTGAAGAATGGATTCTCTGATGGTGGAACCTCAGGAGGAGGCCGATATGAATCATCCACTCAGCACTTCTGGCTGATGATGGTTGTAAATGCTTCAGCCTTGTTCTTTACACTCACGTGCTGGGCTCCGCCATCATTGAGGATGGGGATATTCATGGAGCCTCCTCCTCCTGTTAGTTGTTTAATGGTCCATCATCATTCACAACTGGATGTGGCATGACTACAGAGCTTTAACCTGATCCGAGAACCTGTGAGAACTGGCACTCCATGTAGAGCAGAGCATGTTGTAGCCCTGGGTAATGCTGGGGGATTCTGCCCCCTGAGCAGCAGGGAGAGGGCCATCACCGGTGGGGGGAGTGAGGGACACCCACGGGGGGAGACTCAGGGGCTGGGTGGATAAACTGTTCCTCACAACAAGAGGGAATTGCTGTTTGAGAACTGCTGGTGTGTCTGAGTCTGTCTCCCTTTCCCCTGGGCTGATTCTGGAAATGGAGGAGCTGAGTCCGTGTGAGAATGCAGCACACGCTGTGTCATTGTGAAAAGAAGCCGGTGTGTGTGTGGTCACTCAGTTTATACAGGGCAGGGAGCGCCTCGTTACTGAGAGCCACAGAAGGCAATATTTGTGCTCAGGGCCCAGATACTGAGATTCCCCCAAACCACTTTCACGCCACCCCAGTGGGCTCACTCACGGAACACAATCATTTCCCGGTTAAATTCCAGTTTCAATCCGTTTTAACGGTTTTCCAATTACCTTTAAAGGAAGAATGGGAGAGAGAAACTGAGAAGCTTCGGGGAGTCCAGCAGAATTGTTCCAGCAAACAGCGAGACTTGGGGAGATCAGAAGCTGAAATAAAGGTCGGGAAAAGTGGAGCTGGATTTAAAAAGGGTTTGTCTCCCCACTGAGTCAATGAACACATCAGAAACAGGCTTCCAAACCAGGCTGGTTGTGTTGGGGCTGAGTCACTGATTACACGGAGTTCCCGTGTGTTTGATGTGAGGGGAGCTGCTTAACTCTACCTGCCCCTCCCAGGGAATATTATTACATCACTTGGGCACTGGATTTACTGAGACACACACAGCCAGAGGCTGGCAGGTGAAGACTTGCCCTGAAGCCTATATCATATGAACATAGAAAGGAAGAGGAAGAAAAGCCCATTAGCCCCAGTGAGCCTGCCCCATGCAGACAGGGTTCAATCACACACACCACTGATCCACCCCGAACCATGTACTCACCTGTGAAAGGCAAACAGAGAGAGAATAAACACCTGCAGCCAATTCAGGACAAGCTCGGGGAAATTCCTCCCCAGCTCTCTTTTAAAAGGTGGTAGTGACTCCATGCCCACCACATGTTCTAAACTCAAGATTCAAGGTAACACTGGTTAAACTCTGTTTCCTCTCCCAGTAGACACCCCCACTGCCAGTAGACACCCCCACTGCTTGTCTATCTTTAACGGATGATCGAGTGGTGATCTAAACAAACTGTCCCGTCCCTGGAAAGTGCCGTGTGCTCAGGGTAACACTGTGTGGAAGGGCCGTTTGTAATGAGAATTGGTTTGGGTTTCAGACACGAATCAAGGAGCTGAAAGGAAAGCTATCGAAGAGCTTCTCTGAATGGAGGAGACAGCTGGAAGAAGATGAAGAATACGCACTGAAACTGATCGATGAGGAGGGGCTCCGAGCTCTCGCACAGATTAGAAACTGTTCTGAAGCATTAAACAAGAGGATGGAACAGATTACATTAATAGATGGAGAAACCCAGAGTCTGCTACAGAGGGACCCTCTCTCCTTTATTCAGGTACATCTTCAATATAAACAGGGCCATGGCTGGGGAATGGGGCCTTTCTGTGAGGCTGGTGTGAGGGCTGAATTGTTTGAAGATTGTTGCTGGGGCCCAGCATTGGTGCTGCCCCCTCAGCCCTGCCCTCGGAGTGTCGGTGCCCCCTCAGCCCTGCCCTCGGAGTGTCGCTGCCCCCTCAGCCCTGCCATCTGAGTGTTGGTGCCCCCTCAGCCCTGCTCTCGGAGTGTCGGTGCCCCCTCAGCCCTGCCCTCGGAGTGTCAGTGCCCCCTCAGCCCTGCCCTCGGAGTGTCGGTGCCCCCTCAGCCCTGCCCTCGGAGTGTCACTGCCCCTTCAGTCCTGCCCTCGGAGTGTCGGTGCCCCCTCAGCCCTGCCCTCGGAGTGTCGCTGCCCCCTCAGCCCTGCCCTCGGAGTGTCGCTGCCCCCTCAGCCCTGTCCTCGTAGTGTTAGTGCTGCCCCAGGATGGAGTGCAGTGAAATGTGGGATTATTCCCCATTCCTTTGACTGGCCCCACCTACTGTTACACACTGAACTCTTTACTCTCAATCCCAAATTCACGGTTTGTTTCCATTGGGTGTTGGTTTGTTCGTTGACTGATTTGATCTCCTCTCTTTATTCACAGAACTCGAAGCAGCTCCTTTCCAGGTAAGTCCCTCTCCATCACACAGTACCTGCTGCTGATAGGGAACCTTCACCTGTATCTGGGAGAAGAGTGAAAGTAGAATCACGGCTTGGAAACCTTCCCAGATAAGGAGCTTTCAAATGGTGGGAGTATTGAGTGATGTGTAACTGGGGTCTGAGGGGTTCTTGGCTCAGGCAGCCTGTGGGAAATGGCAGTGACATGGGCTGTTCCATCGGTGTGTCGAGCTTCTCAGGAAGCTGTTAGACAGGAAGTGAGAGAGAGAGAAAACTGCAGTGACCTGTATCTAACCGAGGCTTCCTAAAGGCTCCATGTGTGTCAGTGGAGGGTGCGACTGAGGGAGGCCGAAGGCTTCCTTGTGAGGCCTGGGGCTCTCCTGCTCCTCCGAGCTCACAAGCAGTGCTAAAAGGAGCAGATCTTTAGCACTTATCTTGGCCAGTCGACTCCTCCCGCCTCGGATCTGCTGCCGGGGAGCCGACAGCACAGGCCTCCCCCTGACCCACACTCACATTTCACCCACCGCCCCCATTATGTCCTCAGGCCCACACTTTCCATTGTTCATTAGGCCCGCCTGCCTTTCGCAGGAGCCTCGTCGATGGCCTGATTTATGTTTGTTAAAATTGGAATAGCTGGGAATGGGGTCGGGCTGGGGTCGGGTTACCCGATCGCAAGATTTTAACCCCCGACCCTCTCCCACCCATCGGGGACGCGGGGTTAAAATCGAGACATCTGTGAGGGAATCCCACTGACCCCAGGGCCCTGGGAGGCTGTTCCTTCTCCTCTCCTCACTTCACATGATTGTAGTGAGTGTGTTCCTGCAGAGAGCGGGGAACAGACTGGAGACCCTCGGGATAATAATAATGATCAATAATGGAAAGATGAGGCTCCAGTACAGAGAAACTGGACTGAACACAGATGGCTTTGAAAATCACAAACTGAGCTGAAGTGTCAGCAAACCAGGATCCCACTGTACGTGTGGAGATCAGTGTGAATGTAGGGAGACGACAAATACTGGGATTCTGCCATTTTCAGGATGGGTTGCTGCGGGGTGTCAGTACGAGCATTAGAAGGGGGGCAGCTTGTTGCATTGATCACTCGATCCCCTTTGGGTTTCTGATCTGAAAAGTCCCAACTGATAAAAACATTTTCTCCTCTTTCATTTCAGAGTGACGGAGACTCAGAGAGTCACAGACCCAGATGGCCCAGCGCTCACCCTAAACCTGTCCAATATATCGCAACTTATCCAGGAGAGGCTGAATGGATGGGAAAAGTATCACTCAGACATACTGGGAATCATCAGTAAGATCATACAGCTTTTCTCCAATATAAGGGACTGAGAGCAGGTGGGGTTAGTTGTGTTCAGACAGCTGGGAATATCCCGAACTTTAATATCAGCTCCCTGTGTCTGTGGATCAGGAGCCTGAGATTAATCCTCAGTCCCCAGTGACACCTGCTTTCAACATTCCTCACTGTAATGGGTCAGACTTACGCCGATGACGTGCTCCTCGCGGTAGAGGATCCCGCTGACCTGCGGAGGATGCGTGAGTGCCAGGAGATTTACTTGGCCGCATCCTCCGCCAGGATCAACTGGGAGAAATGTTCCGGACTCCTGGTGGGTCAGTGGCGGGTGGACTCCCTGCCGGAGGAGCTCAGGCCTTTTGCCTGGAGCACGACCCATCTCCTCTATCTGGGAGTCTACCTTAGCCCCGACGAGGAAGCCTGGCCGGCGAACTGGCAAGAGCTGGAGGCCAAGGTCGCCGCTCGCCTAGGGCGCTGGACAGGACTGCTCCGAGTGCTGTCCTACAGGGGTCGAGCGCTAGTCATAAACCAGCTGGTGGCCGCAATGTTGTGGTACCGGCTGGTCACTTTGACCCTGCCCCTGCGTTTGTCGCCAAGATACAGAAGAAACTGGTGGACTTCTTCTGGAACAACAGGAAACACTGGGTCTCTGCCGCGGTCTTGAGTCTCCCGCTTGGGGAGGGCGGTCAGTCGTTGGTGTGCGTCAGCACCCAGCTCGCGACTTTCTGTCTTCAGACCCTGCAGAGATACCTTTACGTCGAGCCCCCTCCTAGGTGGCGTGCGCTGGCGACGTATTTCTTTTGCCAGCAGCACGGCCTCAACTACGACACGCAGCTCCTGTTTGTGAGCTTGGGGGGCGTCAGGACCGCCTTCCAGGGGCTGCCTGTCTTTTACAAGGAACTCACCAGGGTCTGGAACAAAGTCTCCACCAAGCGCAGCTCTCCACCGGCTGGAGTGGCGGCTGTCCTGCAGGAGCCGCTGCTCGGGAATCCGTACCTCCACGACCGAGGTTTTAGGTGGCGGTCGGACGAGAGGGCTGTGGCTGGTGAGGTGACCAGGGTCAGGGACCTCGATGGCGGAGGAGCGGGCTGGATGGCGCCAGACACGCTGGCACAGCGCCTAAATTCGGCCGACGTCCGCCGCGCGGCCGATGCCATCGAGTCGCTAAAAACAGCTCTGGGCCCTGACTCCGTTAGGTGCATCGAGGAGGCTCAAGCACGTGGGGAAATCCCGTCCGAACTGACCACCGTCCGGACGGAATTCCTCATCGGCACCAAACCCCGGAACCTCCCTCGGGAGCCGGCGCCTCACAACTTGAGCCGCCTCGAGGAAATCCCCTCCGTGCCTTTCAGTTCCGTGCGGAGGGGTTTCCTGTACGGGCTGCTCCTGCACACTCTCAACTTTGCCATCCTCGCCTGCCGTCCGGACACGCCATGGCGTACCATCTTGCCGTCCGGAGGAGGCGGGGTTCCGCGATGGAGTGCACTCTACGCGGGAGACCTCCCACTATTTATCGGGGACTTGGCCTGGAGGGTGGTGCACGGAGCAGTATCGTGCAATAAATTTTTAAGCCGGTTCACGGGCTCCTAGGTCGCCTGCAATTTCTGCGGTCTGGAAGAGTCCGTGCTCCACATTTTTATTGAATGTACGATGTTGTAGCCCCTGTTTCATTATTTAAAGGGGCTGCTCCTGAAATTCTGGCTGCACTTCAGTCCCACACTCCTGATCTTTGGGCACCCTGTGCGGAGGGGAGCGGGTAGGTCCGAGGGCCTCCTCGTAGGACTGCTCCTGGGCATGGCCAAGGGTGTCATCAGCTGGTCCAGGCAGCGGGCGGTCGAGGGGGTCGTTCAGCCCGACTGCCTGCCTCTCTTCTGCGCCTACATCCGCGCCAGGGTGTCCTTGGAGATGGAGCACGCGGTGTCCACCGGTAAGCTCGCGGCCTTCCGCAAGAGGTGGGCGCCGGGGGGACTGGAGTGCATTGTCACCCCGGCAACCAAATTTCAATTTGATTTTATATGTTTTAAAGTTTAATTTGTTTTAATTGCCGGGTTTTTAGTGTCCTACTCTCTTTTTATAGGGGGCACTTGTAAATTATGGTTTTAGAGCCCAAAAGAAAACTACAAAAATACAAAAAAAAAGATTCTTGGGAAATGTTTGGAGTGTCCCCCAGATCGGGGGGGGGGGCACGATTTAATGTTTAATATTGTTTACTCCAAAAGAGTTGCAATGGGCCAGAGCTTCACCCACCACGGGCCAGGTAGGGGCGGGGTTACACACTGCCAATCAGAGTGGCCCTTAAAGGGACACCGGCACTCAATGGCTGTCAGTATTATTAAAGAGTTTAGTAAGAGATAGAAAGACTTGCATTTAGAGAGCACCTGTCAGAACCTCAGAAATCCCAAAGTGCTTTACAGACAATGGAGTTCTATTTTTAAGTATACTTACTGTTGTAATGTAGGAATATATAAGTATGGAATATATAACCCCCCCATCGAGCAATATGAAGGAGGTGGGACCTCGCTGTGTCACAATTCCCAATCATCGTGAGCTTTGTTTACAGGGCCAGCTTCCACCGAATACAGGGGCCCATCGACTGTAACTCCTCCCCCACACAGCTCCCCTGGGGCAGCCCCTGTCCCACGGATTGCCATCAAGCAGTCGACTGGGATCAGAGGGAGAACGGGAATATCCCAAGGTGTGTTTATAATCTGAAACGGGATCACACTGACTGGTAATATGGGGCTGGCACTGTCTGGGAAATACTGACACTCCGACCCTGCAGCTGTCAATCATTGATCTGAGTGGAATAACCCTGTCTGACCAATCTCTTCTCTCCTCTCTAGGGCAAATGGGCCTGGATCCAAAGACAGCAATCTGGGACTTGGTTCTGTCTGATGATCTGAGATCAGTAACTTGGACTGGACAGGAACAGCCCTACCCACCTCACCCAGAGAGGTTTAAAGACCATCCCCAAGTTCTCTCCTCCCAGAGCTTCTCCTCAGGATCCCATTCCTGGGATGTGGAGACTGATGGGGATGACTGGGGAATAGGGATTGTGTGTGGGAGTGTAGAGAGGGAGGGGGGAGGGTCTTTCCTTGGGAACAGCAGTAAATCCTGGGGTTTATGTTATTGTGGTGGTTATCTCTATGCCCGTCACAATTCCCGGTTCACTGATCTCCGACGGTTCCGGTCTGGGAGCAGGTTCCGGATTCAGTTGGACTACGAGGCTGGGACTGTGTCATTTCACCAGGTCACTGACTCACTGACACATTTACACACATTTCACACTACATTCACTGAATCCGTGTTTTCAGCATTTTATTGTGGGAACAAATCCCGAAAACTGTTAAATTAATCCCGCTATCGGAGACCCTGTGACGTCACGTCCGGGGTTGGGAATACCGTGACACCACTTCCGGTTTCGGGTGGCCTTCCTAAACGGGTCATTTGCGGGTTGGGGGTCATAGAAATGTAATTTCCAGAACTGTGGCTCTGATGATGTCACTTCTGGGTTGGCGGAGGTGGGTTGGAGTGCTGTCATTTCCTGTTCCCCTCTGACATGTCACTTCCGGGCCTGTCCCTCTGACAATGTCATTTCTGGGTCTGCCTTTCTGATGCTTTCAAGTCTGGTCCCACCGCCAATGACGTTATTTCCAGCGCCCTCTGATGATGTCATATCCGGGTCTCCCCCTCTGATGATGTCAGGAGCTTGGTGCCTTGCTGCTTTTAAGGATCCGTGGGGTCTTTGTGCTTTTCTCTGTAAAGGTCTGTCACTGACACTAAACACAGCTGCTTTTGATTAGTTTGCTGCAATTCGTAGAGTTACAATTGATTGTCCCCTTCAGTTGTAGAATTTTAGTACTTTTGTTTTATAATTGTACAGGTTTTAATCTCAGTGATAAATCGCAATAGTGATGAGCACATCTGCATTAATATCAGTCGGGAATTATACTAGTGACAGGCAGGACTGTATCAATCACAGTTATATTCTCCATATTAACTTGAGGTTTCAGGGAGTTTCTGTGAGCAATGTTCAGTCAGTGAAAGGGATTCCAGTCCGACAGAGTTTTCACTGATAAGGAGAGGCCACAAAACTCTCTCTGTTAGCTCCAGCCTTGAAAAGGCACCTGCCACAGATCTGGAAAATCTGGGAGTGAGTCAAGTTATGGGAAGTTATTCTTGTTAAAACTGGAGTTACTGCGACTAATTGGATGAGATAATACTTTGAAACACGTGGACCTTCACGTAGCGAGAGTGAAAGAAAGGGTTAAATAGAGGACAGTTAGAAGAGATACTTCAGAATTCGACAAGGTTTGACCAGCTGATCCCCTCGAGCTCGAAACCTGTGACCCGGTGAATTCTCCGGTCTTGTACCACAAGCGTCTCAAGCATATTGGTAATAATAGTTATCATTGTATATGTGTGATTATTGGTAATAATAGTTATCATTGTATATGGGTAATTATTGGTCATAATAGTTATCATTGTATATGTGTGATTATTGGTAATAATAGTTATCATTGTATATGGGTAATTATTGGTCATAATAGTTATCATTGTATATGTGTGATTATTGGTAATAATAGTTATCATTGTATATGTCTGATTATTGGTAATCATTTTATGCTTAATTCCTATGAAAGTCAATAAATGCCTTTGAACCCTATTACCACGTGGAATATCTGATTAATTTATATAAAGAACATCCATTCCCGAACAGTTGGCATCTCAAATCAAGAGGCATATTTGGGACATAGATTTTAGGATGGCGACCTGTAATTTACTGGGGATTTGCTGTGCTGTGTTGTGTTGACTTTAAGATATTGCTGAATTAAATTAGAGATATTGCGGTTAACTAACCTACCAAATTGTGAAAACCAGACTTTTATTGTGGCCATAGTGAAATCCTGGTTTTTATAAATTATGTGAAAAATCTCCGGGTACGGACATGAGATCATGGCACCAAAATTCATGATCCCGGGAAGGACCATGACTGTCCGTTTGTGGCGGCCATTCATCAAAATCAAATGGCCACTGCTTTGGGCTCAACTGCCCTGACTTAGATTGGGCCCGGGAGGTCTTGCATTGTTGTGGGCCACCTCCGACTCTCGTGGTGGTGTGGGGCTTGCGGCAGTAGCGACGCGCTAAAAGTGTGCACCGCTGTCGCTCTGCCCCCCAGACCCATTTTCAGCGTGAAAAAGCCGGCCCTTCAGCTGCCGGTGCCCCCGCCAGCTTTTAGGGCCGCTGCAGAGTGGCAGAGATCTCAGAGCCGTGGGAGCGGAGAGAGACAAGAAGGTAAGGTCCAAACCGGAGGATGGGTCGGAAGCTCCCGGAGTCCTCGAAGTAACAGCAGCTGAGTCGGTCTGACAGAGACGTCCGGTAAGGGATCATCTGGGGGAGATCCTGGAGCCAGCTCCGCATTGCACAGCAACAAGTCCAGGAGCCTCTTCAATGGGCCGGAGGAGTTCAGCCCAGAATCCACACTCAAGGGGAGGGGGAGAGAGGGAGGGAAGGAGAGAGAGAGGGAGAGAGAGGGAAAGGGAAAGAGAAAGTGAGAGGGTGAAATAGGGAGGGAGAGGAAGGGAGAGAGGGAGAGGGAGGGATGCAGAGGGAGGAATAGGGAAAGAGAGAGGGAGGGAGAGAGGGTGGGAGAGGGAGGGAAAGAACGAGGGAAGAGGAAGAGGAAAGAGAGGGTGTAAGAGTGAGGGGAGAGAAAGAGGAACAAAAGAGAAAGGAGAAAGAGATAGAAGTGAGGAAAGGGAATGAGAAATAGAATGAGAAAATGTGATTGGGAGAGAAATAGAGAAATAGGAATAGAGAAAAGGGGGAAAAAACTAGAGAGAGAGAGAAATAGAGATCCCGAGATTCACAGAGAGAAAACTGAAATCTCAATCCAGGGCTCATTCCGAGCGGTAACAAATGGGAATCTCTTCCACCTCCACCACCTCCAGGCTAGATCCAAGGCCGTCCCGTCCTCTGTCATCGAACTACAGGACGCAGACGGCGCTTGTGTCTGCGCACACTCGGAGGCCAAACTCCAAGCCATCATCAACATCTTCACCCAGGCGTACGAAAGCTGGGCCTTACACTAACCATCCATAAGACAAAGGTCCTCCACCAACCTGACACCGTGACACAGCACTGTCCCCGGTTATCAAAATCCACAGTGAGACCTTGGTCAAAGTGGACCATTTTCCATTCCTTGAGAGCCTACTGTCAGCGAGGGCAGTCATCGAAGACGAGGTCCAACACTGCCTCCAGTGTGCCAGCGCAGCCTTCGGTCACCTCAGGAAGAGAGTTTTTGAAGACCAGGAACTCAAATCTGACACCAAACTTCTGGTCTACAGGGCAGTAGTGATACCCGCCCTCCTATATGGCTCAGAGACGTGGGCTATTTCCAGCAGACATCTCAAAGTGCTGGAGAAGTACCACCACCGCTGCCTCTGCAAGATCCTGCAAATCCATTGGGAGGACAGACGCACCAACATCAGTGTTCTCGATTAGGCCAACATCAAAGCACTGACCACGCTCAGTCAGCTCCGCTGGGTGGGCCTCATCGTCCACATGCCTGACAAGAGACTCCCAAAGCAAGTGCTCTTCTCGGGGCCTCAACACGGCAAGCAAGCCCCAGGTGGGCAGAGGAAACATTTCAAGGACACCCTGAAAGTTTCCTTGATAAAGTGCAACATCTCCACCGGCACCTGGGAATCCCTGGCCCAAGACTGCCCAAAGTGAGGAAGAGCATCCGGGAGGGCGCTGAGCACCTCGGGTCTCGTCGCCGAGAGCATGCAGAAACCAGGCCCAGACAGCGGAAGGAGTGTGCGGCAAACCAGGCTCCCCACCCACCCTTTCCTTCAACCTCTGTCTGACCCACCTGTGACAGAGACTGTAGGTCCCGCATTGGACTGTTCAGCCACCTGAGAACTCACTTTGAGAGTGGAAGCAAGTCATCCTTGACTTCGAGAGACTGCCTATGATGATCTTCCGTGTGTCTAACCTGCAACTTGGCCTCAGTGTCTCCCCTGTGGCTGCCTCATGGGTCTGGGAAGGCTGCTGTGTTCCCTGTGTAGAAGCTGCAGATGTCCTTCTCGAGCAGCTTTGTGCCTGGAAGGGCCGGCTGGAGACTGGTCAACACCCTCCTGGGAGGGTTCAGTCTGACTTGGCTCGGGCGAGACCATGCGTGGAGGCACTGGCGGAGTGACAGGTCTGGGGTCAGGAATGCTGCGAGCCGGAGGGAGCGCATCATCCGTATCCTGGCCCGAGGAGCCTGAATAACTCACCAGGGACGGCACAATACCACCACCAGCAATCTGAGGGAGCTCAGGTCGGTGCTGTGGCCCCACACTGGAAGGTACCCCGTGGTCTGTGGTGGGCCCAGCCGCGAAAGCAATACTGAGGGTCTCGGGGGGGATCCAGCTGAGACTGCATGCGAGCAGCCACAGTCTGAAAGCCACCAGATATGACAGCACTTAGACGCTCCGTCAACTCTTGCAGAGCCGCGGCCATCCTCTCCAAAGCTGCACCTATACGTCGTTCCCTCGCGCCGGTGCTGCAATGGCAGCTGCCACATCACCCTAAGGGTGAATTTCCCGTGGGAATAACGCCCCAGTTAAGACTGAAAACTTTCAGGTTTGAAGGGCTAATAAGACTGGAACACTTTTTGTGGTCAAAAAGCTGAATTTGGATCCAATGGCTGCTGCAAACTTTGTGGCACTAATTGGGGAAAAACCCTTAACACCACCAGCTTTCTGGCTGCACTGAATTTCGGCCCCATCACATTAAAAAACCTTGCCCTTTTTGAATTTCTCAGCTTGCCGGGGACAGTGATTTAAGGTGGATAAGGGGTTAATGTTGAGTAATTAATGTGACTGGAGCTGTGCTAAGTTTCGGATCTAAGAAGACTATTTCAGTCCAAGGCATCTTGGTTGTGCTGGAATGTGTCGGCCGTTAGCAAACTGACAGCGTCCTTTGATCCTGTGAGTGACTGTGGTCAGGGTAAAAGTGAATCAACAGGAATCCCAGGATCTCCCGCCGTCTCTATGGCAACAATCTGGAGCCATCTTGTGGTTGGGCAGCACTAACTCACTCAGAGTTAATAAAATGAAGGGTTTTGGACCCCTCGTAAATAAATGATCAATGATTTATTAAATGGGGTTAAATCTGAATTGTGGGTACAAGGTCAAGAAAACCCGACTCTTTGTAACATGAGATGAACAAACGAAACATTGTTTCTCCCAACAGAATTGTCTGACAGAAATAGGAATGTTAATAGTGATGTTACTGAGGATTCCTGCTTGTTTTAACAGGTTTTCAATTCCTTAGGATGCAAAATAATTGGTCATTTTTGTGCCTTCACGGCTCATGTTTGGAGAATTGGAAGTCAAAGAGGAGCGGAAATTTATCTGCCAGAATTTAATTGTATTCGGATCTTTGTGCAAGTTTTATTTGATGGCAGAATAAATCCACAGGATCCGTGTTAAAGGCACAAAGTGCTGGATTTTCGGTTGTCTAGTGCCTCAGTTAGTGCCCAGAGGGGGCATTAATGGGAACGTAAGAGGTTACCGACCGGGAGTGCAGTGTTTAGCGCCCAGACCGAAAATCCATTCGAGGCTCACCGGGGGCACAAACCAGTAACGCCCAGCTGCAGCCGATCACTCCGATCATGGCGTATTCCTGGTGCAACACCCACACTTGTGCCCCGGTCGGTAAATTAGGTGCGGCCCCCTCATTTAACGGCCGCCAGGAACAACGTCTGTAAAAACAGTGGGTCCAGACTTGTAGAGTCAATAACTGGTGGCTACTTAAAGAGATGAGGAAGCACTTCCCTCGGAGGTCACAGTCAGTGCAACGTTTACACACAGCACGGTGGTGAGCCTCCCAGTTTGCAGCGGCAGACAGACATAAGAGTTCAGCTTGAGAAAAAGTGATTTTGAAAACTTTAATAGGTACATTACTCGGTGCATCTTTAAGACTCGGCTTTTCCCAGGATCTGAATCGGAGTTCGGCGACTGACTCGGTTACATTTAGCCGGCATTTTCGGAAACATGGTGCACAGAAAGGTCCCACAAACAGCAATGTGATCATGATCAGATAATGGGGGAAATTGCGGCCGGAGGCTTCCTTCGCACGAACGCCTCCAACCCGAAAAAAATCCAGGAAAGTACCTGGTGGTCCCGGAGCAACGTAGAGAACCAGACAATGGCAGCTGAAGAGAGACATTCGCACCTTCAATGGTTTCCTGCCTGAAAAGATACAGGAACATTTAGATATTCATTTACCTTTAGGGGTTACATTGCTTAAAGAATGTACCCTGGACTGTGGCTCCAGAAAGGCTGGTATCAGGGTAGACCAAAAGCTTGGTGCCAGATTTGAGGGCCTGATCTTCGAACACTCTCTTCCTCGGGCGGCCGAAGGCTGCGCTGGTGCACGGGAGGCGGTGTTGAACCTCGTTGATGTCTGCCCTTGTCTGATAATAGGCTCCCGAGTGTGGAAAGTGGTCCACATTGTCCAGGGCCGCGCCATGGATCTTGATGTCTGGGGGGTAGTGCTGTATGGCGGGGTCAGGTTGGTGGAGGACCTTTGTCTTACCGATGTTTAGCGTAAGGCCCATGATTTGTATGCCTTAATGAAGATGTTGATGGTGACTTGGAGTTCAGCCTCTGTGTGCGCAGACACAAGTGTTGTAGCTCGACGACAGAGGATGGGACGGTCTTGGATCTGGCCTGGAGGCGACGAAGGTTGAACAGATCCTACACGGCAAGCAAGCCCCAGGTGGGCAGAGGAAACATTTCAAGGACACCCTCAAAGTCTCCTTGATAAAATGCAACATCCCCACCGACACCTGGGAGTCCCTGGACAAAGACCGCCCTAGTTGGAGGAAGAGCATCCGGAAGGGCGCTGAGCACCTCGAGTCTTGTTGCCGAGAGCATGCAGAAACCAAGCGCAGGCAGCGGAAGGAGCGTGCGGCAAACCAGACTCCCCACCCACCCTATCCCTCAACAAATGTCTGTCTCACCTGTGACAGAGACTGTAATTCCCGTGTTGGACTGTTGAGTCACCTGAGAACTCATTTTTGGAGTGGAAGCAAGTCTTCCTCGATTTCAAGGGACTGCCGATGATGATGGTGATGGTATCGGGGTCGGCCGAGACAATGGAGCGGACCCTGAGCCACGTGGATATGAATACTAATAGAAAACCAGCCTTGTAAAGGACCTCATAACAATCATGAACAATGACTCTCGAAGGGCAACAATTAGCCATCAAGAGATCACATTTGATGTGGCCATCGTGTTAAATCTGTTCCAAGATTGCAAGTTGGTTTTTGATATAAAGAAGAGCCACTTTCGAAGGCACGCAGCAGCAGAACACAGCAGTACAGAAGCAGCCATTAACCAGTCTTCGGGACACCAGCTGCAAGCTCAGAAGACGACCGAGGAACTGGTGATTGTATGTTTGTTCCAGCCAGAGAAGGGCTTTGTGATTGGGTCTGGGTCACTTTATATGTAACAGTCAAATCGCGGAGGGGTTTACCCTGTCAAGTTGTGCCGATGTAAGTGACCTTCTCGTAGGGGTTTGTATTGTGGGTGTGTTAGTCCCACACAGACCATGGTGATTTATACTGGGGAGGGAGTTGTGTGTAGGTTCAATAAAACAAACTAATTTTGGTTGAGCCAAAACACTGCCGTGTGTAATTTTGTTCTTTATAAATCCTGACATCAAGAACCGTGTAACGGGGGACTAGGCATTTAGTAACCCTTACAGCGTACACGCCGGAGTCAGGGCCTGGACCACCAATCACGATGCAGTATTCTCATTGATAAAAATGGGAGCTCTGTTTGTACGGACTCCCATTACTATCAATGAGAAAAAACCCGAAAACACCAAAACACAGCACAATAAATAAATAAAACACCTCATAGATTTAAAATTAATTGCAATTAAATGTAATTAAATGTTTAAGAACAAACCTTTTTTTTGAATTTTTCTTAATGTGTTTTTACAGGGTTCAAAATAAACTTTCCTTAATGGACAGGGTTTTTGATATAAAAATAAGTGCTTAAATGTTACTTTTATATGTTTGAAAACTCTTACACTGCTAAAAGTAAGCTATGCGCCTGCTTTTACCAGGTGTAAAAGTTTGAAGGACATTTGCTGGGCATGAGTTGGACAAATAGTCCGTGTGGATGTCCTTCTCCCGGGGATAAGGAGGATCTGTCCAGCAAAATCTTGACCGATGGGAAAAGCCGGTTCTCGGTGCATGCGCCTCGCGCCCCGACAGCCGGCTTTTGCGAGGCCTCGCCGGGTCCATGTGCACCTCGTACAGATCCAGCGAGGCCGGAATATTCAGCCCATTATCTCTCAATCTGAATCTTTAACACTACATCGGCAAAACACTTGGTGCAGTAATTGTCCCATTAAAGGTATTTTCACACAGATACTCTAACAGCTCATTCCATATTCAGGTGCTGAATCCACACACTCAATGGGAGTCCATGGATATTTCACGGAGCCACTGTGCATCCTGACTGCACGGTGCCTGTGGGAGGAATGTATCACTAAACCCGGCTTCCTACACTGGGAGCAGAGCAGGTTGATGGGCCAAGGCAGCTTCTCTGGTTCCAGTTTGTGCTGAGAGACTCTTCGAGAACAGGCCCCAAGGTAACCTGTTACTGCCCCAGTTCCCCAGGCCAAGGGGAACATCACTCGTTCTGATGGGCAGATGTCCCCATGTTGGTTGTGGGAGGGTTAACCAGAGCGGGATGGGAGATGCATCTTCCTGCAACTAGTAACAAGAGTTGTCCTAATTTGCTCAGTGTGGGGGAGGGGGCCCTTTCTCTCCAATGGGCAGGTCTGGCATGTGGTTTACCATTTCCTTTCCTGTCTCCCCAGTGAGAAAGGTTGACCACTTTTGTTCTGCTCAGAGTTTACTCATTAAGGCATTTGCCTCGGCTCAGTGGCAGTGCTCTCGCCTCTGGGTCAGAAGGTTGTGGGTTCAAGTCCCACTCCACTTATACGTCCCAAGTGCTTCACAGCCAATGAAACACTGTTTGAAGTGTAGTCACTGTGGTAATGTCAGAAACACGGCAGCCAATTAGCACAGAGCAAGCTCCCACCAACAGCAATAAGATATTGAACAGATAATATGGTTTAGTGATGTCGGTTGAGGGATTATTTTTGTCCTTCGAATAGTGCCATGGGATCTGTTACATCCACCTGAGAGGGCAGCTGGGACCTCGAATTAACGTCTCATCCGAGAGACAAGAGAGAGCGGGAGAAAGATCGTGAAATAGTGAGCGAGAGAGAGTGTGTGATATTGGGCTGGAAAGAAAGAGAGAGTGTGGCAGTCATCTGGAAAGAGGGAAAGAGAGAGAGAGAAACAGGCCGGGGCTCAGCTGTGATGCTCCCCATGGTCCAATATCCTGCCAGCCCTCGATGTCCAAGCTGACATGTCAATGCTGGCCATGGGAGGGGGAGGTACTGGGGCAACCACGGCCTGTTGGACTGTAACTGGGCTTTGGGTTATTGCCTTCTGAGGGGGAAGAGGGTGGAAATGAATCATTAAAGATTGAGAGGGGGAAGGGAAAATGAGAGAGAGGAAAGATTATAATAAACATGTAGCTTAAAAATACCCTCAGTCCACAAAGCCCATCGCCCGCCCAATGAAACTGTTGTGTCCCCGGTTTATTGTGGATCAGGTGTGACCTGAATCCATCCACAGACAGGAGAGCCTTTCTGATCTCCCAAAAACCAGAGCAATATCTGCTCACAGTGAGACTGGAAACCCACTGGGGCTCCAGATTTCACAATCACTCACTCTCAGGATGTTCAGATTTCAGGATTTTATCCTCCTGCAAATTACACTGTGTTTTTTGAAGTTTATAAAGAGATTCAGATCGAAGTGAAAACCAAAAGGAAACAAAGTTCCTTCTCTGAGTGAAAGCTGCAATGTTCCGGTAATGGTGCAACTTCACTCACCGATTAGAAATATTTTAAAACAGCCTTTCTTTGCAAACCATGTTAAACACGGCCTAGTGAGCACAGACATTGCCCAGTTTAGCAACAGACCAGCAAAGTTACAGCTTCAATTGCTGATCTGTGCTGAGCTGGCCGTTTACAGCCTGTACAGAGAGAGGTTGGGGAACAATTAGCTTCAGCACTGCTGGGCAAAGGGGTTTAAATAAACCCAACCCGGGCAGGGGCTCCCCTCTCCTGATGGTTATCCGGCCACTCCTGTTGGGAAGGTCACCTGTCTGGATGGCCGGTGAGAAAAGGACCGAGCTCAGTTACCACGCTGTCCACGGGGGCCAGCCTCACACATGAAGGTCCCAGAAGGTTCACCCAATGGGGGAGTTGGTCAGTGAAATTGTGAGGAATGCAGAAGAGCATGCCTGGAGCAGCGCCAGGTATACCTGAAAATGAGGTGCCAATCTGGTGAAAATACAGCACAGGACTAGTATAGTATAGTATTAGGCAGGCCCTCGGGATCCAGGGTGACCTGCTTCCACACCAAAAACAAAAGAGTTCTCAGGTGTTTCCAGGAGGGACCTGACGTTCCAGGCCCCGAACTTCATTTTGAAGGCTGGAAGATGCCTGTGTGAATTATTTTAACGTGGAGTGGCTGTTGTACATGGACTTGACAGAGTAAGGTTTGGGGCCAGTGGCCCCGACCTCACCGTTCCTGGGCCCCCGACCTCACCGCTCCTGGGCCCCCGACCTCACCGCTCCTGGGTCCCCGACCTCACCGCTCCTGGGTCCCCGACCTCGATCCTGGCCCCGACCTCGATCCTGGGCCCCGACCTCACCGCTCCTGGGCCCCCGACCTCACCGCTCCTGGGCCCCTGACCTCACCGCTCCTGGGCCCCGACCTCGATCCTGGCCCCGACCTCGCTGCTCCTGGGCCCCTGACCTCACCGCTCCTGGGCCCCGACCTCGATCCTGGCCCCGACCTCACCGCTCCTGGGCCCCTGACCTCACCACTCCTGGGCCCCGACCTCGATCCTGGGCCCCGACCTCACCGCTCCTGGGCCCCGACCTCACTGCTCCTGGGCCCCGACCTCGATCCTGGGCCCCGACCTCACCGCTCCTGGGCCCCGACCTCACTGCTCCTGGGCCCCGACCTCGATCCTGGCCCCGACCTCACCGCTCCTGGGCCCCCTGACCTCACCGCTCCTGGGCCCCGACCTCGATCCTGGCCCCGACCTCGCTGCTCCTGGGCCCCCTGACCTCACCGCTCCTGGGCCTCGACCTCACCGCTCCTGGGCCCCTGACCTCACCGCTCCTGGGCCCCGACCTCGATCCTGGCCCCGACCTCGCTGCTCCTGGGCCCCTGACCTCACCGCTCCTGGGCCCCGACCTCACCGCTCCTGGGCCCCTGACCTCACCGCTCCTGGGCCCCTGACCTCACCGCTCCTGGGCCCCGACCTCGATCCTGGGCCCCGACCTCACCGCTCCTGGACCCCTGACCTCACCGCTCCTGGGCCCCCGACCTCACCGTTCCTGGGCCCCAGACCTCACCGTTCCTGGGCCCCAGACCTCACCGCTCCTGGGCCCCGACCTCAATCCTGGCCCCGACCTCACCGCTCCTGGACCCCTGACCTCACCGCTCCTGGGCCCCCGACCTCACCGTTCCTGGGCCCCCGACCTCACCGTTCCTGGGCCCCAGACCTCACCGCTCCTGGGCCCCTGACGTCGCCGCTCCTGGGCCCCGACCTCGATCCTGGCCCCGACCTCACCGCTCCTGGACCCCTGACCTCACCGCTCCTGGGCCCCCGACCTCACCGTTCCTGGGCCCCAGACCTCACCGCTCCTGGGCCCCTGACGTCGCCGCTCCTGGGTCTCGACCTTGCTGCTCCTGGGTGTCAACCTCGATCCTGGGCCCCGACCTCGATCCTGGGCCACAACCTCGTCGTTCCTCTGCGCTCCCCGCCAGTCCCGACCTCTGCTCCTCAAGACCATCACTCATGGTTGAGGGGTGATGAGACCTTTCCCCTCAGTGAAGTTTCCCCACCTGATTATACGTACCACCATATTCCACGGTCACACCGCCGCGGTGGTGATGTAGCCCTTATATCTAAATCACACCTCGGTCTGTCTCCCGACTCCTCCGGCAACTTCTCCTCCTTTGAGCAACTCACCTTGTTCCACCCCTCACGTCTCTCTTTTAAAATCCTTATTCTGTACCGTCCACCCAAATACCACACCAATTTTCTCAATGTGATATCTTCTCTGCTCTCCTCCCTCTGCCTCTGCACCGAGCGACTTCTCATCCTCAGTGATTCCAACCTCCATCTCAACTCATCTTGCTCTCACTCCTCTGAGTTCACTATCCTCCTTTCCTCCCTTAATCTCTCCCTTCATGTCAACTCCCCCCACCCATATACACGTCCACCCCCTCGATCTTATTATCTCACGTGACCTCGCTATCCCCTCCGTAACCATCACCGATGAGGGTATTTCTGATCATTTCCTGATATCACTCTCGACCCATTTTCCCCTTCCCGCTCTTAAACCCACTTCTTTCTGTGTCCACTCCTGGGAAAAACTCTCCCTCAAGTCCCTTACCGCTGCACTTTCTAATTCCCATCTACCTGGCCTTTGGAGTACTATTCTCCAAGATATCTCTGCAGATACTGACTGACTGAATCACACTCTCTCCACCACCGTTGATGCCCTTGTCCCCACTACAATCATTACACTCTCTCACCCTAGTCATTCCCCCTGCTATACTCCTCATCTCCGCTCCCTTAACTCCAAGGGATGCGGACTTGAACGTCTTTGGCAAACAACTGGTCTAATCATCCATCACCAGATTTGGCAGATCATATAAAGCACCACCGGGTGCTGCTCTCCATCACTAAAACCACCCACTATTCTAACATCACCCAGGCGGCAAAAATAACACCAGGCTTCTCTTCACCACTAACCATCTCCTCAAACCACCCTCCCCTGCCTCCTCCTCCCTCACCTCCAACAATAAATGTGAGGAGCTCAGGACTTCTTTGTTAAAAGGTCAACAACATCCGTTCACCTGTTTCTGCTTTCAATTCCCTCTCTCCCCCGGCCCACCAGACCTCACTTCCTCTCCCCTCCCCCGGCCCACAGGACCTCACTTCCTCTCCCCTCCCCCGGCCCACCAGACCTCACTCCCTCTCCCCTCCCCCGGCCCACCGCACCTCACTCCCTCTCCCCTCCCCCCCACCGGCCCTAACCCTAGATATTCATATTTCTCTCCTATCTCCCCTCTTGCCCTCTCACAGGTTATCTTGTCAATGAAACCAACCTCCTGCTCTTTCGACCCTATTCCTACTAAATCGCTGACTACCCAACATTCCTTCCTGGTTCCCATGTTAGCGGATTTTGTTCACGGTTCTCTCTCCTCCGGTATTGTCCTCCTTGCCTTCAAATCTGCTGTCATCACCCCTTTTCTCAAAAAACAACCCTTGACCCCTCCGTGCCTGAAAACTATCACCCCATCTCCAACCTCCCTTTCCTCTCCAAAGTTCCTGAACGTGTTGTCACCTCCCAAATCCGTGATCATCTTTCCCAGAACTCCTTGTTTGAATCCCTCCAATCAGTTTTCCGTCCCTGCCACAGTACTGAAACTGCTCTTACCTCGCTCACACATCACATCCTCATTGACTGCGACAAAAGTAATCTTTCCCTCGTCTGCAGCTTTGACACAAAATTCTGCTCCAACACCTCTCCACCATCGTCCAGCTGGATGGGACGGCACTCGCCTGGTTTCATTCCGATCTTTCCAGCCGTAACCATCGAAACAAGTGCAATGGCTTCTCTTCCCGATCCCACACTGTCACCTCTGGTGTCCCCCAAGGTTCTATTCTTGGTGTAAAGTCCTGTCCCCTCAGTACAGATTCACATGAGGCATGTAGTGAAGTCAAGGTCACTCTGGACCTGCACCTTTATTTCACAGCTCTGGAATGCTGCACTTGCCTGAGACCTGTCCTTATATACCTCTCCCTTGCAAGTGCACCCCTGGTGGTTAGGTATGCTGGTGGTTACAGGTAATATCTTATACAGTCATGTATAGCATGTTAGGATACAGTTATAGATAATAATGTAAGATACATGACATCACCCTCCCCCCAAGGTTTTATTGTCTTTTTCGGTTCAGTCTCTCAGGTGGTCTACGCTCTCGTGTGGAGCGTCTGAGTTTTGGTTCAGTTGTTTGCCTTGGTGTCTGTTTTTCTTTGGATGTGGTTGCTGGTATCACGCCTGGGCTGTCTGTTTCGATTGGTGTGATTGTTGTTGACTCACCTGGGCTGTCTGTTGGGATTGCCCTTTCCTCAGGTTGTTCCCTCTGTCCGTCCACCAGGTGTGGTGCGAGTTCCACATTGTAGTCTGCCTCTGGTTCCACAGTGTTGTTGGTAAATCTGCTTTTGACTTGGTCTACATGCCTCCGGCAGGTTTTGCCATTGTCCATTTGTACTACCAGTAGCCTGTTTCCTTCCTTGCCCGTTACTGTTCCTGCAAGCCATTTGGGATCCCTGCCATAGTTTAGTACAAACACTTTGTCCCCTATCTCATTCCATCTCCCCCTCGAATTTCTGTCATGGTACTCAGTCAGCTTACGGCGCTTTGCCTCAACGATTTCGTGCATGTCTGGGAGGATTAATGAGAGCCTTGTTTTTAAAGTCCTTTTCATCAACAGTTGCGCGGGGGGCATCCCAGTCAGTGAGTGCGGATGAGATCTGTATGCCAGCAGCAGTCGCAACAGGCGACCCTGCAGCGTGGGACCTTGGATTTTACGCATGCCTTGTTTAATGATTTGCACTGCTCTCTCCACCTGGCCGTTGGAGGCCGGCTTGAACGGTGCCGTCTTGACGTGATTTATGCCGTGGTCAATTATAAAGTCTTGGAATTCTGCGCTGGTGAAGCACGGACCATTGCCACTGACCAATATGTCAGGGATTCCGTGCATTGCAAACATGGTTGCGAGGCTCTCCACAGTGGTGGAGGTTGTGCTCGAGTTTAAAATGGTGCATTCAATCCACTTTGAAAATGCATCTACAACTACGAGGAACATTTTGCCCATGAATGGGCCCGCATAGTCTACATGCACCCGCGACCACGGTTTGGTAGGCCAGGGCCAGGGGCTCAGTGGCGCCTCCCTGTGGGCATTGCTGAGTTGGGCACAAATGGTGCACCTTCGGACGCAGAGCTCCAAGTCCGCGTCAATACCAGGCCACCAGACGTGGGATCTGGCTATGGCCTTCATGAGAACGATCCCCAGGTGCTCGCGGTGGAGCTCCCGGACAAATGCCTCTCTGCCTCGCAGAGGCATGACTACTCGGCTGCCTCACATCAGGCAGTCTGCTTGTTGTGATAGCTCATGCATGCGCCTGTGAAAGAGTTTTAATTCCTCGGGGCAGGCATCGCGAGCCTATGCCCAGTCACCGGTTAGGACACATCTTTTTACTCAGGATAACGTGGGGTCGCTGGCCATCCAGGCTCTGATTTGGCGAGCCGTCATGGGCGAACTTGTGGACTTAAAGGCATTGATTGCCATGACTATCTCACAGTCCTGTTCGTCAGACCCTTCTGTGGTCGCCAGGGGTAGCCTGCTGAGTGCGTTGGCACAGTTGTCTGTGCCTGGTCTGTGCCTTATGGTATAGTCGTAGGACGCCAGCATGAGTGCCCAGCATTGAATTCGCGCCGAGGCGTTGGCGTTTATTGCCTTGCTCTCAGATAGGAGGGACGTGAGGGGCTTGTGGTCGGTTTCTAACGCGAACTTGGCCCCGAAAAGGTATTGGTGCATCTTTTTGACACCGTACACGCACGCGAGCACCTCCTTCTCTACGATTCCGTACCCGCGCTCCGCCCGCGAAAGTGACCTGGAGGCATAAGCTATGGGTTGTAATTTGCCCGCACTATTAACATGTTGCAAAACACACCCAACCCCATACGCTGACGCATCGCATGTGAGAACTATCTTTGTACCTGGGTCAAAGAAAGTCAAAACACTGTTGGAACACAGAAGGTTGCATGCCTTATTGAAGGCACGTTCCTGGGTGTCCCCCCAAAACCAATCGCACCCCTTCCTGAGTAGCACGTGGAGAGGCTCCAGCAGCGTGCTTAAGTTCTGCATAAAGTTCCCAAAGTAATTGAGCAGCCCGAGAAAGGCGCGCAGTTCTGAGACATTCCGGGGCCTGGGTGCCAGGCGAATTGCTTCTGTTTTGGACTCTGTTGGGCGGATTCCATCAGCGGCAATCCTTCTGCCCAAAAATTCAACCTCGGGTGCGAGAAACAGGCACTTGGATTTCTTAACTCATAGCCATACCCGATCCAATCGCTTTTGTACTTCCTCCAAATTACGGAGATGGGAGTCGGTGTCCCTGCCCGTGATAAGTATGTCGTCTTGAAATACAACCGTCCCTGGGATGGACTTGAGCAGACTCTCCATGTTGCGCTGGAATATGGCAGCTGCCGACCTGATGCCGAATGGGCATCGATCGTACATGAAAAGGCCTCGATGTGTGTTGATGGTGGTGAGTAGCTTGGATTCCTCGGTCAATTCTTGCGTCATATACGCAGATGTGAGGTCTAATTTTGAGAAAAGTTTACCTCCAGCCAATGTGGCAAATAAGTCCTCCGCTCTGGGCAGCGGGTACTGGTCCTGTAGGGAGACTCTGTTTATGGTAGATTTGTAGTCCCCACAGATTCGTACGGATCCATCAGGCTTCATGACTGGGACGATGGGACTTGCCCAGTCACTAAATTCCACAGGTGATATAATGCCTTCCCGCAGAAGCCTGTCCAGTTCGTGTTCAATCTTTTCCCTCATCACATAGGATACAGCTCTGGCCTTGTGATGGACCAGTCCAGCATCCTGTGTGATGTAGATTTTGACTTTGGCCTCTTTGAAAGTGCCCACACCTGGCTGAAAGAGATGTTCAAATCGCTTTATAACTGTTGAGCAGGAGGTCCGTTCCTCTAATGACATGGCATGGACATCATCCCATTTCCAGTTTAGTTTTGCCAGCCAGCTTCTCCCCAGCAGTGCTGGGGGGTCTCCGGGGACAATCCACAGGGGAAGTCGGTTCACTGTCCCTTTGTGTGTGACAGAGAACATGGCGCTGCCGAGGACTGGTACGATTTCTTTGGTCTAGGTCCTTAGTGTGGTGTCAACCCTTGTGAGTTTTGGTCTGACCCTTTTACGCGGCCACAGTTGTTCAAATTGTTGAGCGCCCATGAGAGATTGACTCGCTCCCATATCCAGCTCCATGTTGACAGATATCCCTTTGAGTAGGTCCCTCATCATTATAGGAGGCATCCTATTGTAGGAGCAGTGGCCATTGATCGTGTTGACCCGCTGTACATCGGTGTCCCAGGTACTGTCCCCACCATCTTCTGGTCCGCTTTCCGACCCATCCGATTCGTATACCAGCCGAGCTGCTGTTTTTTTGCACTTGCGGGCCAAATGCCCTGTATATTCACAATTTCTGCAAACAGCCTGCTGAAATCAACATCCCCTTGCCGAGTGCCCACCCCCACACCTCCAGCACAGACCTGTTCTATTGTTTAAAGTGTTCCCAAAGAATGAGCTGCGTCTGGCTGATCTCTCTTGAGCTTCTCTCAGTTTGTAGTTGATTGCTCGCATTGTGGGTTGATGAGGTGTGAACGGCCGTTCCTGTGGCCCTTGATGGCTTCTGCCTACTGTCGAGAGCCTGTTCTCCCGGTTTTGTCTGTGTGTGGGGGTAGCAGCTTGTTTAGTGCTGTGAACTTCTTGTTCCAATATTTTGTTAGTTGTCGTACCTGCATTGTAAATGAACCTCGTTTCTTCTTCCCCGATCAAGAATGTCTGTGCAACCAGTGCTGCTGCCTCTAAGGTCAGGTTCTTGGTCTCTATGAGCTTTCAGAATATGCCAGCGTGGCCTATTCCTTCAATAAAAAAGTCTCTCAGCATTTCTCTCCTCAGTTCTTCGGAGAACTCACATAAACTAGCCAACCTCCGAAGTTCCGCCACGAAGTCAGGTGTGCTCTGGCCCACACAGCGTCTGTAGTTGTCGAATCTGTGTCTGGCCATGTGTAGGCTGCTCGCTGGCTTCAGGTGGTCTCTTACCAGTGTGCTCAATTCTTCAAACGACTTGCTTGCTGGTTTCTCGGGTGCCAACAGTTCCTTCATTAAAGCGCATGTTTTCGAGCCACAGCTGGTCAAGAGATGGGCTCTTCTCTTGTCTGCCTTATCGTCGCCTAACCAGTCTTTGGTTACAAAGCTTTGCTGGAGCCTTTCTATAAAGTCCTCCCAATTGTCTCCCGCATTGTACTTTTCATCTGATCCATTGTTCGCCATTCTGTGGATTCTGTAATCCCGTAAGCCGTCGCCACTGTAAAGTCCTGTCCCCTCAGTACAGATTCACACGAGGCATGTAGTGAAGTCAAGGGCACTCTGGACCTGCACCTTTATTTCACAGCTCTGGAATGCTGCACTTGCCTGAGACCTCTCCTTATATACCTGTCTCTTGCAAGTGCGCCCCTGGTGGTAAGGTATGCTGGTGGTTACAGGACATATCTTATTACAGTCATGTGCAGCATGTTAGGATACAGTTATATATAATAATGTAAGATACATGACACTTGGCCCCTCCTATTTCTCATCTACATGCTGCCCCTCAGTGACATCATCCGGCAACACAAGGTGAGTTTTCACATGTACGCTGATGATACCCAGCTCTACCCCTCCTCCACCTCTCTCACCCCTCCACCGTCTCTATACTATCGGACTGCTTGTCCGACATCCAGCACTGGATGAGTAGAAATTTCCACCAATTTAATATGGGGAAGACTGAAGCCACTGCCTTTGGTTCACGTCACAAACTCCATTCCACTGATGCGACCTCTCTCCCCGACAGCTGTCTCAGGCTGACCAAGTCTGATCGCAACCTCGGTCTCACGTTTGATGATGAATTGAGCTTCCGACCTCATATCCGTTCTATCACTGACTGCCCATTTCCACCTTCGTAATATCGCCTGCCTCCGCCCTTAACTCAACTTATCTGCTGCTGAAACCCTCCTCCATGCCTTTATCACCTCTACACTTGACTATTCCAATGCACTCCTGGCCTGCCTCCCTCACTCTATCCTCCATAAACTTGAGGTCTTCCAAAACTCTGCAGGCCGTGTGTGAACTCGCACCGAGGCCCACTCACCCATCTCCCCTTGTGCTCCCCTATATTGGCTCCCAGATAAGTAGCGCCTCGATTTTAATATTCTCATCTTGTTTTCAAATCCCTCCTTGGCCTCGCCCCTCATTATCTCTGTAATCTCCTCCAGCCCTATAATCCCCCAGACCACTGTGCTCCACCTATTCTGGCCTTTTGAACATCCCGATTTGAAATACTCCGCCATTGGTGGTGCTGCCTCCAGCTGCCTGGGTCCTAAGCTCTGGAATTCCCTCCCTAAATATCTCCTCCTCTCCACTTCATTCCTCCTTTAAGGCTCTCCTTAAAACCCACCTCCTCAGCAAAGCTTTTGGTCATCTGCCCTAACATCTCCTTATATGGCTCGCTGCCAAATTTTTGTTTTCTTTGATAACAATCCTGTGAAACTCCTTGGCACGTTTTATTACATTAAAGGCACTATATAAATATTTGTTGTTGTTGTTGTTGATGCTCCGTCCCCAATCACTCCCCCCACACTTCCTATTTCCGACCCCGTTCCTTTCCCCAATACTCCGCCCCTGATCCTTTCACCCCCGGCCCTGCCCCGATATTCCGGCTCGAATCCTTCCATCCCCCGAAAACTCCGGCCCCAATACTTTCACCCCCCTCGCCCCAACACCCTTCCAGCCCCCGACCACACCCCGTTCCCCACCCGATCCCTCCCTCCATCCTCCCTGCGGCCTAGTGCCCCAGGCCTACCCGCCCACAGCCTCTCCATCTGTCTGGCTGCCGATGGAAAGCAGAGTTTTGAAATACAAACCAGGCCCTGCAGTTAAATGAGACAGGGCCTGTGAGAAACCCCTTCTCCCGGGTTTCCCCATCACTTTCTAGCCCCTCCTCCTCCATATTAAAATTCCGGCCGAAGAGAAAACCCAGGAATGTCACTGCGTTTCCTCTGACCTCTTGGAAATGTTGGACATTGCCTCAACGGTAATAAGATACTTGGGTTTGGACTTCTCGTCAATCACGGTATCATTGAGGACACCAATTTACCGCAGTGTTTGTCTGTCTGTTGAGAAGCTCCGATTGCAGCGTTTCCCAAACCCTCTACAGCGAGTCACTGGACAATCGGGGACTCATCAATCAGGCCTCGAAACCAACTTTCCACAAACGTATCGTCAGCAACAAGTCCCACACCACTGAATGATTTAAAAGCTCCCCAAAGTAGGCAGCTTTGTTCCTCGCTTCTCCTGGACAAATTTATTTGTTTTATCTCCCAGAGTTGTTCCAGCCTGTCCTCCCACCTTCCCCGAACGATTAACTTCATCCGCCATCCCTTATTATTGATTGAAATATCAAAATCAACTCGTGGGTGTGTGAGTGAGAATCTATGTCAGCCGTTAAACAACCCACCCGGGGATTGGGTAAACCCACAGCGGTACTGCCCCAGGACTATTACACAGGTCTTCCACCACCAAACAACACGTTAGCAGGTATAACAAGCCCAACACATTCACGGCCCAGATACTGGGGACAAAGACACAGCTCCTCATAGAATCATAGAAATTTACTGCACAGCAGGAGGTCATTTGGGCCATTGTGGTCTGTGCCATATCTGGGAGTTCAGGTCTCCAGGCAGGGTAAATGGAGCCTAATAGCACTTTCCAGCTCTTGGTCCATAGCCTTTAGGTTACAGCACTTCAAGTGCACATCCCAGCACTTTTTAAATATGATGAGTGTTTCTGCCTCTACCTCAGGCAGTGAGGCCCAGACTCCCACCACCCTCTGGTTGAAAACGTTCTCCTCAATTCCCCTCTAATCCTTCTGTCAATGACTTTAAATCTATGCCCCCCTGGATATTGACCTCTCTGCTAAGGGAAATCGGTCCTTCCTATTCACTCTATCTGGGTCCCTCATAATTTTACACAACTCAATCAACTCTTCCCTCAGCGTCCTGAGTTCCAAACAAAAACAACCCCAGCCTTTCCAATCTTTCCCCATCGCTAAAATCCTCCAATACCAGCTTCACGTGGGCCCCAAATGTTGGCTATTGATCGGCCTGTGATACTCGGATCCCAGAGGGAGCCTTGTTCCAAAGTCTAGATGTTTATTACACGTGTTACACAAACTACAATACAAGAAGGAATGGAGTTAAAATGCAATGGTTCTAACAGTGAGACAGTGAATGAGCTGTGGGTCTACAACCTGACTAATGCCACAAGGTTACGAGGTGATCAATCTGGCAGCGGCCTTGCTTCGAGGGAGTCCAATTCCACTCCCAAAGTCCTCTAACATGGGGTCATGACCTTTTTGCTGCTGAGGCCCCTCCGATGTTATAAACATCCCACCGACCCCTGTAAGACAACACAAGGATTGTTTCTGTACAGTAATTAGTTCCACAATTAAACATATATATTTATTATTATTTTTGTTTCACTAACTGAATGTGAAACTTGTTGCTGGTGCTGAGCAACAATTCTGTCGGGGCCTGGAGACCTGAACTCCCAGATATACAGGAGAAGGACTCCCTCTGCTCCATTTACACGGCCCACGGACAAGTTAGGAGGGAGATTTCAGGCAAACAAGGGGACTGGTTACACGGAGGGAAGACTCTGGGGAAAAGCAAACTGTGATCGAGTAACCGGGAGGAAGAATCAGTCCCAAGGTGATGACCCCTCTGCTAAACCCCCTGACATGAGGCCGTGTATTTCCCATGTGGTAGTTGGTGGTGAGTGAGCCTGGTAAATGGCCCTGGATTTAAACACCCAGAACACCAAGGTGGCTGACACCCTGCCATCGGCCCTGTGTAACCCCACCCACCGCGCTGAAGGCAGCTGCCCCATCTTATGGCTAAAGGGGAAACTCTGAGACTGGGGAGGACAACCGCTGGAGGCATTGCCTGGAGACTGAACCAGTGAGAACCATCCCAGTGCTCAGTACTGAGAAACGATCCCGGGATGCTGGGGAAACTCCAGGGGGACACTTGGACACATTTGGGGGTCCGTAACACCTGGTTCTGTCAACATGCCCCTAAACTCTCTGCAGTCAGGTCAGTGAGTCTGTCTGTCAGGGAGAGAGTTTGGAATCCGTATCTGGGGCCTGTATTTGTTTGTTGACACTGGTTTACTGGAACCATTGATCTCTCAGTTACCCCTCCCCCATTCTGCTCCGGCACTGCAGTGTCCGGCTCGAAATGAGTGTGTTGGTGTCTTTAACTGTCACAGTTCCTCAAGAGATCTGAGGAGTCCCAATTCCTGCTTTACTCTCCCTCCACATGTTGCCTTTCTTTGTGTGGAGTTGCCCTCAGTATCACATGACTTTTAATATTGATTCTAAGGGGCCACTGGGCTCGGAGACTCTTGTTCTGCTTTTCTTTATATTCGGGAGATTGAACAGTTGTGTGACAGAGACTTTCATCACCCCGTGACTGTAAATCCCAATGTTCTGTTGGGGACATTTTGCAGTCGAGGCAGAAAGTATCAGGTGTGACCTCGAGAAACACAATATAAATGGAGGAACCTGAGCGACAGTTTAATCTGCTTCTCCTTGTTCACCAGACCCGATCATATAGGTGACCCACTGAAGGGGAATTGTGGGTGGGTGGGTTCCCTAACACTCGGGGACTGTGTTAAAGTGAATAAACCAGAGACTGAAACTCTGCTCAATGGGACATGTTTATAGCTGCAGTTCCCGGGGCAGCCACTGGGTGGAGCACCATTCTGCGCCCACTCACTGATGTGGAACACCAGCTTCAGTCCGTGGAAGCCTTTTTATGGCGGACCCCTCGACACCTTCTCACGGACCCCCAGGGGACCGCTCACCCCCGGTGGGGAACCCCTACTCTAACACACTAGATTTCACGTCTGCCTTATATACTTTCAATGTCAATAGATTTCAATGTCTCCCCGCACCAAGCAGCCTCCTAAACACTCTCCCACATTCCCAGATAGGCAGACACAGTCAGCCCAGGTTCCCAGGCTCTGACCCAGAACATAAGATAACCTCAGTAGACGGAATGTCTCCTGCCCTCGGTGTACACGGACAGTTACACACACTGCCGACAAGAACAACTTTCAATCTAAAGGCCTATTCTACTGAAAAGCCTGCGGAAAGTACTTTTCTCTCACTATGTGACCCTGAGATGACCTTCTGACCCCGTATCCGCTCCATCACCAAGACCGACTACTTCCCCCTCCGTAACATCGCCGTCTCCACCCTGCCTCAGCTCATCTGCTGCTGAAACCCTCATCCGTCCCTTTGTTACCTCTAGACTTGAATATTCCAACACTCTCCTGCCTGGCCTCCCACCTTCTACCTCCGTAAATTTGTGTTCATCCACAACTCTGCTGCCCGTATCCTAACTCACCAAGTCCTGTTCCCCCATCACCCCTGTGCTCACTGACCTGCCCGTATCCTAACTCACACCAAGTCCAGTTCCCCCATCACCCCTGAGCTCACTGACCTGCTCGTATCCCAACTCGCACCAAGTCCTGTTCACCCATCACCCCTGTGCTCACTGACCTGCCCGTATCCTAACTCACACCAAGTCCCGTTCACCCATCACCCCTGTGCTCACTGACCTGCCCGTATCCTAACTCACACCAAGTCCCATTCCCCCATCACCCCTGTGCTCACTGAGCAGCTCTCTGAAGATCCCACGAATTCCGGCCCGCCGGCGTTTAATGGACAAACCGTATAATGGCGGTATTTTGAATGGACTTTGCCGCCCATCAAAGGAGCCGTGCAGACCCCCCAAATATTACCGGGGACATTGATTGGCTCCCAGTCCTGCAGCACCTCAGTTTTCAAATTTTCATCCTTGTGTTGAAATCCCTCCATGACCTCGCCCCTCCCGATCTCTGTCACCTCCTCCAGACTGAAAACCCTTCGAGATCTCTGCGTCCCTCTAACTCTGGCCTCCTGTACATCCCCGATTAACATCGCACTACCATTGGTGGCCGTGCCTTCAGCAGCCTAGGCCCTAAGCTCCAGAATTCCCGAAAGCTCTCCGCTTCTCTGCCACTCGCTCCTCCTTTTAACTAGGGGCCATGAATATAAGATAGTCCCTGGTAATCCAATCAGGAACTCAGGAGAAACGTCTTTACCCAGAGAGTGGTGAGAAGGTGGAACTCCGGCCACATGGAGTGGTTGAGGTGAATAGCACGGATACATTTAAGGGGAAGCTGGATAAGTCCGTGAGGGAGAAAGGAATAGAAGGATATGTTGATAGGGTGAGATGGAGTGAGGTGGGAGGAGGCTCGTGTGGAGCATAAACCCCGGCACAGACCTGTTGGGCCCAATGGCCTGTGTCTGTGGGTAGAATTCTAGGCTGACCCTCCAGTGCAGTACTGAGGGAGCTCTGCACTGTTGGAGGTGCCGTCTTTCAGATAAGACATTAAACCAAGGCCCCATCTGCCCTCTCAGGTGGGCATAAAAGATCCCATGGCACGATTTGAAGAAGAGCAGGGGAGTTCTCCCCAGTGTCCTGGGCAATATTTATTCCTCAAGTGACATCACTAAAACAGGTTATCCGGCCAATTGGGTGCTGTGTTCCCTACATTACAACAGATTACACTTGAAAAGCACATCATTTGAGTGTGAAGCACTTTGGGACGGCCTGAGGCTGTGAAAGGTTTTGTATAAATACAAGTTCTTTCTGACTCCCAGGAACAGGTAGTGGCGGAGCCTGGACAACAGGTGGTGCTGTTCCAGGACCCTGATTCAGCGCAGGAATTCACCTCATAACATCCTTCTTGCTTTCTATTTCAGTGTGTTTCAGTTCATCATTTCCCTTCCACAGTTCAGCACAATATAGAGCGGGCGGGAGAAAGAGAGAGAGGGCTGGAGAGAGAGAGAAAGAGAGAGCGGGCTGGAGAGAGAGAGAGAGAGTGGGCTGGAGAGAGAGAGAGAGACAGCAGGCTGGAGAGAGAGAGAGAGAGAGCGCGGGCTGGAGAGAGAAAGAGAGGGTGCGGGCTGGAGAGAGAGAGAGAGACAGCAGGCTGGAGAGAGAGAGAGAGAGCGGGCTGGAGAGAGAGAGTGAGAGCGGGCTGGAGAGAGAGAGCGGGCTGGAGACAGAGAGAGAGAGAGAGAGTGAGAGCGGGCTGGAGACAGAGAGAGAGAGAGTGAGAGCGGGCTGGAGAGAGAGAGAGAGAGCGGGCTGGAGAGAGAGAGAGAGAGCAGGCTGGAGAGAGAGAGTGAGAGCGGGCTGGAGAGAGAGAGAGAGAGAGAGCGGGCTGGAGAGAGAGTGAGAGCGGGCTGGAGAGAGAGCGGGCTGGAGAGAGAGAGAGAGAGAGCGGGCTGGAGAGAGAGAGAGAGCGGGCTGGAGAGAGAGAGAGAGAGAGTGAGAGCGGGCTGGAGAGAGAGAGAGAGAGAGAGCGGGCTGGAGAGAGAGAGAGAGAGAGCGGGCTGGAGAGAGAGAGAGAGGGGTTGGAAAGAGAGAGAGAGAGAGAGTGGGTTGGAGACAGAGAGAGAGAGAGCGGGCTGGAGAGAGAGAGTGAGAGCGGGCTGGAGAGAGAGAGCGGGCTGGAGACAGAGAGAGAGAGAGTGAGAGCGGGCTGGAGACAGAGAGAGAGAGAGTGAGAGCGGGCTGGAGAGAGAGAGAGAGCGGGCTGGAGAGAGAGAGAGAGAGCAGGCTGGAGAGAGAGAGTGAGAGCGGGCTGGAGAGAGAGAGAGAGAGAGGGCTGGAGAGAGAGAGAGAGAGAGAGAGTGAGAGCGGGCTGGAGAGAGAGAGAGAGAGCGGGCTGGAGAGAGAGAGAGAGAGCAGGCTGGAGAGTGAGAGAGAGAGAGCGGGCTGGAGAGAGAGAGAGAGGGGTTGGAAAGAGAGAGAGAGAGAGAGAGAGTGGGCTGGAGACAGAGAGAGAGACAGCAGGCTGGAGAGAGAGAGAGAGCGGGCTGGAGAGAGAGAGAGAGAGAGAGAGCGCGGGCGGGAGAGAGAAAGAGAGAGTGGGCTGGAGAGAGAGAGAGCGGGCTGGAGACAGCGAGAGAGAGAGTGAGAGCGGGCTGGAGAGAGAGAGAGAGGGGTTGGAAAGAGAGAGAGAGAGAGAGAGAGTGGGTTGGAGACAGAGAGAGAGAGAGCGGGCTGGAGAGAGAGAGTGAGAGCGGGCTGGAGAGAGAGAGAGAGGGGTTGGAAAGAGAGAGAGAGAGAGTGGGTTGGAGACAGAGAGAGAGAGAGCGGGCTGGAGAGAGAGAGTGAGAGCGGGCTGGAGAGAGAGAGAGAGAGCGGGCTGGAGAGAGAGAGAGAGAGAGAGTGGGCTGGAGACAGACAGAGAGAGAGACAGCAGGCTGGAGAGAGAGAGAGCGGACTGGAGAGAGAGAGAGAGAGCGCGGGCGGGAGAAAGAGAGAGTGGGCGAGAGAGAGAGAGAGAGCGGGCTGGAGAGAGAGAGAGTGCGGGCTGGAGAAAGAGAGAGAGACAGCAGGCTGGAGAGAGAGAGTGAGAGCGGGCTGGAGAGAGAGAGAGAGAGAGCGGACTGGAGACAGAGAGAGAGCAGGCTGGAGAGAGAGAGAGAGAGAGCGGGCTGGACAGAGAGAGAGAGAGTGGGCTGGAGAGAGAGAGAGAGAGAGCGGACTGGAGACAAGAGAGAGAGAGAGAGCGGGCTGGAGAGAGAGAGAGAGCAGGCTGGAGAGAGAGAGAGAGAGAGCGGGCTGGACAGAGAGAGAGAGAGTGGGCTGGAGAGAGAGAGAGAGGGCAGGCTGGAGAGAGAGAGAGCGGGCTGGAGAGAGAGAGAGAGAGAGCGGGCTGGAGAGAGAGAGAGAGAGAGAGCGGGCTGGAGAGAGAGAGAGAGCGGGCTGGAGAGAGAGAGCAGGCTGGAGAGTGAGAGAGAGAGCGGGCTGGAGAGAGAGAGAGAGCGGGCTGGAGAGATAGAGGGGTTGGAAAGAGAGAGAGAGAGAGAGAGAGAGCGGGCTGGAGAGAGAGAGAGAGCAGGCTGGAGAGAGAGAGAGAGAGCAGGCTGGAGAGAGAGAGAGAGAGAGAGAGCAGGCTGGAGAGTGAGAGAGAGAGCGGGCTGGAGAGAGAGAGAGAGCGGGCTGGAGAGAGAGAGGGGTTGGAAAGAGAGAGAGAGAGAGAGCGGGCTGGAGAGAGAGAGAGAGAGCAGGCTGGAGAGTGAGAGAGAGAGCGGGCTGGAGAGAGAGAGAGAGCGGGCTGGAGAGATAGAGGGGTTGGAAAGAGAGAGAGAGAGAGAGAGAGAGCGGGCTGGAGAGAGAGAGAGAGCGGGCTGGAGAGAGAGAGAGAGAGCAGGCTGGAGAGTGAGAGAGGGCTGGAGAGAGAGAGAGCGGGCTGGAGAGAGAGAGAGAGAGCGGGCTGGAGAGAGAGAGAGAGAGAGAGCGGGCTGGAGAGAGAGAGAGAGAGAGAGGGGTTGGAAAGAGAGAGAGAGAGAGAAAGAGAGCAGGCTGGAGAGAGTGAGAGAGAGCAGGCTGGAGAGTGAGAGAGAGTAGGCTGGAGAGAGAGAGAGAGAGAGAGAGAGAGCAGGCTGGAGAGAGAGAGAGAGCGGGCTGGAGAGAGAGAGAGAGAGACAGCGGGCAGGAGACAGAGAGAGAGAGAGTGAGAGCGGGCTGGAGAGAGAGAGAGAGAGCAGGCTGGAGAGAGAGAGAGAGAGCAGGCTGGAGAGTGAGAGAGAGAGCAGGCTGGAGAGAGAGAGAGAGAGCAGGCTGGAGAGAGAGAGAGAGAGAGAGCAGGCTGGAGAGAGAGAGTGAGAGAGAGAGCGGGCTGGAGAGAGAGAGAGAGAGACAGACAGCGGGCAGGAGACAGAGAGAGAGAGAGCAGGCTGGAGAGAGAGAGAGAGAGAGCAGGCTGGAGAGTGAGAGAGAGAGCGGGCTGGAGAGAGAGAGAGAGCGGGCTGGAGAGAGAGAGAGAGAGCGGGCTGGAGAGAGAGAGAGAGAGAGAGAGCAGGCTGGAGAGAGAGAGAGAGAGCAGGCTGGAGAGTGAGAGAGGGCTGGAGAGAGAGAGAGAGTGGGCTGGAGAGAGAGAGAGAGAGAGAGAGAGCGGGCTGGAGACAGAGAGAGAGAGTGAGAGCGGGCTGGAGACAGAGAGAGAGAGAGTGAGAGCGGGCTGGAGAGAGAGAGTGAGAGAGCAGGCTGGAGAGAGAGAGAGAGAGAGAGAGCGGGCTGGAGAGAGAGAGAGTGAGAGCGGGCTGGAGAGAGAGAGAGAGAGAGAGCAGGCTGGAGAGAGAGAGAGAGCGGGCTGGAGAGAGAGTGAGAGAGCAGGCTGGAGAGAGAGAGTGAGAGTAGAGAGCGGGCTGGAGAGAGAGAGAGAGAGAGAGAGCGGGCTGGAGAGAGAGAGAGAGAGAGAGAGAGAGAGCGGGCTGGAGACAGCGAGAGAGAGAGTGAGAGCGGGCTGGAGAGAGAGAGAGAGAGCGGGCTGGAGAGAGAGAGAGAGAGAGCAGGCTGGAGAGAGAGAGAGAGCGGGCTGGAGAGAGAGAGGGGTTGGAAAGAGAGAGAGAGAGAGCGGGCTGGAGAGAGAGAGAGAGAGAGCGAGAGAGAGCAGGCTGGAGAGTGAGAGAGGGCTGGAGAGAAAGAGAGAGGGAGAGCGAGAGAGCGGGCTGGAGAGAGAGAGAGAGAGAGAGAGAGCGGGCTGGAGAGAGAGAGAGAGAGAGAGAGCGGGCTGGAGAGAGAGAGAGAGAGAGAGAGAAAGAGAGAAAGAGTGCAGGCTGGAGAGAGAGAGAGAGAGAGAGAGCAGGCTGGAGAGTGAGAGAGAGTAGGCTGGAGAGAGAGAGAGAGCGGGCTGGAGAGAGAGAGAGAGCAGGCTGGAGAGAGAGAGAGAGCGGGCTGGAGAGAGAGAGAGAGCAGGCTGGAGAGAGAGAGAGAGAGAGAGAGAGAGAGAGCAGGCTGGAGAGAGAGAGAGAGCGGGCTGGAGAGAGAGCGGGCTGGAGAGAGAGTGAGAGAGAGAGCGGGCTGGAGAGAGAGAGAGAGTGAAAGCGGGCTGGAGAGAGAGAGAGAGAGCAGGCTGGAGAGAGAGAGCAGGTTGGAGAGTGAGAGAGAGAGAGAGAGCGGGCTGGAGAGAGAGAGAGAGAGAGCGGGCTGGAGAGAGAGAGAGAGGGGTTGGAAAGAGAGAGAGAGAGAGAGCGGGCTGGAGAGAGAGAGAGAGAGCAGGCTGGAGAGAGAGAGCAGGCTGGAGAGTGAGAGAGGGCTGGAGAGAGAGAGAGAGAGAGAGCGGGCTGGAGAGAGAGAGAGAGTGGGCTGGAGAGAGAGAGAGAGAGCGGGCTGGAGAGAGAGAGAGGGGTTGGAAAGAGAGAGAGAGAGAAAGAGAGCAGGCTGGAGAGAGAGAGAGAGAGAGCAGGCTGGAGAGTGAGAGAGAGAGTAGGCTGGAGAGAGAGCGGGCTGGAGAGAGAGAGAGAGAGAGCGGGCTGGAGAGAGAGAGAGAGCAGGCTGGAGAGAGAGAGAGAGCAGGCTGGAGCGAGAGAGCGGGCTGGAGAGAGAGAGAGCAGGCTGGAGAGAGAGAGAGAGAGAGAGAGAGAGAGAGCAGGCTGGAGAGAGAGAGAGAGCGGGCTGGAGAGAGAGAGAGAGAGAGCGGGCTGGAGAGAGAGAGAGAGAGAGAGCGGGCTGGAGAGAGAGAGAGAGGGCTGGAGAGAGAGAGAGAGAGCAGGCTGGAGAGAGAGAGAGAGAGAGAGAGCGGGCTGGAAAGAGAGAGAGAGAGAGAGAGAGCGCGAGCGGGCTGCAGAGAGAGAGAGAGAGAGAGCGAGCGGGCTGGAGAGAGAGAGAGAGAGAGAAACAGGCCGGGGCTCAGCTGTGATGCACCCCACGGTCCAATATCCTGCCAGTCCTCGATGTCCAAGCTGACATGTCAATGCTGGCCATGGGTAAAAAAGTTTTTCCTTGCGTCGCCTTTGGTTCATTTACCAATCACCTTAAATCTGTGTCCTCTGGTTCTCCACCATTCTGCCAATGGGAACAGATTCTCTCTATCTACTCGGTCCTGACCACTCATATTTTGAACACCTCTATTAAATCTCCTCTCAATCTTCTCTGCTGCAAGGAGAACAACTCCAGCTTCTCCAGTGTATCAACGTAACTGAAGTTCCTCATTCCTGTTACCATTCTCGTAAATCTTTCTGCACTTTCTGCATTTTCTCGAAGGCCTTCACATCCTTCCTAACGTGTGGTGCCCAGAATTGGACACAGTGCTCCAGCTGGGACTGAAGCAGTGTTTTATACAAGTTCATCAGAATTTCCACTCTATAGCTCTATTATAACCGGATATAAAAGGGGTCAGAGTCTCGTAAGGAGGAGGAACTGAGGGAAATCTTTATTAGTTGGGAAATTGTGTTGGGGAAATTGATGGGATTGAAGGCTGATAAATCCCCAGGGCCTGATGGACTGCATCCCAGAGTACTTAAGGAGGTGGCCTTGGAAATAGTGGATGCATTGATAGTCATTTTCCAACATTCCATTGACTCTGGATCAGTTCCTATCGAGTGGAGGGTAGCCAATGTAACCCCACTTTTTAAAAAAGGAGGGAGAGAGAAAACAGGGAATTATAGACCGGTCAGCCTGACCTCAGTAGTGGGTAAAATGATGGAATCAATTATTAAGGATGTCATAGCAGCGCATTTGGAAAATGGTGACATGATAGGTCCAAGTCAGCATAGATTTGTGAAAGGGAAATCATGCTTGTCAAATCTTCTGGAATTTTTTGAGGATGTTTCCAGTAAAGTGGACAAAGGAGAACCAGTTGATGTGGTATATTTGGACTTTCAGAAGGCTTTCGACAAGGTCCCACACAAGAGATTAATGTGCAAAGTTAAAGCACATGGGATTGGGGGTATATGTGCTGACGTGGATTGAGAATTGGTTGTCAGACAGGAAGCAAAGAGTAGGAGTAAATGGGTACTTTTCAGAATGGCAGGCAGTGACTAGTGGGGTACCACAAGGTTCTGTGCTGGGGCCCCAGCTGTTTACATTGTACATTAATGATTTAGACAAGGGGATTAAATGTAGTATCTCCAAATTTGTGGATGACACTAAGTTGGGTGGCAGTGTGAGCTGCGAGGAGGATGCTATGAGGCTGCAGAGTGACTTGGATAGGTTAAGTGAGTGGGCAAATGCATGGCAGATGAAGTATAATGTGGATAAATGTGAGGTTATCCACTTTGGTGGTAAAAACAGAGACAGACTATTATCTAAATGGTGACAGATTAGGAAAAGGGAAGGTGCAACGAGACCTGGGTGTCATGGTACATCAGTCATTGAAGGTTGGCATGCAGGTACAGCAGGCGGTTAAGAAAGCAAATGGCATGTTGGCCTTCATAGCGAGGGGATTTGAGTACAGGGGCAGGGAGGTGTTGCTACAGTTGAACAGGGCCTTGGTGAGGTCACACCTGGAGTATTGTGTACAGTTTTGGTCTCCTAACTTGAGGAAGGACATTCTTGCTATTGAGGGAGTGCAGCGAAGATTCACCAGACTGATTCCCGGGATGGTGGGACTGACCTATCAAGAAAGACTGGATCAACTGGGCTTGTATTCACTGGAGTTCAGAAGAATGAGAGGGGACCTTATAGAAACGTTTAAAATTCTGACGGGTTTAGACAGGTTAGCTGCAGGAAGAATGTTCCCAATGTTGGGGAAGTCCAGAACCAGAGGACACAGTCTAAGGATAAGGGGTAAGACATTTAGGACCGAGATAAGGAGGAATTTCTTCACCCAGAGAGTGGTGAACCTGTGGAATTCTCTACCACAGAAAGTAGTTGAGGCCAATTCACTAAATATATTTAAAAGGGAGTTAGATGAAGTCCTTACTACTAGGGGGATCAAGGGGTATGGTGAGAAAGCAGGAATGAGGTACTGAAGTTTCATGTTCAGCCATGAACTCATTGAATGGTGGTGCAGGCTAGAAGGGCTGAATGGCCTGCTCCTGCACCTATTTTCTATGTTTCTATGTTTCTATTTATAAAGCCCAGGATCCCGTAAGCCTTTTTAACTGCTTTCTCAACCTGCCCTGCCACCTTCAACCATTTGTGCACATACCTTCTATGTTAGTGCACCCCTTTAGGATTGCACCATTTAGTTTATATGTCCTCTCCTCATTCTTTCTATAAAATGCAACATTTCACACTTTTCTGCGTTAAATTTCTTCTGCCAGGTGTCCGCCCATTTCACCAGCCTGTCAATATCTTCCTGAAGTCTTTCGCTCTCCTCCTCACTGTTCACTATACTTCCAAGTTTTGTGTCATCTGCAAATTCTGAAATTGTGTCCTGTACACCCATGTCCAAGTCATTAATATATATCAAGAAAAGCAGTGGTCCTAGAACCGACCCCTGGGGAACACCATTGTATACCTTCCTCCAGTCCAAAAAAACAACCGTTCACCACTACTCTCTGTTTCCTGTCACTTACCCAATTTCGTATCCAGGCTGCCACTGTCCCTTTTATTCCATGGCCTTCAATTTTGCTGGCAAGCCGATTATGTGGCATTTTGTCGAATGCCTTTTGGTAATCCATGTACACAACGTCAACCACATTACCCTCATCAAACCTCTCTGTTACCTCATCAAAAAACTTGATTAAGTTGGTTAAACATGATTTGCCTTTAACAAGCCTTAATTAATCCACCCCTATCCAAGTGATTGTTAATTTTGTCCCTGATTAATGTTTGTGAAAACTTCCCCACTATCAAGGTTAAACTGACTGGCCTGTATTTGCTGGGTTTATCTTTACACCTTCTTTGAACAATGGTGTAACATTTGTAATTCTCCAGTCCTCTGGCACCACCCCCGTATCTATTGAGGATTGGAATATTATGGCCATTAGCTCCGCGATTTCCGTCCTCAATTTCCTCAGCATCTGAGGATGCATCTCATCTGCTCCTGGTGGTTTATCTACTTTAAGTCAGCCAGCCTTTCTCACACCTCTTCTTTATCAATGTTTATCCTATCTCGTGTCTCCACTACCTCCTCCTTCACTATGTCTATGGCAGCATCCTCTCCCTTGGTGAAGACAGAAGCAAAGTCCTCATTTAGTTCCTCAGCCTTACCCTCTGCCTCCATGTGTAGGTCTCCTTTTTGGTCCCGAATCAGCCTCACCCTCCTCTTACTACCCTTTTACTATTTAGATACCAATTTATATTTCTATAAGATGTTGTCTGATTTAAGGATTTTATCCTCCTGCAAATTCCACCGTGTTTTTCTAAGTTTATAAAGAAATTCAAATCAAAGTGAAAACCAAAAGGAAACAAAGTTACTTCTCTGAGTGAAAGCTGCAATGTTCCGGTAACGGTGCAACTTCACTCACTGAGTAGAAAGATTTTAAAACAGCATTTCTTTGTAAACCATGTTAAACACGGTCTAGTGAGCACAGACTGATCTTCAGTTGCTGATCTGTGCTGAGCTGGCCGTTTACAGCCTGTACAGAAAGAGGTTGGGGAACAATTAGCTTCAGCACTGCTGGGCTAAGGGGTTTAAATGAACCCAACCCGGGCAGGGGCTCCCCTCTCCTGATGTTTATCCGGCCACTCCTGCTGGGAAGGTCACCTGTCTGGATGGCCGGTGAGGAAAGGACCGAGCTCAGTTACTGCGCTGTCCACGGGGGCCCAGCCTCACACATGAAGGTCCCAGAAGGTTCACCCAATGGGGGAATAAGTCAGTGAAATTGTGGGGCTTTCTGATGCTGGAGAGGAGATGGAAGGCAGTGCCCTCGCCAGGAGCTGTCTCCACGCGAGGTCGAAAGAAGCAAAACTCACAAACCTCCCAGAAATCACAAAGTTCCAAACAAATCGGCAAATGTCAAATTTAGGGCAAACCAAAATCAGTAAAAACCTGTTGATGTTTAAAATGCAGGTGTTTATGTCGGGGGAAGTAAAGGCGCTTACTGTACAAAACAGAAAATGCTGGAAACACTCAGCAAGTCAGGCAGCATCCGTGGAGAGAGAAACAGAGTTAATGTTTCAGGTCTGAGACCCTTCGTCACAACTGGAAATGTTAGGGATGTAACAGGTTTTAAGGAGGTGCAGAGGCAGGGAAAGGGAGGAGGGGAGGAATGAACAAAAGGGAGGGTGTGTGATAAGGTGGGAGGCAGGAGAGATTAAATGTTGTAAATGGACACGGCAGAATCAGCAACAGCTGCCGCCTGAAACACTAGGGGCAGAGAATATGGTCGGAAATTGTTGAACTTGATCTTGAGTCCAGAAGGCTATAAAGTGCCCAATCGAAAGATGGCGTGCTATTCCTCGAGCTTACGTTGAGCTTCACTGGAACAGTGTAAGAGGCCGAGGACAGAGAGGTCACAGTGGGACTGGAATTAAAGTGACAGGCGACCGGAAGCTCAGGGTCACCCTTACGGACTGAACGGAGGTGTTCCTCAAAGCGGTCACCCAATCTGTGTTTGGTCTCCCCAATGTAGAGGAGACCTCACCGTGACAGTGAATACAGTATACTAAGCTGCAAGAAGTACAAGTAAATCGATGTTTCACCTGGAAGGAGTGTTTGGGGCCCTGGATAGTGGGAAGGGAGCAGGTAAAAGGTCAGGTGTTGCATCTCCTGCACTTGCACGGGAAGGTGCCGTGAGAAGGGGAGTGGGTGCTGGGGGTAATTGAGGAGTGGACCAGGGTGTCGCGGAGGGAGTGGTCCCTTCAGAATGCTGAGGGGGTGAGGGAGGGTAAGATATGATTGGATGTGGGATCACGCTGGAGGTGGCGGAAATGGCGGAGGATGATCCGTTGAATGTGGAGGCTGGTGGAGTGAAAGGTGAGGACCAGGGGAACCCTGTCATGGTTCTGGGAGGGAGGGGATAGTGTGGGAAATGGAATGGATATGGTTGAAGGCCATGTCAACCACGGTAGAGGGCAATCCTCTGTTGAGGATAAAAGAAGACATATTGGAAGCACTAGTGTAGAAGCTGGCATCGTCAGAACAGATGCGATAGAGACAAAGTCTCTCCCAGTTTCTACCGTGAGGCCTGCTTCAACCAAAGCCACTTGATGCCAAATACTTGGTCCAGGTTTCATCCAGGCATTCCACCTGGTCTCCAAATCCATGTTGCCCGGTGTGAATCTTTCCTTCTAGCCAGTCCACTCTTCGCTGGAAGATCTCTGTCCCACTGATGGTCCAGATGTGCTGGGGCCGATGTGTGATGTCTGCAGCGAGATGATGCTTCTCACGGCTGGTGAGGGCCTGTGGCCGGGCTTCGGCAACAACAATTCCAGGAGCAATGTCTGCTTCAACGCATGGCCGAGATGATCAACAATGGCTTTAGGGGCAAGTCTCCCCAGACACAAACCCAAATGCCTCTGCATCATGACAGCATGTTTGTGGGGCAATAGATGCTGAATCCAGGAGGTGCAGCTGTTGTGTGTACAGAGTGTGCTCCTTGTCCCCAGAGCTCACAGTGCCTGTGTCAGCTTCCTGCTGCTTTACGCTCACCGCATACAGGCTCCCGTGGTTTCCCCACATCGGCTTCACAGCGTAATTGGTGAACTCAGCATACAAGGACTGTAGGTCTGCAGGTGACTCTGCAATGTCCTTAAAAGATCTTCTGCAAGAATGTTGTATAGGAGCGCTCTCCATCCAGGACCTAATTGTGGAGGGCCAGCGACTCAATGCATTCTATCATAGATGAGGAGGAGTGGAGCAGGTGTTATATCTGGCCATTCTCCCACTCGATCCGATTATTGGGGTTATTCCCGAAAGTTAAAATGGTCCTTCGGGGATATGTTGTCCACATCTCCTAATGTGGGCCCCAGTTCAGTGTAAGTTACTCCTGCAGGGTGGGTGAGGCTGGCCAATCCTATCTACACACAATGTCAGTTCCTCCTCCGAGCCTGCATCAACCATCTCCCGGCAGATGTCCAACAATTGCTGCTTTCTAGGATGGCCCACTGTGTAGCTGCAGATCCTCCTCCTCATGTTGATTATAACCTGGGATTGGCACGGTTACACTGTGACAGCTGGGAGCTGCTTCTTCAATGCAGTCACCTCGTTAATGCCCTTGTCCATGATCTCCGTCCCCACCCGATCCACGCAGGATCCCATCATTTCAACACACACATCCATGCTTTCATCCAGCATCTCAGCTGTCTCATTGCTCACCATGGGGTAAGACACAACCCTGCCCACAGTGTCCTGCACCGTCTCATTGCTCACCATGGGGTAGGATACAGCCCTGCCCACAGTGTCCTGCACCGTCTCATTGCTCACCATGGGGTAGGACACAACCCTGCCCCTGCCCACAGTGTCCTGCACCATCTCATTGCTCACCATGGGGTAGGACACAACCCTGCCCCTGCCCACAGTGTCCTGCACCGTCTCATTGCTCACCATGGGGTAGGATACAGCCCTGCCCACAGTCTCCTACACCATCTCATTGCTCACCATGGGGTAGGATACAGCCCTGCCCACAGTCTCCTACACCATCTCATTGCTCACCATGGGGTAGGACACAACCCTGCCCACAGTCTCCTACACCATCTCATTGCTCACCATGGGGTAGGACACAACCCTGCCACTGCCCACAGTGTCCTGCACCGTCTCATTGCTCACCATGGAGTAGGACACAACCCTGCCCCTGCCCATAGTGTCCTGCCCCATAACCTGATACAGAGGATGGTCGTACTTGCTGATCTTGTAGGTCCCATCAATAAACAGCAGCTCGGAAAAGGCCTCGAGACGGGACTTCATTGCTGGTGTCATCAATGCAATGAACAGGATGCCCTTTGCTTGCAGGGCAACATGCACCATTGCCCCATTCCGATCAATCTGTTCCAGGGTTTCACAGAGTGCATTCACGCTGTCATCACCTGCTGTGAGGCGTGTCTTTACAGTTCGAATGTTGCACGGGGTTACTGGCTTGTTGAATTGCCGCTGAATATAACCCTTCAGCTGCTTGTTCCCGGGGTGTAGCTTGACCAACTCCTCCCTTCCCACCATAGATCACTTCTCTTATACCCAAGTGAGGAGCAGTGTATTAGGAGACTTCACCGAGGAGGTGGTCACAGAACTCTTCCACCTCCTGTAACCAGACCTCACCCAGTGTACGTCCCACTTCTACACTAGCCTCTAAAGTACACCAGGGGCAGTCTCTGAGCTGGTGTCTGCCAGTGACAGATGTAGTGATTCTGTGTCCGACTTGCTGAGACACCATGGGGAGAGGTCATTCACCTGCTCTGAGTGTGGTAAGGGATTCACTCGGTCATCCAACCTGCTGACACACCAGTGTATTCACACTGGGGAGAGGCCATTCACCTGCTCTGTGTGTGGGAAGTTAACTCATCCATCTTTTGGTCCATTGGATAAGGAGGGACTGCTCGAGGTTCATCAAGTCTGGAAGAGGCTCAAACTGTCACCAAAATGGTTTCTTTTCTTCTGATTACTTCAAACATCTCTGAAGACTTCAGAATGTCTTTTAGATAGGAACTATACGCTAGGAACTCCCGCCTCCCACCGTGAGTTTGGGGCCAGGGGGCCAGGGGCAGCACGGGCCAGCCCACACTGCAATATGTGTACGCACTAGGTCCGTGCAGCAGGGCAGGTCTCTAGTTGTCTTGGGTAATCCTGGCCACTGGACCAAGACCAAGCTCTGCCAAGCCCGTGTGGTGGCTCGTGAGCAACGGCCACCACACGTTAAAAAAATCCACACACAGACTTCTTCCACCCTTCAGGATGTAGTTCGGGACCTGGAATGTCAGGATCCTTCATTGAAACACCTGTGAACTCATCCTTTTTTTTAATCATCCTCGTTTTGAGGGACCACCTATGATGATGAGGATTCTGTGTCATCACTCTCCCCGATTACCCTTGGCCTACAGCAGAATGAAAAGTGTGTGAGTGTGTGTGATGCAATGTGTTTGGGTGATGTGCCTGCCATAGTTGAATAGTTGTCAGTGTGTGCAAGGGATGCGGTGTGGGTGTGAGTGTTGTAGCAGGGTAAGGTTGTGAGTGTGAAGAGAAGCCATGATTGTGAGGTGTGAGTGGTGGTAGGTAGACATTGATGGTAGCTGTGTGCTGGGGGTATTTAGCAGTGTGTGAGGCTTGTGGTGCAGGTGGTGGGATATGGCAATTGCTGAAGCCTTCACTTACCTTGACCGACGTTTGAGGTCATTAAACTTCTTTCATCATCGGATAATCAGATAATCTGTTTTTGTTATCTTGATTGAGAGGTAAATATTGGCCCGGACACCAGGGAGAACTCCCCTGCTCCTCTTCCAATAGTGCCGTGGGATCTTTTACACCCACCTGAGAGGACACATGGGTCCTCAGTTCAACACTTCACCCGAAAGACAGCAGCATCGACAGTGCAGCAGTGGTGATGGGGACACTGTGTGTGGTGATGGGGACACTGTGTGTGGTGATGGGGACACTGTGTGTGGTGATGGGGACACTGTGTGGTGATGGGGACACTGTGTTGGTGATGGGGACACTGTGTTGGTGATGGGGACACTGTGTGTGGTGATGGGGACACTGTGTGGTAATGGGGACACTGTGTGTGGTGATGGGGACACTGTGTGGTGATGGGGACACTGTGTGTGGTGATGGAGACACTGTGTGTGGTGATGGGGACACTGTGTGGTGATGGGGACACTGTGTGGTGATGGGGACACTGTGTGTGGTGATGGGGACACTGTGTGTGGTGATGGGGACACTGTGTGGTGATGGGGACACTGTGTGTGGTGATGGGGACACTGTGTGTGGTGATGGGGACACTGTGTGTGGTGATGGGGACACTGTGTGTGGTGATGGGGACAGTGTGTGTGGTGATGGGGACACTGCGCGGCTGATGGGGATACTGTGTGTGGTGATGGGGACACTGTGTGGTGATGGGGACACTGTGTGTGGTGATGGGGACACTGTGTGTGGTGATGGGGACACTGTGTGGTGATGGGGACACTGTGTGTGGTGATGGGGATACTGTGTGTGGTGATGGGGACACTGTGTGTGGTGATGGGATCACTGTCAAGGGGAGAGATCACTGTCGTGGGGAGTGATCACTGTCGGAGGGAGATCACTGTCGGGGGTAGAGATCACTGTCAGGGGCAGAGATCACTGTCGGGGCAGAGATCACTGTCTGGGGAGAGATCACTGTCAGGAGGGATCACTGTCAGGGTGATCACTGTCGGGGGAAATCACTGTCGGGGAGATCACTGTCAGGGGGAGAGATCACTGTCGGGGGGAGAGATCACTGTCCTCGGGGGAGATCACTGTCGGGGGGAGATCACTGTCGGGGGGGAGAGATCACTGTCGGGGGGAGATCACTGTCGGGGGGAGATCACTGTCGGGGGTAGAGATCACTGTCAGGGGCAGAGATCACTGTCGGGGCAGAGATCACTGTCTGGGGAGAGATCACTGTCAGGAGGGATCACTGTCAGGGTGATCACTGTCAGGGTGATCACTGTCAGGGTGATCACTGTCAGGGTGATCACTGTCGGGGGAAATCACTGTCGGGGAGATCACTGTCAGGGGGAGAGATCACTGTCGGGGGGAGAGGTCACTGTCCTCGGGAGAGATCACTGTCGGGGAGAGAGATCACTGTCGGGGGGAGATCACTGTTGGGGGTAGAGATGACTGTCGGGGGCAAAGATCACTGTCAGGGGGAGATCACTGTCAGGGGGAGATCATTGTCGGAGGGAGAGATCGTTGTCAGGGAGAGATCACTGTTGGATTAGATCACTGTCGGGGGAGATCACTGTCGGGGGAGATCACTGTCGGGGGGAGAGATCACTGTCGGGGGGACTGTCGGGGGAGATCACTGTCGGGGGGAGATATCACTGTCGGGGGGAGATATCACTGTCGGGGGGAGATATCACTGTCGGGGGAGAGATCCCTGTCTGGGAGAGATCACTGTCGGGGGAGAGATCACTGTCGGGGGAGAGATCACTGTCGGGGGAGAGATCACTGTCGGGGGGAGAGATCACTGTCAGGGGGAGATCACTCTTGGAGGGGGAGAGAACACTGTCAGGGGAGAGATCACTGTCAGGGAGAGATCACTGTTGGGGGGAAAGATCACTGTCGGGGAGATCACTGTCGGGGGTAGATCACTGCCGGGGAGATCACTGTTGGGGGGAGAGATCACTGTCACGGGGAGAGATCACTGTCGGGGGAGGGATCACTGTTGGGGGCGAGATCACTGTCGGGGAGAGACCAATGTCCGGGGGAGAGATCACTGTCAGGGGGAGATATCACTGTTGGGGGAGAGGTCACTGTCGGGGAGAGATCACTGTCGGGGGGAGAGATCACTGTCGGGGGAGATCACTGTCGGGGGGATCACTGTCAGAGGAGATCACTGTCGGGGGGGATAGATCACTGTCGGCGGGGATAGATCACTGTCGGGAGGAGCGATCACTGTCGGAGGGAGATCACTGTCGGGGGGAAAGATCACCGTCCTCGGGAGAGATCACTGTCAGGGGAGAGATCACTGCCAGGGGGAGATCAATGTCGGGGGAGAGATCACTGTCGGGGGGAGAGATCACTGTCGGGGGGAGATCACTGTTAGGGGAGAGATCACTGTCGGGGGGAGATCACTGTCAGGGGGAGAGATCACTGTCGGGGTGAGAGATCATTGTCGGGGGGAGATCACTGTCGGGTGGAGAGTTTACTGTCGGGGGGAGACCACTGTTAGGGGGAGAGATCACTGTCGGGGGGAGATCACTGTCGGGGGGAGAGATTACTGTCGGGGGGAGATATCACTGTCGGGGGAGATCACTGTCGGGGTGAGAGATTACTGTCGGGAGGAGATATCACTGTCGGGAGGAGATATCACTGTCGGGGGAGATCACTGTCGGTGGAGAGATCACTGTCGGGGGAGAGATGAATGTCGGGGAGATCACTGTCGGGGGGAGATATCACTGTCGGGATGAGAGTTCACTGTCGGAGGAGATCACTGTCGGGGGGAGATCACTGTCAGGGGGAGAGATCACTGTCAGGGGGAGAGATCACTGTCAGGGGGAGAGATCACTGTCAGGGGGAGAGATCACTGTCAGGGGGAGAGATCACTGTCGGGGGGAGAGATCACTGTCGGGTGGAGAGTTTACTGTCGGGGGGAGACCACTGTTAGGGGGAGAGATCACTGTCGGGGGGAGATCACTGTCGGGGTGAGAGATTACTGTCGGGGGGAGATATCACTGTCGGGGGAGATCACTGTCGGTGGAGAGATCACTGTCGGGGGAGAGATGAATGTCGGGGAGATCACTGTCGGGGGGAGATATCACTGTCGGGATGAGAGATCACTGTCAGGGGGAGATCACTGTCAGGGGAGATCACTGTCGGGGGGAGAGATCATTGTCCGGGGAGATCACTGTCGGGGGAGATCACTGTCGGGGGGGAGAGATCACTGTCCTCGGGAGAGATCACTGTCGGGGGGGAGATCACTGTCGGGGGGGAGATCACTGTCGGGGGATAGATCACTGTCGGGGGGAAGCGATCACTGTCGGAGGGAGATCACTGTCGGGGGGAAAGATCACTGTCATCGGGAGAGATCACTGTCGGAGGGGAGATCACTGTTGGGGGGAGAGAGATCACTGTCAGGCGGAGTTCACTGTCGGGGGGGAGAGATCGCTGTCGGGGAGTGATCATTGTCGGGGGGAGAGATCATTGTCGGGGGATCACTCGGGGGAGATATCACTGTCGGAGGGAGATCACTGTCTGGGTGAGCGAGCGCTGTCAGGTGGATAGATCACTGTCGGGGGGAGTGATCACTGTCGGAGGGAGATCACTGTCGGAGAGAGATCACTGTCGGGGGGAGAGATCACTGTCGGGGGGGAGAGATCACTGTCGGGGGAGATCACTGTCGGGGGTAGAGATCACTGTCGGGGCAGAGATCACTGTCGGGGAAGAGATCACTGACTGGGGAGAGATCACTGTCGGGGGAGATCACTGTCGGGGTGATCACTGTCGGGGTGATCACTGTCGGGGTGATCACTGTCGGGGGAGATCACTGTCGGGGGAGATCACTGTCGGGGGGAGAGATCACTGTCAGGGGGAGAGATCACTGTCAGGGGGAGAGATCACTGTCCTCGGGAGAGATCACTGTCGGGGAGAGAGATCACTGTCGGGGGGAGATCACTGTCGGGGGTAGAGATGACTGTTGGGGGCAAAGATCACTGTCGGGGGGAGATCACTGTCAGGGGGAGATCACTGTCAGGGGGAGATCACTGTCAGAGGGAGAGATCTTTGTCAGGGAGAGATCACTTTCGGGTTAGATCACTGTCGGCGGGAGATCACTGTCAGGGGGAGATCACTGTCAGGGGGAGATCATTGTCGGAGGGAGAGATCGTTGTCAGGGAGAGATCACTGTTGGATTAGATCACTGTCGGGGGGAGAGATCACTGTCGGGGGGACTGTCGGGGGAGATCACTGTCGGGGGGAGATATCACTGTCGGGGGGAGATATCACTGTCGGGGGAGAGATCCCTGTCTGGGAGAGATCACTGTCGGGGGAGAGATCACTGTCGGGGGGATCACTGTCGGGGGGAGAGATCACTGTCAGGGGGAGATCACTCTTGGAGGGGGAGAGAACACTGTCAGGGGAGAGATCACTGTCAGGGAGAGATCACTGTTGGGGGGAAAGATCACTGTCGGGGAGATCACTGTCGGGGGTAGATCACTGCCGGGGAGATCACTGTTGGGGGGAGAGATCACTGTCACGGGGAGAGATCACTGTCGGGGGGAGGGATCACTGTTGGGGGCGAGATCACTGTCGGGGAGAGACCAATGTCCGGGGGAGAGATCACTGTCAGGGGGAGATATCACTGTTGGGGGAGAGGTCACTGTCGGGGAGAGATCACTGTCGGGGGGAGAGATCACTGTCGGGGGAGATCACTGTCGGGGGGATCACTGTCAGAGGAGATCACTGTCGGGGGGGATAGATCACTGTCGGCGGGGATAGATCACTGTCGGGAGGAGCGATCACTGTCGGAGGGAGATCACTGTCGGGGGGAAAGATCACCGTCCTCGGGAGAGATCACTGTTAGGGGAGAGATCACTGTCGGGGGGAGATCACTGTCAGGGGGAGAGATCACTGTCGGGGTGAGAGATCATTGTCGGGGGGAGATCACTGTCGGGTGGAGAGTTTACTGTCGGGGGGAGACCACTGTTAGGGGGAGAGATCACTGTCGGGGGGAGATCACTGTCGGGGGGAGAGATTACTGTCGGGGGGAGATATCACTGTCGGGGGAGATCACTGTCGGGGTGAGAGATTACTGTCGGGAGGAGATATCACTGTCGGGGGAGATCACTGTCGGTGGAGAGATCACTGTCGGGGGAGAGATGAATGTCGGGGAGATCACTGTCGGGGGGAGATATCACTGTCGGGATGAGAGATCACTGTCGGGGGAGATCACTGTCGGGGGGAGATCACTGTCGGGGGGAGATCACTGTCAGGGGGAGAGATCACTGTCAGGGGGAGAGATCACTGTCAGGGGGAGAGATCACTGTCGGGGGGAGAGATCACTGTCGGGGGGAGAGACCACTGTCGGGGGGAGACCACTGTTAGGGGGAGAGATCACTGTCGGGGGGAGATCACTGTCGGGGTGAGAGATTACTGTCGGGGGGAGATATCACTGTCGGGGGAGATCACTGTCGGTGGAGAGATCACTGTCGGGGGAGAGATGAATGTCGGGGAGATCACTGTTGGGGGGAGATATCACTGTCGGGATGAGAGATCACTGTCAGGGGGAGATCACTGTCAGGGGAGATCACTGTCGGGGGGAGAGATCATTGTCCGGGGAGATCACTGTCGGGGGAGATCACTGTCGGGGGGGAGAGATCACTGTCCTCGGGAGAGATCACTGTCGGGGGGGAGATCACTGCCGGGGGGGAGATCACTGTCGGGGGATAGATCACTGTCGGGGGATAGATCACTGTCGGGGGGAAGCGATCACTGTCGGAGGGAGATCACTGTCGGGGGGAAAGATCACTGTCATCGGGAGAGATCACTGTCGGAGGGGAGATCACTGTTGGGGGGAGAGAGATCACTGTCAGGCGGAGTTCACTGTCGGGGGGAGAGATCGCTGTCGGGGAGTGATCATTGTCGGGGGGAGAGATCGCTGTCGGGGAGAGATCATTGTCGGGGGATCACTGTCGGGGGAGATATCACTGTCGGAGGGAGATCACTGTCTGGGCGAGCGAGCGCTGTCAGGTGGATAGATCACTGTCGGGGGGAGTGATCACTGTCGGAGGGAGATCACTGTCGGAGAGAGATCACTGTCGGGGGGAGAGATCACTGTCCTTGGGAGAGATCACTGTCGGGGGGGAGAGATCACTGTCGGGGGAGATCACTGTCGGGGGTAGAGATCACTGTCGGGGCAGAGATCACTGTCGGGGCAGAGATCACTGACTGGGGAGAGATCACTGTCGTGGGAGATCACTGTCGGGGGAGATCACTGTCGGGGTGATCACTGTCGGGGGAGATCACTGTCGGGGGAGATCACTGTCGGGGGGAGAGATCACTGTCAGGGGGAGAGATCACTGTCCTCGGGAGAGATCACTGTCGGGGGGAGAGATCACTGTCGGGGGGAGATCACTGTCGGGGGTAGAGATGACTGTTGGGGGCAAAGATCACTGTCGGGGGGAGATCACTGTCAGGGGGAGATCACTGTCAGGGGGAGATCACTGTCAGAGGGAGAGATCTTTGTCAGGGAGAGATCACTTTCGGGTTAGATCACTGTCGGCGGGAGATCACTGTCAGGGGGAGATCACTGTCGGGGGAGATCACTGTCGGAAGAGATCACTGTCGGAAGAGATCACTGTCGGGGGGAGAGATCACTGTCGGGGGGACTGTCGGGGGAGATCACTGTCAAGGGAGATATCGCGGTTGGGGGGACTGTCGGATGGAGATCACTGTCGGGGGGAGAGATCACTGCGGGGGGAGATATCACTGTCTGTGGAGAGATCACTGTCAGGGAGAGATCACTGTCGGGGAGAGATCACTGTCGGGGAGAGATCACTGTCGGGGAGAGATCACTGTCGGAGGGATCACTGCCAGGGGGAGAGATCACTGTCAGGGGGAGATCACTGTTGGAGGGGGAGAGAACACTGTCAGGGGAGAGATCACTGTCAGGGGAGAGATCACTGTCGGGGTGAGAGATCACTGTCAGGGGGAGATCACTGTCAGGGGGGAGATCACTGTCGGGGAGAGATCAATGTCCGGGGGAGAGATCACTGTCAGGGGGAGAGATCACTGTCGGGGGGAGATATCACTGTCAGGGAGAGAGATCACTGTCGTGGGGAGAGATCACTGTCGGGGGAGATCACTGTCTGGGCGAGCGAGCACTGTCAGGTGGATAGATCACTGTCGGGGCGAGATATCACTGTCGGGAGGAGATCACTGTCAGAGGTGAGATCACTGTCAAGGGGAGAGATCACTGTCGTGGGGAGTGATCACTGTCGGAGGGAGATCACTGTCCTCGGGAGAGATCACTGTCGGGGGGAGAGATCACTGTCGGGGGGAGAGATCACTGTCGGGGGGAGAGATCACTGTCGGGGGGAGAGATCACTGTCGGGGGGAGAGATCACTGTCGGGGGCAGAGATCACTGTCGGGGCAGAGATCACTGTCTGGGGAGAGATCACAGTCGGGAGGGATCACTGTCAGGGTGATCACTGTCGGGGGAGATCACTGTCAGGGGGAGAGATCACTGTCGGGGGGAGAGGTCACTGTCCTCGGGAGAGATCACTGTCGGGGAGAGAGATCACTGTCGGGGGGAGATCACTGTTGGGGGTAGAGATGACTGTCGGGGGCAAATATCACTGTCAGGGGGAGATCACTGTCAGGGGAGATCATTGTCGGAGGGAGAGATCGTTGTCAGGGAGAGATCACTGTTGGGTTAGATCACTGTCGGGGGAGATCACTGTCGGGGGAGATCACTGTCGGGGGAGATCACTGTCGGGGGAGATCACTGTCGGGGGGGGAGAGATCACTGTCGGGGGGAGAGATCACTGTCGGGGGGACTGTCGGGGGAGATCACTGTCGGGGGAGAGATCGCAGTTGGGGGGACTGTCGGATGGAGATCACTGTCGGGGGAGAGATCCCTGTCTGGGAGAGATCACTGTCAGGGGAGAGATCACTGTCAGGGGAGAGATCACTGTTGGGGGGAGAGATCACTGTCGGGGAGATCACTGTCGGGGGTAGATCACTGCCGGGGAGATCACTGTCGGGGGGAGAGATCACTGTTGGGGGGAGAGATCACTGTCACGGGGAGAGATCACTGTCGGGGGGAGGGATCACTGTTGGGGGAGAGATCACTGTCGGGGAGAGACCAATGTCCGGGGGAGAGATCACTGTCAGGGGCAGATATCACTGTTGGGAGAGAGGTCACTGTCGGTGGGAGAGATCACTGTCGGGGGGAGAGATCACTGTCGGGGGGAGATCACTGTCGGGGAGATCACTGTCAGAGGAGATCACTGTCGGGGGGGGATAGATCACTGTCGGGGGGGAGATCACTGTCGGGAGGAGCGATCACTGTCGGAGGGAGATCACTGTCGGGGGGAAAGATCACTGTCAGGGGAGAGATCACTGTCGGGGGGAGAGATCACTGTCGGGGGGAGATCACTGTCGGGGGGAGATCACTGTTAGGGGAGAGATCACTGTCGGGGGGAAGATCACTGTCAGGGGGAGAGATCACTGTCGGGGTGAGAGATCACTGTCGTGGGGAGATCACTGTCGGGGGGAGATATCACAGCCGGGATGAGAGATCACTGTCAGGGGGAGATCACTGTCAGGGGGAGATCACTGTCAGGGGGAGATCACTGTCAGGGGAGATCACTGTCGGGTGGAGAGTTTACTGTCGCGGGGAGACCACTGTTAGGGGGAGAGATCACTGTCGGGGGGAGATCACTGTCGGGGGGAGATATCACAGCCGGGATGAGAGATCACTGTCAGGGGGAGATCACTGTCAGGGGGAGATCACTGTCAGGGGGAGATCACTGTCAGGGGAGATCACTGTCGGGGGAGATCACTGTCGGGGGGAGAGATCATTGTCCGGGGAGATCACTGTCGGGGGAGATCACTGTCGGGGGGAGAGATCACTGTCGGGGGGACTGTCGGGGGAGATCACTGTCGAGGGAGATATCGCGGTTGGGGGGACTGTCGGATGGAGATCACTGTCGGGGGGAGAGATCACTGTCGGGGGGAGATATCACTGTCGGGGGGAGATATCACTGTCTGTGGAGAGATCACTGTCAGGGAGAGATCACTGTCGGGGAGAGATCACTGTCGGAGGGATCACTGCCAGGGGGAGAGATCACTGTCAGGGGGAGATCACTGTCGGAGGGGAAGAGAACACTGTCAGGGGAGAGATCACTGTCAGGGGAGAGATCACTGTCGGGGGAATCACTGTCGGGGGTAGATCACTGCCAGGGAGATCACTGTCAGGGGGAGAGATCACTGTTGGGTGGAGAGATCACTGTCGGGGGAGAGATCACTGTCAGGGGGAGAGATCACTGTCAGTGGAGATCACTGTCAGGGGGAGATCACTGTCATGGGGGAGATCACTGTCAGGAAGAGATCAATGTCCGGGGGAGAGATCACTGTCAGGGGGAGAGATCACTGTCGGGGGGAGATATAACTGTCGGGGGAGATCACTGTTGATGGAGAGATCACTGTTGGGGGGAGAGATCACTGTTGGGGGAGATCACTGTCGGGCGAGATCTCACTGTCGGGGGGAGAGATCACTGTCGGGGGGAGATCACTGTCGGGGGGAGATCACTGTCGGGGAGATCACTGTCGGGGGAGATCACTGTCGGGGGGGGGAGATCACTGTCGGGGGGGATAGATCACTGTCGGGGGGGATATAACTGTCGGGGGGGATATAACTGTCGGGGGGAGAGTTCACTGTCGGGGGGAGAGTTCACTGTCGGGGGGAGTTCACTGTCGGGGGGGAGATGACCGTCGGGGGGAGAGATTACTGTCGGGGAGATAGATCACTGTCGGGGGGAAAGATCACTGTCGGGGATGAGATCACTGTCGGGGGATAGATCACTGTCGGGGGGAGCGATCACTGTCAGAGGGAGATCACTGTCGGGGGGAAAGATCACTGTCATCGGGAGAGATCACTGTCGGAGGGGAGATCACTGTTGGGGGGAGAGATCACTGTCGGGGGAGATCACTGTCGTGGGCAGAGATCACTGTCGGGGGGAGATCACTGTCAGGCGGAGTTCACTGTCGGGGGAGAGATCGCTGTCGGGGAGAGATCATTGTCGGGGGGAGAGATCGCTGTCGGGGAGAGATCATTGTCGGGGGATCACTGTCAGGAGAGAGATCACTGTCGGGGGGAGATATCACTGTCAGGGGGAGAGATCACTGTCGTGGGGAGAGATCACTGTCGGGGGAGATCACTGTCTGGGCAGTGCGAGCACTGTCAGGTGGATAGATCACTGTCGGGGCGAGATATCACTGTCGGGAGGAGATCACTGTCAGAGGTGAGATCACTGTCAAGGGGAGAGATCACTGTCGTGGGGAGTGATCACTGTCGGAGGGAGATCACTGTCGTGGGGAGAGATCACTGTCCTCGGGAGAGATCACTGTCGGGGGGAGATCACTGTCGGGGGGAGAGATCACTGTCGGGGAAGAGATCACTGTCGGGGGGAGAGATCACTGTCGGGGGGAGAGATCACTGTCGGGGGGAGAGATCACTGTCGGGGGGAGAGATCACTGTCGGGGGGAGAGATCACTGTCGGGGGAGATCACTGTCGGGGGAGATCACTGTCGGGGGGGATCACTGTCGGGGGGAGAGATCACTGTCGGGGGGAGAGATCACTGTCGGGGGTACTGTCGGGGGAGATCACTGTTGGGGGAGATCACTGTCGGGGGGAGAGATCACTGTCGGGGGAGAGATCACTGTCGGGGGAGAGATCACTGTCGGGGGAGAGATCACTGTCGGGGGAGAGATCACTGTCGGGGGGAGAGATCACTGTCGGGGGAGAGATCACTGTCGGGGGAGAGATCACTGTCGGGGGAGATCACTGTCGGGGGAGAGATCGCGGTTGGGGGGACTGTCAGATAGAGATCACTGTCGGGGGGAGAGATCACTGTCGGGGGGAGATATCACTGTCGGGGGAGAGATCACTGTCTGGGAGAGATCACTGTCTGGGAGAGATCACTGTCGGGGAAAGATCACTGTCGGGGGTAGAGATCACTGTCAGGGTGAGATCACTCTTGGAGGGGGAGAGAACACTGTCAGGGGAGAGATCACTGTCAGGGGAGAGATCACTGTTGGGGGGAGAGATCACTGTCGGGGAGATCACTGTCGGGGGTAGATCACTGCCGGGGAGATCACTGTCAGGGGAGAGATCACTGTTGGGGGGAAGAGATCACTGTCACAGGGAGAGATCACTGTCGGGGGGAGGGATCACTGTCGGGGGGAGGGATCACTGTTGGGGGAGAGATCACTGTCGGGGAGAGACCAATGTCCGGGGGAGAGATCACTGTCAGGGGGAGATATCACTGTTGGGGGAGAGGTCACTGTCGGGGAGAGATCACTGTCGGGGGGAGATCACTGTCGGGGGTAGAGATCACTGTCAGGGGGAGATCACTGTCGGGGGAGAGATCGCTGTTGGGGAGAGATCATTGTCGGGGGGATCACTGTCGGTGGAGAGATCACTGTCAGGGGGAGAGATCACTGTCGTGGGGAGGGATCGCTGTCGGGGGGAGGGATCGCTGTCGGGGGAGATCACTGTCGGGGAGATCACTTTTGGGGGAGATCACTGTTGGAGGAGAGATCACTGTCGGGGGAGATCACTGTTGGGGGGAGATCACTGAAGGGGGAGAGATCACTGTCAGGGTGAGAGATCACTGTCGGGGGATGGATCACTGTTGGGGGAGATCACTGTCGGGGGAGATCACTGTCGGGGGGGATCACTGTCGGGGGAGATCACTGTCAGGGGGAGATCACTGTCGGGCGGATCACTGTCGGGGGGATCACTGTCGGGGGAGATCACTGTCAGGGGGAGATCACCGTCGGGGGGAGAGATCACTGTCGGGGGAGATCACTGTCGGGGGGAGATCACTGTCGGGGGGAGATCACTGTCGGGGGGAGATCACTGTCGGGGGGAGAGATCACTATCGGGGGAGATCACTGTCGGGTGGAGAGTTTACTGTCGGGGGGAGACCACTGATAGGGGGAGAGATCACTGTCGGGGGGAGATCACTGTCGGTGGAGAGATCACTGTCGGGGGAGAGATGAATGTCGGGGAGATCACTGTCGGGGTGAGATATCACTGTCGGGATGAGAGATCACTGTCGGGATGAGAGATCACTGTCAGGGGGAGATCACTTTTCGGGGGGAGAGATCACTGTCCTCGGGAGAGATCACTGTCGGGGGGGAGATCACTGTCGGGGGATACATCACTGTCGGAGGGAGATCACTGTCGGGGGGAAAGATCACTGTCATCGGGAGAGATCACTGTCGGAGGGGAGATCACTGTCGGAGGGGAGATCACTGTTGGGGGGAGAGAGATCACTGTCAGGCGGAGTTCACTGTCGGGGGGAGAGATCGCTGTCGGGGAGTGATCATTGTCGGGGGGAGAGATCGCTGTCGGGGAGAGATCATTGTCGGGGGATCACTGTCGGGGGAGAGATCACTGTCGGGGGGAGATATCACCATCGGGGGGATATATCACCGTCGGGGGGAGATATCACTGTCGGAGGGAGATCACTGTCTGGGCGAGCGAGCGCTGTCAGGTGGATAGATCACTGTCGGGGGGAGTGATCACTGTCGGAGGGAGATCACTGTCGGGGGGAGAGATCACTGTCCTCGGGAGAGATCACTGTCGGGGGGGAGAGATCACTGTCGGGGGAGATCACTGTCGGGGGTAGAGATCACTGTCGGGGCAGAGATCACTGTCGGGGCAGAGATCACTGTCAGGGCAGAGATCACTGTCGGGGCAGAGATCACTGACTGGGGAGAGATCACTGTCGGGGTGATCACTGTCGGGGGAGATCACTGTCAGGGGGAGAGATCACTGTCAGGGGGAGAGATCACTGTCAGGGGGAGAGATCACTGTCCTCGGGAGAGATCACTGTCGGGGAGAGAGATCACTGTCGGGGGGAGATCACTGTCGGGGGTAGAGATGACTGTCGGGGGCAAAGATCACTGTCGGGGGGAGATCACTGTCAGGGGGAGATCACTGTCGGAGGGAGAGATCTTTGTCAGGGAGAGATCACTGTTGGGTTAGATCACTGTCGGCGGGAGATCACTGTCAGGGGAGATCACTGTCGGGGGAGAAATCACTGTCGGGGGAGATCACTGTCGGGGGGAGAGATCACTGTCGGGGGGAGAGATCACTGTCGGGGGGAGAGATCACTGTCGGGGGGAGAGATCACTATCGGGGGGAGAGATCACTGTCGGGGGGACTGTCGGGGGAGATCACTGTCGAGGGAGATATCGCGGTTGGGGGGGCTGTCGGATGGAGATCACTGTCGGGGGGAGAGATCACTGTCGGGGGGAGATATCACTGTCTGTGGAGAGATCACTGTCAGAGGGATCACTGCCAGGGGGAGAGATCACTGTCAGGGGGAGATCACTGTCGGAGGGGGAGAGAACACTGTTAGAGGGGGAGAGATCACTGTCAGGGGAGAGATCACTGTCGGGGTGAGAGATCACTGTCGGGGTGAGAGATCACTGTCGGGGGAATCACTGTCGGGGGTAGATCACTGCCAGGGAGATCACTGTCAGGGGGAGAGATCACTGTTGGGTGGAGAGATCACTGTCAGGGGGAGAGATCACTGTCGGGGGAGGGATCACTGTCAGTGGAGATCACTGTCAGGGGAGATCACTGTCAGGGGGGAGATCACTGTCGGGGAGAGATCAATGTCGGGGGGAGAGATCACTGTCAGGGGGAGAGATCACTGTCGGGGGGAGATATAACTGTCGGGGGAGATCACTGTCGATGGAGAGATCACTGTTGGGGGGAGAGGTCACTGTTGGGGGAGATCACTGTCGGGGGAGATCTCACTGTCGGGGGGAGAGATCACTGTCGGGGGGAGATCACTGTCGGGGAGATCACTGTCGGGGGAGATCACTGTCGGGGGGGATAGATCACTGTCGGGGGGGATAGATCACTGTCGGGGGGGATATCACTGTCGGGGGGAGAGTTCACTGTCGGGGGGAGATGACCGTCGGGGGGAGAGATTACTGTCGGGGAGATAGATCACTGTCGGGGGGAAAAATCACTGTCGGGGATGAGATCACTGTCGGGGGATAGATCACTGTCGGGGGGAGCGATCACTGTCAGAGGGAGATCACTGTCGGTGGGAAAGATCACTGTCATCGGGAGAGATCACTGTTGGAGGGGAGATCACTGTTGGGGGGAGAGATCACTGTCGGGGGAGATCACTGTCGTGGGCAGAGATCACTGTCGGGGGGAGATCACTGTCAGGCGGAGTTCACTGTCGGGGGAGAGATCGCTGTCGGGGAGAGATCATTGTCGGGGGGAGAGATCGCTGTCGGGGAGAGATCATTGTCGGGGGATCACTGTCAGGAGAGAGATCACTGTCGGGGGGAGATATCACTGTCAGGGGGAGAGATCACTGTCGGGGGAGATCACTGTCGGGGGAGATCACTGTCTGGGCGAGCGAGCACTGTCAGGTGGATAGATCACTGTCTGGGCGAGAAATCACTGTCGGGAGGAGATCACTGTCAGAGGTGAGATCACTGTCAAGGGGAGAGATCACTGTCGTGGGGAGTGATCACTGTCGGAGGGAGATCACTGTCGGGGGGAGATCACTGTCGGGGGGAGATCACTGTCGGGGGGAGAGATCACTGTCGGGGGGAGATCACTGTCGGGGGTAGAGATCACTGTCAGGGGCAGAGATCACTGTCGGGGCAGAGATCACTGTCTGGGGAGAGATCACTGTCGGGGGGAGAGATCACTGTCGGGGGGAGATCACTGTCAGGGTGATCACTGTCGGGGGAGATCACTGTCGGGGAGATCACTGTCAGGGGGAGAGATCACTGTCGGGGGGAGAGGTCACTGTCCTCGGGAGAGATCACTGTCGGGGAGAGAGATCACTGTCGGGGGGAGATCACTGTTGGGGGTAGAGATGACTGTCGGGGGCAAAGATCACTGTCAGGGGGAGATCACTGTCGGGGGGAGAGATCACTGTCGGGGGAGATCACTGTCGGTGGGAGAGATCACTGTCAGGGGTGATAACTCTCGGGGGGAGATCACTGTCGGGGGAGATCACTGTCGGGGGCTGAGATCACTGTCGGGGGAGATCACTGTCGGGGGGAGATCACTGTCCTCGAGAGAGATCACTGTCGGGGGTGATAACTCTCGGGGGGAGATCACTGTCGGGCGGGGGAGATCACTGTCGGGTGCTGAGATCACTGTCGGTGGGGGAGATCACTGTCGGGGGCTGAGATCACTGTCGGGGGGAGATCACTGTCGGGGGGAGATCACTGTCGGGTGCTGAGATCACTGTCGGTGGGGGAGATCACTGTCGGGGGCTGAGATCACTGTCGGGGGGAGATCACTGTTGGGGGGAGATCACTGTCGGGTGCTGAGATCACTGTCGGTGGGGGAGATCACTGTCGGGGGCTGAGATCACTGTCGGGGGGAGATCACTGTTGGGGAGAGATCACTGTCGGGGTGACGGGGGGGAGATCTCTGTTGGGGGGAGGTTGATTGCTGTCGGTGGGGGGCCTGCCCGCCTCGTGAGAGTGAATTGGTCGTCCCCCCCTCCCCCCACCATAGCCCCCGCTGCCTCCACTAAATCAGGCAGAGTGTGGGTTCGAGGCGGCTGAAGTCGGGTGTGAAATGTTTTTAATTTTAATTTGTCACCTGACCCAAACCCACCCATTTTGGGGGGTTAAAATTACCCCCGTCATTTCCCCAATAGTTACCTCAACACTCGCTCTCCCACACACAACACCCAATATCCAGGTCACAGACACTCTATCCTCCAGACCCAGTTCACAGAGACACTCCCCAACCCCAACACTCTACTTCCTCCCCCTTCAATTTCATATGAGAATGCATACTGAACATGGATATTAAATGTATCCAGACATTAAAGTCGAGAAGTTGAGAACGTGGGAATTATATAGGGACAGTATAAGCTAACAAAGAATTCATGGAGGAATAGCCATGACATCTCAGACTCGAGACTGCAAAATGTTACAACACTAACACATATTGAAACAAAACCCACAGCTTGCAGCAGGGCTGTCTTTAGTTCCTTAAAGGCTTGGACGTCTGCGATTTCTATTTCAAAGCTGCCTTCCTTATTTGTATACGGGGTGAGGTGCTTAGTCATCAGAGCAACATTAGGGATCCCTCCCCACTATTCTTCCAAAATAGACCCCGTTGCCTTGGAACACCCTGTATGCACTCAAATATTAACCGGCATCTACAATAGCCTTCAATCCTCTGCCAACATCACCCTCCAGCAAGATATTGTTGTGTACACCTCTCACTCCGTAGCTGCCCTCCTGGGCCAACTGCAGACTCAACACCTTACCGTGGCCAGGCAAAGCAGATATGAGATCTACTTACTAAACAATCCTAAGCTGACCTTTCGGCACTGTGCTGCAATTAATCCGGCCTGTTTTCTTACTGAGCCGCCCCAAGATGAGGAAGAACCCAGTCATGATTGTTTATCTTTAATTCAAGAGGCCACATCAGTCAGGGAAGATTTAGTTGATGTACCAATGGAAGATCCAGACTGTATTATGTATGTTGACGGAAGTTCTTCTATTAATCCAGAAGGTACACGAATCTCAGGATACGCCATAGTAAACCAGGAGAATCAGGTCTTGGAATCTGCCGCCTTTGAAACCGCCTATTCTGCCCAACAAGCTGAACTATTCACCCTCACCTGAGCCTGTATCTTGGCCAAAGACCTCAAGGTCAATATCTATACCGACTCTAGGTATGCCTTTGGGGTGGCCCATGATTTCGGACAATTATGGAAAAATAGGGGATTCCTAACCTCAGGGGAATGAGATATCCCATAAGCAACTAGTATCTGATTTGTTGCAAGCCCTCATGCTCCCCAAGCACATTGCCGTTGTTAAATGTACCGCCCACACCACCGGAAAATCCCCGGTTGATATAGGGAACCACTGTGCTGACAAAGAGGCTAAACAGGCCTCTCGTGACTAACAGATGGTAGTGCCCAAAATGATGAGTCAGACTAAAAATCCTGCGAAGGATAAGTTAGCCTCAGGAAAACCAATGCCAATCGTCCAAGATGTTATTAAAGCACAGGAGGACGCTCCTGAAAAAGAAAAACTGTTGTGGAAAAATTATGGATGTACTTATGACAATGTTTCTAAACTCTGGACCACTCCCGCGGAACAGACTTGCATGTCTGATGAGTTGGCTCTGTGGGTTATTGAATGTATGCATTTTGCTACTCATTGTGGAGCAAGGACCACGAGTGACACACTTTTGGTGGCACCCTAGACTCCAGGCGCTCGCCCAGAACATCAGTAGTCGTTGCCTGGTTTGCCAGCAACATAATCCAGGGAAGGGAGTCCCCTGTGATTGGGGTAAAACGCCCCTACCCGAAAGTCCCTTTGAGACATTTCAGTTGGACTACATTGAGTTGCAAAAAGTTCAATGTTACAAATATGTGTTAGTAATAGTAGATGTGTTTAGCAGATGGATTGAAGCCTACCCTACCCTGGACAATAAGGCTCAAACTGTTGTTAAGGTGTTAATGAGGGAAATTGTTCCTAGATATGGTATCTCAGCTCGACTGATGACCACCTATGTTCTTTCTCTGACTCAGGCTCTGCGACTAGCTCACAACCAGGTTCGAGAGGCTCACCTCGACCTCCCAGTTTTACCCGAATCGTCCCTCGTGGTACCTGGGAAGTATGTCCTGATTAAGAAATGGATTCAGAAGGGATTAGAGCCACGATGGGAGGGGTCTTTTCAGGTGTTACTCACTACCCCCACTGCAGCCAAGGTTCACCTGCACCACTGCAAGCTCACCACCCTCTAATGAACCTTTTTTACTGGTTATTCTAATTCCTGTTTCTGTTCCAGATTTCCTCTTCTTCATAGCTGAACAAGACCGTTGGCATCCTAATTGGAAAATGGGTCCCGAGGAGACCAGTTTGAACTTTTACCTGTAGTGATAGACAGCCAGCTACACTGGCAGTGACCTGAGAAGAGAGATGGGAAAACCAAACTCTTTTAATCAGCAAAACATCCTAAGTGTCATCATGGAATGATAAAAGGGGGGAATGAGAATGCATACTGAACATGGATATTAAATGTATACAGACATTAAAGTCGAGAAGTTGAAAACGTGGGAATTATATATGGACAGTATAAGCTAACAAAGAATTCATGGAGGAATAGCCATGACATCTCAGACTCGAGACTGCAAAATGTTACAACACTAACACATATTGAAACAAAACCCACAGCTTGCAGAAAAACCTCAAGGTCTTAGTAACTCATAATGGGCCTTTGTGTAAAATCATACCATTCTTAGATCGACTTATGAGTGGACAATGGTAAAGAGGGATCAAAGAGGATAGGCTGAACTAGGATGTCACTCTAATTGTATCTCGTTATCTTTTACTGAAAATGTATAACCATCGTCCCTTTACAATGTAAACTCACTTTGTCCGTAGGAAGTGAGTGCGATCTATCAGAGTTGCATTCCTTCTGTCTGATAAGGTCCCCGATCAGGATTTGCTTTTTAAATAAAAGCTTGCTTTGTTTAAAGCACAATCGGTATTCGACTCAGTGATTTCACTGAACCAGATTGAGGAAAAAGAATCCAGAAATCAACAGATACACCAAAGGTTACTTGCCCCGACAACATTCCGGCTGTCATGCTGAAGACTTGTGCTCCAGAACTAGCCGCCCATCTACCCAAGCTGTTCCAGTACAGCTACAACACTGGCACCTATCTGACAATGTGAAAAATTGCCCAGGTATACCCTGTCCACAAAAAGCAGGATAAATCCAATCAGGCCAATTACCGTCCCATCAGTCTCCTCTCAATCATCAGCAAAGTGACGGAAGGTGTCGTCAACAATGCTATCGAGCGGCACTTACTCACCAATAACCTGCTCACTGATGCTCAGTTTGGGTTCCGCCAGAACCACTCGGCCACAGACCTCATTACAACCTTGGTCCAAACATGGACAAAAGAGCTGAATTCCAGAGGTGAGGAGAGAGTGACTGCCTGAGACATTAAGGCAGCATTTGACCGAAGGTGGTACCAAGGAGCCCGAGTAAAACTGAAGTCAATGGGAATCGGGAAAATCCAACAAGCGAGTGTCTAACCACTGCCCCTTGACAGTCAACAGTATTACCATCACCGAATCTCCCACCATCAACATCCTGGGGGTCACCGTTGACCAGAAACTTAACTGGAACAGCCACATAAATACTGTGGCAACAACAGCAGGTCAGAGGCTGGGTATTCTGCAGTGAGTGTCTCACCTCCTGACTCCCCAAAGCCTTTCCACCATCTACAAGGAACAAGTCAGGAGTGTGATGGAATACTCTCCACTTGCCTGGATGAGTGCAGCTCCAACAACACTCAAGAAGCTCGACACCATCCAGGGCAAAGCAGCCCACTTGATCGGCAGCCCATCCACCACCTTAAACCTTCAGTCCCTCCACCACCGGCGCACCGTGGCTGCAGTGTGTACCATCTACAAGATGCACTGCAGCAACTCACCAGGAATTCTTGGACAGCACGTCCCAAACCCGCAACCTGTACCACCTTGAAGGATAAGCGCATGGGAACACCACCACCTCCACATTCCCCTCCAAGTCACACACCATCCAGACTTGGAAATATATCACCGTTCCTTCATCGTCGCTGGGTCAAAATCCTGGAACTCTCCCTAACAGCACCTTGGGAGTACCTTCACCACACGGACTGCCGCGGTTCAAGAAGGCAGCTCACCACCATCTTCTCAAGGACAATTAGAGATGGGCAATAAATGCTGGTCTTCTCAGTGTCACCCACATCCCAGGAATGATTAAATACATTTAAGCTGGCTCTCTTCTTCCCCTTCATACCAGCTGATAATCTCCCTTCCCCATTGAAGCTGCCTTTATTCTTCCCTTCCCCCCAAGTCCAAAGTGATTACCCCCCCTCAGTTCCAGCTGGTGTTCAGTCCCCCCACCCCCCAGTTCCAGCTGGTGTTCAGTCCCCCCCCAGTTCCAGCTGGTGTTAAGTCCCCCCCTCCCCCAGTTCCAGCTGGTGTTCAGTCCCCGCTCCCCCAGTCCATGCTGACAATCTCTGCCAATAGGAGCAGGACTCCAGTTGATTTGTCAGTGTGCGGAGGGCGTTTGGTCTGTAGAGTTTTATCAACAAACATTCACACACCATCTGACCTTCAAAATGCTGGTCTCAGCTTGAAATGACTCAGGTACCATGAAAATAAATGATATAAGGCTTTTCAGTCGGTATCAGAAGGTTGAGGGTTCAAGGCCCACCCCAGAGACTTGAGCACATAATCTAGGCTGACATTTCAGTGCAGTACTGAGGGAGTGCTGCACTGTCGCTGGTACCGGCTTTTGGATGAGACTTTAAACTGAAGCCTTAACTGCCCTCTCAGGTGGACATCGCAGCATTCAAAGAAGAGAGGGGAGTTCTCCCCGATATCCTGACCAATAATTATCCCTCAACCATAGCGATTTACAGCACAGAAGGAGGCCACTCGTCCCATCGTGTCTGTGCCAGTTGAAAAACATCGACCCAGCCCAATCCCACTTTCCAGCTCTTGGTCCGTAGCCTTGCGGTTTACGGTATTTCACGTGCATAACCAAGTAGTTTTTAAATGTGGACAGGGTTTGTGCCTCAACCAATCTTTCATGCATTGTGTTCCAGACCCCCACCACCCTCTGGGTGAAAAGATTATTCCTCAACTCCCCTCGAATCCTCCTACATTAAGAAAAAACAGATTATCTGGTTATTATCACATTTGTGGGAGTGTGCTATGAGAAAATTGGCTGTTGCATTTCTTACATTACATTATACTTCAAAAAATGTATTTGATTGGCTAAGAAGCAATTTGGCACATCCTGAGCTCTTGAAAGGAACGATATAAATGCCAGTTGGTCCTTTGGTTATAACTTACAGCCCACATAACAACTTGTAATTCGGGACGTTCCCGAGTTCTCAGCCTTCGGAGCCTCTGCCAGCTTTTTTGAAGTTGCTGGTCAGCTTTTCCTGGTCTTCGAGGTTGTTGTGTCGACATTTCTGAGCTTAAAATGGATGGACAAGCTTCTGATAAACTGCCCTCTGAACAACCCTCCCCCTCCTGTCACAGCCGCCGATATAAATGCAAGTCCTTTCTTGCTGGAGGCTGCAAGCAAGCACTGGTTGGGGAATCAGGGCCACAATGTTACGCTATCTCTGACCCACACTCATGTTGTGCTCTATTTGGGTTTGTCAGTGAAGCTCCTGAAATTATCTCTTTGATGTAATCGTGCTGAACTGTGGAAGGGAAATGATGAACTGAAACACACTGAAATAGAAAGCAAGAAGGATGTCATGAGGTGCATTCCTGCGCTAAATCAGGGTCCTGGAACAGCACCACCTGGTGTCCAGGCTCCGCCACTACCTGTTCCTGGGAGTCAGAAAGAACTTGTATTTATACAGAACCTTTTTACAGCCTCAGGCCGTCCCAAAGTGCTTCACACTCAATGATGTGCTTTTCAAGTGTAATCTGCTGTATGGCGAGAAACACGACAGACAATTGGCAAACAACAAGGTCCCACAGACACTCATCATCATCATCATCATAGGAGGTCCCTCGAAATCGAGGATGACTTGCTTCCACTCTAAAAGTGAGTTCTCAGGTGACTGAACAATCCAATACGAGAACCGCAGTCTCTGTCAGAAGTGGGGCAGACAGTCATTGAGGGAAAGGTGGGTGGGGAGTTTGCTGCACGCTCCTTCCGTTGCCTGCGCTTGTTTTCTGCGTGGGTCTCGGCAACGAGACTCGAGGTGCTCAGCACCCTCCCAAATGCTCTTTCTCCGCTTAGGGCGGTCTTTGACCAGGTATCGGTGGGGATGTTGCATTTTATCAAGGAGGCTTTGAGGGTATCCTTGAAACGTTTCCTCTGCCCACTTGGGGCTCGCTTGCCGTATAGGAGTTCTGAGTAGAGCGCTTGTTTTGGGAATCTTGTGTTAGGCATGCGAACATTGTGGCTCGCCCAATGGAGCAGGTCCAGTGAGGTCAGTGCTTCGATGCTGGGGATGTTGGCCTGATCGAGGATACTAACTGTTATGTATGAATAAAGAGTCAGACTGAATACTGTGAGCTTAAAGTAAAGTGTGACCTTAGTCTTTTATTGCAGGTCTTCAGAGTGCCTCACCAACCTTAAATACCTCTGCTCCCAAGGGATTATGGGATCCTTTGGAACTCCAGGGGATGACACTCTGGTGGCTACACCAGGTATATACAAGTTTACATATATAACAACACTCCCCCCGCCCCCCCCAAAGTCAACAGTGTAACTATTTACAAGGTGAGTCGATCTGGGGCCCTTGCCCTGGTTGATCGCCTCGGGGCAAATGCTGGTATAGGTGAATCGCCTGTTGGGCCCTTGCTGGGCTGCTGTGCAGCTGGCCTTGCTGGGCTGCCTGGTGTGGTGAGTCCTACTGGGCTGCTGTGGATGATGGGTTCTGCTTCGTGGTCAACCACTCTGTTCGTTACCACTGGTGTGTGTGTTGAGGTCGGGTCCAAAGTGGGTTGCTCAGGATAGTCCGTAAATCTGAGTTTGATTTGGTCCAAATGTTTGGTCCATTTGAAAGTTTGACCTTAAACACCCTGCTCCTCGCTTTGGCCACAACAGTGCCGGGAAGCAACTTGGGACCTTCTCCATAAGTCAATACAAATACAGGATTGTTGATTTCAATCTCGCATGACACATTTGCGCTATCGTGATATTGACTTTGTTGAAGCCGCCTGCTCTCTACCTGTTCATGTAGATCGGGGTGAACTAACGAGAGCCTTGTCTTAAGTGCTCTTTTCATGAGCAGTTCAGCAGGTGGGATCCCAGTGAGCGAGTGGGGTCTTGTGCGGTAGCTAAGCAGGACTCGGGATAGGCGAGTCTGCAGTGAGTCTTCCGTTACCGCCTCCAAGCCCTGCTTGATTGTTTGCACAGCTCTCTTTGCCTGAACATTGGATGCTGGTTTAAACGGGGCAAATGTAACATGCTTGATCCCGTTACGGGTCATGAATTCTTTCAACTCAGCACTGGTAAAACATGGCCCGTTGTCGCTCACCAGGACATCGGGCAGGCTGTGCGTGGCAAACATGGCCCGCAGGCGTTCAGTGGTGGCAGCGGACATGCTTGCCGACATTATCTCACATTCAATCCATTTGGAGTACACATCTACAACTACAAGGAACATTTTACCCAAGAACGGGCCTGCATAGTCGATATGGACCCTAGACCACGGTTTGGAGGGCCAAGACCATAAACTTAGTGGTGCCTCCCTGGGTGCATTGCTCAACTGTGAACATGTGTTACATCTGTGCGCACAGGACTCTAAGTCTGCATCGATACCGGACCACCACACGTGGGATCTGACTATCGCTTTCATCTTTACGATGCCTGGGTGGGTACTGTGGAGGTCATTGATGAAGGTGTCTCTGCCCTTCTTGGGAACCACTACCCGATTACCCCACAGAAGGCAGTCTGCCTGTATAGACATTTCATCTTTGCGCCACTGGAACGGCTTTATCTCTTCCTGCATTTCCACTGGGACACTGGACCAGCTCCCGTGAAGCACACAGTTTTTAACTAGGGACAATAAGGGGTCCTGGCTCGTCCAGGTTCTAATCTGTCGGGCTGTGATGGGTGATTGCTCACTCTCAAATGCTTCCATAACCGTGATTAAATCTGCGGGCTGTGCCATTTCCACCCCTGTGGTGGACAATGGCAGCCGACTGAGAGCATCGGCACAGTTTCCTGTGCCTGGCCTGTGGCAGATGGCGTAGTTGTATGCGGACAACGTGAACGCCCATCTCTGGATGCGGGCCGATGCATTAGTATTTATCCCCTTACTCTCAGAAAACAGGGATATAAGTGACTTATGGTCAGTTTCCAATTCAAATTTTAGCCCAGACAGGTATTGATGCATTTTCTTTACTCTATAGACACACGTTAACACCCGACGCCATATGATGACATGTCACATGCTTGTACCAAATGCTTACATGGATCATACAACACAAGCAATTTGTTTGAGCATAACAGTTTTCTAGCTTTTACAAAGGCATTTACTTGGCTTTTACCCCATACCCACTCATCTCCTTTACGCAGTAAGACGTGCAGTGGTTCTAACAGTGTGCTGAGACCTGGTAAGAAGTTACCAAAGTAGTTCAGGAGTCCCAGAAACGACCGCAGCTCTGTCACGTTCTGTGGCCTCGGTGCGTTCTCGATTGCTTCCGTCTTCGAATCAGTGGGCCTGATGCCATCCGCCGTGATCCTCCTCCCCAGGAACTCCACTTCAGGTGCTGGGAAAATGCACTTGGTGTCATATTTGATTCTGGAATGAGCTTCCGACCACATATCTGTGACATAACTAAAACCGCCTATTTCCTCCTCCGTACCATTGCCCATCTCGCCCCTGCCTCAGCTCTTCTGCTGCTGAAACCCTCATCCATGCCTTTGTTACCACTAGACTTGACTATTCCAACGTACTCTTGGCAATCCTCACACATTCTACCCTATGTAAACTTGAGGTCATTCAAAACTCGGCAGTCCGTGTCCTAACTCGCACCAAGTCCCATTCACGCATCATCCCGAAATTGGCTCCCAGTTAAGCAATGGCTGGATTTCAAAATTCACATCTTTGTTTAAAAATCCTTCCATGGCCTCGCCCCTCCCTGTAATCTCTGTAATCTTATTTCAGCCACACAACCCCCCTGAGATGTCGCCGCTCCTCAAATTCTGCCCTCTTGAGCTTCCCTGATTATAATCGCTCAACCATTGGTGGCCATGCCTTTAGCTGCCTGGGCCCCAAGCTCTGGAAATCCCAGAATAAACCTCTTTGCCTCTCTACTGTAAGGGGTGGTCCCGGGGGTCAGGTTCCCCTCGAACCTACTTGAGCGGTTCGAATCGCTCCCACTCCCTTGGTTGGGTTCTTGACTCTGGATTTATTTGGGGGGTGTGATAAAGTGCAAAGGACATAGAAACATAGAAAATAGGTGCAGGAGTAGGCCATTCAGCCCTTCATAGAAACATAGAAACATAGAAAATAGGTGCAAGAGCAGGCCATTCAGCCCTTCTAGCCCGCACCGCCATTCAATGAGTTCATGGCTGAACATGAAACTTCAGTACCCACTTTCTGCTTTCTCGCCATACCCCTTGATCGCCCGAGTAGTAAGGACTTCATCTAACTCCCTTTTGAATATATTTAGTGAATTGGCCTCAACAACTTGCTGTGGTAGAGAATTCCACAGGTTCACCACTCTCTGGGTGAAGAAGTTTCTCCTCATCTTGGTCCTAAATGGCTTACTCCTTATCCTTAGACTGTGACCCCTGGTTCGGGACTTCCCCAACATTGGGAACATTCTTCCTGCATCTAACCTATCTAAACCCGTCAGAATTTTAAACGTTTCTATGAGGTCCCCTCTCATTCTTCTGAACTCCAGTGAATACAAGCCCAGTTGATCCAGTCTTTCTTGATAGGTCAGTCCCACCATCCCGGGAATCAGTCTGGTGAATCTTCGCTGCACTCCCTCAATAGCAAGAATGTCCTTCCTCAAGTTAGGAGACCAAAACTGTACACAATACTCCAGGTGTGGCCTCACCAAGGCCCTGCACAACTGTAGCAACACCTCCCTGCCCCTGTACTCAAATCCCCTTGCTATGAAGGCCAACATGCCATTTGCTTTCTTAACCGCCTGCTGTACCTGCATGCCAACCTTCAATGACTGATGTACCATGACACCCAGGTCTCGTTGCATCTTCCCTTTTCCTAATCAGTCACCATTTAGATAATAGTCTGTCTCTCTGTTTTTACCACCAAAGTGGATAACCTCACATTTATCCACATTATACTTCATCTGCCATTCATTTGCCCACTCACCTAACCTATCCAAGTCACTCTGCAGCCTCATAGCATCCACCTCGCAGCTCACACTGCCACCCAACTTAGTGTCATCTGCAAATTTGGAGATACTACATTTAATCCCCTCGTCTAAATCATTAATGTACAATGTAAACAGCTGGGGCCCCAGCACAGAACCTTGCGGTACCCCACTAGTCACTGCCTGCCATTCTGAAAAGTACCCATTTATTCCTACTCTTTGCTTCCTGTCTGACAACCAGTTCTCAATCCATGTCAGCACACTACCCCCAATCCCATGTGCTTTAACTTTGCACATTAATCTCTTGTGTGGGACCTTGTCGAAAGCCTTCTGAAAGTCCAAATATGCCACGTCAACTGGTTCTCCCTTGTCCACTCTACTGGAAACATCCTCAAAAAATTCCAGAAGATTTGTCAAGCATGATTTCCCTTTCACAAATCCATGCTGACTTGGACCTATCATATCACCTCTTTCCAAATGCACTGCTATGACATCCTTAATAATTGATTCCATCATTTTACCCACTACTGATGTCAGGCTGACCGGTCTATAAATCCCTGTTATCTCTCTCCCTCCTTTTTTAAAAAGTGGGGTTACATTGGCTACCCTCCACTCCATAGGAACTGATCCAGAGTCAATGGAATGTTGGAAAATGACTGTCAATGCATCCACTATTTCCAAGGCCACCTCCTTAAGTACTCTGGGATGCAGTCCATCAGGCCCTGGGGATTTATCGGCCTTTAATCCCATCAGTTTCCCCAACACAATTTCCCGACTAATAAGGATTTCCCTCAGTTCCTCCTCCTTACTAGACCCTCCGACCCCTTTTATATCCGGAAGGTTGTTTGTGTCCTCCTTCGTGAATACCGAACCAAAGTACTTGTTCAATTGGTCCGCCATTTCTTTGTTCCCCGTTATGACTTCCCCTGATTCTGACTGCAGGGGACCGACGTTTGTCTTTACTAACCTTTTTCTCTTTACATATCTGTAGAAACTTTTGCAGTCCATCTTAATGTTCCCTGCAAGCTTCCTCTCGTACTCTATTTTCCCTGCCCTAATCAAACCCTTTGTCTTCCTCTGCTGAGTTCTAAATTTCTCCCAGTCCCCAGGTTCACTGATATTTCTGGCCAATTTGTATGCCACTTCCTTGGCTTTAATACTATCACTGATTTCCCTTGATAGCCACGGTTGAGCCACCTTCCCTTTTTTATTTTTATGCCAGACAGGGATGTACAATTGTTGTAGTTCATCCATGCGGTCTCTAAATGTCTGCCATTGCCCATCCACAGTCAACCCCTTAAGTATCATTCGCCAATCTATCCCAGCCAATTCACGCCTCATACCTTCAAAGTTACCCTTCTTTAAGTTCTGTACCATGGTCTCTGAATTAACTGTTTTATTCTCCATCCTAATGTAGAATTCCACCAAAACTAAATTGGAAATGGGATGATGTTCACACCATGTCGACAAGAACGGACCTCCTGCTCAACAGTTCTAAGTTGTTTTGAACATCTCTTTCAGCCAGGTGTGGGCTCCTTCAAAGGGGCTAAAGTTAGAATCTACATCACACAGGATGCCAGACCGGTCCATCACAAGGCTAGAGCTGTGCCTTATGTGATGAGGGAAAAGATTGAACACGAACTGGACTTGGTTCTGTGGGAAGGCATTCTCTCACCCATGGAATTTAGCGACTGGGCAAGTCCCATTGTCCCAGTCATGAAGCCTGATGGATCCGTATGAATCTGTGGGGATTACAAATCTTCCATAAACAGAGTCTCCCGACAGGACCAATATCCGCTGCCCAGAGCGGAGGACCTATTTGCCACATTGGCTGGAGGAAAACTTTTCTCGAAACTAGATGTCACATCTGCATATATGACACAAGAACTGACCGAAGAGTCTAAGCTACTCACCACCATCAACACACATCGAGGCCTTTTTATGTACAATCGATGCCCATTCGGCATCAGGTCGGCAGCTGCTATATTCCAGCGCAATATGGAGAGTCTGCTCAAGTCCATGCCGGGGACGGTTGTCTTTCAAGATGACATACTCATCACGGGCAGGGACACCGACTCCCATCTCCGCAATTTAGAGGAAGTACTAAGTCGATTGGATCGGGTAGGCCGAAGAGTTAAGAAATCGAAGTGTCTGTTTCTCGCAGCTGAGGTTGAATTTTTGGGCAGAAGGATTGCCGCTGATGGAATCCGCCCAACAGAATCCAAAACCGAAGCAATTCGTCTGGCACCCAGGCCCCGGAATGTCTCGGAACTGCACGCCTTTCTCGGGTTACTCAATTACTTTGGGAACTTTATGCAGAACTTGAGCACGCTGCTGGAGCCTCTCCACGTGCTACTCAGAAAGGGGTGCGATTGGTTTTGGGGGGACGCTCAAGAACGCGCCTTCAATAAGGCACGCAACCTTCTATGTTCCAACAGTGTTTTAGCCTTTTTTGACCCAGGTAAAAAGCTCGTTCTTACATGTGATGCGTCAGCATACGGGGTCGGGTGCGTTTTACAGCAATGATGCGGGTAAATTACAACCCTTACTTATGCCTCCAGGTCACTTTCGCGGGCGGAGCGCGGGTATGGTATGGTTGAGAAGGAAGTGCTCGCGTGCGTGTATGGTGTCAAAAAGATGCACTAATACCTTTTCGGGGCCAAGTTCGCGTTCAAAACTGACCACAAACCCCTCACGTCCCTGCTATCCGAGTGCAAGGCAATAAACGGCAATGCCTCGGCGTGCATTCAGCGGTGGGCACTCATGCTGGCGTCTTACGACTACACAATAAGGCACAGACCAGGCACAGACAACTGTGCCGACGCGCTTAGCAGGCTACCCCTGGCGACCACGGAAGGTTCCGACAAACAGGACTGTGAGATGGTCATGGCAATCAATGCCTTTGAATCCATAGGTTCGTCCATGACGGCTCGCCAAATCCGAGCCTGAACGACCAGCGACCCCACGTTATCTTTCGTCAAAAGATGTGTTTTAACTGGTGACTGGGCAGAGGCTCACGATGCCTGCCCCGAGGAGATCAAACCTTTCCATAGGCGCATGCATGAACTATCACTACAGGCAGACTGCCTGATGTGGGGCAGCCGAGTAATTATGCCCTTGCGAGGCAGAGAGGCGTTTGTCCGGGAGCTCCACCTCGAGCACCCGGGGATCGTCCTTATGAAGGCCATAGCCAGATCCCACGTCTGGTGGCCTGGCATTGACGTGGACTTGGGAGCTCTATGTTCAGCGGTGCACCATTTGTGCCCAACTCAGCAATGTCCCCAGGGAGGCCCCCCAAGCCCCTGGCCCTGGCCTACCAAAACATGGTCGCGGGTGCATGTAGACTATGCGGGCCCATTCATGGGTAAAATGTTCCTCGTAGTCGTTGATGCATTTTCAAAGTGGATCGAGTGCACCATTTTAAACTTGAGCACCACCTCCACCACTGTGGAGAGCCTTTGAACCATGTTTGCAACGCACAGAATTCCTGATATATTGGTCAGTGACAATGGTCCGTGCTTCACCAGCGCAGAATTTTAAGATTTTATAGTTGACCACGGCATAAATCACGTTCAAGCCAGCCTCCAATGGCCAGGTGGAGCGAGCAGTGTAAATCGTTAAATAAGGCATGCTAAAAATCTAAGGTCCCATGCTGCAGAGCCACCTGTCGCAACTGTTGCTGGCATACAGATCTCGTCCGCATTCGTTGACTGGGGCTCCCCCCGCACAACTATTGATGAAACGGACCTTAAAGACTAGGCTCTCGTTAATCCTCCCAGACATGCATGAAATTGTTGAGGCAAAGCGCTGGAAGCTAACTGAGTACCATGACCAAAATTCGAGGGGGAGGTGGAATGAGATAGGGGACAAAGTGTTTGTGCTAAACTATGGCAGGGGTCCCAAATGGCTTGCAGGGACAAGGGCAAGGAAGGAAACAGGCGACTGGTTGTACAAATGGATAATGGCCAAACCTGCCGGAGGCATGTAGACTAAGTAAAAAGTAGATTCACCAACAACACTGCAGAACCAGAGGCAGACTACAATGTGAAACTCACACCATACCTGGTGGACAGACAGAGGGAACAACCTGAGGAAAGGACAGTCTCAATAGACAGCCCAGGCGAGATACCAGCAATCATACTGAACGAAACAGACAGCCCAGGCGAGATACCAGTAATCACACCGAAAGAAAAACAGGCACCAAGGTAAACAACTGAACCACAACCAAGACGCTCCACGCGAGAGCGTAGACCACCTGAGAGACTGAATCTATAAAGACAATAAGACCTTGGGGGAGGGTGATGTCATGTATCTCACACTATTGTATATAACTGTATCTTACGATGCTATACATGACTGTAACTAGATATGACCTGTAACCACAAGCATACCTTACCACCAGGGGTGCACTTGCCGGAGACACTGCATACCTGTTCAACACAGGTATATAAAGGCAGGTCTCAGGCAAGTGAGGCACTCGAGAGCTGTGAAATAAAGGTGCAGGTCCAGAGTGACCTTGACTTCAGCATGTGCCTCGTGTAAGTCTGTACTGCAGGGTCAGGACTTAACAGAATTGAGGTCCAGTGGGCCAGGGGAGGTGAGAGGAAGTGAGGTCCGGTGGGCCGGGGGAGGGGAGGGGAAATGAGGTCCGGTGGGCCGGGGGAGGGGAGAGGAAGTGAGGTCTGGTGGGCCGGGGGAGGGGAGAGGAAGTGAGGTTTGGTGGGCCGGAGGGGAGAGGAAGTGAGGTCCGGTGGGCCGGAGGAGGGAGGGAGCGAATTGAAAGCAGAAACAGGTGAATGGATGTCGTCGACCTTTTAACAAAGAAGTCCATGAGCTCCTCACATTTATTGTTGGAGGTGAGGGAGGAGGAGGCAGGGGAGGATGTTTTGAGGAGATGGTTAGTGGTGAAGAGAAGCCTGGTGTTAGTTTTGCCGCCTGGATGATGTTAGAATAGTGGGTGGTTTTAGTGATGGAGAGCAGGACCCGGTGCTGCTTTATATGATCTGCCAAATCTGGTGATGGATGAATAGACCAGTTGTTTGCCAAAGACGTTCAAGTCTGCATCCCTTGGATTTAAGGGAGCGGAGATGAGGGGTATAGCAGGGGGAATGACTAGGGTGAGAGAGTGTAATGATTGTAGTGGGGACAAGGGCATCAACGGTGGTGGAGAGGGTGTGATTCAGTCAGTCAGTATCTGCAGAGATGTCTTGGAGAATCGTACGGCAAAGGCCAGGTAGTTGGGAATTAGAAAGTGCAGCGGTAAGGAACTTGAGGGAGAGTTTTTCCCAGGAATGGATACAGAAAGAAGTGGGTTTAGGAGCAGGGAGGGGAAAATGGGTCGAGAGTGAGATAAGGAAATGGTTGGAGATCCCCTCATCGGTGATGGTTACGGAGGGGATAGCGAGGTCACGTGAGATGATAAGATCGAGGGGGTGGCCGTGTATATGGGTGGGGGAGTTGACATGAAGGGAGAGATTAAGGGAGGAAAGGAGGACAGTGAACTCAGAGGAGAGGGAGAAAGATGAGTTGAGATGGAGGTTGGAATCACTGAGGATGAGAAGTCGCTCGGTGCAGAGGCAGAGGGAGGAGAGCAGAGAAGATATCACATTGAGAAAATTGGTGTGGTATTTGGGTGGACGGTACAGAATAAGGATTTTAAAAGAGAGACGTGAGGGGTGGAACAAGGTGAGTTGCTCAAAGGAGGAGAAGTTGCCAGAGGAGTAGGGAGACAGACCGAGGTGTGATTTAGATATAAGGGCTACATCACCACCGCGGCGGTGTGACCGTGGAATATGGTGGTACGTATAGTCAGGTGGGGAAACTTCACTGAGGGGAAAGGTCTCATCACCCCTCAACCATGTCTCCGTCAATGACATGATGTCAATTTGATCGTCCACAATACGGCCATGGCTGACAAGGCCTTTATTTACAAGTGAACATACATTATAAGGGAAATGTGGAGGGCGAGGGAGGGGGGAAATCAGAGACCTCGGGGGGTGAAATCGGAGGCCTCGTGGTGGGGGGGGGAAATCGGAGGAATCGGGGAAGGTTTCCGATGGCAGTGGGTGGGTGAGGCAGGGACTATTGCCTTTACACTTACCTCCTGGATCCAGCATTCCAAGTCTCACTTTAGCTGGTGGGTTACCTGAGGCCTGAGAAACCCCACCAGCCAGAGTTACATTTGAAATGGTGCTTAAAACCTCCCTCTTTGACCAAGCGTTTGGTTGCCTGTCCCAATGTCTCAGTGGTGATGGGTGAATGGGATTGAAGGCTGGGAATGACCACAATTTGGCCTGTGTGCCAGCATCACTGTGTACAGTGAAAGAAAGAACTTGCATTTATATAGCACCTTTCCCGACCTCCGGATGTCCCAAAGTACTTTCCAGCCAACGAGTTACTATATTCCCCACTCGGCACTACAACTGGTCCTTGAGGAGACAACGTCCCATCTTCAAACTGAGGACCCCCTCCATCGTGTGTGTGGCACTATATCCGTCTAGCTGGACAACATCCAGGCTTGGGCTGATAGGTGGCAAGGAACATTCGCACCGCACAAGTGCCAGGCAATGACCATCTCCAACAAGAGAGTGTCCAATCACCTCCCCTTGACATTCAAAGGTATTATCATCATCGAATATCCCATCAACATCCTTGACCAGAGAATTAACGACCAACCACAGAAATATGGTGGCTACAAGAGTAGGCCAGAGGTTTGGTATTCTGTGACAAGTGACTTGCCTCCTGACAACCCACAGCCATTGGCTGTTGAATCTCTTATCTCGGCCTATAGCTTGCTGCATACACTGTTTAGCATGCACGTAGTCCTGTGCTGTCTCGATCTCCGGGCCTCGCCACTTCTCCTGCACCTGGGTCCCGACCCCGCCGCTGGTGTTTGGGAGCAGAGGTCGGGACTGGCGGGGTCAGCGATTGGAGGCATAGAGCAACAAAGGAATGATGAGGTCGGGGCCCAGGATCGAGGTCGGGGCACAGGATCGAGGTCGGGATCCAGGAGCGGTGATGTCGGGGCCCAGGAGCGGTGAGGTCGGGGCCACTGGCCCCAAACCTTACTCTGTCAAGCCCATGTGGTGGCTGGTGTGCAACAGCCATTCCACGTTAAAATAATTCACACAGGCATCTTCAAAATGAAGTTCGGGGCCTGGAACGTCAGGTCCCTCCTGGAAACACCTGAGAACTCTTTTGTTTTTGGTGTGGAAGCAGGTCACCCTGGATCCCGAGGGCCTGCCTAATACTATACTATACTAGTCCTGTGCTGTATTTTCACCAGATTGGCACCTCATTTTCAGGTATGCCTGGTACTGCTCCAGGCATGCTCTTCAGCATTCCTCATTGAACCGGGATTGGTCACCAGGCTTGATGGTAATGGTAGACTGAGCGATATGCCGGGCCAGGAGGTTACACATTGTGTTGCAATAGAATTCTGTTGCTGTTGATGGCCCACAGAGCCTCATGGATGCCCAGTTTATTAGCTGCCAGATCTGTTCAGAATCTATCCCATTTAGCACGGTGGTACTGCCACACAACTCGCTGAAGGGGACCCTCAGTGTGAAGATGGAACTTTGTCTCCACACGGATTGTGTGCTGGTTACTCCTACCAATACTGATAGGTGTGATTTTGTGAGTATGACCATGTCAGGCTGTTGCTTGACTAGTCTGTGGGGCAACTCACACAACTTGTGTACAAGTCTCCCGATGTTAGTGAGGAGGAATTTGCGGAGCGACTGGGCTGGGTGTGCCTTTGTCATGTCTGACTCCGATGCGTAGGTTGAAGTCGAGTGGCCCGTCCCATTTTATTCCTATTAAGCTTCCTTGTAGCGGTTTGATATAACCGAGGGGCTTGGGGGCCATTTCAGAGGGCAGTCGTCAGCCACATTGCTGTGGGAGTGGAGTCACATATAGGCCAGACCGGGTAAGGACGGCAAGTTTCCTCCCTGACGGACATTAGTGACCCATTTGGATTTTTCCGACAACTCAATATCTTCATGGTCACCAGTACTGATACCAGCTTTTTATTCCACATTTGATCAATTATTATTTTTAACTGAATTCAAATTCTCAAACTGCCGTGGTGGAATTTGAACAAACATCTTCGGATTATTAGTCCAGACCTCTGGAATCTGACACCTCGAGTATTGTGTCCAGTTCTGGTCAGTCCCACCTCGGGTACTGTGTCCAGTTCTGGTCAGACCCACCACGAGTACTGTGTCCAGTTCTGGTCAGTCCCACTTCGAGTACTGTGTCCAGTTCTGGTCAGTCCCACCTCGAGTACTGTGTCCAGTTCTGGTCAGACCCACCTCGAGTACTGTGTCCAGTTCTGGTCAGTCCCACTTCGTGTACTGTGTCCAGTTCTGGTCAGTCCCACCTCGAGTACTGTGTCCAGTTCTGGTCAGTCCCACCTCGAGTACTGTGTCCAGTTCTGGTCAGACCCACCTCGAGTACTGTGTCCAGTTCTGGTCAGACCTACCTCGAGTACTGTGTCCAGTTCTGGTCCGTCCCACCTCGTGTACTGTGTCCAGTTCTGGTCAGACCTACCTCGAGTACTTGCTGAATCTCTGAAAGGAACCAGGAATGCTCAACATTCTAGGGTGGTGGGAGAGGGCTGTGGGTGGTGGGTGGGGGTTAGGGTGTTGGGTGGGGTGGGGGTTGGGGTGTTGGGTGGGGTGGGGGGGTTGGAGTGTTGGGTGGGGTGGGGGTTGGGGTGTTGGGTGGGGTGGGGGTTGGGGTGTTGGGTGGGGTGGGGGTTGGGGTGTGTTGTGGGGTGGGGGTTGGGGTGTTGGGTGGGGTGGGGGTTGGGGTGTTGGGTGGGGTGGGGTGTGGTTTGTGGATTGGTTGTTGGGGGGATGTTGGGGGTGGGGGTCGAGGTGGGGTCAGAGATTGGGATTTGGTGAAGTGATTTGGAAAGTTGCCCTTTTATCTAGGATCTGGGTTTGAATCCAGACAGACTGGATGCCCCAGTGTGAATTGTACAGTAAGCACCTTTACTTCCTCCGAGATAAACACCTGTATTTTAAACATCAACAAGTTTTTACTGATTTTGGTTCCCCCTAAATTTGCCATTGGCTGATTTGTTTGGAACTTTGTGATTTCTGGGAGGTTTGTGAGTTTTGCTTCTTTCGACCTTGTGTGGAGACGGCTCCTGGCGAGGGCACTGTCTTCCATCTCCTCTCCAGCATCAGAAAGTAAGCCCCACAATTTCACTGACCAATTCCCCCTTTGGGTGAACCTTCTGGGACCTTCATGTGTGAGGCTGAGCCCCCGTGGACAGCGTGGTAACTGAGCTTGGTCCTTTCCTCACCGGCCATCCAGACAGGTGACCTTCCCAGCAGGAGTGGCCGGATAACCATCAGGAGAGGGGAGCCTCTGCCCGGGTTGGGTTTATTTAAACCCCTTTGCCCAGCAGTGCTGAAGCTAATTGTTCCCCAACCTCTCTCTGTACAGGCTGTAAACGGCCAGCTCAGCACAGATCAGCAATTGAAGCTGTAACTTTGCTGGTCTGTTGCTAAACTGGGCAATGTCTGTGCTCACTAGGCCGTGTTTAACATGGTTTGCAAAGAAAGGCTGTTTTAAAATCTTTCTACTCGGTGAGTGAAGTTGCACCGTTACCCGAACATTGCAGCTTTCACTCAGAGAAGGAACTTTGTTTCCTTTTGGTTTTCACTTCGATCTGAAATTCTTTATAAATTTCAAAAAACGCGGTGGAATTTGCAGGAGGATAAAATCCTGAAATCTGAACATCCTGAGAGTGAGTGATTGTGAAATCTGGAGCCCCAGCGGGTTTCCAGTCTCAATGTGAGCAGATATTGCTCTGGTTTTTGGGAGATCAGAAAGGCTCTCCTGCCTGTGGATGGATTCAGGTCACACCTGATCCACAATAAACCGGGGACACAACAGTTTCATTGGGCGGGGGATGGGCTTTGTGGACATCCCCTACATGTTTATTATAATCTTTCCTCTCTCTCCTTTTCCCTTCCCCCTCTCAATCTTTAATGGTTCATTTCCACCCTCTTCCCCCTCAGAAGGCAATAACCCAAAGCCCAGTTACAGCCCAACAGGCCGTGGTTTCCCCAGTACCTCCCCCTCCCATGGCCAGCATTGACATGTCAGCTTGGACATCGAGGGCTGGCAGGATATTGGACCATGGGGAGCATCACAACTAAGCCCCAGCCTGTTTTTCTTTCTCCCTTTCCCTCTTTCCAGATGGATCCCACTCTCTCTCTCTCTCTCTCTCTTTCTTTCTTTCCAGCCCACTATCGCACTCTCTCTCTCTCGCTCACTATCTCATGATCTTTCTCCCGCTCGCTCTCGCCTTTTGGACGAGACGTTAATTCGAGGTCCCATCTGCGCTCTCAGGTGGATGTAAAATATCCCACGGCACTATTCGAAGGACAGAAATTATCCCTCAACCGTCATCACTAAACCATATTATCTGTTCACTATCTTATTGTTGTTGGTGGGAACTTGCTGTGCGCTCATTGGCTGCTGTGTTTCTGACATTACAACAGTGACTACACTTCAAAAAGTCTTTCATTGTCTGTGAGGCGCTGTGTGACATCCTTAGGTCATTAAAGGTACTATAGAAATGCAAGTTCTTTCCTTGGTTATACCGACAGCTTAAGTTCCACAGCCCACATAACTACTTATTTTCACATGTCAGGGGCTGTAATTAGGGGTGTTCCTGAGTTCTCAGCCTTTTGAGGCTCTGACAGCTTTTTTGAAGTTGCTGGTCAGCTTTTCCTGGTCTTTTAAGTTGCCGTGTCGGCATTTCTGAGCTTACAATGAATGTAATATCTTTCCGATGAACTGCCATCTGAACAATCCTCTCCCTCCTGTCACAGCCGCCGATATAAATGCAAGTCCTTTCTTGCTTTAAGCTGTAGGCAAGCACTGGTTGGAGAATTTAAAAAAGGAGGCAGACAAAACGCAGGAAACTAGACCAGTTAGCCTAACATCTGTCGTTGGGAAAATGCTGGAATCCATTATTAAGGAAACAGTAGCGGGACATTTGGAAAACATGATTCAATTAAGCAGATACAGCTTGGTTTTATGAAAGGGAAATCATGTTTGACAAATTTGCTGGAGTTCTTTGAGGATGTAATGAGCAGGGTGGATAAGGGGGGACCAGTGGAAGTGGTGTATTTGGATTTCCAGAAGGTATTCGATAAGGTGCCACATAAAAGGTTACTGCACAAGATAAAAGTTCACAGGGATGGGGATAATATATTAGCATGGATAGAGGATTGGCCAATTAACAGAAAACAGAGTCTCGGGATAAATGGGTCATTTTCCGATTGGCAAACAGTGACTAGTGGGGTGCCCCAGGGATCAGTGCTGGATCCTCAATTATTTACAATCTATATTAATGACTTCGATGAAGGTACCGAGAGTAATGTAGCCAAGTTTGCTGATGATACAAAGATGAGGACACACAAAATTTGCAAAGGGATATAGACAGGCTAAGTGAGTGGGCAAAAATTTGGCAAATAGAGCATAATGTGGCAAAATGTGAGGTTATCCACTTTGGCAGAAAAAATAGAAAAGCAAATTATAATTTAAATGGAGAAAAATTGCAAAGTGCTGCAGTACAGAGGGACCTGGCGGTCCTTGTGCATGAAACACAAAAAGTTAGTATGCAAGTACAGCAAGTAATCAGGAAGGCAAATGGAATGTTGGCTTTTATTGCAAGGGGGATGGAGTATAAAAGCAGCTGCTACAACTGTACAGGGTATTGGTGAGGCCACACCTAGAGTACAGCATACAGTTTTGGTCTCCATATTTCAGGAAGGATATACTTGCATTGGAGGCTGTTCAGAGAAGGTTCACTAGGTTGATTCCAGGGATGAGGGGGTTGACTTATGAAGATAGGTTGAGTAGGTTGGGCCTATACTCATTGGAGTTCAGACGAATGAGAGGTGATCTTATCAACACATATAAGATAATGAGGGTGCTCGACAAGGTGGATGCAGAGAGGATAAAACTAAGGGACATAGTCTCAGAATAAGGGGCTGCCCATTTAAAATTGAGATGAGGAATTTCTTCTCTCAGAGGGTGGTAAGTCTATGGAATTGTCTACCCCAGAGAGCTGTGGACATTTAAAGATCACATAGATGAACTTCAACAAATGTATATCCTTGTCTGGCATAAAAATAAAACGGGGAAGGTGGCTCAACCATGGCTAACAAGGGAAATTAGGGATAGTGTTAAATCCAAGGAAGAGGCAGAAAATTGGCCAGAAAAAGCAGCAAACCTGAGGACTCGGAGAAATTTAGAATTCAGCAGAGGAGTACAAAGGGTTTAATTAGGAGGGGGAAAATAGAGTATGAGAGTAAGCTTGCAGGGAACATAAAAGCTGACTGCAAAGTCTTCTATAGATAAGTGAAGAGAAAAAGATCAGTGAAGACAAATGTAGGTCACTTGCAGTCAGAATCAGGTGAATTTATAATGGGGAACAAAGAAATGGCAGACCAATTGAACAAATACTTTGGTTCTGTATTCACTAAGGAAGACACAAATAACCTTCTGGAAATACTAGGGGACCAAGAGTTTAGCGAGAAGGAGGAACTGAAGGAAAATGTTAGAATCAATTATTATAGATGTAATAGCAGCGCATTTGGAAAGCAGTGACAGGATCGGTCCAAGTCAGCATGGATTTATGAAAGGGAAATCATGCTTGACAAATCTTCTCGAGGATCTAACTAGTAGAGTGGACAAGGGAGAACCAGTGTATGTGGTGTATTTGGACTTTCAAAAGACTTTTGACAAGATCCCACACAAGAGATTAGTGTGCAAAATTAAAGCACATGGTATTGGGGTTAAAGTATTGATGTGGATAGAGAACTTATTGGCAGACAGGAAGCAAAGAGTAGGAATAAACGAGTCCTTTTCAGAATGGCAAGCAGTGACTAGTGGGATACCGCAAGGTTCAGTGCTGGGACCCCAGCTATTTACAATATACATTAATGATTTAGACAAAGGAATTGAATGTAATATCTCCAAGTTTGCAGATGACACTAAGCTGGGTGGCAGTATGAGCTGTGAGGAGGATGCTAAGAGGCTGCAGGGTGACTTGGACAGGTAAGGTGAGTGGGCAAATGCATGGCAGATGCAGTATAATGTAGATAAATGTGAGGTTATCCACTTTGGTGGCAAAAATAGGAAGGCAGAATATTATCTGAATGGTGACAGATTAGGAAAACGGGAGGTGCAACGAGACCTGGGTGTCATGGTTCATCAGTCATTGAAAGTTGGCATGCAGGTACAGCAGGTGGTGAAGAAGGCAAATGGCATGCTGGCCTTCATAGCTAGGGGATTTGAGTATAGGAGCAGGGAGGTCATGCTGCAGTTGTACAGGGCCTTGGTGAGGCCACACCTTGAATATTGTGTACAGTTTTGATCTCCTAATCTGAGGAAGGACATTCTTGCTATTGAGGGAGTGCAGCGAAGGTTCACCAGACTGATTCCCGGGATGGCAGGGCTGACATATGAAGAAAAATTGGATCGACTAGGCTTATATTCACTGGAATTTAGAAGAATGAGGGGGGAATCTCATAGAAGCATATAAAATTCTGACGGGATTGGACAGGTTAGATGCAGGAAGAATGTTCCCGATGTTGGGGAAGTCCAGAACTAGGGGTCACAGTCTAAGGATAAGGGATAAGCCATTTAGGACCGAGATGAGGAGAAACTTCTTCACTCAGAGAATTGTGAACCTGTATAATTCTCTATCACAGAAAGTTGTTGAGGCCAGTTCGTTAGCTATATTCAAAAGGAAGTTAGATGTGGCCCTTATGGCTAAAGGGATCAAGGGGTATGGAGAGAAAGCAGGAATGAGATTCTGAAGTTGCAAAAATTATCAGCCATGATCATATTGAATGGTGGTGCAGGCTCAAAGGGCCGAATGGCCTATTCCTGCACCTATTTTCTATGTAAGTACATCCAGCTTTATCAATTTTTATCTTATCCAATATCTCAACTACCTCCTCTTTCACTATGACTTTGGCAGCTTCTTCTTCCTTAGTTAAGACAGATGCAAAGTACCCCCTGTATTCCATTTAGTGCCCACTGCCTCCAAGCGTAGACCTCCATTTTGGTCCCTAATATGCACCACCTCTTACTAGCTGTTTACTATGTATATGCCTATAGAAGACCATTGGATTCCATTTTATGTTAGCTGCCAATCTAGTCTCATATTCTCTCTTTGCTCCTCGTATTTCCTTTTTCACTTCCCCTTTGAACTTTCTATATTCAGCCTGGTTCCCACTTGTATTCTCAACCTGACATCTGTTTTTCTGCATCATCTTACTCTCCATCTCTTTCGTCGTCCAGGGAGCTCTGGATTTGGTTTCCCCGTTGTGAGAATGTACCTCGACTGTACCTGAACCATCTCCTCTTTAAAGGAGATGTTTGATTTCAGTTTTGCTTGCCAATCTTTCATTCCAATTTACCCAGGCCAGATCCATTCTCAATCCATTGACATTCCTCCAATTAAGTATTGTTACTCTAGATTGCTCCGTCTTTTTCCAGAGCTAGTCTAAACCTTATGATACTGTGATCACTGTTCCCTAAATGTTCCCCCACTGACACTTGCTCCAATTGACCCAGCTCATTCCCCAGACCCAGCAATGCCCCTTTCCTCATTGGGCCGTAAAGGTACTGATCAAGAAAGTTCTCCTGAACACACTTCAGGAATTCTTCCCCCTCTCTGCCCTTTACATGATTACTGTCCCAGTCTATATTAGGATAGTTGAAGTCCCCCATTATCAGAAGACCACATCTCAACACAATCCCAGCCATGCTGATTAATGAGAAAAATCACTGCCTTCCTCTTACCCAATAAAGGACTCCACAGGTCAGCAGAAATGGGGCTGATTCCAACATCGATGCCGAGCATGTTGCCAGCAGTCACTCAGAACAATGTGCTGTGTGCAATGTGAAAATGTACATTGATTGCCACACCTCCAACTTACAGAACTTCTCTCCACTTTGGAGCTTTCATTATTGAAATGTGAGCCAAGTGCTGCAATCCAGTGCAGGATCCTAATGAGCTTTCCCGGATTGTATGAACAAGTGAGGGCTTCAGGGCCGGCCCGGAATCCCAGCTCCATCCACCAGGAGATTTCAGTCAACAGGCTCCTCAACAAGGCCTCACTCTGCCCTTTGCTGCCATCGATTCCCCAATCACTGTCCGTCCAACAATCCAATCCCGCTCCAGCCCAGCACCCGCCCGCCTTCACACACACTGCCTTTGGCCCAATGCAGCGATGCCAACTCCCGCCATGTTCCATGTATAAAATTGCCCCATGGGCGGTGCCGGGAGTCACCTGTAAAAAGTGCCGCTTTTGCTGTTGGAGAACGGGCGGTTTGACAGCGCGCGCGCCGCCGGGAACAGCTTCAGATTTTAATACAACCGCCCCGCGCGAGCCCGGAAACCATTGGTTACCGCCGACCAATAGGGGACAGAGGCGGGAAGGAACCAGCCAATCAACAACAAAGGTTGCGGGCGGGGCCATTTGCAGTGAGGGGCAGAAGCGCCCAGTGCGGCGGCAATCCCTCTGTGCGGAGCCATCTCCCGGAGGGTCTTTGCCGCTCCGTTACAGCGCGGCCCGATCTCCGTGTCCCTCCCCAGTGGCCAGCTGGGCCCCAGAGCCCCACGTCCCTCTCCCCGCCCCGGAGCCCCGTATCCCTCCCCAGTGGCCAGCTGGGCCCCAGAGCCTCATGTCCCTCTCCCCGCCCCGGAGCCCCGTGTCCCTCCCCAGTGGCCAGCTGGGCCCCGTGTCTCTCTCCCGCCCCGGAGCCCCGCGTCCCTCTCCCCGCCCCGGAGCTCTGTCGGTTGTAGAATCTGATCAACATTTTGCTAGCCCTATCTCTGACTCATGCTCCTTTATAATTCCGTCTTCCACTAGGGCTGGGGGGTTACTGATTTTAATTTTAAGAACATGAGATGAGCAGGCGTAGGCCATTTGACCCCTCGAGCCTGCACCTCATTCGGTGGGATTGTAGCTGATCTTCTACCTTAGCTCCACTTTCCTGCACTGCCCCCATATCCCTCAGTTCCCTTGATATCCAACAATCTATCAATCTCGGTCTTGAATATACTCATCGACTGAGCAACCACAGCCCTCTGGGGTAGATAGTTCCACAGATTCACAACACTCTGTGAAGAAATTTCTCCTCATCACAGTCCTTGATGGCCGACCCTTTGTTCTGAGACAGTGACCCTTAGTTCTGGACTCCCCAGCCAGGGGAGGCATCCTCCCTGCAAGCTGGATAAGTCTGTGAGGGAGAAAGGAATAGAAGGATATGCTGATAGGGTGAGATGGAGTGAGGTGGGAGGAGGCTCGTGTGGAGCATAAACCCCGGCACAGACCTGTTGGGCCCAATGGCCTGTATCTTTGGGTAAATTCTATGTAATTTATGCAGCCCTTGTATAGATCCACTGTCAGCCTTTTACAGTCTTTCAATATTAGTTTTTAACTACAGAAATAATCTATAAATGGAATACAGTGTAGATTACAAGTAATTATTTTGTGTAAAATGGTTTCACTTACTATCTCTCAATCTGAATCTCTAACAGTACATCGGCAAAGTGTTTTATCAAATTATTGTACAATTAACAACAACAACTTGTGTTAATACACTTAGCGCATTTAACATAGTAAAACGTCCCGAGGTGCTTCACAGCAGTGTTGTAAGACAAAAATGTAACATTGAGCCACATAAGAAGACATTACGGCAGATGACCAAAAGCTTGGTCAAAGAGGTAGGTTTTAAGGAGCGTCTTAAATAAGGAAAGTGACGTAGAGAGGCAGAGGGGTTTAGTCAGGGAGTTCCAGAGCTTGGGGCCCAGGCAGCAGAAGGCATATCCACTTGTGGTTGTGCGATTATAATCAGGGATGTTCAAGAGGGCAGAATTTGAGGAGCTCAGGTATCTTGGCGGCGGGCGGGGGGGGCGGGTGGTTGTGAGGCTGAAGGAGATTGCAGAGACAGGGAGGGGTGAGGCCGTGGAGGGATTTGTAAACAATGATGAGAATTTTGAAATCGAGACATTGCTTAACCGGGAGCCAATGTAGGGATGATGGGTGAATGGGACTTGGTGCGAATTAGGACACGGGTTGCCGAGTTTTGGATGACCTCAAGTTTACGTAGGGTAGAATGTGTGAGGCCAGCCAGGAGTGCATTGTAGTAGTCAAGTCTAGTGGTAACAAAGGCATGGATGAGGGTTTCAGCAGCAGAAGAGCTGAGGCAGGGGCGAGATGGGCAATGGTACGGAGGGGGAAATAGGCGGTTTTAGTTATGTCACAGATAGGTGTTCAGAAGCTCATTTAAGGGTGAAATATGACTCCAAGGTTGCGAACAGTGTGGTTCAGCATCAGACAGATGCTAGGGAGAGGGATGGAGTCGGTGGCTATGGAACGGAGTTCGTGGCTGTGACCAAAGACAATTAAAGGTATTTTCACACTGATATTCTAAGAGCTTATTCCATATTCAGGTGACGAATCCACACACTCAGTGGAGTCCATGGATATTTCACGGAGCCACTGTGCATCCTGACTGCACGGTACCTGTGGGAGGAATGTATCGCTACACCCGGCTTCCTACACTGGGAGCAGAGCAGGTTGATGGACCGAGGCAACTTCTCTGGTTCCAGTTTGTGCTGAGAGACTCTTCGAGAACAGGCCCCAAGGTAACCTGTTACTGCCCCAGTTCCCCAGGCCAAGGGGAACATCACTCATTCTGATGGGCAGATGTCCCCATGTTGGTTGTGGGAGGGTTAACCAGAGCGGGATGGGGGATGCATCTTCCTCCAACTAGTAGCAAGAGTTGTCCTAGAGGCACAGTAAACACACACACTTGCACAAACATGGCTGCCGGGTAGTACTGTACAGAGCACATGGCTTTATTGTTATTATATCAATAGTCCACTAGGTAGACTCCTTTGTGCCTCCTGCTCTGCTCCTGTTCTGCTGTTGTTTCCCCTCAGGTCGGCTCCTGCTGACGCGGTGCTGGGTCCTGGAGCCCTCATGGACTATGTACAGCAGATACCTCAAAACACTGGAGAAGTACCACCAATGCTGCCTCCGCAAGATCCTGCAAATCCACTGGCAGGATAGCTGCACCAACGTCAGCATCTTCACTAAATCCAACATCCCCAGCATCGATGCACTGACCTCGCTCGATCAGCTCCATTGGATGGGCCACATCATCCGCATGCCCGACACGAGACTCCCAAAACAGGCATGCTACTCAGAGCTCCGACACGGCAAGCGAGCCCCAGGTGGGCAGAGGAAACGCTTCAAGGACACCCTCAAAGCCTCCTTGAAAAAATGTAACATCCCCACCTGGGAATTCCTGGCCCAAGACTGCCCAAAGTGGAGGAAAAGCATCCAGGAAGGCGCCGAACACCTCGAGGCTCTTCGTCGAGAACAAGCTGAAGCCAAGCGTCGACAGCGGAAGGAGCGTGCGGCAACCGAGGCTCCCCACCCACCCGTTCCTTCAACCACCGTCTGCCCCACCTGTGACAGAGACTGTAGGACCCGCATCGGACTCTTCAGTCATCTGAGAACTAATGTTTAGTGTGGAAGCAAGTCATCCTCGACTCCGAGGGACCGCCTATGATGATGGTGACTAGGTGGAGTAGTCCACTAGAGGGCTCTACAACAGTCCTAATTTGCTCAGGTTGGGGGTGGAGGGGGGCCGGGGCCCTTTCTCTCCGGTGGGCAGGCCTGGGATGTGGTTTACCATTTCTTTTCCTGTCTCCTCAGCTTGGAAAGGTTGACTATTTTTGTTCTACTCTATGTTTACTCATTAAGGCATTTGCCATGGCTCAGTGGCTGGCATTCTCGCCTCTGGATCAGAAGGTTGTGGGTTCAAGTCCCACTCCAGAGACTTGAGCACATAATCCAGGTTGACACTCCAGTGCAGCACTGAGGGATTCTGCCCTGTCGGAGGTGCCATCTTTCTGATGATTAAACCGAGGTCCCATCTGCCCCCTCAGGTGGACGAAAAGATCCCACGGCACCATTCAAAGACGAGCAGAGGAGTTCTCCCCGGTATCTGGTCCAATACTTAGCCTTCAACTGACATCACTACTATAACAACAACTTACATTTATATAGCACCTTTAATATAGTAAAACATCCCAAGGTTCTTCACAGGAGGGTTATAAAACAAAATCTGACACCGGACTACATAAGGAGATATTAGGGCAGAGGAGGTGGATTTTAAGGATTACCTTAAAGGAAGAAAGAGAGGTAGAGAGGTGGAGATGTTTAGGGAGGGAATTCCAGAACTTAGGGCCCAGGCAGCATGACCGCAGATGGTGGAACGATTGAAATCAGCATATCTTAAGCCAGAATTAGAAGAGCGCAGATATCTTGGAGGGTTGTGGGGCTGGAGGAGATTACAGAGATAGGGAGGGGTTTGAAAACAAGGATGAGAATGTTTGAAACAGATTATCTGGTGAATTGGCTGCTGCATTTCCAACATTTTGATCTTTGGTTATACCGACAGCTTAAGTTCCACAGCCTGCATAACTACTTGTTTTCACATGTCTGGGGCTGGAATTAGCGGCATTCCTGAGTTCTCAGCCTTTTGAGGCTCTGTCAGCTTTTTTGAAGTTGCTGGTCAGCTTTTCCTGGTCTTCCAGGTTACCGTGTCAGCATTTCTGAGCTTAAAATGGATGGACAATCTTTCTGATAAACTACCATCTGAACAATCCTCCCCCCTCCTGTCACAGCCACCTGTGACCCTTATATCATCAGTTCCAGGGCTGATATCCTGCCCATTCTGGGCTGTGACCCTTATATCACCAGTCCCAGGGCTGATATCCTGCCCACTCTGGGCTATGAGCCTTGTATCACCAGTCCCAGGGCTGATATCCTGTCACAGCCGCTTGTGACCCTTATATCACCAGTCCCAGGGCTGATATCCTGCCCACTCTGGGCTGTGACCCTTATATCACCAGTCCCAGGGCTGATATCCTGCCCACTCTGGGCGGTGAGCCTTGTATCACCAGTCCCAGGGCTGATATCCTGCCCATTCTGGGCTGTTTCTTGGCCTAACATTGCAAGCTGAAATGATTCTGTTTCCTGCAATCCCTACTCTGCTGTCTGTGAGCAGAACCTTTGCCTTTGATGCCTGCGCTTGTACCCACATTATTTACCCTGCTGGGCTGGTTCTTTCCACTGCTGCTGGACGAGCTTCTCATGTTTCATTGGGCTGCAGTCCCACCCTCTACACTAATGTACGGGTTCATTATAGCTCGAATACATCTTTAGAAAGTTGAGCTGTCTATACACGTCTCTCTCCCCTATTATCTGATAAATAAAACCACATCCCAACACAATCCCAGCCGTGCTGATTAATGAGGAAAATCACTGCCTTCCTCTTACCCAATAAAGGACTCCACAGGTCAGCAGAACTGGGGCTGATTCCAACATCGATGCCGAGCATGTTGCCAGCAGTCACTCCGAACAATGTGCTGTGTGCAATGTGAAAATGTACATTGATTGTCACACCTCCAACTTACAGAACTTCTCTCCACTTTGGAGTTTTCATTATTGAAATGTGAGCCAAGTGCTGCAATCCAATGCAGGATCCGAATGAGCTTTCCCGGATTGTATGAACAAGTGAGGGCTTCAGGGCCGGCCCGGAATCCCAGCTCCATCCACCAGGAGATTTCAGTCAACAGGCTCCTCAACAAGGCCTCATTCTGCCCTTTGCTGCCATCGATTCCCCAATCACTGTCCGTCCAACAATCCAATCCCGCTCCAGCCCAGCGCCCGCCCGCCTTCATACACACTGCCTTTGGCCCAATGCAGCGATGCCAACTCCCGCCATGTTCCATGTATAAAATTGCCCCTCGGGCGGTGCCGGGAATCACCTGTTAAAAGCGCCGCTTATGCTGTTGGAGAAAGGGCGGTTTGACAGCGCGTCGCCGGGAACAGCTTCAGATTTGAATCCAACCGCCCCCGCGCGAGCCCGGAAACCATTGGTTACCGCTGACCAATAGGAGATAGAGGCGGGAAGAAACCAGCCAATCACCCAAAAAAGTTACGGGCGGGGGGTTGGGGCCATTTGCAGTGATGGGCAGAAGTGCCCAGTGCGGCGGCAATCTCTCTGTGCGGAGCCGCCTCCTGGCGGGCCCTTGCCGCTCCGTTATAGCGTGGCCCGATCCCCGTGTCCCTCCTCAACGGCCAGCTGGGCCCCAGAGCCCCGCGTCCCTCTCTAGGCCCCCCCCGCCCGGAGCCCTGTGTCCCTCTCTGGGTCCCCCCCTGGAGCTCTGTGTTACTCTCTGGGTCACCCCCGGAGCCCCGTGTTCCTCTCTGGGTCCCTCCCGGAGCCCCGTGTCCTTCTCCGGACCCCTCCCTCGGGAACAATCAGACTGCGCCCTCTCTGGGCTCGGCAGTTGGCGCCGCCACATCGCTCGCTCTTTCCCATCCACCCCAGCGCTTCGGCTGTCAGGTGGTGTGGCCACATGACCACGCTCGCCCCCCGCCTCCGAGCGACAATTTCCCTAGGCAACACTCCTCAGTAACCTTCCTGCATCCTGGAGAAGGGGCGGCCCTGCGTCATTGGATCAGCCCCAATACAAGGCAACCCTTTCAGCGGAGTGAGCAACCGCCCTTTGGGCTTGACTTTCCACTTTGCTGGCTATCGCCCCAAAAATGGCCGATGTTCCAGCCTTGGCGATGTGTCAGCCTTCATGATCACTGGGACATCGCCCATTGTTTGGAACATGACTTTCGGCTCAGTGATAGCCCAGCAAAGTGAAAAGGACGAAGCAATAGTCCAGCGAAGCGAAACAGGCCCAGAGATGTGGAAGGCAAAGCTTCCCGAGCAACGGCCTTCTGTGCATGTGTTTTTTTTTTGATGGCCAGCTTTTCCTGCATTTTGGGAGGTCAGGGGTCATCCACACATGCACAGAAGGCCATTGCGGAGGGGGAGAGAGAGAGAGAAAGGAGAGGAGGAAAGCGGAGAGAGAGAGAGAAGCAAATAGAGAAAAAAGATAAAACCAGTTCGAGAGATAGATTGGAAGTAAATAAAAAGAAGAGATGTCTTCATCAGACAGCGTGGAGGGGGGGTCGACAGAGGCAAAGCCCTCGTCCAGGAAGTGCTCTCCCGGTGGGCCGAATTAGTCTGGGGTGGCAGTGGGAAACCTCCTCCCCGAGCGTACAGGAAAATTTGGCCATAAATAGCGGACGTCATCTCCTCGGTGTCCCACGAGATGAAGGGGCCTGATCAGTGCCGGTAACGTTGGAACAGACTGGCCGTTTCAGCAAGAGTAAGTACAGATTTTATATTATATTGATGAAGATTGTAATTATAATTATAATAGTAAATCTCCTGGATTGAATTAAATGTTGTGAATTCTTACATACACACACACATATATATATATTCCCTGCTAGTGTCTGGACAGGGCTATGCAACTGTGCCCTTTTTAAGTCTCTCTGGCTGCTGCAGTATAGAGAGATATGTGTCAAGCTTTAGTTCCTAAACACACTGAGCTTTGTTATAACTGTGCATCAATTGTTGATCCTATTTGCATGTAACGTTTGAAACTGTTGTGTTTCCATGATACTACCTAGTCAATTAGCTTATGCCATGCTCTTTTCCCGTTCGCAGAAGAAGATATTGAACAACCGGTCAGAACAGAGGTGCACCGGAGGTTGCCCTGCTCAGGTGCAGCAGCTCACTGACCTTGAGGAGCGTGCAGCCGCGCTTGTGGGTACGCAGAGTCGCTCGGGCACCACCCGTGGTGTTGCGGAATCCTGCCATGCATCACGTGAGTAATGTCTCAAACAGTTTTAAAGTAATGTAACATCATGCAATTATAATGCAATATATGAATGATGTCATGTCATGGATGCAGCCTTTGTCCTACTCTCAGGTGAACAACATAAGAACATAAGCAATAAGAGCAGGGGAAGGTCATCTGGCCAGCTGTCCCCTTCTCTGTGCACCCCCCATAAACCCTCACCCCCTTATTCTGTCCATCTGCGATTGATGCAGCCGCGACAGCTTGCTGGAGCAGTGAAATCCACATGATGCATTAATATGTGACGTCTCTCGGTAATGTGTACCCTTCTGTTCTCATAAGCTCCATAAGTTCAGTTGTGCTTTGATGGTCAACAGGAGGCGCAAGTGGAGGCAACACCTACACCTGCACCCATGCAGGTGTCATTCACCACGGGTGGTGACAAACAGGAGGAGGAGGAGGATACGAGCACCGAACCGGAGGAGGAGGAGGAATGTTATGGAGCCCATAAAGGGGGATGAACCTGAGGCCACTTTGCATTTCACTATTGTGACTGAAGAGATACCGGGACCAAGCGGCGTGCAGCCAGCAATGCTAAGGCACATAATAGTGCGCACACCGGTCCCACGGAGGTCGGGTCAGCGAGTTCAGCACTCGCCTCCTATGGACGATCGGTTGGAGGGCTTGATCTCCCTGTGCGAGGAGACGGTCGCGATAAGGTGCAAGCATCTCCAGGCTTTTGCTCAGTTCACGCGGGACATTTCCCAGGTGTCTGCTGCCCAAGCGGAGGTAGCGCAGCAGATGCTTGAGGAGATGCGTGCACAGACCACCGCCACCAATGCCTTGCGGCATGCGTTGTTTACTGAGCACGGCACTGCACCCCAAGGTGCTGTGATCGGTCGAAGCATAAGCCCAAGCACTCAAGCGAGTCAGGAGGGAGCACTTCCTTCTGACTCGGAAGACAATGCCCAGCTTCGTATTCACCTCCAACACCCCCGCAACAGCCGATCGCACCACCATCACCACCACCACGGCAGGAAGTCTTGTCGTTGCCCGCTGCACGCCAGACTCATCTCGGTCCCGGGGACAAGAACGGGCGGGTAGGGCTAGGACACGGGGGGGACCAGGATCTGGAGGGAAACATGGATGTGGGTAGCGGGGTGGGGGGGGGGGGTGTAATTTTTCTTCTTGTTATTGCTGTTCTTGTTATTTTTATTTTATATTGCTGTTAATATTGTTACTGTGTTTACATTCATTTGCTGGTTTACAGTGGGGGGGGGGGGGTTGTTAAAAATGATTTTGTTGAATTAATAAAATGTTTTATTGAATTTTACAATTGTTGTGCATTGTCTTATAACTTAAGTTAAGTTAAAACATTAATGCAACTGTTGTACAACAAAGGCCAGGCCAGAGCAGGCAAGGGTAAAACGTAACTCACCACAAATGCAACTGTTGTCTCACTGTAACTGTAACTGTGACTGTCCCCAATGTAAGTTCATGCAAAGCGTTCATTTAATAGCTGCTGGCACAACAGCTTTGCAGCCGGGTAACTTTCACGGGCTTTCTCCACTCTTCCGGGGGCGCGGGGGATGGGACCATGGATTAATCACCAGGCTGATTGTCCTCCCTGAGGTCCTCACCAGCCTCCTCCTCCTCATCTGCCTCTTCCTCCTCCATTCCTTCCGGAGGTGGACCAGCAGCCCCATCTGGCATTTGTTGTCCTCTCCTTATAGCTAGGTTATGCAACATGCAGCACACCACAATAAACTCAGCGACCTGGTTAGGGTGGTACTGTCGGCTGCCTCTAGAGTGGTCCAGGCATCTGAAGTGCTGCTTCAGCATTGCAATTGTCTTTTTGACGATATTGAGTGTAGCTATGTGGCTTTCGTTGTAACGCTTCTCGGCTTCCGTCTGGAGATTACGCAGGGGGAGTCAGGAGCCAACTGGCAAGGTCATATCCTTTATCCCCCAGCATCCAACCATGACCTTCTGGCTGACTGTCAAACAGGTCAGATACAGCGCTCTCACACAGGATGTGAGCATCATTTTTCGCCGATGTTCCAGCCCAACTTTCCACTTTTCAGTCAAAATGGGTGATAGCAGGCCATTTTGGGTGATATATGGGCATTAGCCCAGTGATGTGAAGTGAAAAGTCGAGCCCATGAAAGTAAACTAGCACGAAATATAAAACAAATAGCAAGAGTTTCTATAGGTATATAAAAAGGAAAAGAGTGCCTAAAATAAATGTTGGTCCCTTAGAGGACAAGACGGGAATTAGTAATGGGGAACATGGAGATGGCAGAAACTCTGAACAAATATTTTGTATCAGTCTTTAAGGTAGAGGACACGAACAATATCCCAACAATGGGTAGTCAAGGGGCTAGAGGGAAGGAAGAATTTAACACAATCACAATCACTAAGGAGGTGGCACTCAGTAAGATAATGGTACTAAAGGCGGAAAAATCCCCTGGACCTGAAGGCTTGCATCCTAGGGTTTTAAGAGAATTAACAGCAGGGATAGTGGATGCATTGGTTGTAATTTACCAAAATTCCCTGGATTCTGGGAAGGTCCCAGCAGATTGGGAAACTGCAAATGTAACATCCCGATTTAAAAAAGGCAGAAAAAAAGTAGGAAACTATAGAAACATAGAAACTGGGTGCAGGAGTAGGCCATTCGGCCCTTCTAGCCTGAACCGCCATTCAATGAGTTCATGGCTGAACATGCAACTTCAGTACCCCATTCCTGCTTTCTCACCATACCCCTTGATTCCCCTAGTAGTAAGGACTTCATCTAACTCCTTTTTGAATATATTTAGTGAATTGGCCTCAACAACTTTCTGTGGTAGAGAATTCCACAGGTTCACCACTCTCTGGGTGAAGAAATTCCTCCTTATCTCGGTCCTAAATGTCTTACCCCTTATCCTTAGACTGTGTCCCCTGGTTCTGGACTTCCCCAACATTGGGAACATTCTTCCTGCATCTAACCTGTCTAACCCTGTCAGAATTTTAAACGTTTCTATGAGGTCCCCTCTCATTCTTCTGAACTCTAGTGAATACAAGCTCAGTTGATCCAGTCTTTCTTGATAGGTCAGTCCCGCCATCCCGGGAATCAGTCTGGTGAACCTTCGCTGCACTCCCTCAATAGCAAGAATGTCCTTCCTCAGGTTAGGAGACCAAAACTGTGCACAATATTCCAGGTGTGGCCTCACCAAGGCCCTGTACAATTGTAGCAACACCTCCCTGCCCCTGTACTCAAATCCCCTCGCTATGAAGGCCAACATGCCATTTGCTTTCTTAACCGCCTGCTGTACCTGCATGCCAACCTTCAATGACTGATGTACCATGACACCCAGGTCTCTTTGCACCTCCCCTTTTCCTAATCTGTCACCATTCAGATAATAGACCAGTTAGCCTAACATCTGTGGTTGGAAAATGTTGGAGTCCATTATTAAAGAAGCAGTAGCAGGATATTTGGAAAAGCAAAATTCGGTCAGGTAGAGTCAGCATGGATTTATAAAGGGGAAATCATGTTTGACAAATTTGCTGGAATTCTTTGATGATGTAACAAACAAGGTGGATAAAGGGGAACCAGTGGATGTGGTGTATTTGGACTTCCAGAAGGCATTTGACAAGGTGCCACATAAAAGGTTACTGCACAAGATAAAAGTTCACGGGGTTGGGGGTAATATATTAGCATGGATACAGGATTGGCTAACTAACAGAAAACAGAGAGCCGGGATAAATGTTCATTCTCGGGTTGGCAATCAGTAACTAGTGGGGTGCCACAGGGATCAGTGCTGGGACCCCAACTATTTACAATCTATTTAACGACTTGGAAGAAAGGACCAAGTGTAACGTAGCCAAGTTTGCTGATGATATAAAGATGGGAGGAAAAACAATGTGTGAGGAGGACACAAAAAATCTGCAAAAGGACATAGACAGGCTAAGTGAGTGGGCAAGAATTTGGCAGATGGAATATAATGTTTGAAAGTGTGAGGTCATGAACTTTGGCAGAAAAAAATAAAAGAGTAAGTTATTATTTAAATGCAGAAAGATTGAAAGTGCTGCAGTGCAGCGGGATCTGGGGATACTTGTGCATGAAACACAAAAGGTTAGTATGCAGGTGCAGCAAGTGATCAGGAAGGCCAATGGAATCTTGGCCTTTATTGCAAAGGGGATGGAGTATAAAAGCAGGGAAGTCCTGCTACAGTTATACAGGATACTGGTGAGGCCACACCTGGAATACTGTATACAGTTTTGGTTTCCATATTTACGAAAGGATATACTTGCTTTGGAGGCAGTTCAGAGAAGGTTCACTAGGTTGATTCCGGAGATGAGGGGGCTGACCTATGATGAAAGGTTGAGGAGGTTGAGCCTCTACTCATTGCAATTGAGAGGTGATCTTATCGAAACGTATAAGATTGTGAGGGGGCTCGACAAGGTGGATGCAGAGAGGATGTTTTCACTGATAGGGGAGACTAGAACTAGAGGACATAATCTTAGAATAAGGGGCCACCCATTTGAAAATGAGATGAGGAGGAATTTCTTCTCTAAGGGTTGTAAATCTGTGGAATTTGCAGCCTCAGAGAGCTGTGGAAGCCAGGACATTGAATAAATTTAAGACAGAGATAGACAGTTTCTTAACAGATAAGGGATTAAGGGGTTATGGGGAGTGGGCAGGGAAGTGGACCTGGGTCCATGATCGGATCAGCCATGATTGTATTAAATGGTGGAGCAGGCTCGAGGGGCCATATGGCCTATTCCTGCTCCTATTTCTTATGTTCTTACTATGTAGGAAACTGACTCATTTCACAATGTGGTAACGAAGTCCAGCAAGTAGTTACAATTTAGTAATTTTTGTATTTAACAGACATTTAGCACATTATACACCCTTATTACCCTGTAACCTCATTAATCCCCCCATTACAGTCCTCATCTTGAGGGTGAAGAACTCATTCTGATCCCTCATTTCTTTACTAATGTCACTAATTCATAAGCATCAGTTCATTCTGACAATCGTATGACTTGCTTAGCAAAGCATACCAAAAAAGTGATAACGGTTCGGACTGCAGTTTAAGCTGTTAGAAAACACGTTGGTGTTATGTGGTAACACAGGTGCTGTACGGCAATGTATACCTTCTCCCACCATGCATGCTTGCCAAGCTGACTAATCATGTGAGCTGCTCTGATATTATCCTGGTGTATGGTGGACTAAATGCTCGGAATAATGAGCTCTTCCCCTGGGTGTGATTCTGACCAGTATGTTTTGGTTCTGTTTCCCACTCACAAAGGGTCTCATCTTCATCCCACTGACGTCCAGATTTTCGCTGGCGGTACAGTTGGAGTCTATGAGCAAGGGTGATGTTGGCCCAGTTGAGATAAACCTTGTGACATACTTTGGGTATAATGATCTGAGGCATGTCCAACATTGCTGGTATATATTCCCATCTACCTCATAGTGTACAATCTGGGGAGTGGGTTGTGCAAACAGTCCAGAAGTAGGGCCCTCTGCGATGTCTGCACAGGGAGCATAGCACTCTGATTGTTGTGGCACAACCACTATAATGGTGACAATAGCACTTTGCCCATTTTTGTGGCCTATCTGACAGGATTATTCACCCTTCCGCCAGTGGCAGGTGTACGGTAAATGTGGTTTGAGCAAAGAGAGGTTGGGTCATGACAAATAGAACTTCGTCCTCTAACTCGTTTGTTATTTTTAGCAAATTGTGCCTCAAAACATTTATCATGTCGGTCACTGATACCTTACTGCCGTTAATCAGACATATCAGAGTTCTGCTCAAAAATGAGAAGACTTGCACATTGGTCACTTCATCACTGCTGGTTACTTGTATTGTGAATTGACTTTTGCTGTCATTGAGGACGGCACTATTCAGTGTGGAGAGGTGGATTTGCAAGTGGTCCTCTGGGACGCGGCCTTCGGTTACTTCTATATATTCTTCATTGATGGTGCTCCCTGGTGGATGCCTTTAACCTGTAGGTCGCTGGATGTCGACTACCATCTTCTTCAGTGTGTGATCCATCATCAGGTCCAATCGGAGAAGCCACCACATTTTCCACATCCAAGCCTCGAGAGATCTGACACTTGCCTTTCCTTTACCACTTATGGTTGTCTCATCGCGGGAGGAGTTCGAGGAGAGAGAGGGGGTCGGACATCGGGGTTTGGGAATTGTACCTCGGGAGGGGCCCTGGAGGAAGTTCTCCTTCTCCCAGCCCACAAGCTGTGCTGTAAAGGCACTCGCCTCTTGGATCCTGCCTTTCGCAACTCCTTTTACTCGCCACTGCCAGTATTCCCAAGGCCTGGGAATTCCAGCCTCCGTTGGTTTAAAATAAATCTGCATTAAAATGGAGGCACACAGCCTTCTTAAATGATTTTAGTGACTGACCTGCCTCCTGAGAGCAGGTTCATCACCCAGCCTGATCCGCCTTCATTAAAACCAGAAGTGGGCGGGGCGGAGGATGATTGGGGTCGTGTTTGAGAATTTAAATTTAAATGTTTTTACCTTCCCACCTGTCCTTGGGAGTTAAAATTCCCGCTATTGAATCAGTAGGAACACTGAGAGGGAAAGATAATTCTAGGAGCTCTCCTCTTCCTAGAAGTACTTGAGGAAACCCATTTTTTCCACTTAGTTAGATCATGCTCCGCTCTGGCTACTTTCTGCAATGAAGACCATTTTTACATGGACAGATCGTTAGCCTGACTCACAATCCCCGACCAGAAGAACTGGTTAGATGTAATTGCGGGGAGGCAGGTGGCACCTTATTGAATGCCTTCTTTAAATCAAAATCCACTGTTTCCCCCTTAACTATTCTGCTAGTTACAACCTCAAAAAACTCTTAGCAGATCTGTCAAACATGATTTCCCTTTCATAACTCCATTTTGACTCTGCCCAATCATATTATTCTTTTCTAAGTGCCCTATTAGCGCATCCTTAATAATAGATTCTCGCATTTTCCCTACGACTGATATCAGGCTAACTGGTCTGTAGTTCCCCGTTTTCTTTCTCCCTCCTTTCTTAAATAGCAGGGTTACATTTGCTACCTTCCATGGGAACCATTCTAGAATCTATGGAAGATGATTTATGAAGGGGAAATCATATTTGACAAATTTGCTGGAATTCTTCGAGGATGTAACGAACAGGGTGGATAAAGGGGAACCAGTGGATGTGGTGTATTTGGACTTCCAGAAGGTATTTGACAAGGTGCCACATAAAAGGTTACTGCACAAGATAAAAGTTCACGGGTTGGGAGTAATATATTAGCATGGATAGAGGATTGGCTAACTAACAGAGAACAGAGAATCAGGATAAATGGTTCATTCTCTGGTTGGCAGTCAGTAACGAATAGGGTGCCACAGGGATCAGTGCTGGGACCTCAACTATTTACAATTTATATTAATGACTTGGAAGAGGGGACTGAGTGTAACATAGCCAAGTTTGCTGACGATACAAAGATGGGAGGAAGGGTAATGTGTGAGGAGAACATAAAGTGGCTGCAGGAGGACATAGACAGACTAAGTGGGTGGGCAAGAATTTGGCAGATGGAGTATAATGTTTGAAAGTGTGAGGTCATGCACTTCGGCAGAAAAAAAATCAAAGGGTAAGTTATTATTTAAATGGAGAAAGATTGCAAAGTGCTGCAGTACAGCAGGACCTGGGGGTACTTGTACATGAAACACAAAAGGATAGTATGCAGTTACAGCAAGTGATCAGGAAGGCCAATAGAATCTTGGCCTTTATTGCAAAGGGGATGGAGTATAAATTCAGGGAAGTCTTGCTACAGTTATACAGGGTATTGGCGAGGCCACACTGCGAGGGAATACTGCGTCCAGTTTTGGTTTCCATATTTACGAAAGGATATACTTTCTTTGGAGGCAGTTCATCCTGGGGATGAGGGGGTTTACTTATGAGGAAAGGTTGAGTAGGTTTGGCCTCTACTCATTGGAGTTCAGAAGAATGAGAGGTGATCTTATAGAAATGTATAAGATTATGAGGGGGCTTGACAGGGTGGATGGAGAGAGGATGTTTCCACTGGTGGGGGAGACTAGAACTAGAGGGCATGATCTTAGAATAAGGGGCCACCCATTTAAAACTGAGATGAGAAGACATTTCTTCTCTGAGAGTTGTGAATCTGTGGAATTCACAGAGAGAGCTGTGGAAGCTGGGACATTGATGTATTGAATACATTTAAGATCGAAATAGACAGTTTCTTGAGTGATGGGGGGGGATGAGGGGTTATGGGGAGCGGGCAGGGAAGTGGACTTGAGTCCATGATCAGATCAGCCATAATCTTATTGAATGGCGGAGCAGACTCGAGGGGTCGTATGGCCTACTCTTGCTATTTCTTATGTTCTTATGACAACCAATGCATACATTGCCACCTGGTTCTAATTCTTGATGTGGTATAAGCTCCACAGTTACTGATAGCTCTCCATTACCTTGCCAGTAAAAGTCAGGAAATAATAATCGGTAGCAGGAACTCCGGGTAACTCTCCCTCACCCCCCATAACTCAGGGACACATCTCTCTTGCTGTCCCAGCTGAGAGCAGCTAATTTAGTCCAGTCCAGTGACTGAAACCAGTACCTTTCTAGTCCCTTTAGTTCAGTGACACACTGAGCAATGCATTTAATAATGGGGCCCCAGAAATGTATTATTGTCACAGTGAGGTGACTGGATCTTGGCTGGTAATTTGTGCAACATTTCCATTGTCCATAGAATCCACCAGAGGGCAACATTTTGTTTAACTGTAAGCATTGCCTTCAGTCGCATGTAGCTATATTGAGGGATTTATTAAACCTTCAATCTTCGCCGTCTCTAGGCCAGGTCCAAGGCTACTCAACCCCTGTCGTCGAGCTACAGTACGCAGACGACGCCTGTGTTTGCGCACATTCAGAGGCTGAACTCCAGGACATAGTCGTACGAAAGCATAGGCCTTGCGCTAAACCTCCGTAAGACAAAGTCCTCCACCAGCCTGTCCTCGCCGCACAGCACTGGCCCCCCAGTCATCAAGATCCACACGCGGCCCTGGACAATGTGGCCCATTACCCATACCTCGGGAGCCTTTTATCAACAAAAGCAGATATTGATGAGCAGATTCAACACTACCTCCAGTGCGCCAGCGCAACCTTCGGCCGCCTGAGGATAAGAGTGTTCGAAGACCAGGCCCTCAAATCTACCACCAAGCTCATGGTCTACAGGGCTGTAGTAATACCTGCCCTCCTGTATGGCTCAGAGACATAGACCATGTACAGCAGACACCTCAAGTCTCCGATGTCTCCGCAAGATCCTATAAATCCCCTGGGAGGACAGATGCATCAACATCAGTGTCTTCGTCCAGGCCAACATCCCCAGCATTGAAGCACTGACCACACTTGATCAGCTCCGCTGGGTAAGCCACATAGTTCGCATGCCAGACACGAGACTCCCAAAGCAAGCAATCTATTCTGAACTCCTTCATGGCAAATGAGCCAAAAGTGGACAGAGGAAACGTTACAAGGACACCCTCAAAGCCTCCCTGATAAAGTGCAACATTCCCATCAACACCTGGGAGTCCCTGGCCAAAGACCGCCCTAAGTAGAGGAAATGCATCGAGTCTCATCACCGATTGCATGCAGAAGACAAGCGCAGGCAGCGGAAGGAGCATGTGGAAAACCTGTCTCACCCACCCCTTCCCTCAACGATATCTGTCCCACATGTGACAGGGACTGTGGCTCTCGTATTGGACTGTTAAGCCACCTAAGGACTCATTCTAAGAGCGAAAGCAAGTCTTCCTCGAATCTGAGGGACTGCCTATGATGATGATGATTAAATAAAGAGTGAAGGGAAGGAAAAGTTACAAACAGGGAAAACAACGACAGAACTGAATTCCAAACAGATTGCCATGTCCTGTGATTGAACTAGACATGGCAATCTGGAAGAATAAAATGTTTTGCAACTCTTCAACTCTTTGATCTCGGGACTTCTAAAGCATGAATATACACATGCAATATCCAGAAGTAGTGGTAGGTATATATCTTGTATACCCACATATTAAAACCTCTATTTATCTAATGCATTGGTCAATCCTCGTTAACTCTAAGAGTGATATTGATAGATAGTTTTGTCCACTTATAGGAAGAATAGGCTGAATAATCTACTGTTGAATAAGCACCTGAGCTCAGATCCTTGAGTTAGAACTAGTCTTTTGACTAATGCTGTCCTAATCTGGAGATAATACTGCTAATTCTTGATTTTCTTATACACAAGCAAAATACTGCGAATGCTGGCAATCTAAAATAAAAACAGAAAATGCTGGAAATACTCAGCAAGTCAGGCAGTGTCTGTGGAGAGAAAAACAGAGTTAATCTTTCACATCGATCTGAAACGTTAACTCTGTTTCTCTATTTTCTTACTGCATTGCATTGAGGTTTATAATTCAACTAGTTCAAGTCCCATTGCATTGCTCATTGGTTATATGAACAGAACTATGCAAGAAAACATAGGTGCCAAAGGTGCATGATTTGGACTGAATTTCAACAGTAGGACACAACTAATCAAATTTAGAAAGAAAAGTGAGACCTCAGCAAAGTACACAAAAACCAGGCAAGGAAGAAACATAGAACACAGAAATTTACAGCGCAGAAGGAGGCCATTTCGGTCCATCGGGTCTGCGCTGGCCAACGAAGAGCTCAATCAGCAGCCCTGAAGGTTACATATAAACCTATGAACAATCAACAATGGCAGAAAGGTATAGAGCATCCGGCCCAACCAGTCCACCCCACACAACTGCGATACCCCATGTATCGCAACAATTTACACTCCACCCTACCCAGAGCCATGCGACCTCCTGGGAGAGGCAAAATAACCATATATAAACCCAGGCCAATTGGAGGAAAAATATCTGGGAAAATTCCTCTCCGACCCAGCCAGGTGATCAAAGCTAGTCCAGGAGACCACTCTGGCTGTATTAGATTCCCTGAAGTACTTACCATCATCTCTGTGCCAGCCAATAAGAGATTATCCAGTCTAATCCCACTTACCAGCTCTCGGTGTAACCCTGCAGGTTACGGCACCTCAAGTGCCCATCCAAACACCTTTTAAATGTGGTGAGGGTTTCTGCCTCCACTACCCTTCCAGGCAGTGAGTTCCAGACCCCCACAACCCTCTGCGTGAAGAAGTTTCCCCTCAAATCCCCTCTAAACCTTCCACCAACCACATTAAACTTATGCCCCCTCGTAATTGACCACTCCACCAAGGGAAATAGACCCTTGTTAGCCACTATATCCTCAATGAGGTCTCCCCTCAGCCTCCTCTGTTCCAATGAGAACAAACCCAGCCTATCTAATCTGTCATAGCTAAGATTCTCCATTCCAGGCAGCATCCTCGTAAATCTCCTCTGCACCCTCTCTAGTGCAATCACGTCCATCCTATAATACAGTGACCAGAACTGCACACAATATTCCAGTTGTGGCCGAACCAGTGTATTATACAATTTAAGCATAACCTCCCTGCTCTTGTAATTTATGTCTCGGCCAATAAAGGCAAGCATTCCATATGCCTTCTGAACCACCTTATCCACCTGGCCTGCTACTTTCAACGATCTGTGGACCAATGGTGGAGCGGTTGGAGGCGTGGCCTATTCACTTGCAGCTGTGCTGCTGTGAGAGAAGGAGCTTGCTGCTTTTGCTCCTGCCTGGAAGGCCTTTGTGAGCCCTGTGAAACAGCCCAGGAAGAGGAGGAAGGGGCTTACTACAATTCCAATTTATCCAGAGGGAGAGGAGGAGAGCAGAAAATTCAACAACTTCATTACTTCTACAGAGAGTTGGAGAGAGGGGGAAAAAGAACAACAACTATCCAGTGTGGAAGGAGGGAGAGACTTCATCATCCAAAGGTGGGTGTATATTGGTGCATTTCCCTAAGGACTTTGTTGTATCGGTGGGGGGAGAAAAGAAGATTTCTTCGAGACCCAGAACATCGCGGGGGGTGTGTGTGTGTGGAAGTGTGTGTGGGGGTCTTGCTTACAGCTAGGCCCCACACACCACTGAAGCACCCCTCCCCATTGCCGAGCCTGGGATAGCTGGAGCTACCTGGCTGAAGAATCGTTAATCACCCTATTTAACATCGTTGGGAGTGTGTGCCTGGGTGGCTCCAGCTGCCCAGGTGAAGACATCTTCTCCCCCTACCCAAAGACCATCACATAAGACTGTTTCTTGTTTTTCCATCATCTGGGGAGTGCACCCAAGAAAATCACCCACCCATCGCTGTGAGGGGAGACCTGCCCTCACAGCTTCCCTCTTTCCCACCCCCCACACTCTTTCTCTCTCTCTCTGTCTCTCCCCTCTCTCTCTGAGAGCCCTTTCCTCCTAATTGAAAAAACAATTAAGACAACTGAGCAGAGGGAGCAAGGCCCCTCCCCAATTGTCAATTAGGGGAGAGGTGTGCCTCATTGAGAGCTCCTCTGCTCATACATTTAAACGAGGCCAATTTAAGAACATTAAGGCCTGTGACTTTGGGGTGGGTGTAGCCATTAAAGGGACCCCGTGATGGCGACCCGATCCACACCGGTGGCAGGGCCAGCTAAGATGTACGCGCAGGCGGCGTCCACATCCACGGCGCCTCCTGCGCTTCCTGCTGCCCTGCCACCGTTCAGACTTATAACAAAAAAACACGGGGTCAATAGCTACACTCACCCCACAATGAGCATCGAGGAGTGCGTGCGGGCGATGGCTGGGGTAGTCGGCCCCTCGGCCATTGTCGCGGCCTCGAAGATGTCTGGGATTCTTCCTGGGGTCGGAGCGGACGGTGTCCCTGGCCCTTGAAAAGGGGCTCACGGTGGGCAGGACGTTCCTGCCGGTGGACCCTCTCGAGGCCACCGCGCAGAGGGTCATCCTTTCTAACGTCCCGCCCTTTGTTCCCGCTGGGCTCCTCCTCCCTCACCTACACCAACTGGGTGGGGTAAGGTCGGGGATCAAACCCATACCGCTCGGCCTCAGTGAGAATAGCCTGCGCCATTTGTTCTCCTTCCGCCGCCAGTTCTTTGTCCAGCTGGCGTGGGAGGAGACGACAGAGGGTAGTTTTAATGTGGTGCACGAGGGGACTGCCTACCGCGTCTTCTGGACGTCGGACGGCGTGCGATGCCATGCCTGTAGGGAGGTGGGGCATGTTTGTAAGAACTGCCCCGCCTCCAAGGCCGCCAAACCACCGAGGGCGGCCAAGGCTGGCGCCGCTGCCACCCCTCCCCCAAGTAGCATCCGCGTGCCGGAAGCTGTGGGTGCGCGGACATCGTCGGAGGCCTTTGTTTTCACGGCCTCCGGTGGCGGGGGGGAGGGAGAGCGTCCGGCCGGAAAGAAGGAGCGGAGGAAGGCGAAACATAGAAACATAGAAACATAGAAAATAGGTGCAGGAGTAGGCCATTCAGCCCTTCTAGCCTGCACCGCCATTCAATGAGTTCATGGCTGAACATGAAACTTCAGTACCCCCTTCCTGCTTTCTCGCCATACCGCTTGATCCCCCGAGTAGTAAGGACTTCATCTAACTCCCTTTTGAATATATTTAGTGAATTGGCCTCAACTACTTTCTGTGGTAGAGAATTCCACAGGTTCACCATTCTCTGGGTGAAGAAGTTTCTCCTCATCTCGGTCCTAAATGGCTTACCCCTTATCCTTAGACTGTGACCCCTGGTTCTGGACTTCCCCAACATTGGGAACATTCTTCCTGCATCTAACCTGTCTAAACCCGTCAGAATTTTAAACGTTTCTATGAGGTCCCCTCTCATTCTTCTGAACTCCAGTGAATACAAGCCCAGTTGATCCAGTCTTTCTTGATAGGTCAGTCCCACCATCCCGGGAATCAGTCTGGTGAATCTTCGCTGCATTCCCTCAAGAGCAAGAATGTCCTTCCTCAAGTTAGGAGACCAAAACTGTACACAATACTCCAGGTGTGGCGTCACCAAGGCCCTGTACAACTGTAGCAACACCTCCCTGCCCCTGTACTCAAATCCCCTCAAATCCCCTCAAATCCATCTCGAGGTGGGTCCCCTCAGTGCACCAGACAGCCCAATCACCGCGCTCGGCCTAACCTTGTCACCGGCGAGCGCGGGGTGCCCTGAGCCCGTGCCTGAGCCCTTGACCAATATCATAGAGGGGCTCGGGCGCGGGCAAGAAAAGAAAAAGGGGGGAGTGGAGTGGGAGGCCTCGGCAGACATGGAGGTCTCCCTGCCTCCGCGCACCCCCAGGAACAAAAGGAGGCGTCGGTCCAATGAGACGGAGGGGGAACAACATCCCTCCGTGGAGGAGTCGGTGTCCGCTGCTTGTCCCGCATCCCCCACCAGCGCCCCCAAACTGCGCCGTAGGCGAGAGGAATCTGTCCCCGGGGAGGGTGGGGCAGTCGAGGCTGCCCAGCCTCTGCCTCCCGGGGATGGCGTGGAAGATCTGCCTGTCGTGGGGGGCGTGGGGCCAGCGGAGGAATGCGTAGCCGCCGGGTCGAGCGTCCCAGGGACTGAGGCGGGCGGGACCGAAAAGGCCGAACCTGAGCCCGCCCAGCCTTTATCCAACTTCCCCCGGGAGTCGTTCGACCCGGAAGAAACACAAAATGTTAACAATTTTAATGATTCAGTACACGCTGGGCCGGGGGGTGGCAGCGGGGAGGGGGAAGAACACCAACCCTCGCCCCCTACTTTGGAGCTGGGGTACTTGGAGGACCTGGAGAATTTCTTTGGCCAGGTCTCTCCGTGTTCCCCGGCTCCTGGGTCCGCGTACTGGCATTTTAACAACCAGCTGCTGGAGGACGTGCGGTTCCAGGACTCGTTCCGTCGTTTATGGGCCGACTGGAGAAGGAAGCAGGGGGGCTTCCCCTCCTTGAGGCTATGGTGGGACGTGGGCAAGGCTCACGTCCGCGTCTTCTGTCACGAGTACACGAGGGGGTCGACCAAGAGGCGGGCGGCCACGGTCGGGCGCCTAGAAAAAGAGATGCTCGACCTGGAGCCCCCTCTCGGTCAAGTCGTCGAGGACCCGGCCCTGCGGACGGTGTACGAAGCAAAGAAGGCCGCGCTGAAGGACCTGCAGCTCGTCGGGTCCCGAGGCGCGTTCGTGAGGTCGCGGATCCGGTTCCTGCAGGATCTGGACCGCGGTTCCCCCTTTTTCTACTCGCTGGAAAAAAGACAGAGTGTCCGTAAGCAGCTCTTGACGCTGCGGCCGACGACGGCTCTCTCGTCTCGGATCCGGAGGGCGTCAACAACAGGGCCCGTGTATATTACAGGGCTCTGTTCTCTCCGGAGCCGTCCAGCGAGGAAGCGCGTTAGAGTTTTGTGGGAGGACCTGCCGAAGGTCAGCCCGGAGGACGCCGAAAATCTGGAAGCTCCGCCAAGCCTGGCGGAGCTGACCGGCGCCCTCTACTGGCTCTAGAGGGGAAAAGCCCCGGGGCTGGACGTGGAGTTCTGCAGGGCATTCTGGGACGTCCGGGGGGGGCGACTACGCGCGGGTCCTGGGGGAAAGTCTGGCGACCGGGGAGATGCCCCTCTCTTGGCGCAGGGCAGTCATCGTCCTGCTGCCTAAGAAGGGCGATCTCCGCCTCCTTAAGAACTGGCGCCCGGTCTCCCTCCTCAGCACGGGCTACAAAATCTTCGCCAGGGTGATGTCTGCTCGCTTTGGCGCCGTGCTGGACCACATGATCCACCCCAACCGGTCCTACACGGTCCCGGGCCGGACAATCCACGATAACATCCATCTGGTCCGGGACCTCATCCATCATTCCCAGGAGGCTGGTCTGTCGGTCGCCTTCCCATCTCTCGACCAAGAGAAGGCGTTCAACAGGGTGGATCACGACTATCTGTTCGGGACTCTGCTTTCGGATTCGGGACGCATTTCGTCACCCGGATCTGACTTTTGTATGCCGCCGCGGAGTGTCTGATTAAGGTTAACTGGTCCTTGACGGCGCCCCTTCGCTTTGGGAGAGGGGTGCGCCAGGGATGCCCCATGTCCGGCCAGTTATATGCCATCTGCGTGAAGCTGTTCCTGCACCTCCTGCGGACGAGGTTGACAGGACTGGCTCTGCAAGGGCCGGGCGTGGAGGTCGTCCTCTCGGCTTACGCCGATGACGTGCTTCTCGCGGTAGAGGATCCCGCTGACCTGCGGAACATGCGTGAGTGCCAGGAGATTTACTCGGCCGCATCCTCCGCCAGGATCAACTGGGAGAAATGTTCCGGACTCCTGTGGGTCAGTGGCGGGTGGACTCCCTGCCGGAGTTGCTCAGGCCTTTTCCTCTATCTGGGAGTCTACCTTAGCCCCGACGAGGAAGCCTGGCCAGTGAACTGGCAGGAGCTGGAGGCTAAGGTCGCTGCTCACCTAGGGCGCTGAACAGGACTGCTCTGAGTCATAAACCAGCTGGTGGCCGCCATGCTGTGGTACCGGCTGCTCACTTTGACCCCTCCCCCTGCGTTTGTCACCAAGATACAGAAGAAGCTAGTGGACTTCTTCTGGAACAACAGGAAGCACTGGGTTTCTGCCGCGGTCTTGAGTCTCCCGCTTGGGGAGGGCGGTCAGTTGTTGGTGTGCGTCAGCGCCCAGCTCGCGACTTTCCGTCTTCAGACCCTGCAGAGATACCTTTACGTCAAGCCCCCTCCTAGGTGGCGTGCTCTGGCGATGTATTTCTTCCGCCAGCAGCACGGCCTCAACTACGACACGCAGCTCCTGTTTGTGAGCTCTGGGGGCGTCAGGACCGCCTTCCAGGGGCTGCCTGTCTTTTACAAGGAACTCATCAGGGTCTGGAACAAAGTCTCCACCAAGCGCAGCTCTCCAACGGCTGGAGTGGCGGCTGTCCTGCAGGAGCCGATGCTCGGGAATCCGTACCTCCACGACCGAGGTTTTAGGTGGCGGTCGGACGAGAGGGCTGTGGCTGGTGAGGTGACCAGGGTCAGGGACCTGCTCAATGGTGGAGGAGCGGTCTGGATGGTGCCAGACACGCTGGCGCGGTGCCTAAATTCGGCCAACGTCTGCCGCGCAGCCGATGCCATCGAGTCGCTAAAAACAGCTCTGGGCCCTGACTCTGTTAGGTGCATCGAGGAGGCTCAAGCACATGGGGAGATCCCGTCCGAACTGACCCCCGTCTGGATGGAATTTCTCATCGGCGCCAAACCCCGGAACCTCCCTCGGGGGCCGGCGCCTCACAACTTGAGCCGCCTCGGTGAAATCCCCTCCGTGCCTTTCAGTTCCGCGCGGAGGGGTTTCCTGTAAGTGGCTGCTCCTGCACACTCTCAACTTTGCCATCCTCGCCTGCCGTCCGAACACGCCATGGCGTACCATCTTGACGTCCGGAGGAGGCGGGGGTCCCCGATGGAGGGCACTCTACGCGGGAGTCCTCCCACTATTTATCGGGGACTTGGCCTGGTGGGTGGTGCACGGAGCAGTGCCGTGCAATAAATTTTTAAGCCGGTTCACAGGCTCCCAGGCCGCCTGCAATTTCTGTGGTCTGGAAGAGTCCGTGTTCCATGTTTTTATCGAATGCACGAGGTTGCAGCCCCTGTTTTATTATTTAAAGGGGCTGCTCCTGAAATTCTGGCTGCACTTCAGTCCCACACTCCTGATCTTTGGGCACCCTGTGCGGAGGGGAGCGGGCAGGTCCGAGGGCCTCCTCGTAGGACAGCTCCTGGGCACGGCCAAGGGTGCCATCAGCCGGTGCAGGCAGCGGGCGGTCGAGGGGGTCGTTCAGCCTGACTGCCTGCCTCTCTTCCGCGCGTACATCCGCGCCAGGGTGTCCTTGGAGATGGAGCACGCGGTGTCCACCGGTACGCTCGCGGCCTTCCGCGAGAGGTGGGCGCCGGAGGGACTGGAGTGCATCGTTACCCCCGGTAACCAAATTTTAATTTGATTTTATGTTTGAAAGTTTAATTTGTTTTAATTGCCGGTGTTTTTAGTGCCCCCCTCCCCTTTTAAAGGGGGCACTTGGAGGAAAAAAATATGATTTTAGTGCCCAAAAAAAAACTTAAAAAAAAACAAAAAACAAAAAAAAAGGGCCTTGGAAATGTTTGGTGTGTCCCCCAGATCTAGGGGACACGATTTAATGTTTTAGTTTCCTCCCAAAAAGAGTTCTGTGGACCAATGGTGGAGCAGTTGCAGGCGTGGCCTATTCACTTGGAGCTGTGCTGTGGTGAGAAAAGGAGCTTGCTGCTGTTGCTCCTGCCTGGAAGGCCTTTGTGAGCCCTGTGAAACAGCCCAGGAAGAGGAGGAAGGGGCTTACTTCATTACAATCCATCCAGAGGGAGAGGAGAGCTGAAAGTTCAACAACCTTTAATACTGCTGCAGAGAGTTGGAGAGAGGGGGAAAAGAACAACAACTATCCAGTGTGGAAGGAGGGAGAAACTTCATCAACCAAAGGTGGGTGTGTTTTGGTGCATTCCCGTGAAGACTTTGTTGTATCGGTGGGGGAGGAGAAAAGAAGATTTCTTCGAGGCCCGGAACATCGCAGGGGTTGTGTGTGTGTGTGGAAGTGTGTGTGGGGGTCTTGCTTACAGCTAGGCCCTACACACCACTGAAGCACCCCTCCCCCATTGCCAAGCGTGGGATAGCTGGAGCTACTTGGCTGAAGTATTACTAATCACCATATTTAACATCGTTGGGAGTGTGTGCCTGGCTGGCTCCAGCTGCCCCAGGTGAAGACATCTTCTCCCCCCACCCGAAGACCATTTACAAAGACTGTGTTTTTTGCCATCTGGGGAGTGCACCACAAAAAAAAAACACCCTCCCATCGCTGTGAGGGGAGACCTGCCCTTGCAGCTTCCCTCTTTCCCACCCCCCACACTCTTTCTCTCTCTCTCTGTCTCTCCCCTCTCTCTCTGAGAGCCCTTTCCTCCAAATTGAAAAAAACAATTAAGACAACTGAGCAGAGGGAGCAAGGCCCCTCCCCAATTGTCAACTAGGGGAGAGGTGTGCCTCATTGAGAGTTCCTCTGCTCATACATTTAAACGAGGCCAATTTAAGAACATAAAGGCCTGTGACTTTTGGGTGGGTGTAGTCCATAAAGGGACCCCGTGATGGCGACCCCATCCACGCCGGTGGCAGGGCCAGCTAAGACATACGCGCAGGCGGCGTCCACATCCACGGCGCCTCCTGCGCCTCCTGCTGCCCTGCCACCATTCAGACTGATAACAAAAAAACACGGGGTCAAGAGCTGCACTCACCCCACAATGAGCATCGAGGAGTACGTGCGGGCGATGGCTGGGGTAGTCGGCCCCTCGGCCATTGTCGCGGCCTCCAAGATGTCTGGTGAGGCTGTATTCTTCCTGGGGTCGGAGCGGGTGGTGTCCCTGGCCCTTGAAAAGGGGCTCACGGTGGGCGGGACGTTCCTGCCGGTGGACCCTCTCGAGGCCACCACGCAGAGGGTCATCCTTTCTAACGTCCCGCCCTTTGTTCCCGCTTGGCTCCTCCTCCCTCACCTACACCAACTGGAGGAGGTAAGATCAGGGATCAACCCCATACCGCTCGGCATCAGGGAGAACAGCCTGCACCACGTGTTCTCCTTCCGCCGCCAGCTCTTTGTCCAGCTGGCGTGGGAGGAGACGACAGAGGGTAGTTTTAATGTGGTGCACGAGGGGACTGCCTACCGTGTCTTCTGGACGTCGGACGGCGTGCGGTGCCATGCCTGTAGGGAGGTGGGACATGTTCATAAGAACTGCCCCGCCTCCAAGGCCGCCAAACCACCGAGGGCGGCCAAGGCTGGCACCGCCGCCACCCCTCCCCCTAGTAGCGTCCGCATGCCGGGAGCTGTGGGTGCGCGGGCATCGTCGGGGGCCTTTGTTTTCACGGCCTCCGGCGGGGGGGAGGGAGAGCGTCCAGCCGGAAGATGGCGCAGAGAAAGGCAAAACATCTCGAGGCGGGTCCCCCCAGTGCGCCAGACAGTTTGATCACCGCACTCAGCCCAATCCTGTCACCGGCGAGCGCGGGGTGCCCTGAGCCCGTGCCCGAGCCCTTGACCAATATCACAGAGGGGCTCGGGCGCAGGCAAGAAAAGAAAAAGCGGGGAATGGAGCGGGAGGCCTCGGCAGACATGGAGGTCTCCCTGCCTCCGCGCACCCCCAGGTACAAAAGGAGGCGCCGCTCCAATGAGGCGGAGGGGGAACAACATTCCTCCGCGGAGGAGTTGGTGCCCGCCGCGTGTCCCGCGTCCCCCACCAGTGCCCCCAAACTGCGCCGTAGACGGGAGGAATCTGTCCCCGGGGAGGATGATACAGTCGAGGCTGCCCAGCCTCTGCCTCCCGGGGATGGCGTGGAAGATCTGCCTGTTGTGGGGGGCGTGGGGCCAGCGGAGGAATGCGTAGCCGCCGGGTCGAGCGTCCCGGGGACTGAGGCGGGCGGGGCCATAAAGGCCGAACCTGAGCCCGCCCAGCTATTAACCAACTTCCCCCGGGAGTCGCTCGGCCCGGAAGAAACAAAAAATTTTAACAATTTTAATGATTCTGTATACGCTGGGTCGGGGGGTGGCGGCGGGGAGGGGGAAGAACAACAACCCTCGCCCCCTACTTTGGAGCTGGGGGAATTGGAGGACCTGGAGAATTTCTTTGACCAGATCTCTCCGTGTTCCCCGGCTCCTGGGGTGGAGGAGGAACCCCTTCCGCTGTCGCTTCCTGACCCAGCACCGGTTTTAAAAGATCCCAGTGGGGACTCCTCTGCCGACGATCCTGGGGGTGGGATCGGGGCAGAGCCAGGGTCGGATGGAGCGGCCGGGCCGTTTGCCGTACCTCGTGCGGTCGACGGGCCGGCTGCTGGCGGCGAGCTCTCAGAGGGGGACGGGGACTCGGTGGGGGACTCGGGAGAAGATCTAGAGTCCATCGCCAGTGAGGCAGTGGATCTCCTCGTGCCCGCCGCTGAGTCCCCCCTCATTCCTGTAAAGGAACTCCGGGACTTTTTGGTCCAGAGCCAGGGTCGCCACAACCGAGCTCATCTGGCCCGGGAAAAATGGTCCGAGCTGGGGCTGCTCATCGCTTCCATCCGCGTCGCAGCTAAAACCATGGCCGCGGGCGGGCCCTTATCAAAGGCGCAAGGCCTTGAGCTGCGTCGGCTCAAAGGGTTCCTCGCTGGGCTGCTGAAGGAGTGGAGGTCAACAAACGACTCCACTCCCCCCCCCACAATAGGTTAGGTAGAGGTTGCACTATGCTTTTGTCATGAAGATAACCATAGCCAGCCTCAACACCAACGGCGGCAGAGGGGCACGCCGTAGATTTAACAATTTTTCGCTCCTGCGGGAGGGGAAATATGCGGTGTGCTTCCTGCAAGAAACCCACACCGTTCCGGGAGACGAAGCCACGTGGCTCCTGGAATGGCAAGGAGAGGTCCGCATGAGCCAACTCACTACCACTTCTTGTGGGGTGGCCATCTTGCTGGCCCCGCATTTTCAGCCGGAGATCTTGGGGGTCGAGGAGCCCGTGCCAGGCCGCTTGCTGCACGTCACGGTTCGCCTGGGGGACGTGCCGCTCCATCTCGTGAACATGTACGCCCCTCAGCCCGGCCCGCACCAAGCGCGCTTCTTCGAAGAAGTGTCCGCTCTTCTTGGCTCCGTCGACGTCGGCGACTGCATTGCCCGCGGGGGGGATTTTAACTGCACCCTCGAGGCGAGGGACCGCTCCGGTGCCCCGCAGAGCATGACGGCGATCGAGAAGTTGAGGGACCTGGTCGGGTCCTTCGACTTGGTGGACGTCTGGCGAAATCTCCACCTCGACTCCAGCGCCTTTACTTGGGTGAGGCCTGGAGTAGGATGGTCCAGAACCAACCGCCTTTACGTGTCTCGGGCGTACGTTTCCTGCGTCCCGGCGGCCTCCATGCGGCCGGTGCCGTGTTCGGACCACCACCTGGTGTGGGCGGAGCTCGCTTCGCTCCGCGCGAGGATGGGGTCCGCTTCCTGGCATTTTAACAACCAGCTGCTGGAGGACGTGTGGTTCCAGGACTCGTTCCGTCGTTTATGGGCCGACTGGAGAAGGAAACAGGGGGGCTTCCCCTCCTTGAGGCTATGGTGGGACGTGGGCAAGGCTCACGTCCGCATCTTCTGTCAAGAGTACGCGAGGGGGTCGACCAAGAGGCGGGCGGCCAGGGTCGGGCGCCTAGAAAAAGAGGTGCTCGACCTGGAGTCCCGTCTCGGTCAAGTCGTCGAGGACCCGGCCCTGCGGATGGTGTACGAAGCGAAGAAGGCCGCGCTGAAGGACCTGCAGCTCGTCGGTTCCCGAGGCGCGTTCGTGAGGTCGCGGATCCGGTTCCTGTGGGATCTGGACCGCGGCTCCCCCTTCTTCTACTCGCTGGAAAAAAGACAGAGTGTCCGTAAGCAGCTCTTGACGCTGCTGGCCGACGACGGCTCTCTCGTCTTGGATCCGGAGGGCGTCAACAACAGGGCCCGTGAATATTATGGGGCTCTGTTCTCTCCGGAGCCGTCCAGTGAGGAAGCGCGCAGAGTTTTGTGGGAGGACCTGCCGAAGGTCGGCCCGGAGGGCGCCGAAAATCTGGAAGCTCCGCTAAGCCTGGCGGAGCTGACCGGCGCCCTCGACCGGCTCTCGAGGGGAAAAGCCCCGGGGCTGGACGGGCTGACCATGGAGTTCCACAGGGCGTTCTGGGACGTACTGAGGGGCGACTACGCGCGGGTCCTGGGGGAAAGTCTGGCGACCGGGGAGATGCGCCTCTCTTGGCGCACGACAGTCATCGTCCTGCTGCGTAAGAAGGGCGATCTCCCACTCCTTAAGAACTGGCGCCTGGTCTCCCTCCTCAGCACGGACTACAAAATCTTCGCCAGGTCGATGTCTACTCGCCTTGGCGCCGTGCTGGACCACATGATCCACCCCGACCAGTCCTACACGGTCCTGGGCCGGACAATCCACGATAACATCCATCTGGTCCGGGACCTCATCCATCATTCCCAGGAGGCTGGTCTGTCGGTCGCCTTCCTATCTCTTGAGCAAGAGAAGGCGTTCGACAGGGTGGATCACGACTATCTGTTCGGAACTCTGCGCGCTTTCGGGTTCGGGATGCATTTCGTCGCCCGGATCCGACTTTTGTACGCCGCCACAGAGTGTCTGATTAAGGTTAACGGGTCCTTGACGGCGCCCCTTCGCTTTGGGAGAGGGGTGCACCAGGGATGCCCCATGTCCGTCCAGTTATATGCCATCTGCGGACGAGGTTGATGTGACTGGCTCTGCAAGGGCCGGGCATGGAGGTCGTCCTCTCGGCTTACGCCGATGACGTGCTCCTCGCGGTAGAGGATCCCGCTGACCTGCGGAGGATGCGTGAGTGCCAGGAGATTTACTCGGCTGCAACCTCCGCCAGGATCAACTGGGAGAAATGTTCCGGACTCCTGGTGAGTCAGTGGCGGGTGGACTCCCTGCCGTAGGAGCTCAGGCCTTTTGCTTGGAGCACGACCCATCTCCTCTATCTGGGAGTCTACCTTAGCCCCGACGAGGAAGCCTGGCCGGCGAACTGGCAGGAGCTGGAGGCTAAGGTCGCCACTCGCCTAGGGCGCTGGACAGGACTGCTCCGAGTGCTGTCCTACAGGGGTCGAGCGCTAGTCATAAAACAGCTGGTGGCCGCCATGCTGTGGTACCGGCTGGTCACTTTGACCCCTCCCCCTGCGTTTGTCACCAAGATACAGAAGAAGCTGGTGGACTTCTTCTGGAACAACAGGAAGCACTGGGTCTCTGCCGCGGTCTTGAGTCTCCCTTGGGGAGGGCAGTCAGTCGTTGGTGTGTGTCAGCGCCCAGCTCGCGGCTTTCCGCCTTCAGACCCTGCAGAGATACCTTTACATCGAGCCCCCTCCCAGGTGGCGTGCTCTGGCGACAGTAGCACAGCCTCAACTACGACACGCAGCTCCTGTTTGTGAGCTCGGGGGGCGTCAGGACCGCCTTCCAGGAGCTGCCTGTCTTTTACAAGGAACTCATCAGGGTCTGGAACAAAGTCTCCACCAAGCGCAGCTCTCCACCGGCTGGAGAGGCGGCTGTCCTGGAGGAGCCGCTGCTCGGGAATCCGTACCTCCTCGACCGAGGTTTTAGGTGGCAGTCGGACGAGAGGGCTGTGGCTGGTGAGGTGACCAGGGTCAGGGACCTGCTCAATGGCGGAGGAGCGGGCTGGATGGCGCCAGACACGCTGGCGCGGTGCCTAAATTTGGCCAACGTCCGCCGCGCGGCCGATGCCATCGAGTCGCTAAAAACAGCTCTGGGCCCCAACTCCGTTAGGTGTGTCGAGGAGGCTCAAGCACGTGGGGAGATCCCGTCCGAACTGACCCCCGTCCGGATGGAATTCCTCATCGGCGCCAAACCCCGGAACCTCCCTCGGGAGCCGGCGCCTCACAACTTGAGCCGCCTCGGGGAAATCCCCTCCGTGCCTTTCAGTTCCACGCGGAGGGGTTTCCTGTACGGGCTGCTCCTGCACATTCTCAACTTTTCCATCCTCGCCTGCCATCCGGACACGCCATGGCGTACCATCTTGACGTCCGGAGGAGGCGGGGGTCCCCAATGGAGGGCACTCTACGCGGGAGTCCTCCCACTATTTATCGGGGACTTGGCCTGGAGGGTGGTGCACGTAGCAGTGCCGTGCAATACATTTTTAAGCCGGTTCACGGGCTCCCAGGCCGCCTGCAATTTCTGCGGTCTGGAAGAGTCCGTGTTCCATTTTTTTATTGAATGCACGAGGTTGCAGCCCCTGTTTTATTATTTAAAGGGGCTGCTCCTGAAATTCTGGCTGCACTTCAGTCCCACACTCCTGATCTTTGGGCACCCTGTGCGGAGGGGAGCGGGTAGGTCCGAGGGCCTCCTCGTAGGACTGCTCCTGGGTACGGCCAAAGGTGCATCAGCCGGTCCAGGCAGCGGGCGGTCGAGGGGGTCGTTCAGCCTGACTGCCTGCCTCTCTTCCGCACGTACATCCGCGCCAGGGTGTCCTTGGAGATGGAGTACGCGGTGTCCACCGGTACGCTCGCGGCCTTCCGCGAGAGGTGGGCGCCGGAGGGACTGGAGTGCATCGTTACCCCCGGCAACCAAATTTTAATTTGATTTTATGTTTGAAAGTTTAATTTGTTTTAATTGCCGGTGTTTTTAGTGTCCCCCTCCCCTTTTATAGGGGGCACTTGGAGAAACAAAAATATATGATTTTAGTGCCCCAAAAAAACTAAAAAAAAACAAAAACACAAAAACCCCCCGCAAAAAAACAGAAAAAAAAGGGCCTTGAAAATGTTTGGTGTGTCCCCCAGATCGGGGGGACATGATTTAATGTTTTAGTTTCCTCCCAAAAAGAGTTCTGTAGACAAGCACTCCAAGGTCCCTTTATTCATCTGCACTTCTAATTGGCCTACCATTTAATGTGTACACCCTTTCCTTATTAGCCCTCCCCAAGTGCATTACCTCACACCTCTCTGAATTAAATTCCATTTGCTACTGTTCTGCCCACCTGGCCTGTAGATTGATATCCTCCTGCAGTTCATGACTTTCCTCTTCATTATCAACAGCCAATTTTAGTGTCATCTGCAAACTTCTTAATCATACCACCTATATTCAAATCTAAATCATTGATGTATACCACAAAAAACAAGGGACTAAGTACTGAGCCCTGCGGAACTCCATTAGAAACATCTTGCCAATCATAAACACATAAGGAGTTATTTGGCCATAGTGGACTGGTAATGAGTGATTTGGCCATAGTGGACAGGAAACAGCGACTTGTGGGTAAATCAGTGTCGGAACAGTGGTAGGCATTCAAGGAGGAGATCCGGAAGTCTCAGGCCAAACGTGTGCCCTTAAAGAAAATAGCTGGGAAAAATAATTCTAGAGCCCCCTGGATGTCTAGGGACTTACAGGGGAGGATTAAGAAAAAAAGGGACGTTTATGTCATATACCAATGGCTAAATAATTTAGAATCTTTAACGGAATATAGAATGTTAAGAGGCAAAATTAAAAAGGATATTAGAAAAATGCGAAGAGAGAGCATGAGAAATTCTTGGCCAGTAAAATGAAGAAAAACCCTAAGATGTTCTTTAAATATATTAAGAGTAAGAGGGTAACTAAAGAAAGGATAGGGCCTATTAGAGACCATGAGGGTAATCTTTGTGAGGAGGCAGAAGATGTTGGTAGGGTTCTGAACGAATACTTTGCATCTGTTTTCACAAAGGAAAGGGATAATGCAGATACTGCTATCAAGGAGGTGTGTGATATTCTGGATGAAATAAATATAATGAGAGACGAAGTATGAAGGGGTTTAGCAGCTTTGAAAGTAGATAATTCCCCAGGCCTGGATAAAATGCATCCCAGGCTGTTGAACGAAGTAAAGGAGGAAATAGCAGAGGCCTTGACCATTTTCCAGTCCTCTTTGGATCTGGGCATGGTGCCGGAGGATTGGAGGACTGCTAATGTAGTACCCTTGTTTAAGAAGGGAAAAAGGGACATGCTGAGTAATTACAGGCCTGTCAGCCTAACCTCAGTGGTGGGAAAATTATTGGAAAAAATCCTGAAAGATAGGATAAATCTGCATTTGGAAAGGCAAGGATTAATTAGGGACAGTCAGCACGGATTTGTTAAGGGAAGATCGTGTTTGACTAACCTGGTTGAATTTTTTGAGGAGATAACTAAGAGGGTCGATGAGGGTAGTACGTACGATGTAGTACATATGGACTTTGATAAGGTCCCACATGGTAGACTGGTCATGAAGGTTAAAGCCCATGGGATACAGGGCAAAGTGGCAAGTTGGATCTAAAATTGGCTTGGAGGTAGGAAGCAAAGGGTAACGATTGATTGATGTATTTGTGACTGGAAGTATTGTGTTCCTAACACAGATGAGACTGCACAAAGGGAGGTTAAAGTAACAGTGACCTCAGTCTTTATTAAGACACTCCAGAGTGAGGAACAGGCCTTAGGGGCCAACTTATATACAGTGCTCCCAAGGGATGCTGGGATCCCTTGGGACTTCAGGGGATGCACTCCCTGGTGGCGGAATATGGGAGTGCATGTTTTACAGATGCACAACATCACTCCCCCTCCAAAGTAAAAATGAATTTGTAAGGGGAATAGATAGGAGTTTCTGCGGCCGCAACCGAGACTCCAGGATGGTATGTTGCCTCCCTGGTGCAAGGGTCAAGGATGTCTCGGAGTGGCTGCGGAGCATTCTGGAGAGAGAGGGTGAACAGCCAGTTGTCGTGGTACATGTAGGTACCAACGATATAGGTAAGAAGCAGGAAGAGGTCCTACAAGCTGAATTTAGGGAGCAAGGAGTTAAATTAAAAAGTAGGACCTCAAAGGTAGTAATCTCTAGATTGCTACCAGTGCCACGTGCTAATCAGAGTAGAGGGAGCAGTATAGTTAGAATAAATACGTGGTTTGAGTAATGGTGCAAGAGGGAGGGATTCAAATTCCTGGGACATTGGAACCAGTTCTGGGGGAAGTGGGACCTGTACAAAAGGGACGGTCTGCACTTGGGCAGGACTGGAACTGATGTCCTGGGGGTAACATTTGCTAATGCAGTTTGGGAGTGTTTAAACTAATATGGCAGGGGGCTGGGAACCTATGCAGCGAGACAGGGCGAAGTAATATGGAGTTAGAAACAGATAGTAGATAGGTAAAAAGCAATAGTGGAAGGCCGCGTAAACAAAGGCAAGAAATAAAAAGGGCCACACTACATCATAATTCTAAAAGGACAAAGGGTGTTAAAAAAACAAGCCTGAAGGCTTTGTGTCTTAATGCAAGGAGTATCCGTAATAAGGTGGATGAATTAACTGTGCAAACAGATGTTAACAGATATGATGTGATTGGGATTACAGAGACGTGGCTCCAGGATGATCAGGGCTGGGAACTCAACATCCAAGGGTATTCAACATTCAGGAGAGATAGAATAAAAGGAAAAGGTGAGGAGATTAATGCAATAGTTAGGAAGGACATTAGCTTGGATGATGTGGAATCTATATGGGTAGAGCTGCAGAACACCAAAGGGCAAAAAACGTTAGTGGGAGTTGTGTACAGACCTCCAAACAGTAGTAGTGATGTTGGGGAGGGCACCAAACAGGAAATTAGGGGTGCATGCAATAAAGGTGCAGCAGTTATCATGGGTGACTTTAATATGCATATAGATTGGGTTAACCAAACTGGAAGCAATACGGTGGAGGAGGGTTTCCTGGAGTGCATAAGGGATGGTTTTCTAGACCAATATGTCGAGGAACCAACTGGAGGGAGGCTATCTTAGACTGGGTGTTGTGTAATGAGAGAGGATTAATTAGCAATCTCGTTGTGCGAGGCCCCTTGGGGAAGAGTGACCATAATATGGTGGAATTCTACATTAGGATGGAGAATGAAACAGTTAATTCAGAGACCATGGTCCAGAACTTAAAGCAGGGTAACTTTGAAGGTATGAGGCGTGAATTGGCTAGGATAGATTGGTGAATGATACTTAAGGGGTTGACAGTGGATGGGCAATAACAGACATTTAGAGACCGCATGGATGAACTACAACAATTGTATATCCCTGTCTGGCGTAAAAATAAAAAAGGGAAGGTGGCTCAACCGTGGCTATCAAGGGAAATCAGGGATAGTATTAAAGCCAAGGAAGTGGCATACAAATTGGCCAGAAATAGCAGCGAACCCGGGGATTGGGAGAAATTTAGAACTCAGCAGAGGGGGACAAATGGTTTGATAAGGGCAGGGAAAATAGAGTATGAGAGGAAACTTGCAGGAAACATTAAGACTGCAAAAGCTTCTATAGATATGTAAAGAGAAAAAGGTTAGTAAAGACAAACGTAGGTCCCCTGCAGTCAGAATCAGGGGAAGTCATAATTGGGAACAAAGAAATGGCAGACCAATTGAACAAGTACTTTGGTTCGGTATTCACTAAGGAGGACACAAACAACCTTCCGGATATAAAAGGGGTCAGAGCGTCTAGTAAGAAGGAGGAACTGAGGGAAATCCTTTTTAGTCGGGAAATTGTGTTGGGGAAATTGATGGGATTGAAGGCCAATAAATCCCCAGGGCCTGATGGTCTGCATCCCAGAGTACTTAAGGAGGTGGCCATGGAAATAGCGGATGCATTGACAGTCATTTTCCAACATTCCATAGACTCTGGATCAGTTCCTATGGAGTGGAAGGTAGCCAATGTAACCCCACTTTTTAAAAAAGGAGGGAGAGAGAAAACAGGGAATTATAGACCGGTCAGCCTGACATCGGTAGTGGGTAAAATGATGGAATCAATTATTAAGGATGTCATAGCAGCGCATTTGGAAAGAGGTGACATGATAGGTCCAAGTCAGCATGGATTTGTGAAAGGGAAATCATGCTTGACAAATCTTCTGGAATTTTTTGAGGATGTTTCCAGTCGTGTGGACAAGGGAGAACCAGTTGATGTGGTATATTTGGACTTTCAGAAGGCTTTCGACAAGGTCCCACACAAGAGATTAATGTGCAAAGTTAAAGCACATGGGATTGGGGGTAGTGTGCTGACGTGGATTGAGAACTGGTTGTCAGACAGGAAGCAAAGAGTAGGAGTAAATGGGTACTTTTCAGAATGGCAGGCGGTGACTAGTGGGGTACTGCAAGGTTCTGTGCAGGGGCCCCAGCTGTTTACATTGTACATTAATGATTTAGGCGAGGGGATTAAATGTCCAAATTTGAGGATGACACTAAGTTGGGTTGCAGTGTGAGCTATGAGGAGGATGCTATGAGGCTGCAGAGTGACTTGGATAGGTTAGGTGAGTGGGCAAATGCATGGTAGATGAAGTATGATGTGGATAAATGTGAGGTTATCCACTTTGGTGGTAAAAACAGAGAGACAGACTATTATCTGAATGGTGACAGATTAGGAAAAGGGGAGGTGCAAAGAGACCTGGGTGTCATGGTACATCAGTCATTGAAGGTTGGCATGCAGGTACAGCAGGCGGTTAAGAAAGCAAATGGCATGTTGGCCTTCATAGCGAGAGGATTTGAGTACAGGGGCAGGGAAGTGTTACTACAGTTGTACAGTTGTGAGGCCACACTGGAGTATTGTGTACAGTTTTGGTCTCCTAACTTGAGGAAGGACATTCTTGCTATTGAGGGAGTGCAGCGAAGGTTCACCAGACTGATTCCCGGGATGGCGGGACTGACATATCAAGAAAGACTGGATCAACTGGGCTTGTATTCACTGGAGTTCAATAAAATGAGAGGGAATCTCATAGAAATGTTTAAAATTCTGAAGGGTTTAGACAGGTTAGATGCAGGAAGAATGTTCCCAATGTTGGGGAAGTCCAGAACCAGGGGTCACAGTCTTAAGGATAACGGGTAAGCCATTTAGGACTGAGATGAGGAGAAACTTCTTCACCCAGAGAGTGGTGAACCTGTGGAATTCTCTACCACAGAAAGCTGTTGAGGCCAATTCACTAAATATATTCAAAAAGGAGTTAGATGTAGTCCTTACTACTCGGGGGATCAAGGGGTATGGTGAGAAAGCAGGAATGGAGTACTGAAGTTCAGCTATGAACTCATTGAATGGCGGTGCAAGCTCGAAGGGCCAAATGTCCTACTCCTGCACCTATTTTCTATGTTTCAATTTACAAGGTGAGGCGGTCGGGAGCCTTTCTTTCCCTGTGGACTACCTCGGTACAAATGTCTGTTCTGGTGTGTTAGCTGTGCCCTCGCTGGGCTGGCGTGTTGTTGGCCCTGCAGGGCTGCTAGGTGAGCTTCACCTTGCTGGGTTGTTGGGCGTGATGGGTTTGATTTCCTGGTCCTGCGTGGTGTCGTTGATCCTTTGGGTGTGTGTTGTGGGCTCGAAAAAGGTGGTGTCTGCTGTGGGTTGTTCAGGGCAGTCTGTGAACCGCAGCCTCGTTTGGTCCAGGTGCTTTCTGCAAATTTATCCATTGTCTAGTTTGACTACAAACACCCTACTCCCTTCTTTAGCTATCACCGTGCCCGTGATACACTTGGGACCATGTCCATAGTTTAGCACATACACAGGGCCATTCAGATCAATTTCCCGTGACACAGTGGCACGACCATCGTTTACATTTTGTTGCTGCCGCCTGCTCGCTACCTGATCATGCAGGTTGGGGTGAACCAGCGAGAGTCTGGTTTTAAGTGTCCTTTTCATGAGTAGCTCAGCCGGGGGCACCCCTGTGAGCGAGTGGGGTCTCGTGCAGTAGCTGAGCAGTACTCGGGACAGGCGGGTTTGGAGTGAGCCTTCTGTGACTCGTTTAAGGCTCTGTTTGATTGTTTGTACTGCCCGCTCTGCCTGCCCATTGGAGGCTGGTTTAAATGGGGCCGAGGTGACATGTTTAATCCCATTGCAGGTCATGAATTCTTTAAATTCGGCACTGGTGAACCATGGCCCGTTGTCACTGACCAGTATGTCAGGCAGGCCGTGGGTGGCGAACATGGCCCTCAGGCTTTCAATGGTGCTGGTTGCGGTGCTTCCCAACATTATTTCACATTCAATCCATTTTGAAAAAGCATCCGCTACCATCAGGAACATTTTACCAAGAAACAGGCCCGCATAGTCGACATGGATCCTTGACCATGGTCTGGAGGGCCAGGACAACAAACTTAGTGGTGCCTCTCTGGGCGCGTTGCTCAACTGAGCACACATGCTGCATTGCCGTACACAGGACTCTAAGTCAGAGTCGATACTGGGCCACCATAAGTGGGATCTGGCTATCGCTTTCACCATTACTATACCCGGGTGTGTGCTGTGGAGATCCGAGATGAACGTCTCACTGCCCTTTTTGGGTAGCACTACGCGGTTACCCCACGACAGGCAGTCTGCCTGAATGGACAGCTCGTCCTTTCGCCGCTGTAACGGCTTGATTAGCTCTTGCATTTCAACGGGGATGCTGGCCCAGCTCCCATGTAGTACACGGTTTTTTACTAGGGACAGCAGAGGATCTTGGCTGGTCCAAGTCCTAATCTGGCGGGCCATGACAGGTGATTTATCATTTTCAAATGCTTCCATGACCATCAACAAGTCTGCGGGTTGCTCCAATATCAACAAGTTTGCAGGCTGCGCCATTTCCACCCCCGTGGTGGGCAATGGTAGCCGACTGAGAGCATCTGCACAGTTCTTAGTGCCTGGCCTGTGGCGGATGGTATAGTTATACGCTGATAGCGCGAGTGCCCACCTTTGTATGCGGGCTGAGGAATTAGTATTTATCCCCTTGTTTTCAGCGAACAGGGATATGAGGGGCTTGTGATTGGTTTCCAGCTCAAATTTGAGGCCAAAATGGTACTGATGCATTTTCTTTACCCCGAACACACATGCTAATGCCTCTTTCTCAATCATGCTGTCGGCCCTCTCGGCCTTGGACAAGCTCCTGGAGGCATAGGCGACAGGCTGCAACTTCCCCGCAACGTTAGCTTGTTGTAATACACACCCGATTCCGTACAACGATGTATCACATGCTAGCAGAAGTCTTTTACACGGGTTATACAATACAAGCAGCTTGTTGGAGCATAAAATGATTCTGGCTTTCTCAAAAGCAATTACTTGTTTTTTTCCCTATACCCAGTTCTCACCTTTACGCAATAACACATGTAGGGGCTCTAAGAGCGTGCTTAACCCCGGTAGGAAGTTACCAAAATAGTTGAGGAGTCCCAGGAACGACCGCAGCTCCGTGACGTTCTGTGGCCTGGGCGCATTCCTGATAGCCTCTCTCTTGGCGTCTGTGGGCCGAATGCCATCCGCCAAGATCTTACTCCCCAAAAACTCCACTTCTGTTGCCATGAAGGCGCATTTCGGCCTCTTCAGCTGCAGCCCTACGCGATCCAGTCGCTGGAGGACCTCCTCCAGGTTTTGACGGTGCTCAACGGTGTCCCGACACGTGACAAATATGTCTTCTGAAAAACCACGATGCGTGGTACCAACTTGAGTAGGTTCTCCATGTTTCTCTGGAAGATCGCTGCAGCCGACCGAATTGCAAACGGGCATCTGTTGTTGATGAACAGTTCCTTGTGCGTGTTGATGCAGGTGAGGCCCTTCGAAGACTCCTCCAGCTCCTGCGTCATGCAGGCCGAAGTCAGGTCGAGCTTGGTGAACGGCTTGCCTCCTGCCAGCATCGCAAATAGGTCATCTACCTTAGGTAGTGGGTATTGGTCCTGTAGCGAGAAAAGATTAATAGTTATTTTATAATCGCCGCAAATCCTGACCGTGCCATCACTTTTGAGTACTGGAACAATCGGGCTGGCCCACTCGCTGAATTCCACTGGGGAGATGATACCCTCGCGTTGCAGCCTGTCCAGCTCAATTTCCACTCTCTCCCTCATCATGTAAGGTACCGCTCTCGCCTTGTGATGAATGGGTCATGCCTCTGGGACCAAGTGGATCCGCACCTTCGCTCCGGAAAAGTTTCCAATGCCTGGCTCAAAAAGGAAAGGAAATTTCTTGAGAACCTGGGCACATGAGGCCTCATCGACATGTGATAGCGTCGGATGTCATCCCAGTTCCAGCGGATTTTGCCCAGCCAGCTCCTTCCAAGCAGTGTAGGGCCATCACCCGGGACAATCCAGAGTGGCAGTTCGTGCACCGCGCCCTCGTGGGTGACCTTGACCATGGCGCTGCCCAGGACAGTGATAAGCACTTTGGTGTACGTTATCAGTTTCGTGTGGATGGGCCTCAGGGCTGGTCTGAGTGCCTTGTTGCACCACAGTCTCTCAAACATCTTTTTACTCATGATGGATTGGCTAGCACCAGTGTCCAGTCCCCTGGCAACGGGTAAGCCATTCAATTTTAGCATTTAGCATTATAGGTGGACATTTCGTCGAAAATGTATGCACCCCATGTACTTTAGCATCTGCCTCCTCTCTCTGAGGCTCGAAATTGCTTTGATCCACCATGGACCGATCTTCCTCTGCCACGTGGTGGATAGCAGGTTTTGCAGAGCTTGCAGCTCATCTGCAAGCTTGTTGGAGGTGCCCCATTGTTCCATAGCTCTTGCAAACATACCCTTTGAAGCGACATGAATAGGCTGAATGGAAGCCTCCACAACACCACCAAGGTGTGAATTGCCTTGCATTCATCCTTTGTTGCGGACTCTGAGTCATCTGGGTCACCTGAGGACTGCTGGCAGTTGCAGACTCGTGGTTTCTGCCCTGTACATTTCTGCTCACAAATACTGTTCCAGTTAATTTATGAACATTGATAGCACTTGCGTCCTGATAGATTTGTTAGGTGTTGTCACTGGTGGACATAAACGCCAGTGCTATCGCAACGGCCTTACTGAGGGTCGGTGTCTCTACACTCAAAAGTTTTCGTAGGATGGTTTCGTGGCCAATGCCCAGAACAAAAAAGTCTCTGAGCATTTGCTCCAGGTAGCCATCAAACTCACATTGCCTTGCAAGTCGCCTTAGCTCGGCGATGTAGCGTGCCACTTCCTGAACTTCAGATCACTGGCAAATGTAGAACCGATACCTCGTCATCAGCACGCTCTCCCTCAGGTTAAGATGCTCCTGACCCAGTGTACTCAGCTCCTCATACGACTTATCTGTGGGTTTCACTGGAGCCAGAAGATTCTTCATGAGGCTGTAGGTTGGTGCTCCGTAGATCGTGAGGAGGCCCGCTCTCCTTTTAGCAGCACTTCCTTCTCCGGCCAGCTCGTTGGCTGCAAAGTACTGGTCTAGCCGTTCGACATCGGCTTCCCAGGCCTCACCATCTGAGAACTTCTCCAGGATGCCCACAGTTTGCTGCATCTTTTCGTTGGATTCATATGCTCGTCGCCAGTTATTGTGTTCCTAACACAGATGAGACTGCACACAGGGAGGTTAAAGTAACAGTGACCTCAGTCTTTATTAAGACACTCCAGAGTGAGGAACAGGCCTTAGGGGCCGACTTATATACAGTGCTCCCAAGGGATGCTGTGATCCCTTGGGACTTCAGGTGATGCGCTCCCTGGTGGCAGAACATTGGAGTGCATGCTTTACAGATACACAACAGGAAGGATGTTTCCAGTGGGGCTCCGCAGGTCTCAGTACTGGGTCCCTTGCTTTTTGTGGTATATATCAACCATTTAGATTTGAATATAGGGAGTATGATTCAGAAGTTTGCAGACGATACTAAAATTGGCTATGTGGTTGATAATGAAGAGGAAAGTCATGGGCTGCAGGAGGATATCAATCTACTGGTCAGGTGGGCAGAGCAGTGGCAGATGGAATTTAATTCAGAGAAGTGTGAGGAGATGCACTTTGGGAGGGCTCATAAGGAAAGGGTATACGCATTAAGCGGTAGGCCTCTTAATAGGGTAGATGAACAAAGGGACCTTGGAGTGCTTGTCCACAAATCCCTGAAAGTAGCAGGCCAGGTGGATAAGGTGGTTAAGAAGGCATACGGAATGCTTGCCTTTATTGGCTGAGGCATAGAATATAGGAGCAGGGAGGTTATGCTTAAATTGTATAATACTTTGGTTAGGCCACAGCAGTTGTGGTCGCTGTATTATAGGAAGGATGTGATTGCACTCGAGAGGGTGCAGAGGAGATTTACTAGGATGCTGCCTGGAATGGGGAATCTTAGTTATGAGGACAGATTGGATAGGCTGAGTTTGTTCTCATTGAAACAGAGGAGGTTGAGAGGAGACCTCATCTAGATATACAAAATATTGAGGGGCCTAGACATAGTGGATAGTAAGGGTCTATTTCCATTGGTGCAATGGCCTATTACGAGGGACATAGTTTTAAGGCGGTTGGTGGAAGGTTTAGAGAGGATTTGCCGGGGGTCTTCTTTACGTAGAGGGTTTTGGGGATCTGGAGCTCGCTGCCTGGAAGAGTGGTGGATGCAGAAACCCTCACCACTTTTAAAAGATGGTTGGATGGGCACTTAAAGTGCAGTACCTGCAGGGTTACAGACCTAGAGCTGGTAATTGGGATTAGACTGGATGACCTTTAGTTGGACGGAGAAGATATAATGGTAAGTACTGCAGGGAATATAATATGGCCAGAGTGATCACCTGGATGGGTCAAGGAGAAATTTTCCCAGATTTTTTCTCCCTAAATTAGCCTGGGTTTTTATCTGGTTTTTGCCTTTCCCAGGAGATCACATGGCTCCGGTTGGAGTGGAGTGTAGATGTTTTCAGTATAAGGGGTGTCGCAGTTGTATGAGGCGGACTGGTTGGGCTGGATGCTCTTTGCCTTTTGGTCATTGTTCATAGGTTTATATGTAATCTTTAGGGCTGCTGACCAAGGGCCGTGCGGCTCTTTGTCGGCTGCTGCAGACATGCTGGGCCGAAATGGCCTCCTTCTGCGCTGTAAAGTTCTATGTTTTTATCCATCAACCATTGCCGTTTGCTTCCAATTTTGGATCCAACTTGTCACTTTGCCCTGGATCCCATGGATTTGAGAATCACAGTACACTTCAAAATGCCTAAAAAAGCACCAAAGCACTTCCTGAGAGTGGATATCCTGAGTTCATGAGGGCCATTTTAACTTTATCATAGTGATTCAGAAGTGAGGTTTTTAATGCCTTCTGCACCATTTTCCTGTGACAATGCTTGGCGGCAGTAATGTGTTAAACTCTCCCGCATAAATTGGGATAAATGGGATGCTTCAAACGGAAGTCTTTTAAAAAGCCATTAAGTAATAGGTTATTTTCCTTTGCTGCTGCTGTTTTTGGAGTTGTCACTTTATGGTTATTGGCCATAAAGTTAATCAGAGCGTGCAAAGAGGACATTTGGTTATGTAATACAGGTCGGAGGTGGTTCCATTTATCATTCATCATCATTTTCCTTAAACAATGTGTGTCCCCTTCAGGGAATCTCACTAAACTTATGCTACTTCAAGAAAGAGAAGCAGGATGAGTAGGGACTCCTGGACATCAGGAAGTGAGGCAATATCGGAGGAGAAGGGCTCCTCCTAGCAACCAGATATATCAGATCTAATAGCGTTAACTGGACTCAATTTCACGAGGAGGCTGGAACTGAGTTATGTCACTAGCCACTAGCCAAAGAGTACGAACGATACAGCAGTACCAGTGGCAGTGATGGCGACAACTGCCTTAACTTTTTTTGCTTTGAGCTATTTCCAGGGAGCCCCAGTGGGTCATCAGTGACATCTGCCCAATTGCAATGCATTGCAACATAAACCAGGCGTCTGATGCATTATATACAAAGCAAACAATTTATTTACTTTCCCCATCAAGAGGAAGAAAGACTTGGATTTATATAGTGCCTTTCATGACCACCGAATATCTCAAAGCGCTTTACAGCCAATGAAGTACTTTTGGCATGTAGTCACTGTTGTAATGTAGGAAACGCAGCAGCCAATTTGCACACAAGCAAGGCCCCCACAAACAGCAATGTTATAATGACCAGATAATCTATTTTTGTTATGTTGATTGAGGGATAAATATTGGCCTGGAGACTGGGGATAACTCTGCTGCTCTTCTTCGAAATAGTGCCATGGGATCTTTTGCATCCACTTGAGAGAACAGACAAGGTCTCGGTCTAACGTCTCATCCAAAAGACAGTGCCTCTGCCAGTGCAGTGCTCCCTCAGTTCTGCACTGGAGCATCAGCCTAGATTTTTGTGCCCAGGTCCCTGGAGCAGAACTTGAACCCACAACCCTCTGACTGAGCTGCAACGAGAGACAGCACTAGGTGTTTTTCATCAAGTGGCAAGTCCAAGGTGGCAACGAAGACATTAAACAGCAGTGGCCCATACAACCACAAGGAGACACCAGTCGATCAATGTTCATCTTATGTGAGATCATTAGCAGAGCCAAGCATGTGAGCAGTCACAGTGCCTTTACTTTATGCCAGTTCACCATGCCCCCATTGTTTGCTAATACCCAGCAAGTCAACAGTCAGTTGCTGAATGATTAGGGTTACATGCAGAAGCCTTGGACATGTCTCTTCAGCAGCAGATGTAATAAAGTGCACGTCTGCACACCACAGGCATGTTGAGGCAGTGTTCCTGTTACCTTGATTTGTCAGAGAGCGTTGCAAGAAATATTGTGGTCTGCTGCATTCCCCACAACTTTGGTGTTCAAAGATGCTTCCACCTGGAGTAAAAGCACTCTAAACATGGAGTGGGTCACAGTGGAACACCAGGATTAAGAGCACTCTGAACAGACAGACAGGGTCACAGTGGAACACCAGGATTCAGAGCACTCTGAACAGACAGACAGGGTCACAGTGGAACACCAGAATTAAGAGACTCTGAACATGAAGGTCACAGTGCCACCCCCGGAGCAAGAGCGCTCTGAACAGGCAGGGAGGTCACAGTGGAACACCAGGATTACGAGCGCTCTGAACATGAAGAGTGGGTCACAGTGGAACACCAGGATTACGAGTGCTCTGAACATGGAGAGGGTCACAGTGCCACCCCTGGAGTAAGAGCGCTCTAAACATGGAGTTGGTCACAGTGGAACCAGAAGCATAGAATGTGGTGGAGCAAGCCCTTGGTTCTTCCGTATGCCCATTCGGCAGACCTTGGTACAGGATGCCTTTGCCTAAATATCTCCCTGAGCATTTTCCATTTCAAGTCTCCTCTACATCCTTGATTAGTGCTTGTTAAATATTTTCTATGTATTTTTCCTACTCTACCACCTTCCCTTTTTGAAGGCACGTCACCCCTCTGTACTCACATTCCTAGCAATGCAAATCACATTGAATAGGAAGACTGAAAATACAATGCCAATATTTTATTTTCTACGCTAACTTTGAGTACATTCTATCACTGTCCTTTGCCCACATGTGTGGGTGCAGCAAAGATCTAGTACTCTTGTGCTTCTAGGAAGTGAGACATCCATGACTGGAGGTGGATGGAAGCTGAGCTTCTATGTGGATCACCTGAGATTCAGATAACTCTCCATCTCCATGAGCATGGGCACCAAATGGCCTTGCTCGAGTGCTGCACTTTTCCACCAACAGTGGTGACCTGGCCACAAGGGAAACCATTCGAGGTGGGAGCTTGGATTGGTCTGGATGTGGCATCATTGTGAGACAGACATCATAATATTCCACCATTTCAATTACGCCAATGCTTGAGCCTCTAGGTACGTCAGTGTGCCTGTTAATCAGAAAGCTCCAAAACAGCAAAAGCATAGTTCAAGCCCCTGTCAATGGCTCACTTAGTTCAGCCATGCTGATCAGACAACCTGTCCAAGGAGAAGTCTGCATGGCAACAGTCTGCGCATTCAGGAGAGACAAAGACTGGCATTATAATCTCTGCAGTGAAAAGCAGAGCTGCGGATGTCCTAGGAAGTACCCTTTGCTCTAAGGTGGGCTACAGAGTTTCAGTGCCCTACATGAGAACCCCACATATGTTGGACACCTCTCTTAGGCTGAATTCCTGATCACTTGAGCAACCTGTTATGTTTTGAAAGCATTTTTTATTTAAAAGCTAGGCTCAGATGTCAGCATCCCTGTCCTCATCAGTGGTGGGTAGATGCAGCCAGTCCTTCTAAACAGCTGGTTCATTGCTCTTCCTTCAAACTTGCTTTCTAAATTCACCGTGATGGATGTCTTTGGAATGCTGTTTGCCACAATGCAATTGAGTGATGGAGAGCGGTGTGAGGTGGTAGGTACCCTGAGTAAACATCCCCAGTGGCACTTTGCTGTCTGACAATGTACACAGTGCTCTCTTTCAATTGGAAGATACAGGGTGTGAATAGATCTTGCTTTCCATTCACAAGGAATTCAACACAGGTGTGAGTAAGGATTCTTTAATGGGGATAACCTGTGAATGTAAAATACCTGTGAGGTTTTCTTACCTTCACCACATGCGGCTGTGATGAAACAGTTACAGGGCAAGGAGAGAAGTACCAAGCAGAACTAGGACATGGTGTGGAACACAGGGAGGGCAATGGTACATATGCACCTAACTTACCTGCAGGAAAAGCTATCTTAGCTTGACTGATCTGGGCAGGTTATCAAACATCTTTTTGCATATATTAGCTATTCAAGAAGTTCTGCAGGTAGCACTCACGGCATCTGCCAGCTCCTTCTACTAGGTCTGGACAATTGACTTCATGAGTTTCCTTAACTCTGTCCCAAAAATTCTTGTTTGCCCTACCCATATCTCAGCCAACAGAAGCATCACTGAAAATTCATTGAACTTTGGGGCTCTGCGGCCCAATTAACCTGCCTCTGACATTGTCAGCTTCTTCCCATTCTTAAAATGGCTGCCTGACACCTCCCGCTGTTATAAATGCTCCAATACTGGATTTTCTTCCCACTAAGAGGCTGGCTCCCAACAAAATGCAAATAATGCAAACACGGGCTCACAATTGTGCAAATGGTTTGAAGTCAGGATAATTGGGCAGAGTCAAGGCAGAAGTGCAGTCTTGGCACTTTTTCACAATAAACCCAGGGCAGGTAAGAGTGTAGTCTGGCACTATTTTACACTAAGCCCAGGGCAGGTAGGAAAGCAGTCTAGACAATATTTTATGCTAAAGAAAATGCTGAGGAAAATCTAGCTCCCAGTTTTCAGCCAAAAGTTTCAAAGTCCCATTGTTAAATGCAAAAGATGCAGAATATAAGTGTTGCAACAAACACAAATCTACCATTAAGGATTGCCGAATGTTGCTTGGAAAATAGTAATTAATTGCTAGTGTTCATGGGTTTGTAAAAGTGCACTGAGTAGTATCCATTGAAGGGGTGCAAAATTCACAAGAACCCCCCCTGTGTTTGGGCACATTCGAAAGGAAATTTAATTTGGGAATATCTACTGAAAAGTTTGGAACCCTAAAGTGCTTATGGAAGAAACTATGAACTTTAATAGAATATTGAACTTTTACAAGACAATTTCAAGGCTGTGGGTGGACCTAAAAGGACTGACAGGAGACAACCTGATTAGTGAGACTACCTGGGTATGAGGACTAAAGTAACCTGTCTGGAGAAATGGGAATTCGAGAATCCTTCTCCTCAAGAGACATTAACATTACAACAAATAGCCCAGAGATAGCTAACCATCAACATGAATCTGGAAAACCATTTCAGAATATACATCACAAAGAAGCCCAAGCCAGCCTGTATGCGAAAAACTAAGCACAAAAGGACATTGCAATTACCAAGCTAATATTTCCATCAGTAAACAGTTTTCAAACATCAACCCGCCCAAAACATTTCAACTTTTAACGAGCCCACCAAAATATTACAAAGAAGAGTCAAGCTCGCCAAATTTAAACAAATAATTCTGAACTGATTTGGCGCCAAGATTAGAACCACTCAAACGGTATAACTGGCCCCCTGTTTCAACAGAGGGTATGCCATATTGCTCGTGCTATACTACGACTATGTCATCAAGACAAGGAGAGAAACCAACACGACAGTTGTAAACTAACTTCTCCAGCCTCGAAGTCCTGAAATCCTGAAGGAAGGAAGAACATCCCCATCGTGACAGCAACCGACCACAACCAACGTGGTACCAACAGAAAACCACTGCGATCGACCAAACTCAAAACAAAACTCCAATGGGAAAAAAACAAAGAATCAAAAAGTTTCCACTCTACAATCTAATCCTGACCTACCAACGAGTAAAACATTACCTAAAGACTGTAGAAACCTATTTCTAACCAAAGAAAACGGGTACTTACCCCACATATCCAAAACGCGCCTTACCGCATCAGCGGACTCAACCCAACTGAAGATTGCGCAGCAAAAAGTCTTCTCCGACGTTCGGGGTATGACAAGCAGACCCTACTGCATCCAGCGAACCCCGAAATCGCGATCTACCGCTAACTGTCAAAAGGATTGCTAAGCATAGTCCCTGCCTGCCCTGGAGTCCAACCTAGCTAGGATTAGGGATTGGGATGTGGGAGGTGTAATTCTATTGTAACCCCCTTTGAATATGTGATGTATTGTTCTCTATTAGAGTCATTATAAGCTATTGTAACCCCCTGTGCGTAAGGTACTATTCTTTAATAAGTTTGAATAAGTTTTGACATTGTACTTTCTTATTTGAGTAATTCTAAGTTTGTATTTTCTCGACTGTAATAAAAATCCAAGTTCTTTTGCATTAAACCAGTGTCCTTTGCACTTTGTCACATCCCCCAAATAAATCCAGAGTCTAGAACCCAAAGGAGTGGGAGCGATTCGAACCGCTCAAGTTGGTCAGAAGGGAACCTGACCCCCTCATAGAGACCACCCCCTTACACCATACATTGGGGTAACTTATTACATTCGGGGAGGAAATCACCATAAACATCACTATTATCTTGTTCTGACATTTTTTGTCAAAGAACAAAATAAAACACAGAAGTGTTAACATTGTGTCATGAATTACTCAAGAAAGATTTCAATACCCCAAAAAATGTTTTTAAATACTGACAAGATTGCAATATTGTGTCTTTCTCGATCCCGAGGGATTGCCTATGGTGATGATGATGATGATTGTTAAGAAATGTAAATCAGTTGTTTAAATGTTTCTAATTCTTCTCTATAATATCGAAGATCAAAAATTACAGAAAATCAATCCTTGAAACCATTATATCGAATGTCAAAAAACACCCACTTTTTTAGGTGCTTAGAAGCTAATTAGTAATCAAAAGTAACATTAAAATGCATGGTATTACATTACTACAAACAAAAAAAGTCATGTAATAAATTACATCCTCTTTGATGAAAATAGTTATTTCTTTTTCATCCTGTTCATGAATGCTTCGGACTTTTCAGAAGAAATGTTTGTTTCCTGCTTGTCTTTATCAATCCCTGCAAAACACACCAAAAGTGTAAATGTATATGACCATCCGTATTCATAATTCCCACGTTCTGTCCCGTCTGCACTAAGGGAGTCAAAGGTTATGGGGAGCAGGCAGGGAAGTGGAGTTGAGGCCAAGGTCAGATTAGCCATGATCTTATTGAATGGTGGAGCAGGCTCGAAGGGCCGAATGGCCTACTGCTGCTCCTATTTTTTATGTTCTTATCTCCTCTTTTCTACACTATGCTGTGGTGTTTCAGTTCTTTGCTGTTAATTATGGTATAAAATGCTCCATTTGTTTCAAAAGGCCCATAGATGTCCATTGTCAACTGCCGAACTTACCAAAGGACAGGGAGCCCAGCAGGCTCCTGTTCCTCCTCTGTCATCAATTGGCATGGGCTGTGCTCTGTGACTCACCCGGTGCTACCTTCTCAATCTCACTTCCTGCATCCTCTGGGATGTGTGAAGCTGTGCTGGAGCTTGTCAATGTTGATGAAAGGATGCACGGTGCTTTGTGAAACCGCTTGTTTTTGCCCATTAGTAATGCTAGTAGGCTGCCCTTTAGGCCTACATTAATTGAAAAGCAACATTAACTTGCATTTACGTAGTGCTTTTAAAGTAGTAAAATGTTCCAAGGCACTGCACAAGAGCATAAATAGACATAAACTGACACAGAGATAAAGAAGGAGACAGTAGGCCAGACTTGGCCACAATGATGGGCTTTATGGAGTGTCTTAAAGAAGGAAGAAGAGGTGGAGACATTTAGCGAGGAAGCTCCAGAGGTTCGGGTCTGGGCCGCTGCAGGCACAGCCACCAATGCTGGGGTGAAGGAAGTCGGGAATGTGCAAGAGGCCAGAATTGGTGGAACGCAGAGTTTTCAGAGGGCTGGAGGAGGTTATACAGATAGGGAGCGGTGAGGGCATGGAGGAATTTGAACATGAGGATGAGAATTTTAAATTGGTGTACGGGGAGGCATTGTAGGTCAGCGACCACAGGGGTGATGGGTTAATGGGACTTAGTGCAAGTTAGAATACGGGCAGCAGAGATTTCGATGAGCTCATGTTTATGGAGGGTGGAAGGTAGGTGGCCCAGCAGGAGAGCATTGGAATAGTTGAGTTTGGAGGTAACAAAAGCATGAATGAGGTTTCAGCAGCAGCTGGGCTGAGGCGGGGGGTGGAGACGAGCGATATAACCAGGGTGGAAGTAGGCAGCCTTGGTGATGGAGAGGACATGGGGTTGGAAACTCAGCTCAGGGTCAAATAGGATGCCGAGGTTATGAACGGTGTGTTTCAGCTTCAGCCAGGGAGGGAAATGGAATCAGTGGCTATACTGAAGGAAATGGCTCCAGTCTTCCAAACATTTAATTAGTGGAAATTATGCTCACTGGATGTCAGACAAGCAGCCTGACAGGTGCAGTATAAGGGTCAAGAGAGGTGTTGGTGAGGTAGAGCTGGGTGTCATCAGTGTAAATGTGTCACATAACATTGTGTTGTTGGATGATGTCACCGAGGGGCAGCATGCAGATGAAAAATAGGAAAAATCTGGCTATGAATGGGTAAACCAGTTTTCACCATAAATGTTAAAATCTGCGGTTCTTTGCACTTAAGGGAGCAAAGATGGGAGTTATACCAACGGGAATGACCAGTGTGGAAGAGAGTAAGAGGTCGAAATTTCCCCTTCCCTTAAGGCCTGTTATCATCGGAAATCTGCGGCTACGCTGTGGAGTGCAGTGGCCACTGATTTTTCATGGAATGGCTGCCATTTTGAAAATTGCGCTCCTGTGGTATCCCGGAGGTGACCCACTGCTCCCACTACCGCTCCACTGCTGCCGATCTCTCCTAAGTGCACCGCCGATGTTCCCCCCCAATTGCGAAATTCCAGTGAGAAAGTCTTGCTGCCGCTGCCCTGTGCCACCACAACTTTTTCTGCCAGTGCTTGGAGTACTTGCAAAATGGTAGTGTAGTTGCCATTAAAGGGGAGGACCTACTGCCGAGGCTGCCATCTTTTTTTTTGTCGGCCGACTGCCATGTCGGACCGACAATTATGCCCCCGGGTTCGGCTGGACTGTCAACATGCAGGATGAGGTTGAGTGTGGCTTTGCAGTAATGTTTTGTGATCTACTGAGATCATTGAAAGGTTTGTGCCACTGCAGCCAGTTCCTCCTGACGACATCCCTGTTTGTGCCTTCCTGTGCAATGTGCAACCAGGCTGCGTTGGTGTCCCGGGGAGGTTTTTTCTGGCCATTGGAAGGGAAGAAGACATTCCTGTGTGCTGTGACGCCCTCCATAATCATTTGAAGGAGTGATGGGAGAGCTTGGGTGCAGCCGTGCACCTTTGTGCAATGCTTGTCAGTGTTTGGAGCACCTCATAGCAGTAGAACACTGACCGAACAACTGTCAAAATGAATGTGGGCATGGTCCCTTTAAAAAACCGACTGATAGAAACATAGAAAATAGGTGCCGGAGTAGGCCATTCAGCCCTTCGAGCCTGCACCACCATTCAATAAGATCATGGCTGATCATTCACCTCAGTACCCCTTTCCTGCTTTCTTTCCATACCCCTTGATCCCTTTAGCCGTAAGGGCCATATCCAACTCTCTCTTGAATATATCTAACGATCTGGCATCAACAACTCTCTGCGGAAGAGAATTCCACAGGTTACCAACTCTCTGAGTGAAGAAGTTCCTCCTCATCTTGGTCCTAAATGGCTTACCCCTTATTCTTAGACTGTGACCCCTGGTTCTGGACTTCCCCAACATCGGGAACATTCTTCCTGAATCTAATCTGTCCAGTTCTGTCAAAATTTTATATGTTTCTATGAGATCCCCTCTCGTTCTTCTAAATTCCAGTGAATACAGGCCCACTCGCTCCAGTTTCTCCTCATATGTCAGTCCTGCCATCCCGGGAATCAGTCCGGTGAACCTTCGCTTCACTCCCTCAATAGCAAGAATGTCCTTCCTCAGATTAGGAGACCAAAACTGAACACAATATTCCAGGTGAGGCTTCAACATGGCCCTGTACAGCTGCAGCAAGACCTTCCTGCTCCTATACTCAAATCCCCTAGCTATGAAGGCCAACATGCCATTTGCCTTCTTCACCGCCTGTTGCACCTGCATGCCAACCTTCAATGACTGATGTACCACGACACCCAGATCTCGTTGCACCTCCCCTTTTCCTAATCTGCCGCCATTCAGATAATATTCTGCCTTCATGTTTTTGCCACCAAAGTGGATAACCTCACATTTATCCACATTATACTACATCTGCCATGCATTTGCCCACTCACCTAACCTGTCCAAGTCACCCTGCAGTCTCTTAGCATCCTCCTCACAGCTCACACCACCACCCAGCTTAGTGTCATCTGCAAACTTGGAGATATTACTCTCAGTTCCTTCATCTAAATCATTGATGTATATTGTAAATAGCTGGGGTCCCAGCACTGAGCCCTGCAGCACTCCACTAGTTACTGTCTGCCACTATGAAAAGGACCCGTTTATCCCGACTCTCTGCTTCCTGTCTGCCAACCAGTTCACTATCCATGTCAATACATTACCCCCAATACCATGTGCTCTAATTTTGCACACCAATCTCTTGTGTGGGATCTTGTCAAAAGCCTTTTGAAAGTCCAAATAAACCACATCCACTGGTTCTCCCTTGTCCACTCTACTAGTTACATTCTCAAAAAATTCTAGAAGATTTGTCAAGCATGATTTCCTTTTCATAAATCCATGCTGACTTGGACCGATCCTGTCACTGCTTTCCAAATGCGCTGCTATTTCATCTTTAGTAATTGATTCCAACATTTTCCTCACTACTGATGTCAGGCTAACCGGTCTATAATTCCCCGTTTTCTCTCTCCCTCCTTTTTTAAAAAGTGATGTTACATTAGCTACCCTCTAATCCATAGGAACTGATCCAGAGTCGATAGATTGTTGGAAAATGATCACCATTGCATCCACTATTTCTAGGGCCACTTCCTTAAATACTCTGGGATGCAGACTATTAGACCCTGGGGATTTACCGGCCTTCAATCCCATCAATTTCCCTAGCACAATTTCCTGACTAATAAAGATTTCCTTTAGTTCCTCCTTCTCGCTAGACGCTCGGTTCCCTAGTATTTCCAGAAAGTTATTTGTGTCTTCCTTGTTCAATTGGTCTGCCATTTCTTTGTTCCCCATTATAAATTCACCTGATTCTGACTGCAAGGGGCCCACGTTTGTCTTCACTAATCTTTTTCTCTTCACATATCTATAGAAGCTTTTGCAGTCAGTTTTTATGTTCCCAGCAAACTTCCTATCATACTGACGTACCATGACATCATCAAATGACGTCATCAGATCTGCTTCCTGTTAAATGGCTGTGAACCTCGCAGGGCATGCTTAACAAGCTCAATCAACGGAAGATTGTTTCGAGAGGGCGGGCTGGAGCCAGGAGCAGGTTTCCCATGTGCCACCGATGCTTGCTGCACCCGACTCGCCCACGGATGGCTAAATCGCGCCCTATATGTGTGATAAGCAAGACTTTGTGACACGCAATCTTGGGCCAGCTGCCTGATGCATAGGATTGTTGGGACGCTTTATCATGCCAGATTCCTTAAAGTGTGCACTTTTCTCCTGCATCTGTTCCTGGGTTCTGCTGTACACAGCATTGCATTTTACTGCCACCTTCTGCCAGACATGGTGCACTGCTGTCTTATGGAGAGTGCACTCTGATGTGCCAAACAGGGGAACTCTCCTCGCACCACCTCATGCAACAACAGTGCAAGGTGTCAGGTGTTGTGCTGCTCCACCACATGCCCACAGACTCTGTTTCACAGCTCCTCATCTGATTCGTCTTCCTTTGTTTTTGATTTACTAGTTATTTGCCTGAAAACAGATTAGCTGATTTAAAAGTTATATTTTGAACCTGTCTAAAGGCTTTAAGAATTCTACCACCCGCCCCCACCCCTATCCCACTCCCCCCATACCCAGTGGCTGTTACATCAATCGCACTCCTCAAAATTGGACCAATGTGTGCGTGCAGGGGCCACCCATTTAAAACTGAGATGAGGCGAAATTTATTTTCTCAGAGGGTTGTGGATCTGTGGAATTTTCTGCCTCAGAGAGCTGTGAAAGCTGGGACACTGAATAAATTTAAGACAGAGATAGACAGTTTCTTAACCGATAAGGGAATAAGGGGTTATGGGGAAGTGGACCTGAGTCCATGATCGGATCAGCCAAGGTCGTATTAAATGGTGGAGCAGGCTCGAGGGGCCGTATGGCCTACTCCTGCTCCTATTTCTTATGTTCTTATGTATATTCAATTTATAAAAGTGAGTTGACTCAAGCAAAATCATTCATCTGATGTTCATTGACCGCATCATTTATCCCCACATTTTCAATTTGGAAACCTATAAGGCTGTAACTATTAACCCATGAAATCGTTATTGTTCTGGTTGTCCCTCTCAAGAACTACACCATCAGACTGAAGACCTGTGGGTTATAATTGCAAATGTGCCTATCCAATAGGTTAGGGGTCTACTGGGTACTGTGGGATTTACATGCTAAAGACGAGTTTGTCATTTTCTCCTGGGCCAGTACAGCAGTGCTTCCTCTCTAATCTTGTGAATAATTCATGAAAAAGAGGGCATATGGCCATCCAGGGTTACTGTCTTTAAGTTTCTGGAATTGAAAAGAACACTGGACGCCTCCTATTTGAAAGATGCAAATGAAGTCTACTTCTGGGTACATTTTTTGGGAAATCGTCTCAGACTCCCTGCTTGCGGAGTTCCAATTGAATTGACTGAACGTGGGCTCTCCTGAGGCCATCTACATCTTGTTCAATATTCCCACCATGTGCTGTGCTGAGCGATCCACTGCTCTTTGCCTGCAACAATGACAAATTTGCATAGAGCAGCAGATGCAAGTATCATGAGTGGTGGGAGGGACTCGCATTCCATTGGACAATGATCTTCAAGAAGGAATTTCCAAGAATCTGTAATAAATATATATCTTTTTTCTGTGTATCGCTAGAATGCAGTTACGAACGCTCCAACTGATTATTTCTGCCATGTTCTTTTTTGGCCTCCTTTGTTAGGTCTTTTGTTCTCTTGGCCAAATCTCCTGTGGGACAAAAGTCTAACAGTATAGTCTTGGTCCATTGATAAAGTGCGTATCCTGCTTTGTGGTGCCTCGGCTTCCATAATGCAGATGCTTTACTTGTGCTTTTTAAACCTCTTCTATGAATCTTGATTCGCTCCAGTATAAGTTTTATTGCCAAGAAGGGGAGCTTCGTCATTGGAGGCTGCAGATCTTGGGCAAACCCCAGGATGCTGAGCCACTTTAAGCCACAAATCCTACTCTATCTTCACATCTCTATTTAAGAGAGCTAGAGAAATGTGGTTGACTGGGAAGCTGAGCGGCCTAGGTACAAACATCTGAGTGAAGTGTGTGTGCACAAATTATCAGGGTGGTCTTGATATGAGACTTTGCACACCTGTAGCATCTCTTGTACAGGCCGATTATTTGTCCATCTGCATTTTTTGGAAGAAATCAGAATTTTTCTTGTATGAGCCACTAGCTGCCTGGCTGCATAGGAAAGCACCTGGAAATTCATTGGTGAGTGATTAAAATGGTTTTGTCAAAGACCTTGAGCACTTGACATGCAACACCATTTTCCATGTAGTTAGTTGCAGCAACATTCAAAGTTACAAGATAAATCCCACAAACCCTTGGCCAGTGAACATGTTCATGAAGAGGACATCCATCTTTTCTTGAGTCTGGGAAATAGTGCATAGATCCTAAAACAATCAATATAGACATTTACTCATTGAACAACATACCCACTGAATCAGGACTAAGTTCAGAGCTTCCTAGGGAGGCTTAAGGACATTAGTGTGAGGTGTAGTTCTTCATTTTTAATCCTTACCAAGTGTGGATACTGCTGATGTTATCCCACCAACCCTCATCTCCCCCACCCCTAAACTCCATGTCAACAGATGTCTCAGCAGAGGAGTGGCTCCCTCTGACTGGATCCAGAGCAATTATCTGCTGAGAAATGGAATCCAATCTTAGAAATTGGAACCACTATCATCCCCCAACACAATGAGTACTAGAACAAGTAGCATCAGAGATTTTGTAAGAGTTCTATGAAATAATAAAATACCCATAAGCTTACCTTGGTGTTCCATATTTGGAAATGGCTTTAAAATATGCACAAATTTCAGCAAGGTATATATAAAACCCATAACAAGAGAAGTCCAAAGCATCACAACACAAATTGCAAGACAATTATATTGCATAGTCTGTAATAGAAGAAAGTGAACAATTCTTACAAAACATTGAGCATTATTTTGATATAAAACATGATGGGGGCGAAATTGCCCTGCGCCCCGATTGGGGCGGTAAACTTCTGGGGCTGGTACATTCTGCGCAGAAGTCCTGCCCGCGGCGCAAAATTGCCCTTACCGCCCCTCAAAGGAAGCGGAGCGCAATCTCGCGTGCTCCACTTCCTTTGGGAGTGGTAACTGGGGCGTTACTGGGGCACTGCAGGAAACTCTACACGGATAGAACCATAGAAATATAGAAATTAGGTGCAGGAGCAGTCCATTTGGCCCTTCGAGCCTGCACCGCCATTCAATAAGATCATGGCTGATCATTCAAAATCAGTACCCGCTTCCTGCTTTCTCTCCATACCCTTTGATCCCTTTGGCCGTAAGGGCCATATCTAACTCCTTTTTAAATATATCTAACGAATTGGCCTCAACAACTTTCTGCAGTAGAGAATTCCACAGGTTAATCACTCTCTGGGTGAAAACGTTTCTCCTCATCTTGGTCCTAAATGGTTTACACCTTATTCTTAGACTGTGACCCCTGGTTCTGGAACTCCCCAGCAACGGGAACATTCTTCCTGCCTCTAACCTGTCCAATCCCGTCAGGATTTTATATGTTTCTTCAAAACTCCAGTGGATACAAGCCCAGTTGATCCAGTCTCTCCTCATATGTCAGTCCTGCCATCCCGGGAATCAGTCTGGTGAACATTCGCTATATTCCCTCAATAGCAAGAACGTCCTTCCTCAGATTAGGAGACCAAAACTGAGCACAATATTCTAGGTGTGGCCGCACCAAGGCTCTGGACAACTGCAGTAAGACCTCCCTGCTCCTATCCACTAGCTATGAAGGCCAACATACCATTTGCCTTCTTCACCGCTTGCTGTACCCGCATACCAACCCGCAATGACTGATGTACCATGACACCCAGGTCTCGTTGCACCTCCCCTTTTCCTAATCTGTCACCATTCAAATAATATTCTGTCTTCCTGTTTTTGCCATCAAAGTGGATAACCTCACATTTATCCACATTATACTGCATCTGCCATGCATTTGCCCACTCACCTAACCTGTCCAAGTCACCCTGCAGCCTCTTAGCATCCTCCTCACAGCTCACACCACCACCCAGCTTAGTGTCATCTGCAAACGTGGAGATATTACTCTCAATTCCTTCATCTAAATCATTGATGTATATTGTAAATAGCTGGGGTCCCAGCACTGAGCCCTGCGGCACCCCACTGGTCACTGCCTGCCATTCTGAAAAGGACCCGTTTATTCCGACTTTCTGTTTCCTGTCTGCCAACCAGTTCTCGATCCACGTCAGTACATTACCCCCAATACCATGTGCTTTAATTTTGCATACTAATCTCTTGTGTGGGACCTTGTCAAAAGCCTTTTGAAAGTCCAAACACACCACATCCACTGGTTCTCCCTTGTCCACTCTACTAGTTACATCCTCAAAAAATTCTAAAAGATTTGTCAAGCATGATTTCCCTTTCATAAATTTAAACTGACTTGGACCGATCCTGTCACTGCTCTCCAAATGCGCTGCTATTTCATCTTTAACAATTGATTCCAACATTTCCCCCACCACCGATGTCAGGCTAACCTGTTTTTCCCTGTTTTCTCTCTCCCTCCTTTTTTAAAAAGTGGTGTTACATTAGCTGCCCTCCAGTCCATAGGAACTGATCCAGAGTCAATAGAATGTTGGAAAATGTTGACCAATGCATCCACTATTTCTTGGGCCACTTCCTTAACTACTCTGGGATGTAGCCTATCAGGCCCTGGGGATTTATTGGCCTTCAATCCCATCAATTTCCCAAACACAATTTCCTGACTAATAAGGGTTTCCTTCAGTTCCTCCTTTTCGCTAGACTCTCAAACCCCTAAGGTTACTTGTGTCTTCTTTAGTGAAGACAGATCCAAAGTATTTGTTCATTGGTCTGCCATTTCTTTGTTCCCCATTATAGATTCACCTGATTCTGACTGCAAAGGACCTACGTTGGTCTTCACTAATCTTTTTCTCTTCACATATCTATAGAAGCTTTAGATGCTCCATGTAGTGCTAAAGGGGAGGGCCACTGCACACTCTCCATGGCTTCTGATGGCCTCCATGAGGCCACCAGGGCAGCATGCGACCGGATCTGCAGCCCAGCACCCATCATTGAGCTGACCCGAGAGTCGGCAGATAAAAAAAGATGGTGGCCCGGGGCGCTGGCATCCTCCCCTGTAAGGAATGCCCCGAGAGCGGATGTTTGCCAGCTTCGTGTCTTGCGCTCATGCCAGCCTCGTGGCTCGCAGGGCACGGGTCGATGAGGGGTCGGCATGGGGCAGTGAGGGGTCACTGTGCACAGTGATGATTTCATTGCTGGTTGTGCAGTGGCTCAGTGTGCTAACCGTGAGGCGCAGCGCTACCGGGCAATTTCCCGGGAGGCAATAGCACCACCTTCCCCTAGACGAAAAATGTCTTGTCCTGTGGAGGTACTAACGGGGCTATAAAACGGGGCAATTTCAGCCTTGATATTTTTAGCTGCTATTTCAATCAACTCAAAGAATATACAATTACAACAGTTCACAAACATGTAAAGCAAATTATAAAATTCACAAGCATGCATATTAAGTAATGTAAATGGAGCAATTTTTGAAAGAAATTCAGGTGATGCACACCACAGAACCAAGTGAGAGGAAGCTCTCACAATAGCAGAAACCTTTGTGTATTGTATCATATTGGACAATGTCAGATTATTTACCAGCAATCCTTTGGATTCCTATTCACACACAAAACACATATGTACAGTGCCTATAATTTTTAAATATACTCCACACATGCTTGCAGGAAATGTAAATTTCCTTTCAAAATAGCTAGTAGAAATACTCCTACTGGGGCAGATATGTTGATGTCACAAGAATTCTCTAGTTAGAATATGATTTATGTGTTATGTATATAATCTGTTCAGAAACTTTATAGACTATTGCACTGTGATTTCTTTCCTTCATAGCAGAATTTTACATGACAAACACCCAAGTTTCATTTTCATACACTAAAAATGTGCATATACTAATAAATGTGCAACATTGATTTGATTGCAGTGCTGCCATTTTGCAGCTCAACACTCCAGCTAACTCTTAAGCTTGCACAGCAGGAAGAGCACCCCACCAGTGATATTTAAAAGGATCATCAACGACTTATAGTTTAGTTGCTGGTTGATTTCTGGTTGTTCCTACAATTCTACACATTTTAGGTGCTTTCTATAGTTGTTTCCAGTTTGAAAAGTCGACAGGAAGTGGTGTGGCAGGTGCTGAAGTACTTTTTGCTGACCTCAAGGCTTCTGCACAAACCAGTTGCTCCCAAACATGGGTGCACTAGTAGGCCTTCCTCTTGGAATTGAGAATTACTGGGAGAATGAGTAGAGATCACACAGAGCAGGACAACCTGCTATCAATTCTGCTACCTGAACCTCAGCGACAATCAATGTTTGAGACATTTGCATTTCACTAAAGAGGTCATCACTGAAATCTGCCAACTACTGCAGCGACATCTCCAACTTCAGAGCAGGACAAGGACTGCATTGCCAGTGGCTGCGAAGATGACAGTGGCTATGAACCTTTATGTGTCTGGCTCCTTCCAGGCTGGTGCTGGAGATATTAGCAACATTTTGCAGGTTGCAGTCCACTGTTGCAAAAAGGAGGACACTGAGGCAATCTATTCAAAGATAAGCAAATGGAGTGAGCACGAGGGTTTACCAGATTTGCATGTTTCCCCATGGTGCAGGGTGACATTTACTGCATGCACGATGCTTTACGGGCACCACATGTCAACTCTGCCATATACCGGAACCGAAAGGGATTCCACTCCCACAACATGCAGATGGTGTGTGACCAAAGGCAGTGTAACATGCAGCTCAATGCCGGGTATCCTGGCAGCAGTTGTGATGCCTTCATTCTGCGGCAGTTGTGAGGAGGAGGCTTTATGAATATCCCCATCCTCAATGATGGCAGAGCCCAGCACTTGAGTGCAAAAGACAAGGCTGAAGTGTTTACAACCATCTTCAGCCAAAAGTGCCGAGTGGATGATCCATGTCGGCTTGCTCCTGAGGTTCCCACCATCACAGAAGCCAGTCTTCAGCCCATTCGGTTTACTCCACATGATATCAAGAAAAGGCTGAGCACACTGGATACAGCAAAAGCTATGGGCCCCAACAAGATCCCTTGAAGAAGACTTGTGCTCCAGAACTAGCCGCACCTCTAGCCAAGCTGTTCCAGTACAGCTACAACACTGGCATCTATCCGACAATGTGGAAAACTGCACAAGTATGTCCTGTCCACAAAAAGGACAAATCCAATCTGGCCAATTACCGCCCCATCAGTCTACTCCATCAAAGTGATGGAAGGTGTCGTCAATAGTGCTATCAAGTGGCACTTACTCACTCATAACCTGTTCACCAATGCCCAGTTTGGGTTCCGCCAGGACCACTTGGCTCCAGACCTCATTACAGCCTTGGTCCAAACATGGACAAAAGAGCTGAATTCCAGAGGTGAGGTGAGAGTGACTGCCTGAGACATCAAAGCAGCATTTGACCGAGTGTGGCACCAAGGAGCCCGAGTAAAACTGAAGTCAATGGGAATCAACGGAAAAACTCTCCACTGGCTGGAGTCATACCCAGCACAAAGGAAGATGGTTGTGGTGGTTGGAGGTCAATCATCACAGCCCAGGATATCGCTGCAGGAGTTCCTCAGGGCAGTGTCCTACGCCCAACCATCTTCAGCTGCTTCATCAATGAGCTTTACTCCATCATAAGGTCAGAAGTGGGGATGTTCACTGATGACTACACAGTGTTCAGTGCCATTCGCAACTCCTCAGATAATAAAGCAGTCCATACCCGCATGCAGCAAAACCTGAACGACATTCAGGCTTGGGCTGATAAGTGACAAGTAACATTCGCGCCACACAAATGCCAGGCAATGACCATCTCCAACAAGCTAGAGTCTAACCTCTGCCTTTTGACATTCAACTGCATTACCATCGCCGAATTCCCCATCATCAACATCCTGGGATCACCATTGACCACAATCTTAACTGGACTAGCCACATACACACTGTGGCAACAAAAGCAGGTCAGAAGTTGGATATTCTGTGGCGGGTGTCTCACTTCCTGACTCCCCAAAGCCTTTCCATCATCTACAAAGCTCAAGTTAGGAGCGTGATGGAATACTCTCCACTTGCCTGGATGAGTGCAGCTCCAACAATACTCAAGAGTTTCAACGCCATCCAGGACAAAGCAGCCCGCTTGACTGGCAGCCACCTTAAATATTCACTCCCTCCATCACCGACGTACTATGGCTGCAGTGTGTACCATCTACAAGACCAAGGCTTCTTCGATAGCACCTCCCAAACCCGCGGCCTATACCACCTAGAAAGACAAGGGCAGCAGGTGCATGGGAACACCACCACCTCCAAGTTCCCCTCCAAGTCACATACCATCCTGACTTGGAAGTATGTCGCCATTCCTTCATCGTCGCTGAGTCAAAATCTTGGAACTCCCTCCCTAACAGCACTGTGGGAGTACCTTCACCACAAGGACTGCAGCGGTTCATGAAGGCGGCTCAGCACCACCTTCTCAAGGGTAATTAGGGATGGGCAATACAAGCAGGCCTTGCCAGCAATGCACACAACCCAGGAACTAATTAAAAAAAGTGTTTTTTGAAGTCCGCTGTGCCAAATGTATTTCAGTCAACATACCAAACCAAAGGCTGGCTATGAAGCGACATGGACTATCTACTTAGATAGGAATAGTGCAATCAAGCAGACGCAGCATGGATTCATGAAGGGGAAATCATGTTTAACTAATTTACTGGAATTCTTTGAGGATATAACGAGCATGGTGGATAGAGCTGTACCGATGGATGTGGTGTATTTAGATTTCCAAAAGACATTCGATAAGGTGCCACACAAAAGGTTACTGCAGAAGATAGAGGTACGCAGAGTCAGAGGAAATGTATTAGTATGGATAGAGAATTGGCTGGCTAACAGAAAGCAGAGAGTCGGGATAAATGGGTCCTTTTCGGGTTGGAAATCGGTGGTTAGTGGTGTGCCACAGGGATCGGTGCTGGGACCACAACTGTTTACAATATACATAGAAGACCTGGAAGAGGGGACAGAGTGTAGTGTAACAAAATTTGCAGATGACACAAAGATTAGTGGGAAAGCGGGTTGTGTAGAGGACACAGAGAGGCTGCAAAGAGATTTAGATAGGTTAAGCGAATGGGCGAAGGTTTGGCAGATGGAATACAATGTCGGAAAGTGTGAGGTCATCCACCTTGGGAAAAAAAACAGTAAAAGGGAATATTATTTGAATGGGGAGAAATTACAACATGCTGAGGTGCAGAGGGACCTGGGGGTCCTTGTGCATGAATCCCAAAAAGTTAGTTTGCAGGTGCAGCTGGTAATCAGGAAGGCGAATGGAATGTTGGCCTTCATTGCGAGAGGGATGGAGTACAAAAGCAGGGAGGCCCTGCTGCAACTATATAGGGTATTGGTAAGACCGCACCTGGAGTACTGCGTGCAGTTTTGGTCACCTTATTTAAGGAAGGATATACTGGCTTTGGAGGGGGTACAGAGACGATTCACTAGGCTGATTCCGGAGATGAGGGGGTTACCTTATGATGATAGATTGAGTAGACTGTGTCTTTACTCGTTGGAGTTCAGAAGGATGAGGCGTGATCTTATAGAAACATTTAAAATAATGAAAGGGATAGACAAGATAGAGGCGGAGAGGTTGTTTCCACTGGTGGGGGAGTCTAGAACTAGGGGGCACAGTCTCAAAATACGGGGGAGCCAATTTAAAACCTAGTTGAGAAGGAATTTCTTCTCCCAGAGGGTTGTGAATCTGTGGAATTCTCTGCCCAAGGAAGCAGTTGAGGCGAGCTCATTGAATGTATTCAAGTCACAGATAGATAGATTTTTAACCAATAAAGGAATTAAGGGTTACGGGGAGCGGGCGGGTAAGTGGAGCTGAGTCCACGGCCAGATCAGCCATGATCTTATTGAATGGCGGAGCAGGCTCGAGGGTCTAGATGACCTACTCCTGTTCCTAATTCTTATGTTCTCATGTTATGTACTTATGACATGGTTCATGACTCTGATTCACAACCCACACACACACGGGAGCAGCATGCATACACTGAGAGCCATACTTGCCACAAAAAATGTGATAGAACAGACCATTGGCATGCTGAAGCAACAATTCCTCTGCCTGGACCGCTCTGGAGGAGCCCTGCAGTGTTCAGCTGAGTGGATCTCAAGATTTCTGGTGGTATGCTGCGTGCTGCACAACCTTGCATCATGACGGGACAGCCCTTGCACCACTTATCAGGCGAGAGACGGAGGAGTGGCAGCATGAGGAGAAGGATGAGGACATGTAAAAGGAAGAGGTGGAAGAGGAGGAAGAGGAAATGAGGTGGCATGTAGACAACCCCTTTCTGCCCGGGCTGTACGTAAAGAACTAATTCAAGTGCAGTACCTGTAACCTCAATCCAAATTCCCTTTCACCAACAGTTCCACACTCCTTACATTCTCTCTGTCACTGACCATCACATCATTCTCTTGGCCACAATGCAAAAGTAAAAGCCAACTCAAAATAAACATTCCGAACAAAATTTATGAATGAAATCATGCCATATTGCATACAGACTTAAACGAATCACCCATGTGCATTCCCTTAGTGCCTGTCTTCTGTGTGCTTTTGCCTGTCCTAGTGCTCCTACAAAGTGCTATCCCAGTGGCTGCAGCATGGAAGGCTGTTGACTTTCAGTGGAAGAGATTATAGATGGCCTAGGAGGATGACCTTGAACAGCTCTAGATCTAGAAGGCCCGGCTTCAGAATGCACCATTTCAGCATAATCGGCAGCAGTCTAGGCTGGCTGAGAGGCAATGCTGAGGGCACTGGCGGAGTGGCAGGGATGGGAGCAAGAATGCTGTCATCCTGAGAGAGGACAGCAAGCTCGTGCTCCATGGAGTCACTACCATTCCTCCCAGATGGCGCCTCAGCAATCCTAGTAATCTATTAGAGGACAGATTGCTGGACTGCTGTGACATCTTGTAAGGCCCTTTGAACACTGGTAACCAGAGCCACAATGGAGCAGTCTGAGCTTCCACTACTGCACTCAGACTTTTGATGGAAGCTGCTGATGCTGCAATGAAAGCTGAGACATCAGCTATCAGACGCTGTACACAGTTGAGTTCACAACAACTTTTCTGCCAAGCTGCGCAGCAGTCTGGAGGTCCCATGCAGTCCACTCACCGGCTTTTACACGGAAGAAACCACATATGCACAAAATTTGAATGGGCTGTACAGCCAGTTAAAGGGACTGTGCACACAAAAAATCAGAGGGAACACTGCTCCACAAGTACATTGATGGAGTTGGCCACCAGTTCCATGCTGGAAAGGATAGGCTCCAAGTTCTGTGCAAAGCCCTGTGCCAAATTGGTGCCAGACTCCTGCATGGTCCTTGACATTGACCGCAGGTTTTCTGGCAGACTTCCCAATGCACCAAGCATTTCATTGTGTACACCCATCAGCCTTCTTCTGTCGCGTGGCCCAGCGAAGACTTCATCTGAATCCTCTGCAGCAGAACTTGCATGTGACCTTGCCATCTGGCGAGCTGGCACCTGCACTATCCTTGCCCCCTTCCCTCACTGCAGCACATTTGTGCCTTGTGCAGATCGCACCTCTCTTCTATCTTCTGAGATACACGCAATATCTGTATCTAAGCTGGTAGCTGTGAGTATGAAATCAGGTGACGGTGTGCCTTTATCATCACTCTCTTCTTGGTCTTCCTCCACTGCCTGGCCAGATTGCTTCTTGGGTATCTGAAAGGAAAAAGGCACAGGGGTAATGTTGTGATGAGGGGAGTGGGGGTGGGGGGGTGGGGGGGGAAGTAAGAGGTGCATGCTTACACCATGTGCAACTTGTAAGTCAGAAGAGATTGTGGGATGAGGAGGAAGTGGGATGTGAGAAGGAGGGATTAGGTATGAGGATACCGTCATCTTTAATGGATTCAGCTTCGCCGCTGGCCACGGCCTCGGCAATGGCCCTTCTGATAATGGCCAGCACTGTCTCCTCCTTGAGGGTTAGATCATGCAGGCGGCCACTCCCATGCTGATTAGTTCCTACTGTCTTCAGTTATGCGTCATCTTCTCCTGCAAGAGAGAGGGAAGTATGTCAGTGAGTGTCCTGCAATATGTTTGGGTGATGTGGCTGTTATGGTTGATTAGCTGAAAGAGTGTGCAAGCTGTGAGGTGTGGGTGTAAGGTTTGCAACAGGCTAAATGTGTGTAAGTGAGGTGAAGCATATGCATGTTAGATATTAGTCCTAACTGATAGAGCTTGTTGATAGGTGGGTGATGGGGTGTGGTGATTTAGAACATAAGAAATAGGAGCAGGAGTCGGCCATACAGCCCCTCGAGCCTGCTCCGCCATTCAATAAGATCATGGCTGATCTAATCATGGACTCAGCTCCACTTTCCCACCCGCTCCCCATAATTCCTGAGTCCATTATCGCTCAAGAAACTGTCTTAAATTTATTCAATGTCTCAGCTTCCACAGCTCTCTGAGGCAGCAAATTCCACAGATTTACAACCCTCTGAGAGAAGAAATTCTTCCTCATCTCTGTTTTAAATGGGCGGCCCCTTATTCTAAGATCATGCCCTCTAGTTCTAGTCTCCCCCATCAGTGGAAACATCCTCTCTGCATCCACCTTGTCAAGCCCCCTCATAATCTTATACGTTTCGATAAGATCACCTCTCATTCTTCTGAACTCCAATGAGTAGAGGCCCAACCTACTCAACATTTCCTCATAAGTCAATCCCCTCATCCCCGGAATCAACCTAGTGAACCTTCTCTGAACTGCCTCAAAGCAAGTATATCCTTTTGTAAATATGGAAACCAAAACTGCATGCAGTATTCCAGGTGTGGCCTCAGTAATACCCATTATAGCTGTAGCAAGACTTCCCTGCTTTTATACTCCATCCCCTTTGCAATAAAGGTCAAGATTCCATTGGCATTCCTGATCACTTGCTGTACCTGCATACTAACTATTGTGTTCCTAACACAGATGAGGCTGCACACAAGGAGGTTAAAGTAGCAGTGACCTCAGTCTTTCATAAGACGCTGCAGAGTGAGGAACAGACCTTAGGGGCTGGCTTATATACAGTGCTCCCAAGGGATGCTGGGATCCCTTGGGACTTCTGGGGATGAGCTCCCTGCTGGCGGAACATGGGAGTGCATGCTTTACAGATACACAACATCACTCCCCCACCAAAGTCAAAGTGAAAACTATTTACAAGGTGAGGCGGTCGGGAACCTTTCTTTCCCTGGTGGACCACCTCGGTACAAATGGTGTGTTGGCTGTGCCCTCGCTGGGCTGGCGTGTTGTTGGCCCTGCAGGGCTGCTAGGTGAGCTTGGCCTTGCTGAGCTGTTGGGCATGATGGGTTTGATTTCCTGGTCCGGCATGGTGTCGTTGATCCTTTGGATGCGTGTTGTGGGCTCGAAAAAGGTGGTGTCTGCTGTGGGTTGTTCAGGGCAGTCTGTGAACCGTAGCCTCGTTTGGTCCAGGTGCTTTCTGCAAATTTGTCCATTGTCTAGTTTGACTGCAAACACCCTATTCCCTTCTTTAGCTATCACCGTGCCCACAATCCACTTGGGACCATGTCCATAGTTTCGTACATACACAGGGTCATTCAGATCAATTTCCCATGACACAGTGGCGCGACCATCATTTACATTTTGTTGCTGCCGCCTGCTCTCTACCTGATCATGCAGGTTGGGGTGAACCAGCGAGAGTCTGGTTTTAAATGTCCTTTTCATGAGTAGCTCAGCCGGGGGCACCCCTGTGAGCGAGTGGGGTCTCATGCGGTAGCTGAGCAGTACTCGGGACAGGCGGGTTTGGAGTGAGCCTTCTGTGATTCATTTAAGGCTCTGTTTGATGGTTTGTACTGCCCACTCTGCCTGCCCATTGGAGGCTGGTTTAAACGGGGCCGAGGTGACATGTTTGATCCCATTGCGGGTCATGAATTCTTTAAATTCGGCACTGGTGAAACATGGCCTACTGTCACTGACCAGTATGTCAGGCAGGCCGTGGGTGGCCCTCAGGCTTTCAATGATGGTGGTGGCGGTGTTTCCCGACATTATTTCACGTTCAATCCATTTTGAAAAAGCATCCACCACCACCAGGAATATTTTACCGAGAAACGGGCCCGCATAGATGGATCCTCGACCATGGTCTGGAGGGCCAGGACCACAAACTTAGTGGTGCCTCTCTGGGTGCATTGCTCAACTGAACACACACGCTGCATTGCCGTACACAGGACTCTAAGTCAGAGTCGATACCGGGCCACCACACGCGGGATCTGACTATTGCTTTCATCATCACTATACCCAGGTGTGTGCTGTGGAGATCCGAGATGAACTTCTCCCTGCCCTTTTTTGGTAGCACTATGCAGTTACCCCACAACAGGCAGTCTGCCTGAATGGACAGCTCGTCCTTTCACCGCTGGAACGGCTTGATTAGCTCTTGCATTTCAACGGGGATGCTGGCCCAGCTCCCATGCAGTACACAGTTTTTTACTAGGGACAGCAGAGGATCTTGGCTGGTCCAAGTCCTAATCTGCCAGGCTGTGACAGGTGATTTATCATTTTCAGATGCTTTCATGACCATCAATAAGTCTGCGGGCTGCGCCACCATCAACAAGTTTGTAGGCTGCGCCATTTCCACCTCCGTGGTGGGCAATGGTAGCCAACTGGGAGCATCCGCACAGTTCTCTGTGTCTGGCCTGTGGCGGATGGTATAGTTATACGCTGATAGCGCGAGTGCCCACCTTTGTATGTGGGCTGAGGTATTAGTATTTATCCCCTTGTTTTCAGTGAACAGGGATATGAGGGACTTGTGATCGGTTTCCAGCTCAAATTTGAGGCCAAAGAGGTACTGATGCATTTTCTTTACCCCAAAGACACACGTTAATGCCTCTTTCTCAATCATGCCGTAGGCCCTCTCGGCCTTAGACAAGCTCGTGGAAGCATAGGCGACAGGTTGCAACTTCCCCGCAACGTTTGCTTGTTGTATTACACACCCGACTCCGTACGATGACGTGTCACATGCTAGCACAAGTCTTTTACATGGGTTATACAATACAAGCAGCTTGTTGGAGCATAAAATGTTTCTGGCTTTCTCAAAAGCAATTACTTGGTTCTTTCCCCATACACAGTTCTCACCTTTGCACAATAACACATGTAGGGGCTCTAAAAGGGTGCTTAACCCCGGTAGGAGGTTACCAAAATAGTTGAGGAGTCCCGAGAACGACCGCAGCTCCGTGACGTTCTGTGGCCTGGGCACATTCCTGATAGCCTCTGTCTTGGCATCTGTGGGCCGAATGCCATCCGTCACGATCTTTCTTCCCAAAAACTCCACTTCTGTTGCCATGAAGACGCATTTCAATCTCTTCAGCCGCAGCCCTACGTGATCCAGTCGCTGGAGGACCTCCCCCAGGTTTTGTAGGTGCTCGACGGTGTCCCAACCCATGACCAATATGTTGTCCTGAAAGACCACCGTGTGTGGTACCAACTTGAGTAGGCTCTCCATGTTTCTCTGGAAGATTGCTGCAGCCGACCGAATTGCAAACGGGCATCTGTTGTAGATGAACAGTCCCTTTTGCGTGTTGATGCAGGTGAGGCCCTTCGAAGACACCTCCAGCTCCTGCGTCATGTAGGCCGAAGTCAGGTCGAGCTTGGTGAACGTCTTGCCTCCTGCCAGCGTCGCAAATAGGTCGTCTGCCTTAGGTAGCGGGTATTGGTCGTGTAGCGAGAAACGATTAATAGTTACTTTATAATCGCCGCAAATCCTGAGTGTGCCATCACTTTTGAGTACTGGAACAATCGGGTTGGCCCACTCGCTGAATTCCACTGGGGAGATGATGCCCTCGCATTGCAGCCTGTCCAGCTCGATTTCCACTCTCTCCCTCATCATGTGAGGTACCGTTCGCGCCTTGTGGTGAATGGGTCGTGTCTCTGGACCAAGTGGATCTGCACCTTCGCCTCGGAAAAGTTTCCAATGCCTGGCTCAAAAAGGGAAGGAAATTTGTTAAGAACCTGGGTACATGAGGCCTCATCGACATGTGATAGCGCTCGGATGTCATCCCAGTTCCAGCGGATTTTGCCCAGCCAGCTCCTTCGAAGCAGTGTGGGGCCATCGCCCGGGACAATCCAGAATGGCAGTTCTTCTTGCGCCCTCGTAGGTGGCCTTGATCATGGCGCTGCTCAGGACAGTGATAAGCTCTTTGGTGTACGTTCTCAGTTTCATGTGGCTGGTCTGAATGCCTTGTTGCACCAGTCTCTCAAACAGCTTTTTACTCATGATGGATTGGCTAGCGCCAGCGTCCAGTTCCATGGCTACGGGTAAGCCATTCAATTTTAACATTAAGCGTTTAGCATTATAGGTGGACATTTCGTCAAAAATGTGAGCACCCCATGTACTTCAGCATCTGCCTCCTCTCTCTGAGGCTCGAAATTGCTTTGATCCACCATGGACCAATCTTCCTCTGCCACGTGGTGGTTAGCAGGTTTTGCAAAGCTTGCAGCTCATTTGCAAGCTCGTTGGAGGTGCCCCATTGTTCCACAGCTCTTGCAAACATACCCTTTGAAGCGGCATGAATAGGCTGAATGGAAGCCTCCACAACGCCAACAAGGTGTGAATTGCCATGCATTCATCCTTTGTTGCGGACTCTGAGTCATCTGGGTCCCCTAAGGCCTGCTGACAGTTGCAGACTCGTGGTTTCTGCCCTGTACATTTCTGCTCGAAAACACAGTTCCAGTTAATTTATGAACATTGCTCGCAATTGTGTGCTGAGAGATTTGTTGGTGTTATCACTGGTGGACATAAACGCCTGTGTTATCACAATGGCTTTACTGAAGGTCGGTGTCTCTACAGTCAAAGGTTTTCATAGGATGGTCTCGTGGCCAATGCCCAGTACAAAAAAGTCTCTGAGCATTTGTTCCAGGTAGCCATCAAACTCACATTGTCCTGCAAGTCGCCTTAGCTTGGCGACCTAGCTCACCACTTCCTGACCTTCAGATCGCTGGCACATGCAGAACCGATACCTCGCCATCAGCACGCTCTCACTTGGGTTAAGATGTTTCCGAACCAGTGTACACAGCTCCTCATATGATTTATCTGTGGGGTTTCACCGGAGCCAGAAGATTCTTCATGAGGCTGTAGGTTGGTGCCCCGCAGACCGTGAGGAGGACCACTCTCCTTTTTGCAGCGCTTCCTTCTCCGTCCAGCTCATTGGCTACAAAGTACTGGTCTAGCCATTCGACATAGGTTCCCAGTCCTCACCCTCCAAGAACTTCTACAGGATGCCCACAGTCTGCTGCATCTTTGCGTTGGATTCGTATACTCATCGCCAGTTATTGTGTTCCTAACACAGATGAGACTGCACACAGAGAGGTTAAAGTAACAGTGACATCAGTCTTTATTAAGACACTCCAGAGTGAGGAACAGGCCTTAGGGGCCGGCTTATATACAGTGCTCCCAAGGGATGCTGGGATCCCTTGGGACTTCAGGGGATGAGCTCGCTGGTGGCAGAACTTGGGAGTGCATGCTTTACAGATACACAACACTTACCTTTTGTGTTTCATGCACAAGTACCCCCAGGTCCTGCTGTGCTGCGGCACTTTGCAATCTGAGCAGTGGTTGAGGCTGGTGTGCAGTTGGTAGGATACGGCATTTGAAGATGCAGTCACTGATCTTAACCCCTCACGTGACATCATTAAACTTCTTGCGGCACTGCATCCAGGTCCAGAGTTTTGGACTCTCCCAAAAGTGGAAAAATCTTCTCTATGTCTACGATATCAAACCTCTTTATCATTTTATAAACTTCTATGTCACTCCCCAGCTTTATCTTTTCTAGAGAAAAGAGCCCAAGTCGGTTCAATATTTTATGATAATTACACTCTTTCAGTCCTGGTATCATCATTGTGAATCTTTTTTGCACTTTCTATAGTGCTTCTATATCCTTTTTGGAATAAGGAGGCCAGAACTGTGGACAGTATTCTAAGTGTGATCTATATAAGTTTTTATGTAAGTTTAACATAAATTCTTTGCATTTGAATTCTATTCCTCTAGAAATGAACCACAGTGATTATTTGCACTTTTCATGGCTTTGTCAACCTGTGTTGTTCCTTTTAATGATTTGTGTATCTGTACCCCGAGATACCCTTGCACCTCCACCCCATTTAGATATTTTCCAAGAGGTATGTGATCTCCTTATTCCTACTACCAAAATGCGCTCGTGTACACTTAGCTATATTCAAATTAATTTGCTATTTACATGCAAGTTTGTTAACATCATCTTATATTTTGTGGTAAAAATCCATCTGGTTCACTAAAGTCCTTTAGGGAAGGAAATCTGCCGTCCTTACCCAGTCTGGCCTATATGTGACTCCAAACCCACAGCAATGTGGTTGACTGTTAACTGCCCTCTGAAATGGCCTAGCAAGCCACTCAGTTGTATCTAAGAAGACTGCTCACCACCACCTTCTCGAGCGCAGTTAGGGATGGGCAACAAATGCTGGTCTTGCCAACAATGTCAACATCCCATGAATGAATAAAAAAAGTCTTCCTCAGTATTAACTACATCTCCAAATTTGGTGTCATCTGCAAATTTTGATATTGTACTTTTGATTCCCAAGTCTAAATTGTTAAACAAATAGTGAACAACCGATCCCTGTGGAATACCATTTCCCACTTTCTGCTAGTCTGAGTAACTACCTTTAGTTACTTGGCACATTGGGAAGCCTGCCAGAAAGCCTGTGGTCAATGTCAAAGACCATGGAGGAGTCTGGCTCCAACTTTTGATCCACAGCTTTTAGAACTAGCGGAGAGCTATAAGTTCGCAATGAGAAACCAAAGGGCTAATGAAACCTTCAGTGAATACATTGTTGCCATGAGAAAATTATCTCTGCAATTTTGGAGGATGCCTAGATAGGACTCTTCAAATATAAGAAATTTGCATGTGGACGAACGGATGAACGCATCCAGTGAAAATTGTTAAGTATGGATGATCTCTCTTTTGAGTACAAGATAGCCACCTCCATGGAGATGGCAGAAGAGGGTGAGCCCTAGTCAGAGGGAGAGTTATGAAACCAAGAAGAATCGATGTCATAGGTGTAATGGCAACCATACTGTACAACAGTGTCGGTTCAAGTGGGCAAGGTGCCACGGGTACCAAGTGAGGAGACACACTGCAGCCGCATGTAAATCCAGGGACAGGCCCAACGATAATCAAAGACTTCACTGCGTGAAAACCGATCAGAACAGTGTAGGTTTTGGTGTATATGTAGTGAAGGGCAAAGCAGTACATTCCTTATGTCAGAATTTCAGAATGTTCGTACTGATTAATAATCAATGGATTAATATGACAATAGATACAGCGGCTGATTGCTCAATAATGAGTCAGGATGTGTATTACAAGAATTTCAGGGGCATACCACTAAAGGTGAGTTCAGCAAAGCTGAAAACATATTCAGGGGAAAAACTGCAGATGTTTGGACAAATGGAGTGTATAGTACAATACAAGGGGTAATAAGCAAGATTACCTATTATTATAGCAAAATAAATCTATCGGCCGACACTTATGGTCAAAGATTGGCTAAAATTGCTTTGTTTGGATAAGTACAGCATCTGTAGTACAGAAATGATTAAGTCTCGGCTAGATATTATGCTGGAGAAATATGCTAACATTTTTGAGGACTCATACGAGGACATCAACGGATGCAGTGCACATCATCATCATAAGCAGTCCCTCGGAATCGAGGAAGACTTGCTTCCATTCTTAAAAATGAGTCCTTAGGTGGCTGAACAGTCCAATACGTGAACCACAGTCCCTGTCACAGGTGGGACAGATAGTCGTTGAGGGAAAGGATGGGTGGGATTGGTTTGCCGAATGCTCCTTCCGTTGCCTGCGCTTGATTTCTGCATGCTCTCGGCGAAGAGACTTGTGGTGCTCAGCGCCATCCCGGATGCACTTCCTCCACTTAGAATGGTCTTTGGGCAGGGACTCCCAGGTGTCAGTGGGGATGTTGCACTTTTTCAGGGAGGCTTTCAGGATGTCCCTGTAACGTTTACTCTGCCCACCTTTGGCTCGTTTGCTGTGAAGAAGTTCCGAGTAGAGCGCTTGCTTTTGGAGTCTCATGCCTGCCCAGCAGAGCTGATCAAGTGTGGTCAGTGCTTCAATGCTGGGGATGTTGGTAGCTGATGTGCAACGACCACCCCACATTAAAATAACTCACGCACAGGCATCTTCTACTTCTCTTAACATCCCCAGCATTGAAGCATTGACCACACTTGATCAGCTCCGCAATGCACATATTCGGATTAGGTCGGATGTCAAACCTATTTTATGTAGACCATGTACATTAAAATCGCAGGTTGAGCAAGATCTTGATAAGTTGGAGAAAAACTGAGTTTTAGTGAAGACTGACAGGAGTGACTTGACCATTCCGTTAGCTGTAGTTCAAAAGGCAGACAAAATGGTGCGACTCTGTGGGGATTATAACTTTACCCTGAATCAAGCAGTTAATGATCAACAGTACCCTTTACCGACATCACAGGACCTGGCAGGAGCCAAAGTCTTCACAAAACTGGATCTCTTCCAAGCCTATGCTCAACTCCACGTTGACAAGGATAGTCAACAGTATGGAAACATAGAAACGTAGAAATTTAGAGCGCAGAAGGAGGCCATTTCTGCCCATCGTGTCCGCGCCGGCCGACAAAGAGTCACACCGCCCTCGGTCAGCACTCCTGAAGGTTACATATAAACCTATGAACAATGAACAATGCAGACAGGTAAAGAGCATCCGGCCCAACCAGACCACCCCACACAACTGTGATACCCCATGTATCGCAACATTTTACATGATCTCCTGGAAGAGGCAAAAAAACAGTTAAAAACCTCAGGCCAATTGGGGAAAGAATTCTGGGAAAATTCCTCTCCAAATCATTCCTGGTGATCGAAACTAGTCCAGGAGATCACTCTGGTCATATTAGATTCCCTGAAATACTTACCATCATATCTGCGCCAGTCAACAAGTGGTTATCCAGTCTCATCCCACTTACCAGCTCTAGGTCCGTAACCCTGCAGGTTAAGGCACCTCAAGTGCCCATCCAAGCACCTTTTAAATGTGGTGAAGGTTTCTGCCTCTACCACCTTTCCAGTCAGTGAGTTCTCCCACAACCCTCTGCGTGAAGAAGCTTCCCCTCCAATCCCCTCTAAACCATCTACCAAACACCTTAAACCTATGCCCCCTCATAATTGACCGCTCCACCAAGGGAATAGGCCTTGCTATCCACTATATCCAGGCCCTCAGCCTCCTCTGTTCCAAGGAGAACAAATCCAGCCTGTCCTCATAGCTAAGATTCTCCATTCCAGGCAGCATCCTCATAAACCTCCTCTGCACCCTCTCCAGTGCAATCACGTCCTTCCTATAATACTGCAACCAGAACTGCATGCAGTATTTCAGCTGTGGCCTAACCAGTGTGTTATACAATTTAAGCATAACTTCCCTGCACTTGTATTCTATATCTCGGCCAATAAAGGCAAGCATTCCATATGCCATTTTAACCACCTTATCCATCTGGCCTGCTACTTTCAGGATCTGTGGACAAGTATTCCAAGGTCCCTTTGTTCACCTACACTTCTAAGTGGCCTATCGTTTAATGTGTATACCCTTTCCTTATTAGCCCTCCCCAAGTGCATTACCTCACACTTCACACTTCTCCGAATTAAATTCCATTTGCCACTGTTCTGTCCATCCGACCAGTAGATTAATATCCTCCTGCAGCCCATGACTTTCCCCTTCAGTATCAACAACACTGCCAATTTTAGTGTCATCTGCAAACTTCTTAATTATACCCCCATATTCAAATCTAGATCATTAATGTATACCACAAAAAGCAAGGGACCCAGTACTGAGCCCCTGTGGAACCCCACTGGAAACATCCTTCCAGTCACAAAAATTGTCATCAACCCTTTGGGCTAGACTTTTCACTTTCAGGCTAAGGCCGAAAAAAATGGGCCTTGTTCCAGCGATGCGGGACCTATCGCCTATGCTGATCGCCGGCTCAAGGCCCATTTTATTTTTGCAATTTTCCACTCGGCCTTACCCCAGCGATATCAAATGGGCGATGTCATTTCTCGGCGATCTCCTGATCGCCCAAAGAAAATGGAAGTGAATGAAAAAAAAAGCTTCCCTAGCAACACAATACTGCGCATGTGCAGGTTGATTTTTTTTTCAGGTTGATGCTTCTTCCCACGTTTTGAGAGGTCAAGGGTCTTCACATATGCTCAGAAGCTCTGGGTGGGTCTGGGAGAGAGAGAGAGAGAGAGAGGAGAAAGGAAGCAAGTCAGAAAGTCTTATCCAAATTACAGATAAATTTAAAGAATGGAGGGAGGTGCAGGAAAGAGAAGGGCCAAACCCTTCAGCGAAGAGGCAAATGAGGCCCTCGTAAATGCTGTCAGCTCCAGGTGGGAGGATCTGACACGGGTGGACAGGGGAAACCTCCACCCCGTGCATATCGCAGGAATTGGTCCGAAATAGCCAACGTAGTCACATCGGCCTCCAATGAAATGCGCACACCAGACCAGTGCCGCAAACGGTGGAACAGCTTACTGGCAGCTGCGAGAGTAGTTGAAATTTATATTCATGTGTTATTTAATGATCTAAATAGTAACTAGAATCTGCAATGTTTACATTAAAATATAACTAAATTTTATGCAACCCAGCATAAAGTTAAATGTTCACTTGTTCACTTGTTATCATTACTTAACTGTTCCCTTTCCATTTTTTCTGAAATGGTCACTTGTTGGCATGAATGAAATGGTCACTTGTTGTCATGACTGAAATGGTCACTTGTTATCATCACTGAAATGGTCACTTGTTGTCATCACTGTAATGGTCACTTGTTATCATCACTGAAATGATCACTTGTTGTCATGAATGAAATGGTCACTTGTTGTCATGACTGAAATGGTCACTTGTTACCATCACTGTAATGGTCACTTGTTAGCGTGACTGAAATGGTCACTTGTTGGCATGACTGAAATGGTCACTTGTTATTATCACTGTAATGGTCACTTGTTATCATCACTGAAATGGTCACTTGTTGGCATGACTGAAATGGTCACTTGTTGTCATGACTGAAATGGTCACTTGTTGGCATGACTGAAATGGTCACTTGTTATCATCACTGAAATGGTCACTTGTTGGCATGACTGAAATGGTCACTTGTTGCCATCACTGAAATGGTCACTTGTTGTCATCACTGAAATGGTCAATTGTTGTCATCACTGAAATGGTCACTTGTTGTCATCACTGAAATGGTCACTTGTTGTCATCACTGAGATGGTCACTTGTTGTCATCACTGAGATGCTCACTTGTTGTCATGACTGAAATGGTCACTTGTTGTTATGACTGAAATGGTCAATTGTTATCATAACTGAAATGGTCACTTGTTAGCGTGACTGAAATGGTCACTTGTTGTCATCACTGAAATGGTCACTTGTTGTCATCACTGAGATGGTCACTTGTTGTCATCACTGAGATGCTCACTTGTTGTCATGACTGAAATGGTCACTTGTTGTTATGACTGAAATGGTCAATTGTTATCATAACTGAAATGGTCACTTGTTAGCGTGACTGAAATGGTCATTTGTTGTCATCGCTGAAATGGTCACTTGTTATCATCACTGAGATGGTCACTTGTTGTCATGACTGAAATGGTCACTTGTTGTTATGACTGAAATGGTCAATTGTTAGCGTGACTGAAATGGTCACTTGTTATCATTACTTAAATGGCCACTTGTTCTGTAAAATGTTCATTTCTTCTTCTTGTAACGTTTTTGGGATTTTGAGGGAAGGGTGGGTTGGTGCGGGGGGGTGGGGGGTTGGAGGGAGGGTGTTATTCATTAGTTCTTTGTTAATAAAAGAAACATTTTCTACAACTTTTGAACCTTCTCTCTTACTTACATAAGTTTTACAACGTACAGTTCTTCATGCAGATTTGTTTGTTTATTCTGTTTCCCCACGGAATATCATTAAATAACTTCACTATGTAAAAGCTATTTAATAAATAATTCCAATATATGCATAAATAAGGTGATAATACCTATTTATATTCCCTGTCCCAAATTTCTGAGTACAATTTGCATCAATTTTACTTTCTAAATAACTCAGAACAATTCTCCACCATTCCTCAGAGGCTAAAAATGGCATCTGTAGTGCCCATTTCCCTCTCTAAGGCCCTGAAAAAGCAACTATTTTTGAGCACTCTTTTGGGCCTTGCATTGGCCCAGCGAAGTGCATGCTAAGTGCTGAAACTTGGGATGGGCCTTGTGTGGGCGATCATTTGGGCGATCATCTCAGCAATTAAAGTGGAAACTTGGGGGCCTATTTTTGCGGCAATATTTTGGGCCTAGTTTCCACTTTTTGCTCAAAATGGGCGATAGAGGTCCATTTTGGGCCATAGATGGGCCTTAGATGGGCGATGTGAAGTGGAAAGTCAAGCCCATAGCTTCCTACCTCTAAGCCAATTTTGGATCCAACTTGCCACTTTGCCTTGGATCACATGTGATTTTACCTTCATGACCAGTCCGCCATGTGGGACCTTATCAAAAGCTTTGCTAAAATCCATATACACTACATCGACATATACACTACAACGACCCTCCTGGTTACCTCCTTGAAAAATTTAATTAGGTTAGTCAAACACGATCTTCCCTTAACAAATCCGTGCTGACTGTCTCTGATTAATCCTTGCCTTTCTATATGTAGATTTATCCTGTCCTTCAGGATTTTTTCCAATAATTTTCCCACCACTGAGTCTGGGCTGACAGACCTGTAATTATTCGGTCTACCCCTTTCTCCCTTCTTAAACAAGGGTACCACATTAGCAGTCCTACAGTCCTCCGGCACCATGCCTGAATCCAAAGAGGACTGGAAAAGAATGGTCAAGGCCTCTGCTATTTCCTCTTTTGCTTCGCTTAACAGCCTGGGATGCATTTCATCTGGGCTTGGGGAATTATCCACTTTCAAAGCCGCTGAACCCTTTAATACCTCCTCTCTCACTACATTTATTTCATCCAAAATTTCACACTCCTCCTCGACAGCAGTATCTGCAGTGCCCCTTTCCTTTGTGAAAACAAATGCAAAGTATTCATTAAGAACCATACCAACATCTTCCACCTCCCCACACAGATTACCCTCATAAGAACATAAGAAATAGGAGCAGGAGTAGGTCATAAGGCCCCTCGAGCCTACTCCACCATTTAATACGATCATCGCTTATCCGATCATGGATTCCAGTCCACTTTCCTGCCCACTCCCCATAACAAGGACAGGAAGCAAAGTGTGGGAATAAATGGGTCCTTTTCAGAATAGCAGGCAGTGACTAGTGGGGTACCGCAAGGTTCAGTACTGGGACCCCAGCTATTTAAAATATATATTAATGATTTAGACAAAGGAATTGAATGTAATATCTCCAAGTTTGCAGATGACACTAAGCTGGGTGGCAGTGTTAGCTGTAAGGAGGATGCTAAGAGGCTGCAGGGTGACTTGGACAGGTTAGGTGAGTGGGCAAATGCATGGCAGATGCAATATAATGTGGATAAGAGTGAGGTTATCCACTTTGGTGGTAAAAACAGGAAGGCAGAATATTATCTGAATGGTGACAGATTAGTAAAAGGGGAGGTTCAACGAGACCTGGGCGTCATGGTACATTAGTCATTGAAAGTAGGCATGCAGGTACACAGCAGGCAGTAAAGAAAGCAAATGGCATGTTGGCCTTCATAGCTAGAGGATTTGAGTATAAGAGCAGGTAGGTCTTGCTGCAGTTGTACAGGGCCTTGGTGAGACCACACCTTGAGTATTGTGTACAATTTGGTCTTCTAATCTGAGGAAGGACATTCTTGCTATTGAGGAAGTCCAGCGAAGGTTCACCAGACTGATTCCCGGGATGGCAGGACTGACATATGAAGAAAGACTGGACCGACTAGGCTTACATTCACTGGAATTTAGAAGAATGAGGGGGGATCTCATAGAAGCATAAAAAATTCTGACAGGATTGGACAGGTTAGAGGCAGGAAGAATGTTCCCGATGTTGGGGAAGTCCAGAACCAGGGGTCACAGTCTAAAGATAAAGGGTATGTCATCTAGGACCGAGATGAGGAGAAACGTTTTCACCCAGAGAATTGTGAACCTATGGAATTCTCTACCATAGAAAGTTGTTGAGTCCAGTTCATTGGATATATTCAAAAGAGAGTTCGATGTGGCCCTTATGGCTAAAGGGATCAGGGGTTTGGAGAGAAGGCAGGAGTGAGGTACTGAAGTTGCATGATCAGCCATGATCATATTGAATGGTGGTGCAGGCTCGAAGGGCCAAGTGGCCTGCTCCTGCACCTATTTTCTATGTTAACCTCTTAATACCTTATCGGTTAAGAAGCTGTCTATCTCTGCCTTAAATATATTCAATGTCCCAGCTTCCACAGCTCTCTGAGGCATCGAATTCCACAGATTTACAACCCTCTGAGAGAAGAAATTCCTCCTCATCTCAGTTTTAAATGGGCGGCCCCTTATTCTGAGATTATGCCCCCTAGTTCTAGTCTCCCCCATCAGTGGAAACATCCTCTCTGCATTCACCTTGTCAAGCCCCCTCATAATCTTATATGTTTCGATAAGATCACCTCTCATTCTTCTGAATTCCAGTGAGTAGAGGGCCAACCTCCTCAACATTTCCTCATAAGTCAACCTCCTCATCTCCGGAATCAACCTAGTGACCTTCTCTGAACTGCCTCCAAAGCAAGTATGGAAACCATGGTCTCTAATAGGCCCTACCCTTTCTTTAATTATCCTCTTGCTCTTAATATATTTATCGAACATCTTTGGGTTTTCCTTGATTTTACTTGCCTAGAATTTTTCATGCTCCCTTAGCATTCCTAATATCCTTTTTAATTTTACCTCTGAACTTTCTATATTCCTCCAGAGATTCTACAGTATTTAGCCGTCGGTATATGACATAAGCTTCCCTTTTTTTCTTTATCGTCCCTTGTAAGTCCCTAGATATCCAGGGGGCTCTAGAATTGTTATTCCCACCCTTTTTCTTTAAGGGCACATGTTTGGCCTGAGCCCTCCGGATTGCCTCCTTGAATGCCTCCCACTGTTCCGACACTGATATATCTTCAAGTAGCTGTTTCCAGTCCACTGTGGCCAAATCACTTCTCAAGTTAGCAAAGTTAGCTTTTCTCCAATTTGGAATTTGTATTCCTGGTCTAACCATGTCCTTATCTATAACTACCTTGAATCTGACTGAATTATGGTCACTGGCACCCAAGTGCTCTCCCAATGATACCCCTTCCACCTGCCCAGCTTCATTCCCCAATACTAAATCCAGAACCGCCCTCTCCCGTGTTGGGCTTGTTACATACTGACTAAAAAAGTTCTCTTGAATACATTTTAGGAATTCCGCACCCTCTATACCCTTCATACTATATTTATCCCAATCAATATTAGGATAGTTGAAATTCTCTACTTTTCCTGCCCTATGATTTTTGGACTTGGCAGAAATTTGCCTTCATATTTGCTCTTCTATCTCCCTCCCACTGTTTGATGATCTATAATACCGCAGTGTGATTGCCCCTTTTTTATTTTTCTGACAATCAACATTCACAAAGGTTTATATTTATACTCTAAGTTGCCCTATGGTATCAAGTCCTCACCAAAGATATTTCAGCCTACCATGGATCAGATCTTACAGGGAATAAATCACTGTTTGTGCAATCAAGATGATAAGTTGATAGGTGCACAGAGAAGGAAAACCTGAAAATCTTAGAAGTATTCAGATGGTTCAAAGACCATAATCTGAAGCTGAAGGAGAATAAATGTGCATTTATACAGCGTGAGATGGTTTATCTAGGATTGTGGGTAGATGAAAATGGTCTCCAACCAGTTAAGGAGAAAGTGCAAGCCATTATGATGACTCCGGAATCGAAAAACTTTACTGAATTACGGCATGGTCCAATATTATGCTTGATTCCTTCCTGAAGTAGCAATGGTGCCCACACCACTCCATTATTTAAGAAAGAAAGTGCGTTGGATTTGGGACAAAGAGCAAAGAATGCATACAACACATGCAAGCAACGCTTGAGCAATAGTGCTCTTCTCATCCATTATAATCTGACTCGTGAACTAAGACTAGCATGTGATACCTCTGGGTATGGTGTGGGAGCAGTGACTAGCCATGTTATGAATGATGGGCAGGAAAAAACAGTTGCCTTTGCATTGCGTACGCTCAACAAAAGCGAACAAAATTATGCTGAGATTGAGAAAGAGGCTATGGCAATTATATTTAGTATTAAAAAGTTTCACCAGTTTCTTTTGGACGGCAATTCATGCTAGTAACCGATCACAAACCGTTACTAGCTATCCTAGGCCCAAAAGCGGCAATTCCATCTATGGCGGCTTCCAGGATGTAAACATGGGCTATTTTATTGTCTCAATACAATTACAAAATTGAGTATCGTACGTCAAAGCAGAATGCAGTGGCAGATGTCCTTTCAAGGTTGCCTCATGAAGATTCTGAAATTGGCCATGAACAGTTAATCTTTACTCTAGCTGTTGTTGATGAGGACTTTCCAGTCACCGTCTCTGTTATTGCAGAGCACACACAGAAAAATGCCACGTTACAGCGGCCCTATGAGCATACCTTGTGAGGGTGATCTGAAGATCAGGGATGTTTAAAATGGGGCCTGAGAGTAGTCATTCCCAGTGCACGACGGGCCAAAGTCTTGACGGAACTTCACGGTGAGCATACTAGCATCGTAGGCATGAAAACGGTGGCACGAAGTTTAGTTTATTGGCCTGGGTTGATAAATTAAAGACTTAGAAGTATTCGTAAGCAAGTCAAGACTGCAGCGCCATGCCAGCTAAAACGCCGCTGCAAACATGGACTTGGCCAACGAGACTATGTCAAAGAATACATATTGATTTTTGTGAGAGGGGCAATGATCATTTTCTGGTTCTAATCGATAGCCATTTGAAATGGTAGTATTGTCACCTGGTGTTTCACAACTCATAAGTGAGCAAGAGCAGATGGTGGAGACAGGGACAGTAGTGGAGACTCCTCGCTGGAGGGCACAGGACGCTCCCCGCTCTGCTCAGCTGCATGCAGATGCTGAGCCTCGGAGGTCATCCAGAAAGAGGGCGATCCTGGAGTTGCAGGGGGCTCTGACAGGTTTTGCGACTGCAATGTCTGCAATTGTTCAGAGCATGGAGGAGTCCATCTCCAGCATGATCACCACCGAGTCGCAGGCAATGACGACTGTAGGCTCTTCCATGGAAAGGATGGCAACCTGCATGGTGCAGCTGATGTGCCACTCATTTGAGCACATACTATCTATGGAGAATAGATGGCAGAGGCTCATAGGCCTGCTCTCTAGGAGCGATGTCAGAATATATGTGGGCCCTCATGGCCCCACTGATGTGCAGCAAGGTTTTCTCCAGCTCCTTGCTGGCACGGGCCATTAGGCTACTTGCATTGGATTAAATGTGGGTGGCCCATGAGAGGGATGATGTGAGAGGAGACATGGAAGTGTGGGGTCCTCTCAAAGCGCTTACACTTCTCCTCTCATTGCCACCCCCTCAGTCAGAGCCCCAGATGCCTACTCAGACACTGATGGCTGATTCTATCCCTGCACACTCGCAGGAGGAGCAGACATTGGCAGGGTCATCAGAGGCTCCAAGACCCAGAGGACATCCGCCAAGAGTGTCTAAGTAGTCGCAGCAGGAAAGTGAGCAGGCTGCCTCGACCTCTGCTGAAGCCACCAGGGTAGCACCTTGTAGAAGCATGTGTAAGATGACACACAAGTAGATTCACAAGGGTAGCTACATGGGTGTTTTATTCAATGTTAATGTCAAGTTTCCGTTAATGTGATCTCAAACATAAAAATCTTTATTTACACCACTTTCCGGTTTAAGAGAAATTTGTGAGCACCTTTGGAAGTGGCTTAGTGAGTTGCAGAAATAGTGAGACATAACAGTACCTCCACCAATGGTGAATGGCTTGGTCATTGTGGGGATGGTTTGTGGTGTTGCTGTGGGGTGGTGCCAACCTGCTGCAGCATATGGCAGCTGTATAGATGTATGGCATAAAGTTAAGTAAATCTGGCCATGGTGAGGCCATTCCTGGCCTACCGAGTAGCAATGTGCTCAGGTGATGATGCCCTCTGTCCTGTGCAGCATCAGGTGGTTGCAGAGAAGGTTGGTGGTGTTGTTGTTGGTGCTGCTGGTGTGCTTGGTGTTGCTGGTGTTGGGGCTCATCGTGGTCAGATTCTGAGGACCAAGGTGAGATGGTATAAATGGCACCCAAACTGATGGAATAGATGGCAGGTCAAGTAAAGTTGGCAGAAGCAATCTGTCAATGGTGAGAGAGGTTCTTCCAATGAAGTGACACTGGATGGAGACATTGCTGGAAACACTTGCAGACTGTAGAAAGTTAAATCTGTGCTGGCAATGTAGTCAACAGTACCTTCTGCCTGAGAAAAATGATCAGCCGTGAGGTCGGAGCTTTTATAGTACATCTGATGCCGTCAAGTTATCAGCTGGGTCAATGACCACTCAACTCCCGCCTTAGGTTGACAGACGTGATTCCCGAGCTGCATGAATCCTGTGGCCATATAAAGAAATTTGAAAGATGGCGGGGGGGAGGCTCTTATGTGTCTGACAACAAGCTGATAATGATTTCAATTAAGTCGCTCGCCTCTGCCGGTCGGGTCGCTGCCGCACCGGCAAACGCGCCTGAGGGAAAGGCGCGAGGGCGTGGGCTGACCGTCCAGCTTTAAAAACATTTCCCACCTGACCTGCCTCCAATCGTGCCCACCTGGACCCCAGAAAATTCTGGTCGGTAAGCTGAGATAAAGTCAAGATTCTTTATTCAATCACTGGGCATGCTACTAATTTACCTAGGTATCTGGGAAAGTGAAAATATTTATTAATCAGTGAGATAGGTTTTAAGGAACATCTCATAAGAGTGAAAGGGAGGTGGAGAGGCTAAAAGATTTGGGAAAGAATTCCATGGAATAGAACCCAGGTTACCAGAGGCACAGACACCATTTGTCAGAGGAATTAAGAGTTGTGAGGGTTGTTCTGCTGGAGGAGGTTCTAGAGGAAGGAGGGGCCATTGAAGAGATTAAAGACAAGGACAGAAATGTTAAGTTTGAGGCATTGGGGCACCAGAAATCAATGCAGGTCAGTGAGGTTGAGGTGATAGCGAGCAGGACTTGATGCAGGTTAGAATACGGACAACAGATTTTTGCAGGAACTAAAGCTTATGGAGGTTGTGGATGAGAAGTTGGAGTAGTCTTGAATACCAGTTGAATACTCGAGTTGTCTGCTGGTGATAAAGACATGTATTAGGGTTTCAGCACTGGGCGGACTGAGGTAGGGGCGAAGGCAGGCAATATTACCAAGGTGGAAGTAGGCGGTACTCAGCTTGGGTTGAAATGGGTCACCAAGGCTGCTGCAAACAGTCTGATTATGCCTGAGAGAGTGGCCGAGTTTTTAGCAGGGGCGGAAGACAATGGCTTCAGTCTTCCCAATGTTTAGCTCCCCCAGATATGCAGCTCAGACAAACAATTAGCTGCAACAACTATATCCAAATGCACTAAGGCATAATTTTGTTAGTGGAACCGGTTTTAACTCCTGATATACTGTGACAGAATTAAAGATTCTGATAGAATGCTAGAGCTTGGATAAAAATGCTTCATTTTTATCATAACAAATTTTGTTCTCTATGTCTTACTTATAAACTATAGAATGTGGCCTTTACTTTATTACTTAGTTAATTTAGATTATCAATCAGTCATAAATATTCTGTTCAATAATTAAAAATAACTCAAAATGTTTTATAATCTTTAGACAGGTTTTCTTACCACTGCTTGTCCTTGATTATTTCTCTGGTCTATAAATAATCCGGCAAACATCAAGCCCAATGAACCACCACTCACGTAAACTAAAACAAGATATATAAATATCAATACATCTAGCTGACAATCATTATCTCGACTCAAACTGTTAATTTCATATATCTTAATTTGTGTGTTATCTGAATTATTTATTTTAAACAATAAAAATTTACAAATTCTGTAGCTGGAATTGCAAACATGCATGTATATTGTGAATGTTGGATTACCCATAATTGGAGTTTTTAAATACAGTTGAACCTTCACAAAACAAATTCACAGTAGAGATAAGCCTTAAAATGGCTCTTGGCAAGATCAGCATAAATGCTTAATGCAATTTTTAAATTTGCTCTCAGGGTGTGGGTGACATGGGTAAGGCTACATTTATTGCCGATTCCTAGTTTCCCCGAGAGGATGTTGTGGGCCTTCTCCTTTAACCGCTATAAACCCTGTGTTAATGGTGCTCCTATAATGGTGTTAGGTAGGGAATTCCAGGATTTTGACCCAGCGACAATGACAGAAGGGCGATTCATGTCCAAGTCAGAATGCTGTCTGACTTGGAGGAGATCTTGGAGGTGATGGTGTTCTCACAACATTACTGCTCTTGTCCTTCTCAGTGGTAGAGGTCACAGGAGAGGGTTGTGCTGTTGAAGTAACTTTGGTGAGTTGCCATAATGCATTCTGTTGATTGTATATACTGCAGCCACAGTGTGCTAGTTACCTACATAACATAAAATTTATAGCACAGAAACAGGCAATTCAGCCAACTGGTCTATGCCGGTGTTTATGCTCCACACGAACCTCCTTCCATCTTATTTCATCAAACCCTACATATTCTTCTATTTCTGTCTCCCTCACGTGCTTATCTATCTCCCCATTAAATGCATCTATGCTATTCGTCTCAACCACTCCATGTGGTAGCGAGTTCCACATTATCACCACTCTCTGTGTAAAAAAGCTTCTCCTGAATTCCTTATTGGATTTATTAATAACGTTGTTATATTTATCGCCCCTAGTTTAGGACTCCCGCACGTGTAAATATCTTCGCTATGCCTACCCTATCAAACCTCGCTTCAGTATCTGACAGATAAAGTTGGGTCATTGACTGAACAAGTGACATTTAGATTGTGTCTCGATTTCCTTATTTTTTTAACAGCAAATGAAAAGCTTGTTTTATTTCAATGTTTTGAAGAGATAGTTCCAGGCTTGTTTGGTGACCAGCTCTCACCTTTGTTGGCTCCACTATTTATCCCCCATGTCCTCGCACAGGCTAACATCACCAGCATTGAAGCACTGACCACACTCGATCAGCTTCGCTGGGCAGGCCACATAGTTCGCATTCCAGACACGAGCCATAAGCAATTGCTTTATGCGGAGCTCCTTCACAGCAAACGAGCCAAAGGTGGGCAGCGGAAACGTTACAAGGACACCCTCAAAGCCTCCCTGGTGAAGTGCGACATCACCACTGACACCTGGGGGTCTGTGGATTAAGACCGCCCTAAGTGGAGAAAGTGCATCCGGGAGAGTGTTGAGCTCTTTGAATCTCAACGCCGCAAGCGCGAAGAGGTCAGACGCAGGCAGCGGACGGAGCGTGTGGTAAATCAGTCACACGCCCCCCTTCCCCCAACGAATGTCTGTCCCACCTATGACAGGGTCTGTGACTCTCGTATTGGACTGTTCAGCCACCAAAGAACTCACTTTAGGTGTGGAAGCAGGTGTTCCTCGATTCCGAGGGACTGCCTATGATATGATGATGATGATTAACATTCTTTGCCTAGCTCCTCTATTGTCAAATTAAGCAAAACAAAATCTTATTGCTTCTTTTGTAAAATATGAGTTTACATTGACAAAGCAATGGAGAGAGTGGATATTGAGTCTGGTGACAGAGGAACTGCTGTGTCCTGGATGGTGTTGAGCTTCTTGAGTGTTGTTGTGATGCAGTTATCCAGATGACTGGTATTTCTTCACATTCCTCAGTTGAGCCTTATATATGGTAGAGAGGCTTTGAGGGGTTAGGAGTTGAGTCACCCATCACAGAGTACCCAGCCACTGCCTTGCACTTAAAGCCACTGTGTTGATATAGCTGGTTCAGTTAAGCTTCTGGTCAATGCTGACATCCAAGATGTTGGTAGTGGGGGACTAAGCAATTATGGTACCATTGAAGATCAAGGGAAGATGGCTGGGATTATGATGGAAGGAAAGTCATTACGATGACTGCCCCATGACTACCACAGCCAGCTTCCTTTCTGCTAGCTACGACTCCAGGCACTGGAGAGTTTTCCCTTTGATCGCCATTGACTTCAGTTTTTCTAGGTCCATTGTTGGCAGTGCCTTATGTTGAGGGCAGCTACTCTCACCTCTCATCTGACATTCAGCTCTGTGTGCATGCTAGTCATATGCCATTCTTATGCTGGCTAATTTAAGACAGATGTTTACTTTAAATGGGTCAGCATCACTGCAAAGACAAATGAATGTCAGGCAAACATGTTAATCATTTGCCAACCAATATTGACGACAGCCATTTATAGGCCTATGGTCCTCTGATTCTTTAAAATAAATTCAAATTCCACATCCAGATAGGAACTACAATTACTGATAAAAAAGGAGTAACATGCGGCATTTTCACTTTTAAAAAAATGTTACGTCATCGGACTGCTATTTAGGTTGTGATCTTTCCCTGTTCCATCCTCAGGACTTAAAGCAAAAGATATAGCTATAAAGGAGTGCTAAACCTGTACTAATAAAAAATAAAATGGTACCTAGTCTCAGTTTTCTGCTGGGTGAGTCCATGGTATATCATTTTGTTATTGCTGGCTGATCATGGTGTACCTACAATAATCCAATGAAAGTAGCCTAATGGCCATTGAATGATTATAAATGACAACCCAGGCCAGATTGCCATTGCACAACAGTGTGCAATTCCCAGGAATTATGGCTCAGCAATTCAGTTGCTGGTGAGATGACAGAGTAGATAATATTTTTCATGTAAAGGATATTTTGAGCATCATTGGTCTGACATTACAGAACTCTAAGTATGGTGTTTCTTACTCATAACGTTCCATCTGCTCTCCTCTTCGGTGACATGAGCCAGGTATCTGCCAGTGATGCTCAGGTGCAACCTGCACACAGAGAGCAAATGGAATGTTATAAGTAAAGGATGCCATGCTTACAGCTCTATGACATGTGCCTGTCTGCAATGTCCTTGGTATCACCAAAGAGATAGTCACATTACAAGTGATGTAGAACAGGATTCATCAGCTGAGGGGCTTAGCTTAGCTCTACTGGATAAGGGATGCAACAGCAGGAGGCTTCACAGGGCCAAAGAAGCTATGGTAGGGTGCAGGTGCTCCTTTTGCTTAGGAATGCAGGTCGCGTTCAAAGAGGTGCTAGCAGCCCTTGGGTAGCTCACATAAAGCAGCATCCTTCATGTGTGTGGCTAGACATCAGACCTGATATTAACATAGAGACAGAATCAGAGCAGAGGGGAGGGTGACAAACACGCTACATCATGGGATGCAATATCCAATTTCAACGGGGAATGCCTGATGCATCATTTAACTTCCGTGTTTCACGACTCCAAAGCGTGTAACTGGGCGTGATGCGGACCCGCATGACGTGATTTCCCTTTGACTATTTAAAGACCAAGTTCAGAGATAAGGGATCTCATAATAGATGAGGTTTGTGAATTACAACATAGTGAATTTGAAGGATAAACGTTATTGTGATGGCATACAAGGAGTAAAGGCTATGCACAGATTCAGTGAGTCATCATACTGGGTATTCTACTGGGTGCAGTAAGGGCCAGGAGGGAGGTCCCGTTTCCCACCAATGGGAAAAAGAACCCTGCTGCTACCACAAAGAAGGTGTGTTTGGAGATGCCACAGGAGGTGACTAGCAGGAGCATCACCATGAGGTCCTGGTCCAATGTCGCAAACATTTCAATGACCTGACCAGGTCAGGAAAGGTGAGAAAAGTTAGAGATGCTGTAGTGCATACCCTCTCATCTGTCTTATCAAACATACTCCATTCACATCACTTCTCACACCCAATCACTTTCATCAGCACCCATTTACATGCACATCCTCTCATCCTCACTCCCCTCACATCCTCACCTCTCTCGTCCTCCATCCACCATTGCCGGTCACCCCAATCCTCATGTACTCTGATACCACTTAATTCAGCTCTCTCAATTTTCAGCACATGCCCCGAAATGGCACTGTCAACATGTTCCTCAAATGCATGTTAATCCTCCTCGTGGTGTATCAGCCTGATTGTCACCCTCACCGAATACACTGCATCCATCGGATGTACGCATGCCTCAGAGCCATTCATAAGTTTGTTGTGCTACCTTTACAGGAGAAGAGAGCACAGAATGCTAGGGAGAAGCCAAGGACCAGAGTTGGTTCCCCACAGATTGTGGAGCTTTACACAGCAGAGGAGTAGACTCTGCCTCCCTAAGCATCGGAGATGATGAGATTGGTTGTACATTACAGCAGGGTGACAGCATTAATCTCTCAGACCCACATCTCCTACAAGACAAAGTAATCTTGAGTTGACTTTCGCACTTTATCAAATATGAGCAATTTAATCATGCATTTCAACATTTGTAAAGTTCCTCCAGCGTCATCATCGAAGAAAACAAGCTCCTGCCTGGAGATCATGAGGACACCTCAGAGGAGCTCATTTCTGATGAGGACCCAGCGTCACAGTGGTCACGAACAGAGAGTGGTGGCAGGGACAGCTGTGGACTGTCCACGTCGGAGGGTGCCGTCCTATCCAAGTTCTGCATAGCTGGACAGAAATGCTGAACCCAGAATTGATCAATTAAGAGGAGAATGCTGGAGGTTGGAGCAGCAACTGTTCAAGGTGCTAGCTTCCTGCCAAGCACACTATACACAATGACACATAGGATGGAGCTGTCCAGCTCGAACATTTGTGGAGTGATATTGCAAGGTTTTTCATCCATACAATCTTCTATTGAAAATCTGTCCTCTTCTATGGAAGTTGTATCAAGGCGCACTATTGAGTCCCTGCAGGCCCAAGCGGCCATCAATATTTCTACCGGCTTCTATATACTAACAGATACAGAAGACATGGGGTTACAAGGCATTACTGATCTCCTCCAAGCTGCTCTTCCACAGAGAGACTGCAGAGGTCGGTGACTACCTGATTTGACAATCTCAGCCTTCGAAAGCACTGCTTGTCTGACAGGAAGCTGAGCCTCTGCAGATCCTGTCGGGTGGGTAGGGTCTTCTCCCTCTGTTGCTCCTTTCTCTGCTGACCACCTGTAGCTCTCTCCACAACATGCCCTTACTTCTGTTGATCCTCATTCTCTTCCTCTTCCTCAGTCCAATCAAGAGGTGCCATAGCGCCACCCACCATAAGCTTCTCTGTTTGAACACCTCAAAACTCTCCAAATAACTCTCTCACACCAAAATTGTCACCAAAGCGCATCCCAGAGGGAACTGAGAAAAGACCTGAAAGTGCTGAACCTTTATTGACATTGACATTGACCTTTAACCACTACGATAAACTGCCAAGCAATCTCGTCTGTTTCCCTAGTGACTTTCCGGAGCACCGGGAACCAATGCTGCACCAGTTAAGTTCAGTTTGGGCTCCAATTGTATTAGGACCCTGATTTAAATGTTAATAATCCTCCCGCCTCTCCACGATGGGACACTTGGATGCCCCAATATCCGCCACCACCCATGCGGCAGGCTGGGATCAGGTTACGTGATTTTTAATTATAAACCTCGCCTCCATCGCCCAGCCTGATCTTTCCCTGCCTAGTCCTGCCTGAGGTCAATTTACGAAGCAGATACTGGGAATAGGGAACAGAGAGATGCAAGAACTATAGAGTAATGATAATGGAGGACTTCAATTACCTTATATAGACTGGGATGGTAATAGTGTAAAAGGCAGAAGCTGGCTGGGAAAAATCCGCTGGAACTGGGACGCCATCTGAGCGCTTTCGTCCATCGACGACGCCTCATGTGCCCAGGTTTTGAGCAAGTTCCCGTCATTGTTTGAGCCAGGCATCGGAAATTTCTCTGGGGCGAAGGTGCAGATCCACTTGGTTCCCGGTACATACCCCATCCACCACAAGGCACGTGCAGTGCCATACATGATGCGAGAGAAAGTGGAGATCGAGCTGGACTGGCTGCAACGAGAGGACATTATCGCGCCGGTTGAGTTCAACGAGTGGATCAGTCCAATTGTTTCGGTTCTCAAGGGCGTTGGCACGGTCAGAATTTGTGGGCACTATAAAGTAACGATTAACCGTTTTTTGCTGCAGGACCAGTACCCGCTACCCAAGGCAGACGACCTATTTGTGACGCTGGCAGGAGGGAAGACGTTCAGCAAGTTGGACCTGACCTCGGCCGACATGATGCAGGAGCTGGCAGAATCTTCAAAAGGCCTCACCTGCATCAACACGCACAAAGGTCTGTTCATCTACAATAGATGCCCGTTTGGGATTCGATCGGCCGTGGCTATTTTTCAAAGGAACATGGAGTGTCTGCTAAAGTTGGTTCCTCGCACTGTGGTTTTCCAGGACGACATATTGATCACAGGTTGGGACACCATCGAACACTTGTAAAACCTGGAAGAGGTTCTAAGTCGGCTAGATCATGTGGGACTCAGGTTGAAATGCTCGAAGTGTGTTTTCTTGGTGCCAGAGGTCGAGTTCTTAGGGAGAAGAATCGCGGCAGACGGCATCAAACCCACCGATGCCAAGAGGGAAGCCATCTAGAACGCGCCGAGACCACAGAACGTGACGGACCTCGGTCATTCCTGGGACTCCTCAATTATTTTGGTAATTTCCTACCCGGGTTAAGCACCTTGCTAGAACCTCTACACGTGTTGCTACGCAAGGGAGATGACTGGGTATAGGGGAAATCACAAGAGACTGATTTTGAGAAAGCCAGAAATTTGTTATGTTCCAACAAACTGTTTGTTCTGTATGACCCATGTAAACGTTTAGTGCTAGCTTGCGATGCATCTTCGTACGGGGTCGGGTGTGTGTTACAACAAGCAAATGAATCGGGAACATTGTAACCGGTCGCTTATGCGTCCAGGAGTTTGTCCAAGGCCAAAAGGGCCAACAGTATGATTGAAAAAGAAGCTTTGGCTTGCGTTTACAGGGTGAAAAAAATGCACCAGTATCTGTTTGGGCTTAAGTTCATGTTAGAAACTGACCATAAGCTGCTCATATTGCTATTCTCAGAGAGCAAAGGTATTAATATCTGTTATATATGTATACTTGTATTTACTCTGTACAGCCACCAGAGGGTTCATCTGCTGGAGCCCCAAGGGATACCATAATCCCTTGGGAGCACAGGTATTTAAGGAGGCTTCACAGGTTGGAGAGCTCTCTGGAGACCTGCAATAAAAGACTTAGGTCACACTTTACTTTGAGCTCACAGTGTTCAGTCTGACTCTTTCTCCATACACAACAACTGACGATGAGATACAGATAGCAAACACAAAGATGCAGAGAACAGTGGGCATCCTGGAGAAATTCTCAGAGGGAGATGACTGGGAAACTTTTGTGGAGTGACTCGACCAATACTTCGTGGCCAAGGAGCTAGATGGAAGAGAGCGCTGCCAAACGAAGGGCAATCCTCCTCACCATCTCTGGGGTAAGTAGAATTTACCAATATCTCGCAAAGATTTCAGGTACCTTTCCCCTGCAGAGGAGCAGAATCCCTTTCTGGACTTTTAAAATGGAAGGAAAACTTTGGGACACAAATGAATTTTAAAGGGGCAGACGAGGCCTGCAGGGGATAAAAGGGGGTGCATTCATGGAGACCCCCCCCCCCGCAGTGTTTGGACTCATAGGAAAGGGAATTTAATTTGGAACTATCTACCAGAAAGTTTGAAATCCTAAAGTGCACATGGAAGAAACTACAAACTTTAATCGAATTTGGGATTTTTAAAAGGTGTATGTTGGGTCTGCAAGAAAAGGAGTGGAGTCAATATCTAAAGGGCCAGTTTGGACATTGAAACTAATCAAATTGTCTGGGAACTGTATACCCTCGAAACTTGCCCCTTAAAAACATTAGCATTTAAACAATGCCACATACATATTCCAACACCTTTTCAACAGGCATAGAAATATCTGGCTCAGGCCAGACGAGCACAATGGAGAGCTCATCAACTTCGAAAAGCCTATTAACGCCAGATTAAAACCACTTAATCAAGTTTCAGTTCGCTGGGCTAGATTTGGTGGGAGATAAGGAAGCCTTTGGTGGGTATATCTATTCCCAGTTTTACCAAGGAACAGAACACAGAAAGCAGGACACAGACTTGAACAGCAGAACACAGACTCAAACACAGACAGACACAAGCAGCCGGAGGTGGGGAGTGAAGAAATGGAGTAGTGAAGGAAACTACAAGAAATCATCAAGGACCGACCGAGCACGAGACCCACAAAATGGAAGGTTGTCAGCAACCAAATTGACAACCCGGGCCACCACAACCAGCGAAACGACCAACCAAAACCAACTCAGCAAAAACCGAAGAATCGACATTTATTTCCACTCTACAATCTACTTCGGAATGACCAACGGGTGAGAAATTACCAAAAGGGACTAACTAAAACTATTCCTAACCAAAGAAAGTGAGTACTTACCCCATACATCCAAAATGCAACTAACTGCATCAATGGACGCACCCCAACCGAAGACTACGCAGTCCGAAGTCCTCTCCTCCGACCGGGGTATGGCTCACCTAGAAGGCCAAGTGCAGCGAACCCCGAAACCGTGATTCACCGGCAACTGTCAAAAATGGGATTGGTGAGCATGGCCCCTGAACCCACAGAGCTATAACTTAGTTGGTTAGGGGAATTGGGGGAGGGAGGCTGGGATAACTTGTGTAAATGTATCTGCATTCTCCTCTTTACCCCATTTAGAGTTTAAGCTGTATTCTTTTCCCCACAGGCTGCAATTTGACATTTTATTCAATGTGTTGTACCCCTCAGTGTGTATTGGTCTGTGTGTGTTATTAAAGGTGTGCCTTTTACTTCTTTTTAAACACAATAAAGCCATACCTGCTTCCGACCTTGAAACCAATTGTCTGTCCAAGTCTGTCACAGTCCCTTCATAATTCCAGTGTCTAGAACCAAGGGTGTGGGAGAGATTCGGAACCGCTCATATAAGGTCAGAAGGGAAAGCTGACCCCCTGCAAACCACCCCTTACATAATGGCGACCCAGATGGGACACTGGTACAAGGGACGTGATAAGAGAGAGACTGGTTTCAGGAAACGAAGCAAAATGGAAGAGGGGATTTCCTCGTATGTGTTTAAGAGGGTAAATGTGGCTAAGGAGTGGGCACTCGATCTATTGTATGCTGAGTGTCCAGAAGATGCTGCCGCTCAATGGACCGAGAGCAAGGACCATAAAAGGTCGATAGAGTAGGCCATTTGGCTAATTTGCCTTCAGCAACAGATCCGGCTTCTAGATGAGGAGAATGAGAAATTAAAGGAAGTATTGAGACAGGCAGAAGAGAGGTCCAGCGCAAGGGCCACAGTCGGGAAAAGGCTGTGGACAGAGGTGGGACAGTTAAAGGAAAGTAGAGCGCTCACTAAAGAAAGGTACAAAACCCAACTGAACCTTTTACAGTGTCAGATTATTGAAGCCAAAAATAGCGAACTGGCATTGCGGGAAGAGAATTCTTGCCTCGCCAAGCAAGTTAAAGAGTACGGGGAGAGGGTGAGCGACATTCAGGTAGCCTATAAGGTAGCCAGTGCCAGGGAATTTGAGGCAGGAGACCACGGCCCCTGCCAGCAGCAGATCCAAAGCTTGAACCTTGCTCTATCCCGGGCTAAAGGCATGGTGTGCCTGATAAACCCGGGTTTAGCCCAGGAACACCTGGTTGGGCAAGGAGAAACCCCTCAGTCACCGCCTGCAGCTCCCAGGAATGGCCCGGGGCAGCAGGGGTGTCAGCCAGAGTGCAGGGCAGGCAAGGATTGCAAACTACCAACACCGGCAGCCCCGAGTTTTAACTCGGCTTGGCAGCAGGGGGAAGAGGGCGAGCCAATACAAGAAGGGCCGGAACCAGGGCCAATGCACCCGGTCCGTCAGTAGACGTTTGGCCCACCTGATGCCAATGGGGCAGCAGGACCCCTGGAAAGCAACTTCGTAGTCCCCCACGACACCCAAAAACTGAGGGCTATGATAGGCCACCTAAGTAAGCTCACCCAACAGGGGGATCCCTCGGTACACTTCCTGGAAGTGGAACACACAGGGGATATTAACGGGTGCGATGATTCAGAGCAGGCTAAGCTGTTGCTCTTCTCGCTAGACACCAAGCTGTGCCATTCCCTCTCTGCAGACAGCAGAAAGGGGCGAAACACATACGCTACGGTTAAGGAGGAGGTTCTAGAGGTCATGGGTATGAACGACGGGAGTCCTTTCTCCCGAGTGGAGAAAACAGTGCAGCTCTATGGGGAGACTCCACAGGCTTTCGCCGACAGGTTGTGGCCGGTCTACGAAAGGGCCTGTAGTGGGGTTCTTGACCGGGCCCACCTGAACCCTAACGAGCTGGCTCACTGGCTCCGCAGCCTGGTGGCAAACAGCTTACCTGGAGTAAAGGCAAAAGCCCAGGTCTGGTTCGATCCAAGAGATCCCAGAACCACCGAGGAGACAGTGGTCAGGCAGTTGACCCTGGCTTACCGGAACAGTAGAGGGACAGAGGAGCCCTCTTCTCAGGGAGGGTCCATGAGATTAAACCCAACTAAGGCAAGAGAGAGTGGCATCAGGAAGGTGGGAACCCTCCCCACAAAGGGGGCGAGTGTTTTGGGTGTGGGAAAAGTGGGCACTGGAGGAAGGACTGTAAGAACCCATGGGAAGAGACTAAGGGAAAGGCCACTCCAGCCCCAGCCCGTAAGGCCGGGGCAGGAACACCCGACACATATGAGACACTCGTAGCCGCCCGACAGACACTCATAAACGGACAGGGAGCAGTAGCTATCGCAACCGGTCCAGTAGCCGGTACGGTAAAACCCTCTGCTCCAACCCACCCAGATGCATGACTACAGCCAGCGCAGCCTGTGTACCTGTGTTCCCTAGAGTACGATGCCTGGAAGAGACCGTGCATTACGATGGAGGTGGAGAAAGTGAAAGGGACCTACCTGCTAGATACCGGTGCTTCCAGCACCCTTGTATATGCAGATAACCCAGCTACCTCACCTCTATCGAACGGGGTCCCGTACAGTCTAGTGGGGTTCACAGGCAATGAGCAAACTGGTTCATTTTCCATCCCGCTCACCATTCAGTTAGGGACACTCAAAACCAAATGGAAGTGTGTCCTGATGAAATGGGAGCAGAAGGGAAAAGGGATCCTGGGAGCTGATTTCATCATTGGCCACCAGATCCTAGTGGATCTCAGGAACCACTGTCTGTGGGGAGCCATAGTGACTGACAGGGAAGGTGAGGTGGCGGTGATCCCAGAAAAAGGGGCCAAGGGAACATTGTGTACCGTGAAGCCAAAGGAGGGTTATGACTTGGAATTACTGGTCAGTAACACCCCAGTGGAGTACCAGGCATATGTATAGGCACATCTTGCAGCATTTGCCACCCACAAACATGACTGTGGTAGGGTAACGGGGGTGGAAGTTAGTATAGTAGGGGACCCCATGACCCGACCACAAAAGCAATATAACTTCCCCAGGGAGGCAGAGGCAGACCTGACAACGGCGCTGGGATCACTGGTAGAGCAAGGGGTGTTAAGACCGATAGCAACCCATGTGAACTCTCCACTGTGGCCGGCTAAGAAACCGGACAACTCATGGAGGGCCACCGTGGACTATCGAGAACTAAATAAGAATATCCCTGCCTGTGCACCCACTGTAGCAGCCGTAGCGGATCTCATAGGGAGTATTCCAGCATCTGCGACCACTTTCACAGTGCTGGACATTTCAAATGGGTTCTGGTCCATTTCTTTAAAACGGGAGGACCAGTACAAGTTCGCCTTTACCTTTAAGAGCCAACAATACATGTGGAACTGTCTTCCCCAAAGCTTCCACAATAATCCCAGCATTTTTCACCAATGTTTGGCGAACTGTTTAAAGGGCTTTAGCAGACCCCAGCAGTTGGTGCAGTATGTGGATGACCTGCTCCTGTTTACCGATCAGGGGGAGGAGCATGGCCCACTGCTGGCTGAGCTGCTGGAGCTGCTAAAAGAAGAAGGGTTTAAAGTAAACCCCAAGAAGGCACAGATCGGTCAGAAGGAAGTCAAATTCCTGGGACTGACTGTGCGCGCTGGGGAAAGGGCCATAGACAAGGCTAGAAGGGAGGCAGTACAGGAGTTACCAGCCCCCAACACAGTGACAGGGGTAAGATCCTTTCTAGGGCTCACCGGGTACTGCAGAGACTTTATTGAGGATTATGCAGCCACCGTAGCCCCTCTGCTTAAGCTCCTACACAAGAGTGTCGAGTGGGACTGGGATGAGGTTTGCGAGGCAGCATTTAATCAGCTCAAGAAGGACTTGCAGACCGCGCCAGCCTTAGGAGCGATAGATGTAGGAAAGGAGTTTTTCCTGGAGGTGGCAGCCAGCGGGGACAGTTTGAGCTCAGTGCTGCTTCAAAAGCGGCAGGGCCAGCTGAGACCGGTGGTTTACTCCTCCAGGATGTGGAGAAGGGGGACTCCAACTGTGAGAGACACCTCCTAGCCACACATTGGGCAGTGAAAAGATCCTTGATCTTCACAGGAGGGTCTCCTCTAACACTCCTAACCCACCACACACCTACTCAGATACTTCTAGATTGGAGGATTAAGGACGGGATGGTGAGCAGTGCCCGCATTGCTCGCTGGACCCTGCTCCTCTCCCAGATGGACCTCAGAGTAGAAGGCCCCCGCGAGCCAAGGCTCACAGCCAACCTAATCTATCCAAGGAAAGCCCACAGGTACTCGATAGAAGGGGTATGGGAGGTGAACATTGACCTTCGGGCTGGGTTACACCCTACAGGCCGGGACATCTACGTGGACGGGTCCAGCACGGTATCTGCTGACGAACGACTCACTGGGTGCGGAGTCTATGACCCAAGGGCAGGTATTGCCCTGGCAATCAAGCTCCCCAGCACCATGAGCGCCCAGCATGCTGAACTGTCCGCCGTAATGTATGTGGTGACCCACCCCGAGGAATTCCCTACCCCGTACATGATTTGCTCGGACAGTATGTTCACCTGCAATTCATGTACGGAGTACCTGGCTATCTGGTCCCGTCGCGGATACACGTCCGCTAACGGGAGACCCCTGGCAATCAAGCCCCTGCTGGAGAAAATCATGACAGCGGTGGGGGAAGAAGGAAAGGTCTACATACATAAGGTGAAGGCCCATTCAAAAACCGAACCCCGTGCAGAGGGAAACCAACAGACTGACAAACTGGCCAAAGAAGGTGCCCGCATGGGAAAGTTCTGGGACCCCTATGACACCGGCCGCATAGCAGCGGTCAAGAATAAGAACAGGGCAGCAGAGAGTACAGGGACAGCTTTGGCCCCGGACTTAAATACAGTTCAGCTACAGGACCCAGTCCTGAAAGCTGTCCTGAACGCGCTAGCTAGAGCAGAGAGAGTAGAAGGTCCGTACGGCACAGCAGCCATTACCGTTAAGGAAGGCATGCTGTTTAAAGCGGGACAATGGGTCGTGCCACAGCAGCACCAGAGGGAATTCCTAAAACTGGCCCATGAGGGTCCAGGAGCAGGACACCCCGGGCCTGATACCACCTGGCAATGGGTGGAACAGGCAGGATGGTGGCCGGGACTCAGGGAGGACGTCCGCGAGTTCTGTGCGAACTGCCTGGTGTGTGCTGCGAACAACCCTGACACCCAGAAAAGGAAGGTGTCCCTAGGACACGTCAGGAGGGTAGAGGGACCATGGCAGTCAATCCAAATTGACTACATCAGGCCCCTACCCACTGCCCAGGGAGGCTACAAATACTGCCTAGTCCTGGTGGACGTGTTCTCAAACTGGGTTGAAGCCTTCCCCTGCCGAACAGCCACCGCACTAGGGACAGCTAAGATTCTAGTGAGGGAAGTGTTCTCCCGGTGGGGACTCCCACAGTATGGACCAGGGGAGCCATTTCACCGGGCAGGTAATGTAGGCAACCCTTAAGGTGCTCGGCATTGAGGTGAAATGGCATGTTGCCCACAATCCACAGTCATCGGGTATTGTGGAGCGTTTAAACCGCACCATTAAAGAAAGGCTGCGGAAGGAAACGGGTGACTCACCCCAAAAGTGGGTGGAGGTCTTACCATTGGTCCTAATGGGGATCCGAGCTAGCCAGTCAAAGAGCACCGGGTAATTCCCCACACGAGCTCATGACTGGCCGGATCATGTGGACCCCCACCCATGTCCTAGCCCCGGTGCTCACAGAAGGTCAGCTCAGAGAGGTGAACCGGGACCGATTTGTCAGGAACCTGTTTGAACACCTTAAACAGATTCACTGGCAGGCTGCTAGTAACATGGGCAGACAGCATCAGGGGAACCGATTGCTGCTAGAACCCAGCAAACACCACGAATGGGAGATAGGGGACCAAGTCATGGTGAGGAACTATGCTCGGGTCAGGGTTTTTGAAGCATTATATATGGGGCCATACAGCATTGTGGACAAGGCAAGCCCGATGGTCTATGCCATAAAGCTGCCCCGCCGTACTAAGTGGTTCCACATCAACCAGTGCAAGCTGTACAACCCAGGGTCAGCCAACCAGAGGGCAGCCGGGAGGGGTGAACCGTCCTCAGGACAGGGACCCTCCGTTGGCCGCCCCCGACGGTGGAGGGCCCACATGGAATGTGGCAGGCTCAGAAACCGTGCCTATAGGGGCAGTGAATTGCAGTACTGGAGGGGCTATCTCACCCATCGTTTGGGATTCGGACGCACCCCCAGTAACCCAAGCCCTGAGAAGGACCCTCCGTACACCACGGCCAAAGATACCGTGGTCACCGGCATCTGAACCTCAGCGATTCTACCCTGGGAGAAGGGCAGCTCGACAGGAAAGGCCGAAGGTCAGAAGGATAGAGGCCGCTCAGAGTAGGGACCACCAGCCAGCCGCCTCCAGCGGTGAGGGACTCACAGGAGCAGTAGCCACGAGCTGTCCCAGAGACAAGGGTCTCCAGCTCACCAGCTGCGGGGAAACCCTAGTATCCAGGCAGCTATCAGGCCGCACAAGGCATGGGCCTGACAGGGAGTAACCAGGCCACCCGGAGACGGATGGCGGTTGTACATAGCTCTAATTTTAGTTTAAGGCAGCTGACTGCACCATTTTACATTTTAAGGTTTAGTTTAGAATTGAGGTTAATGTTGCAGTAATGTTTAGGTGATTATTTTGAGTTTGTCTTATGTGTCAGCCAGCCTGAGAGCAGTTCTCAAGGGCAGGATCTAGACATTACTGGGTGATGGACAAACCTCAGGAGACTAATTGATGTTGTTTAGTTTTAATCTATGTTTTTTTCCCTTCCATAATGTGGTTGTATGTTGCCTATATGCTGGTGAATATAATGTAACTGAAATGAAATGTAACTGTGCTGAAATGCAATTGTAGTGATTGAACTCCCTCCAAGCTGGGAGGGTATGTAAAAGGTTTGTACCTGTAAAGGGAAAAGTGTGCATCTATGGTGATGTTGCATAAGTGTAATGCACTTTGGGTATTAGTTTAGCTAATTTACGGGGAAGGTTATCTCTTGGGAGTCAGGAACTTTGCTCACCTCGAAGAATGATACCATAAGTGATATGGTATCACAGGGGGGAATGTAGAATTTACCAATATCTCGCAAAGATTCCAGGTACCTTTCCTCTGCAGAGGAGAAGAATCCCTTTCTGGACTTTTAAAATGGAAGGAAAACTTTGGGACACAAATTAATTTTAAAGGGGCAGACGAGGCCTGCAGGGGATAAAAGGGGATGCATTCATGGAGACCCCCCCGCAGTGTTTGGACTGGGAATTTAATTTGGAACTATCTATCAGAAAGTTTGAAATCCTAAAGTACACATGGAAGAAACTACGAACTTTAATCGAATTTGGGATTTTTAAAAGGTGTATGTTGGGTCTGCAAGAAAAGGGGTGGGGTCAATATCTAAAGGGCCAGTTTGGACATTGGAACTAATCAAATTGTCTGGGAACTGTATACCCTCGAAACTTGCCCCTTGAAAACATTAGCATTTAAACAATGCCACATACATATTCCAACACCTTTTCAACAGGCATAGAAATATCTGGCTTAGGCCAGACGAGCACAATGGAGAGCTCATCAACTTCGAAAAGCCTATTAACGCCAGATTAAAACCACTTAATCAAGTTTCAGTTCGCTGGGCTAGATTTGGTGGGAGATAAGGAAGCCTTTGGTGGGTATATCTATTCCCAGTTTTACCAAGGAACAGAACACAGAAAGCAGGACACAGACTCGAACAGCAGAACACAGACTCAAACACAGACAGACATAAGCAGCCGGAGGTGGGGAGTGAAGAAATGGAGTAGTGAAGGAAACTACAAGAAATCATCAAGGACCGACCGAGCACGAGGCCCACAAAATGGAAGGTTGTCAGCAACCAAATTGACAACCCGGGCCACCACAACCAGCGAAACGACCAACCAAAACCAACTCAGCAAAAACCGAAGAATCGACATTTATTTCCACTCTACAATCTACTTCGGAATGACCAACGGGTGAGAAATTACCAAAAGGGACTAACTAAAACTATTCCTAACCAAAGAAAGTGGGTACTTACCCCATACATCCAAAACGCAACTTACCGCATCAACGGACGCACCCCAACCGAAGACTACGCAGTCCGAAGTCCTCTCCTCCGACCGGGGTATGGCTCACCTCGAAGGCCAAGTGCAGCGAACCCCGAAACCGCGATTCACCGGCAACTGTCAAAAAGGGGATTGGTGAGCATGGCCCCTGAACTCACAGAGCTATAACTTAGTTAGTTAGGGGAATTGGGGGAGGGAGGCTGGGATAACTTGTGTAAATGTATCTGCATTCTCCGCTTTACCCCATTTAGAGTTTAAGCTGTATTCTTTTCCCCACAGGCTGCAATTTGACATTTTATTCAATGTGTTGTACCCCTCAGTGTGTATTGGTCTGTGTGTGTTATTAAAGGTTTGCCTTTTACTTCTTTTTAAACACAATAAAGCCATACCTGCTTCCTACCTTGAAACCGATTGTCTGTCCAAGTCTGTCACAGTCCCTTCATAATTCCAGTGTCTAGAACCAAGGGTGTGGGAGCGATTCGGAACCGCTCATATAAGGTCAGAAGGGAAAGCTGACCCCCTGTAAACCACCCCTTACAGGCACCAACGTATGGCCTCATGAAGAATCTGCTCACTCCAGCGAAACCCACGGAGAAATCATACGACGATTTGTACACACTGGTTCGAGAGCATTTGAACCCGAAGGAAAGCATTCTAATGGCAAGGTACCGGTTCTACACCTACAAAAGGTCTGAAGGCCAGGAAGTGGCGAGTTATGTCGCCGAGCTAAGACGCCTTGCAGGACATTGAGAATTTGAAGGACATTTGGAGCACATACTCAGAGACTTTTTTTTAATTGGCATTGGCCACGAAACCATACTTCGCAAACTTTTGACTGTAGAGACCCCAACCTTGAGTAAGGCCATAGTGATAGCCCAGGCGTTCAGCCACCAGTAACAATACGAAGTAAATTTCTCAGCACACAAGTGCTGCTACAAGTACTATGAACAAAGTGATGTTGTTTTCGAATCGTAACGGACAAGGCAGGTCACACATACCTGCAGCTACAAATCCGCAGATGTCTCAGAGTCCACCATCAAGGGTGATGAATGCAAGGCCATTAACACCTTGTTGGTGCTGTGGGGATGATCATCGTTTCCATTCATGCTGATACAAAGTGAACATTTGTAAGGGCCGTGGAACAATGGGACACCTCCAACAAGTGTGCAGGCAAGCTGCAAAGCCTGTTAAACCTGTAAACCACCATGTTTCAGAGGAGGACAGATCCACGGAGGATCACGATGAACCAGAGCCTCAGATCGAGGAGGCAGAGGTACATGAGGTGCTCACATTTAGCATGAATTGTCCCCTGATAATGCTGAATGTTGAACTAAATGGAGTCCCGGTGTCAATGGAGCTGGACACGGGCGCAAGCCAGTCCATCATGCGCAAAAAGACTTTCGAAAGGTTGTGCTGCAACAAGGCCTCAAGGCCAGTCTTAACTCCAGTTTGCACGAAATTAAGAACTTGCACGAAGTTCCTGTAATCAGCAGTGCTACTGTAAAGGTCTCCTACGATGGAGCCGTGCACAAGCTACCACTCTGGGTGGTACCGGGCGATGGTCCCACGCTGCTTGGCAGGAGCTGGCTGGGAAACATACGCTGGAACTGGGATGACGTCCGAGCACTATCGCCTGCTGATGGGACTTCGTGTGCCCAGGTCTTAAACAAATTTCCTTCGCTATTCGAACCAGGCATTGGGAAATTCGAAGGAGCAAAAGTGCAGATCCACTTAATTCTGGGGGCGCGACCCATCCATCACAAGTCGAGAGACGTACCGTACATGATGAGAGAAAGGGTAGAGATCGAGCTAGACCGGCTGCAAAGAGAGGGCATCATTTCCCCGATCAAGTTCAATGAGTGGGCCAGTCCTATTGTCCCAGTCCTCAAGGGAGATGGCACCGTCAGAAACTGCGGCGATTACAAAGAATCTATCAATCATTTCTCCCTGCAGGACCAATACCCACTACCAAAGGCCGACGACCTCTTTGCAATGCTGGCGGGAGGAAAGATGTTCACGAAGCTGGATCTGACGTCAGCCTACATGACGCAGGAACTGGAGGAATCATCGCAGGCCCTCAACACGCACAAAGGTCTTTTTGTTTATAACAGATGCCCATTTGGAATCCGATCGGCAGCTGCGATATTCCAGAGAAACATAGAAAGCTTACTGAAGTCAGTCCCGCACACCGTAGTCTTCCAGGATGACATCTTGGTCACAGGTTGGAACACAGTCGAGCATCTGCAGAACCTGGAGGAGGTTCTTAGTCGACTCACTCGCATGGGGCTCAGGTTAAAACACTCGAAGTGCATTTTCCTGGTGCCTGAAGTGGAGTTCCTGGGAAGGAGGATTGCGGCGGACGGCATCAGGCCCACCTACGCGAAGACGGAGCCAATCGAGAATGCACCAAGGCCACAGAACGTAACGGAGCTGCAGTCGTTTCTGGGACTCTTGAACTACTTTGGTAACTTCTTACCGGGTCTCAGCACACTACATGGCTTACTACGAAAAGGGGACGAGTGGATTTGAGACAAAAGCCAAGAAAATGCCTGTGTAAAAGTGAAAAAATTGTTATGCTCAAACAAATTGCTTGTGTTGTATGATCCATGTAAGTGTTTAGTACTAGCATGTGATGCGTCGTCATATGGCGTCGGGTGTGTATTGCAAAAAGCTAATGATTTCGGGAAACTGTTGCTTATGCATCCAGGAGTGTATCTAAGGCTGAGAGAGCCTACAGCATGATTGAGAAAGAAGCGTAGCATGTATCTATGGGGTAAAGAAAATGCATCAATACCTGTTTAGGCTAAAATTCGAATTGGAAACTGACCATAAGCCACTTATATCCCTGTTCTCTGAGAGTAAAGGGATAAATACCAACACATCGGCCCCCATCCAGAGATGGGCACTCATGTTGTCTGCATACAACTACGCCATCCGCGACAGGCCAGGCACAGAAAACTGCGCCGATGCTCTCAGTAGGCTGCCATTGCCCACCACGGGGGGTGGAAATAGCGCAGCCCACAGATCTAGCCATGGTTATGGAAGCATTAGAGAGTGAGCAATCACCCGTCAATGCCTGGCAGATCAAAACCTGGACAAGCCAGGACCCCTTATTATCTCTAGTCAAAAGCTGTGTGCTTCATGGGAGCTGGTCCAGTGTCCCAGTGGAAATGCAGGAAGACAAAAAGCCGTTCCAGCATGCAATGGTGAAATGTCTATACAGGTAGGCTGTCAAGTAGTGGTCCCCAGAAGGGAAACGGCCTCCACAGTACCCACCCAGTCATCGTAATGATGAAAGCAATAACCAGATCCCATGTGTGGTGGCCCGATATCGATGCGGACTTAGAGTCCTGCGTTCACAGATGTAATACATGCTTGCAGTTAAGCAATGTACCCAGGGAGGCGTCGCTAAGTTTATGGTCTTGGCTCTCCAAACCGTGGTCTCGGGTACACATCGACTATGCAGGCCCGTTCTTGGGTAAAATGTTCCTTGTGATTGTAGATGCGTATTCCAAATGGATTGAATGTGAGATAATGTCGGCTAGCACGTCCGCTGCCACTACTGAAAGCCTGCGGGCCATGTTTGCTGCACACGGCCTACCCGATATCCTGGTGAGCGACAACGTGCCATGTTTTACCAGTGCTGAGTTCAAAGAATTCATGACCCGTAACGGGATCAAACATGTCACATCTGCCCCATTTAAACCAGAGTCCAATGGTCAGGCAGAGAGAGCAGTGCAAACCATCAAGCAAGGCTGGAAAAGGGTAACTCAAGGCTCACTGCAGACTCGCCTATCCCGAGTCCTGCTTAGCTAATGCACAAGACCACACTCACTCATTGGGATCCCACCTGCTGAACTGCTCATGAAAAGAGCACTTAAGACAAGGCTCTCATTAGTTCACCCTGATCTACATGAACAGGTAGAGAGCAGACGGCTTCAACAAAGTGCATACCATGACAGCGCAAATGTGTCATGCAAGATTGAAATCAATGATCCTGTATTTGTATTAAATTATGGACAAGGTCCCAAGTGGCTTCCCGGCACTATCGTGGCCAAAGAGGGATGCAAAGAGGTGTTTCGGGTCAAACTTTCAAATGGACTCACTCACCGCAAACACTTGGACCAAATCAAACTCAGATTCATGGACTATCCTGAGCAACCCACCTTGGACCCTACCTTTTTTGATCCCCCAACACACACACCAGTGGCAACCGGCACTACGGTTGACCACGAAGCAGAACCCATCATCCACAGCAGGGCCCAACACACCAGGCAACCCAGCAAGGCCAGCTGCACAGCAGCCCAACGAGGGCCCAAGAAAAGATTCAACAACACCAGCTTTCACACTGAGATGATCAACCAGGGCAAGAAGGACCCCAGATCGACTCACATTGTAAATAGTTACACTATTGACTTTGACAGGGCGGGGCGGGAGGGGGGGTGCAGGAGGTGTTGTTATATATGTATACTTGTATTTACTCTGTACAGCCAACAGAGGGCTCATCCTCTGGAGTCCCAAGGGATCCCATAATCCCTTGGGAGCACAGGTATATAAGGAGGCTTCACAGGTTGGAGAGGCACTCTGGAGGCCTGCAGTAAGACCACGATCACACTTTACTTCAAGCTCACAGTGTTCAGTCTGACTCTTTCTCCATACACAACAAGACCAATGCCTCTGCTCGCATCCAAAGATGGGCGCTCACACTGTCTGCATATAACTATGTAATTCGCCACAGGCCAGGCGCAGAGAACTGCGCTGATGCTCTCAGTCGGCTACCAATGCCCACTACTGGGGTGGAAATGGCACAGCCTGCAGACTTGCTCTTGGTAATGGATGCATTTGAAAACGAAAAGTCACCCGTTACGGCCCGCTAGATCAGGATCCTTTACTGTCCCTTGTCCCAGTGGCGATGCATGAAGAGATCAAGCTGTTCCAGCGGCGCAAAGATGCAATGTCCATACTGTGGTGTATGTAGCACACAAATCACTGACTCCACACGGTCTGGTGTTAATCTAACTGCTGTGAATTGTACTTCATATCCATTATTTTACACAAGTACAGTGGCCATTCAACATTAAAATATTAATTCTTATTATAAATTCGCCATCTCACATTAACATAGCTCATTTTAGACTCGCTCTGCCTTACAGAAGTTCTTTGTGGGGACCACCTCATGGTAAGGTCCTTTTAAGACTCCCGGGTGCATTTCCTTTTTAAGGCGCCATCTTTGAGGCAGGAGGATTCCACGAGGCTTCTCCTTGGGCGCCGCCATCTTTGATGCTCTGCTGCTCTGGACACGACGCCGCCGCTCCGGATGCCCTCCGCCGTCGCAGCCTCCGCTCCCTTCCGCTGCCACCTGACTTGCCGCCTCTTCTGCGGCTGTCGTCGTCGCTTCTCTGGCGGCCACCGTAGCCGCCGACCTCCAGCTGCTGCCGCCACCCGACTCTCCCTCTACGTGGGCCCCTCCGATCCACCGGCCATCCTGGATCCCGCGCGCCCCGCCTGCTCACCGCCACCCCCCCCCCCCACACTAGGCCCCTCTCTGCAGGGCTGCTTGCCTGTGGGGGCTGGGGCTGCAGGAGCTCTGTGTGAGGTCCGGGGCTGGGACTTGCCTGTGGGTGGATTGAGGCTGCAGCTCCAGCTCGGTCAGCGCTGCTCTCTGGGGAGCCGGGGCACGGCAGCACCCCGGGGAGCAGCAGCCTGTGGAGTGGTGAAGTCTTCCCAGCTCCCACGGACCGTCCCCATCCACCTCCGGCCGAGGAATGTTGGCCCATCACCTGCAATGACCCACAAAGATAAACCGTGTGTCTCATCCCCGTGGGATACCTGCACCATCGTTCTGCCAAGAACAGGTATTAGTTCCCTGATGTAGGTTCGCAGCTTCGCCGTGACCGGGACCAGCTTGGGTCATGCAGCTGGGTTAATCCACAGTTGATCAAAAGTTCTCCGACTCATCAACGACGGACCCGAACCCGTGTCCACTTCCATACTCACAGGGACTCTGTTGATTTTTACTTCCCTTATCACTGGGGGCGAATCGTCGGTACATGTGTACAGTCCCAACACCTCATCTTCTTCTGCCTGCTCTTCGCTGGATGGCGGATCATCCCCCATCTCCTCAGCCACATGGTGAGTCAGATTTCTTTCACACATACGCTGAAGGTGGCAATTCGTGTGGCAGGTATTGCACGTGTACTCTGCAAACCTGCACTGGTGAGCCCCATGGCTTCCTCCACTACGCCAGCATGGTGCTGCTTAATTCGCCCCCCTCAGCGGACTCTGAGTTCCAAGACCCCGAGGTCCGTGCTCTCTGCCCCTGGCAGAGCCACATTCTGCAGTTTTGTCCGTGGTGTGCGCTATCCTGTGGACAGTGCCTGCAGGGTTCGAGACTGTGTGGATTATTTGCTTGGTGCTGCAAGTCGAGGTCATATGTGCCCGGCTGATGGTGATAGCCTTTGTCAGAGTGACTGTGGGTTCCGTGGCTAACAGCTTGTGATGGAGGCCCTCGTGGCCAATCCCCATAATGAAAACGTCCCGTAACGCCTAGTCAAGGTGTGCGCCAAAATCACACGGCGCCGCGAGGCTCCTGAGGTCCGCAGCATATTTGGTGACATCCTGGCCCTCGGGTCTGCAGTGATGGTAAAATTTGTATCTGGCCGTGAGGATGCTCTCCTTTGGTTTCAACTGGTCACGAATGAGTTTAGTCAGCTCCTCGTATGACTTGTCCCTGGCGCTCCTGGGTGCCAGAAAATCCCTGACGAGACAGTAAACCTCATCTCCAGAACTGGAGAGCAATATCGCCTTACGCTTACCTCTCATTGCGTCCGTGTCCTCCGTCAGGTCGTTTGCTGTGAAGTAGTACTCGAGCCTTTCCGTAAAGGCCTCCCAATCATTGCCCACGGTAAAATCCTTTAGCGAGCCCAGAGTAGCCATGGTTGTGTGGAGTTCGTCTGTTTTCTTGCCGCCAATGTGGTGTATGTAGCACACAAATCACTGACTCCACACGGTCTGGTGTTAATCTAACTGCTGTGACCTTCGTCCTTTATTGTTCAGCTCCAGAGTGCCTCTCAGGTGTGGTGGTCAGTTATAGTGCCTGTTGCAGGTACTTCCAGGTTTCCCACCACAGCGCCCTCTGTGGTGTACCATTGTGCTTATATTACATTTAAGGTACCAGGACGATATACACATCAATACATAACACATACAGACTGTCCTTTGTGGGGTAATCGCATGGTTCTGCCGAAGAAAGGCAGGGAAACGTTCATGCACCACCAACACAGTACCCACCCAGGCATAGTAATGATGAAAGCTGTAGCCAGATCCCATGTGTGGTGGCCCGGCATCGACTCACATTTGGAGTCTTGCGTGCACCAATGCAACACTTGCTCTCAACTGAGTAATGCACCCAGGGAGGCACTGCTAAGTTTGTGGTCATGGCCCTCGAAACCATGGTCTAGGATTCACGTTGACTTCGCTGGCCCGTTTCTAGGCAAAATGTTTTTGGTTGTTGTGGATGCTTATTCAAAATGGATTGAGTGTGTAATAATGTCTGTAAGCACATCCACTGCCACCATCGAAAGCCTACGAGCCATGTTTGCCACGCAAGGCCTGCCTGATGTCCTTGTCAGCGACAATGGCCCGTGCTTCACCAGCGCTGAATTCAAGGAATTCATGACCCGCAATGGGATCAAGCACGTCATATCTGCCCCATTCAAGACCGCATCTAACGCCCAGGCAGAACGGGCAGTCCAAACCATCAAGCAAAGCTTGAAACACGTGTCAGAAGGCTCTCTGCAGACCCGCCTGTCCCAAGTCAAAAGAACATAAGAACATAAGAATTAGGAACAGGAGTAGGCCATCTAGCCCCTCGAGCCTGCTCCGCCATTCAACAAGATCATGGCTGATCTGGCTGTGGACTCAGCTACACTTACCCGCCCGCTCCCCGTAACCCTTAATTCCCTTATTGGTTAAAAATCTATCTATCTATGACTTGAATACATTCAATGAGCTAGCCTCAACTGCTTCCTTGGGCAGAGAATTCCACAGATTCACAACCCTCTGGGAGAAGAAATTCCTTCTCAACTCGGTTTTAAATTTGCTCCCCGGTATTTTGAGGCTGTGCCCCCTAGTTCTAATCTCCCCGACCAGTGGAAACAACCTCCCTGCCTCTATCTTGTCTATCCCTTTCATGATTTTAAATGTTTCAATAAGATCAACCCTCATCCTTCTGAACTCCAACGAGGAAAGACCCAGTCAACTCAATCTATCATCATAAGGTAACCCCCTCATCTCCAGAATCAGCTTAGTGAATCGTCTCTGTACCCCCTCCAAAGCCAGTATATCCTTCCTTAAGTAAGGTGACCAAAACTATACGTAGTACTCCAGGTGCGGCCTCACCAGACCCTATACAGTTGCAGTAGGACCTCCATCCCTCTCGCAATGAAGGCCAACATTCCATTCGCCTTCCTGATTACCTGCTGCACCTGCAAACTAACTTTTTGGGATTCATGCACAAGGACCCCCAGGTCCCTCTGCACCGCAGCACGTTGTAATTTCTCCCCATTCAAATAATATTCCCTTTTACTGTTTTTTTTCCCAAGGTGGATGACCTCACACTTTCCGACATTGTAGTCCATCTGCCAAACCTTAGCCTATTCGCTTAACCTATCTAAATCTCTTTGCAGCCTCTCTGAGTCCTCTACACAACCCGCTTTCCCACTAATCTTTGTGTCATCTGCAAATTTTGTGACACTACACTCTGTCCCCTCTTCCAGGTCATCTATGTATATTGTAAACAGTTGTGGTCCCAGCACTGATCCCTGTGGCACACTACTAACCACTGATTTCCAACCCGAAAAGGACCCATATATCCCAACTCTCTGCTTTCTGTTAGCCAGCCAATTCTCTATCCATGCTAATACATTTCCTCTGACTCCGCGTGCCTCTATCTTTTACAGCAACCTTTTGTGTGGCACTTTATCGAATGCCTTTTGGAAATCTAAATACACCACATCCATCGGTACAGCTCTATCCACCATGCTCATTATATCCTCAAAGAATTCCAGTAAATTAGTTAAACATGATTTCCCCTTCATGAATCCATGCTGCGTCTGCTTGATTGCACTATTACTATCTAGATGTCCCGCTATTTCTTCCTCAATGATAGTTTCAAGCATTTTCCCCACGACAGATGTTAAACTAACCAGCCTATAGTTACCTGTCTTTTGTCTGCCCCCTTTTTTAAACAGAGGCATTACATTAGCTGCTTTCCAATCTGCTGGTACCTCTCCAGAGTCCAGAGAATTTTGGTAGATTATAACAAATGCATCTGCTATAACTTCCGCCATCTCTTTTAATACCCTGGGATGCATTTCATCAGGACCAGGGGACTTGTCTACCTTGAGTCCCATTAACCTATCCAGCACTACCCCCCTAGTGATAGTGATTGTCTCAAGGTCCTCCCTTCCCACATTCCTGTGACCAGCAATTTTTGGCATGGTTTTTGTGTCTTCCACTGTGAAGACCGAAGCAAAATAATTGTTTAAGGTCTCAGCCATTTCCACATTTCCCATTATTAAATCCCACTTCTCATCTTCTAAGGGACCAACATTTACTTTCGTCACTCTTTTCCGTTTTATATATCTGTAAAAGCTTTTACTATCTGTTTTTATGTTTTGTGCAAGTTTACCTTCGGAATCTATCTTTCCTTTCTTTATTGCTTTCTTAGTCATTCTTTGCTGTCGTTTAAAATGTTCCCAATCTTCTAGTTTCCCACTAACCTTGGCCACCTTATACGCATTGGTTTTTAATTTGATACTCTCCTTTATTTCCTTGGTTATCCACGGCTGGTTATCCCTTCTCTTACCACCCTTCTTTTTCACTGGGATATAATTTTGTTGAGCACTATGAAAGAGCTCCTTAAAAGTCCTCCACTGTTCCTCAATTGTGCCACAGTTTAGTCTGTGTTTCCAGTCTACTTTAGCCAACTCTGCCCTCATCCCACTTTGTTTAAACATAGTACGCTCGTTTGAGACACTACTTCCTCACACTCAATCTGTCTGCCCCCTTTTTTAAACAGAGGCGTTACATTAGCTGCTTTCCAATCTGCTCGTACCTCCCCAGAGTCCAGAGAATTTTTGGTGGATTATAACAAATGCATCTGCTATAACTTCCGCCATCTCTTTTAATACCCTGGGATGCATTTCCTCAGGACCAGGGGACTTGTCTACCTCGAGTCCCATTAGCCTGTCCAGCACTACTGCCCTAGTGATACTGATTGTCTCAAGGTCCTCCCTTCCCACATTCCTGTGACCAGCAATTTTCGGCATGGTTTTTGTGTCTTCCACTGTGAAGACCGAAGCAAAATAATTGTTTAAGGTCTCAGCCATTTTCACATTTCCCATTATTAAATCCCCCTTCTCATCTTCTAAGGGACCAACATTTACTTCAGTCACTCTTTTCCGTTTTATATATCTGTAAAAGCTTTTACTATCTGTTTTTATGTTTTGCGCAAGTTTACCTTCGTAATCTATCTTTCCTTTGTTTATTGCTTTTTTAGTCATTCTTTGCTGTCGTTTAAAATTTTCTCAATCTTCTAGTTTCCCACTAACCTTGGCCACCTTATACGCATTGCGCACTATGAAAGAGCTCCTTAAAAGTGCACCATACTGTGATCTCTCATTCCGAGAGGATCTTTTACGAGGAGATCGTTTATTATTCCTGTCTCATTACACAGGACCAGATCTAAGATAGCTTGCTCCCTTGTAGGTTCTGTAACATACTGTTCTAAGAAACAATCCCGTATGCATTCTATGAATTCCTCCTCCAGGCTACCCCGTGCGATTTGATTTGAACAATCGATATGTAGGTTAAAATCCCCCATGATTACTGCCGTTCCTTTTTCACATGCTTCCATTATTCCCTTGATAATTGCCCGCCCCACCGTGAAGTTATTATTTGGGGGCCTATAAATTACACCCACCAGTGACTTTTTCCCCTTACTATCTCTACTCTCCACCCACAATGATTCAACATTTTGTTCATAAGAGCCAATATCGTCTCTCACAACTGCCCTGATATCATCCTTTATTAACAGAGCTATCCCACTTCCTTTCCCTTCTTGTCTATCTTTCCGAATCGTCAGATACCCCTGTATGTTTAATTCCCAGTCTTGGCCGCCCTGCAACCACGTTTCTGTAATGGCCACCAAATCATACCCATTTGTAATGATTTGTGCCGTCAACTCATTTACTTTATTTTGAATGCTGCGTGCATTTAGGTAGAGTGTTTTAATACTAGTTTTTAAACCATGATTTTTAGTTTTGACCCCTCCTGCAGCCCCTTTATATTCAGTGGCCCTTTTTGTTTTTTGCCTTGGGTTTCTCTGCCCTCCACTTTTACTCATCTCCTTTCTGTCTTTTGCTTTTGTCTCCTTTTTGTTTCCCTGTGTCTCCCTGCATTGGTTCCCATCCCCCTGCCATATTAGTTTAACTCCTCCCCAACAGCACTAGCAAACACTCTCCCTCGGACATTGGTCCTGCTCAGCTACCGCACAAGACCTCACTCCCTCACCGGGGATCCCCCTGCCGAACTGCTCATGAAAAGGGCACTCAAAACAAGGCTCTCTCTAGTCCACCCTGATCTCCATGATCATATCGAGGGCAAGCGGCATCAACAAAGCATTTACCATGATCGCACAAATTTGTCATGTGATATTGAATTCAATGACCCTGTAGTTGTACTCAACTATGGACATGGTCCCAAATGGCTTTCTGGCACTGTCGTTGCTAAAGAAGGAAGTAGGGTGTTTGAGGTCAAACTTGCAAACTTGCAGAAAGCATTTGGACCAAACCAAACTGCGATTCACAGACAGCCACGAGCAACCTGAAGAGGACACCAACAACTTCGACCCTCCGATGTTCGTTGCCACTTCTCCACACAGAAGTGGCAACCAACATCACGGTCGACCACAAAGCTGAATTCATCATCCCCAGCAGCCCAGCAAGGCCAGTTGCACAGCAGCCCAGCGAAGGCCCAACCAACTCACCTGCACCTGTGTTTGTACCGAGATGATCGACTAGGGAGCGGAAAGCCCAGATTGTCTCACCCTGTAATAAAGTATACTATTGACTTTGGAGGGGAGTGATGTTATGTATGCAAATCCTTGTAACCAGCATTCTACCGGCACCAGAGGGCACATCTGATGGAGTCCCAAGTGATCCCATCATCCCTTGGGAGCACTGCATATAAACTGGCCTCCCATGCTGTGCCAGCACTCTAGAGTCAGAATAAAGAGACTAAGGTCACACTTACTCAAGTCTACAATACTCATTCACATTGCTTTATTTGAGACATAATAGAGGAGGTACTAGAAAGCCTGGCTGTACTTAAAGTAGATAAGTCAGCAGGACCAGATGGGATGCTTCCTAGGATGCTGAGGGAAGTAAAGTTTAAATTGCAGAGGTACTGGCCATAATTTTCCAAACCTCCTTAGATAAGGAGGTAGTGCTAGAGGACTGGAGAACCACAAATGCTGCACCCTTGTTCAAAAAAGGGTGTAAGGATAAACCCAGCAACTACAGGCCAGTCGGTTTAACCTCGTTAGTGAGGAAGCTTTTAGAAACTATAATCCATGACAAAATTAACAGTCACTTGGACAAGTGTGGATTAATAAAGGAAAGCCAGCACAGATTTGATAAAGGCAAATCATGTTTAACTAACTTGATTGAGTTTTTTGATGAGGTAACAGAGCAAATTGATGTGGACAATGCGGTCAATGTGGTGTACATGGACTTCCAAAAAGCATTTGATAAAGTGCCACATAATAGGCTTGCCAGCAAAGTTGAAAGCCATGGAATAAAAGGGATGATGGCAGCATGGATATGAAATTGACCAACTGACAGAAAACAGAGAGTAGTGGTGAACAGTTGTTTTCCAGACTGGAGGAAGGTAGACAATGGTATTCCCAGGAGTCGATTCTAGGACCACTGCTTTTCTTCATGTATATTAATGACTTGGACTTGGGTGTACATGGTACAATTTCAAAATTTGAAAATGACACAAAACTTGGAAGTATAGTGAACAGTGATAGTGATAAACTTCAAGAGGACATAGACAGGCTGGTGGAATGGGCGGACATGTGTCAGATGAAATTTAATGTAGAAAAGTGCAAAGTGATACATTTTGGTAGGAAGAATGAGGAGAGGCAATATAAACTAAAGGGTATCATTCTAAAAGGGGTTTAGGAACAGAGAGACCTAGGATTGTATGTGCACAAATCATTGAAGGTGGCAAGGCAGGTTGAGAAAGCAGTTAAAAAAATCATACGGGATCCTGGGCTTTATAAATAGAGGCATAGAGTACAAAAGCAAGGAAGTTATTATGAACCTTTATAAAACCTTGGGTTGGCCTCAACTGGAGTATTGTGTCCAATTCTGGGCACCGCACTTTAGGAAGGATGTGAAGGCCTTAGAGAGGGTGCAGAAAAGATTTACAAGAATGGTTATAGCGATGAAGGACTTCTGTTACGTAGGTAGACTGGAGAAGCTGGGGTTGTTCTCCTTAGAGCAGAGAAGGTTGAGAGGAGATTTGATAGAGGTGTTCAAAATTATGAGGGGTCTAGACAAAGTTGATAGAGAGAAACTCATCCCATTGGCAGAAGGGTCGAGAACCAGAGGACACAGATTTAATGTGATTGGCAGAAGAACCAAAAGGGACATGAGCAAAAACTTTTTTACACAGCAAGTAGTTATGATCTGGAATGCACTGCCTGAAGGGTGGTGGAGGCAGATTCAATCATGGCTTTCAAAAGGGAATTGGATAAGTACCTGAAGGAAAATAATTTTCAGGGCTACAGGGAAAGAGTGGGGGAGTGGGACTGCCTGAAGTGCTTTTGCAGAGAGCTGGCACAGGCTCGACGGGTCGAATGGCTTCTTTCTGTGCTGGAACCATTCTATGATTCTATGCACAAGAGACCTTCTGGTGTATAGACGCTGTGCAGTGTTTTTTCTCACTAAGCTATTGGGTCCTAGTACACAAATGGTAACAAAACATGTACATGTTGAACTGTCTTTTGACAGTCTAATTTTCAAGGTGCATTATAGACCAACGCCGGGAATTTCTACCGGGTTCCCACAATCAGATGCTGTAACTTGGGTAGACGATTGCCAAAAACCCAGGACACATGCACTAATAGGCATTTCCATCAATCTTCCGCAGTGGACGATCATGCAAACCTGATATTTGTCCTGGCTAAAGTTTATCCCTGAATCAACATTAGTAGAAGAGATTACCTGGTCATTATCACAGAGCTATTTGTGGGATCTTGCTGTGCGCAGATTGGCTGCCGCATTTCCCTAAATTACAATAGTGACGACATTGCAAAAAGTACTTAATTGGCGGTAAAGCGAATTGGGACAACCTGATGTTTTGAAAAGTGCTGCATTAATTGAATCTCTCACTAAATAATATTGATTTGGTTAGTGAAGAACCGTACTGGCAATAGCATCTGCTGGGTCATCAATCTTTACAACCGTGCATAAATGTTCAAGTGCCATATATAATAGAGATGCTGAGGCCCCACACATTACTGCCAGTCCAGGAATGTACTTGTTGGCACCTGCACAAACTGCTACCTGACAAAAGCAAAGCAAAGAAAAATTAATGTTTGGTAAATATCGGGTACAATGTGTGCTTTTAGAAAAACTTTAAAAATGCTTGTGTTAATAAGAACATAAGAAATAGGAGCAGGAGTAGGCCATACAACCCCTCGAGCTTGCTCCGCCATTTAATATGATCATGGCTGATCCGATCATGGACTCGGGTCCACTTCCCTGCCCGCTCCCCATAACCCCTTAATCCCTTATCGGTTAAGAAGCTGTCTATCTCTGTCTTAAATTTATTCAATATTCCGGCTTCCATAGCTCTCTGAGGCAGCGAATTCCACAGATTTACACCCCTCTGAGAGAAGAAATTCCTCCTCATCTCAGTTTTAAAAGGGCAGCCCCTTATTCTAAGATTATTCCCCCTAGTTCTAGTCTCCCCTATCAGTGGAAACATCCTCTCTGCATCCACCTTGTCAGGCCCCCTCATAATCTTATATGTTTCAATAAGATACCTCTCATTCTTCTGAATTCAATGAGTAGAGGCCCAACCTCCTCAACCTTTCCTCATAAGTCAACCCCCTCATCTCTGGAATCAACCTAGTGAACCTTCTCTAAACTGCCTCCAAAGCAAGCATATCCTTTCGTAAATATGGAAACCAAAACTGTACGCAGTATTCCAGGTGTGACTTCAACAATACCCTGTATAACTGTAACAAGACTTCCCTGCTTTTATACTCCATCCCCTTTGCAATAAAGGCCAAGATTCCATTGGCCTTCCTGATCCCTTGCTGTACCTGCATAATAACCTTTTGTGTTTCATTCACAAGTAACCCCAGGTCCCGCTGTACTGCAGCACTTTGCAATTTTTATCCATTTAAATAATAACTTATTATTTGATTTTTTTCTGCCAAAGTGCATGACCTCACACTTTCCAACATTATACTCCATCTGCCAAAGTTTTGCCCACTCACTTAGCCTGTCTATGTCCTTTTTCAGATTTTTTGTGTCCTCCTCACACATTGCTTTTCCTCCCATCTTTGTATCATCATTGTTATGCCATAAACACTGTACAGCTCATTATTTAAAATGCGGAGTAGATTTCAACCATTAGACAGCTGACTAGCAGAGTGTGCCGGCCTGCCAGCTAATTGTGCTGACGGGAGGCCTGGTCTATTTAGAGGTCAGTCTTATTAACATCAGGCTGGCAGGATTTGGGTGTAAATTGAGTTTTCCTTTATCCGCCTATGCAATCTAATCTTGAATGTTAGCATAGGTCCTAATATTAATGCAGAGGCGGAAATGGTGTGGGAAACCTGGAGTAGGCCATTCAGCCCTATGAACCTATTCCACCATTCAATGAGATTAATGGGGAGAAATACGGTCACGCCTCTGAAGAGGTGTTGTCCCGGGCGGAGTGGTAAATTTTGCGCCGGTAAATGGTTTGCGCCTGCCGTCGCGAAATTCATCAGCTGGGCCTTGAGTTTGGAGCGGAGCACTAAGGGAGGCATTCAACACCTCTTTTGTGCCGCTAGGCCAGCTGAACAAGTGAAAACCCCAAGCTAAACTGCCGGCCTTGGAGCGACACAGGAGAGACCTTGTTAGCCTTCCCCAAATGCATTACCTCACACTTCTCCAGATTGAATTCCATTTGCCATTGTTTTGCCCACCTATAACCAGAGAGGATTGGTAAGTGATCGTCAGAGCCTCTGCTATTTCCTCTTTTGCTTCTCTTAACAGCCTGGAATACATTTTGTCCGGGCCTGGGGATTTATCCACTTTCAAAGGTGCTAAACCCCTTAATATTTCCTCTCGCACTATGTTTATTTCAGCTAATATTTCACACTCCTCCTCCCTGATTGTAATGTCTGCATCGCCCATCTCTTTTGTGAAAGCATGCAAATATTCATTAAGAACCATACCCATGTCTTCCGTCTCCACACACGCATTACCTTTATGGTCTCTAATAGTCCCTACTCTTTCTTTAGTTATCTACTTGCTCTTAATGTACTTAGAAAACATCTTTGGTTTTCCTTGATTTTACTTGCCAAAATATTTTCATGCTCTCTCTTTGCTTTCCTAATTTCCTTTTTAATTTCACCCCTGCACTGTCTATACCCTCTCGGGTTTCTGCCATATTGAACCCTCGGTATCTGTCATAATTCTCCCTTTTTTTCTTTCTCCTACCCTGTATGTCCTTTGACAGACAGGGGGCACTAGCTTTGTTAGTCCCACCCTTTTTCTTTAAGGGAACATACTTGGTCTGAACCCTCAGGATCTCCTCCTTGAATGTCTCTCACTGCGCTGATGCTGATTTACCTTCAAATTGCTGTTTCCAGTCCACTTTGGCTAAATCACATCGCAGCTTAGTAAAATCGGCTTTCCCCTAATTGAGAAATTTTATTCCTGGTCTATCATTGTCCTTTTCCATAACTACCCTAAATCTAACTGAATTATGATCACTTGCACTGATAACTCTTCCACCTGCCCAGCTTCATTCCCTAAAACTAAGTCCAGTACCATTACATACTGGCTGAAAAGGTTCTCCTAAATGCATTTTAGGAATTCTGCTCCCTCTATATCTTTCATACTGATTCTATCCCAGCTAATATTAGGGTAGTTGAAATCCCCTACTGTTACTGCCCTACAGTTTTTACACTTCAGGTTCCCATGCTCCTGCCAAACTAATTTAAACCCTCCCCAATAGCACTAGCAAACCCCACTGCAAGGTTATTGGTCCCGGTTTTGTTGAGGTGCAACCCATCCTGCTGTACAGGTCCACCTCCCCCAGAAATGGTCCCAATGCCTCAGAAATCTAAAACCCTCCTTCCTGCACCATCTCTCCAGCTACGTATTAATCTGTTCTATCATCCTATTTCTGTACTCACTAGCATGTGGCACCTGGAGTAATCCAGAGGTTACTACCTTTGAGGTCCTGCTTTTTAATCTGTCTCCTAGCGACATAAAATCTGCCTGCAGGACTTCATCCTTCTTTCTTCCCATGTCCTTGGAACCGATATGGACCATGATCCTCCCCTCTCATAATGTCCTGCAGTCGGTCAGTGATATCCTTGACTCTGGCATCAGGGAGGCAACATTCCATCCTGGAGTCACATCTGTGGCTGCAGAAACATCTGTCTGCTCCCCAACTATCGAATTCCCTGAGCAGTTGAGCCACCCGTGGTGCCGTGGACTTGGCTCTGGCTGCACTCCCCAGAGGAACCATCGCCCCCACCAGTACGCAGAACAGAATACTGGTTGGAAAGTGAGATGCACTCATTCCAGAGGGGGCTGGATCGATACTTGGTAGAAAAAGGCGTTGAAATTTATGAGAAATATTGTATATTTTGTTCATTTTGATCTCTTCTGGCCCTGTGTCAGCTGTGGCTCAGTGGATAGCACACTCACCTCTGAGTCAGAAGGCTGTAGATTTAATTCCCATTCCAGGAACTTGAGCTCAAAAATCTAGGCTGACACTTCAGTGCAGTACTGAGGGAGTGCTGCACTGTCGGAGGTGCCGTCTTCCGGATGAGACGTTAAACCGAGGACCCATCTGCTTTCTAAAGGTGGATATAAAAAATCCCATGGCACGATTTTGAAGAAGAGCATGGGAGTTATCCCCGGTGTCCTGGCCTATATGCATCCCTCAATCAACATTAATAAAACAGATTATCTGGTCATTATCACATTGCTGTTTGCGGGAGTTTGCTCTTCCCAAATTGCCTGCCGTGTTTCCAACATTACAACAGTGACTACATCCAAAAGTACTTAATTGGTTGAAAAGTGCTTTGAGATGTCCGGTGGTCATGAAATGCAAGTCTTTCTTTCTGTACCTTCTGTGTATAATTGCACGTCTTTCTTTCAGTGCATTCTACACACCATTTAATGAATATATTTGCATCAATCGTAACACATGAGTACTTACCATTCCAGTAAGTGCAGAATTCATCAAACGTAGCACACTGTAGGTGTCTCTCCTCATTCTCAGGAAAAACAAACCATATAAACTTGCAGATCCTGTTGATAGTAGAGTATTGACCACAGCAAGACTGGCCAACTGACCATCTCCAGACTCTGTAATGTGACCTTGTGCACCAACAACAAAGCCTAAGGAGCCTACTAATTGCATAGAAGCTCCAAGAACTGCAAGCTTTAAAAGAAGAAACACATCACTATGTATGCATCTTGTTTTTTTACCTTACAGCTTTATAATGATCCCCGTGTTGGAAGTGGCTTTTCATAATCAGATCCTATGGTCTAGAGCTACACAATGTTAGCCATACAGTTCTATTGCGCAATGCAGTTGAGAGAAAACCTCTCTGAACACGGAAAGAAAATTAATTCTTTAAAAAAAAATTAATTTGGTGCCAAATTAGCAGTTTTGTGCAGTAGGTCCATATCCAGCAGGGACTGGATTGAAACTGACACATTTTACATTGGCTTTCATCCTATCAGGTTCCCTTGGATTTAGTCCATGGCCAGTGTCTCACCAACTGCAGAAAATAGTTCACAGAATGCTTTTGAGGAAAATAATTTTGGTATATGCAATGCATTGGAGCAATGGGACACGGGTTCATACCCCATTTCACAGAGTTTATGAAGTCAACCGTGGGAAGGTGACAAGAGTAGACAACTCACGAGGAGGAGAAAATCATTTGTCTGGCTTCCAGCATATCTCCTATCAGACTGCCCACAGCAGTAATGACGGAGGCCTGGAACAGCTTTTCTACGCACCCTCTTCTCTGCAGTCAGTGCAGTGCCAGGTTGAAGTGACTAGTGAGAAAATACAGCAACTCATATCTTTATTAATTGTCATGTATGTAACCTCTATGTAACACCACTGTAATACTGTACATACACAAGAGATACACACCTTGACCACAGAGGGTGAACTTGTGGGAGTCACTCCTCACCTGCTCATTCAGGTATATAAAGGGAGGTCCCACGCAGGGTCATCACTTCTTGGTCCTGTGAATAAAGAGTCAGGTCACACAGTGACCTTTGTCCATAGAATGTGCCTCGTGTGGTTTCGTGTTATAGAGTAAGGTCACTACATTTGGCGACAAGAAACGGGAATCAACGACCCACGAGAATGGCCACCGGTAGCACAGAGGAATGATACTGTGTTGGTGAGGACTGGGACGATTTCATTGAGAGGCTTCAGCAGAGCTTTTTCATGAAAGAATGGCTGGGAAATGCAGCAGCTGACAAGTGAAGGGCTCATCTTCTGACGAGCTGCGGACCTAAGACTGACACGCTCATGAAGGACCGACTAGCACCTGAAAAGCCGTGGACAAAACCTTCGAGGAGCTCAGCAAACTAATCGGTGAGCACCTCAAACTGGTGAGCAGCATACACATGGCCCGACACAGATTCTATACCCACCGACGTAGTGAAGAACAGAGCATACTGGACTTCATAGCGGACCTCTGGCATTTGGCCTCTGTCAGTTCACAGATGCCTGCAGGGGGGAGATGCTAAGTGATTTCTTTATAGAGGGCATCGGTCATGCTGGCATTTTCCGAAAGTTAATTGAGACCAAGAACTTGACCTTGGAAGCAGCGGCGTTGATGGCTCAGACTTTCATGGCGGGGGAGGAAGTAACCAAAATGATTTATGCGCGCAATTCTGTCTCTAACGCAGCGATGGATCAGGGAGTCAATATCATAAATGCGGCTCAGAGCCCTGCAGGCAGGCAGGGGAAGTTTGACACACCCCAGGCAGCAATAGACCTCAGAGTGGGTCTCTAACAGAGACAATGGCAGGTTGAACGGACATTTACGCCATCACAGTGCACAATGCGGCCCGGGATGGGGCCATTGACACCCACCAATAGGGTACTTAGGAGCAGTCAAAGGGACAGTCAGCGAGGAATGCCAAGTCATAGCTCCTTTGTTCACAACAATGGGAACTTCAGCTCATGCTGGAAGTGTGGGGGCAAACACTCTGCTAAAGCTTGCAGATTTCAACAGTTTGTCTGCAGAAACTGTAATCTCAGTGTCCATTTAGCTCGAATGTGCAGGAAGCCTGCAACCACGCTAATTTATGAGGCGGATGGACCAGAAAAGGAGCTTCTGAGGCAGGACGACTCATGGGGAAAATCGATGGATGCTGAAGTTCAGCGGGTCCATGTGGCAAACATTCACAGCTCATATACCAAAACGCCACCAATGATGATGAGGGTTTTATTAAATGGCATACCTGTACACATGGAGCTGGACACAGGGGCCAGCCAGTCACTCATGGGTGTTCAACAATTCGAAAAGATATGGCCACTCAAAACCAGTAGACCCAAACTAGAACGCATTGAGGCACAATTACGGACTTACACCAAAGAAATAATTCCGGTGCTAGGCAGTGCAATGTTGGCTGTCACACACAATGGATCAGTGAACCGGCTGCCGCTCTGGATTGTCCCGGGCAATGGTCCCGCATTTATTATTTAAATGGATAAAGTTTGCAAAGTGCCACAGTACAGCGGGACCTAGGGGTAATTGTGCATGAAACACAAAAAGATGGTATGCAGGTACAGCAAGTAATCAGGAAGGCCAATGGTATCTTGGCCTTTATTGCAAAGGGGATGGAGTATAAAAGCAGGGAAGTCTTGCTACAGCTATAATGGGTATTGGTGAGGCCACACCTGGAATACTGCATGCAGTTTTGGTTTCCATATTTACGAAAGGATATACTTGCTTTCGAGGCAGTTCAGAGAAGGTTCACTAGGTTGATTCCGGGGACAAGGGGTTTGACTTTTGAGGAAAGGTTGAGAAGGTTGGGCGTCTACTCATTGGAATTCAGAAGAATGAGACGTGATCTTATCAAAACGTATAAGATTATGAGGGGGCTTGACAAGATGGATGCAGAGAGGATGTTTCCACTGATGGGGCAGACTAGAACTAGAGAGCACGATCTTAGAATAAGAGCCACCCATTTGAAACTGAGATGAGGAGAAATTTCTTCTCTCAGAGGGTTGTAAATCTGTGGAATTCACTGCCTCAGAGAGCTGTGGAAGCTGGGACATTGAATAAATGTAAGACAGAAATAGACAGTTTCTTAAATGATAAGGGGATAAGTAGTTATGGGGAGCGCACAGGGAAGTGGAGCTGAGTCGATGATCAGATCAGCCATGATCTTATTGAATGGTGGAGCAGGCTTGAGGGGCCATATGGCCTACTCCTGTTCCTATTTCTTATGTTCTTATGTTGGGGAGGAGCTGGTTAGCTGAGATGAATTGGAAATGGGGGGATGTGCACGCAATGTCACCTGTGGAGCGAAGTTCATGCTCCCAAGTCCTACAGCAATTCGAGTTACTATTCCAGCCTGGCGTAGGGACGTTCAAAAGTACCAAAGTAGTGATACGCACCACCCTGGATGCCAGACCAGTGTTCCACAAAGCCAGAGTGGTGCCGTATGTGATGCGGGAGAAAATAGAGAGCGAATTGGACCAGTTGCTGAGAGAGGGCATCATCTTGCCCATTGAATTCAGCGCCTGGGCGAGCCCCATCGTTCCTGTCCTAAAAGCCGATGGCTCTGTCAAGATCTGTGGCGAATACAAGGCCACCAACAATCAGGTATCCCTACAAGACCAATACCCGCTCCCGAGAGCGGAGGACCTTTTTGCCACACTGGTAGGTGGCAAGCTATTCACCAAGTTGGACTTCACCTCAGCCTATAGGACCCAAGAACTGGCTGATGAAACTAAACTACTGACCACCATCACCACGCACAAGGGACTGTTCGTTTACAACAGGTGCCCATTTGGCATTTGGTCAGCGGCAGCGATCTTCCAACGAAACATGGAAAGCCTACTTAAATCCATCACTGGAACAATTGTATTTCAGGACGACATCCTCATCACGGGTCGTGACACCGAGGAACACCTCCATAACCTGGAGGAGGTGCTACGCTGACTGGACCGGGTAGGCCTGCGACTCAAGAAGTCCAAATGTGTGTTTGTGGCTCATGAGGTTGAGTTTCTGGGCAGGAGGGTTGCTGCAGATGGGATTCGGCCCACCGAATCCAAAACAGAGGCGATTCGACGAGCACCCAGGCCCTGCAACATATCAGAGTTGCATTCATTTCTGGGACTATTGAACTATTTTGGGAACTTTCTGCCGAACTTAAGCACGTTAAGTTGGAGCCGTTACACGTGCATAAGGGTTGTGATTGGTTTTGGGGGGACTGTCAGGAACGGGCTTTCGATCGGGCTCGGAATCTACTTTGCTCAAATAAGTTATTGACCCTGTACGACTCCTGTAAGAAATTGGTTCTGACATGTGATGCATCGTCATATGGGTTGGTTGCGTGTTGCAGCAGTGTAACGCTATGGGGCAACTACAGCCTGTAGCTTATGCCTCCAGGTCGCTCTCTCAAGCAGAACGGGAATATGGGGTGGTTGAGAAGGAAGCACTCGCATGTGTCTATAGTATAAAAAAAAATGCATCAGTACCTCTTTAGAAACAGACCAGAAGCCGTTAACATTCCTGTTGTCAGACAGCAAGGCTGTCAATGCCAATGCATCAGCTCGCATACTGTGATGGGCCCTCATGCTGGCTGCGTATGACGACTCCATCCGGCACCGGCCCGGCACGGAAAATTGTGCAGACACGCTCAGCAGGCCACCACTGAGGGGGCAGCGGAGCGAAGAGCTGAGATGGTCATGGCTGTCGATGCCTTTGACAGCGCAGTTTCCCCCATCACAGCCCGCCAGATCAAAATCTGGACAAACAGAGATCCCCTCCTATCTCTGACCAAGAAATGTGTCCTGACTGGGGATTGGACACCCGCATACGGAACTTGCCCTGAGGAGGTCAGACCGTTTCACAGACGGATGGATGAGCTCTCCATCCAAGCCGACTGCCTACTATGGGGCAGCCGGGTAGTCATGCCCCAGAAGGGCAGGGAAGCATTCATCAGGGAACTCACAGCAAGCATCCAGGTATCGTGCTGATGAAAGCCATTGCCCGGTCATGTGTTTGATGGCCGGGAATTGATTCAGACCTGGAACACTGTGTTCGCAGGTGCACGACGTGTGCCCAGCTGGACAATGCCCCCAGGGAGGCCCCGCTCTGCCCGTGGCCCATCAGGCCATGGTCACGTAATCATGTAGACTACGCGGGCCCATTCATGGGAAAAATGTTCCTCATTGTATTCGATGCGTACTCGAAATGGATCGAGTGCATCATTTTGAATTCGTGCACGACATCCACCACTGTGGAGAGTCTCCGAGCGGTCTTCGCAACCCATGGCTTGCCAGACATTCTTGTTTGTGACAACGGCCCATGTTTCACAAGCCACGAATTCCGGGAGTTCATGTCGGGCAATGGTATCAACCATGTCAGGACAGCGCCATTCAAGCCGGCCTCCAATGGCCAGGCGGAACGTGCGGTCCAAATCATTAAACAAGGTATGCTCAGGATTCAAGGACCCTCCTTACACTGCCACCTATCGCGCCTCCTGCTGGCCTATAAATCCCGACCACACTCGCTCACGGGGGTCCTGCCCGTGGAGCTACTCATGAAACGAACACTCAAAACTCGGTTGTCCCTCATTCATCCAGTCCTGACTGATATAGTTGAGGGCAAGCTCCAGTCCCAAAATGAGTACCATGACCGAAATTCGAGGGGGAGGTGTATAAAAATAAATGACCCTATATTTGTCCTCAGTCACACCATGGGGCCCAAATGGCTTGAGGGTACTGTAATTGACAAAGAGGGGAATAGGGTCATTGTGGTAAAACTTAACAATGGTCAGATATGCCGTAAGCATCTCGACCAAGTAAAAAAAAAGGTTCAGCATGGACATTGAGGAACCTGAAGAAGACCACGAGATAGTGCTCACACCACCGCCAGTGAACGAGCAACAAGAACAATCAGAAGCATGCACAGTCCCTGCGGTCAGCCCGGACAGGCTGGAATCACCACAGGTGACAGACACACATGCCAAGGTTCAACAACCAGAGCCCCAACTGCGGCGCTCCACAAGGGAGCGTAGACCACCTGAAAGACTTAACCTATGATCCCAATAAGACTTTGGGGGGAGGTCATGTATGTAAACTCTATGTAACACCACTGTAATACTGTACATAAACAAGAGATACACACCTTGACCACAGGGGGGTGAACTTGTGGGAGACACTCCTCACCTGCTCATTCAGGTATATAAAGGGAGGTCCCACGCAGGGTCATCACTCCTTGGTCTTGTGAATAAAGAGTCAGGTCACACAGTGACATTTGTCCATAGAATGTGCCTCGTGTGGTTTCGTGTTATAGAGTAAGGACACTACATTAATGATACTAATAATGGAGTTGAGCCTTCAGATGATTTAGAAAATTCTCCAGGAGCACAGAATCCAGCCATTATTCAGAGTGAACAAGGAAAGGTTAAACAAGATTATATACCCCAGCTCTAAAGTCCAAACATTCAAGGTTGCTGTCATAAATACTGCAAAAAATCTTCCTATACCTTTATAATACCTTTATGTGAGAAAGGCATAAATAATGCAGTAGCACAGAGAAGCTTTGGCCCATATGATTGTGTGAACTGGTGTTTAGTACATTTTTTTATAGGAACCCTAGACTGACATCTCATATTGATGATGTAAATAGTCCAACACAAGGTAGCAAATTCCGATGGACTGATTTCTGGGAGCCCACACCCCAACACACTCAACTGGGCAGAACAAAATATAAAAAGGTCCTTCCTAAGATCCAGAATAATGTCTACATCTTGTGAGTGTCATAATTGCAAAGTGTCACATGAAGATTCCAGACTTCACAGATCAATGCTTATAAGAAAAGTAAGTTATTGTGCTGGTCTCTTGTTTGTACTACACAATGAAAATAATTTGCCGAGTATTCCGGCCTCACTGGGTCTGTATGAATTGCACACGAGGCCTCGGGGCGCGATACTCATGTGCCGAAAACCAACTTTTCCTATCTGTCAAAATTTCTCTTGACAGATCCTGCGCATCCCTGGGAGAAGGACATTCGCACGGGAGAGATTGGGCTATTTGCCCAACTCATGCCCAGCAAATGTCCTTCAAACTTTTACGCTTGGTAAAAGCAGTAGTATAGCTTACTTTTACCATTGTAAGAGTTTTAAAACATATAAAAATTAAATGTAATCATACATTTTATGTTAAAGACCCTGTCATTTAAGGTAAGTTTATTTTAAACCCTATTAAAACACATTAAAAAAAAATCAAAAATATATATTTTTGTAAAATATTTAATTCACTTTAATTTCAATTAATTTTAAATATGCGAGGTGTTTTTTTAAATTTATTATGTTGTGTTTCTTGTTTTAGGAAGGTTTTCACAGTGAAAATAATGGGAACTCGCAAAATCGGAAATCCCATAATTATCAATGAGAATACTAGACAGTGATTGGTGGTCCAGGCCCACGTGACCCCAGTGTGTCCGTCCGTACAGGTAAATCCTCTCCCCGTACGCTGCGCATCGAATGAAGGCCTCCGACCGTAATCGAAAGCACCTCCGGGACCACCAGGTATGTTCCCCAAAAATGTTCAGGTCGGAGGCCTTCGTCCGAAGGAAGCCTCTGATTGGAATTTTCCCCCTAACTTTTTCAATTAATGCAGAATTTTAAGTGCCGATGTTGCGAGTATGCACCTTTAGTGGGGAGGCTCACCCAAGCGCTGCTCAATTTCCTAATGTTCATGGCCGGTACTCACACAATCAGCCCTTTTAAAGCCATGTTCTGTAACCTGAAAAGCAAACTGACTATGCCATTATTTATAATCTGAACAGTTTAAATTGAAATCAATTTCACTTGTAAGTTTCTACTGTGTGACCCCTCTTTTCAAACAATAGAAATGGGACGGAATATGAAAGAAATGAAAAATGGCAGATAAGACTTCAGCATTGTGACTTCCTGAGATAAGTAAAATTCACATACAATCAGTGGCAAAATGAGACCTAAGAATGACAAACAAGTTAAGGTGGGCCCATCATAAGTAAGCTTGCCTTACTAATCCTATATACCAAGATAGGGCTAACAAAGTAACTGTTCAGAGTGAAAGAAACTTGAGCTCACAGAAGCCTATAGTTTAAAAGAAATTCCCACATCAACTCTCATATGGATTACCCAATGAACAAAAGATTGCACTTTGTTAGCCAAACATAACATGGTTTCAAGGTATCTGCTATCTTGACCAATGGCAGGAGATAGAAATGGAGCTCAGAGACAGCCTCTGATATTTAAAGACAACAAAATGACTGCTACATCTCTTTCCAACAGGCTAAAACTGTGGTCCTTCCCCCATTTGATTAAATACTTTTATTTGACATGATCAATTTTCAAAGAAAAGGCTCATCCCGATGTCAATAATGTTAAAGCCACCAGATACAGAAACCCTTGTTCCTCTAATCCAGCCTTCCAAAGAGCCATATTTCGGAAATCTCCTCAGGAGCAACTTTGCTGGAATTTCCATTTATGGTCTATTCAGGGTTTCCACCTAAGTTATGGAAGCTGGTTGGAGTACCCCCAAAGAAATTCCTGCTGACTCTGTTAAAAGATCGGATTGATGAGTTAAGTCTTACCAACTAAGTCTACAGATGATTTTTGTATAAGATCCTGTGCCTTTAAGAACACTGGCCTTACAAGCCCCCAAGGGCATTCTGGGATAGTAGTAAAGAATAGCTCCTGAGCTGGGAGTCCCATACTCTGTTTGAGATTGGTTAGATGGCAAACCAATATCCTATTGAGGTGACAAGGATGAGGGGCCATAGATACAAGATTAAATGCAAGAGGTTTGGAACTGAGTGTGGAAGAAACCTCTTCACACAGAGGATGTGGAATTCACTTCGAGGGTTAGTGGTTGAGGCAGAAACTATGTCGACAATCAAAATTAGATTGGATAGCTGGATGAAGGAAAAGAAGGTTGAAGGGATCTGGAAATGGGGCAGGTAAAAGTGATTAGAACTCTTTGTTCACATGGAGGGTAAACACCGACACAAATTGGTTGGGCAAACGGCTTGTTTTCCAATTTATAATTTCCATGTATTTCTATGATACTTTTAGATTAATATGTCTGCAATATCTCAATTCTTCTTCTGGGTGGGAGTGGGAAGGGGGGAGTATTGGCTGATTCTATTCAGAATAACCCAATATCATGTGGCACATTTTCTTTTTAAATACTTAGGCCGAGAACTTCGGGCCATTTGTGCCACCCAAAAGCATCCCTGGAGGCACTAACTTGGTGCAAACAACATTGCGACCGAGCGCAGCGCCGTTAACAAATCCCGCTAAATTCGGCGGGAGTTTAGCGGTGGCGGTAACCTGTAGCGCCCCGCTCCGCTGCACAGGTGATGCTGACGTTATCACCATGCGCAGCGACCCGGACCCTAAATTGGGTATCTCCCTACGCTGCGCCGGGCAATGACAGCGACAGCTTCAGGGGATGCATACTGGATGGCTGGCCACTCACGGGGCGAAAGTCAAAAGGGAAGTGTGTTGTTCTTAAAAAAAAAAATGCTCCGATTTTTCTGTGAACCCCATTGGCACGATCGGTCTGCTTGAGTGCCGACCTGTTGACACGGCACCCCTGCTCCCCAGTGGTCCAGCTAGGATCGTTTTTTTGCTGTAGCTTGGGCCCTTCCCTTTAATTCAGGGAAGAGCCCCTCCTACGCAGCATTACGTGGCCCAGCGAGTAGCGCTGCACCCCGCTCCTGACATGTCTGCCCTGTTACCGCTCCAGAAAGTGGAGCGCTTGATTTTAACTCTACCAACCAGCAGATACCTGGATCCAGATCGGACTACAAGGGTGTCATTGGGCCACAGCTACGATTGAAACTGCGACCTGAGCAGGGAAGCGGCTCAGATGGTCTATCCAGGGTTTCCATCTAAGTTACGGTTGGTTAGATCCAGTTGTTAAGACTTGACTCATTATCAAAACAGAGAGCCAGAATAAATGGGTCATTTTCCAGTTGGCAAACAGTGACTAGTGCGGTGCCGCAGGGATCAGTTATTTACAATCTATATTAATGACTTGGATGAAGGGACCAAATGTAATGTAGCCAAATTTGCTGATGATACAAAGATGGGTGGGAAAGCAAATTGTGAGGACACAAAAAATCTGCAAAGGGATATAGGCAGGCTAAGTGAGTGGGCAAAAATTTGGCAGATGGAGTATAATGTGTGAAAATATCCACTTTGGCAGAAAAAAATAGAAAAGCAAATTATAATTTAAATGGAGAAAAATTGCAAAGTGCTGCAGTACAAAAGGGCTTGGGGGTCCTTGTGCATGAAACACAAAAAGTTAGTATGCAGGTACAACAAGTGATCAGGAAGGCAAATGGAATGTTGGCCTTTATTGCAAGGGGGAATAGAGTATAAAAGCAGAGAAGTCCTGCGACAACTGTACAGGATATTGGTGAGGCCACACCTAGAGTACTGCGTACAGTTTTGGTCTCCGTATTTAAGGAAGGAGATACTTGCATTGAAGGCTGCTCAGAGAAGGTTCACTAGGTTGATTCCGGAGATGAGGGGGTTGACTTATAAAGATAGGTTGAGTAGTTTGGGCCTATACACATTAAAGTTCAGAAGAATGAGAGGTATCTTATCGAAACATATAAGATAACGAGGAAGCTCGACAAGGTGGATGCAGAGATGGATATTTCCACTCATATTGGAAACTAAAACTAGGGGACATAGTCTCAGAATAAGGGGCCGCCCATTTAAAACTGAGATGAGGAGGAATTTCTTCTCTCAGAGGATTGTAAATCTATGGAATTCTCTGCCCCAGAGAGCTGTGGAGGCTGGGTCATTGAATATATTTAAGGCGGAGATAGACAGATTTTTGAGCGATAAGGGAATAAAGGGTTGTGGGGAGCAGGCAGGGAAGTGGAGCTGAGTCCATGATCAGATCAGCCATGAACTTATTAAATGGCAGAGCAGGCTCGAGGGGCCTACTCCTGCTCCTATTTCTTATGTTCTTATAATCCGAGCTTCTAATAGAGTCAGCAGGAATTTCTTTGGGGGCACTCCCAATCAGTTTCTGTAACTTAGGTGGGAACCCTGGATAAACCATCTGCTATAGCTTTCCTGCCAGGTAGTCAAGCGAAAAACAGAAGATTCCGTTAAAAGTAAGGTTATTTCATATTCTTTGTGGGGTGCACATCCAGACCCTACAATGAAAGTTTAGGCGTCCCTGCCCTGGACTCTTTAGGCGGGAATTTGGCTGCTGGCATGTTCATCAGGCCTGATAGCAAAAATTGCCGTGGCCTCATTCTGCTGCAGATGGGCAGGAAAACGGCGGTTAGGAAAGTACATTTACTCAAGTAAAACAACACATCAAATTATGTTATTTCAATTTAATTTTACAATGGACATTAAGTTCGTTTTCCGACATCTGAAAAACTGAAAGTCTGTCCTCAAAAAAACTCTTGATATGTTAACAAAGTGCGATGTATAATTCTAATTTGCATATAGAATTTAGGTTTCTTGGAAAACTTTAGTAATTCAAAAACTACAAAATCTACTGTTTTGAAACTTGGAAGATTAAATTGTTAAGCAAATAAGAAATTTTCAATACAGTAACTCAAATAAACCTAACTTGCAAATGTAGCAGATTACGAAAAATGTTAGATTTTAAAAATGTATTGATTATTTTTCCTTGACTTACAGGTAAACTGTATCCTTGATTAATGATAGGTATCGTCCAGCGGTCAATATATGCATTTGTGACACATGATGCAATCAGTGCTGCTGTGCCACCGACTAAGAACACTACTCCACTTCCAGCATAGTCCTTAGAAAATAAAATGGATCAAATATAAAGGGCATAATGTGGTGGTTATAGAATATTAGTCATTTCAAAAATCCCTTGACAATGAAAAGTTAGATCATAAGAAAAAATTTGAAGCCTCATTTTCAGATATTAACAAAAAAGGGATTGGGTTGGCCCATGGTACATCTGCAATTCAGAGTGTGGGATATGCTGGACTTTTTGACAGAAATCTTCCTATTTCAATTTGAATGGGTTACTGCTACATGAAAACCTTGTCTCAGAGACCTTGGCCTGCTGGACAATTGGCTGGGGAGCAGAAAGTCACATGAGGCAGCAGGTCTTTAAGGGATGTAGCTTTCCATAAAAGAGGAAGTTGTGATAATGTCTAATTGTTACAGCTGACACGTGTGGGCAGCACCGCTAGTTTTGATGCTGAAGGAGTGAGAAATTGGATCTTTTTCCATTGGAACAATGCAAATTATAGGGCCATATGATAGATGGGATGTAGATAGAAGTTGACTGTTTCCAGCAGTGGAAGGATTAAGAACGAGAGTCCAGAGATTAAGGCTGGGATTTTCCTTCGAACTGCTCCTGCTCTGCCACCATGATGTCCCCGAAAATGTGGTGGAAACCCAAGGAAATTCCCGGCCTTAAATTAAGAGATTTAGAACAAGGGCAAGAGAAACATCTAAACAGAGAGTTGTGACAGGATAACATACAATCTTAGTGGTTGAGGCAGAAACTATGTCCACATTCAAGGTTAGATTGGATTGGTGGATGAAGGGAAAGGGATTGAAGAAATATTGGAATGGGTGACTAAATGTGATTGGAACTATTTGCTCATGTCGACAGTTCCCTCATATGGCCTATTTTCGTGTTGTGATTTCTATGTATTTGCTGCAGGAAATGCACCAAAGGAAGGTGCCCCATTTGGGGCTGAAGGTAACATTCCAGTTAAGCAAAGATGGCAGCTATATGGTGAGAGGTCAATTCAATGCAGTCTCCCAGGTCCCTCATGGTAGGCTCTAAACAAGGAAGAAGTTTGCTGCTATCAGGACAAAGGCAAAGGTAAGTACATTCGTTCATTTTGCTCACATTTATTTCAGGTCCTATCAACCATGGTACAAACCTAAGTTGGGGACTGCTGCAACCTCTGGGAGATACCATTGCAAGCAATGTGAAAAACCACTGCCCCCTTCCATACACTCTTTCACTGAGCCTAAGGCACACTTTGCTTGAAGGTGCTCTGATAAGAAGCTTTTACCAAAGAAGAACATTTTATTAAAATTCAGGATTATGTTTCGTGCTTGGTATTGGCACAAGAAAAATAAGATTTCTAAACTTCCATGTCTATTGTGTTAGGATGTTACCCCTTTTTAATATTACTACTAAATGGCATTTGCATCAAATGAATGATGTCAATACTACGAGCTGCACACAATCAAATTGAGTCATTCCCATTGGGAACAGTGACATCCTTGCAGAAGTGGAAATATATCTGTCATCATTATTTAGAAATTTCAGCAAATCATACATACTTCAGCCGAGCAGCACGATTAAGGACAACATAGAAAAGTGCTGATGTCATATTTACCATTTTCAAAAATAAGTTAAAAATGCATTACATAGATCCTTGTTTCTGATGGTCACATGGTCATGCCTCCCTGGAATTTTGATGGAGTTAAAATGCTATCAGTTATCTCAAAAATCTACATAGATCCTCAGAATGTTGCTTATTTTTGGAACCATTGCACTAACAGTTCAGTAACTTCAGCTGTAATAGTAATAATATTCTGCCTAGATCAAGTCCCACTCTAGAGACTTAAACATAACATTTAGGCTGACACTTAGGGCAGTACTGAGGGAGAGGAGCGCTGTGCTGTTGGAGGTGCCGTCTTTCGGATGAGACATAAAATCTCTCAGGTATATGTATAAGATCCCATGGCACTATTCGAAGAAGAGCAGGTGAGTTGTCTCTGGTGTCCTAACCAATATTTATCCCTCAACCAACATCACTGAAATATGATCTGGTCATTATCTTATTGCTGTTTGTGGAACTTTGCTGTGTACAAATTTGCTGCCGTGTTTCCTACATTACAAGAGTGACTATACTTCAAAAGTACTCATTGGCTGTTAAGCACTTTGGAACATCTTGAAATTATGATAGGCGCTATATAAATGCAAGTTTATCTTTATTACTTTAAATTTTGACTAGTAATGTAAATGTTGTACTTAGAAATGTTCAGCACCAAATTTACATTCAATGGGCCCAAATTTGACTCTCACGTTTTTTCGGCACACTCACGTGAGATGTGCCAACTTCCTATGATCCAAATGGTGCCAAAAAGATGTCCCGGGATTCTGGTCCCTCTGCCGGCTCTTCCGGGGCTTGGCGTGGCGTGGCGAGTCCATTGGGGGGCGCGGAGCTAGGGCCCTGCGCCTAAAAGAGTGCTGGCAGCTGTCTGCACGTGCAGTAGAGCGTTTGTGCATGCGCAGTAGCTCCTCCCATGATTGTGATGATGCGTGCCTGCAGCGTGGGACCCAACGCATCCCGCCCCTATCCCTGGGCCAAGTGGCCTGCAGTACAGGCCGGCCGCTGCCATCCCACGCTGAGGGCTACAAGAAACAGGTTGGTGCGGGGAGACTTTTGATCAGGGGAGGGACGGGGAAGAGTTTTGGTCGGGGGTGGGGGGAGGGGGAGAAGGAGGAGCGTTTCTTTAAAAGATTTAAAAAAAGGAATTGTGTTCAAAATATCCAATTTTGCAGATGATAACAAATTGGGAGGAGTGGAAATGATGAATAGCAATGCGCACAAATTCAAATAGATCTTGGCAAAGCTGCAGCACATAGGTCAATGTGAAGGGGTCTACTCTCCAGGACTGGTGAAAGAAGAACAAAAATGTTTCACACGCCCTTCAACAAAGTCTCAAGAACAAGCTACTCGAATTAGAAAAGTTGTCCCTAGACTATCTGCTGATAAGAGCAGTAAGAAAGGCAGTCAGCACCATCAAAATTCAACTGCAAACCATATAATAAACTGCAGAAATTCAGATTTGTGGATTTTAAAGCCAACCCAAGCTGAGCGATTACATTTATGAAGAGAAATGGCCGAGTATATATAATCCATATAAAGGTTACCTCGGACAGAACAGAGTGGCTTCACTGACAAGAATTCCTTGGATGTAGATTTAGCCTCAAGGATTGACTGTGCTTCAATATAACTTGATTTTCTGTTCTTGTACTGTGTATTTTGTTTTCCAATTTCACAGTACTGGTAGAATGATTAAAATAATGAAAGTAACAGATTACACTAATAGTTATAATAACTTCCAACAGGTATGGCTTAAATTATAGTTCAGAGCTGCTAGCAAAATATTTGATTCATAAATGGTTTTATGAAATCCTTTGTCTTCTGATATAAATAATATTAAAAAGTGCATATTTTATGAAGCTTTATATAGTGGAATGTGTAAATTATGCAAAAGTTACAGTACAAGATCTGTATTAGTTGTTGTGAAGGTGTTTAGTGCTTTGCAAGGTTCTCTTCGCTTCCCTTCCCCCGTCTATCTCTGGCTACCTACGCTGATTTCTTAACTCTCCGCAAGGGTTTTCTGTGCGGCCACAAGTGGCCACATACGCTGGCCTAAGTTAGTTTGGAGCAACTATTAGCTGTCCAAACTGGTTTAAATGGCCAAAACGGGCATAGGTGGCTGGTAACGCCCCCTTTTGAAATAAAGACTAAACTAAAAAAAAATCCTTACTAACTCACTTACACTGGCGCAAATTAAATGTGCAGAATGGGGATTTTTATGATACTCCAGAAAAATCAAGTTGCTTCAAAAAAAAAGGAGCAACTCCTAGTCAAATTTGGGCCCAAGGAGAGCTCATGAACTTCATTTAATTCATAAAATAATTTTCTAATTGGCATGTGACCTAACAATTGTGTGCATTTAAAATTTTAGCAATTAGCATTTTACTTACCTCAACTGGAAAATATACATAAAAAAGACCTGACTGATGCCAAAAGAAGCGAGAAACAATTGGATAAACAAATCCTATAACAAATCACAATTTAAACATGTGGCTATTAACTAAATTCAAAATCCTCACACGATATTAACATAACATATCAGACATAGAAGGCAACATTTTCTTCTGACTATTTCACTGACATTTCTAGATTTAATGGAGAAACAGCAGTTTTTGAACAGGCAGTTCCAATGTTTCTTGTGGGTTATGTACACGCCTGTCCTTACCCAGGACCCGACGTTTGCTGCCCCAGACTCAGCTTCACTAAGATATGCCATCTCGTGGAGGCCGATCTGCTTACAATTGGTAACACAGGAGCAGCTCATCCCAAAGGCATGCATTAGCCCTTCCAATGGATCCTTCCAAGTCACTACCAGTAACAAATTCCAAATCAGTCACTTAGCTGTCCACAGATGCACCAGGTTAGTAACGGAGACTTTGTGTCCACGGGACAACATGTTCATCACTTTTCTTGTGGAAAGGCGATTATCTTGAGTGCTAGGTTTCCAAGAATACAGGGCATGTAGATGGGCAAGTACCACACACAGCATTGAGCCAGGCCATCACCTCCTGGAAGGCAAAGTATACTATCCCTCAGGAGGATGCAGTCAAGTGCCAAACAGGGCATCTATACTTGCACCGACCTCATGCAGCAGTATGCCCACTTTGCTAGCCATCAAAGTGGATTGGGTACTGCACTGCTCCATTACTTTCCCACAGGCTAGATTGTATGTTCCTCATTGGGTTTCTTTTCATGTCATTCTTGCCTGATACCCATCTCCCCCAGTCTTGCAAAAGCCTGGTAAATATGTATACTTAATTACAAAGCTTTATGAAGGACCAGACAATATTTGCTTCCATAAGCAGTCACTTTAAATTTGAAATGTTAGTTAGATTCTGAACATGTTCCATTGGGCTAGTTGCTGGTACAAGGCCATAACTCTGTTGGGAGTTCATGCCAATAAATAAGCTGACCCTGTAAAATTGGGCACATTCACCTCAGTGTGCTGTGTGCTAGCTTGGGTCCGACACTAGCCAGGCATTCACAGATTTTGCCAGTCACACAAAAATGAGGATTTAAAATGTTGAGAAATACTGTGATTATCTTCATTTTCGAGAGAAATAAGGTGCCTGTACTTCTACAAAAAAAGAAATCAGACTTTCAATGGCAAGTCAAATCTAAATAACTCACAATATCAAAATACTGCAGATGCTGGAATCTGAAATAAAAACAGAAAATGCTGGAAATACTCAGCAGGTCAGGCAGCATCTGTGCAGAGAGAAACCGAGTTAGCATTTCAGGTCTGTGACCCTTCACAGAACTAACAAAGGGGCACAGACCTAAAACGTTAACTGTGTTTTTCTCTCCACAGATGCGGCCTGACCTGCTGAATATTTTCAAAATGTTCTGTTTTTATATACTAAATAACTTTGTATTCTTTGTGCTGAAAGATAACAAATCTCAATACATAGTCTGAGTCAGAAGGTTGTGGGTTCAAGTTCCACTTGAGACTTGAGCACAAAAATCTAGACTGACACTCCAGTGCAGTATGGAGTGCTGCACTGTTGGAGGTGCTGTCTTTCAGATGAAACATTAAACCGAGGATCCGCCTGCCCTTCAGGTGGACGTAAAAGATCCTATTTCGAAGAGCAAGGGAGTTATCCCCAGTATCCTGTCCAATATTTGTCCCTCAATGTCACAAAAACATATTATCTGGTCATTGTCATATTGCTGTTTGTGGGACCTTGTGTGTGCAAATTGGCTGCCCTGTTTCCTACATTTTGAAGTGACTACACTTCAAAAGTACATCATTGGCTGTAAAGTGCTTTGGATGTCTGGTGGTCATAAAAGGCGCTATTTAAATGCAAGTCTTTCTTTTCTGTTTCTATTAATGCATCTGTTTTTGATAGTCCAATATCTAGTTGTCATTTACATATGCATGATACTAATTAGTTGATTATTAGCCCTGCTGGATTCTTTAAAATATACATTCAGTATAATATTTGTTGTACATTAAAACTTAAATAGATGCATTGCTATAAAAATTGGCATATACACTACCTGCCAAAATGTAGCTTGATATAATGTAACCAATTGGTTCTGTCCTTTGAGTAACAGCTCCTGATACGATAGTGGTTACAATAGCACATCTTGCATAATTAAAAAAGAAGTGTGAAAAGTTGACATTGCCAAAAGCAAAGAAATTCTTATTTCCGATAATTCTTTCTTGGTCTCCAAAAGCAAAGGCATAGCCGTGTATCCAGTAGGCAAGTAAAGACACAACTGCAAAAAAGTAATTTATTAACTTTTCAGTTCTGTGCACAAAAATAAATCAGATTATAGTGACTGAAAAGCTAATATCCTTTCAAACCAGTTAAACTATTTTATTGAAACATTCACAGTAATTACAAGTTTTAGTAAATATGTTCAACTTGTAAGTAATTCAGAAGAATTCTTCCATTTACACACGATTCTCCTGCTGCAAGAAGTTGTACAACAGTATTCCAAACTAATTAACCTGTTGATATTTCCTACTTTCTTGCAGGGGTTGGGGGAGGTAATTTCTTTTGATAGCATATACATGAGAACTAGGCATGTGGAGAGTTATGGGCACATATAGCATTCTTCTCAGTATCGTGTCTCACCAATTTTAAGTTTTACGCCTTTTTCAATATTTGTTCACTGTTTTATATTTTAAAAGTGTTGTAATTCATTCAATGAGCATTAGTGGCATAAGGAAACTATACAAAGTTTGTGGGGTTTACTAATTACGTTTTAGATTTTAGTGTATGGTATTTATTTTTGTAAAGCTATATATGGAGTTGTTTGAAAACATGTAAGAACCATGATTAATTTTATTTTCATAAATACAAGTGACAGGTTTGTTGATATGTCATGCATAAGGGATTACAGGATGAATATGAAACATAATAGCCCTGATTTTAACCCAGCTCGCACGTGGGGAACGGGCAGGTAGAGGTGCGTCGTTAAGACGTGAGTCCGGGGTCGGCGAGAGGCCTATAAAGGCCGCAAGTTCAGCAGTCGGGAGGTGCGTCGCTGAGGCGTGAGTCCGGGGTCGGCGAGAGGCCTATAAAGGCCGCAAGTTCAGCAGTCGGGAGGTGCGTCACTGAGGCGTGAGTCCGGGGTCGGCGAGAGGCCTATAAAGGCCGCGAGATCAGGAGTCGGGAAGTGCGTCGCTGAGGCGTGAGTCCGGGGTCGGCGAGAGGCCTATAAAGGCCGCAAGTTCAGCAGTCGGGAGGTGCGTCACTGAGGCGTGAGTCCGGGGTCGGCGAGAGGCCTATAAAGGCCGCGAGATCAGGAGTCGGGAAGTGCGTCGCTGAGGCGTGAGTCCGGGGTCGGCGAGAGGCCTATAAAGGCCGCGAGTTCAACAGTCGGGAGGTGCGTCGCTGAGGCGTGAGTCCGGGATCGGCGAGAGGCCTATAAAGGCCGCGAGATCAGGAGTCGGGAGGTGTGTCGCTGAGGCGTGAGTCCGGGGTCGGCGAGAGGCCTATAAAGGCTGCGAGATCAGGAGTCGGAAGGTGCGTCGCTGAGGCGTGGGTCTGGGGTCGGCGAGAGGCCTATAAAGGCTGCGAGATCAGGAGTCGGAAGGTGCGTCGCTGAGGCGTGGGTCTGGGGTCGGCGAGAGGCCTATAAAGGCTGCGAGATCAGGAGTCGGGAGGTGCGTCGCTGAGGCGTGGGTCTGGGGTCGGCGAGAGGCCTATAAAGGCCGCGAGATCAGGAGTCGGGAGGTGCGTCGCTGAGGCGTGAGTCCGGGGTCGGCGAGAGGCCTATAAAGGCGGAGCTTGTGCAGCTACAGGGAGAAGGCAAAAATGAAGTAGAAAGAAATAGAAAGGTGACGTCACAGCCAAGGGGGTAAGTGATTGGCTGGTGATTGGTAAGTAGTTTTTCTTTTTTCTCTTCTATATCAGTGAGTAACTTTTAACATTGTTGTTGCCAATTTAAGTTAATTTAAGGGTTAAGTCATGGCAGGAGAGCTCGAACACGTGTTATGCTCCTCCTGTACTCATGACGGACCGCGTTGCAGAATTGGAGCTGAAGGTGGATTCACTCTGGAGCATCCATGATGCTGAGAATGATGTGAATAGCACGTTGAGTGAGTTGGTCTTACCGCAGGTAAAGGGTCCATAGCCAGATAGGGAATGGAAGACCAACAGGAAAAGCAGTGCAAGGTAGTGCAGGGGTCCCCTGCGGTCATCCCCCTGCAAAAGAGATACACTGCTTTGAGTACTGTTGAGGGGGGTGACTCATCAGGGGAGTGCAGCAGCAGCCAAGTTCATGGCACCGTGGCTGGCTCTGCTGCACAGGAGGGCAGGAAAAAGAGTGGGAGAGCGACAGTGATAGGGGATTCGATTGTAAGGGGAATAGATAGGCGTTTCTGTGGCCGCAACCGAAACTCCAGGATGGTATGTTGCCTCCCTGGTGCAAGGGTCACGGATGTCTCGGAGCGGGTGCAGGACATTCTGAAAAGGGAGGGTGAACAGCCAGTTGTCGTGGTGCACATTGGTACCAACAATATAGGTTAAAAACAGGATGAGGTCCTACGAGACGAATTTAAGGAGCTAGGAGCTAAATTAAAAAGTAGGAACTCAAAAGTAGTAATCTCGGGATTGCTACCAGTGCCACGTGCTCGTCAGAGTAGGAATCGCAGGATAGCTCAGATGAATACGTGGCTTGAGCAGTGGTGCAGCAGGGAGGGATTCAAATTCCTGGAACATTGGAACCGGTTCTGGGGGAGGTAGGACCAGTACAAACCGGACGGTCTGCACCTGGGCAGGACCGGAACCAATGTCCTAGGAGGAGTGTTTGCTCGTGCTGTTGGGGAGGAGTTAAACTAATATGGCAGGGGGATGGGAATCAATGCAGGGAGACAGAGGGAAACAAAATGGAGACAGAAGCAAAAGACAGAAAGGAAATGAGTAAAAGTGGAGGGCAGAGAAACCCAAGGCAAAAAACAAAAAGGGCCATTTTGGAGCAAAATTCTAAAGGGTCAAAGTGTGTTAAAAAGGCAAGTCTGAAGGCTCTGTGCCTCAATGCGAGGAGTATTCGGAATAAGAACATAAGAACATAAGAATTAGGAACAGGAGTAGGCCATCTAGCCCCTCGAGCCTGCTCCACCATTCAATGGCTGATCTGGCCGTGGACTCAGCTCCACTTACCCGCCCTCGCCCCGTAACCCTTAATTCCCTTATTGGTTAAAAATCTATCTATCTGTGACTTGAATACATTCAATGAGCTAGCCTCAACTGCTTCCTTGGGCAGAGAATTCTACAGATTCACAACCCTCTGGGAGAAGAAATTCCTTCTCAACTCGGTTTTAAATTGGCTCCCCCGTATTTTGAGGCTGTGCCCCCTAGTTCTAGTCTCCCCTACCAGTGGAAACAACCTCTCTGCCTCTATCCTGTCTATCCCTTTCATAATTTTAAATGTTTCTATAAGATCACCCCTCATCCGTCTGAACTCCAACGAGTAAAGACCCAGTCTACTCAATCTATCATCATAAGGTAACCCCCTCATCTCCGGAATCAGCCTAGTGAATCGTCTCTGTACCCCCTCCAAAGACAGTGTATCCTTCCTTAAGTAAGGTGACCAAAACTGCACGCAGTACTCCAGGTGCGGCCTTACCAATACCCTATACAGTTGCAGCAGGACCTCCCTGCTTTTGTACTCTATCCCTCTCGCAATGAAGGCCAACATTCCATTCGCCTTCCTGATTAGCTGCTGCACCTGGGCCAATTGTGGAGCAGTGGAGGCGTGGCCTAAACAGTTGGAGCTGTGAGCAGTGAGAGAAGGAGCTGCTGCTTTTGCTCCTGGCTGGGCCTGTGAATCAGCCCAGGAAGAGAAGGAAGGAAGGAAGGGGCTTCACCACCAACTTTCACCCAGAGGGAGAGGAGGAAAAAGCAGAAAACTTGAACAACTTCACCATTTCTACAAAGAGTTGGAGAGAGGGGGAAAGACCAACAACAACATCCAGTGTGGAAGGAGGGAGACTCTACCATTCTACAGGTGGGTGTATTGGTGCAGTCCCTAAAAGACTTTGCTGTATCGGTGGGGGGAGGAAAGAAGACCAGTCGGGGGCCGGAACATCGCGGGGGGTGTGTGTGTGTGGAAGTGTGTGTGGGGGCCTTGCTTACAACTAGGCCCCACACACCTTTGAAGCACCCCTCCCCCATTGCCTAGCCTGGGATAGCTGGAACTACGAGGCTGAAGAAACAATTAATCCACCCTAATTAAACATCGTTGGGAGTGTGTGCCTGTGTGGCTCCAGCTGCACCAGGTGAAGACATCTTCTCCCCTCACCCGAAGACCACCCCAAAGACTATTTTTGTTTGCCATCTGGGGATTGCACCCACCCACAGCTGCGAGGGGAGACCTGCCCTCGCAGTTTCCCCCCTTCCCACCCCCCTCTCTCTTTCTCTGTTACTCTCTGTCTCTCCCCTCTCTCTCTGAGAGCCCTTTTCCTCCCAAATTGATTGGAAAAATATAAAACAATTAAGACAACTGAGCAGAGGGAGCAAGGCCCCTCCCCAATTGTCAACTAGGGGAGAGGTGTGCCTCGTTAAGAGCTCCTCTGCTCAGTCTATTAAACGAGGCCATTTAAAGAACATTAAGGCCTGTGACGTTGAGGTGGGTGTAGCCCTTAAAGGGACCCCGTGATGGCGACCACATCTACGCCGGTGGAAGGGCCAGCTAGGACTTATGCGCAGGCGGCATCCACATCCACGGCACCTCCTGCGCCACCTGCTGCCCTGCCACCATTCAGACTTATAACTACGAAACACGGGGTCAAGAGCTACACTCACCCCACAATGAGCATTGAGGAGTGCGTGCGGGCGATGGCTGGGGTAGTCGGCCCCTCGGCCATTGTCGTAGCCTCCAAGATGTCTGGGAAGGCCGTGTTCTTCCTGGGGTCGGAGCGGGCGGTGTCCCTGGCCATTGAAAAGGGGCTCACGGTGGGCGGGGCGTTCCTGCCGGTGGACCCTCTCGGGGCCACCGCGCAGAGGGTCATTCTATCAAACGTCCCGCCCTTTGTTCCCGCTGAGCTCCTCCTCCCTCACCTACACCAACTGGGGGAGGTAAGGTCGGGGATCAACCCCATACCGCTTGGCCTCAGGGAGAACAGCCTGCGCCATGTGTTCTCCTTCCGCCGCCAGCTCTTTGTCCGGCTGGCGTGGGAAGAGACGACAGAGGGCAATTTTAATGTGGAGCACGAGGGGACTGCCTACCGCGTCTTTTGGACGTCAGACGGCGTGCGGTGCCATGCCTGCAGGGAGGTGGGGCACGTTCGCAAGAACTGCCCCGCCTCCAAAGCCGCCAAACCAACGAGGGCGGACAAGGCTGGCGCCGCCGCCACCCCTCCCCCTAGTAGCGTCCGCGTGCCGGGAGCTGTGGGTGCGCGGGCATCGTCGGGGGCCTTTGTTTTCACGGCCTCCGGCGGGGGGGAGGGAGAGCGTCCGGCCGGAAAGAAGGTGCAGAAGAAGGCGAAACACCGAGGCGGGTCCCCTTAGTGCGCCAGACAAGCTGTTCACCGCGCTCGGCCCAACCCTGTCACCGGCGAGCGCGGGGTGCCCTGAGCCCGTGCCCAAGCCCTTGACTAATACCGCAGAGGGGTTCGGGCGCGGGCAAGATAAGAAAAAGGGGGGAGTGGAGCGGGAGGCCTCGGCAGACACGGGTGTCTCCCTGTCTCCGTGCCCCCCCAGGAAAAAAAGGAGGCGCCACTCCAATGAGGCGGGGGGGGAACAACATCCCTCCGCGGAGGAGTCGGTGCCCGCCGCGTGTCCCGCGTCCCCCACCGGCGCCCCCAAACTGCGCCGTAGGCACGAGGAATCTGCCCCCGGGGAGGGTGAGGCAGTCGAGGCTGCCCAGCCGCCGCCTCCCGGGGATGGCGTGAAAGATCTGCCTGTCGTGGGGGGCGTGGGGCCAGCGGAAGAATGCGTAGCCGCCGGGTCGAGCGTCCCGGGGACTGAGGCGGGCGGGGCCGAAAAGGCCGAACCTGAGCTCGCCCAGCCAATATCCAACTTCCCCCGGGATTTGCTCGACTCGGCAGAAATACAAAGTATTAACACTTTTAATGAATCTGTACATGCTGGGCCGGGGGGTGGCGACGGGGAGGGGGAGGAACACCCACCCTCGCCCCCTACTTTGGAGCTGGAGCGCTTGGAGGGCCTGGGGATTTTCTATGGCCGGGTCTCTCCTTGTTCCCCGGTTCCTGGGGTGGAGGAGGAACCCCTTCCGCTGTCGCTTCCCGACCCAGCACCAATTCTAAAAGAGTCCAGTGGGGACTCCTCTGCCGACGATCCTGCGGGGTGGGATCGGGGCAGAGCCAGGGCGGGATGGAGCGGCCGGGCCGTTTGCCGTACCTCGTGCGGTCGACAGGCCGGCTGCTAGCGGCGACCTCCCGGAGGAGGACGGGGACTCGGTGGAGGACGCGGGTGAAGATCTCGAGTCCATCGCCAGTGAGGCGGTGGATCTCCTCGTGCCCGCCGCTGAGTCCCCCCTCATTCCCGTAGAGGATCTCCGGGACTTTTTGGTCGAGAGCCAGGGTCGCCGCAACCGAGCCCATCTGGCCCGGGAAAGATGGTCCGAGCCGGGGCTGCTCATCGCTTCCGTCCGCGTCGCCGCTAAAACCATGGCCGCGGGCGGGCCCTTATCAAGGGCGCAAGGCCTTGAGCTGCGCCGGCTCAAAAAGTTCCTCGCTGGGCTGCTGAAGGAGTGGAGGTCAACAAAAGACTCCGCTCCCTCCCCCGCAATAGGTTAAGGTAGAGGTTGCACTATGCTTTTGCCATGAAGATAACCATAGCCAGCCTCAACATCAACGGCGGCAGAGGGGCACGTCGTAGATTTGACAATTTTTCGCTCCTGCGGGAGGGGAAATATGCGGTGTGCTTCCTGCAAGAAACCCACACCGTTCCGGGAGACGAAGCCACGTGGCTCCTGGAATGGCAAGGAGAGGTCCGCATGAGCCACCTCACCGCCACTTCTAGTGGGGTGGCCATCTTGCTGGGCCCGCATTTTCAGCCGGAGAATTTGGGGGTCGAGGAGCCCATGCCAGGCCGCTTGCTGCACGTAACGGTTTGCCTGGGGGACGCCGCTCCATCTCCAGGCGCGCTTCTTCGAAGAAGTGTCCGCTCTTTTTGGCTCCGTCGACGTCGGCGACTGCATTGTCCTCGGGGGGGATTTTAACTGCACCCTCGAGGCGAGGGACCGCTCCGGTGCCCCGCAGAGCATGACGGCGATGGAGAAGTTGAGGGACCTGGTCGGGTCCTTCGACTTGGTGGACGTCTGGTGAAATCTCCACCGCAACTCCAGCGCCTTTACTTGGGTGAGGCCTGGAGTAGGATGGTCCAGAGTCGATCGCCTTTACGTGTCTCGGGCGTACGTTTCCTGCGTCCTGGCGGCCTCCATGCGGCTGGTGCCGTGTTTGGACCACCACCTGGTGTGGGCGGAGCTCGCTTCGCTCCGCGCGAGGACGGGGTCCGGATACTGGCACTTTAACAACCGGCTGCTGGAGGACGAGCGGTTCCAGGACTCGTTCCGTCGATTCTGGGCCGACTGGAGAAGGAAGCAGGGGGGCTTCCCCTCCTTGAGGCTATGGTGGGACTGGGCAAGGCTCACGTCCGCGTCTTCTGTCAAGAGTACGCGAGGGGGTCGACCAAGAGGCGGGCGGGCGGAGTCGGGCGCAGAGAAAAAGAGGTGCTCGACCTGGAATCCCGTCTCGGTCAAGTCGTCAAGGACCCGGCCCTGCGGACGGTGTACGAAGCTAAGAAGGCCGCGCTGAAGGACCTGCAGCTCGTCGGGTCCCGAGGCGCGTTCGTGAGGTCGTGGATCCGGTTCTTGCGGGATCGGTACCTCGGCTCCCCCTTCTTCTACTCGCTGGAAAAAAGGCAGAGTGTCCGTAAGCAGCTCTTGATGCTGCTGGCCGACGACGGCTCTCTCGTCTTGGATCCGGAGGGCGTCAACAACAGGGCCCGTGAATATTACGGGGCTCTGTTCTCTCCGGATCCGTCCAGCGAGGAAGCGCGTAGAGTTTTGTGGGAGGACCTGCCGAAAGTCAGCCCGGAGGGCGGTGAAAATTTGGAAGCTCCGCTAAGCCTGGCTGAGCTGACCGGTGCCCTCGACCGGCTCTCGAGGGGAAAATCCCTGGGGCTGGACGGGCTGACCGTGGAGTTCCACAGGGCATTCTGGGACGTCCTGGGGAGCGACTACGCGCGGGTCCTGGGGGAATGTCTGGCGACCGGGGAGATGCCCCTCTCTTGGCGCAGGGCAGTCATCGTCCTGCTGCCTAAGAAGGGCGATCTCCGCCTCCTTAAGAACTGGCGCCCGGTCTCCCTCCTCAGCACGGACTACAAAATTTTCGCCAGGGCGACGTCTGCTCGCCTTGGCACCGTGCTGGACCACATGATCCACCCCGACCAGTCCTACACGGTCCCGGGCCGGACAATCCACGATAACATCCATCTGGTCCGGGACCTCATCCATCATTCCCAGGAGGCTGGTCTGTCGGTCGCCTTTCTATCTCTCGACCAAGAGAAGGCGTTCGACAGGGTGGATCACGACTATCTGCTCGGAACTCTGCGCGCTTTCGGGTTCGGGACGCATTTCGTCGCCCGGATCCGACTTTTGTACGCCGCCACGGAGTGTCTGATTAAGGTTAACGGGTCCTTGACGGCGCCCCTTCGCTTTAGGAGAGGGGTGCGCCAGGGATGCCCCATGTCCGGCCAGTTATATGCCATCTGTGTGGAGCCTTTCCTGCGCCTCCTGCGGATGAGGTTGACGGGACTGGCTCTGCAAGGGCCGGGCGTGGAGGTCGTCCTCTCGGCTTACGCCGATGACGTGCTCCTCGCGGTAGAGGATCGCGCTGACCTGCGGAGGATGCGTGAGTGCCAGGAGATTTACTCGGCCGCATCCTCTGCCAGAATCAACTGGGAAAAATGTTCCGGACTCCTGGTGGGTCACTGGCAGGTGGACTCCCTGCCGGAGGAGCTCAGGCCTTTTGCCTGGAGCACGACCCATCTCCTCTATCTGGGAGTCTACCTTAGCCCCGACGAGGAAGCCTGGCCGGCGAACTGGCAGGAGCTGGAGGCCAAGGTCGCCGCTCGCCTAGGGCACTGGACAGGACTGCTCCGAGTGCTGTCCTACAGGGGTCGAGCGCTAGTCATAAACCAGCTGGTGGCCGCAATGTTGTGGTACCGGCTGGTCACTTTGACCCCTCCCCCTGCGTTTGTCGCCAAGATACAGAAGACGCTGGTGGACTTCTTCTGGAACAACAGGAAGCACTGGGTCTCTGCCGCAGTCTTGAGTCTCCCGCTTGAGGAAGGCAGTCAGTCGTTGGTGTGCGTCAGCGCCCAGCTCGCGACTTTCCGTCTTCAGACCCTGTAGAGATACCTTTACGTCGAGCCCCCTCCTAGGTGGTGTGCTCTGGCGACGTATTTCTTCCGATAGCAGCGCGACCTCAATTACGACACGCAGCTCCTGTTTGTGAACTTGGGGGGTGTCAGGACCACCCTCCAGGAGCTGCCTGTCTTTTACAAGGCACTCATCAGGATCTGGAACAAAGTCTCCACCAAGCGCAGCTCTCCGCCGGCTGGAGTGGCGGCTGTCCTGCAGCAGCCGATGCTCGGGAATCCGTACCTCCATGACCGAGGTTTTATGTGGCGGTCGGAAGAGAGGGCTGTGGCTGGTGAGGTGACCAGGGTCAGGGACCTGCTCGATGGCGGAGGAGCAGGCTGGATGGCGCCAGGCACGCTGGCGCGGCACCTAAATTCAGCCAATGTCTGCCGCGCGGCCGAAGCCATCGAGTCGCTAAAAACAGCTTTGGGCCCTGACTCTGTTCGGTGCATCGAGGAGGCTCAAGCACGTGGGGAGATCCCATCCGAACTGACCCCCGTCCGGACGGAATTCCTCATCGGCGCCAAACCCCGGAACCTCCCTCGGGAGCCGGCGCCTCACAACTTGAGCCGCCTCGAGGAAATCCCCTCCGTGCCTTTCAGTTCCGCGCGGAGGGGTTTCCTGTACGGGCTGCTCCTGCACACTCTCAACTTTGCCATCCTCGCCGGCCGTCCGGACACGCCATGGCGTACCATCTTGCCGTCCGGAGGAGGCGGGGGTCCCCGATGGAGGGCACTCTATGCGGGAGTCCTCCCATTATTCATCGGGGACTTGGCCTGGAGGGTGGTGCACGGAGCAGTGCCGTGCAACAAATTTTTAAGCCGGTTCACGGACTCCCAAGCCGCCTGCAATTTCTGCGGTCTGGAAGAGTCCGTGTTCCATGTTTTTATGGAATGCACGAGGTTGCAGCCCCTGTTTTATTATTTAAAGGGGCTGCTCCTGAAATTCTGGCTGCACTTCAGTCCCACTCTCCTGATCTTTGGGCACCCTGTGCGGAGGGGAGCGGGTAGGTCCGAGGGCCTCCTCGTAGGACTGCTCTTGGGCACGGCCAAGGGTGCCATCAGCCGGTCCAGGCAGCGGGCGGTCGAGGGGGTCGTTCAACCTGACTGCCTGCCTCTCTTCCACGCGTACATCCGCGCCAGGGTGTCCTTGGAGATGGAGCACGCGGTGTCCACCGGTACGCTCGCGGCCTTCCGCGAGAGGTGGGCACCGGAGGGACTGGAGTGCATCGTCACGCCCGGCAACCAAATTTTAAGTTGATTTTATGTTTTAAAGTTTAATTTGTTTTAATTGCCGGTGCTTTTAGTGTCCCCCTCCACTTTTATAGGGGGCACTGGAGGAAAAAATGTGATTTTAGTGCCCAAAAAAAAACACAAAAAAAAACCACAAAAAAGAAAAAAAAGGGCCTTGTAAATGTTTGGTGTGTCATCCAGGGCGGGTGGCATGGTTTAATGTTTATGTTTTTTTCAGGTAAACTCCAAAAGAGTTTCATGCACAAGGACCCCCAGGTCCCTCTGCACCTCAGCATGTTGTAATTTCTCCCCATTCAAATAATATTCCCTTTTACTGGTTTTTTTGCCAAGGTGGATGACCTCACACTTTCCGACATTGTATTCCATCTGCCAAACCTTAGCCCATTCGCTTAACCTATCCAAATCTATTTGCAGCCTCTCTGTGTCCTCTACACAACCTGCTTTCCCACTAATCTTAGTGTCATCTGCAAATTTTGTTACACTACACTCTGTCCCCTCTTCCAGGTCATCTATAAGGTGGACGAATTAACTGTGCAGATCGCAGTTAACGGATACGATGTGGTTGGCATCACAGAGACATGGCTCCAGGGGGACCAAGGCTGGGAACTCAACATCCAAGGGCATTCAACATTTAGGAAGGATAGACAGAAAGAAAAAGGAGGCCGGGTGGCGTTGCTGGTTAAAGAGGAAATTAATGCAATTGTAAGGAAAGACATTAGCTTGGATGATGTGGAATCGGTATGGGTGGAGCTACAGAATACCAAAGGGCAGAAAACGCTAATGGGAGTTGTGTACAGACCTCCAAACAGTAGTAGTGATATTGGGGAAGGCATCAAACAGGAAATTAGGGGTGCATGCAGTAAAGGTGCAGCAGTTATCATGGGGGACTTTAATATGCATGTAGATTGGGCTAACCAAACTGGAAACAATACGGTGGAGGAGGATTTCCTGGAGTTCATAAGGGATGGTTTTCTCGACCAATATGTCGAGGAACCATCTAGGCGGGGAGGCCTTCTTAGATTGGGTGTTGTGTAATGAGAGAGGATTAATTAGCAATCTCGTTGTGCGAGGCCCCTTGGGGAAGAGTGACCATAATATGGTGGAATTCTACATTCGGATGGAGAATGAAACAGTTAATTCAGAGACCATGGTCCAGAACTTAAAGAAGGGTAACTTTGAAGGTATGAGGCATGAATTGGCTAGGATAGATTGGCAAATGATACTGAAGGGGTTGACAGTGGATGGGCAATGGCAGACATTTAGAGACCGCATGGATGAACTGCAAGAATCGTACATCTCTGTCTGGCGTAAAAATAAAAAAGGGAAGGTGGCTCAACCGTGGCTATCAAGGGAAATCAGGGATAGTATTAAAGCCAAGGAAGTGGCATACAAATTGGCCAGAAATAGCAGCGAACCCGGGGACTGGGAGAAATTTAGAACTCAGCAGAGGAGGACAAAGGGTTTGATTAGGGCAGGGAAAATAGAGTACAAGAGGAAGTTGCAGGGAACATTAAAATGGACTGCAAAAGCTTCTACAGATATGTAAAGAGAAAAAGGTTAGTAAAGACAAATGTAGCTCCCCTGCAGTCAGAATCAGGGGAAGTCATAACTGGGAACAAAGAAATGGCAGACCTATTGAACAAGTACTTTGGTTCGGTATTCACTAAGGAGGACACAAACAACCTTCCGGATATAAAAGGGGTCAGAGGGTCTAGTAAGAAGGAGGAACTGAGAGAAATCCTTATTAGTTGGGAAATTGTGTTGAGGAAATTGATGGGATTGAAGGCCGATAAATCCCCAGGGCCTGATGACCTGCATCCCAGAGTACTTAAGGAGGTGGCCATGGAAATAGCGGATGCATTGACAGTCAGTTTCCAAAGACTCTGGATCAGTTCCTATGGAGTGGATGGTAGCCAATGAAACCCCACTTTTTAAAAAAGGAGGGAGAGAGAAAACAGGGAATTGTAGACCGGTCAGCCTGACATCGGTAGTGGGTAAAATGATGGAATCAATTATTAAGGATGTGATAGCAGCGCATTTGGAAAGAGGTGACATGATAGGTCCAAGTCAGCATGGATTTGTGAAAGGGAAACCATGCTTGACAAATCTTCTGGAATTCTTTGAGGATTTTTCCAGTAGAGTGGACAAGGGGGAACCAGTTGATGTGGTGTATTTGGACTTTCAGAAGGCTTTCGACAAGGTCCCACACAAAAGATTAATGTGCAAAGTTAAAGCACATGGGATTGGGGGTAATGTGCTGACATGGATTGAGAACTGGTTGGCAGACAGGAAACAAAGAGTAGGAGTAAATGGGTACTTTTCAGAATGGCAGGCAGTGACTAGTGGGGTACCGCAAAGTTCTGTGCTGCGGCCTTAGCTGTTTACATTGTACATTAATGATTTAGACGAGGGGATTAAATGTAGTATCTCCAAATTTGCGGATGACACTAAGTTGGGTGGCAGTGTGAGCTGCGAGGAGGATGCTATGAGGCTGCAGACTGACTTGGATAGGTTAGGTGAGTGGGCAAATGCATGGCAGATTAAGTATAATGTGGATAAATGTGAGGTTATCCACTTTGGTGGTAAAAACAGAGAGACAGACTATTATCTGAATGGTGACAGATTAGGAAAAGGGGAGGTGTAACGAGACCTGGGTGTCATGGTACATCAGTCATTGAAGGTTGGCATGCAGGTACAGCAGGCGGTGAAGAAAGCAAATGGCATGTTGGCCTTCATAGCGAGAGGATTTGAGTACAGGGGCAGGGAGGTGTTACTACAGTTGTACGGGGCCTTGGTGAGGCCACACTTGGAGTATTGTGTACAGTTTTTGTCTCCTAATTTGAGGAAGGACATTCTTGCTATTGAGGGAGTGCAGCGAAGGTTCACCAGACTGATTCCCGGGATGGCGGGACTGACATATCAAGAAAGACTGGATCAACTGGGCTTGTATTCACTGGAGTTCAGAAGAGTGAGAGGGGATCTCATAGAAATGTTTAAAATTCTGCCTGGTTTAGACAGGTTTGATGCAGGAAGAATGTTCCCAATGTTGGGGAAGTCCAGAACCAGGTGTCACAGTCTCAGGATAAGGGGTAAGCCATTTAGGACCGAGATGAGGAGAGTGGTGAACCTGTGGAATTCTCTCCCACAGTAAGTTGTTGAGGCCAATTCACTAAATATATTCAAAAAGGAGTTAGATGTAGTCCTTACTACTAGGGGGATCAAGGGGTATGGCGAGAAAGCAGGAATGGGGTACTGAAGTTGCATGTTCAGCCATGAACTCATTGAAGGGTGGTGCAGGCTCGAAGGGCCGAATGTCCTACTCCTGCACCTATTTTCTATGTTTCTATGTTTCTAAAAATGTTCCCGGACCCTATCACCATTTTCATTGGCCAGTTTCCTGCTGCATGTCAGGCATTTGCCCCAGGCAACATCCGAAATAAAAGATCAAAGTCGCGCTTCAATGACTTCATACCTACAGGCTTTTAACCCAAAATCGCAGATGCCCTGCCCAGTCCCGGACCCCCAAGCAAAACCCAATGGGATTGGTGTTTCTGAAACAGTGTTTCTGACAGTTTTGGAAATAGTGTCAAAGGAGACTCTCAACTGTAGCTCACTGGATCTGAAGATTTTTTTGCAGTTTGGTTTACTTGCAGATCGTGATCTTTAGACTTTTGTTGTCTTACATCTCTTTAGGAAGCTTTCTCTACTTTGGGTTGACTCTTCACGTTCAAAAACAGGGAGGTTGGTGCCGGGCCAGAGATTAAAATTCAAAAAATCTGAAACAGGAACCCAATCCACCTTGACCCCGCCTGTTGTGAAGGTCCTGTGGACAGGCTGCCGAATTATGCAGGCAACCAGGAGAGCAGCCTGTCCTTCAAACATCAATGAACCTTTTATTCCTTGACAGAAAACTCTGTAGCTGATTTCTATACTGTTTTTCTCTTCCCACGTACCATAATTCCAAAAATGAATATACAGTAGTATGTTTCTGGCACCAACTTTGCACTTACCATATAAAACATAGCTGGTGTTACTTCAGTGACTGTACACCTCCACTGCTTCATATGCTAACAGTCACTCCATTTGATGCAGTATCTATTTTAATGAAAATATTTTCCCCAATTTGCCTCTCATTTGAAAATGTGAAATACTTTGCAAAAAGTTAAACTGCAACACACTTTAGCAAAATAAGTAATCTTAGTACTTGGAAACAGAAAACACTTACATGTATCTACCACATTTTTAAATATAATGGCAACAGTACTTTGTGCTGGTGATTTCCCAACTTCGCAGCAAGTCAATCCAACTTTCATAACTGAATTAAAGGGGAAAAATACATTTAATTTTACAATACTGTAATTAATTATTTTTGAAATCCAACATGTACTTGCATGCATAGAACTTTACAATTTGTAAAAGAGCTCAAGTGCCATTACCGGAGATTCTAACAAGGGTCTTGCATGGGCTCCCCTGATAACTTTTGAGTAAGGCAATGAGTAACTGAGCCATACAGACAAGGAAAGTCCCAGGGTCTTGATTCCTGGTCTGCGCCGAATTAGCTGGTATAAGTTGAGCTGTTAGTAGAGCGCTAAAATTAGACTCAGTGCTCTGGATCACTGAGGGGAAAACTGAAAAGGATTTCTACTATTTAATGCTACCCGGGGGGAATTTTCTGGGGGTCAGCAGGCGTGTTTAGTGGTGGGTTGGGTGAGAATTTTTTTTTTAAACAGTGTGTCGGAACCCAGCTGTCAATCTGCCGCCACCCGACTTTCTCAGATGTCGGGTCTGTCAGGGCACAACACACCCGACACGCAGTGGCAGGGGAGGTAATTTACATCATTATGACCTTTCTAATATCCCTTAAAACAGTATTTTGAGCTCTCCTTACCATTTTATCAGGTTGTCCACTGGGTATACGCTGCTCGGGGATCACCTCAGGTAAGGATGTTGGGAGCTCTGTTACTATGAATTCATTTCTTTACTTGACAGCTGCAAATGTGCTATTATAGCTCTCATCTCACAGCTGTTCACTTTCCAAAAGCTGTTCCTTACTGCATTTAGAAGGCAGATTGAGCTTTATACAGGTTGCAAGTGTTTGGAGCAAACTCTCTATCCAGTGTCACCTCATTGGAACAACCTCTCTCACAAGTGACACATCGCTACCTTCATCTCCCTGACAACGGAGGCAGGGCGAGCCTGGAGCAGCTTGAAGGAGATTTAAACATCAGCGTCTCCCTGACAAAAGAGGCAGCGAGAGCCTGGAGCAACTGGAGAGAGAGTTAAACATTCGCGTCTCGCTGACAACGGAGCAAGCTCGAGTCTGGAATGTGTGGAGGGAGATTTAAACATCAGCGTCTCCCTGACAATGGAGGCAGCTTGAGCCTGGAGCTATTACAGGTCCTATCAAGAGGACAAAATGAGAAATAAAGAGTAATAAAATTATGACATCACAAGGATGGAGGACAGTGATTGTTTCTTTTAGATTAATTGAATCACTGGACAGGGAATAAATCTTAAAGAAAGCTAATAACTGATTTAATTTGATTCAATTGCTGATTTTCTCATTTTAACTTAATTTATAATTATGGTATATATTATTTAATTTTGTTTAATTATAATTAATCTTTATCATGCTGATTTTACTATTGTATACTCCTTATTGTATTATTTATAATCTAATTTCAATTTCTCTTTTTTTTAGTTTTTCGCTTGCATGCACATTTTGGCTGCCGCTTCGGACTTGAGCCTTTAACTTCTTTTTACACTTCCTTCTCTCGTTCTTTCTCTCTTTCTCTCAATTGGTCAATATCTAACGTGTTGTAAAAGTGTTGTGAAGTGCCTTGGGACGTTTTACTACATTAAAGGCGCTATATAAAAGAAGTTATTATTATTACCTCAACTTCACCTGCCATTTTTTACATTAGCATTGGTGCCCTTGAAACTATCTCACCTTGGTCCTCAGGATCCCACCACGACCAGCCCTAACACCAGCAGCACCAGGCACACCAGTGCAACAACAACAACACCAACCTTCTCCGCAATCAACTCAAGTTGCACAGGACACAAGGTATCACCACCCGACCACATTGCTACCCGGGAGGCCAGGGATGGCCTCCACATGGCCAGATTTACTTCACTTGATGCTGTACCTGCCACATGATGTGCCAGGTTGGCACCACCCCACACCAACACCATAAATAATCCTGCCAATGCCCAAGCCATTCCTTTCACACTCATCACCATTGCAGGAGTACCATTATGTCTCACCGTTCACTGCAACTCACTAAACCACTTCCAAAGGTGCACACAAATCTGTCCAAGAACGCAAAGTGTTGAAAATAAAGATTTCAATGTTTAACAGCACATTAACAGAAACTTTACATGAACTTTGGCTAAAACCCTTGTGTGTTGAAAGTTGGTATGATTGGATTAGGATGAGGTGAGTGTGAGGGCTGGCTAGTGAGATGGGGAAGTAATAATGTAGATAGAGCGGGATGAGCGGAGGTGCAAGGTAAGTTGGTGTAAGGTTGTGCAGGAGTAGGGTAGGGAAGGCAGATTGATGGGGGTGTGATGAATGGCACAGCAGGATGAGGTTGAGTGTGGCTTTGCAGTAACATTTCGTGATCCACTGAGATCAGTGAAAGGTTTGCGCCGCTGGAGCCTGGTCCTGCTGATAACATTCCTGCTGTGTCCTCTGGTGCAATGTGCAACCAGGCTGTGTTGATCTCCTGGGGAGGTCTCTTCCGCCCATTGGAAGGAAAGAGAACCTTCCTGCATGCTGTGACTCCCTCTGTATGCAGATGGTGAGAGTCATGGGTGTAGCCGTGCACCTCAGTGCTGCCGAACACTGACAGCACAACTGTCAAACTAAATTTGCGCATGGTCCCTTTAAGGAAACCAGCTGATGAAATGTCATCAAATGATGTTGTTAGACTTGCTTCCTTCAATTGGGTGACAAATAATTTTACACTGATTGCGCTTGTTAAGCACTGGGCGAGCTTAACAAGCGCAATCAGCGTAAAATTATTTCACAGAGTGGGTTGGAGCCAGCAACAAGTTTAAGACCTGCCACCAACCCGCCGAGGTAGGGGAAATTGCAGCCCCATGATTTCTGTTGGAAGTATAGATGTGTGGATGTTAGGTAGGGGCAGGTTCAACTTGGTTCTAATATCCCCAAATTGATCACCAGAAGACAGCCCATGTTTAAGAGGTGCAGACTGCCTTTAAGAGGCGCAGGCTAGCCTCGCGTTAATATCGTGGACTTCGGCCCCCTGCTGAGCACACATCCAGTCAGTGCTGGCCTGTATGCTGCAATCATGCAAAGTAGCAAGCAGCACAAATTTTACATGTTGTCTGAATTCCTTTCAACAGGCGCGGACAGATCACATATTGCCATCCCCACACCCATTTTCAAGCCAAATCGAATTTCACTGCCTGAATGTCCATTCAAACTTTTGATGGTATTTGTCTCAGTTTCTACCTTCATATGGTTGTTGGTAAGGTAATTCTGTATAATGTCCTTGTATGGGATAATAGTACAAAATCTGTAACTTAATGGCTTTATAGCACAAGTATTAAAATTGAAAATGAAAACAAAAAAGCATGCCTTAAACTTCCAGTGATGGAAAGACAACACAAAAGTAAGTTAAATAGTATACCAATGCAGCAAAGCACCACCTGTTATCAGTAGCAATAGTCAAATACATTGGATTTCTTAAAAATGAATTCAAATAATCCCATTTTAAGAGATTTGATTTGAACTTTAAATCTCTAGGGAAATCTGGAGAAGCGCTTTTCATTGAAAGCGCTCCTTAATTTTCCTGAATAAAATATTACCCTCTTGAGAAGTTTCATTGCTTTTTTAAAAGAAAAGTCAATTTTGTTACCTGCCTAAAGATCTCTGAGTTCGATCGTATTCATAGTCTGGTGATTTCACCAATGGAAAGTGTTCCCATGTGTCCCGGAGTGGCTCCATTAGAAACATAGGATGCAACCAGCTTAAGAGACATGCTGGAAATGAGGGCCAGTGGAAAATTACACTACTGACCAGGACTAGGGACAGCAAATATTTCAGTCCTTGCCAAAGAAAATTGTATGTAATATAATAACTAATTTTGACTTGTTGTTTTGGACTACATTGCTTAAAATCAGAAAAAAAAGACATTTAAAGAATGAAAACTTTGTGCTAAATATAAACTCAACACAAAATAATGGTTTTTGTTCTGTACCTAGTTGAAACTTATATACATTTAGTAATAAAGTACACATGCTGATTCCAACAAACTGCCCTTACCTGAAATGTAAATATGCTGACGGACTTCCTATATTTCCAGCACCTTTTGTTCTGATTTCAGATTTACAGTATTTGCAACTATTCTCTCTTATGCATTTTGTTTGTTACATATAATTTACATCACAGGAACAGACCGTTTGGCCCAACTGGTCCATGTCGGTGTTTATGCTCCATACGAGCGTCCTCCGACCCCTCTTCATCTAACCCGATCAGTATAACCTTCTATTCCTTTCTCCTTTGTGTTTCAGCCTGGTAGACAAGAGGGGGTGCCAATCTGCCTGTTGACGGCCTGGCCAAACCCGGGGGAATAATTGTCGGCCTGACATGGTAATCGGCCGACAAAAAAAAACATGGCGGCAGCGTCAGTAGCTCCTCCCTATTAATGCGAGTCGCACTGCCATTTTAGAAGGACTACAAACTCACTGCACCTGAGAAAAAGCAGATTTTGGCACCGCGTGGCGGGAACAAGATTTCTTCGGTGGAATTTCGCCATCGAAGGGAAACATCTGTGATGACGCACTTACGATGGATCAGCAGCAGCAGAGCATTAGTAGGGGGAGCGGGTCACCACCCGGATACGGCAGATCTGAATTTAAAAAATGGCGACCATTACACGAGAAATCGGTGACCATTGCAGTGCACAGCGTGGTCGCTGATTTCCGGCGGCAACAGGTCTTAAGGGAAGGGGTAATTTCAGACCCTTATTTTCCAAGGAGTATGTGGCTTCATATTCTTCCTATCAAAATGCACCACCTGTATTGAAATTAATTTGCCAAATACACACCCATTCTTTTTGTGACTTACAATTTTGAAGTTTAAAATTAAACTAGTCGACGTGTCATACAGCATTGCAAGTACCACAGCAACAATTATTTATTTCCGTTGCAATTTTTTTGTAATACTTGAGGAACTTTTCTAATATCTGGGGCTAATTTTCTATGTATACACCGGTACAGGGAATTGAGCCCACTACCAGCACATATCAGAACATCTCAAACGTGCTACATGATTTTTCATTCATTAAATTCAGTGCCAGCAGCAGGCAGCCTGCGGTGCATATGTGTAACAGCTAAGCGACAAATGCTATGTGTGAAAGGGAAATTTTCCAACTGTGGCAGCTCCTTAGATAGCATACATTCACATGCATAATGGAGTGTGTCAGTCACATGGAGAATGAATGAAACTCTTACCTATTGCGAAAGTTTAAAGCATTCCTGCAGAAGACATGTATGGATATGTTAGTGGTGTACTTGGGGAAATCCAGCCACCCTGGAAAAGTTGATAGTCTTCTCAGGTTGATTCACAAGATCCGTAGAAAAGATGAACTGGGCTGCTCGCACAATGATTGAATAATTCAAATTATCTTTCGACTAGATTTAAATCAATTAAAAAAAAATTTGAAATACACTTTGGGCTAGAAATTCGGTATCACCAATTTTGAGACGGTAAACCTGGCTGGTCGGTAAGTGTAGCGCCTTGTGAAAGTTAATGGCGTCTACCACGAAATTTGGTTTCAGCACCCCAAGAGGGAAATGGATCGGTAAATCTGTCATTGCACAATTCTCTTAGGGCCGAAAATCATTGCGATAAATTCCCAGAGCGAATGGTCGTCAGACATTCCCGCACCAGCCTCTTCTTAAAGAGGATCTAAGATGACTCTGTGCAGGCGCAGTGTCACCATCGCAGTCAGGTCAGAGCGGCAACATGGCTGAGGCTGGAGGTCGCCAGCGTGCCCAACGTGGCCCTGGAGGCTTTGATGGAGGCTGTGGAGAGGCAAACAGATGTACTGCAGCTGAGAATGGCAGGAGGCCACCACCAAGAGTTTTTCAGCATTTATGGAGGGAGGTGGCACAGCATGTGTCTGCAAGAAGCACGATGCCCAGAACTGCAACACAATGTCGCAAGAAGTTGAACAACCTCACTCGGGTCATCAGGGTGAGTTCCCTTTATATTACTCTTACAATACCATAATTTGAACCTCACTGTCTCACACAATATACAGTCTGTGCTCCTTCACTATGTGTACCAGGCTTCGCTGCTGAACAGAGCTGCAAAGTTCCGTGTCAGTTCAGCAGCCATACCGTGGGCCTCCATGCATAGCTCTTCTTCTTGGTCCCTACTCAGCCCACCCCTCCTCTTACTATCTTTTCACTCTTTTTATGCATTCTAGAAAATTTAGCCTTACCCTTAATCTTAGTTCTTATGTTCTTAGCTGGTAGCCATCAAATCCCACCATTCACACAGTCACTCTGAGCAGCTACTGAGTCAAATGGACATCTGCACACTTCCATACAGTAGCAGCTATTCAACTCTGCAAGGCATATGTCGCAGACGATTAGTTGCAAACTTGCTCACACCTGTTTGTTATTTCAGGTGAAACTCATTCACAACAGGCGCCAACAAAGGCGGTCTGGAGGAGGCGAACCTGACCTCCATGCCCTCACAGAGGTGAAAGAGTGAGTGGCCACCCTCATGGGTGCACAAGTGGGTGCGGTAGCAGTTGGGGAAGCCGAACTCCCTGGGGACAGTGAAGGTATGTTCATCCCCTTTCCCTCTTATATGAGACCATTTACCCCGAAACCACATGCCTTTGCCACTTTACGTATAAATGTCCGACGTCACCTCCTTCTTCACTTCCTGCCCCCTCCCAACACTTCTGACATCTTGTACTTACAGATAATGAGCCAGAAGCGCAACAGTCTGTCCGTGAGGCATCTACCTTCAACGACGGGAGAGACGAGGAGGAAGGGGACAACAGTTCTGTGCCACTCCAGCACGATCCAACTGCTGCAGACAGTGGGGACACCACCTCGGTAGATGAGCTGATCTTCCAGGGGTTTGCCGAGCCTGAGGTTCCTGGACCCAGTGGCCTGCAGCAACACTCAGCGCGAAGGGAAGCTCGGGGGCCATTTCCCCGGAGGGTGAGGCGGCACTTGAGTAGTTCTGAGCCTGATTCAGAAGTGGACCTGGATTTGAAGGGTATGGTGAGAGAGTCTCAGGTGATGCACCACAAGCTTATGGGTGCATTGGCAAGGGTCCCGCAGAGCATGGGTGCACTTGCTGCGGGGTTGGGGGAGGCCGCCTCAAGCATTGCCCGCGCCGCTGAGCCTTCCATCGAGCCCATCCTTGGCAAGTACCAAAGGATGTTGGAGTCGATGAGTGACCGTGGGGACCCAGAGATGTGGCACGTGCCATGGCTGACGTGGCAGCAGCTATCACATCACAGGCTGAAGCTATGAAAGGCCTACGTGATGTGATGTAGTCACTGGTTGGTGGCTTCAATTCTCAGTCTGCTCTCATGCAGACTCAGATTGACACACAAACACTGATTGCTGCCATCTTCTCGGGATTCCCCACAGTCCAACAGGGAAGTCAGGTGCCGAAGCAGGCTAGCAATCTGTGCTCCAGCCGATTGCTCCAAATGCAGAGGCTCTGCCACGGGGGAGTAATAGTGTGTTGATGGAAATGGAAAGTGTTGTCCTCTCTCACGATAACACCATTCCGGCTCCCACTGTTATGTTCAGAATAACTCCACAAGACTCTGTGCAGTAAGCTCAAACTGTTGTGACCTTGGTCTCTTTAATGTAACTCCAGAGTGAGGAAGAAGCATGGTAGACTGCCTTTTATACCTGCTTGCCCGGGGTGTACAAGTGACCCTTGGGTTTCCCACAGGTGCGCCCCCTGGTGGCAAGTCTTGCACATTAGTAAAGTTTACATACGTAACACCCACCATTGCCACTCCGCCTTTGCACCTCCCATCCCAGTCTGCACCCCACCTATCCCAGACTGTTGCCGCGCATGTTGAGGTGGTGCAGTCTGCAGCCGAGCCTTCTATGCCCAGATCTGGGCCAGGGCATCCTGCTAGGCCATCTGCAGTCTCTACCTCACAGATACAGCAGCTTTCAAGCAGCCTTGCTGCAGATGCTGCAGACACATTAAGGAGGAGCACGAGGCATGGGTGGGGGGAAAAGTGAAGGGGTCGAAAATATGCGAGTAAGTCAGAATAATGACTTTCACCACCATGGCCAGTTGTCCACATCTTGTAAATATAATTGTACATATTTCATTGTTGATGTTTGATGCCTGTTATTTGTGGAACGGTCTTGGCATAATATAGTTCATGGGAGCTGGTCTTGCATTTTACATGGGAGGGGCGTTGGTATACATATTCATGAAGTTGCTTGTTTGTTATGCTGTATCAAGGGGCATTTGTTACAGTCCTTATTAGTTGCTGGTGAAGGGTTATTGGTGTGCTGCTTGAGGGCACACTCTTGTTAGAGATAATAAAATGTTGATTTGACCATTTGCAGTGCTGTCATGTGTATGAATTGTGAATTTCACGGAGCTGCACCATGAGCCTAGCACAAGCGATGTGACTATGAGGCCCAGTCATCATCTGGTCATTGATTCATCGGAATCAATGCAGGATGATGCGCTGACATGCAATCCTTGCTATGCCGTGCATCGTCATGCTCCTCTTCCTCTTCTTCCTCCTGAGGTGGAGTTGCAATCCCCAATGGCAATGCCTGGGCCCTCATGATGGTCAGGTTGTGCAGCATGCAGCAGGCCACAATGAGGCGCGAGACTTGATCAGGGGTTTACTGAAGGCTGCCTCCAAAGCAGTCAAGGCATTGGAAATGCTGCTTTCGCACCCCAATACTCTGCTCTATGAGGTTCCGGGTGGCTGCATGGCTCTTGTTGTACCGATGCTCAGCACGGGTGTTGGGGTTGCGGAGGGGTGTCATGAGCCAGGTGGCTAGAACATAGCCTTTGTCGCCGAACAGCCAGCCAAGACCATCATGTGGTGGCTGGAATGTTCGTGGCACAGTGCTCTCCCGCAGGATGATAGCATCGTGTGCACTGCCAGGATAGGGGACATTCACAGCGAGGATGCACTACGTGTGGTTGCACATCAACTGTACATTGAGAAAGTGGTAGTCCTTGTGGTTGCGAAACACCTCCGCATTCTGGTCTGGTGCATGTAATGCCACGTGGGTGCAATCAATGGCGCCCTGAACCATCGTAAAGCCCGCTAACCTAGCAAACCCGCATGACCGTTCCTCCCATTTCTCCCTCGTCACACAAAAGTTTATGTAGTCCATTCTCCTGCGGTGGAGAGCATCTGTGACCTTGCAGATACAGCTATGAGCAGCAAATTGCGACATGCTGCAGATGTCCCCTGCTGTAGCCTGGAAGGAACCAGAGGCATAGAAACTGAATGCCACAGTTGCCTTCACTGAGACAGACAACGAAATCCTTGTCCCGATAGCAACCTCTAGGTCTGGCTGCAGGAGATGGCATAGCTCAGTGACTACCTCCTTGTGGAACCGTAGCCTTCTAACACCCTGCTCCTCAGACATGTCCAGATATGATAAGTGGTCCCGATAAACCCGGGGTGTAAGGCCTCCTACCCGACGACGACAGGGTCTCCACATTTGTGGCCCCACATTCCCAATCTCCCTTCTCTGTAGGCGCCACCTACCAATAGCTTGGAGGAGGCGAAGGTGGCGTAAGCACTGCATCCTTCTAAATGCACACCTAAAATCGCTACTTAACTGTCACTTTGAAGACAATCTGCCTCAGTAATCACAGAGATGCACGCAGTGTGCTATTGTAAACATAGCACTCACTGTGAACTCTGAGTGAACCAATTGCTCATCCCTTTAAATACCCTCCCGGTATCACCCAAAGGAGCTGGGGCAGTCTGGTTTCTCAGGTGTGTTCAGAGGCTGTCGGTAACAAACTGAAGTTCACGCCCGGGGCACTAGTGAGGCGTTGCACGCGTACTGACGTCAAGACCTAGCTGTCGTTAGATGGTAAGGCGATAACTGTTTGCTCGCCGCAATCTCTGCAGCCAGGCGTTAAGCCATGAGCGACACTTTACCGCCACTCTGGGGCGCTAACGGGAGGCGATACCCAACTGAATTTTTAGCCCTTTGACTTTTCCATTGAAAAAATACATTCTTGATAAACAATCTCTCTTTGCTTTCTAAAAGAGCAACAAAAAAATCCACAGGTGCAGTTTAATTGTCCAGTGAGTTTAAAAAAAACAAGTAGTTCACACTGAAACTTAATTGAGATAGAGCTTTGACAATTTAAACTCCAATTTGTTCCGAAACCTTTCCGACAAAGCAACGAGACTCTCAAATTCTCAGGGGAGACACCCTACTATTTAAGAAAAACATACAAGCACAAGGTGGGAAATTTTACAAACTGTAACATGCTCAGATTGGACATAAATCTTTTCAACTGTACTGGATAAAGCTATCTAATTAAATCCTAGGGCTGGCGACAGACTGAGGCCTTGAAATAAAAACTTTAACAAAGGCATTAAAAGATCAAAATATAATTCAATGGGTCCATCTAATGATATTGCAAATACATTTTTAATGTTCTTATTTTATCTTAAACCTTATTTTGGACATTAGAAATTTTAGACACTGAGTAAAAGTGGATATTGGAATAACCTAGAATTTTTGACTGATGTGATTGATTCGACTTCTTTCTTTTGCCTGAAGAAACACTGACATCATCAAAACTTATTGCATTTGATTGGCTATTCATCTAGAGTAATGCATTCAGCTTTGGTCACTGGACTTCAGGAAAGATATACTAGCCTTGGAGTGGGTACAGCACAGAATAATAGCACTGCTTAAAGGGTTAAATTATGAGGGCAAGTTGCATAAAATTAGTTTGTATTCCCTTGAGTTTAAAAGTTGAAGGATGATCTAATCGAGACGGTTAAGATGATAAAGGAATTCCATAGAGTAGATACAGGGAAGCTATTGCCTCTGGTGGGACAATCATAATAAGGAGCATCATAAAATTAGAGCTAGGCCATTTAGGAGTGAAAATAGAACTCACAAAGGGTAGTGGAAATCTGGAACTCTCTCCCCCAAATAGTTGTAGATTCTGAGTCAATTGAATTTTTCAAGACTGAGATTGATATTTTTTACAGGTATGGGTATCCAGGGATATGGAACAAAGGTGGGTAAATGGGGTTGAGGTACAGATCAACCATCATCTAACTGAATGGCAGACAGGTTTGATGAGCAGAATGGACTGCTCCTGCTATTATGATTAGAATTGGTTGCCTTTGTAAGTACTTAAGTTTTTCATTAGCTTTCTAGCGCCTTTAATTCATATGTTGCTGCACCTCGACTTCCTGTTTTACTTTGAGCCAAGCAACAGTGATGAAAAAGTCTGATGGCAAAAGGGTGACTAGAAGTGTTACAGAAAGTTTGACACAAGAAATACACACTATGTTCAAGATTTAGTTTACTAACAGGTCTCCTGTAGTGTTGTTTACAGCAAGTTACAGCATATATAGAAACATAGAAAATAGGTGCAGGAGCAGGCCATTCAGCCCTTCTAGCCTGCACCGCCATTCAATGAGTTCATGGCTGAACATGAAACTTCAGTACCCCCTTCCTGCTTTCTCGCCATAACCCTTGATCCCCCGAGTAGTAAGGACTTCATCTAACTCCCTTTTGAATATATTTAGTGAATTGGCCTCAACTACTTTCTGTGGTAGAGAATTCCACAGGTTCACCACTCTCTGGGTGAAGAAGTTTCTCCTCATCTCGGTCCTAAATGGCTTACCCCTTATCCTCAGACTGTGACCCCTGGTTCTGGACTTCCCCAACATTGGGAACATTCTTTCTGCATCTAACCTGTCTAAACCCGTCAGAATTTTAAACGTTTCTATGAGGTCCCCTCTCATTCTTCTGAACTCCAGTGAATACAAGCCCAATTGATCCAATCTTTCTTGATAGGTCAGTCCCGCCATCCCGGGAATCAGTCTGGTGAACCTTCGCTGCACTCCCTCAATAGCAAGAATGTCCTTCCTCAAGTTAGGAGACCAAAACTGTACACAATACTCCAGGTGTGGCCTCACCAAGGCCCTGTACAACTGTAGCAACACCTCCCTGCCCCTGTATTCAAATCCCCTCGCTATGAAGGCCAACATGCCATTTGCTTTCTTAACCGCCTGCTGTACCTGCATGCCAACAATTGGGGTGGAAATTCAGTATCCCCCTTGTAGAGGCAGTGACACCGCCTGGTCGGTGATTTTACTGCCTGCCGGTAATTACTGCTGCCACACGAAATTCAGTTTTACCACCTGAAGAGGAGATTGGAGCGGTAAATCAGGCATTACACACCACTCCAGCTGCTAACTGGTGATAAGTGGGACGGCAAAACCCGAGCTGTAATCAGCATTTGTAGCTGCGCAACAGACATACTGGGGTCATCTGGATTCAATTGAAGTGGTGATGTGATGAGGCACCACCTCATGCTTATATTTGTTGCCTGTGTGCTCTTACTGAGAGGGGGATGATGGCAGAGGCGACAGCTCATCAGCGTGCACACTGGCTCTCTGCCGCTGCTGTGGAAACACTCCTGGACGAGAGGCGAGGTGAATTGTTGTGGAGCGAGACTGACAGGAGGCCTCAGCTGCAGACGTTCTGAAGATTGTGGAGGGAAGTTGTGCAGAGCGTGTCTGCGAGAAACATGGTGCCCAGGACAGCCACCCAATGCAGGAAAAAGTTCAACGATCTGACATGACTCGTCAGGGTATCTTTCAGATGAACCTTAGCATGCTATGCTCTGAGCACAATGTATTGTCTGTGCAGTCTCTCCTCAATCAGTATGTGTAGGACCCTATGCTCTTCATGGGTGAGCACAGATGCAAAGTTCGCATTTTCAGCCTCAGCCACTCCCTGGGCTTGCATGCGCACATAGACTTCCTGCTCCATTATTGAGACCCAAGCCTGGTCTTGATACCTCCTCAGTCTCCAGATGCATGTGGAAGATGGTAGTCTCACCTTAACTGTTAGGTGCAGGTCCCCAAATTCTAGCATTGCCATGCCTAGTGCACGCAGCTATTCCGAATGACATCGACCTGTGAAGACCTATACAGTAACATCTACTCAACTATGCAAGACACCTCAGACAGACAGATAGAAGGACACTAACTCAGATGTTCTGCTTCTTCTTGCAGGCAAGCTAGCGCATAAGCGGCATGAACAGATGCAGACTGGAGGAGGGCACCCTGACCTCCAGGCCCTCAGTGCGGTAGAGGAACGTGTTTCAGACATCATGGGCGCACAAGTGAATGCGGTGGTGGCAGGTGAAGCAGAGCCCCCTCTGGAAAGTGTTGAGAATCTTTGTATCCTCTATCAGGCCACTTAGCCCGGACACCACAATCCTTCCCCACTTTTCATGAGACTGGCATTTCAGAACCCCTTTCCCAGTCCTGGCCCCCTCCCCTTCAGTAACCACTCTTCTCTGGCTTCATGCTTTCAAATGATGAACCAGAGGCCCAAGAGCCTGCATATGAGCCATCCAGTGCTTGCGAAGGTGGAGACGAAGAGGAGGCAGAAGACACCTCTCTGCCAGTCACTGAGGAGCCAGCTGCCTCAGCGATTGGGGACACCACTTCAGTCGAGGAGGGCATGTTTGGGGAGTTGGTGGAGGGTGATGCTCTGGGACCCAGTGGCCTGCAGCAACGCCAAGGGGGAGTGGAAATTCTGGGACCAGTTCCCCAGAGAGTGAGTGCGTGCTTGAGTGATGCTCAGCAGCACTCTGATGAGGACCCCGAGCTGGAGATTGTTGCAAGACAATCATTGCGGATGCACAGCGATCTGTTGGGTGCCCAAGAGTCTCAATGCACTCCGCCTCAACATTTGCACTTGCGACTCAGCAGCCCATCCTTGGTAGATAGCAATGGATGGTGGAAGCCACAAGTGACTGCATTCTGTCATGTTGTCAGTGCGTGGTGGCATCAATGCACTCTCTGCTCTGATGCAGACACAGTCTGCCCTGATACAGACTCACTCTTCTCTGATACAAAATCAACTTGATGCCACGCAAGCACTGAGTGCTGCCATCATGTTTGGGTTCCCATTAGTTCAACGGCAAGCTAACAGTGCCGAAGCAGGCCAGCAATCTGTGCTCAGGGGAGTGGCAGCATGTCGGTCGAGATGGAACATGATGTCCTCTCTCAGGATGACATCATTCCGCCTCCCACCACTGTCATTCCGCCTTTGCACCTGCCGCTGTCTGCAACCCATTCAGCCGAGACTACTGCCGCCCATGCTGAGGTGGTGCAGTCTGCAGTAGGGCCTTCCAGGTCTAAAGCTGGTCGGGAACATACTGCTAGACCCTCAGATGTGTCTGCGGCACCGACAGAGCAACTTCCACCCAGCCTTGCTGCAGGCACTGAGACCCCATTGAGGAGGAGCAATCAATGTGGGAGGGTAAAAAGGAAAGGGTGGGAGGGTAAAAAGGAAGGGGTGGTAAATCACTGCACAAGTCCCACTAACCAATGATAGCCTCGTGACCATATATGTTGACCTTATTGGAATATTAAGGCGTGTACATAGTTGCACTTGCCTCTTGGTGATTGCAGGGGCATTGTTCCATTCATAATTTTACTGCTGATGATGGCTCTGTGTTGTGCTTCATTACGGCACACTCTTGTTGGTTATTTTGAGACTTCACATTATTGTGGCACAACTTATATACATGGAGGGTTGGAGGGTGGGGCGCGATGCCTTCAGCACATCGCCAGGTGAATAGGCTGGCCATTCGGCATGTGTTGCGTCATTTACTGGAATCGCTGCGCAATGAGTCTCAGATGAGCAGCCCTCCCCGCAAACTAGGGCTTACCATGTGCATTCTTCGTACCTTGATATGTCCGAGGAGCAGTGCATAAGAAGGCTGCGGTTCTGCAAGAAGGTGGTCATGAAGCTCTGGCACCTCCTACACACAGTGGCAAAAGTGTCAGGCTGCCTCCTCCGTGGCTGATGTCCCTCGTCTTCCTCCTCATCGTCCTCATCCACCTGAGGTGCAGCTGGTGGCAATGGCTTGCCCCTCATGAAGGCCAGGTTGTGCAGCATGCAGCACACAACAGTGAATAGAGACACTCTATCAGGGATGTACTGAGATGTCTTTCCAGAATGGTCAAGGCAACGGAAATGCTGCTTTAGAACCCCGATAGTTTGCTCTATTATGGTCCTGGTTGTAGCGTGGCTGTGGTTGTAGTGCTGCTTGGCAGGGGTTGTGGAGGAGAGTCATCAGCCAGGTGGCTAGACCATATCCTTTGTGACCAAGCAGCCAGCCACGCCCTTCATGTGGTGGCTGGAACAGTCGTGGCAAACTGCTCTCCCGCAGGATGAAGGCATTGTGGCAGCTGCCAGGATAGCGGACATTCACAGCGAGGATCATCTGCTGTAGTCGCTCACCAACTGGACATTGAGGTAGCCCTTGCAATTGCAAAACACCTCTCCATTGTGAGGCAGGGCCCGCAATGCCACATGCGTGCAATCAATGGCTCCCTGAACTATGGCGAAGCCCACTATCCTGGTGAAGGCACAGGAGCGCTAATCCTGGTTCTCTCTGGACATGCTGAACTTTATGTAGTCCATTCATCAGCTGTGGAGAGCATCGATTACCTGGCGAATGCAGCAATTACCGCAAACTGCGAGATGTTGCATATATCATCTCAGAAGCCTGGAAGGACCCGGTAGCATAGAAGTTGAGTGCTACTGTCACTACTGGCACTGACAGCGAGGTCCTGGTGCCAATTTCAGCTTCGAGGTCTGTGTGCAGGAGGTGCCAGAGCTCCATGACCACCCCCTTGCAGAACCACAGCCTTCTTATGTACCGCTCCTCGGACATATCAAGGTACGAAGAATGCACACGGTAATCCATAGTTTGAGGGGTGGGTAAGGCCTCCTGCCCCAACATCTGTGGCCTCTCCTCAGGTGTGGACCCATAATGGCCATATCCCGTCTCTGTAGCCAGCACCTTTGAAGTAGTCACCGCAACACGGCATGGTGTGCCAGCACTGACCCCATTAAGTTGCCAAAGGTGATAGAGAGATGCTACTTGGCGATGGATCCTAAATGGAACCCGTCAATGTTGCCAAAATGGTAGTCGTCAAGGTAAGTACTCAGCAGCGGCAGCACGCCAACACCTACGCACTGTGCGAAGAGAATATGTAGCACTCACCATGACCTCTGTGCCCGGTTGCTACTCCTGTTATATACCGCCCCGGCATCGTAATCTTGACTTGTGAACGTCAACTTTTTGTGGCGAGTTCCCCACCAGCCGATAGCGCAAAAAACGAAAATCGGGTCATTGGACGATTTCCCTGCTGGTAGTAGATGAGGTGATACTTCTTTGCACCGCTGCAAAAACCCAACTGAAGTTTGCAGCTGGCGGTGACATCATCAAACATTGGTACTAAGCCATTTGCGCCGAGGTTTAACCTCTCCGGGGTGCTATCGGCTGCCGGTAACCACCACATTTCGGCCCCATTCTGTTTTATACCGTATAAGAGTTTATCAAGTGCACTGATTTATGATGATTCAATAAGTTAAATTGCATTTTTATAATATATTTTGGGAATGTAGGCCTAGAAATTGGTTTGCAGGCTGAAAACGAGCACGAGGATTACGATGTGCGATCAACCTGCGCCTGTTCAGAAAAATGCAGGCAGCACGTAAACTTCTTGCTGCCAGTTTATTTCCATAATTGTAGCATTCAGCCCAGCACTAAAAGCTCAGCAGGGGGTCAAAGTTTGTGCAAGGCTAGCACAACTAAAGCTAGCCTGCGTTACTTAAAGGGAGGCTGCACCTCTTCAAGAGGAACTGCATTCTACCTGCAGCAGCTCATTGACGGGTTGGAGAAGATAGTGAAAAACAACTAATCATAGCACAACAGGGGAGAGAGTGAGCACCAAGGTTCTCGGATGTAACATTTGATGCAGAAAGTGGATAGGAGAGAGGTCCTCTTTCTACAAGGGGCCAGGAGGTCCTCCAGGCAGCAATGCAAAGTGAATTGGGAAAAGACAGCTGCTGTAGTGAATGCCAGCAGTAGCCATGTGCGTGCAGTTGATGGCGCTCTGCACCATGGGAAAGCCCACTATCCTGGCAAAGCCACGTGCACGCTTGCCTATTTCTCTTTGGTCAGAGAGAAGACAATGAAGTCCCCTCTCCTGGCAAAAAGAGTGTCTGTCACCTCGCTTAGGCAGAGCAGTGGACGGCGAACTGGGAGATGTTACAGATGTTGCCTTCTCCAAACTGGAAGAATCCCGATGTGAAGAAATTCATAGTCACCTTCACAGCCACTGGCAGCGCTGTCCATGCCCTGGTATGAGGCTGCAGGTCTGGTTGCAAGAGGTGGCAGGGTTCCGCCAGCACATCCTTCGTAAAGCGCAGATGCCTCACACACTGCTCCTATCTTAGGCTGAGGTAAGAGAATTGCTCTCGGATGACCCTAAGTGGGTAGGTCTCCTGCTTAGACCCCTTCCCTCCCCCGCCCCTCCTCCCTCAGCAAGCAGCTTGTCCACTTCTTTGCTGCCTCTACTCCATCTCCCTGTCAAGCTGTAGGCCAAGGCAGATGGCAGCTAGAGCACCCATGATTGGTCTGACCAGAACCAAGGCCTTCTCCACTTGCAGCATCACTCCGTCACCTCACCAACTTTAAACAACTCCAGAAAGCAATCACTTCTATAAACTTACACAGAGCCAGTAGAAATAAATCAGCAACTAACCTTAGAGTGGTTGCTGATCCATTTAAGTATCGTTGGTAAAGGGCCCTTGCTGCTGCTGAGCGCATGTTCAGCTGTGCATACTTAACACAGGATGTTCGTTCCAGTGTTGAGGAAAGAATGGCAGTGCTTGTATCAAATCAGCATTGCACGCTGATTGACATCATGATCCACCTACTCTACATACTTCTGGCGCATGCCCCCAGCACCGACTTTAACATCCTCATCAAGATGGGGTCCAGCACGGCACACACCAGAAGTATGAGTGAGAATGGCATGGATCCAATTTTCAGCACAAAACAGCACCCATAGCACTGAATTTTCCGCCTGTAGTCTTTTGGATGTGAAGTTAAACCAATGATGAGATATTTGCTCTCTCAGATGGATGTAAGAGATCCCTTTGCACTATCCCAATTTCTTGGCCAATATTTATCCGTAATCCAACATCCATAAAACATATTAACTGGCCATTTTTCTCATTGATTTTCATGGGACCTTGTGCAAACCAACTGCCATGTTTCCCCACATTACAACAACTTCAAAAGTGATTCACTACTTATCAAGCACTTTGGGACAGCCTGATGTCATGAAGACGCTATATAAAAGCAATGTCTTGCTTTGTGAATTCCATAATTATGTACATATTTGTGTGGAAAGTAAATCAGTGGTCTTGATAGTTATTACATGTCATTTAAGTTTGTTGTGAATTTTAAGGTAAAGTTACTGATTGACAGTTGTACACTGAGAATATGCAATTGGAATTTTACCCTTTAATTTTTTACCTTTTTTTATAGCCAAAGATACAGAAAAAAATGGCAGAGAAAGGGTTCCAGAAAGGTGGTAGGTTGTAGCTAGTGCATTAAGTAGTATTGAGAATGGGGCTAGGTAGGGTCTGGAAATTGGTTCTAGGATTGAAATCACTGGGAAGGTGATGTTATGGAGATGGGAAGGTGATGTTGAGGTGTGGCTGCAGAGGAATTATGGTGGAAAACATCAGTGTACATGATCTTCACCGCGCATCAAACTCAACAAAATGCACGGAGCAGCACCAGCCTCTGTACATGGCCTTCTTTGACCTCACAAAGGCTTTCGACACTGTCAAATGTGAGCGATTGTAGAGTGTCCTCCACAAATTCGGGTGCCCTCAAAAGTTTGTCACCATCCTCCTTCTGCTTCACGATGACATGCAAGCCGTGATCCTGACCAACGGATCGACCACAGACCCAATACACGTGCGGACTGGGGTCAAGCAAGGCTATGTCATCAAACCAACACTCTTTTCGATCTTCCTTGCTGCAATGCTCCATCTCACCCTCAATAGGCTGGAGTGGAGCTAATCTACAGAACAAACAGGAAATTGTTCAACCTCCGTCACCTCCAGTCCAGATGCAAGGTCGTCCCATCCTCAGGTCATTGAATTACAGTATACAGACGACGTTTGCATTTGCATACACTTGGAGATCGAACTCCAAACCATCGTCAACACCTTCACCGAAGCATATGAGAGTATGGACTTTACACTAAACATCCGTAAGACAAACGTCCTCTACCAACCTGCCCCGCCACACAGTACTGCCCCCGATTATCAAAATCCATGACATGACTTTGGACAACGTGGACCATTTTCCATACCTCGGGAGCCTACTGTCAACAAGTACAGACGTCGATGACGAAGTCCAACACCACCTTCAGTGTGCCAGTGCAGCCTTCGGTCGCCTGACGAAGAGAGTGTTTGAAGACCAGAACCTCAAGTCCGGCACCAAGCTCATGGTCTACAGAGCAGTAGTGATACTCGCCCTCCTATATGCTTCAGAGACATGGACTATGTCCAGCAGGCACCTCAAAGCACTGGAGAAGTACCACCAATGCTGACTCCTGCAAATCTATTGGCAGGATAGGCACGCACACCAACATCAGTTTTCTCGCTCAGGCCAACATCCCCAGCATCGAAGCATTGACCACGCTCGATCAGCTCCGATGGATGGGCCACATCGTCCGCATGCCCAGTACTAGACTCCCAAAACAAGCGCTCTACTCAGACCTCCGACACGGCAAGCGAGCAGGTGGGCAGAGGAAACGCTTCAAGGACACCCTCAAAGCCACTGACACATGTGAATCCCTGGCCCAAGACCGCTCAAAGTGGAGGAAAAGCATCCAGAAGGTGCCGAACACTTCGAGTCTCTTTGCCACTTGTGGCAGACGTAGGTCCCACATTGCACTCATCAGTCACCTGTGACTCATATTAGTGTGGAAACAAGTCATCCTGGATTCCGAGGGTCTGCCGAAGAAGATTCTTCCCATTGTGACATTTATTTGCTGCTGTAACTCAAATTGTCAAGATCGTCTGCCATTGATCACCAAGTGGAGACACAGCAGGCTGACATTTTAAAGTAAAAAAGGCAGGGAAATTGTATAAGCACTGTGGCCTAGAAATCTGATAAGACACGAAAACAGGCGAGACAGCACAATTATTTTGGCACTGCCGGCTGATTTGAATGATTGGTGCACACAGGCTAGCGAGGAATGCGCTACCTCAGGCTGTGTGCTCAGCAAGAAGTCGAATGTAGCGTAGCCATAGTGTCCCTGTAGCGAGGCTGCCTTCTCTTAACGCAAGGCTGTTATTTTAGAAAGCAGTCTCAAGCCCTAATGGGGGAAAAATTATTTCAAAATATGCAGTCTCCAGCCCTTAGAGCGCAACTGTTTTCTGGAAAAAAAACATTAAGAATCATTTCAAAATGGCTGCCTTCAGCTCTTAAAGGAACTGTCTTCCGCATGTAAAAAATTGATAAAAGTGCTTCAACACGAACACAAATGACTCAATAGGTCAGGGAAAGGGAACTCAGGGTCTTGCACACAGCATTCCAGCTTTGTGCAGGGGATCAAAAGTGGTCTCGACACACAGGGGGCCAGAAGGACGTGGGACCAGATCGCCGAGGCCGTCACTGCCAACAGTGTCGCCCCAAGGACATGGCTCCAGTGCCCAAAGAAGTTTAATGACTACATCTTCCAAAGTCGGCTCCCACCAACTGTACCACTAGCCTCACACACTGCACCATGCACGACAACACCACACCTCCCCCTCCACCACCACCCCCTTCACTCACCTACCAACAATCTCTACCAAAAACAAAACACACCTCACATTCCTAGCTTCACCTCACCCACTTTGTGGAGAAGGTGCTGGCCATTCTAGGCAGGTGCATGGCTGAGCACTTGGCCAGTGGCAGAGCTGAAAGAATACAAGATGCTGGTATCCTCCTTCTCAAATCCCACTTCCCCCTTGTCATGTATGTACTTTTGGGATCACTAGCCACTAGATGGCATCACGGTTGGAGGCCACTGGGGTGCGTGCAGCCCAAGTATAAAAGGCCAGCCATTTTGTATATTAGTCACTTTGGGCCTTAATAAAGCAGAGCCAAGGTCATACCTCTTGGAGTTAAACAGTACTCAGTCTAATAGTGGCTGCGTACACAACATTTCGCGACGAAGCAACAAGAACCTTTGCATGCAAAAATGAGCACAGTTGGATTGTTGGAGCGATTTGTGGAAGATTGGGCAGACTTTGTGAGCCGTTTGAGCCAGTTCTTCGTGGCCAACAAAATGGAGGAGGTCGGCGACGCAGATCGGCGCTGGGCGGTGTTCCTCACAGTTTGCGGTCCAAAAATTTATGGTCTGATAAAGAATCTATTCTTGCCTGTGGGTCCAACAGAGAAGCTGTATGAAGAATTGTGTACACTGGTACAGGGCCACCTTAAGCCAGACGAAGACATCATCATCTCGAAATACAGATTTTACACGCACATTCACTCGGAGGCCAGAATGCGGCGGAATTCGTTGCCGACCTGAGATGTCTAGCGGGATCGTGTAAGTTCGGGGCTGTATTGGCAGACATGCTGCGGGACTTCTTTGTAATCGGCATCAACCACGAGGTGATCCTGCGCAAACTACTGGTGGTGGAGATGTTGGACTTGAACAGGGCCATCACGATCGCTCAGTTATGCATGACGACGGATAGAAGTCTAAAGCAGATATCAGTGAAAAATCGAAACTGTAAATATGATTGATTCGGCGTTCGGCAGAGCGGTACATGGCAGGGCATACGCAAAACGTGTGGCTGCCCAAAGTCCGCCAGCGGGAATGCATCCGACTTCTCTGTGTTGGCGTTGTTGGGGAAATCACCGGCACCAGCAGCACCGATTTAAGCAATATAATTGCAAAGGCTGTCTGAGAGTGGGGCATCTCCAGCGCAAGTGTCCACAGATGAGCAAGGGTGCTGTGATACACCACTTGGAGGATGATGGTCAGACTAGCGCGGATCCGGATACGCAATCCGAGATACCAGAGGAGGAAGTGTACAGACTGTACTCATTCCTAACTAAGAGCAAACCGATAATGATCAACATGAAATTTAATGGGGTGCCGGTATCGATGGAACTGGACACGGGAGCAAGTCAATCGATAATGAGCCAGAGGGCATTCGACAAGCTGTGGGATACCAAGGCTGTGAAGCCCAGGCTTAGTCCAGCCAATGTCAAGTTGCGCATGTTCATCAAAGAACTCATAACGGTGATTGACAGCGTCACAATTAAAGTGTCATATGACGGTGCAGTTCACGAGTTACTGCTATTGATTGTCCCGGGCAATGGCCCAACACTGTTTGGCAGGAACTGCCTTGAAAAAAATCAGATGCGGCTGGAAGGACATCAAGGCGGTTTCGTCGGAGAAAGACACATGTGTCAAAGTACTGAGCAAGTTCCCCTCGCTGTTCGAACCAGGCATCTGCAACTTCACGGGAGCCAAGGTGCAGATCCACGTGGACTCGGATGCAAGACCCATCCATCATAAAACTCGGCAGTTCCATATATGATGAGGAAGAAGGTCAAAATCAAACTGGACAGACTCCAGCGTGAAGGGATCATATCACTGGTTGAATTTAATGAATGGGCCAGCCCCATTGTTCCTGTGCTGAAAAGTGATGGCAGTCAGAATCTGTGGAGACTACAAGGCTATGATCAAAAGGGTTTCGAATTTAGGATCAGTACCCGTTACCGAAGGCTGATGACTTGTTTGCAATGCTAGCCGGGGGGAAGTCGTTCACCAAACTGGACTTGACATTGGCCGACATGACACAGGAGCTGGTCGAGATGTCGAAGAGACTTACGTGCATTAACACGCATAAAGGACTGTTTATTTATCACAGGTGACTTTTTGGAATTCGCTCAGCTGCAGCAATATTTAAGAGGAACATGTAGAATCGACTGAAGTCCGTTCCGAAAACCATCGTGTTCCAAGATGACATCCTGATCACAGGTCGTGACTCCGAGGAACATCTGAACAACCTGGAAGAGGTTCTACATCGTTTGGACAAAGTGGGACTCAGACTGAAATGCTCGAAGTGTGTCTCCATGGCACCAGAGGTCGAATTCCTGGGGAGGAAAATTGCAGCTGACGGTATCAGGCCCACGGACGCGAAAACCAAGGCCATCAAGAATGCACCCAAGCTGCAGAATGTGACAGAGCTGCGTTCATTCCTGGGTCTACTCAACTACTTCGGTAACTTCCTACCTAATTGAGCACCTTATAAGAACCACTGCACATGCTGCTAAGAAAAGGCGACAACTGGGTGTGGGGTGCGTCTCAAGACAGAGCTTTTGAGAAAGCCACTAATCTGCTTTGCTCTAACAAGCTGCTGGTACATTACGACCTCTGTAAACGTTTAGTATTGGCCTGTGATGCTTCGTCATATGGAATTGGTTGCGTACTCCAACAAGCTAATGAAAGCTAATGAATCGGGTAAACTTCAATCAGTCACGTATGCTTCAAAAAGTTTGTGTAAAGCGGAAAGAGCCGACAGCATGGTAGAGAAAGAAGCACTAGCCTGTGTGTATGAGGTTAAAAAGATGCATCAGTACCTGTTTAGTCTTCAGTTTGAACTGGAGACAGATCACAAGCCGCTGATTTCACTGTTCTTTGAAAATAAAGGTATCAATACCTTCATCCCGCATCCAGGGGTGGGCGCTGACAGTATCCACTTATGATTATGTCATTCACCATAGACCTGGTAGCGAGAATTGTGCTGATGCTTTGAGCCGTCTGCCGTTGCCCACACCGGAGGTGGAAACGCCACAACTGGCGGACCTATTGTTAGTTATGGATGCTTTTGAGAGTGAAGGAACCCGTCACGGCTCAACAAGTTAAGACCTGGACCAGCCAGGACCCGATTTTATCGGTGGTGAAGAGTTGCATCCTCAAAGGTGATTGGTCTGCCATACCCAATCAAATGTGCAAGAAGTCCAAATCTTACATTCGTTGCAAAGACGAACTGTCTATTCAGTCGGATTGTATACAGTGGGGCAATCATGTTGTTATGCCCAAGAAAGGGAGAGAGAAATTTGTATGTGAGCTACATAGCACACATCCCGGCATTGTAATGATGAAAGCCATTGCCAGGTGTCATGTATGGTGGCTGGGAATTGACTCTGAGCTGGAATCATGTGTGCATCAGTGCAACACTTGCATGCAGCTCAGCAAAGCACCAGCGGACTCGCCGCTGAGTCTGTGGTCGTGGCCGTCCAAACCATGGTCCAGGATCAACATAGACTTTGCAGGTCCCTTCCTGGGGAAGATGTTTTTAGTTGCGGTGGATGCATATTCGAAGTGGATAGAGTGTATAATCATGTCATTCAGCATATCCACAGCTACCATTGAGAATCTCAGTGTCATGTTCGCGACACATGGTACGCCTGACATCATTGTTAGCGACAACGGATCGTGCTTCACCAGTCAGGAGTTTCAAGAGTTCATGAAACTCAATGGTATCAAACATGTCAGGTCAGCATCATTCAAACCAGCATCCAATGGGCAAGCAGAACGTGCTGTCCAAATCATAAAGCAGAGTATGATGCGAGTAACCCAAGGGTCACTGCAGACCCGCCTGTCATGCATACTGCTTGTTACAGGACAAGACCACACATGCTTATTTGTGTCTTGCTTGCTGAACTAATGATGAAGAGAGGTCTTAAGACCAAGTTATCTCTTGTACACCCTGACTTGAATAGTCATGTTGAATATAGAAGACAAAGTCAGCAAGGGTATCACGATTGCACAGCTGTGTCACGGGCTTTTTCTGCAAATGATCCTGTATATGTTTGGAATTATGGTCAGGGTCCCAAGTTGATCGCTGGTACTGTCATGGCCAAGGAGGGCAGCAGAGTATTTATTATCAAGCTCAAAAATGGGCAAACATGCAGGAAACATATGGATCAGACAAAGCTGCAGCACACAGACGAACAGTTGGAGGAAGAGACAATCGACGACCAACCAACCTATCCCCAGTCATCAGAGGACTCGGTGGTCATCAGTGAATCAGGACTTTCAATCACTGACATGGCTATTGCCACTCCCACCAGGTCAGCCATCCAGCCACCAGTCACAACAGACTCTGAACACTCACCCAAGGCTGGAGTTGAACTGAGACGGTCAACCCGGGAGCGTAAAACATCGGACTGCCTCAATTTGTAAAAGACTGTATCAATATCTCATGTATGTACTTTTGGGATCACTAGCCACTAGATGGCGTCACTGTTGGAGGCCATTGGGCTGCACACACGTGATGTACAAGCTGCGCACGGTGTAAGTATGCACCTCTTGCTTTCCCGGCCTCCCCTTGTTCCTTCCTCGTTTTACACACCCAAAAAATCCAACCTGCCCATCCAACGGTTGACCAAGAAGAGGGAGAGGGGAATGAAGAAGAAACACTGTCACTCGATTTGACACTTCGAGCCACCAGCTCCTTGCAGGTCGTCCTGCAAGGCTATTTGCAGTGTCCTCCACTGAAAGTCAGCAGCCTTTCACCAGCCATGCTGCTGCCACTGGGGTAGCACTGTGTGACATTATGAGGATAGGCACAGGCACACACAATAGTCACTAAGGGAATTCACAAGGATGATTAGTTGATTTTTTGATGTCATATTTGATGGATAGATTATAAAGTTGGATTGGAAAGTTTGCTTTGTGTAGGGTTTCATTTCAGCTTTGTGGCCAAGAGAACACTGTGATGGTCAATAACAAAGGGATGGTAAAGTGTGGGAGAAATATTGAAAGGGGAATTGGGGTTGTGGTCACTGGTAGATGATTCAATCACAGATACCCCAGCCAGAAAGGAGCTGCCTGGGTTGCACTCTTCCTTCCGCTTCCTCCTCTTCTGCTTGTTCCTCTTCCATCTGCGAGCAGCTTGTCCTCTTTGCTGCCTCTGCATCATCTCCATGTGACCCCAGGACTGTGAGCAAGTGGTCTTCTCAGAGGCAGAATACTGCAGATGCTGGAAACTGAAATAAAAACAGAAAATGCTGGAAATACTCAGCAGGTCAGGCAGCATCTCAACCTGAAACGTGAACTCTGTTTCTCTCTTCATGGATGTTGCCTGAACTGCTGAACATTTCCAGCATTTTCTCTCTTCTCAGAGGCCTTCCTTTACCGTCAAAAGCCTTGCAAGCATCAGCAGCACGCCATGCATACTTTAACAACTTTTTAAATGTATTCCACTAAGCCATACTTCAATAATATAGTAAAACAACACCTCACCAAAATGACGGCTGCCTTGTCCCCATGCCAGAAGCAGATGGAAGCGAGGTGACCATCATTTTTTGCAGAAATACAGCGCTAACAGTCAGCGATAAGGTAGGGGATTTCTAAGCTAGCGTGTTTTAATCTTCATGTACAATTACTGTTCAGTATAATTTGTAAATTTAAGTCTGCACAAGTTAGCAACATATTGAGTCCAAGTTTCCACACGCGCCTAGAACGGCGCAGTCCCGACCTGGACGCCCGTTTTTCGCGCCACAAAGTGCGCCTAAAAAAATCCTCCGTATTCTCCACCTACCTGCAGGTCCTCTGGCCCTCGGCGCAGCCAGCATGAACTGTGGGGGGGGCGGAGCCAGGTCCCTGCTCTGAAAACAGTGCCGGGACCTCTGCACATGCGCGCTACAGTGGGCACGCAAGTGCAGTAGCTCCAGGCGCCGAACTGTGTGGGAGGAGCCCGAAGCACGCATACCCTAGCCCTGGCTGAATGGCCTCACTGGAGCTGCGTGAATAAGGCTCCTCCTACGGCCAGCTCCTGCTTCCCCCCCCCGACCAGACCCGACACCCGCTCCCCGCACCCCCTTGCCTCCGGACCAGACCCGACACCCGCTCCCCGCCCCCCCCCTGCCTCCGGACCAGACCCGACACCCACTCCCCTCGTCCCCCCCCCGACTGACCCGACCCAACCCGACCCGCGCTCCTGTTCCTGCTCCCCGCCTCCCTGACTGGACTCGACCCGACCCGCGCTCCTGATCTCGCTCCCCGCCTCCCCGACTGGACCCGACCCGACCCGAGCTCCTGTTCCCGCTCCCCTTCTCCCCGACTGGACCCGAACCCCTGTTCCCGCTCCCCGCCTCCCCGACTGGACCCGACCCGACCCGCGCTCCTGTTCCCGCTCCCCCCCCCTCCCCCGCGGACTGGACCCGACCCGACCGGACCCGACCCGAGCTCCTGTTCCCGCTCCGCCCCCCCCCCCCGACTGGACCCGACCCACGCTCCTGTTCCCGCTCCCCGCCCCCCCGACTGGACCCGACCCGACCCGCGCTCCCGCCCCCCGACCCGACCCCCCACCACTAGACCCGACCCGACTCCCGCTCACGGACTGGATCCGACCTGACCTCTCTCCCTCCCTCCCTCTCTCCGCTGCCCCCCCCCCCCCCCGCCCCCGACTTGAACCGAACCGAATCTCCCCGACCCGACCCAACCCAACGCCGCCTACCTGTAAATCTGGTGCTGGGGACGGGCCCTGCCCGAAGTCTCGAGCCGGCCCGTTCAGCCTTCAGTCCCGAAAGGCCTGCCTGAAGCACTTTCACACAGGTAGGAAGATGGTTTATTTAATCTTTTTTTTGCTTATAAATGTTTATTCAGGTTGGATTTATTTGTATAATATTTGTATAAGTAGAAATAAGGATTTATTATAGAATTTAATGACTTCCCTTTCCCCCCCCCCCCCCCCACCTCATTCTGGACGCCTAATTTGTAACCTGCGCCTGATTTTTTAATGTGTAGAACAGGTTTTTTCAGTTCTACAAAAATCTTCACTTGCTCCATTCTACTTTAGTTTGGAGTACGTTTTCACTGTGGAAACTTTCAAATCAGGCGTCAGTGGCCGGACACGCCCCCTCTTGAAGAAAAAATTCTGTTCCAAAGTAGAACTGTTCGACCTGAGTAGAACTGCAGAAAAAAAAATGTGGAGAATTGCGATTTCTAAGATAGTCCGTTCTCCACCAGTTGCTCCTAAAAATCAGGCGCAAATCATGTGGAAACTTGGGCCCATTGAAACAGATTGCATTCTGGAGTCAAATTAGTATAGTATAGTAAAGCTGTGCAGCTTCAGTGTGTCATCTCTGTACTTTTGGGATCACTAACCACTATGATCAAAGAATCATAACGGTGATTGGCAGTGCCACAATTAAAGTGTCGCATGACGGTGCACGTGTGTGCAGCCCAAGTATAAAAGACCAGCCATTTTGTATATGAGTCACTTTGGGCCTTAATAAAGCAGAGCCAAGGTCTGGGAATTAAACAGTTCTCAGTCTGACAGTTATTGTGTACACAACATTTGGCGACGAAGCAACAAGAACCTTTGCATGCAAAAATGAGCACAATTGGATTGTTGGAGCGATTTGTGCAAGGAGAAGATTGGGCAGACTTTGTGAGCCGTTTGAGCCAGTTCTTCGTGACCAACAAAATGGAGGAGGTCGGCGACGCAGATCAGGGCTGGGTGGCGTTCCTCACGGTTTGCGATCCAAAAATTTATGCTGTGATAAAGAATCTACTCCTGCCTGTGAGTCCAACAGAGAAGACGTATGAAGAATTGTGTGCACTGGTACAGGACCACCTTAAGCCAGACGAAGACATCATCATCTCAAGATACAGATTTTATACGCACGTTCGTTTAGAGGGCCAGAATGCGGTGGGATTAGTTGCTGACCTGAGACGTCTAGCGGGACTGTGTAAGTTCGGGGCTGTGTTGGCAGACATGCTGCGGGACTTCTTTGTAATCGGCATCAACCACGAGGTGATCCAGCGTAAACTACTGCCGGTGGAAACGCTGGACTTGAACAGGGCCATCACGATCACTCAGTCATGCCTGACGACGGATAGAAGTCTAAAGCAGATATCAGTGAAAAAACTAAATTCGGCAACCATTGTAAATATGATTTATTCGGCGTTCGGTAGAGCGGCACATGGCAGGATCGACCCGACTGCGTACGCGAAACCTGTGGCTCCCCAACGTCCACCAGCGGGAATGCATCCGATTTCCTCATGTTGGCATTGTCGGGGAGATCATCGGCACCAGCCGATTTAAGCAATATAGTTGTGAAGGCTGTCTGAGATTGGGGCATCTCCAGTGCAAATGTCCGCAGATGAGCAAGCGTGCTGCGACACATCACATGGAGGATGATGGTCAGACTAGCGCGGATCAGGATACGCAATCCGAGATGCCAGAGGAGGAAGTGTATGGACTGTACTTGTTCCAAACTAAGAGCAAACAATAATGATCAACGTGAAATTTAATGGGGTGCCGGTATCGATGGAACTGGACATGGGGGCGAGTCAATCGATAATGAGCCAGAGGGCACTCGACAAGCTGTGGGATACCAAGGCTGTGAAGCCCAGGCTGAGTCCAGTCAATGCCAAGTTGCACACGTACACCAAAGAACTCATAAAGGTGATTGGTAGTACCACAATTAAAGTGTCGCATGACAGTGCAGTTCACGAGTTACCGCTATGGATTGTCCCAGGCAATGGCCCAATGCTGTTCAGCAGGAACTGGCTTGAAAAAAATCAGATGCGATTGGAACGACATCAAGGCGTTGTCATCGGTGAAAGACACATGTGCCCAAGTACTGAAAAAGTTCCCCATGCTATTCGAACCAGGCATCGGCAACTTCACGGGAGCCAAGGTGCAGATCCAAGTGGACTCGGATGCAAGACCCGTCATAAAGCTCGGGCAGTTTCGTATATGATGAGGGAGAAGGTCGAAATCAAACTGGACAGACTCCAGCGTGAAGGGATCATATCACCGGTTGAATTTAATGAATGGGCCAGCCCCATTGTTCCTGTGCTGAAAAGTGATGGCACAGTCAGAATCTGTGGAGACTACAAGGCTACGATCAACAGGGTTTCGAAACAGGATCAGTACCCGTTACCGTAGGCTGATGACTTGTTTACAATGCTAGCCGGGGGTGAAGTCGTTCACCAAACTGGACTTGACGTCAGCCTACATGACACAGGAGCTGGTCGAGATATCAAAGAGACCTATGTGCATTAACACGCATAAAGGACTGTTTATTTATCACAGGTGACCTTTTGGAATTCACTCGGTTGCAGCAATATTTCAAAGGAACACGGAGAGTCTACTGAAGTCCGTTCTCAGAACCGTCATGTTCCAAAATGACATCCTGATCACAGGTCGTGACTCCGAGGAACATCTGAACAACCTGGAAGAGGTTCTACATCATCTGGACAAAGTGGGACTCAGACTGAAACGCTCAAAGTGCGTCTTCATAGCACCAGAGGTCGAATTCCTGGGGAGGAAAATTGCTGCTGACGGCATCAGGCTTATGGAGGCGAAAATCAAGGCCATCAAGAATGCACCCAAGCCGCAGAATGTGACGGAGCTGCATTCATTCCTGGGTCTACTCAACTACTTTGGTAAATTCCTACCTAAATTGAGCACCTTATTAGAACCATCGCACATGCTGCTAAGAAAAGGCGACAACTGGGTGTGGGGTGCGTCTTAAGACAGATCTTTTGAGAAAGCCACTAATCTGCTTTGCTCTAACAAGCTGCGGGTACATTATGACCCATGTAAACGTTTAGTATTGGCCTGTGATGCTTCGTCATATGGAAATGGTTACGTACTCCAACAAGCTAATGAACGGGTAAACTTCAACCAGTTGAGTATGCTTCAAGACGTTTGTCTAAAGCGGAAAGAGCCGACAGCATGGTAAAGAAAGAAACACTAGCCTGTGTGTATGGGGTTAAAAAGATGTATCAGTACCTGTTTGGGCTTCGGTTTGAACTGGAGACAGATCACAAGCCGCTCATTTCACTGTTCTCTGAAAACCAATCTATCAATACCAATGCTTCATCCTTCATCCAGAGGTGGGCGCTGACATTATCCGCATATGATTATGTCATTCGCCATAGACCTGGCACCGAGAATTGTGCCGATGCCTTGAGCCGTCTGCCGTTGCCCACACCGGAGGTGGAAACGCCACAACTGGCTATTGTTAGTTATGGATGCTTTTGAGAGTGAAGGAACCCCTGTCACGGCTCAACAAGTTACGACCTGGACCAGCCAGAACCTGATTTTATCGGTGGTGAAGAGTTGCATCCTCAAAGGTGATTGGTCTGCCATACCCAAGCAAATGTGTGAGCAGACCAAACCTTACATTCGTCGCAAAGAAGAACTGTCTATTCAGTCGGATTGTATGCTGTGGGGCAATTGTGTTGTTATGCCCAACAAAGGGAGAGAGAAATTTGTACGTGAGCTACATAGCACACATCCCAGCATTGTTATGATGAAAGCCATCGCCAGGTCTCATGTATGTTGGCCGGGAATTGACACTGAGCTGAATCATGTGTGCATCAGTGCAACACTTTCATGCAGCTCAGCAAAGCACCAGCGGAATCGTCACTGAGTCTGTGGTTGTAGCCGTGCAAAGCATGATCCAGGATCCACACAGACTTTGCAGGTCCCTTCCTAGGGAAGATGTTTTTAGTTGTGTTGGATGCATATTCGAAGTGAATAAAGTGTATAATCATGTCATCCAGCACATGCACAGCTACCATTGAGAATCTCAGTGTCATGTTCACGACACATGGTACGCCTGACATCGTTGTGAGCGACAACGGATCGTGCTTCACCAGTCAGGAGTTTCAAGAGTTCATGAAACTCAATGGTATCAAACATGTAAGGTCAGCACCATTCAAACCTGCATCCAATGGGCATGCAGAACTTGCTGTCCAAATCATAAAGCAGAGTATGAAGCGAGTAATCCAAGAGTCAGTGCAGACCCGCCTGTCATGCATACTGCTTAGTTACAGGACAAGACCACACATGCTTACTGGGGTCTCGCCTGCTGAACTAATGATGAAGAGCGATCTTAAGACCAAGCTATCTCTTGTACACTCTGACTTGAATAATCATGTTGACTATAGAAGACAAAGTCAGCAAGGGTATCATGATCGCGCAGCTGTGTCACACGATATTTCTGTAAATGATCCTGTATATGTTCTGAATTATGGTCAGGGTCCCAAGTGGATCGCTGGTACTGTCATGGCCAAGGCAACAGAGTATTTATTGTCGAGCTCAAAAATGGGCAAACATGCAGTAAACATATGGATCAGACAAAGATGCGGCACACAGATGAACCGGAACAGTCGGAGGAAGAGACAATCGACGACCAACCAACCTCCCAACCTACCCCCAGTCATCAGAGGACTCAGTGGTCATCAGTGAATCGGGACTTTCAATCACAGACATGTTCAATGAAACTGGACTTTCAATCTCTGACATGGCCATTGCCACTCCCACCAGGTCAGCCACCCAGCCACCAGTCACAACAGACTCTGAACACTCACCCGAGGCTGGAGTTGAACTGAGACGGTCAGCCCGGGAGCGTAAAACATCAGACTGTCTCAATTTGTAAAGGACTGTGTTAATATCTCAGAGAGGAGTATTGTCATGTATGTACTTTTGGGATCACTAGCCACTAGATGGTGTCACTGTCGGAGGCCATAACTTGCAGGCAGCCCAAGTATAAAAGGCCAGCCATTTTGTATATTAGTCACTTTGAGCCTTAATAAAGCAGAGCCAAGATCATACCTCTTGGAGTTAAACAGTAGTCAGTCTAATCATTATTGCATACACAACACAGTGATTCTGAGCCAAATTATAACAAAGTGATGAAAATGGAGTAGTTAATTAATGACAGCCATCACGATTTTTTAGAGGAATCGTATCTGACAAATTTGATGGAACTCTTCAATGAAATAACAGAGCGGGTTGATGAAGATAGTCCAGCTAATGTGTATATGAACTTTCAAAAGGTGTTTGGTAAGGTACCAAATACTCGTTAGCAAAATGAAGCTCATGGGATTGAAGGGATGGTGGCAGCATGAATAAAAAATTGGCCAACAGACAGAAAGCTCAGAGTAGTGGTGAACAATTTTTTTTCAGGCTAAGGGAAGTATATAGTGGTGTTCCCCATGGGTCAGTATTATGGTCACTTCTTTTTGATATATTTTTAAGTCTATGGGGAAAGAGAAAGGGAGTGGGACTAATTGAATAACTCTTTCAAAGAGACAGTACAGACATGATGGACCATAGCCTTCTTCTGTGCGTAAGATTCTACGATGGGGAGCCTTACACCCTATAGCATATTTAGCGGATATAGAAGCAAGAGTAGAACAATGAACCTATGGTCAGAGTAACAAAGCCAACACTACCTGCACCATGTCAATCCCTTCTCTGGGACTAGAGACTAGCAGAGTTGCCCTACATGTTATATGTGTATATAATATCGGTCCTCATGTGGATGAATTGGAGGAAGCTATGTGTACTTATCTTCAAAAGAAGGGAGAATATTACAAGGCTCTGATCCAAACACAGCCTTTCTCAAAGGGAATGAAGGTTAGCAAATTGGGCATACAGTTGGTCAGCACATCCAAATTCCTAATTTACGGTTATTAATTTTAATGGGAAACAACTGGGAACACTACAAATCGGCAGGAAGCAGAATCTTGCCAAATGTACCCTTTAGGAGCTAGCGCCCGAGAGCAGCAGTGGGATCAAAGGAGCAGCGACAGCAATAAATAGAGCTAGTGCCCAAGACGAGCAGCAGCAGGAGCAGCGGTGGCCATGAATAGCAGCTAGCTGGGATCAAAAGCAAACGGGCCAGTGAGGGGAAAAAATTCAAAGTGTGACATCATAGGAAAACAGATAAATGATTGGTTGGTGAGTATTTCTCTCTTTTTTTCTAAAACTAGCGATTGTTTTAAATTAAGAGCTGTGATTATAGATTAAAAACTTAATTGAGTGATATTTCTAAACATGAAAAACCAAGTTAGTTAAATGAAATACAATAGAGATGGCAGGGCAGGTAATGTGTTGCAGCTGTTGCTTGTGGGAGCTGGTGGACACCAGTGTGATCCATGGCAACCACATCTGCAGTAAGTGTTGGCGGCTCAAGGAACTTTGGCGCAGAGTTGATGAGCTGGAGTCTGAGCTTCGGACATTGCGATACATCAGGGAGGGGGAGAGTTACCTGGACACTGTGTTCCAGGAGGCAGTCACAGCCGTTTGGTTAAATACTTCAAATTTGGTCCGTGGTCAGGGACAGGAGGGTATGACTACGAGTGAGGCACGTATGGGGATCCAGAGGGGAGCATTGGAGGAGCCTCAGCCCTTGCATTTGTCCAACAGGTTCGAGGTCCTTGCTCCCTGTGTGGACAAGAACTGGGACTGCAGGGAGGATGAGCAAACTGACCAAGCACCTTGGTACAGGGGGCCATTCAAGTTGGGGGAGTAAAAAGGAATGTAACAATGTTAGGGGACAATATAGTTAGGGGGATAGATACTGTTCTCTGCAGCCGAGAGCATGAGTCTTGAAGGCTGTGTTGCCTGCCCGGTGCCAGGGTTAAGGACATCTCCTCGGGGCTGGAGAGGAACTTGGAGTGGGAGGGCAAGGATCCAGTTGTCATGGTCCACATAGGTACCAACGACGTAGGTAGGACTAAGAACGAGGTTCTGCCGAGGAAGTATGAGCAGCTAGAGGCTAAATTAAAAAGCAGTACCCCAAAGGTATTAATGTCTGGATTACTACCTGAGACACAAGCAAATTGGCATAGGGTAAATAAGATCAGAGAGATGAATGTGTGGCTCAACGGTTGGTGTGGGAGAAGTGTGTTTCAATGCATGGGGCACTGGCACCAGTACTAGGGAAAGCGGGAGCTGTTCCGTTGGGACCTGTGTCCTGGCGAATCGAATAACTAGAGCTGTAGATAGGGTTTTAAACTAAATAATGGTGGGGGGTGGTGAGGGTTCAGATGAGGGGAAATTTAGAAAGTTAAACAGAAAGGACAAGGCAATAGTGCAGGGTAGCAATAGGGGTAATGATAACCTGAGTGTAACAGGAAGGGACAAAATGTACAAACGTAAGAGTGCATCAGCAATTAGGGTCAGATAGGGGAACACTGCAAAAAGCCAACATTAAAAGCTCTTTATCTGAATGCACACAGCATTCATAACAAGATAGATTAATTGACAGCACAAATAGAAATAAATGGGTACGATCTAATAGCCATTATAGAGACGTGGTGGCAAGGTGACCAAGGTTGGGACGAAATGTTCCACGGTACTTGACTTTTCAAAAAAGTAGACAGAATGATAAAGCGGGGGGGCGGTGGAGGTACCCCGATAATAAAAGATGACATAAGGACAGTAGAGAGAAAGGATCTTGGTTCATAGGATCATGAAGTAGAATCAGTATGGATGAAGATAAGGAATAACAAGGGACAGAAAACACTGGTGGGAGTAGTACATAGGCCGCCCAACAGTAGCTATACTGTTGGACAAGAAATAGTAGGAGCTTGTAACAAAGGTAATGCAATAAATGTGGGGTCTTTAATCTTCATATAGACTAGGCAAGTCAAATTGGCAAAGGTAGTCTGGAGGATGAGTTCATGGAATGCATTCTGGACAGTTTCCTAGAACAATACGTCATGGAACCAACCAGGGAACAGGCTATTTTAGATCTTGTATTGTGTAATGGGACAGGGTTACTTAGCAATCTCATAGTAAAGGACTCTCTGGTATCATAATACGATAGAATTTCACATTATGTTTGCGAGAGACTTGCATAAGTCCGAAATTAAGAGTCTTAAACTTAAATAAAGCCAATTACATAGGTATGAAGGGTGAGTTGGCTAAGGTAGATTGGAAAAATAGATTAAAATGGTATGGCAATAGATAAGCAGTGGCTCACATTTAAATAAATATTTCATAATTCTCAACAGAAATACATTCCATTGGGAAACAAAAACTCCATGGCTAACTAAAGAAGTTAAGGAAAGCTCTGATGAAGGGTCATCGACCCGAAACGTTAACTCTGCTTCCTCTCCACAGATGTTGTCTGACCTGCTGAGATTTCCAGCTTTTTCTGTTTTTATTCCAAATTCCAGCATCACAGTATTTTTCTTTTGTATAAGTTAAGGATAGCATTAGATTGAAAGAAGAAGCTTATAATGTTGCGAAGAATATTAGTAAGCCTGAGAATTGGGAGAGTTTCAGAAATCAGCAAAGGATGACCAAAAAAATTGATAAAGAGTAAAAAATAGACTATGAGAGAAAACTAGCAAGAAATATAAAACAGATTGTAAGAGTTTCTATAAGTGTGTAAAAAGGAAGCGAGTAGCAAAAGTAAACATTGGTCCCTTAGAGGCTGAGGCAGGAGAAATTATTATGGGGAATAAGGAAAGGGGAGAAACGTTAAACAAATATTTTGTAACTGTCTTCACAGTAGAAGATGCAAAATGCATACCTAAAATGGTAGGGAACCAAGGGTCTAATGAGAGTGAGGTATTTAGTGTAATTAATATAAGTAGAGAAATTTAAGGAGCTCGGAGCTAAATTAAAAAGTAGGACCTCAAAAGTAGTAATCTCAGGATTGCTACCAGTGCCACGTGCTAGTCAGAGTAGGAATCGCAGGATAGCCCAGATGAATATGTAGAGAAAAAGAACTAGAGAAACTAATGGACTAAAAGCTGACAAATCCCCTGGACCTGAAGGCCTATATCCTAGGGTTCTAAAAGAGGAGGCTGCAGAGATATCGGATGCATTGGTTTTGATCTTCCAAAATTCCCTAGATTCTAGAACAGTCCTAGCAGACTGGAAGGTGGCAAATGTAACATCGCTATTCAAGAAAGGAGGGAGAGAGAAAACAGGGAACTACTGACCAGTTATCCTGACTTCAGTCATCGGGAAAATGCTGGAATCCATTGTTAAGGAAGTGGTATCAAGGCACTTAGAAAACCATGAACATGATCAGGCAGAGTCAACATGGTTTTATGGAATGGAAATGGAGTTTGACAATTTATTAAGAGTTTTTGAGGATATAACGGGCAGGGTAAAGGGGAACCAGTAGATGTAGTATATTTGGATTTCCAAAAGCCATTCAATAAAGTGTCACATGAAAGGTTATTACACAAGATAAGGGATCATGGGATTGGAGGTAATGTATTAGTATGGATAGAGGTTTGGTTAACGGACAGAAAACAGAGAGTAGGCATAAACGGGTCTTTTTCAGAGCTGTACGGCTGTAACTAATGGAGTGCCGCAAGAATCAGTGCTGGGGCCTCAGCTATTTACAATCTATATTAATGACCGAGATGAAAGGACCAAGTGTAATGTATCCAAATTTGCTAATGATACAAAGTTAGATGGGACAGTAAGCTGTGAGGAGAACACAAAGAGTTTTCAAAGGGATCAAGAAATTAAGTGATTGGGCAGTAAGATGGCAGATAACATAGGGAAATGTGTGATTATTCACCTTGGTAGGAAGAAGAGAAAAACAAAACATTTTTTTAAATGGTGAGAAACTTTTAAATGTTGGTGTTCAGAGAGATTTTGCTGTCCTTGTGCAAGAAATATAGAAAGCTAGCATGCAGGTACAGCAAGTTCGGCGTGAGTTCGGCGAGAGGCCTATAAAGGCCGCGAGGTCAGGAGGTGCGTCGCTGAGTCGGGAGTCCGTGAGTTCAGCGAGAGGCCTATAAAGGCCGTGAGGTCGGGAGGTGCGTCGCTGAGTCGGGAATCCGTGAGTTCAGCGAGAGGACTATAAAGGCCGCGAGGTCGGGAGTTGCGTCGCTGAGTCGGGAATCCGTGAGTTCAGTGAGAGGCCTATAAAGGCCGCGAGGTCGGGAGGTGCGTCGCTGAGTCGGGAGTCCGTGAGTTCAGTGAGAGGCCAGCTTGTGCAGCTATAGGGAGAAGGCAAAAAAGTAGAAAGAAATAGAAAGGTGACGTCACAGCCAAGAGGGTAAGTGATCGGCTGGTGATTGGTAAATAGTTTTTCTTTTTTCTCTTCTCTATCAGTGAGTAACTTTTAGCACTGTTGTTGCCAATTTAAGTTAATCTAAGGGTTAAGTCACGGCAGGAGAGCTCGGACACGTGTTGTGCTCCTCCTGCACTATGTGGGAAATCAGGGACCCTCCGGTGTCCCTGACGACTACGTGTGCGGGAAGTGTATCCGGCTCCATCTCCTAACGGACCGCATTGCGGAATTGGAGCTGAAGGTGGATTCACTCTGGAGCATCTACGATGCTGAGAATGACGTGAATAGCACGTTTAGTGAGTTGGTCTTACCGCAGGTAAAGGGTCCACAGCCAGATAGGGAATGGAAGACCAACAGGAAGAGCAGTGTGAGGAAGGTAATGCAGGGATTCCCTGCGGTCATCCCCCTGCAAAACAGATACACCGCTTTGAGTACTGTTGAGGGGGATGACTCATCAGCGGGGAGCAGCTGCAGCCAGGTTCATGGCACTGTGGCTGGCTCTGCTGCACAGGAGGGCAGGAAAAAGAGTGGGAGAGCGATAGTGATAGGGGATTCAATTGTAAGGGGAATAGATAGGCGTTTTTGCGGCCGCAACCGAGACTCCAGGATGGTATGTTGCCTCCCTGGTGCAAGGGTCAAGGATGTCTCAGAGCAGGTGCAGGACATTCTGAAAAGGGAGGGTGAAAAGCCAGTTGTCGTGCTGCACATTGGAACCAACGATATAGGTAAAAAATGGGATGAGGTCCTACGAGACGAATTTAAGGAGCTCGGAGCTAAATTAAAAAGTAGGACCTCAAAAGTAATAATCTCAGGATTGCTACCAGTGCCACGTGATAGTCAAAGTAGGAATCGCAGGATAGCCCAGATGAATATGTGGCTTGATCAGTGGTGCAGCAGGGAGGGATTCAAATTCCTGGGGCATTGGAACCGGTTCTGGGGGAGGTGGGACCAGTACAAACCGGACGGTCTGTACCGAGGCAGGACCGGAGCCAATGTCCGAGGAGGAGTGTTTGCTAGTGCTGTTGGGAGGAGTTAAACTAATCTGGCAGGGGGATGGGAACCAATGCAGGGAGACAGAGGGAAACAAAATGGAGACAAAAGCAAACGACAGAAAGGAGATGAGTAAAAGTGGAGGGCAGAGAAACCCAAGGCAAAAAACAAAAAGGGCCACTTTGCAGCAAAATTCTAAAGGGTCTAAGTATGTTAAAAAGGCAAGCCTGAAGGCTCTGTGTCTCAATGCGAGGAGTATTCGGAATAAGGTGGACAAATTAACTGTGCAGATAGCAGTTAACAGATACGATGAGGTTGGCATCACGGAGACATGGCTCCAGGGTGACCAAGGCTGGGAACTCAACATCAAAGGGTATTCACCATTTAGGAAGGATAGACAGAAAGAAAAAGGAGGCCGGGTGGCGTTGCTGGTTAAAGAGGAAATTAATGCAATTGTAAAGAAAGACATTAGCTTGGATGATGTGGAATCGGTATGGGTGGAGCTACGGAATACCAAGGGGCACAAAAAGCTAGTGGGAGTTGTGTACAGACCTCCAAACAGTAGTAGTGATGTTGGGGAGGGCATCAAACAGGAAATTAGGGGTGCATGCAATAAAGGTGCAGCAGTTATCATGGGTGACTTTAATATGCATATAGATTGGGCTAACCAAACTGGAAACAATACGGTGCAGGAGGATTTCCTGGAATGCATAAGGGATGGTTTTCTCGACCAATATGTCAAAGAACCAACTAGGCGGGGAGGCCATCTTAGACTGGGTGTTGTGTAATGAGAGAGGATTAATTAGCAATCTCGTTGTGCGAGGCCCCTTGGGGAAGAGTGACCATAATATGGTGGAATTCTACATTAGGATGGAGAATGAAACAGTTAATTCAGAGACCATGGTCCAGAACTTAAAGAAGGTTAACTTTGAAGGTATGAGGCATGAATTGGCTAGGATAGATTGGCAAATGATACTTAAGGGGTTGACAGTGGATGGGCAATGGCAGACATTTAGAGACCACATGGATGAACTGCAAGAATCGTACATCTCTGTCTGGCGTAAAAATAAAAAAGGGAAGGTGGCTCAACCTTGGCTATCAAGGGAAATCAGGAATAGTATTAAAGCCAAGGAAGTGGCATACAAATTGGCCAGAAATAGCAGTGAACCTGGGGACTGGGAGAAATTTAGAACTCAGCAGAGGAGGACAAAGGGTTTGATTAGGGCAGGGAAAATAGAGTACGAGAGGAAGCTTGCAGGGAACATTAAAATGGACTGCAAAAGCTTTTATAGATATGTAAAGAGAAAAAGGTTAATAAAGACAAACGTAGATGATCTTATTGAAGTATACAAGATTCTGAAGGAGATTGACAGGGTAGATGCTGAGAGGTTGTTTCCCCTGGCTGGAGTCTAGAACTAGGGGGCATAGTCTTAGGATAAGAGGTAGGTCATTTAAGACAGCGCTGAGAAGGAATTTCTTCAATCAGAGGGTTGTGAATCTCTGGAATTCGTTGCCCCAGAGGGCTGGGGATGCTGAGTCTGTGAATATATTCAAGGCTGAGATAGATAGATTTTTGGACTCTAGGGAAATCAAGTGATATGGTGATTGGGTGGGAAAGTGGAGTTGAGGTCGATGATCAGCCATGATCTTACTGAACGGCAGAGCAGGCTTGAGGGGCGGGATGGGCTACTGCTGCTCCAAATTCTTATGTTCTTATGTTCTTAGTATCTCAGGCCAAGCGGAAGAAATTATGGAGAGGTTTATGGGAGAGCTAAAGAAGTGGGCAAATTTGGGATTAGAAGCATTAAGTCTATGTTATCAGATAAGATTTTTGCAGTTTTGTGACAGTATTTTGGTAAAAATCTCTTGACCAATTTGTTGCTGGCATTTAGGGTTTTATGGCATATAGGGCTTTAAACTAAATAGTGGGGAGGAGAGGGATCCGGTGAGCAGAAATTAAAAAAGTCAAAGAGAAAGGAAAGGGCAAAAATGTTTGGTAGCGATAGGGGTAATGATAACCAGAGTGTGATAGAAAGGGGCAGAGCGTATCACATAAGATAACATTAAAAGCTCTGTATCTGAACACACAAAGCATTCGTAACAAGATATATGAGTTGATGGCACAAATAGAAATATAAATGGGTATGATCTGATTGCCATTACAGAGACGTGGTTGCAAGGTGACCAAGGCTGGGAACTAAATATTATGGGGTATTTGCCATTTCGTAAGGCTAGGCGGAGAGGAAAAGGAGGTGGGGTAGCTCTGTTAATAAAGGATGAGATCAATGCAGTAGTAGGAAATGATATTGGCTCAGAAGATCAAGATGTAAAATCAGTTTGGTGGAGAGAAGAAGTAATAAGAGAAAGAAGTCACTGGTGGGAGTGGTCCACAGACTCCCAAACAGTAGCCACTCTGTGGCACAGAGTATTAATCAAGAAATAATGGAGGCATGTAAGAAAGGTACAGCAATAATCATGGGTGATTTTAATCTTCATATTGATTGGACAAATCAAACTGTTAATGGTAACCTTGAGGAAGAGTTCAAGGCATGTATGCGGAATGGCTTCTTGGAACAATACGTTGTGGAACCAACCAGGGAGCAAGCTATTTTTGATCTGGTAACGTCTAACGATTCTGGATTAATTAATGATCTTGTAGTGAATGATCCTCTTGGGAAGAGTGATCCTAACATGCTAGAATTTCAAATTCAGTTTGAGGGTGAGAAAGCTTGGTCTCAAACTAGTGTCCTGAACTTAAATAAAGGTAATTACAAAGGTATGAAGGCAGTGTTTGGTTAAAGTGGACTGGGAAAATATATTAAATGGTAAGACTGTAGAAACACAGTGTCAAACATTTCAGCAGATAGTTCATAACTCTCAACAAAAATTTATTCCAGTGAGAAATAAAGCTTGCGGGGAACATTAAGATGGACTGCAAAAGTTTCTATAGATATGTAAAGAGAAAAAGGTTAGTAAAGACAAACGTAGGTCCCCTGCAGTCAGAATCAGGGAAGTCATAACTGGGAACAAAGAAATGGCAGATCAATTGAACAAGTACTTTGGTTCGGTATTCACTAAGGACGACACAAACAACCTTCCGGATATAAAAGGGGTCAGAGGGTCTAGTAAGAAGGAGGAACTGAGGGAAATCCTTATTAGTCGGGAAATTGTGTTGGGGAAATTGATGGGATTAAAGGCCGATAAATCCCCAGGGCCTGATGGACTGCATCCCAGAGTACTTAAGGAGGTGGCCTTGGAAATAGCGGTTGCATTGACAGTCATTTTCCAACATTCCATGGACTCTGGATCAGTTCCTATCGAGTGGAGGGTAGCCAATGTAACCCCACTTTTTAAAAAAGGAGGGAGAGAGAAAACAGGGAATTGTAGACCAGTCAGCCTGACATCAGTAGTGGGTAAAATGATGGAATCAATTATTAAGGATGTCATAGCAGCGCATTTGGAAAGAGGTGGCATGATAGGTCCAAGTCAGTATGGATTTGTGAAAGGGAAATCATGCTTGACAAATCTTCTGGAATTTTTTGAGGATGTTTCCAGTAGCATGGACAAGGGAGAACCAGTTGATGTGGTATATTTGGACTTTCAGAAGGCTTTCGACAAGGTCCCACACAAGAGATTAATGTGCAAAGTTAAAGCATATGGGATTGGGGGTAGTGTGCTGACATGAATTGAGAACTGGTTGTCAGACAGGAAGCAAAGAGTAGGAGTAAATGGGTACTTTTCAGAATGGCAGGCAGTGACTAGTGGGGTACCACAAGGTTCTGTGCTGGGGCCCCAGCTGTTTACATTGTACATTAATGATTTAGACGAGGGGATTAAATGTAGTATCTCCAAATTTGCGGATGACACTAAGTTGGGTGGCAGTGTGAGCTGCGAGGAGGATGCTATGAGGCTGCAGACTGACTTGGATAGGTTAGGTGAGTGGGCAAATGCATGGCAGATTAAGTATAATGTGGATAAATGTGAGGTTATCCACTTTGGTGGTAAAAACAGAGAGACAGACTATTATCTGAATGGTGACAGATTAGGAAAAGGGGAGGTGCAACGAGACCTGGGTGTCATGGTACATCAGTCATTGAAGGGTGGCATGCAGGTACAGCAGGCAGTTAAGGAAGCATATGGCATGTTGGCCTTCATAGCGAGGGGATTTGAGTACAGGGGCAGGGAGGTGTTGCTACAGTTGTAGAGGGCCTTGGTGAGGCCACACCCAGAGTATTGTGTATAGTTTTGGTCTCCTAACTTAAGGAAGGACATTCTTGCTATTAAGGGAATGCAGCAAAGGTTCACCAGACTGATTCCCGGGATGGCGGGACTGACATATCAAGAAAGACTGGATCAACTGGGCTTGTATTCACTGGAGTTCAGAAGAATGAGAGGGGATCTCATAGAAACGTTTAAAATTCTGATGGGTTCAGACAGGTTAGATGCAGGAAGATGTTGGGGAAGTCCAGAACCAGGGGTCACAGTCTAAAAATAAGGGGTAAGCCATTTAGGACCGAGATGAGGAGAAACTTCTTCACCCAGAGAGTGGTGAACCTGTGGAATTCTCTACCACAGAAAGTTGTTGAGGCCAATTCACTAAATATATTCAAAAAGGAGTTAGATGTAGTCCTTAATACTAGGGGGATCAAGGGGTATGGCGAGAAAGCAGGAATGGGGTACTGAGGTTGCATGTTCAGCCATGAACTCATTGAATGGCGGTGCAGGCTCGAAGGGCCGAATGGCCTACTCCTGCACCTATTTTCTATGTTTCTATGTTTCTATGTCTATCCTTCCTAAATGTTGAATACCCCTGGATGTTGAATTACCAGCCTTGGTCACCCTGGAGCCATGTCTCCCTGATGCCAATTACATCATATCCGTTAACTGCTGTCTGTGCGGTTAATTTGTCTACCTTATTCCGAATACTCCTCGCATTGAGGCACAGAGCCTTCAGGCTTGTCTTTTTAACACACTTTGCCCCTTTAGAATTTTGCTGTAATGTGGCCCTTTTTGTTTTTTGCCTTAGGTTTCTCTGCTCTCCACTTTTACGATTCTCTTTTATATCGTTTGCTTCTGCCTCCATTTTATTTCCCTCTGTCTTCCTGCATAAGTTCCCATCCCCCTGCCATATTAGTTTAACTCCTCCCCAACAGCACTAGCAAACACTCCTCCTAGGACATTGGCTCCGGTCCTGTCCAGGTGCAGACCGTCCGGTTTGTACTGGTCCCACCTCCTCCAGAACCGGCTCCAATGTTCCAGGAATTTGAATCCCTCCCTTCTGCACCACTCCTCAAGCCACGTATTCATCTGAGCTATCCTGCAATTCCTACTCTGACTAGCACGTGGCAATGGTAGCAATCCTGAGATTATTACTTTTGAGGTCCTACTTTTTAAATTTAGCTCCTAGCTCCCTAAATTCGCCTCGTAGGACCTCATCCCATTTTGTTTACCTATATCGTTGGTACCTATATGCACCACGACAACTAACTGTTCACCCTCCCTTTTCAGAATGTTCTGCACCTGCTCCGAGACATCCTTGACCCTTGCACCAGGGAGGCAACATACCATCCTGGAGTCTATCTATTCCCCTTACAATCGAATCCCCTGTCACTATAACTCTCCCACTCTTTTTCCTGCCCTCCTGTGAAGCAGAGCCACCCACGGTGCCATGAACTTGGCTGCTGCTGCTCTCCCCTGATGAGTCATCCCCCTCAACAGCACCCAAAGTGGTGTATCTGTTTTGCAGGGGGATGACCGCAGGGGACCCCTGCATTACCTTCCTTGCACTGCTCTTCCTGTTGGTCACCTATTCACTATCTGGCTGTGTACCCTTTACCTACGGTAAGACCAACTCGCTAAACGTGCTATTCACGTAATTCTCAACATTGTGGATGCTCCAGAGTTAATCCACCCGCAGCTCCAGTGCCGCAATGCAGTCCGTCAGGAGCTGAAGGCAGATACACTTCCCGCACACGTAGTCGTCAGGGACACTGGAAGCGTCCCTGACTTCCCACATATTACAGGAGGAACATAACACGTGTCCGAGCTGTCCTGCCATGTCTTAACCACGAGATTAACTTAATTTGGCAACAACAAAGCTAAATATTATTTACTGATAAAGGAAAGAAAAAAGAAAAGCTACTTACCAATCACCAGCCAATCAGTTACCCCCTTGGCTGTGACGTCACCTTTCGATTTCTTTCTACTTCTTTTTTGCCTTCTCACTCTGCTGCAGCTGCACCAGCTGGCCTCCCTGACTCCCTGGACTGCTCGAGTATGGGCCTTTTATAGGTCTCCACCGACTCTGCTCCCTGGACTCCCGCCTCTCCGACTCCCCGGACTGCTCGAGTGTGGCAAAGGACAGTGGAACGCCAGAGGATTGGGAATTTTTTAGAAAGCAGCAAAGGACGACTAAAAAATGATAAAGACAAGGGGCTAGAATTTCCAATCATCCAGTGCCCGATTGATGCCAAAATACCTCTAAGATTCCCAAAATTATCATCAGCGATAAATTCACCCCAAAAAAGAAAACAATCCGCCCAGCGAAAAAAATGGAACCTTGGGCCGATTGGGCAGTTCTTAAAAAAAATGGGCGATAATAAATTTACTGGAAATTTACACTGAGGCTGCAGGAGGAGAAGAACACAAAAAATATTTTTTCAAAAAACATTAAATAAAAAAAATCAGAAAAACATTCTCAGGACCCTTTTCACTTAAATCACTGCAAGAGAATTTAAAAATAATTAGTAAACCAATTACTTACCTTTTCTTGCAGGACTACTCACCTATCGCCCAGCTCCGCTGATTCTCGTGGGCATTTTTTTTCAACTTAGCTACAGCTCACCGCTGAGCCAAAAATCACTCCACGGCGAACTATGATGGATGGTGCACGCCGCCGGTCCGCTCCCCAGGGGTACTTCGAAACCTAGGTTCTTAAAAGAAGTAGCTGCAGAGATAGTGGATGCATTGGTTGTAATCTACCAAAATTACTTGAATTCTGGAGAGGTCCCAGTGGACTGGAAAACCACAAATGTAACACCCCTATTTAAGAAACATAGAAGAAGAAACATAGAAATTTACAGCGCAGAAGGAGGCCATTTCGGCCCATCGTGTCCACGCCGGCCGACAAAGAGCCACAAGGCCCTTGGTCAGCAGCCCTAAAGGTTACATATAAACCTACGAACAATGACGGAAAGGCAAAGAGCACCCAGCCTGTCATGTATAGTAGTGTGTAAGGACATTACACAGCCAAACCAGTCCACCTCACACAATTGTGACACCCCTTACACTGAAACATTTTACACTCCACCCCAACCGGAGCCATGTGGTCTCCTGGGAGAGGCAAAAACCAGATAAAAACCCAAGCCAATTTTGGGAGACAAAATCTGGGAAAATTCCTCTCGGACCCATCCAGGCAATCGAAACGAGTCCGTATACGATTCCCTGCAGTACTTACCATTATATCTGCGCCGTCCAGTCTAATCCCAATTACCAACTCTGGGTCCATAACCCTGCAGGTTACAGCACTTTAAGTGCCCATCCAACCATTTCTTAAAAGTGGAGAGGGTTCCTGCATCCACCACTCTTCCAGGCAGCAAGTTCCAGATCCCCACAATATTCTGCGTAAAGAAGGCCCTCCCAAATCCCCTCGAAACCTTCCACCAACCACCTTAAAACTATGGCCCCTTGTATAGACCCTTCCACCAATGAGAATAGGCCCTTACTATCCACTATGTCCAGGCCCCTCAATATTTTGTACACCTCAATGAGGTCTCCTCTCAATCTCCTCTGTTCCAATGAGAACAAACCCAGCCTATCCAATCTGTCCTCATAACTAAGATTCTCTATTCCAGGCAGCATCCTCCAGGTAAATCTCCTCTGCACCCTCTCTAGTGCAATCACATCCTTCCTATAATACGGCGACCAGAACTGCACGCAATACTCCAGCTGTGGCCTAACCAAAGTTTTATACAATTTAAGCATAACCTCCCTGCTCTTATATTCTATGCCTCGGCCAATAAAGGCAAGCATTCGGTATGCCTTCTTAACCACTTTATCCACCTGGACTGCTACTTTCAGGGATCTGTGGACAAGCACCCAAGGTCCCTTTGTCCCTCATAATCTTATACGTTTCGATAAGATCGCCTCTCATTCTTCTGAGCTCCAATGAGTAGAGGCCCAACCTACTCAACCTTTCCTCATAAGTCAACCCCCTCATCCCCTAGTGAACCTTCTCTGAACTGCCTCCAAAGCAAATATATCCTTTCGTAAATATGGAAACCAAAACTGCACACAGTATTCCAGGTATGGCCTCACCAAACCTTGTATAGCTGTTGCAAGACTTCCCTGCTTTTATACTCCATCCCCCTTGCAATAAAGGCCAAGATTCCATTGGCCTTCCTGATCACTTGCTGTACCTGCATACTATCCTTTTGTGTTCCATGCACAAATACCCCCAGATCCCGCTGTACTGTGGCACTTTGCAATCTTTCTCAATTTAAATAATAACTTGCTCTTTGATTTTTTTCTGTCAAAGTGCAGGACCTCACACTTTCCAACATTATACTCCATCTGCCAAATTTTTGCCCACTCACTCAGCCTGTCTATGTCCTTCTGAAGATTTTTTGTGTCCTCCTCACACATTGCTTTTCCTCCTATCTTTGTATCATCAGCAAACTTGGTTACGTTACACCCTGTCCCTTTTTCCAAGAGAGGATGTTTCCCGTCATGGGGGAATCTAAAACTAGGGGGCATAGTTTCAGAATAAAACATAAATTAGGAATTTCTTCTCTCAGAGGGTCATGAATCTTTGAAATTCTCTACCCCAGAGAGCTGTGGAGGCTGGGTCTTTGAATATATTTAAGGTGCAGATAGACAGATTTTTGAATGATAAGGGTCTCAAGGGTTATGCGTATCGGGCAGGGAGGTGGAGTTGAGGCCAGTATCAGATCAGTCATGATCTAATTGAATGGCGGAGCAGGCTCGAGGGGCCAAATGGCCGACTCCTGCTCCTATTTCTTATGTTCCTATGTTACAGGGTGAAATGATCGGTGTTTAAAATTATGAAAGGATGGAACAGGGTGGATAGAAGTAGACTTGTTCCCAGTAAGTAAAGGGTCAAGAACGAGGGGCCAGAGATCCAAGAATAAATTTAAAAGACTTAGATAAGAGGACAGGAGACTCTTCTTTAGAGTTCTGGAAATCATTTGCGGGCCGAACCGCAACCTCAGAGTAAATTTTTTAAAACATTTTAAGAACTGCCTGTTTCACTTAGTTTCGCCCTTAACTGCCGAGAAACCGCCGAGAATACTGGTGCAAGATCCATTTTCTCGCCAGGCGATTATTTTTAACTTAATTATGGAAATTCTCGCCAGCGTTAATTGCAAAATGTTAGCGGTTTTTGTGGGCGGGAAATCGGGCATTGAGGGGCTCTCGGGAAAGTCTGGCCAATGCGTTTCTATCTATCCAGAGATGCTGCCTGACCTGCTGACTATTTCCAGCATTTCTGTTTTTATTTCAGATTTCCAGCATCCACAGTATTTTGCTTCTGCATCATTAAGACTGCCAAGGCATATCCACAATTGAAACATTTACGCCACAGGAAGGGAACTGCCCAATAGTTTTTGCCATAATCTTGCTCTGCACAAATGTTGGGTATATTTACTGCTTGTCAACACAAGCCATTTCTCACTGCACTTTCAGTGTGCCTACGTCATACGCCACCTGCATGGACAATCTGCCTGTAGTGACCTTCAAGTAACTCACAAACATAAATTCATCATATCTGAACTTTTGTAAAACAATTTGTTTGCAACTTGATGGCAATATTTTCTCTTCATACACACCCACAACACATTTCCAACCTCTGACAGATTGTCAGTGGGAGGTACAGATTCAGGTGCTTTCCCCACGGAGTCGGAGTCAAAATATTGCTATGCCAGTCATAACACTTACTAATACTGAACATGAGGTTTGTTCATGCAGGCATATTGAGGGATCTGCCTGCACAAGTGCAAAGATGAGCTTATGCCTGTACAGCATTTTTTTAAATACTGCAATCAAATACAAGCATTTTACTGTCTGGCTTTCATCCGCAGGTAGTCAGCCCCAAAATCAGAGAGGCGGCCTGAGAGGATCTACTGTCTCTTCTGGAGAATGGTGGCAAAGCATGGATAAAAAAATCATTTGAAATAAAAAAGTGCGGAAAAGGTTAATTTAGGGGTGACAGTTAGGAAGATACCGCCTTTGGGCTATGGAGAAAAAACATCGAATGCATCAGTTTAAGTGTGTGCTGTAGAGCCTTACAGACCAGGAAAATTCTGGTTTCGATTTGAGTCTGTTCTCAGTTTACTGATCTCAGCAGGGGTGTGTATAGGGGCACTAAACACCAGCTTAGAAAGGGTAAAAACCACTCCATGACTCAGTCGGAGCCCTCCTGGAAAGTACATGTAAGTGTATGTTGGGTGAGGGTCAAAGGTGCACCTCACCCAAATGGGGCTTGGCTGTGATGCCTCGCCTCCCTAAACGAGGCTCAGTTGTGTTACCCATTCTCCATGAATACAACACGGCTGCAATGCTCCTCCCCCATAAATGAGGCTGGACCGTGGTACCCCTTCCTCCAGGGAACAGCCAACATGGGGCTATGTGCTCCTTCCCCCATGAGATTGTAGTGCGCCTCCACCCATGGGTTTGTAGTGCCCCTCCCCTCATGTGGCTATGTGCCCCTTCACCGCCCCACAAAGGGCTATGGTGCCCATCCCCCTCCCCATGGGGCTATGGAGCCCCTCCCCCTCTCCCACAGGCAAAGGTGCCCATCCCCCTCAGCTATGGAGCCCCTCCCCCATGGGCTGTGGAGCCCCTCTCTCTCCCCCAGGGGCTATGGGACCCTCCTCCTCCCCAATGGCTATGATGCCCCTCCCTATCCACAGGGGCTATGGAGCCCCGCCCCTCCCATTAGGCTATGGAGCCCCTCTCCCTCCCATCGGCCTGCTCACAGCCCCTTGTGGTGAAGACCGGCACAGAGCGGCGGAAAGCTGGCGGATCCCAGCGCGCTTGACTCACACAGCACCCAGATGCCGCACAGAGTGACGAAGCCGTCGTTGAGCGACTCCTTGTCGATGGTGATGTTCATGGCGCCTCCTTCCCCACGCTGCTCTCCGGCCGCCGCGGCACCACGTGACCGCCCAACGGCCCCGAGCCGGCACCACGTGACCGCCCAACGGCCCCGAGCCGGCACCACGTGACCGCCCAACGGCCCCGAGCCGGCACCACGTGACCGCCCAACGGCCCCGAGCCGGCACCACGTGACCGCCCAACGGCCCCGGGCCGGCACCACGTGGGCAATTTGTGCCCCATGAACTTTAGTCTTTGTCCATCCAGCAATTGGAATGTTGGTTCTATCGGCATGTGGGTAGGATTAACTGAGCGGGCGGGACTCTGTGAAGGCAGGGCAGTGGGTGGGCAGCACTGTGCTGCAGTAGCTCAGGATGGACCCATTCCTGTGCTTTATTATTCCATGGGGCTGTTTACTGTGGAATATCGGGGAGGCCCCATTGCGTGTGTGTCGGAGAGGCTTCAGCCTATGGGCACCGTGCCAGACCCCAGGCACTGCCAGCTGCTGGAGCTCACTCCCCTCACCGCTCCTCAACCCTGCCACGCGCCCAGCGTGCCCGCGCCTCGCACGCCCAGCGCAACGCTCTATGATGATGAGGGAAGGGGACGTGCCACCTGCTTACGGAGTGGAGTAATAATAAACCGGAGGATGTAACATCTTGAGAAGGCTTCATTCTGTGGCATTACAATTGTAGGGAAAATGTGCATTGTCTGCAACCTGTAAAGCTGGCAACGTTTGTAGTCCAACCCCGCTGTGAATTGGGATTGGCCATTGGGCAGTCACGTGACAAAGAGCAATCCAGGAAGGTCGGAGCTATAAAAAGAGCTGGAGCGGCCACTGCAGCTTCCAGCGCGAGCTGACACAAATGTGCGACGGCTTTGAGGCGGGCGACTGGGTGACATCATCAGGACCCAGGTCACCGTTTGGAGTGTGGGCAGGAGCATCGGCGGGGCCCAGGTACAGCAGAGGAGCGGGAAGGTAGTGGTGGACTTGCGATGAGTGATCGTGGCAGAGGTGCGGCGAATGTTTGGTGCGGAGATGCAGCGAGTGCTTTTGTGGTGGAGGTGCGGCGAGTGCTTTTGTGGCGGAGGGACGGTGGGGGATCGTGGCGGAGGTACGGCGAATGAGGGTACGGAGCCCAGAAGAGCCGAGGGCCCAGAGGCAGCATGGGCCAGCCCACACTGCGATATGTGCGTGCACAAGGTTCGTACAGTAGAGCAGGTGTCCAGTCGTCATGGCTAACCCTTGCCACTGGATAAAGGCCTAGCTCTGTCAAGCCCGTTTGGTGGCTGGTGTGCAACGGTCAGCACACATAAAAAAAATCCACGCACAGGCATCTTCCACCTCTTCAATTGGAGTTCAGGATTGGAACATCGGGTCCTTCATTGAAACATCTGTGAACTCATGTGGAAGCAAGTCATCCTCGTTCGAGGGACTGTCTATGATGATGGTGCCAGATATTGTTTTCGAAGTGTAACGGCCGCCCCAATGCATGCGCATGGGGCAGCCAAACATGGGAGCGAGTCGGAAGTGGCCTCATCACGGGGGCGAGGCAAAGTGGCCATCACTCGTGGGGCGGAAGTGGGGGCAAGGCAGAGTGACCATCACTCACGGGCGGAAGTAGGGCGGAGTGGAGTGGCCATCACTCACAGGGTGGAAGTGGGGGTGGGGTGGAGTGGCCATCACTCGCGGGGTGGAAGTGGGGGCGGGGTGGAGTGGCCATCACTCGCGGGGCAGAACTGGGGGCAGAGTGACCAACGCTGCAAGTCATCAGCGCAGTACTGATGACATCATCGCGCTGGCACGTCACACGTCTCTCTCCTTCAGGTAAAGGGCAGGGCCGCTGCGAACTCTGCAGCCACTTTAGTGGCAAACACTGGGCCAGCAGGGAGGGTTTCAGCCGGGCCAGTGGCTTGGCACCCAAGAAGGGGTGCCAGGCTACCTGTTGGTGACCTGGCCGAACCCATGGCCATAATTGTCAGCCCGACTTGACAGTCAGCCAACAAAAAAAAATAAAATGCCGTCAACAGTGGTGCCACCTCCCCTTTCAGGGCAGCCCCGTCGCCAAGCCACAGAGAGTGCACTGACAGCAAAAGCTGGAGCAATTACAGGAAAGGGGCAATTTCCCGTGAGGCAATTCCAGGAAGGTGTCCCCGGCAGTTCATAAGGGGTCAGCGCGTGCAGGCCACGGCGGGAAAACAGGCGGAGCGATCCCTGACACCATTGCAAACCTGAGGAAGGGCAATTTTAAAAATAACAGACCCTCCACGCAGACTCAGCATCCATTCCGCACCGACCCAGAGGCCTAAAAGAAAGGGGTCATTTCGGCCACAATCAATTTTCACATTTCCTTTCACCTTCACATGGTCTATCTCGGACTATTCCTTTCCCTTCCTCGACTTCTCTGTCTCCATTTCTGGGGATAGGCTATTGACAAACATTCACTCATCATCATAGGCAGTCCCTCGTATCGAGGATGACTTGCTTCCACACCAAAAAGGGATGAGTTCACAGGTGTTTCAATGAAGGACCTAATATTCCAGGTCCCGATCTACATGTTGAAGGGTGGAAGATGCCTGTTGCACACCAACCACCACACGGGATTGACAGAGCTAGGTCTTAGTCCAGTGGCAAGGATTACCCAAGACAACTGGAGACCACCTCTGCTGCACAGACCGAGCGCACACACATATAGCAGTGTGGGCTGGTACTTCACGAAAAGCCCACTGACTCCCACAGCTGCCTGGATTACACTTCCACCCCGCATCCTGTAAGGACTCCATTCTATTCTCCCAGTTTCTCCGTCTCCGTCGCATCTGTTCTGACGATGCGAGCTGCCATAACCGTGCTTCTGATATGTCTTCCTTTTTCTTCAAACGAGGAGTCCCCGCCACGTGGCTGGCATGGCCCTTGACCATGTCCGTTCTATTTCCCGTACTTCTGCTCTCGTCCCTTCCCCTCCCTCCCAGAACCACGATAGGGTTCCCCTTGTCCTCACCTTTCACCCCACAAGCCTCCACATTCAACGGATCATCCTCTGCCATTTCTGCCACCTCCAGCATGATCCCACCATGAAACACATCTTTCATTCCCCTTTCAACATTCTGAAGGGACCGCTCCCTCCGAGACACCCTGGTCCAGATGCAACACCTGCCCTTTTACCTGCTCCTTTCCCACTATCCAGGGCCCCAAACACTCCTTCGAGGTGAAACAGCGATTTACTTGTACTTCTTGCAGCTTAGTATACTGTATTCACTGCTCACGATGAGGTCTCCTCTACATTGGGGAGACCAAACACAGATTGGGTGACCACTTTGCAGAGCACCTCCGTTCAGTATGTAAGTGTGACCCCAAGCTTCCAGTCGCCCCTCACTTAAATCCTCCGCTCCACTCCCATTCTGGCAACAACAAATTTTATTTATATAGCACCTTTAACATAGTAAAACATCCCAAGGCGCTTCATAGCAGTATTATAAAACAAAAAAAATAAATTTGACACCGAGCCACGTTAGAAATTAGGGCAGATGACCAAAAGCTTGGTCAAAGAGGTAGGTTTTAATGAGTATCTTAAAGGAGGATAGAGAGTTGAAGAGGTTTCGGGAGGGAGTTCCAGAGCTTAGGGCCCAGGCAGCTGAAGGCACGACCACCTATGGTTGAGTAGTTATAATCAGTGATGCTCAAGAGGGCAGAATTTGAGAAACACAGACATCTCGGGGGTGGGGGGTGGGGGTTGTGAGGCTGAAAAAGATTACAGAGAAAGGGAGGGGCGAGGCCATGGAGAGATTTGTAAACAAGGATGAGAATTTTGAAATCGAGGCATTGCTTAACCGGGAGCCAATGTAGGTCAGCAAGCACAGGGGTGATGGATGATTGGGATTTGGTGCGAGTTAGGACACGGGCTGCTGAGTTTTGGATGACCTCAAGTTTACGCAAAGTAGAATGTGGGAGGCCAGCCAGGAGTGCATTGTAGTAGTCAAGTCTGGAGGTAACAAAGGCCTAGGTTGTAAACAGTCTGGTTCAGCCTCAGACTGATGCTAGGGAGAGGGATGGAGTCGGTGGCTAGGGAATGCAGTTTGTGGCGGGGGCCAAAGACAATGGCTTCGGTCTTCCCAATATTTAATTTCTGCTCATCCAATACTGGATGTCGGACAAGCAGTCTGACAATTTAGAGACCATGGAGGGATCGAGAGAAGTGGTGGAGAGGTAGAGCTGGATGTCGTCAGTCTACATGTGGAAACTGACTCCATGTTTTTGGATGATATCACCAAGGGCCAGCATATAGATGAGAAATAGGAGGGGGCCAAGAATAGATCCTTGGGGGAGACACAGAGGTAAAGATGCGGGAATGGGAAGGGAAGCCATTGCAGGAGATTTTCTGGCTACGATTAGATAGATAAGAATGGAACCAGGCGAGTGTAGTCCCATCCAGCTGGACGATGGTGGAGAGGTGTTCGAGGAGGATGGAGTGGTCAACCGTGTCAAAGGCTGCAGACAGGTCGAGGAGGACGAGGAGGGATAGTTTACCTTTGTTACAGTCACAAAGGATGTCATTTGTGACTTTGATGAGAGCCATTTCGGTACTGTGGCAGGGGCGGAAACCAGATTGAAGGGATTCAAACATGGAGTTCCGGGAAACAATGGCACGGATTTGGGAGGCTCCCCTCCCACGTTGTTTTCCCTGCCTCTGCACTTGTTTAAATTCTGTTAAAATGTTCTGATGTAAGGTTATCGACCTGAAACGTTAACTCTGTTTTTCTCTCTCCACAGATGCTGCCTGACCTGCTGAGTATTTCCTGCATTTTCTGTTTCTATTTCAGATTTCCAGTATCCGCAGTATTTTGCTTTTGTGCTGAAGTTCAGCTAGTTCACCTTCTACCATTCTGGTAGTCGCATGACACAATGATAATGGAGTTGTTCATTAAACATAGCAAACAACCTCTATCAGTTAGTTTACAACAGACCCAGACTTGAGGCAAGGGAAACCCCAGTGGTGGAGAACTTTGGAAACCATAGCTCCAAAATCACCTGTTCCTCTCAAGCATGCTATATTTACCGTATGCCACATCTCACATTACTCATATAGAAAATGTTATTTTCTGAAAGAAATCATCTATAATTTGCACTTGAATGAATCAAAACTAACTGCTTCCATCATCTGCCAAGGGAGTGTGTTCCATGTATGTTCCATGTGCAGTTTTGGTCTCCTTACCTAAGAAAGGATATATTTGCCATAAAGGGAGTGCAGCGAAGGTTTACCAGACTGATTCCTGGGATGACAGGACTGTCGTATGAGGAGAGATTGAGTCGACTAGGCCTGTATTCACTAGAGTTTAGAAGAATGAGAAGATCTCATTGAAACGTATAAAATTCTGACTGGGTTGGATAGACTGGATGCGGAGAGGATGTTTCCCCTGGCTGGGAAGTCTAGAACAAGGGGGTCACAGTCTCAGGATACGGGGTAGGAAATTTAGGACCGAGATGAGAAATTTTTTCACTCAGAGGGTGGTGAACCTGTGGAATTCTCTACCACAGAAGGCTGTGGAGGCCAAGTCACTGAATATATTTAAGAGGGAGATAGATTTTTTAGAAACAAAAGGCATCAAGGAGTATGGGGAAAAAACGGAAATATGGTGTTGAGATAGAGGATCAGCCATGATCATGTTGAATGGCGGTGCAGGCTCGAAGGGCCAAATATCCTACTACTGCTCCTATTTTCTATGTTTATATGTTTCTATACATTGTCCACTCCCTCACTGAAATAATGGTTTCTCAAGTTAGTTTTGAATTTACCCCCTTTCAAGTGCTGGCCGTGTCCTGTGGTTTTACCATTTGGAATAAGGTGAAACAGCTTCTTATGGTCTACATTATCTGGGCTCTTTAGAATCCTAAAAACAGCAATCATAACACCTTCAACCTCTTTCCCCGGGAGAACATGCTCAATTTACATAATTGCTTCTCAATCCAATCCTTTCAGTCTTTTCATCATTCTGGTTGTCCCCTTCCGTATCCTTTCAATAGCTGCAATATCCTTTTTGTACTGCATCGATCCGAATTGTACACTATATTCTAAGTACAGCAGAGGCTCTGACCATCATTTTCCAATCCTCTCTGGCTAAGGTGTAGTGCTGGAGGACTGCTAACATTGTACATTTGTTTAAAAAGAGAGAAAGTAATTGTAGGCCAGTCAGCCTAACCTCAGTGGTGGGAAAATTATAGGAGACAATTCTGAGGGACAGGATAAATATTCATTTAGAAAGACACAGATTAATCGAGGAGAGTAAGCATGGATTTGTTAAGGCAAGGTCATGTCTGACTAACTTAATTGAATTCTTTGAGGAGGTAACAAGGAGAGTCGATGAGGGGAGGGCATTTGATGTACTGTATATGGAATTTAGCAAGGCTTTGGATAAAGTCCCACATGGCAGACTGGTCACGAAAGTAAAAGCCTATGGGATCCAGGGCAAAGTGGCAAGTTGGATCTAAAATTGGCTCAGAGGCAGGAATGGTTGATGGATGTTTTTGTGACTGGAAGGCTGTTTCCAGGGGTTCCACAGGGCTCAGTGCTGGGTTCCTTTGTTTTTGTGGTATATATCAATGGTTTAGACCTGAATGTAGGGGGTATGATTAAGAAGTTTGCAGATTGATACAAAAATTGGCTGTGTGGTTGATAATGAAGAAGAAAGCTGTAGACTGCAGGAAGATATCAATGCACTGGTCAGGTGGGCAGAACAGTGGCAAATGGAATTCAATTTGGAGAAGTGTGAGGTAATGCATTTTGGGAGGGCTAACAAGGCAAGGGAATACACAATAACTGGTAGGACACTGAGAAGTGTAGAGGAACAAAGGGACCTTGGAGTGCATATCCACAGATCCAAGAAGGTAGCAGGCCAGGTAGATAAGGTGGTTAAGAAGGCATGCAAAATACTTGTCTTTATTAGCCGAGGCATAGATTACAAGAGCAGGGAGGTTATGCTTGAACTGTATAAAACACTAGTTAGGCCACAGTTAGAGTACTGCGTGAAGTTCTGGTCACCACATTACAGGAAGGATATGATTGCACTGGAGAGGATACAAAGGAGATTTATGAGGATGTTGCCTGGACTGGAGAATTTTAACTATGAGGAAAGATTGGATAGACTGGGTTTGTTTTCTTTGGAACAGAGGAGGCTGTGGGCAGACCTTATTGAGGAGTATAAAACTATGAAGGGCCTCGATAGAGTGGAGAGGAAGGACCTATTTTTCTTAGCAGTGAGGTCAACAACCAGGGGACATAGATTTAAAATAATTGGTAGGGTGTTTAGAGGAGATTTGAGGGGAAATGCTTTCACCCAGAGTGTCATGTATGTAGACCATGACACTCTGGTATAGTCACATAAGGTGTGCCACCAGAGGGCACTGTGGAGGGAGACTTGAGGGTCACCTGCATAGGTGTGCAGGGCCCAATATAAAAGGCTATCCAACATGCTTGTGCCTCACTTTGGAGTTCCAATAAATGAGACTAGGGTTACAACAGCTCAAGTACAATACTAGACCTCATGGAGTCATTCATAAGCGTATTAAAGTCATAACAACTGGCGACGAGATCACAAACTTTCATGCAAAAATGACTAATGTTGGTGCATTAGAAAAGTTCTCGGGGTGAAGATTCGGAAGCCTTTATGGAATGGCTTGACCAATATTTCATAGCAAACGACCTGGTAGGCGATAATCCAGCCACGCTGGCAGATAAGTGCAGAGCTATCCTGTTGACCAGTTGTGGGCCCATGGTCTACAGCCTCGTCAGGGATTTGCTTGCACCAGAGAAAACAATGACCAAATCATACGAGGAGCTGAAAGTGCTAATTCGGGACCAACTCAAACTGAAGGATAGCATCCTCACGGCCAGGCACCGATTTTATACACACCGCCGCCTCAAGGGCCAGGAAATCGTGAAGTACGCTGCCGGCCTCAGGAGGCTGGCAGGATCGTGTGAATTTGGCACATCCCTCGCCGATGCATTGCGGACGTCTTCGTAATTAGCATTGGTCATGCGGTCCTTCTTCACAAGCTACTGTCTGCCGAAACCACCGTCACTCTGCAGAAGGCCATCAGCATCAGCCAGGCATTCATGACCTCAAGCTGCAGCTCCAAGCAGATGATGACTCACTATCAGGACTCAAACCCGCAAGTACTGTAAATAGAATGGCGCCTTTCACAGGCAGAACTGTTGAACGTAAATCTGCCCAGGGCAGAGCATACAGGCCCCTGAGTCCTTTAACTCCGAGTCCACCGAGGGTTGCAAATGTAAGTCGAGTAGCACCATGCTGGCGTTGCAGAGGTAATCACAGGGCTCATCAGTGTCGGTTCAGAGACTGTGCAAAGGCTACAGCACAAAGGACCACCTCCAGCAAATGTGCAAAAGAGCTGTGACTCACCAAGTGGAAGGGGAGTCAGCAGATGGCTGTGAATCCAGCGCGGATTAGGAGGAGATGGCTGGAGAGGCAGCTCAGTCCCAGGACAAAATGTATGGAGTATATACCTGCACCACAGATTGTCCTCCAGTGATAATGGATGTCAAGATAAATGGCGTTCGAGTCTTCATGGAAATTGATACTGGAGCGAGTCAGTCAGTAATGAGCCAGGAAGCATTTTAGAGGCTATGGAACGATCGAGCTGAACGACCCAAGCTGGTCCCGGTTCAGGCAAAGCTGCACACCTACACCAAGGAACTGATATCAGTTGTTTGGTAGTGCAGATGTAAGTGTATCCCATGATGGCGCGGTGCACAATTTACCATTGTGGATTGTTTCAGGTGATGGACTAATGCTACTCGGAAGAAGATGGATGGCGAAGATTCATTGGAACTGGGAAGATTTCATACCTCCAACGATCGACGTCCCCCATTCTCAGAGGCAGAGCAAGCTCCACCTTTGGTTGGACCAAACGCCGGAGAGCGGATCCGCGCAGCCCCCGAGGCACAGACCGCTCATCATGACTGCGTGATGATGGTCCAGCCGAATGCACCTTCCCGGTTTCAGTGGCAGGACTCCTGGGGAGGAAGATTGGATCCGAGTGCACCTTCCCAGCTTCAGTGGTAGAATTCTTGGGAAAGAAGATCGCGGCAGTCGACATCATGGACAGGGAAAAGATGGCCTCCAAACCACGAGGTGCAGTACTAATGGAGCAATGACACGTGGTTGCACGCACGGAAGACGATTGGGGTAAAAGTAGTAAAGCCATTTTAAAGGAGGCCAGCAACCCGCCATTTTTGAATGAACTGTTTGAAATTGGTAACCAATGTAAAAGTCCAGCTCTAACAAGCAAAATGTTGTTGAGCGATATCGGGTGCAAATTGCAATCAGCCAATGTAGCGGGCAAACACCTAACAGTCGTATACAGGTCCAGCAGGCTATCCAATCCTGTAGCCTGCTTCCCTGGGACCAGAACGATGTATCATAAAGTGTCCCCACAGCTGACAGAAGTAGACAAGCTGCAGAGAAAACAATCCCCAGAAAGCAGAGGCACCGGTAGTGATGCCCTACCTCATCGGTTTAACATTACAGGCACCTGATGGCATGAACCGCCACGGGCCAGAAACAGAAAATTGCGCCTATGCTCACAGTCGGCTACTTTCGCCCACCACCGGGGTTGAAAAGGCGCAGCCCACAAACCCACTCGCCATCACGGCAATGCCAAAGAGCGAAGGGTCACCTGCAACAGCTCCTCCGAACGGGACCTGGACCAGCGAGGATCCCAAACTAGAGAGTGCTCACAACGGTGCCCTCAACGAAAGTGAGTCAGCAGTCCCCTGTGAACTGCTAGACCAGACGAGGTAGCCCCACTGTCGCGTAAACGAAACGCTCACTCGCTCAGACCGCTTCCCAGGGAGCAGCAGTGACACGGTGCAAATGAAAAGGACAGGGAGGTCACAGACGCATCAGCTGTCTTTGGGCCTGCCCGACACTAGGAGTAACGGCAAGAGCCCTGAGCTCCGGCAACTCAAGCAAAATGAGCTCACCTCGCCTACAGACCCACCAGCATGGGGCGCTGCGCCGCCACCAGATGACCCGGATCACATCCGACCGTGCTGGAACTAGACTGTCCTTGTGTACCTGTACTGATATACCTGTACTGATCATGTAAATGTACCACACTATAAGAAATGCAACTGTAATCCACCCAACAAATGTACCAAGATGTAAATGTAAAACCCATGTGATGAACTTGAATGCAACTTGCATGTAACGGGCCATTAACATGATCTCTGTATGGGGGGGAGAATGGAGTAGTCATGGACTCACAACCAGAAACCATTGAGACCTCCACTGGCAACAAATCTCACTACCAACCCACCCAAGCTAGAAGTGATCCTCCAATGGTCAACCAGGAAGAGCAAAGCCCAGGTCACCATCAATGTACGAGTCAATTTGCATTAAAGACTTGGGGGGAGTGATGTCATGTATGTGGACCATGTATATTAACTGAATAGTCATATAAGGTGTGCCACCAGAGGGCACTGCGGTGGGAGACCTGAGGGTCACCTGCATCGGTGTGCAAGGCCTAGTATAAAAGGCTGCCCACCATGCTTGTGCCTCATTCTGGAGTTACAATAAATGGGACTAAGGTCACAACAGCTCAAGTACAATACTAGACCTCGTGGAGTCATTCATAAGAGTATTAAAGACATAACACTGGTGCTGGGGGTATGGAACTCACTGCCTGAAAGGTTGGTAGAGGCAGAAACACTAACCACTTTTAAAAAGTTCTGGTATATGCATTTGAAGTACCATAAGGCTATGGACCAACAGCTGGAAAGTGGAATTAGGCTGGATAGCTCTTTGTCAGCCGGTGCGGACACGATGGGCTGAAATGGCCTCCTTCCGTGCTGTAAATTTCTATGATTCTATGAGCTTCAGCAGTGACGTGTAAAGTGGCAGGATTACCTCACTATTTCAGATTAATATTGATCTTTTTAACACAAATATATCCATATACTCAAGATAATCATTATGTTAGGCGTTTATATTAATATAAGTAGCAAAAACAGATTGAAAATGAGATACTTTTTAAGGCTAGGCCATTCAGGGATGATGTCAGGAAGCATTTCTTCATACAAAGGGTACTAGAAATCTGGAACTCTTTCCCCCAAATAGTTGAGATTGGGGGTCAATTGAAAATTTTAAAACTGAAATTAATAGATTTTTGTTAGGTAAGAAAATTAAGGGATACGGAACCAAAATGGGTAGATGGAGTTAAGATAAAGATAAGCCATAGTCTAATTGAATGGCGGAACAGCCTCGAGTTCAATGTTCCATGTAATTTTTTTTCGGGCCGCACAGTCCTTTTAAAATATCGTGCATGCGCGGTTTTTCTATTGTAAAGCTGGCAAGTCGGCTGCGTGGGACCCCAGCAGCGCTGCGCAGCTTACAGGGAACATTGCTCCTGTTCCTATGTTCCTACAAGTCAAACATGGTCGGGGCCATAAAAGGAGTGGCGAGCAGCGGCCTGCGGGAGAACACTAGCGGCAGGTCGAGGCCATAAAAGGAGCGGCGAGCGCCGCCTGGGAGCAACGTGGAGGCGTACCACTTCAGGGAGCAGCACGAGCTGCGACGGCAGCGAAGAGTGATGTCATCAAGGTCCAGGTCGGTGATTGGAGAGTGGGCAGACACAGCAGGAGCGGCGAGATCGGGGCAAAGGAATGGAGAGAGACTGTAGAGGGACGTGATCAGGGCCCAGGGGAGGTGTGAGTTCGGGGCCAGGGACCCAGGGGCAGCACGGGCCAGCCCACACTGCGATATGTGTGTGCACTAGGTCCGTGCAGCAGAGCAGGTCTCCAGTCGCCTTGGGTAATCCTTGCCACTGGATAAAGGCCTAGCTCTGTCAAGCCCGTGTGGTGGCTGGTGTGCAACAACCACCATATGTTAAAAAAATCCACGCACAGGCATCTTCCACCCTTCAAGATGTAGTTCAGGACCTGGAATTTTAGGTCCTTCATTGGAACATCTGTGAACTTATCCTTTTTTGGCATGGAAGCAAGTTATCCTCGTTTCGAGGGACTGCCTATGACGATGATGACATGTCAAACAGCAGTTTTTTTTACTAGTTCCAGTCCTTACCCGGCCTGGCCTTTGTACGACTCCGGTCCCACACCAGTGTGATTGACTCTTAACTGCCCTTAGAAGTGGCCTATGTGGACTGCAAGAAAAAGCCCCACCATCTCGGGGAAACTAAGGGATGCAGTAAATGCCAACATTCCAAGAATGAATTAAAACAACTTAGGTGCAGTAACAGCTGCGAGGCAGGACTTCCTGTGTCGGGTGCAGAAGGCCCGTCCCGGCAGGTAAATTGGGCTTACCGCCCCCGAGAGGAAGTAGAGCACAAATTCTCATGTTCCATTTCCTCCTGATCGGGAGGACTGGGGCGCTAACTTCAGGAATCTTAACAGCTCTTTGTGGAGAGGCACGCAGCACTGGCGGGAGCACAGGGCCCTCCCCTTCCATTAAAGGGTAGGGTACACTGCGGAATCTGCATTCGGGAGAAGGGGGCCACCACTACACCACTGGGGAAGCGGGGTGCCGTGGCAGCAGCCCAGCACAGAAGCGAAGTACCAGGCTGCAACATCATGGCACGGACCCCGCGATTTGAAGAGGGCAAGGCCGCGACCGGTAAGTCAAATTTAAAAACATTTCAGCACCGCACCTCCCCTTTAATTTTCGTCCCGCGAGCGGACTAAAGCTCGGTATGCGCGCGACGCTATCGAATTTTCACTCCAGGGGGAAAACGGGTCACTGCGGCATGGTGTTGATGTCGGAGGCGTTACCTGAAGGCGCAAACGACCCGAATTTCTTCCCCTTGTTCTTTATCATAGTGACATGGCTGATGGTACATTCTGCAGCACTACTGCAATCAAAAACAACATCTAATCAAGTTCAAAACTCCTGCCAGTTGACTGAAAAGCTGACAAGCCTGAGTTGGTTTGATAAACCCATAATCAATCCATCTTGAGAAAGAAACGGTAATTTCCATTTCTTCATCTTCACATCTATTCTCAGCGTTTTGATGGTGCAATCTTCAATATATCTATTTTCACGAGCTACAGCATACACTTCTTTGAAAATGCATAGCTCCTGAGGTTGTAAGAGTAACACAGCTTGTGGGAATCTGACTCCATTGCTGTCTCTATTTCTTAGCAAATTGTTTGAAGCTCCCTTCAGATAAATGGCAAATGATCGGGGAAGTGATCATTCAGATCATCACAAACAGGTCAGCTGATTGAAAGTATATTGCAGTTTCACTTCAACTGAAAGTCATCTGTGATCAGTGTATCAAAACCAAGCTCATCGAAAAACACTTGTTTTCTGCTTCTCTTTGGAGCCTGAACTTTAATGTTATGTTTCCCTACATTGCTGTTTGTGGGACCTTACTTTGCACAAATTGGCTGTCGTGTTTCCTACATTAGAACAGTGACTATACTTCAAAAGTACTTCATTGGCTGTGAAACACTTTGGGATGTCCAGAAGTCATGAAAGGCACTATAGAAATGCAAGTTCTTTCTTTCAAAATCGTGGATTTCTGTTTCTGTAACTCCAGTGGCTAGATTTTACACTTATTTTGCATGCTTAATGCCCACTTAACATCCATTTTACCGCTGAAATGAGGTATAATGCCCAGATATCATCCAGTTAGCCACAAAATGGAAACTGACGCCCATATTTCGGACACTTATCGGCGAGCGTTACCTTCCTCATGTACACCGGGAATAAATAATACCGCCCACCCACCTTTTTGGGGCGGAATCATCAGAATGGGCGAGACCAACGCCCATACTATCACCCAGTGATACTTTCTACACATAATTAATGGCGACATTTAATAATACCAACCGCCCACTTTATTTTGTCGTAAGTATCACATTTGCCAAAACTAACGTCCAGGAGATCGGCCAGCAATATTTTCACCACCTCGCACACATATCGCCCACAATATCGCTCGCCAAAAAAAATTCCCAGAAAAAGTGGAACTAACCGGAACTACTCACAATGTTATGGATGCCTGTTCTAGATCACATGTCGCATCATTTAAATGGCTGCTCTTCTTCAACCTCGGGGGAGTTCAGATATACTCTGGAGGTCTTTGGAGGTGATGTGAACATCTGTAAAAACATCTTTATCATACTATGGACGATTGGAATTTAATAGGTGTCTTTGTCGGGACATTCATTCTTCGTGACCAATCGGTGGAAAACAGATAGCTACTGCAATGGGGCCTGTTCTTTCCCACCCTCTCTTGATGACCAATTACATGCTGCAGACTCGAGATGGCAGAAGGTATGCTCGACAGCATCATGAGCAGACATTGCATCCCCGCAAGTACAGGGAGAAGCAGTCTTACCTCACCTTGCCTGACACCACCTGTCTTTGGAGACTGCGCTTCCACAAAGAGGTTATCAGTGAGATATGCCAGTTCATAAGGGGAGATCTGCAGCCTGCCAGCACCATCAGGACTGCACAGTCCGTCGCAGTCAAAGTCACTGCAGCACTGTTGTTCTACGCATTGGGTTCTTTTCAGGCCTCAGCTGGCGACATTTGCGGTATGTCTCAGCATGCCACACATTGCTGCATTAGATAGGTCATTGAAGCCCTGTACGCATGCAGGATGGACTTTATCAGCTTCCCTATGACCAGGGAAGCTCAGACTGAGAGGGCTCTAGGATTCTACCGAATTGCTAACTTCCCCAAGGTGCAAGGAGCAATAGACTGTACGCACATTGCGATGCGGGCACCTTTTCAGGATGCAGAGGTTTTCAGGAACTGCAAGGGATTCCACTCCCCGAATGTGCAACTTGTTGTCGACCACCAGCAAATTATTATGGCAGTGAATGCTAAATTTCCGGGCAGCATCCATGATGCTCACATCCTGCGTGAGAGCACTGTATCTGACTTGTTTAACAATCAGCCACAAGGTCAATGCTGGATGGTTGGTGACAAAGGATATGGCCTCTCCACTTGGCTGATGACTCCCCCTGCGTGACACCCACACCGAAGCCGAGAAGCGATACAACGAGAGCCACTCGCAATATCATGGAGAAAACCATTGGAGTGCTTAAGCAGTGCTTTAGATGTCTGGACCATTCAGGAGGCAAACTCTAATACCACTCTGATCAGGTAGCTCAATTCATGGTGGTGTGCTCCTAGCTGCACAACTTGGCTATCAGGAGGGGACAAGAATTGCCAGAAGGGTGTGACAGTCCACCTCAGGAAAGAGAGGAAGAGGACGATGAGGAGGTGGACGCTGACCTCGGGCCACACAATCAGGCTGACGCTGAAGCCATGCCCCCGCCTCCCCCATAGACCACATGAAAGGGCCAGTGGTGGCATCATAGCTGCAAGACTCTTATGTCAGGAGCTCATAAATGAGAGCTTTGCCTGAAAGAACATTGGTGATATTGGTGTTATTTCCAAGGCTGATACATTGGTGGGTATGCAGGTCATACATCAATGGTGGACATCACCTTGGCGACAGTTAAAGTTTAAGTTGATTGAAGTTAAGTGTAATTATACCCTTTGATGTTAAGGAATCACCAGTGTGTAACGGTGCAGCTATCTGAGCCAAAATGCATTAAGGTTATGCTAAATAAAAAACATTTAAACCCAACATTTGTCTGAAATCATAAGTCTATCTGTAAAAACCAACCCTCCGCTCCCCCCCCCAGCCCCGCTTCTCATCCTCACCTCTACCCCTTCCCCTACCCCTTCTCATCCTGACTCCAAGCCGCCTGGCCGAGGAGTTCCTCAGGCGCTGCTTCATTGCGGGGGGGGGGGAGGGGGGGTGGGAAGGGGGATGACGGCCGAACCTCTGCTTAGACAGATAGGGGAGAGCTCAAAACCAAAAGCAAGATGTTGCTCCTGGCTTTCATGTGTCATTGGCAATGAGGGTGCGGCAACTTGGGGTGCAGTGCCGCGCTCCGGGACCACTGGGAGCCCTCTGCCACTAGTGTTCCTGGCTAACAGCTCCTCCATCCCTTCCATGTTATATATTATTTGTTGGACAAAAACTCAGTGCCAACTATGTTCTGGGTGCTTAGTAGGTTTTTTGCTACTGGTGAATCTCCCTCGCACCTCCCACAACAGCCAAACAAGCACACACCACACCCACACACGCTTTCAGTCCCTCTCTGCTCCCTCTCTCTGTCTCCTCTTCTGTGCATGTAATGATGACCCCTGACCTCCTGAATCACGGGAAATGAGCGTTGTCATGCCATTGCTAAGGACGGCAATACTTTACCGCAGATCAAGGAGATTTAACGCTAACGCCCATTTGAGATTGCTCATGGTAACGCCCAATTTTTAAAATGGAGACTCGGGGCTTTGAGAATGGGCGACAAGCCAGCAATCTGAAAACCCATTTTTACCGCCCATGCCGTAAATACCACCCATTTTTGGGCAATCTGCACAAAAGTGTAAAATCTAGCCCCAGGACTCATCAGTATGCATTTTTGAAGGCTACTCTTGGTATTATTAAATTGGAAATTCAGATTTGATAGGCACCACACCCTGTTGCCTATAAGGAAAGTTTTAATATCAAAATAAAGTTTATTAATAAAGAAGCAAATGGTAATAAAAACTTTTTTTGTACATCACAGAAAGTGACTGCAATGTAAAACCCTTGGCGACTTGCAAGCTTTAACTAGAAAACAGCATAATAGAGTAGCAGCTTTTTTTCGAAACAAACCTGAACTGGATGCAGTCAATTGACCGCCTGAACTCAGTATAAGCAAGGTTATTTCTCACCTTGTGTGTACTAATCTTTTAATTTTTCAGATAAAACATTGATCGGAAAGCAAAAGTGCAAGCTGCAGCAAATAATCAATAAATACAATGGTTCATCTTACATGAGCAATTAATGTGGCAGAGCGGTGGACAGATCGATTCAAGCAATGAGCAACAACAAACTAACTCCCTTTGCACAAAATACAAACTACAAATAAAGTACCATTGTTTGATGGTTTGGTTCTTTATTTCTCTCTTTTCCTTCCATCTTCCTCTGCTGACCATAAACCGGAAGCTTTCTTTTGCAGGCTGTAAACATGCTAACCTTCGCTCAGGATCGTGAGTAACATATATTAACCTTTCAGTCATCATATAATATTACAGAGAATTACATAGAATGTATAGCACAGAAACAGGCCATTCGGCCCAACTGGTCCATGCCAAATCTTCTCCCACCCCTCTTCATCTAATCCTAACAGCATAACCTGCTATTCATAGGAACAGGAATAGGCCATTGAGCCTCTCGAGCCTGTCCACCATACAATGAGATTATGGCTGATCTGCGACCTAACTCCATATACCCACCATTGCCTCATATCGCTTAATACCTTTGGTGAACAAAAATCTATCAATCTCACATTTAAAAGTAACAGTTGATCTAGCATCAATTTCCATTTGCAGAAGACAGTTCCAAACTTCTACTACACTTTGTGTGTAGAAGCGTTTCCTAACTTTACTCCTGAAAAGTCTGGCTCTAATTTTTAGACTATGCTCCCTAGTCCGAGACTGCTCAACCAGTGGAAATAGTTCTCTATCTACCCTATCTGTTCTCTTGAATATCCTGAAAACTTCGATCAGATCATCCCTTAACCGTCTAAATTCTAGGGAATACAACCCTAATTTGAGTAATCGCTCCTCGTAACTTAACCCTTGGAGTGCGGGTATCATTCTGGTAAATCTACGCTGTACTCCCTCCAAGGCCAATACATCCTTCCAAAGATGTGGTGTCCAGAACTGCTCACAGTGCTCCAGGTGTGGTCTAATCTGGATTTTGTATATTCCTTTCTCCCTCATGTTTATCTACCTTCCCCTTAAAGACATCAATGCTATTCATCTCAACTACTTGTGGTAGCGAGTTCCACATTCTCACCACTCTGAGTAATGAATTTTCTCCTGAATTCTCTATTGGATTTATTAGTGACTATGATATATTAATGGACCCTAGTTTTGGTCTTCCCCAAAAGTGGAAATATCTTCTCTACGTCTACCCTCTCAAAATCTTAAAGCCCTCTATCAGGTCGCCCCTCAGCCTTCTCTATTTTATGGATAAAAGCCCCAGCCTGTTCAGCCTTCCCTGATCAGTATATCCTCTCAGTTCTGGTATCATCCCAGTAAATCCATGTTGCACCTTCTCCAGTGCCACCTTTTAAAAATATTACTTGTAAATTACCAGGGAAACTGATCCTAAAATTGAGTAGAATCTATCAGTCAAAACACAACTTCATAAAAGGCATAAAGATGCAACAAGAAAACAAAGAAACAATTGATGATCAGAGCCGAAGGCATAAATGAGTTCAGTTTGAAAGTGGGTAAACTGTTTTATTATCAAGCTTAACCAAAGCTGTAAATGAACTCGCTCGTTGCCTGGATGGCCTCTGGAATCTATGAGCACTGCTTTCTGATGTATTCCCCACAATACTGTATTGCAGGCCACCCAATGCATGACAACACATCGCTTGCCTCTCCCACCTGAACCTGGTCCCACCAAAGTCCTGGCTATTATACCATCAAACGCAGCTGTGATAATCCTTGCTAAAATTCCTACAATGGCAATCCTCTTCTTTTTCTTCTTCTAAGGCAATCAGTGAATCAGACTAAGGCTTGCTCTGGGCTCCTTAAGGAAGACTGACCTAAAGCATAACTGCATCTCTCAGGAGGCCAGCTAACTAACTCAATGGCCAGCTAACTAACTCTTGGGTGAGTCCATTAACATACCAATCCCTTCTTTGCTTTGTTGTGCAATCTGTCTCTTCCCATCCAGAAAGATTGTTGGATCATTAAGAATTATCTTCAAAAATGCTGAATTAGATCATATCTGAAATATATTGTAAATCAATTTTCCTTTCTGGTTCAAATAGCTAATAATCCCTAATCATGGCAGTCAGAGAATTGACCTTAGGGACTATCTAGGCAACAGCAATTACAAAATAATAAGATGCAAGATAAAGATTGAGAAGGACATAAGTAAGACAAAGACCAAATTAATTAATTGGAAAAAAAGCTGATTTTAAGGAGATGAGAATGGAATGAGGGAAAGTAAATTGGAAAAATGTACTGACAAACAAAGAAATAGAACAGCAGTGGGAAATATTTAAAGTGGTGATTAATAGAATCTAGAAGAATTATATTTCACTAAAAAGCAAGAGCAAACTAGCCAGTAATGACACACCATGGATGAATCAAGAGCAGAATTGAAACCAAAGAAAAAGGCATACACTAAGTACATGGACAACAAGCCTACTATCAGCAAGGACAGACGTCGATGAGCAAGTCCAACACCACCTTCAGTGCGCCAGTGCAGCCTTCGGCCCCCTGAGGAAAAGAGTGTTCGAAGTCCAGGATCTCAAACCCGGCACCAAGCTCATGGTCTACAAAACAGTAATGATACCCACCCTCCTATATGCTTCAGAGACATGGACTATGTACAGTAGGCACCTCAAAGCATTGGATAAGTGCCACCAATGCTGCCTCTTCAAAATCCTGCAAATTCATTGGCAGGATAGGCGCACCAACGTCAGCACTCTCTCTCAGGCCAACATCCCCAGCATCAAGGCATTGACCACTCTCGATCAGCTCCGATGGATGGGCCACATTGTCCGCATGCCCGATACTAGACTCCCGAAACACGCACTCTACTCTGAACTACGTCATGGCAGGCGAGCCTCCGGAGGCCAGAGAAAAAGCTTCAAAGACACCCTCAAAACCTCCTTGAAAAAATGTAACATCCCCACCGACTCTTGGGAATCCCTGGCCCAAGACCACTCAAAGTGGAGGAGAAGCATCCGAGAAGGTGCCAAACACTTCGAGTCTCTTTGCTGGGAGCACATGGAAGCCAAGTACAAAGATCAGAAGGAGCATACGACAAATCAAGAACCCCACCCACCCGTACCTCCAACCACCATCTGTCCCACCTGTGACAGAGACTGTAGATCCTGCATTGGTCTCATCAGTCACCTTAGAACTTATTTTAGTGTGGAAGCAAGTCATCCTCGACTCCGGGGGGCTGCCTAAGAAGAGGAGACAACAAAGGAGTGGATGACAAAAGAGAATACAAAAAGTTTCGGAAAGAAGTAAAAAAAAACAATTAGGAAGGCAAAAATAAGCTAAGAAATTAAATTATCAAGGAATAAAAAAAGTAATAGTGAAGCATTCTACAGACACACAAATAAATAAATAACAATCAGGTTATGGTTCAGGCCACTAACGGATACACATGATAAACTCACAGGTAATGACAGTGAAGTAAAATAATTACTTTACCTCGGTATTTACCAGAGAAATGAACATAATGAACATGACATTAGAAGAAGCGATCAAAAAGGATATAAAGACATTTAAGATGGAAAGGGGGAGATAATTGCTGACTGAATCAAACTTGGGGAGAATAAAGCCTCTGGATTGCAGCCATGCATATTAAGAGAACTTAGGAAAGGGGCATTATTACATATATGTAAAAGTTCATTAGAAAAGGGAATATTGCCATAGGACTGGCGGACCGCCAATGTGATTCCTATATATACAAATGGTGATAGAACAAGTCCAGTGAACTATAAATCAGTTAGCTTAACGTCAGTAGTAGGAAAGATAATGGAATCTTCATTCAAAGATTGAATAGAAAAATATCTAGAAACTGAAAATTTAAGAAAGAGTAGTCAGCAGGAATTCCACAAGGGAAGGCTATGTTTAACCAACCCACTGAATTCTTTGACGAAGTAACAGAAAGAGTAGATAAGGCTAATGTAGCAGTCATAATGGGGAAAAATTGTCCTTTTTTATAGGGAGCAAAACAGTTTTCGCCCGGGTGAGGGGAGCTACCGCATCCCAGAAAATTATCTGGGAGTTTGCTCGGGTGCTGGCACGGTAGTGCCACGCCCCGTGGTGAGCGCTCCGGGACACTGCGCAACCGACGATGATGTCATCACCGTGCATGCCGATCTCTTATCGCCCAGTGGGGGAAATTGCCCCCACGGGCCACGAGGCTGTTGCCAGCGGATGTCAATGCCAGCTTCGCGGGTCGTGAAGCTGGCTGACAGCCGCTCTCGGGGTGATGCTTAAAGTGGAGGGCACCAGCACCCTGGGCCACCATCCTTTTTTGTCGGCTGACTCTCGGGTCGGGTCGGCTCGGCTTGACGATGGCAGCCCAAGAGTGGTCCAGGCTGCCGTCATGCAGCCCGCCACTTTGTTTGGATGCCGAGCTGCTGGCCCGGTTGTACGCTGCCCTGGTGGCCCAGTGGAGGCCATCAGAGGCCGTGCAGAGTGCGCAGCGGCCCTCCCCTTTAAATGAAGAGGAAGGGCGTTGAAGCGCGTCAGCGCTACGCGGAGCATCCTTGTAGCGCTTGACTCGCTGCCCCAGTAGCTCCTCAATTACCATCCCCAAAGGAAGTGGAACGTGGGAGATTGTGCTCCGCTTCATTTCAGGTGCGGTAAGGGCAATTCCGCGGCAGGGCCGGGACTTTCACGCTGAGCGCAGAAACTGCCGGCCCCAGAAGGTTACCATCCCCAATCGGGACACAGGGCAATTTTTCCCCCAATCCATTTGGATTTCCAAAAAGCCTTTGATAAGGTATTGCACACAAGGCACGTGCATCTGATAGAATCACGTAAGGTGATTGCATTTCTGCAGTGCCTTTTATGACCTCAGATGCCCCAAAGTGTTTTACAACCAACAAAGTGTTGTCACTGTTGTAATGTAGGAGATGTGGCAGCCAATTTGCACAAAGTAAGCTACCACAAACAGCAATGAAATAATGACCAAATCATCTGTTTTAATTATGTTGATGGAGGGATAAATATTGGCCAGGACACCAGGGATAACTCCCCTGCTCTTCTTCGAAATAGTGTCATGTGATCATTTATGTCAAGCTGAGAGGGCAGACAAAGGCCTTGCTTTAACGTCTCACCCGAAAGGCAGCAACTCCCACAGTGCAGCACTCCCTCAATACCTTACTGAAGTGCCAACCTAGATTTTGTGCGTGGTATTTGAACCCACAGCCTTCTGATGCCGAGACGAGAGCCAAGGCTGACATCCGTGAAAAACGGTCAGGTTTTTACAAATAAAAGCAGGAAAAATCAAACAGTTAGAATGAAGACACCGAGCTGCCAGCCCTTTATGTTGAGATCCCAGCCGTGCCTAAGGTGAATGCTGCTAAGACACGGTTCAGTAGCACCATCAACTCTATTGTGCAGCTGTGCCCCACAAACAGCTTTATGTGGTGTACAAAGAAGTCGTTAATACTCAAATAGGATCCACCTGAGAAACCACAGACTCAATAAAAGCTTCAATTCATTTGGCCGTATGTTTCAGACCAGCAAAGACTCGTGGTACGTTGACTCAAGCCCCAGATTCCTAAATTTCGGCAGATATCTTTGTCGTAGTAGCAAGGGAAATCTAATTTTAGCGAGCGGTATCCCTGCACTTGAGGCCAGGCTAGCTGCAGCTGGAGAGCATCTGAGTTACCCCAGGCTCACAGGGCCCTGAAACTTCAGACGCCTGGTTACAATTACAGTTACGTACCATTATTGGTACTCGTGGGCAGAATAAGCGCTGTGATGTATGACTGCTAACAGATACTGATTTCATTCATTCAGTTATAGCCATATCAACTCATTCAGTTACAGCCATTGTTAGCCATGATATCACCAAAGCTGAAATGTAATGAGTAAAGAAAGACAAGGCCTGTGAAGGTACATGAGTATGTACCTTCAACAGTACTTTGCCTTAAATTTAGTTCCTGCTTTGTCGAAGCTGTGGTCATTTTTTTGTTAACTCACATAATTTTTAGTTACTGAACTCTTAATTCTGATAATTTACTGATGGTTAAACTAACTAGTCATCAGAGGCTTCCATGCTGCAGTGCAACTTTGTACTTACCCCTCTCTTGTCTAACTTTTCCTCCCCGTCAGCACCATTTTTACCATCACATGATTTTTCAAAGATCCACCGATTGTGTGTGTTTCCACTAACTTAAAGACCATCTTTAATAAAACATCATTTCTCCAAGCCCTTAACACTTCAACCAAAGTTATGTACCATCACTGATACTCGTGATGTTCCCCAAATTATTCATTGGCTCCCCAGTGCATATCACTCAACCAGCCATTTTATCCAAGTACTGAATCTCCTCCCAATACAGTCTCTTTGACTGAATCTCTTAAAAGTCAAATTTCTTTGTTCCACCCAGCATCTTGAGTGGAGTGGCAGGAGAGTTGGTAACCAAATGACACAGATTTAAAGTATTTGACAAAAAAACCAGGGGAGATGAAGAGAATTTTTGTTACATATCAAGTTGTTATGATCTGGAATACACTGCCTGAAACAGTGGTGGAAGCAGATTCAATAATAACTTTCATACGGGAACGGGATATATACTTGAAAAGGAAAAGAATTGCAGAGCTACGGGGAAAGAGCAGGAGAATGTGACTAATTGATAGCTCTTTCAAAGGACCTGCGCAGACACGATGGACCAAATGGCCTCCTTCTGTGCTGTCAGACCCGACAGAACAGTGCAGCATAGTACAGTGCCTTGAAGCATTTTCAGAATACAATGAATGCCAGACACGAGACTCCCAAAGCAAGCGCTCTACTCGGAACTCTTTCACGGCAAACGAGCCAAAGGTGGGCAGAGGAAACGTTGCAAAGACACCTTCAAAGCTTCCCTGATAAAGTGCAACATCCCCATTGGCACCTGGGAGTTCCTGGCCAAAGACCTCCCTAAGTGGAGGAAGTGCATCCGGGAGGGCGCTGAGCACCTCAAGTCTCATCGCCGAGAGCATGCAGAAATCAAGCGCAGAATGCGGAAAGAGTGTGCGGCAAATCTGTCCCACCCACCCTTTCCCTGAATGACTGTATGTCCCACCTGTGACAAGGACTGTAGATCTCATATTGGACTGTTCAGCCACCTAAGGACTCATTCTAAGAGTGGAAGCAAGTCTTCCTCGATTCCGAGGGGCTGCCCATGATGATGATGATGATGATGACAATGAATGGTTCCAAAGGAACAGGAATGAGCCATTCAGCCAATCTAACCTGCTCTGTCATTTTATTATACTTGACAGCTTTATATCTTTACAATTCGTGTGGGGGTGGGGTGGGGAAGGGAGGCGATATCACTGGGGGCTTCAATGCATCAGCAGCAGGCCCGAGTTTTGTTTTGGGCCCAGGAGCAGGATTCCTGTTTCTCCTCAGCCCACAAAACTATAAACAGAAAATTTCCATCAACAATACTATGAGAGTTTGGCTAGTTAAAAGAATGTTGGATTAATGCATCTACAGGACATTTATCTGACAGTGCAGTACTTACACACAGGTATTGACAAAGAAAGGAGGAATATTTAGGGCCTTCCTAAATTTTGTTAACCAGCCTCACATTCTACAAGTAAACATTCTCCTCCCCCTTCCTTCCTGGTATGTGGCAACACTTTCCTGTGCATACTTGCATTTTAACAAAAGCTGCCGCTAGCACGCTTCTGTAACGTTGCTGCAGTGGGTCCACAAGTATCTTTAATGGGCACCAACCAATTCAGACACGATTCGTGTGCCCACTTGCTTCAGGAACCCTAGGCCTGATGAAAGAACAAGCTCCTGCCACCACAAATCTATAAATACCTCCCTGCTTGCAAAAGAAAATACCTCGTGTCGTGAGTGGAAAATTCTTTACCCTGACCTACTTTCAAAAAAAGCAAGTTCACAAATCCAAGCTTTCAAACATGACGTACTGGCTGTGCATCTACTGCAGAAAACCATGCACCAATAAGGCCCAATAAAGCAAAGGAGGCCACAACTTCATATTACAAAATAACAGGCACAATTTATCCTAATCACAGGGATACAGTGCTGTCGTGGTTTGCTGCTGGTCTAATAATTCAGAGAACATGAGTTCAAATCCCACCATGGTAGTTTGAGAATTTGCATTCAGCTGTAATGAAAAGCTGCCATTAGTAAACATGAGCATGAAGTTGTTGGTTTAACATAAAAATCCAACTGGTTCACTAAAGTCCTTTAGAGAAAGAAACCTGCCATCCTTACACAATGCAGGCTATATATGACTCCAGTCTCACTCCAACATGGTTGCCTTCTGAAGTGAACCAGTAACTAACTATGCATGGACAATAAATGTCAGTCTTGTCAGCGATGCCCATGTCCCAACAATTAATAATAAATAATTTACCTTATTATTTTTGATCCCTCTGCTCCATAACCTAGATGTGAGTAAGTACCATACACCAGATGTGAGTAAGCACCATACTCTAGATGTGATTAAGCACCGTACTCCAGGTTTATTTAAGCACCATACTCCAGATACCCCAACCTCCTTCCAACTGTTAGACTGCATTTAGAACCATGCACATGGTCTGTTAAGAGTAGCCGTAATGCAGTAGCTGCAAATTGCTTTTAGTTGTCAGATTTGCCATTAGATTTAAATGAGCATGGCACTGAATTTCAGGGGTGCTAGGCGATTCCAAGTTTTTGAACATTGAGTTGGGAATAACTCGGGCCTTGTGCATGGTGGGCAGCTTATTGGGAATCCACATGTGCCCTGCCACAATGTCCCTATAAGCCACCTGCTGCAGGTGCCAACCTGCCAGCAACACCAGAGCTCTCAACATTTCTCCCTATGTCCTTCACCAACTTGGTTAATTTTCTGAGGGAAAGTTCTGGAACTTTTCCACCTTCTGCACCAAACCACAAGATTATCAAAGTTTACAACTTACTTTCGTCACCTTGACATAACATCAAGAGCCATGGTATAACATTTGCTTGGTCCCAATAGCTCAGGGGCCAGTGTGTCCTGCAAATTATTTGATCAGTCCTGCTGGTAATCAGGTAATATCCAACTATTTTAAAGGAATTAATGAATGCATCATTAACTGGTTGAGTTTGAGAAGGCTCTAAATACTCCTTATATGGGAAAACAATTTCTTCTTGTCTCACAATGTGAGATCGGTGGGTAGCACTCTCGCCTCTGAGTCATAAGTTTGTGGGTTCAAGTCCCACTCCAGAGACTTGAGCACAAAATCTAGGCTGACACCCCCAGTGCATTGCTGAGGGAGTGCTTCATTGTCGATTGGGGCCGTCTTTAAACCGAGGCCCCATCTGCTCTCTCATGTGCATATAAAAGATCCCATGGTCCTATTCAAAGAAGAGCAGGAGAGATATCCGTGGTGTCCTGGACAATATTTATCTCTCAACCAACATCACTAAAACAGATTATCTGGTCATTATCACATTGCTGTTTGTAGAAGCTTGCTGTGTGCAAATTACAACATTGCAACAGTGACTACAGTTCAAAAAGTTCTTCTTTGGCTGTAAAGCTCTTTGGAATGTCGTAAAAGATGCTAAATATATGCAAGATCTTTCTTCAAACTTATTAGTTTCATTCTCATGTCTTTTAGTTTGTACTCATAGGGATATAAATTTGTTAGTCCCCAAAAATGACCTCTTAAAGGCGAGGTGCATTCTGGCTGGAGCAGGTGCTGGAAGTGGCTGTTGAAGAGAGTGTGAACTGCAAGCAGAGTGACTAATGGCGCTACAGGGGAGAGAGTGGGCTTCAAGGTTCTCAGATGTTGTATTGGACGCCTTGGTGGAGGAGGTGGACAGGAAGAGAGAGGTCCCATATTCACAAGGGTCTGAGAGGTCCTCCAAAGGCAGTAGGAGCAGCTAACAGTGCGGTGAATTCCAGGAGTCAGGACCCAAGGATCTGGATGCAATGCCACAAGAGGTTCAATGACCTCACACGAGTGGTGAGAGTCAGTGAATTCATCTTCAAATGCCATATCAACTGCACCACTAGCCTCACACATTGCTCACTGCACCACACACCCATCCCTCACCTACCAACAATCTCTACCAAACAGGACTCATACCTCACATTCAAAGCTTCACCTCACACTCATACATTTAGCACTGCTACAAGCCTCACACCCATACCTCAAAGCTTTCACACTCTTCCAGCTCTGCAAACATGCCAGGCACATCACCCAAACACATTGCACCAGACTCACTGACACACTTCCCTCTCCCTTGCAGGACAGGTTGGTGCATAACCGATGGCAGCAGGAGCTAGCTGCAGGGGGGCAGGCACGCCGCAGGAAGTAACCTCGATGGAGGAGACAGTGGTCGCCATCATTGTAGCGGCCATCATTGAGACCGTGGCCAGCGGCGGGACTGAAACCATCGAAGATGACATAAGAACATAAGAAATAGGAGCAGGAGTAAGCCATTTGGCACATCGAGCCCGCTCCGCCATTCAATAAGATCATGGCTGATCTGATCATGGACTCAGCTCCGCTTCCCTGCCCGCTCCTCGTAACCCTTTATTCTCTTATCGCCCAAAAATCTGTCCATCTCCGCCTTAACTATATTCAATGACCCAGCCTCCACAGCTCTCTGAGGCAGAAAATTCCACAGGTTTACAACCCTCTGAGAGAAGAAATTCCGCTTCATCTCAGTTTTAATTGGGCAGCCGTTTATTCTAAGACTATGTACCCTAGTTTTAGTTTTCTCTATGAGTGGAAATACCCTCTCTGCATCCACCTTGTCGAGCCCCCTCATTATAAGAACATATGAACATAAGAAATCGGAACAGGAGTAGGCCATTTGGCCCCTCGAGCCTGCTCCGCCATTCAATAAGATCATGGCTGAACCGATCATGGACTCAGGTCCATTTCCCTGACCGCTCCCCATAACCCCTTATTCCCTTATCGTTTAAGAAACTGTCTATTTCTGTCTTAACTTTATTCAATGTCCCAGCTTCCACAGCTCTCTGAGGCAATGAATTCCACAGATTTACAACCCTCTGAGAGAAGAAAATCCTCCTCATCTCAGTTTTAAATGCACGGCCCCTTATTCTAAGATCATGCCCTCTAGTTCTAGTCTCCCCCATCAGTGGAAACCTCCTTTCTGCATCCACCTTGTCAAGCCCCCTCATAATCTTATACGTTTCGATAAGATCACCTCTCATTCTTCTGAATTCCAATGAGTAGAGGCCCAACCTACTCAACATTTCCTCATAAGTCAACCCCCTCATCCCCGGAATCAACCTAGTGAACCTTCTCTGAACTGCCTCCAAAGCAAGCATATCCTTTCGTAAATATGTCAACCAAAACTGCACGCAGGGCCTCACCAATACCATGTATAGCTGTAGCAAGACTTCCCTGCTCCATCCCCTTTGCAATAAAGGCCAAGATACCATTGGCCTTCCTGATCACTTGCTCTAACTGCGTATTAACCTTTTGTGTTTCGTGCACAAGTACCCCCAGATCACGTTGTACTGCAGCAGTTTGCAAATTTTCTCCATTTAAATAATAATTTGTCTTTGATTTTTTCTGCCAAAGTGCATGACCTCACGCATTCCAACATTATACTCCATCTGCCAAAATTTTGCCCACTCACTTAGCCTGTCTATGTCCTTTTGCAAAATTTTTTGTGTCCTCCTCACACAAAAAAGAAAAAAGAATGGCTGAAGTAAATGTTGATCCCTTAGAGGACAAGACCGGGGAATTAGTAATGGGGAACATGGGGATGGCAGAAACTCTGAACAAATAGTGGGTGTGGTGTATTTGGACTTCCAGAAGGCATTTGACAAGGTGCCACATAAAAGGCTACTGCGCAAGATAAATGTTCATGGGGTTGGGGGTAATATATTAGCATGGATAGAGGATTGGCTAACGAACAGAAAACAGAGTCGGGATAAATGGTTCATTCTCTGGTTGGCAACCAGTAACTAGTGGGGTGCCGCAGGGATCAGTGCTGGGACCCCAACTATTTACAATCTATATTAATGACTTGGAAGAAGGGACTGAGTTTAAAGTAGCCAAGTTTGCTGACGATACAAAGATGGGAGGCAAAACAATGTGTGAGGAGGACACAAAAAATCTAAAAAAGGACATAGACAGGCTAAGTGAGTGTGGGACTCAGGTTGAAATGCTCGAAGTGTGTTTTCCTGGCGCCAGAGGTCGAGTTCTTAGGGAGAAGACCCACCGACGCCAAGATGGAGGCCATCAACAATGCGCCGAGACCACAGACCACCACGGAGCTGCAGTCTTTCCGATGACTCCGCAACTATTTTGGTAATTTCCTACCCGGGTTAAACACCTTGCTAGAATCCCTACATTTGCTGCTATGCAAGGGAGATGACTGGGTATGCGGGGGGGAAATCACAAGAGGCTACTTTTGAGAAGGCCAGAAATCTATTATGTTCCAACAAACTGCTTGTTCTGTAAAACCCATGTAAATGTTTAGTGCTAGCCTGCGATGCGTCTTCATACGTGTGTTACAACAAGCAAACAAATCGGGAACATTGCAACCGGTCGCCTATGCTTCCAGGAGTTTGTCCAAGGCTGAAAGGGCTACAGCATGATTGAAAAAGAAGCTCTGGCGTGCATTTATGGGGTGAAAAAATGCACCAGTATCTGTTTGGTCTCAAATTTGAGTTAGAAACTGACCATAAGCCGCTCATATCGCTATTCTCAGAGAGCAAAGGGATTAATACCAATGCCTCTGCCCGCATCCAAAGATGTGCGCTCACGCTGTTTGCATATAACTATGTGATCCGCCACAGACCAGGCACAGAGAACTGTGCAGATGCTCTCAGTTGGCTACCATTGCCCAACACCGGGTGGAAATGGCACAGCCTGCAGACTTGCTCTTGGTGATGGATGCATTTGAAAACAAAAAATCACCCGCTATGGCCTGCCAGATCAGGACCTGGACCAGCCAGGATCCTTTACTGTCCCTTGTAAAAAACTGTGTCCTCCATGGGAGCTGGTCCAGCATCCCAGCGGAGATGCATGAAGCGATCAAGCCGTTCCAGCGGCATAAAGACGAAATGTCCATACAGGCGGACTATCTTTTGTGAGGCAATCACGTGGTTTTGCCAAAGAAAGGCAGGGAAACATTCATACGCGACCTACACAGTACCCACCCAGGCATAGCAATGATGAAAGCTATAGCTAGACCTCATGTGTGGTGGCCCGACATCAACTTAAATTTGGAGTCTTGCTTGCGCCAATGCAACACTTGCTCTCAACTGAACAATGCACCCAGAGAAGCACCGTTAAGTTTGTGGTCATGTCACTCCAAACCATGGTCTAGGATCCACGTTGACTTTGCGGGCCCATTTCTAGGCAAAATGTTTTTGGTTGTTGTGGATGCTTATTCAAAATGGATTGAGTGTGTAATACTGTCTGTAAGCACGTCCACTGCCACCATCGAAAGCCTACGAACCATGATCGCCGTGCACGGCCTGCCTGATGTCCTTGTCAGCGACAATGGGCTGTGCTTCACCAGCATTGAATGCAAGGAATTCATGACCCGCAATGGGATCAAGCACATCACATCAGCCCCGTTCAAGCCCGCATCCAATGGCCAGGCAGAACGGGCAGTCCAAACTATCAAGCAAAGCTTGAAATGCGTGTCGGAAGGCTTCCTGCAGACTCCCCTGTCCCGAATCCTGCTCAGCTACCGCACCAGACCCCACTCGTTCACCGGGGTTCCCCCAGTCGAGCTGCTCATAAAAATGGCACTCAAAACAAGGCTCTCTCTTGTCCACCCTGATCTCCATGATCATGTCGAGGCATCAACAAAGCATGTACTATGATATCGCGTGACAAGTTTGCGCTATTGATATCAATGACCCTGTATTTGTACTCAACTATGGACATGGTCCCAAATGGCTTGTTGGCATCGTCATAGCCAAAGAAGGTCAAACTTGCTAATGGACTAACTTGCAGAAAGCATTCGGACCAAACCAAACTGCGATTCACAGACAGCTACGAGCAACCCGAAGAGGACACCACCAACTTTGACCCACCAACACACACACACAAGTGGCAACTGACATCATGGTTGACCACAAAGCTGAACTCACCATCCCCAGCAGCCCGGCAAGGCTGGCTGCCCAACAGCCCAGCGAAGAACCAACCAACTCACCCACATCAGCATTTGTACCGAGACGATCGACAAGGAAGCGAAAAGCCCTAGATCGTCTCACTCTGTAAATAAGTGTACTATTGACTTTGAGAGGGAGCGATGTTCTGTATGCAATCCTAGGTAACCTGTATCATAATGCCACCAGAGGGCATACCTGTTGGAGTCCCAAGGGATCCCAGCATCCCTTGGGAGCACTGTATATAAGCAGGCCTCCCATGCTGGAGGAGCACTCTGGAGTTTGAATAAAGGAGCTAAGGTCACAATTACTCATGTATACAGTACTCAGTTACCTTACTTTATTATGAGCTTAACAGTATCCTCATATCTACTCCTCCTTCTAACATCCCACTTCCCCCTCATCCCAAACCTCTTTTAATTTAAAAGCTACAGATTGTGTAAGCATGCACCGCTTACTTTCCCCCTTCCCCACACTGTATTCCTACCCTTACGCCTTTCTCCTTCCAGATACCCAAGAACCGCAGCCTGCCAGGCAGTGGTGGAAGAGGAAGAAGGCAGTCATTGTCATGTATGTAACCTTCATGCACCTGTAACCTTCATGTAACAAAACTGCACACTGTATACACCCAAGAAAGGCAGACCTTGACCACATGGGGTGAACTTGTGGGAGACACTCCTCACCTGTGCATCCAGGTATATAAAGGGAGGTCCCACGCAGGGTCATCACTTCTTGGTCCTGGGAATAAAGGTTCAGGTCACGTAGTGACCTTGTCTGGAGTACATGCCTTGTGTGATTCTATAGTAAGGTGTAAGGACACCACATTTGGCGACGAGAAATGGGAATCAACGACCCACGAGGATGGCCACCGGTAGCACAGAGGAACAGTACTGTGTTGGTGAGGCCTGGGACGATTTTGTTGAGAGGTTCCAGCAGAGCTTTGTCACGAAGGACTGGCTGGTAGAGGCAGCGGCTGACAAGCGGAGGCGCTTCTACTGACCAGCTGTGGACCCACGACGTATGCGCTGATGAAAGATCTGCTCGCAACCGAGAAGCCGGCGGACAAGTCCTTTGAAGAGCTCAGCACACTGATCGGTGAGCACCTCAAACCCGCGAGCAGTATACACATGGCCCGGCATCGGTTCTATATACACCGGCGTCAGGAGGGACAAAGCATATCGGACTTCGTTGCGGACCTTCGGCATTTGGCCAACCTCTAAGTTCACAGACGCCTGCAGGAGGGAGATGTTAAGGGATTTCTTCATTGAGGGCATTGGTCATGCCGGGATTTTCAGGAAGCTAATTGTGACCAAGAACTTGACTTTGGAAAGGGCAGCATTGATAGCTCAGACCTTCATGGCAGGGGAAGAGGAAACCAAGATAATTTACGCGCGCAGCTCTGGTTCCAACGTGGCGATGGACCAGAGAGTTAACATTGTAAACGCGACACAGAACCCCACAGGCAGGCAAGGGCAATTCAACACCGTCCAGGCAGCAACAGACTCTAGGGTGGGCCCGCAACAGAGACAAAGGCAGGGGGATCGGCAATTCACGCCATCACAAGGGACAATGCATTCCGGGATGGGACCATTGACACTCACCAACAGAGTGCTCAGGAGTAATCAAAGAGACAATCAGAGAGGAATGGCTGTTAACAGTTCTTTTGTTCACAACAATCTCAGCTCATGCTGGAGGTGTGGGGGCAGACATGCTGCAAAATCCTGCAGGTTTTAACAATTTATCTGTAGAAACTGTAACTTCAGTGGACATTTGGCCAGAATGTGCAGAAAGCCCATAGTGAGGCTAGTTTACGAGGCAGAGGAACCAGACAAGGGGTCTGCAAGGCAGGTTGATGCTTGGGGCAAAGCTATGGATGCTGAAGTTCAGCAGGTTCATGTGGCAGACATCCACAGCTCATATACCAAAATGCCATTTATGATGATGAAAGTCCTATTAAATGGCATGGAGCTGGACACAGGAGCCAGCCAGTCACTTATGAGTGCCCAACAATTTGAAAAACTATGGCCACTAAAAGCTAGCAGGCCCAAACTGGAACGCATTGACACGCAGTTACGGACGTACACCACAGAGATCATCCCAGTGCTAGGCAGTGCAAACTTGGTGGTCACACACAATGGATCGGAGAACCGGCTGCCACTCTGGATTGTCCCAGGGAATGGTCCCGCGCTCTTGGGGAGGAGCTGGCTAGCCGAGATGAACTGGAAATAGGGGGATGTGCACGCCATTTCATCTGTGGAGCGAAGTTCATGCTCACAGGTCCTACAGAAATTCGAGTCACTTTTTCAACCAGGTGTCGGGACTTTCAAAGGCACCAAAGTAGTGGTATGCATCACCTTGGATGCCAGACCAGTGCACCACAAAGCCAGAGCTGTGCCATATTTGATGCGTGAGAAAATTGAGAGTGAGTTGGACAGGCTGCTAAGGGACGGCATAATTTCGCTTGTTGAATTCTGTGACTGGGCAAGCCCTATCGTTCCTGTCCTTAAAGTGGATGGCTCGGTCAGGATTTGTGGCGACTACAAGCTCACCATCAACCGAGTGTCACTACAGGACCAATACCCGCTTCCGAGAATGGAGGACCTTTTTGCCACGCTGGCAGGTGGCAAGCTGTTCACCAAGTTGGACCTCACTTCGGCCTACAACACTCAGGAACTGGCTGAAGAATCCAAGCTGCTGACCACCGTCACCACGCACAAGGGGCTATTTGTTTACAACAGGTGTCCGTTTGGCATTCGTTCAGCGGCCACTATCTTCCAGAGGAACATGGAAAGCTTGGTTAAATCCATTCCTGAAACAATCGTATTCCAAGACGACATCCTAATCACGGGTCAAGACACCGAGGAACACCTCCACAACCTGGAGGAGGTGCTACGCCGACTGGACCGGGTAGGCCTGCGACTAAAGAAGTGCAAGTGTGTGTTTTTGGCCCCAGAGGTCGAGTTTTTGGGCAGGAGGGTTGCCGCAAGCGGGATCCGGCCTACCGAATCTAAAACTGAGGCGATCCGTCGCACCCAGGCCCGGCAACACATCGGAGATGCGGTCATTCCTGGGACTCTTGAACTACTTCGGGAACTTTCTGCCGAACTTAAGCACATTGTTGGAGCCATTACACGTGCTCCTGCGTAAGGGTTGCGAATGGTTTTGGGGGGGACTGTCAAGAACAGGCTTTCAATCGGGCGCAGAACCTGCTTTGTTCTAACAAACTGTTGACCTTGTACAACCCCTGTAAGAAACTGGTTTTAATGTGTGATGAATCGTCCTATGGGGTTGGGTGCGTGTTGCAGCAGAGTAATGATGAGGGCCAACTCCAACCTGTGGTTTATACCTCCAGGTCGCTCTCCGAAGCAGAACGGGGATATGGGATGATTGAAAAGGAAGCACTCGCATGTGTCTACGGGATGAAAAGGATGCACCAGTATCTTTTCGGCAGAAGGTTCGAGTTAGAAACGGACCACAAGCCGTTAACATCCCTGTTGTCCGACAGCAAGGCTGTCAATGCCAATGCGTCAGCTCGCATGCAGCGATGGGCCCTCACGCTAGCTGCGTATGACTATACCATACGGCACCGGCCTGGCAATGAAAATTGCACTGACACGCTCAGCAGGCTCCCACTGGCCACCACTGAGGGGGCGTCGGAGCAAAGCACGGAGATGGCCATGGCCATTGAGGCTTTCGACACCGTAGGCTCCCCCATCATAGCCCGCCAGATCAAAATCTGGACCAACAGAGATCCTCTCCTATCCCTGATAAAGAAATGTGTCCTGACTGGGGATTGGGCGTCCGCACACAGGGCGTGCTCCGAGGAAGTCAGGCCGTTTCAGAGACGGATGGATGAACTCTCCATCCAAGCCAACTGTCTGTTATGGGGCAGCCGGGTAGTCATGCCCCAGAAAGGAAGGGAAGCTTTCATCAGGGAACTCCACAGCGAGCACCCAGGCATCGTGCTAATGAAGGCCATTGCCCGGTCACACATTTGGTGGCCGGGAATTGACTCAGACCTGGAACACTGTGTTCGCAGGTGCACGACATGTGCCCAGCAGGGCAATGTCCCCAGTGAGGCCCCACTCTGCCCTTGGCCCTGGCCCACCAAGCCATGGTCACGTATTCACGTAGACTACGCGGGCCCGTTCATGGGAAAAATGTTCCTCATTGTTGTTGATGCTTACTCGAAATGGATCGAGTGTATCATATTGAATTCATGTATGACATCCACCACTGTGGAGAGTCTGCATACGGTCTTTGCGACCCACGGCTTGCCGGACATCCTTGTTAGCGACAATAGCCCATGTTTCACGAGCTATGAATTCCAGGAGTTTATGTCAGGTAATGGTATCAAACATGTCAGGACAGCACCGTTCAAGCCGGCTTCCAATGGCCAGGTGGAACGTGCGGTTCAAATCATAAAACAGGCATGCTCCGGATTCAAGGACCCCCTCTTCAGTACCACCTATCGTGCCTCCTGCTGGCCTATAGGTCCCGCCCGCATTCGCTCACAGGAATCCCGCCCGCGGAACTACTCATGAAATGCACGCTTAAAACGCAGCTGTCCCTCATTCATCCAGCCCTGTCAGACATTGTTGAGGGCAAGCACCAGTCCCAAATCGAGTGCCATGATCGCAACTCAGTGGGGAGATGTATAGAAATCGATGACCCTGTATTTGTTCTCAATCATGTTTTGGGACCCAAGTGGCTTGAGGGTTCTGTAATTGGCAAAGAGGGGAATAGGGTCATAGTGGTCAGACTTAACAATGGGCAGATATGCCGCAAACATCTGGACCAAGTAAAGAAAAGGTTCAGCATGGACACTGAGGGACCTGAGGAAGATCATGAGATGTTACCCACACCACTGCCAGTGAATGAGCAACAAGTACATTCACCAGCATGCACAGTCCCTGCGGCCAGCCCGGACAGCCGGAGTCACCTCAGGAGACAGAGACGCATGCCAAGGCCCCAACTGCGGCGCTCCAAGAGAGCGCGTCAAACGCCTGAAAGACTTTATCTTTGACCCAATAAGACGTGAGGGGGGAGGTGATGTCATGTATGTAACCTTCATGCAACTGTAACCTTCATGTAACAACACTGCATACTGTATACACTTAAGAAATGCACACCTTGACCACAGGGGGTGAACTTGTGGGAGACACTCCTCACCTCTGCATCCAGGTATATAAAGGGAGGGTCATCACTGCTTGGTCCTGGGAATAAAGGTTCAGGTCACGTAGTGACCTTGTCTGCAGTACATGCCTCGTGTGATTCTATAGTAAGGTGTAAGGACACCACAGTCATGATCCACACGGGGCCAGGAAGTCCTTCAGACCAACTCTGCGAAGGCAGTGAGAGCAGATGGCCATGGCAGCAAATTCCAGATCCGCTAATAGATGCTTGTGATTGCTGAGGCGCCGCCCCAGGGGAGTGGCACTGGCTCTGTGGAGCACGAAGCTGCTGTCATCTCTCAGGGGGACAGCATTCGTCCTCCCATCGCTGCTGTTCTTCCAGTGCCCTTGCCAGCCAGCCTAGACTGCTGCAATGGTGCAGTCCGAGCTGCATCTTCCAGGCCCAGAGCTGCTCGAGGTCACCCTCCAAAGCCATCTGCAGTCTCCACCACTGAAAGTCAGCAGCCTTCCACCAGCCATGCTGCAGCCACTGGGGTCGTAACTCGTAGGAGCACTGGGACAGGCAAAGGAACACGGAAGAGGCACTAAGGGAATGCATCAGGGTGATTACTTGACGTTTGTATGCAATATGGAATGGTTTGATTGATAAATTTGGTTTGGATTATTAATTTTGTGTTGGCTTTTATTTTTGCATTGCGGCCAAGCGAACACTGTGATTGTCAGTAACCGAGGGAAGGTAAAAAAGAAAATGAAAGACTTGCATTTATATAGTGCCTTTCACGACCACCGCACGTCTCAAAGTACTTTACAGCCAATGAAATACTTTTATTGGAGTGTAGTCACTGTTGTAATGTGGGAAACACGGCAGCCAATTTGTACACAGCAACCTGCCATAAACAGCAATGTGATAATGACCAGAGCATCTGTTTTAGTGATGTTGATTGGGGGATAAATATTGGCCAGGATATAGTGCCGTGGGATCTTTTGCATCCACCTGGGAGAGCAGATTGGTCCTTGGTTTTACGTCTCATCCGAAAGCCGGCACCTCCGACAGTGCAGCACTCCCTCAGCACTGCACTGGAGTGTCAGCCTAGTTTTATGTGCTCAAGTCCCTTATGATGACCTTATGACTCAGAGGCAAGTGTGCTACCCACTGAGTCACGGCTGCATTTACTGGTATTGCAGTCGGATGAGTCAGTCACAGATAGCGCAGCTGGAAAGGGGCTGTCTAGGTTGCCTCCTTTTTTCCTCTTCCTCCTCCTGTCTCCCTCCTGCTCATCCTCCTCCTGTTCCTGGTCTCTTTATAGCTGGTGGCAAGGGCTGTACTCCCATGATGGCAAGGTTGTGCAGCATGCAGCAGACCACCACAAATCTTGAGACTTGCTCAGCCAAGTACGGTAGTTCTGCTCCAGAGTAGTCCAGGCAGTGGCAGCATTGTTTCATAGAAACATAAAAACATAGAAAATAGGTGCAGGAGCAGGCCATTCGGCCCTTCGAGCCTGCACCACCATTCAATATGATCATGGCTGATCATGCAACTTCAGTACCCCATTCCTGCCTTCTCTCCATACCCCTTGATCCCTTTAGACATAAGGGTCACATCTAACTCCCTTTTGAATATATCTAACGAACTGGCCTCAACAATTTTCTGTGGTAGAGAATTCCACAGGTTCACAACTCTCTGAGTAAAGAAGTTTTTCCTCATTTCTGTCCTAAATAGCTTACCCCTTATCCTTAGACTGTGACCCCTGGCTCTGGACTTCCCCAACATCGGGAATGGTGTGCTCGATGATATTTCATGTGACAGCATGGCTTTTGTTCTATGCATGTTTCCTATGTATGCATGGGTAGCGCACCGGAATCAGGAGTGATATTGTTAATGGATAGCCCTTGCCGCCCAGTCGTCACTCTCTGGTTTGCCGTGGTGGCTCAAATGTTGATGGTACAGCGGACTGCTGCAGAATGAAGCCATCATGACTGTCGCCAGGATAGCAGGCATTGACCTGCATCACGAGTTGTGTATGGTTGTAAACCAGCCGGACGTTGAGGGAGTAGAATCCCTTTCAGTTGCAGTACATCTCAGAGTTGACCAGCGAGAGAATGAAATATATTCAGCTCTCTTGGAATACAAAGCCTCAATGACCTCCCTTATGCAACAGCGGATGGCAAACCAAGAGATGTTGCAAATATCTCCTGCTCTAGCCTGGCAGGAGTCCGATACATAAAAGTTCATGGTCACCATGACCTTCACTGTCACTGGCAATGCAGTCATCGCCCCTCTCTGAGGTGAGAACATAAGAACGTAAGAAATAGGAGCAGGAGTAGGCCATTTGCCCCGTCGAGCCTGCTCCGCCATTCAATAAGACCATGATCTGATCTTGACCTCACTCCACTTCCCTGACCACTCCCCATAACCCTTAACTCTCTATCGATCTCTGCCTTAAATATATTCACTAGCAGTTGTGGCTGCAGCAAGCGACAGATTTCAGTGAGGACATGTTTGGTGAAGCGCAGACGACCGACACAGTGTTCCTCGCTGACGTTCAGGTAGAGTGTTGCTCCTTTAGCACGCTGGAAGCTACCACACTGGTACTTCTACAAACGCAGCACCAGCCAATAGGAATCAATAAGTTAAATAGCTAGCTTTAATCTAAATTGTACAGGTCACTTTTTTAAACAATAGAAGTACTGTAAAATATTAATCATAATGATAAAGGTCATCGTGTTGTTTCAGTGAAGACCACATCATCTTTGAGAATAATTCTAGTTTATCTGTTCATCACTGTTCATAGTGCCCCAGAATTTCCTGGAATGGTGTGCCCCATTAGTTGGAATTTTTCAGCTTGAAAAATATTTGCACGCAAATTGCTGGAAGTGCTAGCTGATAACGGCTCAGTGAAGTTAACGAGGAATCTCATCATTATCGGCGGTCCCTCGAACGATGATGACTGGCTTCCACACCAAAACGGTTGAGTTTGCAGATGTTTCAACGGACCCAATGTTCCAGTCCTGATCTCCAGGGGTGGAAGATACCTGTGCGTGGATTTTTTTAATGTGTGGTGACCGTTCCACATCAGCCACCGCGCGGGCTTGACAGAGCTAGGCCTTTATGCAGTGGCAAGGGTTAACCAGGACGACTGGAGACATGTTCTGTTGCACAGACCTAGTGCGCACACATATCGCAGTGTGGGATGGCCCGTGCTGCCCCTGGGCCCTCGGCTCTTCTGGGCCCCCATTTGCCGCACCTCCACCACGATCTCTTGCCGCTCCTCCACCACGATCTCTCGCCGCTCCTCCGCCACAAACATTCACCGCACCTCCGCCACGATATCCCACCACTCCTACGCCACAATCTCTCGCCACTCCTACGCCACAATCTCTCGCTGTTCCTCCACCACGAAACATTTGCCGCTCCTCCATCACGATCTCTCACCGCACCTCTGCACTAAACATTTCCCGCACCTCCGCCACGATCACTCGCCGAATCTTAGCCACAATCCCTCACCGCTCCTCTGTCCTAATCATCCACCGCATTTCTGCTTCGATCTCTTGCCACTCATCCTCCCCGACATTCCCGCTCCCCTGCTGTACCTGGGTCCCGCCGATGTTCCTTCCCAAGCTCCAAACGGTGACCTAGGTTTTGATGACGTCAACCAGTCGCCCTCCTTGATGCCGTCACACACTTGGAGCGGCTCATGCTGGAAGTTGTAGTGGTATGGCCACGGTGTTCCAGAGCCCGCGCTCGCTCTTTTATCCTCTCGACCTGCGGTGGTGTCCTCTTGCAGGTCGGGGTGTGGCACGGGGTAAGATACAGAGTAAAGCTCCCTCTACACTGTCCCATCAAACACTCCCAGGGCAGGGACAGCACGGGGTAAGATACAGAGTAAAGCTCCCTCTACACTGTCCCATCAAACACTCCCAGGGCAGGGACAGCACAGGGTAAGATACAGAGTAAAGCTCCCTCTACACTGTCCCATCAAACACTCCCAGGGCAGGGACAGCACAGGGTAAGATACAGAGTAAAGCTCCCTCTACACTATCCCATCAAACACTCCCAGGGCAGGGACAGCACAGGGTAAGATACAGAGTAAAGCTCCCTCTACACTGTCCCATCAAACACTCCTAGGGCAGATACAGCACGGGTTAGATATAGAGTAAAACTCCCTTTTCACTGTCCCATCAAACACTCCCAGGGCAGGTCAAGCATGGGTTAGATACAGAGTAAAGCTCCCTCTACATTATCCCACCAAACACTCCCAGGGCAGGTACAGCACGGGTTAGATACAGAGTATAGCTCCCTCTACATTGTCCCATCAAACACTCCCAGGGCAGGTACAGCATGGGGTTAGATACTGAGTAAAGCTCCCTCTACACTGTCCCATCAAACTCCCCCAGGGCAGGTACAGCACGGGTTAGATATAGAGTAAAACTCCCTCTACACTGTCCCACAAAACACTCCCAGGGCAAGTACAGCATGGGTTAGATACAGAGTAAATCTGGTTCAACAGCTTTAAAAAAGTTTGCCTCATCCTCTCCAGAGCCAATTCATCGTATTACTCCAGGATCTTCCTGGAGAGCAGGGAAATCCTATTGCAAGACACCTGCTCCAAGCTCCATCCCCTGCAGCCCCCTCCCCCACCGTCCTCACATCTGACATCAATGAGGAGTCTGGGACCTCAGAGAATGGCGGGATCAACAATATCGCCTAAACCAATGAGATTTAAGGATAGAGAAAGAAACAGAGGAATCATGGAGAAGGAAATAGGGTGAATTAGAGTCAAATTAAACACAGAAAGAGAAATAAAGGGAGGGAAAGAAAGATTGGATTAAAAGAGACAGATAAAAGAGATAGTAAGCAAACAATAAAAAAACTGTTAAAAACTTTAAATCACTAAGAATAATTTACTAGCTGCAAGAATGAGACACTGTAGTTTCAGTTGTTCCCTTTCTGGGCCATAGAGGTTGAATGACATTGCACAAAAATAAATCACCTCATTAAAAAGGTACATATGCTGTTAAGTACCAGCTCACATTTTCTATGGTGAGGTTAATTGGTAATTAATATGCAAATGCAGAAATTCCTTGAAACTCACAGGGAGGATGATGTGCGAAGTTAACAGCGGAGCGATTCAAATCGTCCAGCAATTTGTGGCAATTTGCAACTCGTGGGCCATCACCAGAAGTTGCTAGACGATGTAAACATTAATAACAGTGAGCATCATTAAACTCACCGTGATTTTCCCGGAAAATTCTGGCCCAATGTATACCGCAAAAAGCAAGGGACCCAGTACTGAGCCCTGCGGAACCCCACTGGAAACATCCACTCAGTCACAAAAGCATCCATCAATCATTACCCTTTGCTTCCTACCTCTAAGCCAATTTTGGATCCAACTTGCCACTTTGCCCTGGATCCCATGGGCTTTTACCTTCGTGACCAGCCTGCCACGTGGGACCTTATCAAAAGCTTTGCTAAAGTCCATATACATTCATCATCATAGGCAGTCCCCCAAAGTGAGGATGACTTGCTTCCATGCCAAAAAGGGATGAGTTCACAGGTGTTTCAATGAAGGACCTGATATTCCAGATCCCGAATTACATCCTGAAGGGTGGAAGATGCCTGTGCGTGGATTTTTTTAACGTGTGATGGCTGTTGCACACCAGCCACCACATGGGCTTGACAGAGCTACGTCTTGGTCCAGTGGCAAGGATTACCCAAGACTAACTGGAGACCAGCTCTGCTGCACAGACCAAGCGCACACACATATTGCAGTGTGGGCTGGCCCATGCTGCCCCTGGGCCCTCACCTCTTCACTTCCCTCTACGGACTCTTGTCGCTTCTTCGCCCCTCCTGCAGTGCCTGCCCGCACTGCAATCAGCGACCTGGCTTTGCAGCCATCGCCCTCCTGCAGCAGCACGCGCTGCTCCCTGCAGTAGTATGCTACCACACGCTGCTCCCTGTAATGGCCCCGGCCTGCTGATGGTCTTGCAGGCCGGGACCGCGCCAATTTCCGGGCCAGGCCATTATATAACAAAGACTATCAGCAGGCCGGGGCCATTGGAGGGAGCAGCGTGTGGCGGCCATATACATTACATCATACGCACTATCTTCATCGACCCTCCTGGTTACCTCCTCGAAAAATTCAATTAGGTTAGTCAAACAAGATGTTTCCTTAACAATTCCATGCTGACTGTCCCTGATTAATCCTTGCCTTTCTAAATGTAGATTTATCCCGTTCTTCAGGATTTTTTCCAATAATTTTCCCACCACTGAGGTTAGGCTGACAGGCCTGTAATTACTCGGCCTACCCCTTTCTCCCTTCTTAAACAAGGGTGCCACATTGGTAGTCCTCCAGTCCTCCGGCACCATGCCTGAATCCAAAAAGGACTGGAAAATGATCGTCAAGACCTCTGCTATTTCCTCTTTTGCTTCGCTCAACAGCCTGGGAAGCACTTCATCCGGGCCTGGGGAATTATCCACTTTCAAAGCTTCCTAAACGCCTTAATACCTCCTCTCTCACTATGTTTATTTCATCCAGAGTTTCACACTCCTCCTCGGTAGCAGTATCTGCATCACCCCTTTCCTTTGTGAAAACAGACACAAAGTATTCATTAAGAACCATACCAAAACATCCCAATAGTCAAATTTCGAAGTAAAAAAGGCACGGGATGAGGGCTTCAGCAGCGGATGAGCTAATCAAGGGCAGAGATGGGCGATGTTACAGAGGTGGAAATAGGCGGTCTTAGTTATGACGTGGATATGAGGTCAAAAGCTCATTTTAAGGTCAAATATGACACCAAGGGTGCGAACAGCCTGGATCAGCCTCAGACAGGAGTTGGGGAGAGGGATGGATTCAATGGCTAGGGAACGGAGTTCGTGGCGGGGACCGAAAACAATTGCTTCGGTCTTCCCGATATTCATTTGGCCCTGTGCCGACTTCTGCTTCTCTTTAACTGTCTTAATTAAACTCTCCCTCTCTGGTGTCTGTAGCAGTACCCTTGGATTTCTATTACATATTCATTCCAAAGTAACTAGTCAAGGGTGTCCTGGTTTCCACAGATGGATGACTTTCATGCCGGTTGGCGGAGTTCTGCATTTGCCATGGGAAGACAAGCTACGAAAGGGCATTAAATCCTTGGGCAAGCAGCAACCACCAGCAGCCACTGAAGATGTACTGCTCAGGGAGTAGATTCTGTGCGAGGCTGATCAGTGGACTGAAGGCTTCTCACTTATATGAGACACTCCACAAGCTTTCGTTGGGGTAAAACTGTACAAGTTAGAAGGTATGCAAATCAATGTCAGGAATAGACTAATCTGTGCAAATCTATTGTTAACCCTTTCACTTCCCTATTGCCGACCTTCAGCTGAGGAGGGTGTACAACTGCGTTCAGTCGCCTTGTGCATTCTAAGAACATTCACGTGTTTGCTGTTATGGTTATCTTGCATGAGTATTAATATATTAGTAGCTATCTATTATTAAATGTTCGACATGTGTTGTGCTCTCCTTGTCCAGAATAGTATTTTCTGTAACGTTTTTCCTGTTAGCATTTGTAATGGAAACTTGCCTATGTAAACATTTATAATACAAATCCATATGTAAACATATTATGATGGGAATCCTGTGTATAAATAGTTACCTGTCCTAATGCAGTTTGTAGGCTCTGGCAACTAGCTGATGCAGTGGTGAGACTCACAATCGTGTTTCCCCACTCTTTGTCAGCCATATTGCTTTTTCCACAATTTTTGGACTTTTGCCAGATGTTTAAAACTTTAGTTTTATTTTTTACGTATGTCCCACCCAGCCTGTTTGTTTCCCCTGTGGCAGCCTGCCCAATTTTGATGCAGGCCTTCCCATCTGTTTCCTTTCCCTAGTGTTGCAGTAGGTGGTGAGAGATCGTGGCATAAATGCAGCGAATGCTTGTGGCGGAGGAGTGGTGAGAGATCAGCGACGAGAGATCGTGGCGGAGGAGCGGCGAGAGATTGTGGCGGAGGTGTGGCAAATGAGGGTGCGGGGCCTAGAAGAGCCGAGGGTCCAGGGGCAGCACGGGCCAGCCCACACTGCGATATGTGCGCAATTGGTCCGTGCAGCAGAGCTGGCCTCCAGTCGTTCTGGTTAACCCTTGCCACTGGATAAAGGCCTAGCTCTGTCAATCCCATGTGGTGGCTGGTGTGCAACGGTCACCACACGTTAAAAAAAATCTATGCACAGGCATCTTCCACCCCTGGAGTTCAGGACTGGAATATCGGGTCCTCCATTGAAACATCTGCAAATTCATCCCTTTTGGTGTGGAAGCAAGTCATCCTCGTTCGAGGAACTGCCTATGATATTTGATGAGTAGCTGGTCTCAAGACTGCCACCTCTGGCCTTGCATCTCACCCACGTCGCAACCTGTGACTTCTAACCCCACCCCAACGGATCTCTGACCTCACTGCAACCCACCATTTTCCCTCTCCCATGGCCCCACCCCACATAACGCTACTTATCTGTACCCTATCGTTTCTCTGGGGCCGAAACCACAAAAATAGCTCCACCAGTGCAGTAACACCCTCAGCACTGTACTGAAGTGTCAGCCTGGATTTTGTACTCAGGTCTCTGGAGTGGGACTTGAACACAACCTTTCAGACTCAGGGGCAGGAGTGCTTTCACTGAGTCAAGGCTGACACTGATGTAAATCTATTCACTTGCTGGTTTACTTAGCTGTACGACATTGTTTATCCGCATCCTTTAGTTGTTTCATGAGTGCAGTGTGCCGCACGTGGTGCATGCTGTTTTCTGTGGGCTCAGTTTTCCTGTTACGATTCTGTGATGTCAAATAAATACCAATAACACATTTTGTTTTAGGTTAAGTTCTGTAGTTGCTGCTGCTATTGTTCTCCTTCATACTGTAGCAGCAGCTTCTCTTGTCCATTGTTTTAGGATGCATTGTCATCGCATTTCTTTTTCTTGGATTACTGAGACCAAACTTCTTCAAACTATTTAAGTCTTGACTCCCTGGAGCTGACTTTTATCTCGCGCATACTGGAGCGAGGGCAGCTCAATTAATTTTGGCAATCGGGCCTTATTTAAATAAAATTGGCGAAATTGTCAGCGCTAAGGATGGGGGGTAGGGGATGGGGGGAGGAGGCTCCTTTGCGAAGCCAGTCAGCTGGGAGATTTTAATGGGAGAAGGGGGTGTGTGCAGGCGATAGCGATGGGAGGGGCCGCAGGGGGACCGATAGCAGGTGGGACAATTTGTGCTCCACAAATGGTTAACAACAATCTTAGTAATATGTTTTCTGCATGGTTTTCATCGGTCCCTTTAAGGATCAGGGATTTTGGCTGATCTACATTCAGTCCCACAGGCGGGCTGCACAATGAAAGCAAAAGTTGCACTGAGGTCCTAAGTGCGTCTTCGGACCCTGATTTCAATATATGCATGAGACTCCAGCCCATTTCTGGCTGGAGCGCTGACCACCTAACTCAGGAACATCGCAGCAACCGGAAGCTCTGCAATGACTTCTTTTTAAACAAATTTACATCTCTGTCACGCTGAAAAATGGGCGGGTTTGAGCCGAAAATCGCCCCCAAACCCACCCTCAGATTCAACATCAAAGGAAATAGACTGGTATATGTTAAACCGTTAAATATGTTAAATGCAACTGTAAAACGGGCCGTATTGAATCGAACAACAGTTATACTCCCCGTCTGGTATTCAATTCCTCTCACTGCAGTGGAACTGAATATCGGGGGGTTGGGGGGTGGGTCGTATAACACGTGGCCAATGTGATATCGCCTTTTCTCCACCACTGCCCAGCACGCATATTTACCCACTTGAGTTGGCACAGTTGGTGGAACACGTTATATTTCAAGTCAAACTACTATGCAATCAGCCCTCCCCCCATCCCTCCCACCCCACCGACTACCGCTCCCCCCCCCCGCCCCCACTTCCCTTCCGCAGCTCTGGGAGGCTGCCTCATTGAGTTCCCTCAAATGCACTGAACATCTTTGCTGTGGGTTCAGGGGACAGTGTCTGGTTGGTTTGAGATTGCGATTGCCTCCTGTTGGGAAGGCTGTGGCTGATCCTCCGAAGCCTGGCAGATGGTACTCTGTAAACATGTTGTAATGTACGCACCTGTGAGCACCGAGTCCTCGACCAGGCCAACATCCCCAGCATTGAAGCACTGACCACACTTGATCAGCTCCGCTGGGCAGACCACATAGTTTGCTTGCCAGACACAAGACTCCAAAGCAAGCGCTCCACTCGGAGCTCCGTCATGGCAAACAAGCCAAAGGTGGGCAGAGGAAACGTTACGAGGACACCCTCAAAGCCTGATAAAGTGCAACATCCCCATTGACACCTGGGAGTCCCTGGCCAAAGACCGCCCTAAGTGGAGGAAGTGCATCCGGGAGGGCGCTGAGCACCTCGAGTCTCGCCACCGAGAGCATGCAGAAATCAAGCGCAGGCAGTGGAAGGAGCGTGCTGCAAACCAGTCCCACTCACCCCTTCCCTCAACGACTATCTGTCCCACCTGTGACAGAGACTGTCGTTCTCGTATTGGACTGTACAGGCACCTAAGAACTCATGTTAAGAGTGGAAGCAAGTCTTCCTCGATTCCGAGGGACTGCCTGAGATGATGATCATGCGCTGGCAACGTATTTCTTCCACCAGGAGTACTGCCTCAACTATTACACGCAGCTCCTGTTTGTGAACCTGGGGGGCGTCAGGACCGCCATGCGGGAGCTGCCTGCCTTTTTCCAGGACCTCATCAGGGTCTGGAACAGAGTCGCCACCAAACGCAGTTCTCCCCCGTCTGGAGTGGCGGCTGTCCTTCGGGAGCCGTTGCTCAGGAATCCGTATCTCCACAACCGCGGTTTTAGGTAGCAGGCAGATGAGAGGGCTTTGTTTGGCAAGGTGACCAGGGTCAGGGACCTACTCGATGGTGGAGGAGCGGGCTGGATGGCGCCAGAGGAGCTGGAATGGCGCCTATCCTGAGCTGATGTCCGGCGCGCGGCCAATCCCATCGAGTTGCTAAAAACAGCACTGGGCCCTGACTCCGTAGATGTGTCGAGGATGCTCAAGCACGTGGGGCGATCCTATCCGAACTGACCCCCGTCTGGACAGAATTCCTCATCAGTGCCAAGACCCAAAACATCCCTTGGGAGCCGGCGCCTCACAACTTGAGCCTCCTCTGGAAAATCCCCTCCGTGACTTTCAGAGTGGGCTGCTCTTGCACACTCTCCATTTTGCCATCCTTGTCTGCCGTCCGGACATGCCATGGCGCACCATCTTGCTGTCTGGAGAAGGCGAGGGTCCCCAATGGGGTGCTCTCCACGCGGGAGTTCTCCCTTTATTTTTGGGGGATTTGGTCTGGAGGGTGGTGCACGGAGCAGTCCCGTGCAATTTTTTAAGTCAGTTCACAGACTCCCAGGCTGCCTGTAATTTCTGCAGTCTAGAGGAGTCCGTGTTCCATGTATATATTGAGTGTGCGAGGTTGCAGCCCCTCTTCCATTATTTGAAGGGGCTGCTCCTCAAACTCTGGTTGCAATTCAGTCCCACACTCCTGATCTTTAGGCACCCTGTGGGGAGGGGAGCGGGCAGGTCGGAAGACCTCCTCATAGGACTGCTCCTGGGCATGGCCAAGGGGGCCATCAGCCGGTCCAGGCAGCGGGCAGTCGAGGGGGTCGTTCAGCCTGACCGCCTGCATCTCTTCCACGGTTACATCCGAGACAGGGTATCCCTGGAGATGGAGCATGCGGTGTCCACTGGTACGCTCACGGCCTTCCTCGAGAGGTGGGCACCGGAGAGACTAGAGTGCATCATCACCTCCGGCAACCAAATTTTAATTTGATCCACTCATGTCTAAAGTTTAATTTGTTTAAGTTTGCCGGTTTTAGTGTCCCCCCTTTAATCAGGTGGCACTTGATTTACAGGTGCCACTTAAGATAGTTGCAGAGATGTTGCATTGTGAGTGGCTTAGTCAGTCACGTGATGTTCACAAGACTCAATAAAACCCCAGCCAGTTGTGTCCAGTTTACCCATATGAGGTATGCAGTTGTGAGCCTAGTGGATGAACTGGTAATGTGTAATGTGATTGTTAAACCTTTGTTAATAAACCAACTAGTTCTTAATAGCAATGTGTTGCTATGAATTCTTAAGCAAAGAACCCATGAAGCAAATACATTACATATGTGAATAAAATAAGTTACATATTCTCCAGACATGGATTATCTTCAAAGTGTGCAGGTTTTCACTGCTACATATATTGTTCTAGTTCTGAACTGAACTGATGTGATACCGCAGATACTGCACAGAAAAAACAATTTTTCTAACCATTTCCTCTTCATTTGTAAAGTACCTAATTTTGCAGTAAAGGTAACTCACACCGATGTGTGTATTTGCTTTATACAATCATCACTCGATTGGATACAGTATTTCCGCCCCCACCCATTTCTAAGGGCCAGTTAGTCACAATTGCAGTTTTGGATTTGGTTTATTTTGACAGAAATGTGCTTAACCAATGTCTTTTCAAATCATATGTTGTTCCGATATGAAATATCAATATGGGTGGGGAAGCTGCTATCAATGTCTGAGTAATGCTGAGGTAGAACTTCCTGCCTCTGATGAAGTAAAGCCGCATTTATCTGGGCAGGAGGGGGGGTAACCTAGGGCCGGATCCAGTGGGCGCTTCTTGTGTCCCGCTCCCCCCGAGGAGATGGCACTCGTAAGATGATGTCACCCACTGGAAATCCCCCCAGTTGCACCTTCTTTTTACCTTGCCTGGCACCCCCAATATAGAGTGACTAAGGGTCAGGTGTCCAAAAACATCTGACCCCCTGAATTATATTCCAGTCTGTAACTCTGTTGCATGTCCGTTATCTTATATATAATTAGTTATCAGCCTCACTTCCAGGTATCTGTTTCTCTGTACATAAACCATCTGAACCCCTTAACTAGATTATTACCTGTAATTTTATATAAACTACCTCAACACCTGGATTAGATTCCAGGAACAGATTAAGGGTGCCTCGGGCCCTGAGCAGTACCCTGCATCCTGCAGTAAATGTCATTAGTGAGCTAAGTCACTGGACGCTATACTGAGTGTGGATCAGGTCAAGGTCAGGTCAGGTCTACATCTCAGGTTATGTTCTCATTGATACTATGATGACACTCATTGAATATTTTATTATTTTTCCAAACTATCAAACCAATAACTTGATGAAACCCTGTATAAACAGTAAAGAACAACACTTTAATTGTTTTTAATCCTTACGTTTTGAAACTAAATCGACAATGACAAGAATTTAGAACAAGGCAGTGCAATGTTTTTGGAAAACTATCATTTATTAGATAATTCTACAAACATTAGTTTTGGATTAGCCCATGTCATTCCAGTACAACACGTTGGGCCAGATGTGTTGGTTGGCACATCCCTGCACCTGCACTGCAGGTGTCCAGAGTCTGTTTACATCATGTCAAGAATAACATGCGCCTGAGCTCTTGCTACGGCACTTATGTCAATACTATTTATCCGTACCCTTAATCCGGCCCTGTATGGGCCCACTGTAGGCTTGGGCCCCGGGCAACCGCCCCATCTGCACCCCTCCTTAATCCGTCCCTGTTAGATGCTAGTCGGTAATACACTCCAGGGTATCTAATCTAAAATATATTGAAAATCACACGTCTACATACACTTACTGTCATCTTTTTCATTATAAAGTCCTATGTCCACATGTATAAAAGAAGAACTGTACTGCATTAGTCAGACCTGAGCACCTTCAATCTGCTCCTTTGAAACACCAACTACGTAAATTTGCCACACTGTAATTATACCTTCCTGCCAGTGGAGCTGCTAAAGTGGGAGAGTGTAATTACAGCGACACCAGCTTACGTTGGCATTTTCCACTGTAAATGTGGACAGAGGAATTTATAATGGGAAACTTTGACAGGAAGTGCATGTCGACACAAGCTTTAAAAATTAATAAGGGAAGAATGCATGACTTTAAAATGGAGACTAAATTATGCTTACGTGCCCGTGTTCGATGATCTTGTGCCCTCTAATCCAGCTTCACCTGAAAGCTACTTGACTCCCCATACAAAGCCAATAAACAATGATTAGTATATTCTATATAAATACCAATGGAATCCTTCAAATAGAATCCAATCTACAACTCATTCCTGTTGTAAATCTACCAAGCCCCTTGATGTTTTAATAAATTCATTCTTGGGATATGGGGGTGTTGTATTGAGGAGATTCATGGTGTCTCTTTACTTGAGTAGTAACAAAATTAGTCGTTGCTTCAGGTTTGATACCTTTATTTCTTCAGACAATATGCAAAGCACTTTACAAGCAGAGTCGATTAAACAGCGACGAGTACAGATGTGTAAATATATATTTCACTATTCTCTCATTGCACTAACGTTTCTAAACACAAAGCGGGCAAAATCGCCTGCTGTGTGTCTCCCATTAGTGCCTCTAGGGGGCGGTATCGGGGCGAGAAAGTGTTTTCACCCCGCGGGGAGGGGGGCGGGGGGGTTCCTGCAAGATTATGCGGGAGTTAGCGCAGGCATGAAGCTAGTAGCGCCGTGCCCCCACTGATAGCCCCCCAGGCCGCTGCACTAACGAGGATGACCCCCTTTCGCCCATTTTTGCGCCGTGGCAGAAATTAGGCAGCGCTCCACGAAGCTGCTACGGGCGATGTCAGCACCAGCCTCGCAGGTCGCGACCTGCTTGCGGGGTGAAATTTAAAGCGGGGGTGCGCGCACCATTTACCGGGTCCAATCTACGTGTCGATTCTCGCGGGGTCCGTACCGCGATGGTGCAGCCCGGCACTCCGATTTGGTGCCGGGCTGCGGCCACAGTACCCCGCATCCCCTGTGGCCTACTGGAGGCTCTGAAAACCCTCGGGGCTGGCAGCGTGCCCTATCCTTTAATGGAAGGGGAGGGCCCTTGTAACGTGTAGCGCTCCCACTTTCACCTGGGGTGCGCCTCCAAGCCGGCCCCAACAGGAAGTGAAGCACCTGACATTGCGCTCCACTTCCTGTCAGGGACAGTGATCACAATAAGTTGTGGGGCGGGATTTCCTGTGCTGGGTGCAGGAAGTCCCACCTCGCGAAGCTTACTGCCCCCAAATGGGGCGGTCCCGAATTTCAGCCCCAAAATGTCTGTTTTTATATTGTCCTTGTCCCCTGATTAAACTTGAATCTGCCTCTTCTCTCTGATTGGATTCCTTCTGTCACCTGACATAATATGACACCCCCTCTTTAGTAACCTTACCATCATGTCCATTTTGAATCAAAGATCATGCTCCATGTCACATAGCTTTCCTTATCCCGTCTGACCTCAGAACGTTATCTATCTGCTGCTCTGTGTGAAAACCAGCCGCAGTTTAATAACTCCTTTTACAACCAAAACACTTTCATCTGGCAGGCATTCAGGGTCCAGAACAGGGCTTTATTCTATTAATGACACAAACACACTGTCCCACAATAATGTTACCTGTTCACTTTGCTAAACTAGCTGTTAGTTTTCTCATTATTTTTCTACCAAGTTAATATCGTAATGTCTCAGCTGTCTGATTTTATTTTGTATGCTAAGCAAACTTCTAATTTCCCAGCAAGCTCTCTGCTGTTAGTTAATTTAGCTCACAAGTTTATTGTAATTACTGATGTGAATATACAAGGAAAATACGTGTTAATAAACAAATGCTCACTTTCTTGCCGTGTTTGCTCCCTATAGAATGTGCTAAGTTAGCCTTAATATCCCATCAAACTCTCTGCCTCTTCCTTCTCCATCCCTTTCCCACATTACAACAGTGACTATGCTTCAGAAAGTATTTCATTGGCTGTAAAGTGTTTGGGATGTCTGGTGGTCGTGAAAGCCGCAATATAAATCCAAGTCTTTTTTTTCTTTTTATGTTTCGACATGTCCCATGTTCCAACGGAGGGAGGGGGGGGGGTCGCTGGCAAGGTCAGCATTTATTGCCCATACCTACTTGCCCTGAGAAGGTGGTGGTGGGCCACCTTCTTGAACCAGAGCAGTTTGATACAACTGAATGGCTCGGTAGAGTTGTTTGTGGGACTGGAGTCACATATAGGCCACAGCGGGTAAGTGCACCCAGTGACAGTGACAGAAAGGACAGTAGTGAACCAGTTTGGGTTTTTTATGCCATGGACACTTTCACTGATACAGTGCCAGCTTTTTATTTCCAGATTTTGCAAACTGAATTCAAATGATGTGATTTGACCTCTTGTTTGCTGCATTATTATTCCAGGCCTGTGGATGCCTGGTTCAGTAACATAATCGCTGCACTACTGTACCTGACAGTAAATTCCAGGTTGAAATTAACTCCTAACCATCCATTATTCTTTAGTGTGTTGTGGCACGACATTCAATCATAATCATATATTTTTAAAAAATGATGACTAGGATTTGATCTCCGTAGAGTTGATCTTTTTGTGCTCTGCGCTAGTGGGCAGAATATACACCTACCACATGTAGTTTAGCTCAATTTGTTAAGCCCAGACTTTGACTAACAGAGCTGAATTATTTAAGCGAGGGCCTTGTTTGTACTGTATTTTGTTATTATAATGGAAGAAGGATGGTTTCTGCTAAACTTCCTCATGATTTCTGTAGAATAAGCAGAGGAAGTAGAAAAGGAAATTAGTTGAGTGCAGAGTTTCTCAAAATAACATACAGAAGGAGGTTAGAGTGGAGTTTCACTGCAAGATTCACAGTTAGCACTCACTTTTCAGACTATATTTGATTATTTTAAAGAGCAAACCCAGCGTTTACCGTATAAAGTACCTTACTCGTTTGTTCATCGATCAGTACCCTACGCACTTCCTTTCTAGATACTGTGGAGATTGCGGTGTGAGACAGGAAGAGGAAAGACCAGTTATTCTTTTCAGCTGTATGTTCAATATGAAATCAAGTGAAAAATAAACGCAGACTTGGTAACATCAAGATGGCTTTCAGAAACCTTCCGAATCGCAACGATGTACTCCAGTGGCCCTCGAGTCATTTGGCTGACTATTTCAGAATGGTAGGTAGAACCAAATATGTCTTTTCCTTCTCCTTTTCTTGCTCCACCAATCTCCGTGTAACAATGTGCTTTCGGTTATACGGGCTGAGTACCTGGCTGACAAGTGTAGAAAAAAATAAAAGCAGTTCAATGAGCTGGCAACGATTGTTTCAAAACCTGGTTTTAAAATCTTGTGCCGTTTTTATGACATGATAACATGCGTTGTTCTCCACCTTTTGTGTACAGTGTCATGAAAAAAAACAAATGAAGCTGTACATTCCTTCAAGTCTGCAATATTCTGTTTAACACTTTTACACATTAATGTGACAGCCAAGTTTGTCCATGCATTTGTTACCTCTGTACTCGACTGTTCTCCTGGCTGGCCTCCCATCTTTTACCCTCTGTAAACTTGAGCTCATCCAAAACTCTGCTGCTCGTATCCAAATTCTCACCAAGTCTCATTCACCCATCACCCCTGTGCTCACTGAGCTACATTGGATCCTGGTCCAGTAACGCCTCGATTTTTAAATTCTCATCCTTGTTTGTAAATGGCCTCATCCCTCCCTATCTCTCTAACTACCTCCAGTCCTACATCCCTCGAGACCTCTGCGCTCCTCCAATTCTGGCCTCTTGTGCATCCCCGAATTTAATTGCTCCACCATTGGCAGCCATGCCTTCAGCTGCCTGGGCCCTAAACTCTTAAATTCCCTCCCTAAATCTCTCTTCCTCTCTGCCACTCTCTCCTTCTTTAAGACGTTCTTTAAACCTACCTCTTTGATCAAGCTTTTGGTCACCTGTCCTAACAGCTCCTTATGTGGCTCGGTGTCAAATTCTATTTGATAACGCTCCTGTGAAGCTCCTTGGGATGTTTTACAACATTAAAGGTGCTATATAAATGCAAACTGTTGTTGCATAACAGGGAAAACTAAAACTAGGGGGCATAATCTTAGAATAGGAGCCGCCCATTTAAAACTGAGATGAGGAGGAATTTCTTCTCTCACAGAGTTGCAAATCTGTGGAATTCTCTGCCCTAGAGAGCTGTGGAGGCTGGGTCATTGAATATATTTAAGGCGGCGATAGACAGATTTTTGAGTGATAAAGGAGGAAAGGGTTATGGGGAATGGGCAGGGAAGTGGAGCTGAGTCCATGATCAGATCAACCATGATCTTATTGAATGGCGGAGCAGGCTCGAGGGGCCAAATGGCCTATGCCCGCTCCTATTTCTTATGTTCTTATGCTGTGATAATTATAATGATAAAATATCTGTTTTATGAAAGACCGTCTCTCTTATATATTTTTTTTTGTTATCCAAGACTTTAGCTGTGATGAAAATGTAAAAACATTACCATTTTACATCCTGTGTCGAACCCTTGTGTCGGCTAAAAGGTTTTGCAATTAAAATGCTTCTGTCGGTAGCTAGTTTGCCGCACACAGCGATACATTGTGAAATGGGTTTTTAAAGCTATTGCAAAAGGAGGGCCGTTTCATGAAAAAAAGCTTTTAAAATTGCCTTACGATAATGGCACTTGTCCTACTACCACTGAGTGATACGTGTTGCAACATAGAGTTGTACTTCCTTTGTTCGAATATGACAACTGCGGCTTTAACTTGCAGCATGTTGCTTTTAGATATGAAAAGAAATCTCGTGCCCAATTTGGACTTCGTGAGCGAGATACCTCTGCTAGTTCCATGTGAATGTTCCAAGTGAATAATTATCAATTTTATACTAGCGGCACAGAAATAATACTTAGTGAATTGAACAGAAATGACAAGAAAGACACAGGCTGTTCGGCCTAACCAGCTGAATGTGCCAGTTTCTGATCGTGGTGATGGTAGGCCAGGTCCATTTTGAGGGCTTGGTCTTGTAGGATCTTAAAACGTACATCTTTGACTCGACCCGAAGATTTGTCATATGTCATAGAGAAATGAGATTATCATAAACTGACTTTATTAGAGTACATCATTGAGAGTTTACAAAAAAAACATTTATACAACATTTGTCTGGGAGTGGAGCTCAAACCCTCGGGGTGGTCATGTCCCTTAGTCCTGGGAGGTACTCGAGCTGTCGTTTCCTCCTTCTTTATTGGTGACTTCTCTTTCTCTGTCTATCCTGGATTCTCCTTGATCCTGATACTCTGTCTCTCTTTCAAAGGCATACCATGCATCTTAGTCAGAAAGGGATAGGCCAAAGGTCTATTCATGTGTACAGCATGGGCCCTAGTCTAAAGGGAATAGGCTGAAAGTTTCTGACAATTTTCCTGTCCAGTCTGCTCAAGTTGAGCTATCTGCCTGATGTTTGTTCTACCACAGCCATGAATCTATTTACTCAGTTCCCCATTCTGTATGTAGTTATTGCCCAATAATCTCCTTACTGATTCAATCATTGAAGCAACCTGGGACTGATTTAATCAGTTGCAGGTTCCTACAGTCCCTCAACAAGTGATGAAGTCCAATATCTACTTTCATAATCATTAGCTCTGAGAAACCGCCCATACAAGTAAACAAAGCAACTAATCGCATAACAATTTTTAAAGACACAAAGCCTGTAATTACTTAACATATCTAAGTGTTCGACAGACAATACAGATTAAAATTATCAAGATAACAATCGTAATAAATTGGATCACCACAAACAACATTGACATAATCCTAACCCACGGATGATGTCCGATATTATACCCAATTTTTAAATAAAAATGTAATTGGGATGTATATTTACACAGCCTCCCATGTTTCAAACTATATCACCACACCCCTGGACAAAAGTTAGACTCAGTTCGTGCTTAACATGCTTGTTCCTTCGTCGAAAGGCTGGGGTGACAGTCCGGTGACAATAGCGCGACCTCTCTGGGTGTGAGTTCACTGGACAAGGTGGCCGGCGGCTCACTCAGCCCGACCGTCAGTTAGGGGAAGGGTTATCATTGTCCTATAGGGCCCAAGTTTCGGGCCGCGCCTAGAACGGCGCAGCCCTGACATGGATGCCCATTTTTCGCGCACAAAGTGCGCCTAACAAAACTTCCAGATTCTCCGGCTCCCTGCAGGTCCTCTGGCCCTCGGCGCGGCACAGCACGAGCTGTAGGGGGTGGAGCTAGGTCCCTGCGCTCAAAACAGTGCTGGGACCTCTGCACATGCGCGCTACAGTGGGCGCGCATGTGCAGTAGCTCCAGGTGCCCAAAACTGTGTGGGAGGGGCCCGAAGCACACAGCCCCTAGCCCTAGCCCAATGGCCTCACTGGGGCTGCATGCATAAGGCTCCTCCCACGCCCAGCTCCTGCTTCCTCCCGACCCGACTCCTGCTTCTGCCCCCCGCCCCGCCCCCGGACCGGACCGGCCTGGACCATCGCTCTCCGCAACCCCCCACCCGACCTGACCTCCCTCTCCCTCCCCCCCGACCCGAACCGAACCGACCACCCTCCCACCACCCGCCCCGACCCGACCCGCGCTCCCGGCCCCCCCCCCCACCACCCGACCCAACCTGACGTCTCTCCCCCCGCCCCCGACACGAACTGACCCGCGCTCCCTCCCTCCCCCCTACCCGAACCAACCCGACCTCTATCCTTCCCCCCCCCGACCTGACCCGTGATCCCGACCACCCCCCCTCCCCCGGACCGGACCCCGACCCGACCCGTGCTCCCGACCCCGACCCGCGCTCCCCCCCGACCTGACCCGCGCTCCCGATCCCGACCCGCGCTCCCCCCGACCCGACCCGTGCTCCCGACCCCAGACCCCGGACCTGACCCGACCCAACGCCACCTACCTGTAAATCTGGTGCTAGAGATGGGCCCTGCCCAAAGTCTTGGGCCCAGCTGGGCCCGGCCTGTTCAGCCTCCCCCCCCCCCTTCTCCTCCCCCCTTCTCCTTTCTCCCCCCTTCTCCTTTCCCCCTCTTCTCCTTTCCCCCCATTCTCCTTTCGCCCCCTTCTCCTTCCCCCCCTTCTGCTACCCCCTTCTCCTTTCCCCCCTACTCCTTTTCCCTCCTTGTCCTTTCCCCCTTCTCCTTCCCCCTTCTCCTTTTCCCCCCTTGTCCTTTCCCCCCTTCTCCTTCCCCCTTCTCCTTTTCCCTCCTTGTCCTTTCCCCCCCTTGTCCTTTCCCCCCTTCTCCTTTTCCCCCCACTTCTCCCTTCCTCCCCCCCTCTCCCTTCCCCTTCTCATTTCCCCCCTTCCCCTTCTCCTTTCCGCCCTTCCCCTTCTCCTCTCCCCCTTCCCCTTCTCCTCTCCCCCCTTCTCACTTCCCCTTCTCCTCTCCCCCCTTTCCCCTTCTCCTCCTCTCCCCCCCTTCTCCTCCTCCCCTTCCCCTTCTCCTCCTCCCCCTTCTCCTCCTCCCCCTTCTCCTCCTCCCCCCTTCTCTCCCTCGCTTCTCTCCCCCTTCTCCCCCATCGCTCCCCTTTACCTCTCTCCCCCTCTGCCTCCCTCCCTCCCTCCCCCCCCTGCCCCCCCTCTCTCCCTCTACCACCCTCCTCCCCCTCCCCTCGCTGTCAGAAACACAGACACTAACAGACAGAGAGTGAGAGACACTGACAAGAGACACACTGGGGTGCGGCGGGGGTTGGGGGCATCCCAGCACGCTGCTGGAGGGCTCCCGGTGCTGCAGTCGGTAAGTAGAAAATGTTTTATTTATTGATTTAAAAAAAAATTATTTCTTATTAATTTTTTTTGATTGATTTATTGGTTGATTTATTTATGTTTTATCATTTATTATTGATGATGGCTCTTTATTTGTAAAACTGAAGTGTTTAATGTTTGTAAACTTCCCTTTAAACCCCCCCCCCCTCCCACCCGCCATTCCGTACGCCTGATTTGTAACCTACGCCTGATTTTCTAAAGTGTAGACAAGGTTTTTTCAAGCGTACAAAAATCTTCACTTACACCATTCTAAGTTAGTTTGGAGTAAGTTTTCACTGCCAAAACTTTGAAAACAGGCGTAAGTGGCCGGACACGCCCCCTTTTGAAAAAGAAATTCTGTTCCAAAGTGTAACTGTTCTAACTGACTAGAACTGGAGCAAACTAAATGCCGAGAATTTGAATTTCTAAGATACTCCGTTCTACACCATTTGCTCCAAAAAATCAGGAGCAACTGAGGCCGAAACTTGGGCCCATAGTGTGGGCTGCTCTCTCAGCTCAACGTCAGGTGGTCCTGTGCTGAAGGAATATTCTTCAAGCTGGTTAACATGTAACCACTTGCCCACCTTGGCATGATAGAGACCTTATACACCGAAGTGCTTGCCTTGTAATGATGGAATACTGTCCCCTAAAGGTTGGTGCAAAAGAACCAGTAGCATAGTACACTTAAACCATGACTTGTTGGCCAACATCCCATTCAACAGTGCAAACTTTGGATTAAAAATACATTTTATTGGCCTGCTTAGAAGTGCAATGTTGGTCACAGTGACCATCTGAGACAACTGGTCAACCAACAGTGTGACATATGCCTCCTGAGTCAAAGCCTGTACATAAGAACATAAGAAAGAGGGCCATTTGGCCCCTCGAGCCTGCTCCGCCATTCAATAAGATCATGGCTAATCCGATCATGGACTCAACTCCACTTCCCCGCCCACTTCCCATAACCTCTTATCCCCTTATCGTTTAAGAAACTGCCTATTTCTGTCTTAAATTTATTCAATGCCCAGCTCCCGCAGCTTATTGAGGCAGCAAATTCCAAAAATTTACAACCCTCTGAGAGAAGAAATGTCTCCTCATCTCTGTTTTAAATGGGCGGCCCCTTATTTTAAGATCATGCCCTCTAGTTCTAGTCTCCCCCATCAGTGGAAACATCCTCTCTGCATCCACCTTGTCAAGCTCCCTCATAATCTTATATGTTTCGATAAGATCACCTCTCATTCTTCTGAATTCCAATGAGTAGAGGCCCAACCTACTCAACCTTTCCTCATAAGTCAACCTCCTCATCTCCGGAATCAACCTAGTGAACCTTCTCTGAACTGCCTCCAAGGCAAGTATATCCTTTCATAAATATGGAAACCAAAACTGCACGCAGTATTCCAGGTGTGGCCTCACCAATACCCTGTAGAGCTGTAGCAATACTTCCCTGCTCCATCCCCTTTGCAATAAATGCCAAGATACCATTGGCCTTCCTGATCACTTGCTGTACCTGCATACTATCCTTTTGTGTTTCATGCACAAGTACCTCCAAGTCTCGCTGTACTGAAGCACTTTGCAATTTTTCTCCATTTAAATAATAATTTGCTCTGTGATTTTTTTCTGCCAAAGTGCATGACCTCACACTTTCCAACATTATACTCCATCTGCCAAATTTTTGCCCACTCACTTAACCTGTCTATGTCTTTTTGGAGATTTTTTGTGTCCTCCTCACACATTGCTTTTCCTCCCATCTGTGTATCATCATTACATTCGGTCCCTTTATCCAAGTCGTTAAATTAGATTGTAAATAGTTGAGGTCCCAGCACTGATCCCTGCAGCACCCCACTAGTTACTGGTTGCCAATTGGTTGTCACTCCCTTATCGCTCAAAAATCTGTCTATCTCCACCTTAAACATATTCAATGACCCAGCCTCCACAGCTCTCTGGGGCAGATAATTCCACAGAGTTATGACCTTTTGAGCAAAGAAATTCCTCCTCATCTCAGTTTTAAATGGGCGACCCCTTATTCTGAAGCTATGCTCCCAAGTTCTAGATTTTCCCGTGAGGGGAAACATCCTCTCTGCAGCTACCTTGTTGAGCCCCCTCAAAATCTTATATGTTTCAATAAGATCACCTTTCATTCATCTAAACTCCAATGAGTATCATCCCAACCTGCTCAATGTCTCTGCATAAGTCAACCACTTCATCTCAGGAATCAACCTAGTGAACCTTCTCTGAACTGTCTCTAATGCAAATATAACCCTCCTTAAATGAGGAGACCAAAACTGTAAGTAGTACTCCAGGTGTGGCCTCCCCAATACCCTGTACAGTTCTAGCAGCACTTCCCTGCTTTTATACTCCATCTCCTTTGCAATAAAGGCCAACATTCCATTTACTTTCCTGATTACTTGCAGTACCTGCATTCGAACTTTTTGTGTTTCATGCACAAGGACCCCCAGGTCGCTCTGTACTGTAGCATTTTGTAATTTCTCTCCATTTAAATAATAATTTGCTTTTTTATTTATCCTGCCAAAGTGGATAACCTCACACTTTCCCACATTATACTCCATTGGCCAAATGTTTGCCTGCTCAATTAGCCTGTCTATATACCTGTAAAGATTTTTATCATCCTCACAACTTGCTTTCCCACCCATCTTTGTATCATCAGCAAATTTGGTTACATTACACTCGGTCCCTTCATCCAAATCATTAATATAGACTGTAAATAGTTGAGGCCCCAGCACCGATCCCTGCGGCACCCAACTAGTTACTGTTTGCCAACCTGAAAATTACCCATTTATCCCGACTCTCAGTTTTCTGTTAGTTAGCCAACCCTCTATCTATGCTAATATATTACCCCCAGCCCCGTGAGCATTCATCTTGTGCAGTAACCTTTTATGTGGCACCTTATCGAATGCCTTCTGGAAATCTAAATACACCACGTCCACCGATTCCCCCTTATCTACCCTGCTAGTTACATCCTCAAAGAGCTCCAGCAAATTTGTTAAACATGATTTGCCTTTCATAAAACTATGCTGACTTTGCTTGATTGAATTATGCCTTTCCAAATGTCCTGCTACTGCTTCCTTAATAATGGACTCCAGCATTTTCCCAATGACAGATGTTAGGCTAACTGGTCTAGTTTCCTACTTTATGCCTGCTTCCTTTTTTAAATAGGGGCGTTGCATTTGCGGTTTTCCAATCTGCTGGGACCGCCCCAGAATCCAGGGAATTTTGGTAAATTATAACCAATGCATCCACTATCTCTGCAGTCACTTCTTTTAAGACCCTAGGATGCAAACCATCAGGTCCAGGGAACTTATCCACCTTTAGTCCCATTATTTTACCAAGTACTTTTTCTTTAGTGATAGTAATTGTTTTAAGTTCCTCCCTCCCTATAGCCCCTTAATTATCTATTTTTGGGATTTTTAGTGTCTTCTACCGTTTTTCAAAATCCCCGCCATTTTCCTGTTCCCCATTATTAATTCCCCAGTCTCATCCTCTAAAGGACCAATGTTTACTTTCGCTACTTTCTTCCTTTTTATATACCTGTAGAAGCTCTTACTATCTGTTTTTATATTTCTTGCTAGTTTACTCTCACAATCCATCTGCTCTCTCTATTATTTTTTTAGTTGTCCTTTGCTGGTTTTTAAAAATGTCCCAATCCTCTGGCCTCCCAATAATCTTTGCAACATTGTATGCCATTGTTTTCAATTTGATACCATCCTTTACTTCCTTAGTTAGTCACAGATAGTTCTCCCTTCTCTTACTCTCTTTCCTTCTCACTGGAATATATTTTTGTTGAGAGTTATGAAATATCTCCTTAAATGTCTGCCACTGCTTATCAACCATCTTACACCTTAATCTATTTTCCCAGTCCACTTTAGCCAACTCTGCCTTCATACCTTTGCAATCGCCTTTATTTAAGATCAGGACACTGGTTTGAGATGTAACTTTCTCACGCTCGAACTGAATATGAACTTCAATCATGCTATGATCACTCTCTCCTAGAGAATCCTTTACTAGATCATTTATTAATCCTGCCTCATTACACAGTACCAGATCCAGGATAGCCTGCTCCCTGGTTGGTTCCACAATGTACTGTTCAAAGAAACCATCCCAAATACACTCTATAAACTCTTCCTCAAGGCTATCTTGTCCAATTTGCTTTGTCCAATCACTATGAAGGTTAAAATTGCCCATGATAATTGCCGTACCTTTTTTACAAGCCTCCATTATCTCTTGATTTTCCGTCCAACAGTCTAAGCTACTGTTAGAGGGCCTATCGACCACGCCCACCAGTGACTTTTTCCCTTATTATTTCTTATCTCCACCCAAACTTATTCAACATCTTGATCTTCTGAGCCAGTATCATTCCTAACTGCTGCATTGATCTCATCCTTTATTAACAGAGCTACCCCACTTCCTTTTCCTTTCTGTCTCTCCCTCTGAATTGTCAAATACCCCTGAATATTTAATTCCCAGCCTTGCAAACATTTCTCTGTAACAGCAATCAGATCATACCCATTTGTATCTATTTCTGCTGTCAACTCATCTATCTTTTTAAAAATGCTGCATGCATTCAGATAAAGAGCTTTTAATTTTGCCTTTTTACCATTTTCCCTGCTTGACCCCACTTTCTGATTCACCTTTATGTTTATACATTCTGTCCCTTCCTGGCATGCTCTGGTTATCATTTCCCCCAGTGCTAGCCTGCTCTATTGCCTTCTCCTTGCTCTTTGATTTTTTACATTCCGCTCACCTGAACCCTGCCCCCCACTATTTAGTTTAAAACCCTATCTACAGCCCTAGCTATTCGATTCGCCAGGACGCAAGTCCCAGCATGGTTCACGTGAAGCCCATCCCAACAGAATAGTTCCCTCTTACCCCTGTACTGGTGCCAGTGTCCCATGAATCAAAACCCATTTCTCCCACACCAGTCTTTGAGCCATGTATTTAACTCTCTGATCTTATTTACCCTATGCAAATTTGCTTGTGACTCAGGTAGTAATCCAGAGAGTATTACCTTTGTGGTTCTGCTTTTTAATTTGGCCCCTAGCTGCTCATACTCCCTCAGCAGAACCTCTTTGTTTGTCCTATCTATGTCATTGGTCACTGCATGGACTATGACAACTGGATCTTCCCCCTCCCACTCCAAGTTCCTCTGCAGCCCAGAGGAGATATCCTTAACCCTGGCACCGGGCAGGCAACACAGCCTTCAGGACTCACCCTCTCGGCTGCAGAGAACAGTATCTATCCCCCTAATGATACTGTCCCCTACCACTACAACATTTCTTTTTACTCCCCCCACTTGAATGGCCCCCTGTACCATGGTGCTGTGGTCAGTTTGCTCATCCTCCCTGCAGTCCCTGCTCTCGTCCACACAGGGAGTAAGAGCCTCGAACCTGTTGGACAAGAGCAAGGGCCAAGGCTCCTCCATCACTACCTTCTGAGTCCCCATACCTTCCTCACTCGTAGTCTCACCCTCCTGTCCCTGGCCACGGACCAAATTTGAATTAATTAATCTAATTGGTGTGACTGGCTCCTGGATCGCTGCGTCCAGGTAACTCTCCCCATCTTTGATGTGTTGTAGTGTCTGCAGCTCGGACTCCAGCTCATCAACACGGAACCGAAGTTCCTCGAGCTGCAGACACTTGCTGCAGATGTGGTCGCTGTGGTCCTCAATGGGGTCCACCAGCTTCCACATGTTGCAGCAGTGACACATTGCCTGCCCTGCCATCTCTAATGTATTTAATTAATTAGATTTTGAAGTTTTCAACGTTTAATTTTTATTCCCAGCTCTTAATTTAAACCAATCCCCAAGGGTACTTGTGCATGAAACACAAAAGGATAGTATGCAAGTACAGCAAGTGATCAGGAAGGCTAATGCTATCTTGGCCTTTATTGCAAAGGGGATGGAGTATAAAAGCAGGGAAGTCTTGCTACAGCTAAAGAAAGTTTTGGTGAGGCCACACCTGGAATACTGCGTGCAGTTTTGGTTTCCATATTTACGAAAGGATATACTTGCTTTGGAGGCAGTTCAGAGAAGGTTCACTGATACGTCCTTACTAGACAGTATAAATGCACACGAGTCCCATGCTTGAGTGAAGGTCAGTCTGTGACCTGTCCTTTATTCCATAGCACTCAAGTGATGAAGGTGGGTGGAGCTTCCCCTTTTAGACCTGAAGGTCCAGGTTAGGAGTGTCTCCCACAAGTTCACCACCAAGTGGTCATTGTTCTCACAGTGTACAACTTGTCAGTTTATACATGGGTTACAATGCTGGTTGAATACATGACATCACCTTCCCCCCGCAAAGTCTTACTGGAATCACAGGTTGAGTCTCTCTGGTGGTTTATGCTCTCTTGTAGAGCGCCTGAGTTGGGGCTCCGATTGTTGGGCGCTGGCCTGAGTGTCTGCTGTTTGCGGTGCCTCAGGCCTGTCTGGACTGCCCACAGTGACTGGGCTCTCCTCCCTTTGGTTCCGGTGTTCGGTCACCTGTGGTGGAGTGAACTCTATATCGTATTCTTCCTCTGCTTCTTCTATGGGGTTGCTGAACCTCCTTTTTGTTTGATCCACATGTTTGCGGCAGATTTGTCCATTGGTAAGTTTAACTACCAGAATCCTATTCCCCTCTTTTGCAATCATGGTGCCATTTGGGCCCTGCAGTGTAGTTGAGGACAAAGACAGGGTCATTTACATCAATACATTGCGCCCTCGCATTCCTGTCATGATAGTCACATTGTGACCGCCGCCTGCTCTCGACAATTTCTTTCATGGTGGGGTATATAAGGGATAACCGGGTTTTGAGCGTCCTTTTCATTAGCACCTCTGCGGGTGGAACCCCTGTGAGTGAGTGTGGTCGGGATCTGTAGGCCAACAGGAGGCGTGATAAGCGGCTTTGTAGGGAACCCCTTTGGATTCTGAGCATCCCCTGTTTGATTATCTGCACTGCTCGTTCTGCCTGGCCGTTTGAGGCCAGCTTGAATGGTGCCGTTCTGACATGGTTAATTCCATTGCCTGCCATGAAGTCCTGGAATTCAGTGCTTTGTGAAGCATGGGCCATTGTCGCTGACCAAGATATCCGATAGACCGTGGGTGGCGAACATTGCCTGTAGATTTTCTACCGTGGCAGAGGATGTGCTTGAATTTAAAATGTCACACTCGATCCATTTGGAGTAGGCATCTACTGTAACCAAAAACATTTTTCCCACGAAAGGACCTGCATAGTCCACATGGATGCGTGACCAAGGCTTGGTGGGCCAGGATCAGGGGCTAAGGGGGGCTTCCCTGGGCGCATTGCCCAGCTGGGCACACGTGTTGCACCTGCGAACATGAAGTTCCAGATCTGCGTCTATCCTTGGCCACCAAACGTGTGACCTGGCAATTGCCTTCATCATAACAATGCCCGGGTGCTCATTGTGGAGTTCTCTGATGAACACCTCTCTGCCCATCTGGGGCATGACTACGCGGTTTTCCCACAGTAGGCAATCGGCCTGAATCGAGAGTTCATCCCTGCGCCTGTGAAATGGTTTAAATTCCTCAGGGTATGCCCTGTATGTGGCTGCCCAGTCCCCATTCAGGACACATTTCTTGACTAAAGACAATAGTGGGTCTCTATTTGTCCAGACTTTAATCTGACGGGCTGTCACGGGTGAGCCTTCGCTTCTGAAAGCTTCAACAGCCATGACCATCTCAGCAGCATGCTCGGTAGCCCCCTCAGTGGTGGCTAGTGGGAGCCTGCTGAGTGCATCGGCGCAGTTTTCGGTGCCCGGTCTGTGCCGAATTGTATAGTCATAGGCGGCTAACGTGAGTGCCCACCTCAGTATGCGGGCCGATGCGTTTGCATTTATGGCCTTGTTGTCGGCCAAAAGGGACGTTAGGGGTTTGTGATCTGTCTCCAGCTCAAATTTCCTGCCAAACAGGTACTGGTGCATTTTCTTTACCACATATACACATTCAAGCGCCTCCTTTTCTACCATCCCGTAGCCCCTTTCTGCCTGGGACAGACTCCTGGAGGCATAAGCTACCGGCTGTAACTGACCCTTGGCATTGACATGCTGCAACACACACCCGACACCATAGGACGATGCATCGCACGTTACACAAGTTTCTTACATGCGTCATATAGCGTTAACAGATTGTTGGAACCTAACAAATTGCGTGCTCTATTAAAAACCCTTTCCTGGCTGTCCCCTGTAGAATTTACCAATATCTCACAAAGATTCCAGGTACCTTTCCCCTGCAGAGGAGAAGAATCCCTTTCTGGGCTTTTAAAATGAGTTTAAAGGGGCAGACGAAGCCTGCGGGGGATAACAGGGGATGCATTCATGGAGACCCCACCCCCCCTCCAGTGTTTGGACTCATAGGAAAGGGAATTCAAAATGGACCTAAATTACAGAAGCTTGAGATCCCCTAAACATCTATGGGAAGGAGCATATCAATTTTAAGATTCGACAACATTTTGGCTGCGAAAAAGAGTTACCAAATACAGGAGGTGGGGCCAACCTCTGAAGCAAATTTGTGTATTAAGGATCCCAGGCTATTCACCCTCTAAGAGATAATCGAATTACCCAATCAAGCACAATGGAAATCATGGTCAGAAAAACTGGACAATCCTAAAACAATGCAAAACCAGTGACAGCACATTCTCACACCCTAATCGAGTTCTGCTGACAAAGGAGACATTTGAAAATCAATGGACAGAACAGTTTAAACAGAGCCCAAGAGATTTGATGGGAGATAACGGAGCCTTTTTTTGGGATATATCTATCCCCCAGTTTTACAAGGAAGAACTAGCAGAACACAGGACTCGAACAGAACACAGACTCGAACACAGACAGACACAAGCAGTTGGAGTGAAGAAATGGAGTCGTGAAGGAACCTACAAGAAATCGTCAAGGACTGACTGAGCACGAGGCCCACGAAATGGAAGGTTGTCAGCAACCAAATTGACAAACCCGGGCTACCACAACTACGACCAACCAAAACCAACTCAGCAAAAACCGAAGAATCGACATTTATTTCCACTCTACAATCTACTTCTGACAGCCAACGGGTGAGAAATTACCTAAAAGGACGAACTAAAACCAAAGAAAGTGGGTACTTACCCCATACATCCAAAACGCAACTTAGCGCATCAACGGACGCACCCCAACCAAAGACTACGCAGTCCGAGGTCCTCTCCTCCGTCCGGGGTGTGGCTCGCCTAGAAGGCCAAGTGCAGCGAACCCCGAAACCGCGATTCACCGGCAACTGTCTAAAGGGATTGGTGAGCATAGCCCCTGAACCCTCAGAGTTATAACTTAGTTAGTTAGGGGAATTGGTGGGAGGCTGGGATAACTTGTGTAAATGTATCTGCATCCTCTTTTTTACCCCATTTAGAGTTTAAGCTGTATTCTTTTCCCCACAGGCTGTAATTTGACATTTTATTCAATGTGTTGTACCCTTCAGTGTGTATTGGTCTGTGTGTGTGTTATTAAAGGTGTGTCTTTTACTTCTTTTTAAACACAATAAAGCCATACCTGCTTCCTACCTTGAAACCGATTGTCTGTCCAAGTCTGTCACAGTCCCTTCATAATTCTAGTGTCTAGAACCAAGGGTGTGGGAGCAATTCAGAACCGCTCATATAAGGTCAGAAGGGAAAGCTGACCCCCTGCAAACCACCCCTTACACCCCCCAGACCCATTCGTGACCTTTGCGTAGGAGCACGTGTAGCGGCTCTAGCAGCGTGCTCAATTTGGGAAAAAAGTTACCAAAATAGTTCAGGAGCCTCAGGAACGAACGCAGCTCCGTCGTGTTACGGGGTCTGGGTGCTCTCTGGATTGCTTCCATCTTGGACGCAGTAGGGCTCCTCCAGTCTGCTGCTACCCTCCTCCCCAGGAATTCTACCTCTGGAGCTAGGAAGGCGCACTTCGCCTTTTTCAGTCGTAGCCCTACCCAGTCCAGTCTGCGTAGCACCTCCTCCAGGTTGTGGAGGTGTTCTTCAGTATCGCAATCCATGATGAGGATGTAGTCTTGTAAAACCATCGTCCCTGGAATCGACTTGAGGAGGCTTTCCTTATTTCGTTGGAAGATCGCGGCGGCCGAGCGAATCCCGAACGGACATCTGTTATACTCAAACAACCCCTTGTGTGTCGTGATGGTGGTCAGCTTCTTCGACTCACTCGCCAGCTCCTGGGTCATGTAAGCTGAGGTCAGGTCCAATTTTGAAAAAAGTTTGCCACCGGATAGCGTCGCAAAGAGGTCCTCCGCTCTCGGTAGCGGGTACTTGTCTTGGAGTGACACCCGATTGATGGTGGCCTTGTAATCGCCACATATCCTGACCGACCCATCCGCTTTGAGCACTGGCACAATCGGGCTCGCCCAGTCACTGAATTCGACTGGTGAGATGATGCCTTCCCTCAGCAGGCAGTCCAATTCGCCTTCTATCTTTTCCCGCATCACGTACGGCACCGCTCTGGCCTTGTGGTGTACTGGCCTGGCATCCGGGTTTATGTGAATCACTACCTTGGCCCCTATGAAAGTGTCAATGCCGGGTTGAAACAGTGAGTCAAATTTGTCCAGGATCTGTGAGCATGATACTCGCTCCACAGAGGAAATTGCATTGACATCGCCCCATTTCCAGTTCATGACAGCAAGCCAACTCCTCCCCAGTAGTGCGGGACCGTCCCCCAGGACAATCCAGAGTGGCAACCTGTTCTCCGAACCTTTGTGGGTCACGACTACCGTGGCGCTGTGTAGCACCGGAATGATCTCCTTTGTGTAAGTCCGTAGCAGTGTGTCAATCAGCGATAATTTTGGCCTCCTGGCCTTGGACATCCACAACTTTTTGAACTGTTTGATATTCATCAGGGACTGGCTGGCCCCCATGTCTAGCTCCATTGATACTGGGATGCTATTGAGGAGCACTTTCATCATTATTGGTGGCGTCCTGGTATATGAACTGTATACGTGCTCCAGATGAACTCGCTGAACTTCAGCTTCCAGCAATTTCCCCAAGCGTTCATTTCTACAATTTCTGCAGGTATTTTGCTCATCACTGCAAACTCCGGCTGAGTGTGTGCCTCCACACCTCCAACATGAGCTGTTGTTGGAAACAAAAGGCCCCTTGCCAGTCGATCGTCTCTGACTGCCTCTGTGACTGTCCTTAAGTGTGCCATTAACAGGTGTTGATGGCCCCATTACTGGCCGCATTGTCCCTTGCAGTGGCATGAATCGCCGTTCGGCTAGCCATTGTCTCTGTCGAACTCCCCCTCTGGGCTCGACTACATGTTGGGGCATGCCCAATTGCCCTTGTCTGTCTGGAGAACTGCGTGCTGCTTTAACAATGTTGATTCTCTGTCCCAACCATTCCTTAACACAGTACCTCTCGCCTGTTCTGCAAGTGGCCATTCTCGCGTGGTTTAAATCCCAGTTTCTTGTCGCCATTGATACATCCTTACTACACAGTATAAATGCACACGAGGCCCATGCTTGAGAGAAGGTCAGTCTGTGACCTGTCCTTTATTCCATAGCACTCAAGTTATGAAGATGGGTGGAGCTTCCCCTTTTATACCTAAATGTCCAGGTTAGGAGTGTCTCCCACAAGTTCACCACCTAGTGGTCATTGTTCTCACAGTGTACAACTTGTCAGTTTATACATGGGTTACAATGCTGGTTGAATACATGACATTCACTAGGTTGATTCCGGAGATGAGGAGGTTGACTTATGAGGAAAGGTTGAGTAGGTTGGGCCTCTACTCATTGGAATTCAGAAGAATGAGAGGTGATCTTATCGAAATGTGTAAGATTATTAGAGAGCTTGACAAGGTGGATGCCGAGAGGATGTTTCCACTGATAGGGGAGACTAGAACTTGAGGGCATAATCTTAGAATAAGGGGCTGCCCATTTAATACTGAGATGAGGATTCATTTCTTCTCTCAGAGGGTTGTAAATCTGTGGAATTCACTGCCTCAGCGAGCTGTGGAAACTGGGAACTTGAATAAGTTTAAGAAATAGACAGTTTCTTAAATGATAAGGGAATAAGGCGTTGTGGAGAGCGGGCAGGGAAATGGACCTGAGTCCATGATCGGATCAGCCATGATCGTATTAAATGGCGGAGCAGGCTCGAGGGGTCATATGGCCTACTCCTGCTCCTATTTCTTATGTTGTTATGTTTAAAAGAGAGAAAAACTGACAACCAATCACTTCCCTCTTTTCCTGTGATGTCACACTTTGAATCTTTTGACTTCTTATCCTCCTAGGTTAGCTGGGCTGGCTCTGTTAAGCTGTGCTGCTCCTCCCGATTTTGTGCTCTGTAAAGCGGTTCAAACACGTTCATGTAAATAAGATGTTCTGGAGTTCGCCTCAGGTGGCCAGTCATATGCTCATGGGGGGAAAGTCTGGTAGTCCATGAAAAGGGTGATCTGATAGCCATAAGGACGAGGGGCAATAGTTGATCCCAGGTCTTCGGGTGATCAGTTTCTTTAAGATCGTTTAAGGGTTCGATTCATACGTTTGACTGGGACAGATGAGATAGGGTGATGGAAAATGTGAAAATGGTTCTGAATTCCAAGAAGATGCATCACATCCTGTATTACCTTCCCGGTAAAGTGGGAACATTGATCAGAATCAACAGGTGGAGGGAGGCCCCACCGTATGAACACATGCTGAATCAGGAGTTTGTCTGTTGTTTGGTCAGTACCGTTCTGAATTGGGAAGGCCTCAACCCATTTGGAAAAAGTATCCACAACTACGAGTACATACTTGTTACCCCTGTGGTAAGCGGACAGGGTCCCATGTAATCAATCTTGTGGTTTCATCCATGGGCTTGGAGACGGACAGGTGTGGCGAAGCAAAGCTTTCTTAGTGTTTGGATCTGGGTTTTGTTGGGAGCAAATAAGACAATTCTGGCAGTAATGGTTCACATCCATTTTACACCCGGGTCACCAGGTCACTTCCTGTAGCCGATTTAAAGTAGCATCCCCCATGAAAAGCAGTAAGCGCGTCGTGCGATTGATGCAAACATTGACCACAAAGTGAAAAGTGGACAACACATTTGTCCTCAAAGAATAACAGACCATTCCTCATATTCAGGGCACGGGCATCCTATGTGCCTGTATGGCTTCTAATGTCCATACGGTCTGCCGAATCACTGTGTCATCTGACTGAGCTTGTTTAAGATTTAATGGTGCAGGGGTAGGTGGGTTATTTGTCACACTGACAGGCACGCGCAGGTTTGAGGGTCGAATGCTGACCAGTTCCAGTCCGGTTTGTTAATCAGTTCATCAGCCCAAGAGTTACCCTCACACTGTGGTTCGGTTTTAAGCTTGTGAACTGCTCCAGTCCCAGGATGGGAAGATGCTATGTGGAAAATATATTTTAACATGGGAGCCAAAGGAAGGGACTTTTCATCAGCTGAGAGACACCCCTGTTTTTCCCAGATCTGCAGGTACGGTGAGGGATGGTGGTATTCATTAAGGTGAGGCAGGAGGTCTGCCACAGGGCCCAGTTCAGCAGTCTGTGCTGGCAACAAAGATGATAGTTTTACAGAAATCTCCTGTGGGAGTCTGCTGACAAAGTGAGTTCGTGACCAGGGGCCCAGGGGCAGCAGGGGCCAGCCCACACTGCGATATGTGTGCGTACTAAGTCCGTGCAGCAGAGCTGGTCTCCAGTCGTCTTGGTTAACCCTTGTCACTGGACTAAGACCTAGCTCTGTCAAGCCCGTGTGGTGGCTGGTGTGCAATAGCCACCCCACGTTAAAAAAATCCACGCACAGGCATCTTCCACCCTTCAGGATGTAGTTCAGGTCCTTCATTGAAACACCTGTGAACTCATCCTTTTTTGGTGTGGAAACAAGTCATCCTTGTTTCGAGGAACCGCCTATGACTGATTGACTGACTGGTTGAGATATGTGAGGTGAGACGCCAGTGTGGAGCTAACCCAACTATGTCTGTGAAATGTTGCCCACATCATGGCCAATGAATGTTTCCCGGCGCAGACTCAATGGGCCGAATGGCTTCCTTCAGTGCTGTACTATTCTATGATTCTATGTTTCTCGCAGTCCATATAGTTCACCTCAACTGGGCTCAGCAGCCGGGACATATAAGCTAAGGTACACAGCTTCTGCTGAGTGTGCTGTACCAGTACAGCTGACAACCCAAAATCGGTAGCAGCTCCTTCTAGGTAAAAGGGTTTCTCAGGATCTGGGGCCAGAATCAATGTCGTTTTTAGTCTCTCCACCGCTTCGTTACAGACAGGAGTCCAGTCCAGTCCTGCTACAGCAGCGTATAAAGAGAGGCCCTTACAGTCATAAATTCATTTATAGAATCGTGACTGTAGCCCACTAACCCCAAAAAGGAGTGAAGGACTATAACCGAGGCTTGCATAGGAAGTCGGTGTATAGTCTGAACTTTGTGCTGATCCGGACTTCGTCCCCTCCACCTTGTACAACACATGAAAGATACCATCAGTAAGGCTAATTGAGACTTCTTTGGGGTTCAAAAGAAGTTTCAAAACTTCTTTAACAATTTCATCAGTTCATCTAGTAACTAAAAGTGTGTACCAAGTGTAGGCCATCTACATATTGGATCAGGGCTCGGGTTTGGCTAAATCCCGATAGGATTTCTGCCATTGTTTGGTGGAATATTGATGGGGAATTGTGAAACCCTTGGGGTAGACAAGTCCAAGTATACTGTTGTTCTGTAAACGTAAAGGCAAATTACACTGACACCCAGGATGCAGTGGGACCATTCAAAAATCATTTGATGTATCTAAAACAGAGAAAATAGATAGCAAAAACAGCATCATGGTCGGGGATGGTGATTGAGTGGTGAGACATACCTGGCTCTTTTAATTGTCAAAGTGCTCCGTTGACTAAATCAATAACTATTCCTTGACCATTCATTAAATCAACCCTTATAATTCCCTGATTGTTTTTCATATTCGTTAGAACACATAACCATTCACATAAGACGAGGTCAATTTGTAAGGGCACAGAGCTAGACTGCATTCCAATCTGAGTCTTCCCAGTGAACCTGCTGAGTTGGGATGGGTTCCCCGAACAGTCTGGAGATTTAATAGGTTCACGCTCAGCAATGACAGTATGGGATGTTCCAGTGTCCACCAAAGATGTTGAGTGGCGGCCTCTGAGCACAGCAGAGACACACGGGCACCTGTCCCGATCAAGTTGGAGCGGGCATGAATAACTTACAGAGGTCCCTGGAGTGACGGACCTTTAGAAGGCCCCCCCTGCCCCCGGGTGCCGTCACTCTGTATCCAGCAGCTCAAATTGGCGAATGTCTAATCGGTGTTCTTAACCAGCGGATCTGAGCTAGTCTAAGCCCTGGTCTTGTTAATCCAGGCCTGTACACTCTACCATAGAACTGCCACAGCCTATCCACATATACTTCAGGGTTCTCATCCATCTCTTGGTGACATTTATCCAGGACTGCATTTGGATCCCCTCTATTAAATGCAATAGTCTGTCATATGGCATCCTCTAATTCTTGAGAACTGCCATTCCCATGTTGACAGTCTCTCGCAAGGGTTCTGTATACTGTCGGCCCCTCGAGTGAACAACAGTATCTTTGCTTTCTCCTATCATCCACCCCGCTCACAGTAGCCAACCGCTCTACTTCCACAAAATGCATCATAACATCTCCCTTCCCATCAAACCTCGGGATCTGTTTAGTCATGCCTTTCAGCACCTGTGGGCTATACGGGATCGGGTACTCCTGTACCAATGAACCTCGGTGTTGCCCTGCAGTGGCTGGGTTACATTTTTTCTGGATCATGTGATTCATATGATCTCCCCCCCACCACCCCATCATCATTATCTCCATAGTCCGCAGTGTGATATACTGCGGTCTCATCGACAAAAGCCATCCCAGTCCACCCCTCTGTCATCACCAGCATCGGCCTCTTTTTCCCCTGTCAGAGTACAAATTATACCCCTTTTTACTTGTAGAGTTTCTTCCAGCCTTTCTATCTGCCTCTTCCTATGCCTGCGACCTACTACAGCGATATTCCTGGCTTCCTTGGCCATGGCTGCTTGTGTCTTAATCGTAGTTCACAGGTCACTATTCTGTCTTAGTATTGTTCCAACCTACTTCCGTTTTCCATTTGTTTTGCTCTACATAATTCCAATTCCCTACCCTTCTCTAAGGTTTGCGCCTGCTAGTATTCCACATATCCCTCTCGAGTCCGTATATCTCTTCCGGACTGGGAATTCTTCTTCTCCGTCTCCTCCCCCCTCTTGCTCTTGACTTTCCTCTGTTTTCTTCAATTTCATCTCTAATTTGTTCATCCTATTCCCCATCTCATGCTGTTTATTCATTCATTCCCCATTCTCACATCGTTCTTCTGCCTACACTTTCTTTACAATTCCTTAACTTAAATTGGAGAGCCAAACAGACAAACTGTTTTGATCTGACCCTTCTTCACCTGTTTGTTCATTTTTAATTCCTCTAATCCCTTCTCATATGTCTTCATTGGCTCAACGTGAGACTGAGAATTCTTAAGGGACCTCCACTTTGCCAGTCTGTTCTCAATATACCCCAGAATTTCAGTCTTTTTCGGCTCCACTGGGATATCTCCCAAGTACTGATCGCCTTTCCCGAGAACCAACTCGATATCTTAGGGAGACAGTTTGTTCCTGTCCCTGACTGGCGAGGTCAGATTCCCTGTCCAGTTCAGTTGACATCACTTGCTCAAATACTTTTCTGTAACAAATTACACTGCCGATCGGGTCCCGGGTTTCATCACCAAAAGTCTGTAGGATCTTAAAGCGTATATACTGTAGTAGTAATGTCATAGAGAAGTGAGATTATCATAAAACTGATCTTATTAGAGACCAGCAATGATAGTTTAAAAAGAAAGCATTTATGCAATGTTTGTCTGGGGAGTGGAACTCAAATCCTCGGGGTGATCAGGCCCCTTCATCTCCATTTCAAAGGTGTACCATGCATCTTAGTCAGAAAGAGATCGGCCAAAAGTCTGTTCGTGTGTACGGCATGGACCCTGCTTCAAAGGGAATAGGCCCAAACTTTCTGGACCATTCTCCCATCCCACCGGGTGAAGTTGCCCTATCTGCCTGATGTTTGTTCCAATACAGCCATTAATCTATTTACTCAGGTCCCTGTTCTATATGTAGTTATTGTCCGATAACCTCCTTACTGACGACACCAGTCCCAGGTTGCTTCAATGATTAACTCAGTCGCAGGTTCCAGCAGCCTGATAGGATGGAAAGTGGGCCTGGTCTATTTAGCGGGCTGTAAGTCATCAGACTTAGCCAGCTAGGTTGTGGGTGGTAATCGAGCTCCCCGGGGCTAGCCCGCAGGCTCTGGGCCGCTGCGGTATCGGGGAGTCTGGCTGGTTCCCGGGCCGGAAGAAGGGCGATTCTATCTCCCTTCTCACGCAGTTTGATCCCTACCCGATCTCTACTTCAACCTTTCACTCCTCCTGCCTTCCCGGCTTGAATCCCTCTTTGTGCACGCCCATAGTTACCCTCTGAGGCTGTCTCAGAATTCTCCGAAGCGTCCATCGAGACTCCCATTGCTGCTTCCTTACCAGCAGCAAGTCCAACTCCTCTCTTTCCTGCCCAGCATGCCCGGTGGGGGATAATGTCGGGAACAGTAGCATCGTGGTTAAGACTCCCAAAACAAGCACTCTACTCGGAACTCCTTTACGGCAAGCGAGCCCCAGGTGGCCAGAGGAAATGTTACAAGGACACCCTCAAAACCTCCCTGATAAAGTGCATCCCTACCGACACCTGGGAGTCCCTGGCCAAAGACCGCCCTAAGTGGAGGAAGAGCATCCGGGAGGGTGCTGAGCTCCTCGAGTTTCATCGCCGAGAGCATGCAGAAAGCAAGCGCAGGCAGCGGAAGGAGCATGTGGCAAACCAGTCCCACCCACCCTTTCCCTCAACAACTATCTGCCCCACCTGTGACAGAGACTGTGGTTCTCGTATTGGACTGTTCAGCCACCTATGGACTCATTTTTAAAGTGGAAGCAAATCTTCCTTGATTTCGAGGGACTGCCTATGATGATGATGATGATGATGGTTACTGGACTAATAATCTGACGATGTGAGTTCAAATCCCACCACGGCAGCTGGGGAATTTAAATTCAATTAATTAAATACATCTGGAATAAAAAGCTAGTAACAGTAATGGTGACCATGAAACTATCGGATTGTCGTATAAAACCCCCCTGGTTCACTAATGTCCTTTAGGGAAGGAAATCTGCCGTCCTCACCTGGTCTGCCTTATATGTGACTCCAGACCCACAGCAACATGGTTGACTCTTAACTGCCCTCTGAAATGTCCCAGCAAGCCCCTCAGTTGCATTCAAGAAGGCAGCTCACCACCAGCTTCTCGAGCACAGTTAGGGATGGGCAATAAATCCCTGCCTTACCTTCAATGCCCGCATTCCAGGAACGAATTTATAAAAATTCTCGCCAACGTGCTTCCCCTCCTGCTCTCCTGGCCAACCCCTGTTCCCCTCGGGTTCAGCCAGTGAACCAACAGTCACCACCCTCTCCACATTGCCCGACACAGTATCTGTGCACTCGCAAACAAGGCCCCTGCCATCCATAACTTACTGTGGATGATTATATTGGCATCATGGCTTAGACTGAAACTTGGCTCATGGGTGAAGACACCTTGCCCCTTACTGAAGCCTCCCAGCCTGGCTATACCTTCCACAACATGCCCCGCCCTGACTGCTACAGTGGTGATGTACTCTCATTATCAAGCCACCTTCTCCTCTGGCACTTACTCCTTCGAGAACCTCTTCGAATTCCACCCCTCTTGCCTCACTTTTAAATTCCTCTTTCTCTAACGTCCGCCCAACCCCCACCCCAGGTTTCTCATCATATATCCTCCCTCCTTTCTTCCCTCAGTCTTTGCACTGAGAAACACCATAGTGATTTCAATTTCCATCTCAACTCCCCTTGTCCTCGCTCCTTTGATTTTACAGCCCTCATGTCATCCCTTAACCCCTCTCTCTCTATACGAACTCTCCGACCCATATTCATGGCCACCCTCTCCACATTGCCATCTCACATAGTCTCTTCTCCTACAATGATGATCACAGGCAAGATCAGCTCTTTGTATCCGTCACCATCCACATCCCCCTTCACCCTCCCAAAGTCACAAAGAACATTCTTCTGTGACTGTGACCATGATAAACTGTTCCTCTTCGTCCTCCTTGACATGTCTACAGCCATGGACATGGTGGACCACACCATCCTCCAATACCTCTCCTCCAGGTGGAACTACCCTCGCTTGATTCCACTCGTACCTATCCAATCATAGTCTGAGCATCTCCAGAACTGACTTATTTTCCTGTTCTTGCACCATTACCTCTGGAATCCCCCAAGGAGCTACCCAAGGTTATCTCTTCTTCCTCATCTGCTGCCCCTTCATGGCATCATCTAAAGACACGGGGTGAGTTGCACAAGACACTCTCTTGCTCTACCTCTCCACTGCCTGTGTTGTTAGGCTGCTTGGCTGAGCCATAATTTCCTCCAGTTAAACATTGGGATGACCAAAGCCATCGTTTTCAGTGCCCTCCACAAACTCTATTCCCTAGCCATCGATTCCATCCTGCTCCCTGGCCACTGTTTTGGGCTGTAGACTATTTGTATCCTCGGTGCTCTATTTCACCCTGAGCTGAGCTTCCAACCAAAGCTACTGTCTATCACAAGCATCACCTACTTCCAGCTCATTGACATTGTCCACCGCGCCCCTTCCAGAGCCCATCCACCACTGATACTCTCATTGATGTCCTTGTAATCCCCAGACTCAACTATTCCAAGGATCTCCTGGCTGGCATCCCATCCTGTCCCCTCCTTCAACTTCAGCTCATCCAAAACTCTGCTGTCCATATACTATCCCACACCAAGACCACTCACTCATCACACCTGCCCTTGGTTCCCAGTGCCCCAACAATTTAAAATTCTCATCCTCATGTTTAAGTACCTTCCTGGCCTTCTTGTGTCCTATCTCGGTAGCCTCCTCCAGCCTTACAACCCAGCCCTGCACTCTCCATTTCTCTGACTCTGGCCTCTTGTGCATCCGCTCCAACCTTCGCCCCATGAGTGGCGGGTGTGCCTTCAGCCTATTCGGCCCTACGCTCTGGAATTCCTTCCCTAAACCCTCTTGTCTCGCCACCCATCTCCTACCTTTCAGATCCTCCTTGAAATGTACCGCTTTGACCAATCTTTTAGACACCCTGCTCTGGCTCGGGGTCCGATTTTTGTCTGATTACACCTCTGTGAAGTATCTTGGAACTTTTTTCTACATTAAAGACGATATATAAATGCAAGTTAAGAACATAAAAACATAAGAAATAGGAGAAGGAGTGGGCCATACGGCCCCTCGAGCCTGCTCCACCATTTAATACGATCATGGCTGATCTGATCATGGACTCAGCTCCACTTCCCCGCCCGCTCCCCATAACCCCTTATTCCCTTATCGGTTAAGAAACTGTCTAGTTCTGTCTTAAATTTATTCAATGCCCCAGCTTCTCTGAGACAGCAAATTCCACAGATTTACAACCATCTGAGAGAAGAAATTTCTCCTCATCTCTGTTTTAAATGGGCGGCCCCTTATCCTAAGATTATGCCCCCTAGTTCTAGTCTCCCCTATCAGTGGAAACATCCTCTCTGCATCCACCTTGTCCAGCCCCCTCATAATCTTATACATTTTGATAAGATCAACTCTAATTCTTCTGAATTCCAATGAGTAGAGGCCCAACCTACTCAATCTTTCCTCATAAGTCAACCCCCTCATCCCCGGAATCAACCGAGTGAACCTTCTCTGAACTGCCTTCAAAGCAAGTATATCCTTTCGTAAATATGGAAACCAAAACTGCACGCAGTATTCCAGGTGTGGCCTCACCAATACCCTGTATAACTGTAGCAACACTTCTGTGCTTTTATACTCCATCCCCTTTGCAATAAAGGCCAAGATACCATTGGCCTTCCTGAGTTATTGTTGTACTTAAGTTAGCAGACAGAAGAATGCTGTAGCAACATAGTAACATAGCAAAATAGGAACATCGGAACATGAGCAGGACATTCAGGCCCTCAAGCCTGCTCCACCATTCAGTTAGATCGTGGCCGGTCTGTCGCTCAACTCCATCTACTTGCCTTTGCTCCATATCCCTGATACGGTTAACCAACAAAAATTGATCCATCTCAGCTTGAAAGCTCCTATTAATCCCAACATGCGCAGTCTTTGGCGGGGTGGGGAGAGAGTTCCAGATTTGCACTACCCTTTGTGTGAAAAGTGCTCCCTGATTCCACTCCTAAATGGCCCAGCTCCTATTGTAAGATTATGCTCCGTGTTCTGGACTCTCCACCAGAGGAAACAGTTTCTCCGAATCTACCCTATCAACTCCCTTTATCATTTCAAATACCTTGATCAATTTGCCTCCTCACTCTTCTAAATGCAAGGGAATACAAGCCTTTATGCCAACTGTCATCATAATTTAACCCTATAAGGCCCAATATTATTCTGGTGAATCTGTACTTCAGCCCCTGTACCAAACAGATAGTATGTTACAATTATAAAAAAGAAAGACTTGTATTTATATAGCGCCTTTCAAGACCATCATACTTCCCAAAGCACTTTACAGCCAATGAAGTACCTTTTGAACTGTTGTAATGTAAGAAAGGCGGCAGGCAATCTGTGCACAGCAAGGCCCCACTAACAGCAATGTGATCATGACCAGATAAACTGTTTTATTGATGTTGGTTGAGGGATAAATATTAGCCAGGACACCGGAGATAACTGCCCTGCTCTTCTTCAAAATGGTGCCATGGGATTGTTTACCTCCACCCGAGGTGGCAGACGGGGCCTCGGTTTAACGTCTCATCTGAAAGACAGCACCTCCGACAGTGCAGCACTCCCTCTGCACTGGAGAGTCAGCCTAGATTTTTTGCGCTCAATTTTCTGGAGTGGGACTTGAACCCACAACCTTCTGACTCCGAGGCGAGAGTGCTGCCAACTGAACCATGGCTGACTATATGGCTGCTTGAGCTGATAAATATGCACAACATAATAATTTAATTTTCAGTGCAGTGATAGTGTGTACAATACAAGACTGCCGGTGTATCTCAAATTGCCACTGCATTGTCTGCGCACCATCATCACACGACTCTGCTGCACTCGGTGGGTATTCTTCTCCCTATTACCACCCAATTTCGGCCAGGATCACTGCAGAGAATGATGGGAGGTTCAGGTGATAAGGCCTACTGTCCCATCATTGAGATTTCCCTCTCCTCGCCCCTGCCTGGATCCCCCTTGCCTTTCCTTGCCCACCTACTGAATGCAAATCAGGGGGGAAGGCCAGGTCCCTGGTTCCCAGCAGATTTACCCTCCACTCTGCCACGCCAACAGCCACTTCCACCTGGGAGGTAGGCCCCAGTTCCCCCAATGGAGGGGCAAGGCCGTGTAGCCTCCTCCTTCTCCAGTCAGCCCCAAGCACTGACCTGCTTGAAGCCTTTGCTCTAGGTCTAGCCGTTCAGTGGGGCTATTCATTCCCATCGCCGCCGCCCTCCTGTCCCTCTAAGTTCCCTCACTGCCTCTGCTGTGTCCTGTGACAGCACAGCTGGTGTGTCCTGGATTGCATTGATGGGCTCCTTCTTAACAGTGGAAACCTGTGCATAGGCAATAAGCTCCGACCCTGGAAACTGGTTCGGGATGTGCGAGGGGGGGGGGAACCGTCCAGAATTCCACCCAGAAGAGTAAAGGTCCCTTCCCAATTACTCTATTGCTAGCGATTTAGAGCTTCCCTCAAAGGCACCCACTCCTTTACAGTGACGGTATCACGACATAGTCCAAAGAAAGAAACCTCTGCATTTCTCATTATCATCATAGGCAATCCCTCGAAATGGAGGAAGACTTGCTTCCACTCTAAAAGTGAGTTCTCAGGTGACTGAACAGTCCAATACGAGAACCACAGTCCCTGTCACAGGTGGGACAGATAGTCGTTGAAGGAAAGGGTGGGTGGGACAGGTTTGCCGCATGCTCTTTCCGCTGCCTGTGCCTGGTTTCTGCACGCTCTCGGCGATGAGACTCAAGGTGCTCAGCGCCCTCCTGGATGCACTTCCTCCACTTAGGGCGGTCTTTGTCAGGGACTCCCAGGTGTCAGTGGGGATGTCGCACTTTATCAAGGAGGCTTTGAGGGTGTCCTTGTAATGTTTCCTCTACCCACCTGGGGCTCGCTTGCCGTGAAGGAGTTCCGAGTAAAGCGCTTACTTTGGGAGTCTCATGTCGGGCATGCAAACTATGTGGCCTGCCCAACGGAGTTGGTCGAGTGTGGTCAGTGCTTCAATGCTGGGGATGTTGGCCTGATCGAAGACATTAATGTTGGTGCGTCTGTCCTCCCAGTGGATTTGCAGGAACTTGCGGAGACATCGTTGGTGGTATTTCTCCAGTGATTTGAGGTGTCTACTATACATAGTCCATGTCTCTGAGCCATACAGGAGGGTGGGTATTACTACGGCCCTGTAGACCATGAGCTTGCATTTTTATCGTGCCTTTCACAACCTCAGAATGCCCAAAAGTACTTTGCAGCCAATGAAGTATTTTCACTGTTGTAATATCCAATGGTGCACACAGCAAGATCCCACAATCAGCAATGTAATAATGATCATATAATCTGTATTATTGATGTTGCTTGAGCGATAAATATTGTCCAGGACACTGGGAGAACTCCACTGCCCTTCTTCGAAATAGTGCCTTGGAATCTTTTACAGCCACCTGAGAGAGCCCCTCCGACAGGCCAGCGCTCCCTCAGTACTGCATTGGAGTGTCAGCCTAGATTTTGGGTTCAGGTCTCTGGAGTGGTGCTTGAACCCACAACCTTCTGACTCAGAGGGGAGCGTGCCATCCACTGAGCCAAGGCTGGTACCAGTTGAATGAATCGCTCGTGCAGTTATTTTAAACTGCATGAAAGCTAATTTTATTATTTTTGTGTTCAACAGTTGGACTGGAAAGATTGTGAAAAGGTTGTAAGAAGAAACAATATTAGTGGGCAGAGATTTCTGGTAAGTACTCGGTTCCTTTTTGGAATAATGTATTCCACCCGCTGTTAAATCTCTTGCCTTAGCTGTCCCAATGTGGGTGAAGGCATTACTGAGTGTGATACAAAGCCACTCAGAGAGGAAGGCCCCAGCTTCCATCCCTGGACGGTGCTGAGTTGCGTCAGATTATCTCAACACTCCTCAGTCAGGGAAGGGAAAAGAAGCGAGCTAGAAAATAGGCCAGGATCTGGATATGTTGGGTATCCATAAGGAGTGAGGCTTCTAATTGCCCCTTACAATGGCCAATGGCTTGAGAGCTGGTGTCACGCACTTGTCCGTGGCCTCACGGGGACCCCCTGCGTCATTGGTGGGACTAGACGTGGGCTGTTTATGGACAGGATTGTAGTTTGAAGCTCTGAGTAAAACAGGGATTATTGTTAAAATTACAAAGGGGCAGATGGGGATATTACAACAACAACAACAACGTGTATTTATATAGCGCCTTTAATGTAGTAAGACATCCCAAGGCACTTCACAGGAGTGTTATAAGATAAAACAATGTGTGTGCTGTCATTCTAGGGAGGGGGCTTGCGCTACTACACGCTTCCCTAGCCAGCCACTCTTCTACTGCAGTTTGCAGCCTCTAGGGTGCCCTGGATGTGTTTCTCGTTGCACGGACGTTAGCCATGACTTGCAAAGTATGGGAGTTCCACTTGACCCTCCGAAACCTTGGCAGCGGGTGTTGTGGGTGTGCTTGTCCCTGCACTTGTGCAGACTTTCAGCCCCCTTTTCCCTTTTGACTAACTTTGGTAGCAGCGGGCAGCCTGGATTCCACTTGTTTGGTAATCTCCATCAGCCACTCTACAAAGACCCCAGGCGATGGCCATCACCAGCTTACTGCTGATATTTACACTTGATGAAACACAAAAGCTACACTAGCGTTGTGTTAGGGCCGATCGAACATTTCTCAACATGCGCAAAGGTGCAGGTTAGGCTTGAAACTGAATTCAAAATATGTCTGAAGTGCAGAATTCCTGTCAGATTTCCTGGCATTTAACTGTAAATTTATTGTTGTAAAACCAACAGTACTGAAGGCTGCTGACATGTGTTAGACCTTTCACACTTGCACTTCATTTTCTCAAATGTTACAGTATTAAGTCACAAAAAACAGTATTAATTCACAATGGAACATTCTCAGGAAAAAGTATATGAAAAAAAATGAGTCTTTTTCTTCTATATCACTGACCAAAGAAAAATTAATACTGGGGTAAAATTCTCATACAGGAAACTAATGCAGACCGAAATGGATTATAACTTTAAAATCTGATTCCTCATGCCAAACCTCATATGTGACATGTACTTCTGGTTCACAAACATGACTTCCTGCATCACCATTTTGGAACACACTTTTTAATGTCAACATTTAACATTCAAATCCACGTATAAACATTTATAATAAAACAACTTGTATTCATATAGCACCTTTAATGTGATAACACGTCCCAAGGCGCTTTGCAGGAGTATTACAAGACAATAAATTTGACACCGAGCCGCATTAGAAGAAATTAGCGCAGGTGACCAAAAACTTGGTCAAAGAGGTAGATTTTGAGGAACATCTTAAAGGAGGAAAGAGAGGTGGAGAGGCGGAGAGGTTTAGGCAGGGAGTTCCAGAGCTTAGGGCCTAGACAACAGAAGGCATGGCCACCAAAGGTTGAGCAATTAAAATCAGAGATGCTCAAGAAGGCAGAATTAGAGGAGCATAGGTATCTTGGACTGGAGTAGATTACAGAGATAGGGAGGAGCGAAGTCATGGAGGGATTTGAAAACAACAATGAGAATTTTAAAATCAAGACATTGCTTAACTGGGAGCTAATGTAGGTCGGCGAGCAAAGGGATGATGGGCGAACAGGACTTGGTGCGAGTTAGGACACGGGCAGCCGAGTTTTGGATGGCCTCCAGTTTACATGGGGTAGAATGTGGGATGCCAGCCAGGAGTGTGTTGGAACAGTCAAGTCTAGAGATAACAAAGGCATGGATGAGGGTCTCAGCAGCGGATGAGCTGAGGCAGGGGCGGAAATTGAAACTCATTGAAATTCTCAAGAGTGAGATAGATAGATATTTGTTAGGTAAATATACCAAGGGATCTGGAGCAAAGGCAGGTAAATGGAGGTACAGATCAGCCATTATCTAAGTGAATGGAGGAACAGGCTTGAGGGGCTGAATGGCTTGCTCCTGTTTCTATGTTTGCTTGATAGCCTTTGGGAATCAAGAAGTATATGTACAGTACTTCCTGAGAGGCATCAGCCAGGGCTCAGTGGTGCACTCTTACCTCTGAGTCAGAAGGCGGTGGGTTCATGCTCCACTCCGGAAACTTGAGCATGCAATGTGATGCTCCAGTGCCATACTGAGGGAGCCCTGCATGGTTGGAGGTACCATTTTTAAGATTAGACATTAAACTGAGCTCCCATCTGCCCTCTCCAATGGACAAAAATAATCCCGTGTTTTCATTCGAAGTAGAGCAAGGGGCATCCTGGCCAATATTTATCCTTCAACGAATGTCACGATCATTTATCTCATAGCTGTTTGTAGGACCTTGCTGTGCGTAAATTGGAGCAAAGCAACAACAGGAGTAGGCCATTCAGCCTCTCGAGCCTGATCCGCCATTGAATCAGGTCATGGCAAGATCCTACAAATTCCCTGGGAAGACAGACACCAACATTAACATCCTCAACCAGGCCAACATCCCCAGCATTGAAGCACTGACCACACTTGACCAGCTCCGCTGGGCAGGCCACATAGACCGCATGCCAGACACGAGACTCCCAAAGCAAGTGCTCTACTCGGAACTCCTTCATGGCAAACGAGCCAAAGGTGGACAGAGGAAACGTTACAAGGATACCATCAAAGCCTCCCTGATAAAGTGCAACATCCCCACTGACGCCTGGGAGTCCCTGGCCAAAGACCGCCCTAAGTGGAGGAAGTGCATCCAGGAGGGTGCTGAGCACCTCGAGTCTCATCGCCGAAAGTATGCAGAAATCAAGCGCAGGCAGCAGAAGGAGCATGCGGCAAACCAGTCCCGCCCACCCCTTCCCTCAACGACTGTCTGTCCCACCTGTGACAGAGACTGTGGTTCTCATATTGGACTGTTCAGTCACCTAAGAACTCATTTTAAGAGTGGAAGCAAGTCTTCCTCGATTCCGAGGGACTGCCTATGATGATGAGGCTGATCTGCACCTCAACTCTATTTACCTGCCTTCAATCACTTGTTACCTTTATCCAACAAAAATAGGAACATTGCCTCATTTTTCCACATTACCACAGTTCAAATGTAATGAATAGTTTTGAAGTGCCTGAGGTCATGAAAGATGCTGTATCAATGTAAGTTCATTCTTTCAGGAGATTCTGTGAATTAATTGAAGTGCTCGATTGGGTAGATTGCACATAATCTGCTTGAGAAAGGACATTTCCACATTCCTGTTTTTAAAGCTATGCATTGCGCTCAGAAGGAGGTGAGAATATTATAAATATTATTTGACTTGCATAACTTGCCTGTTCTAAATACGTTATTTATTAAAAGGCACTTGAACTTTATTCACCTTCTACACTCTTCAGGCATGATCTGTTGCCTTTTTCAGAGACCATGGCAGCAATGGCAGAAGCACAGAAACCATTGTGTTCCACAAAATATTAAATAACTTCAGTCCCTACTCACACCCTTTCCCAAGCATGAACTCACCCACCTCCTTTTCGAAGGTATTACCGATCTTGCCTCAGGTTGTTTGGGTTTGTTATAAAGAAAGATTTGCATTTATATAGTGCCTTTCATGACCACCGGGTGTCTCAAAGCGTTTTACAGCCAATGAAGTACTTACAGACTGTAGTCACTGTTGTAATGTGGGAAATGCAGCAGCCACTTTTCACACAGCAAGCTCTCACAAACAGCAACGTGATGATGACCAGGCAATTTGTTTTTGTTATGTTGATTGAGGAATAACTATTGGCCAGGACACCGGGGAGAACTCCCCTGCTCTTCTTCAAAATAGTGCCATGGGATCTTTTAAGTCCACCTGAGAGAGCAGATGAGACCTCGATTTAACGTCTCATCCAAAAGGCAGCACCTCCAACAGTGCAGCGCTCCCTTGGCAATGCACTAGAATGACAGATGAAAATCTTGTGCTCAACTCTCTGGAGTGGGACTTGAACCCACAACCTTCTGATTCCATAGGCAAGTGTGCAACCCACTGAGACACAGCTGACACAATGATGCATTCAGTTCTGTTCACTGAGGCCCGAAGGAAACAGCTAAACCCCAGCAATGTCATGGACAAGGACTGTGAGGCTCACTGCTATGACCAGTTACGAGGAAAGTTTAAATCCAAGTGGACCTTGAGAGGAAGTGATTGAGAAAGGATGTCTGCATGCTTTATAGAAAAGTAGAACAGAAGAGGTTAATCCAGCGCGAGCTTTGCAGGAGGGCGACGGCAGCGAAGAGAAACGTCATCAAGGTCCAGGTCGGTGATTGGAGCGTGGGCAGGTACAGCAGGAGTGGCGAGATCGGGGCGAAGGAGCGGCGAGAGATTGTGATCGGGGCCCAGGAGAGGCATGAGTTTGGGGCCTGAAGATCCAAGGGCCCAGGGGCAGCACGGGCCAGCCCACACTGCGATATGTGTGCGCACTAGGTCCGTGCAGCAGAGCTGGTCTCCAGTCGTCCTGGGTAATCCTTGTCACTGGACCAAGACCTAGCTCTGTGCAACGGTCACCACACGTTAAAAAAATCCACACACAGGCATCTTCCATCCTTCAACATATAGTTTGAGATCTGGAATATTAGGTCCTTCATTGAAACACCTGTGAACTCATCCTTTTTTGGCATGGAAGCAGGTCATCCTCGCTTCGAGGGACTGCCTATGATGATGATGATGATTTCCAGTTACTCCAAGACAAGGGGCTCATTTTCTCCCAAGTATCTGCGCTATCTTTTTGGCCTGCACTGTTTTTTTTGGAGTAAATTGAAATCTCCAAGTTTTCCCAAAGTTTCTGCGCAGGCGGAATTCACTTAGGTAGGATTTTTTAGGCTACATTTTTTTTTACCTCATTGGGGGCGTGACCTGCCACACGCGCCAATCCTGGCCATAACCTGCCACACGCGCCAATCCTGGCCATAACCTGCCACCCGCGCCAATCCTGGCCATTTTAGCAAGTTTGGTCAGCTTCAATTTACTCCAATGTTTCTCAGGACGGCGTATGTGACCACTCTGGGAAACATAACGGGCAGTTCACAAAATCGGCACAGGTCAGAGAATCAGCACAGCAAATACATATTCCACAGTCTGGAGAGCTGCAGCAGAGAGAGGGAGAGCGAGGGGAGACGGGGTGTGGGGGGGGGTGGGGAATGGGGGGGAGAGGCGAGAGGGGGAGAGGAGAGAGAGCAGTAGAGGAGAGAGAAGGAGAGAGAGCGGGGAGACTGGGGGGACGGGGAGAGGAGAGGGGGGGCAGAGGAGAGAGAGCAGGAGAGGAGAGAGGGGGGTGGGGGGGGAGAGGAGAGAGAAGGGGGGAAAGGAGAGAGAGCGGGGAGAGGAGAGAGGGGGGGAGAGGAGAGAGGTGGGGAGAGGAGAGAGGAGAGAGCAGGGGAGAGGAGAGAGAGAGGGGATGGGGAGGTGGGAGGCCTTTCGCCCAGGGTTAGGAGCGGCACCCGGCACTGGGAGAAGGGGGAGCTGATTTTAACTCATTATCTGGCGTAAACAGGGATGTAGCAGCTCGAAAATGAAGTCAGGTCACTTCCATTGAATTAGATCAAATGTATATCACAGAAACAGGCCATTCAGTCCAACTGGTGCGTGCCGGTGGTTATGCTCCACACGAGCCTCCTCCATCTCACCATCTCAGCATATCTTTCCATTCCTTTTCCCTCATGTATTTGTCTAGCATCCCCTTAAATGCCCTAATTATGGGAGCACTTTGGCCACCACAATCTTGGATAGGGCCCTGAGGCGGGTGGCAGCAGCACATGCCTGTTTCAGTTGGGAGGTCACTTGGAATAATGCAAATGGAGGTCCTGTATCATATGTAGGACCCCTGATTCCAATTATGAACAGGCAGAGTGTGTGTCACAAACATTCTTCCCACTTATACCAGCTGTGGAGCGGCCTAATCAGTGGTCAGGAACGGAACCTCTGGCAGGCTGCTCTGAAGACAGCTCAGGAAGTGTTGAATTTTTACTTTGTGGGATGAGGAGAAGCAGGAGTAGCTCCTCCTGGGCCCACTAAACAACTTGAACCTGCTCCCGGCCTGTTCGATACCCAACCCCCAGGATTGCTTCCAACCTTCCCTCCCAGCACAGCTAATGGGATGAGTTTGGGATTGATACATTCATATGGGGAGAGAATGGGGCAGTGGGGTTAGTTTGGGATTGCTACAGGGCTATTGGGAGAGAATGCTGCAGTGGGGTTAGTTTGGGTTTGATACAGGGCTATTGGGAGAGAATGGGGCAGTGGGCTTAGTTTGGGATTGATACAGGGCTATTGGGAGAGAGCAGGGCAGTGGGGTTAGTTTGGGATTGATTATAGGGCTATTGGGAGAGAATGGGGCAGTGGAGTTAGTTTGGGATTGCTACAGGGCTATGGTGAGAGAGAATGTGGCAGTGGGATTAGTTTGGGATTGCTACAGGGCTATGGTGAGAGAGAATGTGGCAGTGGGATTAGTTTGGGATTGCTACAGGCCTATGGGGAGAGCGAGAGGGGCAGTGGGATCAGTCTGTGGATTGATACAGGGCTATGGGGAGAGAGAGCGGGGCAGTGGGATTAGTTTGGGATTGCCACAGGGCTTTGGGGAGAGAATGGGACAGTGGAATTAGTTTGGGGTTGATACAGGGCTATGGGGAGAGAGTGGGTCAGTGGGATTAGTTTGGGATTGATACAGGGCTATGGATAGAGAGTGGGGCAGTGGGATTAGTTTGGGATTGATACAGGGCTAAGGGGAGAGAGCGGGGCAGTGGGATTAGTTTGGGATTGATATAGGGCTATGGGTAGAGAGCAAGGGGCAGTGGGATTAGTTTGGGATTGATATAGGGCTATGGGGAGAGAGTGGGGCAGTGGGCAAAGGAGTTGCAAGAGTTCATAGAGGGATGTGATCGGGGCCCAGGAGAGGCGTGAGTTCGGGACCTAGAAGAGGCGAGGGCCCAGGGGCAGCACAGACCAGCCCACACTGTGATATGTGTGCGCATTAGGTCCGTGCAGCAGAGCTGGTCTCCAGTCGTCTTGGTTAATCCTTGCCACTGGACCAAGATCTAGCTCTGTCAAGCCCATGTGGTGGCTGGGGTGCAACGGCCACCGCACGTTAAAAAAATCCACGCACAGGCATCTTCCACCCTTCAGGATGTAGTTCGGGATCTGGAATATTAGGTCCTTCATTGAAACACCTGTGAACTCATCCCTTTTCGGCATGGAAGCAAGTCTTCCTTGTTACGAGGGACTGCCTATGATGATGATGGGGATTAGTTTGGGATTGATACAGGGCTATGGGGAGAGAGTGGGGCAATCGGATTAGTTCGGGATTGATACAAAGCTATGGGGAGAGAGTGGGACAGTGTGATTAGTTTGGGATTGATACAAAGCTATGGGGAGAGAGACGGTCAGTGGGATTAGTTTGGGATTGATACAGGGTTATGGGGAGAGAGCGGGGCAGTGGGATTAGTCTGTGGATTGATACAGGGCTATGGGGAGAGAATGGGGCTGCGGGATTAGTTTGTGATTGATACATGGCTATGGGGAAAGAGCAGGGCAGTGGGATTAGCTTGGGATTGATACAGGGCTACGGGGAGAGAATGGGGCAGTAGGATTAGTTTGGGATTGATACAAGGCTATGGGGAGAGAGCGGGGCAGTGGGATTAGTTTGGGATTGATACAGGGCTATGGGGAGAGAGCGGGGCAGTGGGATTAGTTTGGGATTGATACAAGGCTATGGGGAGAGAGCGGGGCAGTGGGATTAGTTTGGGATTGATACAATGCTATGGGGAGAGAGCGGGGCAATGGGTTTAGTTTGGGATTGATACGATCCCAGTGGCACGATAGGCCAAGTGGCCTCCTCCTTTGCTGGAAACCTCTGTGGTGTAGGCAACAACTGTGGAATCATTCAAGAGGCACTAAGGGATATATTACAGTACTAGCCATGCACTGCACAGTTAACGTGCATGAACTGAGTGCTTTTTAAATGCAGGCATTAAATCATGTATAGTAAACCAGAGTCAAAATGAAAAGGTTGTTATGTACAAGGACAAATCAGACATGAGCAGAAATAATTTTACAGATTAAAACCCAATGCTTGCGAATAAGGACAGGCAAGGAGAGCTGCAGTGTTAATAGTAAATTCTTCGTTAGTTGGTTAGGGGTTGGAGGGGATAACGGGCTGCACAAAGGCTGCTAAAAGATCCTTCAGGGTGCCTTCAGATTCGGTGTCTCCTGGGACCTGGTGGAGATATTCAATGGGTGCATGGGGAGTATTGAAGGGGAACGTGGATTTAACAACCAATGGGTGGTGAGTATTGGGGCCGTGGATTTTGTAATCGGTGGTGGGGAGGTGGTTGGGGGGGGGGTGTGTGGATTTTATGGTTATGGAGGGCATGGATTTTGTGGTCGGGTGAGGGGCGGGGGGGTTATGTAGATTTTGTGGTCAGGGGTGTGGGGGGGCATGTGTGGATTTTATGGTCGGGTAGGGGGACGTTTATGTGTATTTTGTGGTCGGGTGGGATGGGGAGTTATGTTGATTTTGTGGTTGGGTGGGGTGGGGAGTTATGTTGATTTTGTGGTCGCAGGGGCGGGGGGGGGGTTTATGTGGATTTTGTGGGGTGGGAGCGTGGGGGGAGTATGTGTATTTTGTGGTGGGGGTTGAGGGGGGGGTATGTGTATTTTGTGGACGGGGGGTGGGGGGGTTATGTGTATTTTGTGGTGGTGGGTATGTGTATTTTGTGGTGGGGGGGTGAGGGGGGTTTATGTATATTTTGTGGTGAGGGTGGGGGGGTGGGTGTGTATTTTATGGTCGGGGTGGTGGGAGTATTGGGCGCTGTAGTTACAACATGGCTCAACATGACAGACTCGATGGACTGGCCTGTCTTTGCCATTGCGCCTTTTCCTGTCTTGTTTGAATCAGCCCGTAGTTTACTTATTCAGTAGGTTTTCATGAATCTGGTGCAAAAATACAAAAAGACACTTGGCTTCAAATCATTCTTGTTATTTCTTTATGTGTATGCATTAGATTGGTGCATTATATCTGTGCACTATCTTGCTTCTTGTATATCTACACTCTCGTTTAAAACTTAGAAATTCTAAACTAAGCTCGTGTTTTTTTTTGTTTCACAGAACATGTCAGAAAATGACATTCAAAGGTTCCCCACACTACGGGTGCCGTAAGTAGTTACTGAGATGATTTGTGATGTATGAGCAGTACAATGTAGGAGTGGGACTGATTCACACAGACCAGCCACAACTATTTTAGTTGAAACATAAATGAAGTGCCGCTTGATTAAAGCGGCACTAAAACCCGACAAATAAACAAATTAACTTTTGACCATCAACTTAAATCAAACAAAAATTTGGTTGACGTGGGTGATGATGCACTCCAGCCACATTGTACAGTGCATTGAAACCTGTGTGTTATCATGTGTGTAACATGCTCCAACCTGTGTGTGACATGTCTCGCCTTGGCTCGCTGTGTGCACACTCAGACACGCTCCACGCTCGGTTATTCACCAGCAGCCCAGTTCAGCATTTGCGTGTTGTGCAGTTGGACCGGATCCATCCACCTGTGAGTGGCGTCATGGAGATAGATCCTGACGTTGTGCGATAGTAGAAATCGGGTGATGGTGAATTGGCAGCCCACCTCCCATCTTTTTACATCTTCCATTGACTTCAATAGAAAAGCAAATGGGGAGAGATGTTATTGTGTTCCTAACACAGATGAGACTGCACACAGGGAAGTTAAAGTAACAGTGACCTCAGTCTTTAATAAGACACTCCAGAGTGAGGAACAGGCCTTAGGGGCCGGCTTTATACAGTGCTCCCAAGGGATGCTAGGATCCCTTCGGACTTCAGGGGATGAGCTCCCTGATGGCGGAACATGTGAGCGAGTGGGGTCTCGTGCGGTAACTGAGCAATACTCGGGACAGGCGGGTTTGGAGTGAGCCTTCTGTGACTCGTTTAAGGCTCTGTTTGATTGTTTGTACTGCCCGCTCTGCATGTCCATTGGAGGCTAGTTTAAATGGGGCCGAGGTGACATGTTTGATCCCATCGTGGGTCATGAATTCTTTAAATTCGGCACTGGTGAAACATAGTCCGTTATCACTGACCAGTATGTCAGGCAGGCCGTGGGTGGCAAACATGACCCTCAGGCTTTCAATGGTGGTGGTGGCGGTGCTTCCCGATATTATTTCACATTCAATCCATTTTGAAAAAGCATCCACCACCACCAGGAACATTTTACTGAGAAACGGGCCTGCATAGTCGACATGGATCCTCAACCATGGTCTGGAGGGCCAGGACCACAAACTTAGTGATGCCTCTCTGGGCGCGTTGCTCAACTGAGCACAAACGCTGCATTGCCGTACACAGGACTGTAAGTCAGAGTCGATACCGGGCCACCACACGTGGGATCTGGCTATCGCTTTCATCATTACTATACCCGGGTGTGTGCTGTGGAGATCAGAGATGAACGTCTCCCTGCCCTTTCTTGGCAGCACAACGCGGTTACCCCACAAGAGGCAATCTGCCTGAATCGACAGCTCATTCTTTCACTGCTGGAACGGCTTGATTAGCTCTTGCATTTCAACGGGGATGCTGGCCCAGCTCCCATGCAGTACACAGTTTTTTTTACTAGGGACAGCAGAGGATCTTGGCTGGTCCAAGTCCTAACCTGGCGGGCCGTGTCAGGTGATTTATCATTTTCAAATGCTTCCATGACCATCAACAAGTCTGCGAGCTGCGCCACCATCAACAAGTTTGCAGGCTGCGACATTTCCACCCCCGTGATGGGCAATGGTAGCCGACTGAGAACATCCGCACAGTTCTCGGTGCCTGACCTGTGGCGGATGGTATAGTTATACGCTGATAGCGCGAGTGCCTATGCGGGCTGAGGCATTAGTATTTATCCCCTTGTTTTGAGCGAACAGGGATGTGAGGGGCTTGTGATCGGTTTCCAGCTCAAATTTGAGGCCAAACAGGTACTGATGCATTTTCTTTGCCCCGAACACACATGCTAATGCCTCTTTTTCAATCATGCTGTAGGCCCTCTCGGCCTTAGACAAGCTCCTGGAAGCATAGGCGACAGGTTGCAATTTCCCCGCAACATTAGCTTTTGTAATACACACCCGACTCCATACAACGATGCGTCACATGCTAGCACAAGTCTTTTACACGGGTTACACAATACAAGCAGCATGTTGGAGCATCAAATGTTTCTGGCTTTCTCAAAAGCAATTACTTGTTTTTTTCCTCATACCCAGTTCTCACCTTTGCGCAATAACACATATAGGGGCTCTAAAAGGGTGCTTAACCCCTGTAGGAAGTTACCAAAATAGTTGAGGAGTCCCAGGAACGACCGCAGCTCTGTGACGTTCTGTGACCTGGGCGCGTTCCTGATAGCCTCTGTCTTGGCGTCTGTGGGCTGAATGCAGTCCGCCACGATCTTTCTCCCCAAAAACTCCACTTCTGTTGCCATGAAGACGCATTTCGACCTCTTCAGCCATAGCCCTACACGATCCAGTCGCTGGAGGACCTTCTCCAGGTCTTGTAGGTGTTCGACGGTGTCCTGACCCGTGACCAATATGTCGTCCTGAAAGACCACCGTGTGTGGTACCGACTTGAGTAGGCTCTCCATGTTTCTCTGGAAGATCGCTGCAGCCGACCGAATTCCAAACGGGCATCTGTTGTAGATGAATAATCCCTTTTGCGTGTTGATGCAGGTGAGGCCCTTCGAAGACTCCTCCAGCTCCTGCGTCATGTAGGCCGAAGTCAGGTCGAGCTTGGTGAACGTCTTGCCTCCTGCCAGCATCGCAAATAGGTCGTCTGCCTTAGGTAGCGGGTATTGGTCCTGTCGCGAGAAACGATTAATAGTTACTTTATAATCGCCGCAAATCCTGACCGTGCCATCTATTTTGAGTACTGGAACAATCGGGTTGGCCCACTCGCTGAATTCCACTGGGGAAATGATGCCCTCGCGTTGCAGCCTGTCCAGCTCGATTTCTGCTCTCTCCCTCATCATGTGAGGTACCGCTCGCGCCTTGTGGTGAATGGGTCATGCCTCTGGGACCAAGTGGATCTGCACCTTCACCCCGGAAAAGTTTCCAATGCCTGGCTCAAAGAGGGAAGGAAATTTGTTAAGAACCTGGGTACATGAGACCTCATCGACATGTGATAGCGCTCGGATGTCATTCCAATTCCAGCGGATTTTGTCCACCCAGCTCCTTCCAAGCAGTGTGGGGCCATCGCCCGGGACAATCCAGAGTGGCAGTTCATGCACTGTGCCCTCGTAGGTGACCTTGGTGCTGCTCAGGACAGTGATAAGCTCTTTGGTGTACGTTCTCAGTTTCGTATGGATGGGGTTCAGGGCTGATCTGAATGCCTTGTTGCACCACAGTCTCTCAAACATCTTTTTACTCATGATGGATTGGCTAATGCCAGTGTCCAGTTACATGGCTGCAGGTAAGCCATTCAATTTTACGCTTAGCATGATAGGTGGACATTTCGTCGAAAATGTGTGCACCCTGTGTACTTCAGCATCTGCCTCCTCTCTCTGAGACTCGAAATTGCTTTGATCCACCGTGGACCGATCTTCCTCTGCCATTTGGTCGTTTGCAGGTTTTGCAGAGCTTGAAGCTCGTTTGCAAGCTCATTGGAGGTGCCCCATTGTTCCACAGTTCTTGCAAACATACCCTTTGCAGCGAGATGATGGAAGCCTCCAAAATGCCAACAAGGTGTGAATTGCCTTGCATTCATCCTTTGTTGGGGAGTCTGAGTCATCTGGGTCCCCTGAGGCCTGCTGGCAGTTGCAAACTCGTGGGTTCTGCCCTGTACATTTCTGCTCGCAAACACAGTTCCAGTTAATTTATGAACATTGCTAGCACTTGTGTGCTGAGAGATTTGCTTGGTGTTATCACTGGTGGACATAAACGCCTGTGCTATCACAATGGCCTTACTGAGGGTCGGTGTCTCTACAGCCAAAAGTTTTCGTCGGATGGTCTCATGGCCAATGCCCAGTACAAAAAAAGTCTCTGAGTATCTGCTCCAGGTAGCCATCAAACTCACAGTGTCCTGCAAGTCGCTGTAGCTTGGCGACGTAGCTCGCCACTTCCTAACCTTCAGATCGCTGGCACGTGTAAAACTGATACCTCGCCATCAGCACGCTCTCCCTTGGGTTAAGATGCTCCTGAACCAGTGTACACAGCTCCTCATACGACTTATCTGTGGGTTTCACCAGAGCCAGAAGATTCTTCATGAGGCTGTAGGTCGGTGCCCTGCAGACTGTGAGGAGGACCGCTCTCCTTTTTGCAGCGCTTCCTTCTCCGTCGAGCTTGTTGGCTACAAAGTACTGGTCTAGCCGTTCGACATAGGCTTCCCAGTCCTCACCCTCCGAGAACTTCTCCAGGATGCCCACAGTTTGCTGCATCTTTGCGTTGGATTCATATTCTCGTCGCCAGTTATTGTGTTCCTAACACAGATGAGGCTGCACACAGGGAGGTTAAAGTAACAGTGACCTCAGACACTCCACAGACACTCCAGAGTGAGGAACAGGCCTTAGGGGCCAGCTTATATACAGTGCTCCCAATGGATGCTGGGATCCCTCGGGACTTCAGGGGATGAGCTCCCTGATGGCGGAACATGGGAGTGCATGCTTTGCAGATACACAACAGATGTATCACCCTCTCACCCATTTTACACTCTCGCACAGACCTACCCCTAGAGCATTTTTAAATACCCTGCTCCCTGCTCCTCTCTGGACTGGAAAAAAGTGATTGTCCCAAACTCAAAACTATTCGTTTCATCCATTAAACGTGAATTGCTGTTGTATATGCTTTTCACAATGGAAACGCTAAATTGCTCACGCTTTCTGATCTTCCGAAATCATGGCACAATATTGTACCCTGAAACTCAACAACAGTGCTTTGTTTACATCCTTATATAGTGCGCACAGTTTTTATATAATGATCTGATTAGTCTCAGGTTAGCAAAACCTGGCAGATCTGCAACTCACACTGCCACTCTGAGGTTATGTGTTCATAGCACGTCAATAGTGGCCGTGTTTCAGGAGCCTTTGCCATACCAGAGTACGGTGATGTTTCATTGACTGACCATGAAGGAACAAGCCTGACAAGTGGTTGTCAGGGTTGCAGAGTTGAGCGCTGTGGTCTTTGTGAGAGATCAGATAGAGTTCGCTGGGCAGCCCTGGATGTCGGATCCCATCAGGCCCCCCAGGAATGTTCCTGCTGAACTCAGTGCCTCTGCTCATTGTTAGACCATTTCATTAAAAAGGGGGCATTGCCAACGTGTTCAGGGAGCATCACAGCGCACTTAGATCTTGGGAGGTCGGGGAACAGAGTGCGTTCAGAGCCCAGAGGTCGCAATGGCCTTGGGGGAGAGCCTTGGGGCGAGGTTCCTCTGTAATATTGGTAATTAGGCAGTTGTTGATGCATTTCCATTGTCCATTGCTGGTCAAACTGTTTATTTCACTATTATGTCTAATACTGTTTGATTTCAATCTATTTTACTTACTCTAGTGCAATTTTAGTTTTTTGCTGATTTTCATCAATTATTTTAAAGTAAAACAATAGATTTGCAGCAAATGATGTTGTTGGGTGAGTTGGTTGGACACATGGGAATGGATCTGAGTTCCGTGTGATTTGTCCGTGAGAATTCTAGTATGGGGCACTCAGAGTGACAAGTGTTTGGAACGAACTGCCATAGAGGCGATAACGTTGAAAGTGAGACTGAATACTATGGTGGGAGAGTTTGGCATTTGAAGGAGGAAGTTCAGAGAGCCAGCTGATCTCTAACCTCTGACCTTTGACTTATGATATTATGTAAATCCTGAAATGTTGGAGTGTGAGTACTTTTATTCCACTTTATTCTGCACATTGGGCATCACGATGCACTGAAAGAAACCCTGCTGCCCCATTTACTTTACTCTGTTATCTCCAACAGTCACATTGGAGGCTCCCCTGTAAAATGTCACTGCTAAAAACCCTCCTTGGAAATTCGAGAGTGGTATGGGGGGGGTGCGGGCGGGGGAAGGTTTCTGATGAATCCCACTCACTGGCTGCCAGTGCCAGTGAGATAAACAGATGCTGACACAGGCCCCAACATTGGATCTGCCATTTTGGGTCTACCCATTGTGGGTGAACTATCAGATGGCCCTCAGATCCTAGCAGTGTGTACCTTCCTTTGTAATCTAAATAGGGGATCAGTATCCACTGGGATAACACACTCGGCCCTTTGTGTGGTGTCAGCTGTGGCTCAGTGGTAGGAATAAAGGAACATGGGAACAGGAGTAGGCCATTGAGTACCTCGAACTTGTTCCGCCACTTAATGAGATCATGCATGATCTGTGACCTAACTCCATATACCCGCCTTTGGCCAGTAGCCCTTAATACCTTTGGTTAACAAAAAGCTATCAATCTCAGATTTAAAATTAACAATTGATCGAGCATCAGTTGCCATTTGCAGAACAGAGTTACAAACTTCTACCACCCTTTGTCTATAAAAGTGTTTCCTAATTTCACTCCTAAAGGTCTGGCTCTAATTTTATGACCCGAGTCCAAGATTTCCCAACCAGCAGAAATAGTTTCTCTCTATCTTCCCTATCTGTTCACCTTAATATCCTGAAAACTTTGATCAGATCACCACTTAACAGTGATCAAACAGACTCCACCTTGACTGACCAAACATCATCGAGACTGCCAAAACAAAGTGAAACTGACCACGAAACTGACCAAACAACACTAAGAATGACTATAAAACAGAGGAGAAAACATGAGACAGACTAAACAATGAAAGAGACCAAGCAGTGGAGTGACAGCAATGGCAGCAAAGAGAACTTACATAACAGTGAGAACTGACTACACAACAGTGAGAACTGACTACACAACAGTGAGAACTGACTACACGGACAGTCAGAACTGACTAAACAACAGTCAGAACTCACTACACAACAGTGAGAACTCACCACACAACAGTGAGAATTGACGACACGGACTGTCAGAACTGTCTACACAACAGTCAGAACTCACTACACAACAGTGAGAACTCACAACACAACAGTCAGAACTGACTACACAACAGTGAAAACTCACGACCCAAGAGAGTACTCACTACACAACAAAGAGTACTCACGACACAACAGTGAGAATACACTACACAACAGAGAGTACTCACTACCTCACTACACAACAGTCAGAACTGACCACACAACAAAGAGTACTCACTACACAACAGTCAGAACTGACTATACAACAGTCAGAACTCACTACACAACAGTCAGATGTCACTACACAACAGTGAGAACTGACTACACAACAGCGAGAACTCACGACAGAACAGTCAGAACTGACTGCACAGCAGTCAGAACTGACTACACAACAGTGAGAACTGACTATACAACAGTGAGAACTGACTACACAACAGTCAGAACTAACTACACAAGTCAGAACTGACTACACAACAGTGAGAACTGACTATACAACAGTGAGAACTCACGACACAACAGTGAGAACTGACTACACAACAGTCAGAACTGACTACACAGCAGTGAGAAAGACTACACAACAGTCAGAACTGACTACACAACAGTCAGAACTCACTACACAACAGTCAGAAGTCACAACACAACAGTCAGAACTGACTAAACAACAGTCAGAACTCACTACACCACAGTGAGAACTGACTACACAACAGTGAGAACTGACTACACACAGTCAGAACTCACTGCACAACAGTGGGAACTGACTACACAACAGTGAGAACTCACTACACTACAGTGAGAACTCACTACACAACAGTGAGAATTGACTACACAACAATCAGAACCCTCTACACAACAGTGAGAACTCACTACACAACAGTAAAAACTCACTACACAACAGCGAGAACTGACTACCCAACAGTCAGAACTGACAACACAACTGTGAGAACTGACTATACAACAGTGAGAACTCACGACACAATAGTCAGAACTGACCACACAACATTGCGAACTGACTACATAACAGTGAGCACTCACGACACAACAGTGAGAACTGACAGCATAACAGTCAGAACTGACAACACAACAGTCAGAACTCACTAAACAACAGTCACAACTCACTACACAACAGTCACAACTCACGACACAACTGTCAGAACTGAATACACAACAGAGAGAACTCGCTACACAGCAGTGAGAACTCACTACAGAACAGTCACAACTCACAACACAACTGTCAGAACTCATACACAACAGTGAGAACTGACTACACAACAGTGAGAACTCATTACACAACAGTGAGGACTCCCTACACATCAGTGAGAAGTGACTACACAACAGTGAGAACTGGCTACACAACAGTGAGAACTGACTATACAACCACGAGAACTGACTACACAACAGACAGAACTCATTACACAACAGTGAGAACTGACTACACACCAGTGAGAACTCACTAAACAACAATGAGAACTCACGACACAACAGTGAGACCTCACTACACAATAGTCACAACTCACAACACAACTGTCAGAACTCACTACACAACAGTGAGAACTCAGTACACAACAGTGAGAGTTGATGACACAAGTGAGAACTCCCTACAAAACAGTGAAAACAGACTACATAACCCTCAGAACTGACTGCACAACAGTGAGAACTGAATACACAACAGAGAGATCTTACTACACAACAGTGAGAACTCACTACACAAAACAGAGAACTCACGACACAACAGTGAGAACTGACTACACAACAGTCAGAACTAACTACACAAACGTCAGAACTGACTGCACAACAGTGAGAACTGACCAAACAACAGTGAGAACTGACCACACAACAGTGAGAACTGACAACACAACAGTCAGAAATGACTACACAACAGTGAGAACTCACTAACAACAGTCAGGATGGATTACACAACTGTCAGAACTCAATACACAACAGTCAGAACTGACTACACAACAGACAGAGCCAATTACACAACAGTGAGAACTGAATGCACACCAGTGAAAACTGACTACACAATAGTCAGAACTCACTACACAAAACTGAGAACTGACTACACAACAGAGAGAACTGACTACACAACAGTCAGAACTGACTACACAAACATCAGAACTGACTGCACAACAGTGAGAACTGACCAAACAACAGTGAGAACTGACCACACAACAGTGAACACTCACTGCACAACAGTGAGAACTGACTACACAAGAGTCTGAACTGACTTCACAACAGTGAGAACTCACTACACAACAGTGAGAACTCACTAAACAACAGTGAGAACTCACTACACAACAGTGAGAACTCACGACAGAACATTCAGAACGCACGACACAACAGTGAGAATTGATGACACAACAGTCAGAACTGACTACATAACAGTGAGCACTCACTACACAACAGTGAGAACTGACTGCATAACAGTCAGAACTGACAACACAACAGTCAGAACTCACTAAACAACAGTCACAACTACTACACAACAGTCACAACTCACGACACAACAGTCAGACCTGAATACACAACAGAGAGAACTCGCTACACAGCAGTGAGAACTCACTACAGAACAGTCACAACTCACAACACAACTGTCAGAACTCACTACACAACAGTGAGAACTGACTACACAACAGTGAGACCTCACTACACAACAGTAAGAACTGACTACACAAGAGTGAGAACTGACCACACAACAGTGAGAACTGACTACACAACAGTCAGAACTGACTACACAACAGTGAACACTCACTGCACAACAGTGAGAACTGACTACACAACTGTCAGAACTGACTACACAACAGTCCGAACTCACTACACAAAACTGAGAACTGACGACACAACAGTGAGAACTGACGACACAACAGTCAGAAGTGACTACACAACACTGATAACTGACTACACAATAGTCAGAACTGACTACACAAACATCAGAACTGACTGCACAAGAGTGAGAACTGACCAACAACAGTGAGAACTGACCACACAACAGTGAGAACTGACTACATAACAGTCAGAAATGACTACACAACAGTGAGAACTCACGAACAACAGTCAGGGTGGACTACACAACAGTCAGAACTGACTATACAACAGTCCGAACTGACTAAACAATAGTGAACACTCACTGCACAACAGTGAGAACTGACTACACAACAGTCAAAACTGACTACACAACAGTGAGAACACACTAACAACAGTCAGGGTGGACTGCATAAGAGTCAGAACTGACTGTACAACAGTCCGAACTGACTACACAACAGTGAACACTCACTGCACAACAGTCCGAACTGACTACACAACAGTGAGAACTCACTACACAACAGTCAGAACTCACTAAACAACAGTGAGAATTCACTACACAACAGTGAGAACTCACGACAGAACATTCAGAATGCACGACACAACAGTGAGAACTGATGTTACAACAGTCAGAACTGACTACACCACAGTGAGAACTCACTACACAACAGTCCGAACTGACTACATAACAGTGAGCACTCACTACATAACAGTGAGAACTGACTGCATAACAGTCGGAACTGAATACACAATAGAGAACACTCGCTACACAGCAGTGAGAACTCACTACAGAACAGTCACACCTCACAACACAACTGTCAGAACTCATTACACAACAGTGAGAACTGACGACACAACAGTGAGAACTCACGACACAAAAGTGAGGACTCTATACACATCATTGAGAAGTGACGATACAACAGTCAGAACAGGCTACACAACAGTGAGAACTGACGATACAAAAGTGAGAACACACTACACAACTGGCAGAACTCAATACACAACAGTCAGAGCTGCCTACACAACAGACAGAACCAATTACACAACAGTGAGAACTGAATGCACACCAGTGAAAACTGACTACACAACAGTCAGTACTCACTACACAAAACTGAGAACTGACTACACAACAGAGAGAACTGACTACACAACAGTCAGAACTGACTACATAAACATCAGAACTGACTGCACAACAGTGAGAACTGACCAAACAACAGTGAGAATTGACCACACAACAGTGAACACTCACTGCACAACAGTGAGAACTGACTACACAACTGTGTGAACTCACTACACAACAGTCAGAACTCACTACACAACAGTGAGAACTGACGACAAAACATTCAGAACTCACTACACAACAGAGACAACACACAACACACAACACAACAGTTACAACTCACTACAAAACAGTCAGAACTGACTACACAAAAGTGAGAACAGACTACACAACAGTCAGATCTCGCTAAACAACAGTCTGAACTGACTACACAACAGTGAACACTCACTGCACAAAAGTGAGAACTGACTACACAACAGTCAGAACTGACTACACAACAGTGAGAACTGACTACACAACATGTGAGAACTCACTACACAACAAAGACAACTCATAACACAACAGTCACATCTCACGACACAACAGTCAGAACTTACTACACAACAGTGAGAACTCACTACACAACAGTCACAACTCACTACACAACAGTCACAACTCACTACACAACAGAGAGAACTCGCTACACAGCAGTGAGAACTCACTACAGAACAGTCACAACTCAAAACACAACTGTCAGTACTCACTACACAACAGTGAGAACTGACTACACAACAGTGAAAACTGACTACATAACAGTCAGAACTCACTACACCACAGTGAGAATTCACGACACAACAGTCAGGATTGACTACACTACAGTCAGAACTGACTACACAACAGTCCGAACTTACTACACAACGGTGAAAACTCACCACACAACAGTCAGAACTGACTGCACAACAGTCAGAATTGAGTGCACAGCAGTCATAACTCACTAAACAACAGTGAGAACTGAGTACACAACAGTCAGAACTGACTGCACCACAGTGAGAACTCACTACACAAAGAAAGAACTGACTACACCACAGTGAGAACTCACTACATAACAGTCAGAACTGACTACACCACACTGAGAACTCACTACACAAAGTCAGAACTGACTACACCACAGTCAGAACTCATTACACAAAGTCAGAACTGACTACACCACAGTGAGAAGTCACTACACAACAGTGAGAACTCACTACATAACGTCAGAACTGACTACACAACAGTGAGAACTCACTACAAGAGTGAGAACTCACTACAACAGTGAGAACTGACCACACAACAATCAGAACAGATTACACAACAGTGAGAACTCACTACACAACAGAGAGAACTCACTACACAACAGTGAGAAATGACTACACAGCAGCGAGAACTCATCACACAACAGTGAGAACTGAATACACAACAGTGAGAGCTCACTCCACAACAGCGAGAACTCACAACAGTCAGAACTCACTACAAAACAGTGAGAACACACTACACAACAGTGAGAACTGACTATACAACAGTGAGAACTCACGACACAACTGTGAGAACTGGCAACACAACTGTGTGAACTCACTACACAACAGACAGAACTCACTACACAACAGTGAGAACTCACTACACAACAGAGCTAACTCACTACATAACAGTCACAACTCACTACACAACAGTGAGACCTGAATACACAACAGTGAGAGCTGACTACATAACAGTCAGAACTCACTACACAACAGTGAGAATTCACTACACAACAGTGAGAACTGACTACACAACAGTCAGACCTCACTACACCACAGTGAGAACTCACGACACAACAGTCAGGATTGACTACACAACAGTCAGAACTGACTACACAACAGTCCGAACTTACTACACATTGGTGAAAACTCACTACCAACAGTCAGAACTGACTGCACAACAGTCAGAACTTACTACACAACAGTGAGAACTCACTACACAACAGTCACAACTCACTACACAACAGTCACAACTCACTACACAACAGAGAGAACTCGCTACACAGCAGTGAGAACTCACTACAGAACAGTCACAACTCACAACACAACTGTCAGTACTCACTACACAACAGTGAGAACTGACTACACAACAGTGAGGAGTCCCTACACATCAGTGAGAACTCACTACACAAAGTCAGAACTGACTACACCACAGTGAGAACTCACTACAACAGTGAGAACTCACTACAACAGTGAGAACTGATTACACAACAATCTGAACTGACTAGACAACAGTGAGAGCTCACTACACAACAGTGAGAACTCACTACACAACAGTGAGAACTGACTACACAACAGTGAGAGCTCACTACACAACAGTGAGAACTCACAACAACAGTGAGAACTCACTACACAACAGTGAGAACTCACAACACAACAGAGAGAACTCACTACACAGCAGTGAGTACTGACTGCACAGCAGTGAGAACTGACTACACAACAGTGAAAACTGACTACACAACAGTCAGAACTCACTACACCACAGTGAAAATTCACGACACAACAGTCAGGATTGACATCACTACAGTCAGAACTGACTATACAACAGTCCGAACTTACTACACAACGGTGAAAACTCACCACACAACAGTTAGAACTGACTGCACAACAGTCAGAATTGAGTGCACAGCAGTCATAACTCATTACACAACAGTGAGAACTGAGTACACAACAGTCAGAACTGACTGCACCACAGTGAGAACTCACTACACAAAGTAAGAACTGACTACACCACAGTGAGAACTCACTACATAACAGTCAGAACTGACTACACAACAGTGAGAACTGACGACACAACAGTGAGAACTCACTACACAACCATCAGAACTGACTACACAACAGTGAGAACTGACTACACAACAGTGAGAACTCACTACACAACAGTGAGAACTCACTACACAACAGTGAGAACTCACAACACAACAAAGAGAACTCACTACACAACAGTCAGAACTCACTACACAACAGTGAGAACTCACTACACAACAGTCGAAGTCACTGCACAACAGTGAGAACTGACTACACAACAGGGAGAACTGGCTACACAACAGCCAGAACTGACTACACAACAGTGAGAACTGATGACACAACAGTCAGAACTGACTGCACAACTGTGAGAACTGACTGCACAACTGTCAGAACTGACTACACAACAGTGAGAACTGACTACACAACAGAGATAACTCATTACACAACAGTCAGATCTGACTACACAACAGTCAGAAATGACTACACCATGGTCAGAACTCACTACACAACTGTCAGAACTGACTACACAACAGTCAGAAATGACGACACCATGGTCAGAACTCACTATACAACAGTGAGAACTGACAACACAACAGGGAGAACTCACTGCAGAACAGTCAGAACTGACTGCACAACAGTGAGAACTGACTACACAACAGTCAGAACTGACTACACAAAAGTGAGAACTGACTACACAACAGTCAGAACTGACTACACAACAGTCAGAACTGACTACACAACGCTGAGAACTGACTATACAACAGTGAGAACTCACGACACAACAGTGACAAATGACGACACATTAGTCAGAACTGACTGCACAACAGTGAGAACTGACTACACAACAGTCAGAACTGACGACACAACAGTCAGAACTGAATACACAACAGTCAGAACTGACTGCACAACAGTGAGAACTGATGACACAACAGTGGGAACTGACCACACAAAAGTGAGAACTGACTACACAACAGTCAGAAATGACTACACAACAGTGAGAACTCACTAACAACAGTCAGGATGGACTACACAACAGTCAGAACTGACTACACAACAGTCAGAACTGACTACACAACAGTGAACACTCACTGCACAACAGTGAGAACTGACTCTACAACAGTGAGAACTCACGACACAACTGTGAGAACTGGCAACACAACTGTGTGAACTCACTACACAACAGTCAGAACTCACTACACAACAGACAGAACTCACTACAGAACAGTGAGAACTCACTACACAACAGAGACAACTCACTGCAGAACAGTCACAACTCACTACACAATAGTGAGACCTGAATACACAACAGTGAGAGCTGACTACATAACAGTCAGAACTCACTACACAACAGTGAGAATTCACTACACAACAGTGAGAACTGACTACACAACAGTCAGACCTCACTACACCACAGTGAGAACTCACGACACAACAGTCAGGATTGACTACACAACAGTCAGAACTGACTACACAACAGTCCGAACTTACTACACATTGGTGAACACTCACTGCACAAAAGTGAGAACTGACAACACAACAGTCATAACTTGCTACACAACAGTGAGAACTCACTACACAACAGTCACAACTCACTACACAACTGTCAGAACTGCCTACACAACAGTCAGAACTCACTACACAACTGTCAGAACTCACTACACAACAATCACGACTCACTACACAACAGTCACAACTGACTACACAACAGAGAGAACTCGCTACACAGCAGTGAGAAATCACTACAGAATAGTCACAAGCCACAACACAACTGTCAGAACTCACTGCACAACAGTGAGACCTGACTACACAACACTGAGGACTCCCTACACATCAGTGAGAAGTGACTACACAACAGTCAGAACTGGCTGCACAACAGTGAAAACTGACTACACACCAGTGAGAACTCACTGCACAACAGTGAGACCTCACTACACAACAGAGAGAACTCAGTACACAATAGTCAGAACTCACTACACAGTGAAAACTGACAGCACAACAGAGAGAATTCACGACACAACAGTGAGAACTGACTACACAACAGTCAGCACTCACTACACCACAGTGAGAACTCACGACACAACAGTCAGGATTGACTACTCAACAGTCAGAACTGACTACACAACAGTCCGAACTTACTAAACAATGGTGAAAACTGTCTACACAACAGTCTGCACAACAGTCAGAACTGAGTGCACACCATTCAGAACTCACTACACAACAGTTAGTACTGACTACACAACAGTCAGAACTGACTGCACAACCGTGAGAACTCAATACACAACAGTGAGAACAGACTACATAACCATCAGAACTGACTGCACAACAGTGAGAGCTGACTACACAACAGAGAGATCTTACGACACAACAGTCAGAACTCACTACATAAAACTGAGAACTGACTACACAACAGTCAGATCTCACTACACAACAGTGAGAACTCACGACACAACAGTGAACACTCACTGCACAACAGTGAGAACTGACCAGACAACAGTCAGAACTGACTCCACAACAGTGAGAACTGACTATACAACAGTGAGAACTCACTACACAACTGTGAGAACTGGCAACACAACTGTGTGAACTCACTACACAACAGTCATAACTCAGTACACAACAGACAGAACTCACTACACATCAGTGAGAACTCACTACACAACAGAGACAACTCACTACACAACAGACAGAACTCACTACACAACAGTGAGAACTCACTACACAACAGAGGCAACTCACTACACAACAGACAGAACTCACTACACAACAGTGAGAACTCACTACACAACAGAGGCAACTCACTACAGAACAGTCACAACTCACTACACAACAGTGAGAACTGACTACACAACAGTGAAAACTCACTACACAACAGAGACAACTCATAACACAACAGTCACAACTCACGACACAGCAGTCATGACTGACTACACAACAGTGAGAACTCACTGCACAACAGTGAGAACTGACTACACAATAGTGAGGACTCCCTACACATCAGTGAGAAGTGACTACACAACAGTCAGAACTGGCTACACAACAGTGAAAACTGACTATGCACCAGTGAGAACTCACTGCACAACAGTGCGACCTCACTACACAAAAGTGAGAACTCACTACACAAAGACAGAACTGACTACACCACAGTGAGAACTCACTACATAATATTCAGAACTCACTGCACAACAGTCAGACCTGACTACACAACAGTCAGAACACAGTACACAACAGTGATAACTCACTACACCACAGTGAGAACTCACGACACAACAGTCAGGATTGACTACACAACTGGCAGAACTCAATACACAACAGTCAGAACTGACTACACAACAGACAGAACTCATTATACAACAGTGAGAACTGACTATACAACCGTGAGAAATCACGACACAACTGGCAGAACTCAATACAAAACAGTCAGAACTGACTACACAACAGACAGAACTCATGACACAACAGTGAGAACTGACTCCACACCAGTGAGAACTCACTACAGAACAATGAGACCTCACTACACAACAGTGAGTACTAACTACACAACAGTTAGAATTCACTACACAACAGTGAGAGCTGACTACACAACAGTGAGGACTCTCTACACATCAGTGAGAAGTGACTACACAACAGTCAGAACTGGCTACACAACAGTGAGAACTGACTATACAACCGTGAGAACACACTACACAGCTGGCAGAACTCAATACACAACAGTCTGAACTGACTAAACAACAGACAGAACTCATTACACAACAGTGAGAACTGACTACACACCAGTGAGAACTCACGACACAACAGTGAGACCTCACTACATAACAGTCACAACTCACAACACAACTGTCAGAACTCACTACACAACAGTGAGAACTGACTACACAACAGTGAGAGCTGACTACACAACAGTGAGAACTCCCTACACAACAGTGAGAACAGACTACATAACCCTCAGAACTGACTGCACAACAGTGAGAACTGACTACACCGCAGTGAGAACTCACTACATAATATTCAGAACTCACTGCACAACAGTCAGAACTGACTACACAACAGACAGAACTCATTATACAACAGTGAGAACTGACTATACAACCGTGAGAAATCACGACACAACTGGCAGAACTCAATACAAAACAGTCAGAACTGACTACACAACAGACATAACTCCTGACACAACAGTGAGAACTGACTCCACACTAGTGAGAACTCACTACAGAACAATGAGACCTCACTACACAACAGTGAGTACTAACTACACAACAGTTAGAATTCACTACACAACAGTGAGAGCTGACTACACAACAGTGAGGACTCTCTACACATCAGTGAGAAGTGACTACACAACAGTCAGAACTGGCTACACAACAGTGAGAACTGACTATACAACCGTGAGAACACACTACACAGCTGGCAGAACTCAATACACAACAGTCTGAACTGACTAAACAACACACAGAACTCATTACACAACAGTGAGAACTGACTACACACCAGTGAGAACTCACGACACAACAGTGAGACCTCACTACATAACAGTCATAACTCACAACACAACTGTCAGAACTCACTACACAACAGTGAGAACTGACTACACAACAGTGAGAGCTGACTACACAACAGTGAGAACTCCCTACACAACAGTGAGAACAGACTACATAACCCTCAGAACTGACTGCACAACAGTGAGAACTGACTACACAACAGTGAGAACTGACTACACAACAGTCAGAACTCACTACACAACAGTGAGAATTCACTACACAACAGTGAGAACTGACTACACAACAGTGAGAACTCAATACACAATAGTCAGAACTGACTACACAACAGGCAGAACTGACCACATATTAGTGAGAATTGACTACACAACAGTCAGATATGACTACACAACAGTGTGAACTCACTACCAACAGTCAGGATGGACTACACAACAGTCCGAACTGACTACACAACAGTGAACACTCACTGCACAACTGTGAGAACTGACTGCACAACAGTCAGAACTGACGACACAACAGTGAGAACTGACTATACAACAGTGAGAACTCACTACACAACAGTGAGAACTGGCTACACAACTGTGTGAACTCACTACACAACAGTCAGACCTGACTACACAACAGTCAGAACTCAGTACACAACAGTGATAACTCACTACACAACAGTCAGAACTCACTACACAACAGTCAGAACTCAATACACAACAGTGAGAACTGACTACACAACAGTCAGAACTGGCTACACAACAGTGAGAACTGACTATACAACCGTGAGAACAGACGACACAACAGTCAGAACTCAATACACAACAGTGAGAACTGACTACACAACAGTCAGAACTGGCTACACAACAGTGAGAACTGACTACACACCAGTGAGAACTCACTAAACAACAGTGAGACCTCACTACATAACAGTGAGAACTAACTACACAACAGTTAGAACTCACGAAACAACAGTGAGAGCTGACTACACAACAGTGAGGACTCGCTACACATCAGTGAGAAGTGACTACACAACAGTCAGAACTGCCTACACAACAGTGAGAACTGAATATACAACATTGAGAACGCAATACACAACTGGCAGAACTCAATACACAACAGTCAGAACTGACTACACAACAGACAGTACTCATTACTCAACAGTGAGAACTGACTATACAACCGTGAGAACACACTACACAACTGGCAGAACTCAATACACAACAGTCAGAACTGACTACACAACAGACAGAGCTCATTGCACAACAGTGAGAACTGACTACACACCAGTGAGAACACACTACACAACAGTGAGCCCTCACTACACAACAGTGAGAACTAACTACACAACAGTTAGAACTCACTACACAACAGTTAGAACTCACTACACAACAGTGAGCCCTCACTACACAACAGTGAGAACTAACTACACAACAGTTAGAACTCACTACACAACAGTGAGGACTCGCTACACATCAGTGAGAAGTGACTACACAACAGTCAGAACTGGCTACACAACATTGAGAACTGACTACACAACCGTGAGAACACACTACACACCTGGCAGAACTCAATACACAAAAGTCAGTACTGACTACACAACAGACATAACTCATTGCACAACATTGAGAAGTGACTACACACCAGTGAGAACTCACTACACATCAGTGAGACCTCACTACATAACAGTCACAACTCACAACACAACTGTCAGCACTCACTATACAACAGTGAGAACTCAGTACACAACAGTGAGAGCTGACTAAACAACAGTGAGAACTCCCGACACAACAGTGAGAACAGACTACATAACCGTCAGAACAGACTGCACAACAGTGAGAACTGACTACACAACAGAGAGATCTTACGACTCAACATTCAGAACTCACTACACAAAAGTGAGAACTGACTACACAACAGTGAGAACTGATTACACAACAGTCAGAACTCACTACACAACAGTGAGAACTCACTACACAACAATGAGCACTGACGACACAACAGTGGGAACTGGCGACACATCTGTCAGAACTGACTACAGAACAGTGAGAACTGACTATACAACAGTGAGAACTCACGACACAACTGTGAGAACCGACTACACAACAGTCAGTATTGACTACACAACAGTCAGAACTGACTACATCACCGTCCGAACTGACTATATAACAGTGAGCACTCACTACACAACAGTGAGAACTGACTGCATAACAGTCAGAACTGACAACACAAAAGTAGAACTCACTAAACAACAGTCACAATTCACTACACAACAGTCACAACTCACGACACAACAGTCAGAACTGAATACACAACAGAGGAAACTCGCTACACAGCAGTGAGAACTCACTACAGAACAGTCACAACTCACAACTGTCAGTACTCACTACACAACAATGAGAACTGACTACACAACAGTGAGGACTCCCTACACAGCAGTGAGAACTCACTACAACAGTCAGAACTGACGACACAACAGTGAGAACTGACTATGCAACAGTGAGAACTCACTACACAACTGTGAGAACTGGCTACACAACTGTGTGAACTCACTACACAACAGTCAGACCTGACTACACAACAGTCAGAACACAGTACACAACAGAGATAACTCACTACACAGCAGTCAGAACTCACTACACAACAGTCAGAACTCAATACACAACAGTGAGAACTGACTACACAACAGTCAGAACTCACTACACCACAATGAGAACTCACTACACAACAGTCAGTATTAACTACACAACAGTCAGAACTGACTACATCACAGTCAGAACTGACAACACAACAGTAGAACTCACTCAACAACAGTGACAACTCACTACACAACAGTCACAACTCACGACACAACAGTCAGAACTGAATACACAACAGAGAAAACTCGCTACACAGCAGTGAGAACTCACTACAGAACAGTCACAACTCAAAACACAACTGTCAGAACTCACTATACAACAGTGAGAACTCAGTACACAACAGTGAGAACAGACTACATAACAATCAGAACAGACTGCACAACAGTGAGAACTGACTACACAACAGAGAGATCTTACGACATAACATTCAGAACTCACTACACAAAAGTGAGAACTGACTACACAACAGTGAGAACTGATTACACAACAGTCAGAACTCACTACACAACAGTGAGAACTCACTACACAACAGTGAGAACTGACTACACAACAGTCAGAGCTCACTACACCACAGTGAGAGCTGACTACACAACAGTGAGGATTCTCCACATCAGTGAGAAGTGACTACACAACAGTCAGAACTGGCAACACAACAGTGTGAACTGACTATACAACCATGAGAACACACTACACAACTGGCAGAACTCAATACACAACAGTCAGAATTGACTACACAACAGACAGAACTCATTACACAATAGTGAGAACAGACTACACACCAGTGAGAGCTCACGACACAACAGTGAGACCTCACTACATAACAGTCACAACTGACGACACAACTGTCAGAACTCACTACACAACAGTGAGAACTCAGTACACAAGAGTGTGAGCTGACTACACAACAGTGAGAACTCCATACACAACAGTGACAACAGACTACATAACTGTCAGAACTGACTGCACAACAGTGAGAACTGACTACACAACAGAGAGATCTTACGACACAACAGTCAGAACTCACTACACAAAACTGAGAACTGACTACACAACAGTGAGAACTGACTACACAACAGTCAGAACTCACTGCACAACAGTGAGAACTCACTGCACAACAGTGAGAACTGTCCTACATAACAGTGAGAACTGACTACACAACTGTCAGAACTGACTACACAACAGTGAGAACTGACTACACAACAGTGAGAACTCACTATACAACAGTCAGAACTGACTACACAACAATGAGAACTGACTACACAACAGTCAGAACTCACTACACAACAGTGAGAATATACAACAGTGAGAACTGACTACATAACAGTGAGAACTGACTACACAACTGTCAGAACTGACTACACAACAGTGAGAACTGACTACACAACAGTCAGAACTAACTACACAACAGTCAGAACTCACTACACAACAGTCAGAAGTCACTGCACAACAGTGAGAACTGACTACAAAACAGGGAGAACTGACTACACAACAGTCAGAACTGACTACACAACAGTGAGAATTGACGACACAACTGTCAGAACTGACTGCACAACTGTGAGAACTGACTACACAACAGTGAGAACTCACTACACAACCGTCAGAACTGACTACACAACAGTGAGAACTGACTGCACAACAGTGAGAACTGACGACACAACAGTGGGAACTGACCACACAAAAGTGAGAACTGACTACACAACAGTCAGAAATGACTACACAACAGTGAGAACTCACTAACAACAGTCAGGATGGACTACACAACAGTCAGAACTGACTACACAACAGTCAGAACTGACTACACAACAGTGAACACTCACTGCACAACAGTGAGAACTGACTACACAACAGTCAGAACTCACTACACAACAGTCAGAACTCACAACACAACAGTGAGAACTCACTACATAACAGTCAGAACTCACTACACAACAGTTAGAACTCACGACACAACAGTCAGTATTGACAACACAACAGTCATAACTGACTACACAACAGTCCGAACTGACTACATAACAGTGAGCAGTCACTACACAACAGTCAGAACTGACTACACAACAGTCAGAACTGACAATACAACAGTAGAACTCACTAAACAACAGTCACAACTCACTACACAACAGTCACAACTCATAACACAACAGTCAGAACTGAATACAGAACAGTGAAAAGTCACTGCACAACAGTGAGAACTGACTACAAAACAGGGAGAACTGACTACACAACAGTGAGAACTAACTACACAACAGTTAGAACTCACTACACAACAGTGAGAACTCACTACACAACAGTGAGAACTGACTACACACCAGTCAGAACTAACTACACAACAGTGAGAACTGACTACAGAACAGTCAGAACTGACTGCACGACAGTGAGAACTGACTAAACAACAGTAAGAACTGACCACACAACAGTGAGAACTGACTACACAACAGTCAGAAATGACTACACAACAGTGAGAACTCACTAACAACAGTCAGGATGGACTATACGACAGTCAGAACTGACTACACAACAATCTGAACTGACTACACAACAGTGAACACTCACTGCACAACAGTGATAACTGACTACACAACTGTCAGAACTCACGACACAACAGTGAAGCTGACTACTCAACAGTGAGAGCTGACTACACAACAGTGAGAAATCACTGCACAACAGAGACAACACACAACACACAACACAACAGTTACAACTCACTACAAAACAGTCAGAACTGACGACACAACAGTGAGAACAGACTACACAACAGTGAACACTCACTGCACAAAAGTGAGAACTGACTACACAACAGTCAGAACTGACTACACAACAGTCAGAACTGACTACACAACATGTGAGAACTCACTACACAACAAAGACAACTCATAACACAACAGTCACATCTCATGACACAATAGTCACATCTCATGACACAACAGTCATAACTTACTACACAACAGTGAGGACTCACTACACAACAGTCACAACTCACTACACAACAGTCACAACTCACTACACAACAGAGAGAACTCAGTACACAAAAGAGAGAACTCACTGCACAACAGTCAGAACTTCCTTCATCAACAGTCAGAACTCACAACATAACAGTCAGAACTCACTACACAACAGTCACAACTCACTACACAACAGTCAGTACTCACTACACAACAGTGAGAACTGACTACACAATATGAAGACTCCCTACACATCAGTGAGAAATCACTACACAAAGTCAGAACTGACTACACCACAGTGAGAACTCACTACAACAGTGAGAACTCACTACAACAGTGAGAACTGACTACACAACAATCTGAACTGACTAGACAAAAGTGAGAGCTCACTACACAACAGTGAGAACTCACTACACAACAGTGAGAACTCAATAACAACAGTCAGGATGGACTACACAACAGTCAGAACTGACTACAGAACAGTCAGAACTGACTACACAACAGTGAACACTCACTGCACAACAGTGAGAACTGACTACACAAAAGCCAGAACTCACTACACAACAGTGAGAACTCACGACACAACAGTGAGAACTCACTACATAACAGTGAGAACTCACTACACAACAGTCAGAACTTAAGAGACAACTGTGAGAACTCAGTACACAACAGTGAGAGCTGACTACACAACAGTGAGAAATGACTACACACCAGTCAGAACTAACTACACAACAGTGAGAACTGACTACAGAACAGTCAGAACTGACTGCACGACAGTGAGAACTGACTAAACAACAGTAAGAACTGACCACACAACAGTGAGAACTGACTACACAACAGTCAGAAATGACTACACAACAGTGAGAACTCACTAACAACAGTCAGGATGGACTATACGACAGTCAGAACTGACTACACAACAATCTGAACTGACTACACAACAGTGAACACTCACTGCACAACAGTGATAACTGACTACACAACTGTCAGAACTCACGACACAACAGTGAAGCTGACTACTCAACAGTGAGAGCTGACTACACAACAGTGAGAAATCACTGCACAACAGAGACAACACACAACACACAACACAACAGTTACAACTCACTACAACACAGTCAGAACTGACGACACAACAGTGAGAACAGACTACACAACAGTGAACACTCACTGCACAAAAGTGAGAACTGACTACACAACAGTGAACTGACTACACAACAGTGAGAACTGACTACACAACATGTGAGAACTCACTACACAACAAAGACAACTCATAACACAACAGTCACATCTCATGACACAACAGTCATAACTTACTACACAACAGTGAGGACTCACTACACAACAGTCACAACTCACTACACAACAGTCACAACTCACTACACAACAGAGAGAACTCAGTACACAAAAGAGAGAACTCACTGCACAACAGTCAGAACTTCCTTCATCAACAGTCAGAACTCACAACATAACAGTCAGAACTCACTACACAACAGTCACAACTCACTACACAACAGTCAGTACTCACTACACAACAGTGAGAACTGACTACACAATATGAAGACGCCCTACACATCAGTGAGAAATCACTACACAAAGTCAGAACTGACTACACCACAGTGAGAACTCACTACAACAGTGAGAACTCACTACAACAGTGAGAACTGACTACACAACAATCTGAACTGACTAGACAAAAGTGAGAGCTCACTACACAACAGTGAGAACTCACTACACAACAGTGAGAACTCACTAACAACAGTCAGGATGGACTACACAACAGTCAGAACTGACTACAGAACAGTCAGAACTGACTACACAACAGTGAACACTCACTGCACAACAGTGAGAACTGACTACACAACAGTCAGAACTCACTACACAACAGTGAGAACTCACGACACAACAGTGAGAACTCACTACATAACAGTGAGAACTCACTACACAACAGTCAGAACATAAGAGACAACTGTGAGAACTCAGTACACAACAGTGAGAGCTGACTACACAACAGTGAGAACTCCCTACACAACAGTGAGAACAGACTACATAACCCTCAGAACTGACTGCACAACAGTGAGAACTGACTACACACCAGTCAGAACTAACTACACAACAGTGAGAACTGACTACAGAATAGTCAGAACTGACTGCACGACAGTGAGAACTGACTAAACAACAGTAAGAACTGACCACACAACAGTGAGAGCTTACTAACAACAGTCAGGATGGACTACACGACAGTCAGAACTGACTATACAACAATCCGAACTGACTACACAACAGTGAACACTCACTGCACAACAGTGATAACTGACTACACAACTGTCAGAACTCACGACACAACAGTGAAGCTGACTACTCAACAGTGAGAGCTGACTACACAACAGTGAGAACTCACTGCACAACAGAGACAACACACAACACACAACACAACTGTCACAACTCACGACACAACAGTCAGAACTGACTACACAACAGTCAGAACTGACTACACAACAGTCAGAACTGACTACACAACAGTGAACACTCACTGCACAACAGTGAGAACTGACTACACAACAGTCAGAACTCACTACACAACAGTCAGAACTCACAACACAACAGTGAGAACTCACTACATAACAGTCAGAACTCACTACACAACAGTTAGAACTCACGACACAACAGTCAGTATTGACAACACAACAGTCATAACTGACTACACAACAGTCCGAACTGACTACATAACAGTGAGCAGTCACTACACAACAGTCAGAACTGACTACACAACAGTCAGAACTGACAATACAACAGTAGAACTCACTAAACAACAGTCACAACTCACTACACAACAGTCACAACTCATAACACAACAGTCAGAACTGAATACAGAACAGTGAAAAGTCACTGCACAACAGTGAGAACTGACTACAAAACAGGGAGAACTGACTACACAACAGTGAGAACTAACTACACAACAGTTAGAACTCACTACACAACAGTGAGAACTCACTACACAACAGTGAGAACTGACTACACACCAGTCAGAACTAACTACACAACAGTGAGAACTGACTACAGAACAGTCAGAACTGACTGCACGACAGTGAGAACTGACTAAACAACAGTAAGAACTGACCACACAACAGTGAGAACTGACTACACAACAGTCAGAAATGACTACACAACAGTGAGAACTCACTAACAACAGTCAGGATGGACTATACGACAGTCAGAACTGACTACACAACAATCTGAACTGACTACACAACAGTGAACACTCACTGCACAACAGTGATAACTGACTACACAACTGTCAGAACTCACGACACAACAGTGAAGCTGACTACTCAACAGTGAGAGCTGACTACACAACAGTGAGAAATCACTGCACAACAGAGACAACACACAACACACAACACAACAGTTACAACTCACTACAAAACAGTCAGAACTGACGACACAACAGTGAGAACAGACTACACAACAGTGAACACTCACTGCACAAAAGTGAGAACTGACTACACAACAGTCAGAACTGACTACACAACAGTCAGAACTGACTACACAACATGTGAGAACTCACTACACAACAAAGACAACTCATAACACAACAGTCACATCTCATGACACAATAGTCACATCTCATGACACAACAGTCATAACTTACTACACAACAGTGAGGACTCACTACACAACAGTCACAACTCACTACACAACAGTCACAACTCACTACACAACAGAGAGAACTCAGTACACAAAAGAGAGAACTCACTGCACAACAGTCAGAACTTCCTTCATCAACAGTCAGAACTCACAACATAACAGTCAGAACTCACTACACAACAGTCACAACTCACTACACAACAGTCAGTACTCACTACACAACAGTGAGAACTGACTACACAATATGAAGACTCCCTACACATCAGTGAGAAATCACTACACAAAGTCAGAACTGACTACACCACAGTGAGAACTCACTACAACAGTGAGAACTCACTACAACAGTGAGAACTGACTACACAACAATCTGAACTGACTAGACAAAAGTGAGAGCTCACTACACAACAGTGAGAACTCACTACACAACAGTGAGAACTCAATAACAACAGTCAGGATGGACTACACAACAGTCAGAACTGACTACAGAACAGTCAGAACTGACTACACAACAGTGAACACTCACTGCACAACAGTGAGAACTGACTACACAAAAGCCAGAACTCACTACACAACAGTGAGAACTCACGACACAACAGTGAGAACTCACTACATAACAGTGAGAACTCACTACACAACAGTCAGAACTTAAGAGACAACTGTGAGAACTCAGTACACAACAGTGAGAGCTGACTACACAACAGTGAGAAATGACTACACACCAGTCAGAACTAACTACACAACAGTGAGAACTGACTACAGAACAGTCAGAACTGACTGCACGACAGTGAGAACTGACTAAACAACAGTAAGAACTGACCACACAACAGTGAGAACTGACTACACAACAGTCAGAAATGACTACACAACAGTGAGAACTCACTAACAACAGTCAGGATGGACTATACGACAGTCAGAACTGACTACACAACAATCTGAACTGACTACACAACAGTGAACACTCACTGCACAACAGTGATAACTGACTACACAACTGTCAGAACTCACGACACAACAGTGAAGCTGACTACTCAACAGTGAGAGCTGACTACACAACAGTGAGAAATCACTGCACAACAGAGACAACACACAACACACAACACAACAGTTACAACTCACTACAACACAGTCAGAACTGACGACACAACAGTGAGAACAGACTACACAACAGTGAACACTCACTGCACAAAAGTGAGAACTGACTACACAACAGTGAACTGACTACACAACAGTGAGAACTGACTACACAACATGTGAGAACTCACTACACAACAAAGACAACTCATAACACAACAGTCACATCTCATGACACAACAGTCATAACTTACTACACAACAGTGAGGACTCACTACACAACAGTCACAACTCACTACACAACAGTCACAACTCACTACACAACAGAGAGAACTCAGTACACAAAAGAGAGAACTCACTGCACAACAGTCAGAACTTCCTTCATCAACAGTCAGAACTCACAACATAACAGTCAGAACTCACTACACAACAGTCACAACTCACTACACAACAGTCAGTACTCACTACACAACAGTGAGAACTGACTACACAATATGAAGACGCCCTACACATCAGTGAGAAATCACTACACAAAGTCAGAACTGACTACACCACAGTGAGAACTCACTACAACAGTGAGAACTCACTACAACAGTGAGAACTGACTACACAACAATCTGAACTGACTAGACAAAAGTGAGAGCTCACTACACAACAGTGAGAACTCACTACACAACAGTGAGAACTCACTAACAACAGTCAGGATGGACTACACAACAGTCAGAACTGACTACAGAACAGTCAGAACTGACTACACAACAGTGAACACTCACTGCACAACAGTGAGAACTGACTACACAACAGTCAGAACTCACTACACAACAGTGAGAACTCACGACACAACAGTGAGAACTCACTACATAACAGTGAGAACTCACTACACAACAGTCAGAACTTAAGAGACAACTGTGAGAACTCAGTACACAACAGTGAGAGCTGACTACACAACAGTGAGAACTCCCTACACAACAGTGAGAACAGACTACATAACCCTCAGAACTGACTGCACAACAGTGAGAACTGACTACACACCAGTCAGAACTAACTACACAACAGTGAGAACTGACTACAGAATAGTCAGAACTGACTGCACGACAGTGAGAACTGACTAAACAACAGTAAGAACTGACCACACAACAGTGAGAGCTTACTAACAACAGTCAGGATGGACTACACGACAGTCAGAACTGACTATACAACAATCCGAACTGACTACACAACAGTGAACACTCACTGCACAACAGTGATAACTGACTACACAACTGTCAGAACTCACGACACAACAGTGAAGCTGACTACTCAACAGTGAGAGCTGACTACACAACAGTGAGAACTCACTGCACAACAGAGACAACACACAACACACAACACAACTGTCACAACTCACGACACAACAGTCAGAACTGACTACACAACAGTGAGAACTGACCACACAACAGTCAGATCTCGCTAAACAACAGTCTGAACTGACTACACAACAGTGAACACTCACTGCACAACAGTGAGAACTGAATACACAACAGTCAGAACTGACTACACAACAGTGAAAACTGACTATACAACAGTGAGAACTCACTACACAACTGTGAGAACTGGCGACACAACTGTTTGAACTCACTACACAACAGTCAGAACTCCCTACACAACAGCGAGAACTGACGACAAAACATTCAGAACTCATTACACAACAGAGACAACACACAACACACAACACACAACACAACAGTTACAACTCACTACAAAACAGTCAGAACTGACTACACAACACTGAGAACAGACTACACAACAGTCAGATCTCGCTAAACAACAGTCTGAACTGACTACACAACAGTGAACAATCACTGCACAACAGTGAGAACTGAATACACAACAGTCAGAACTGACTACACAACAGTGAGAACTGACTATACAACAGTGAGAACTCACTACACAACTGTGAGAACTGGCGACACAACTGTGTGACCTCACTACACAACAGTCAGAACTCACTACACAACAGTGAGAACTGACGACAAAACATTCAGAACTCATTACACAACAGAGACAACTCATAACACAACAGTCACATCTCACGACACAACAGTCATAACTCACTACACAACAGAGAGAACTCAGTACACGACAGAGAGAACTCACTGCACAACAGTCAGAACTTCCTTCATCAACAGTCAGAACTCACAACATAACAGTCAGAACTCACTACACAACAGTCACAACTCACTACACAACAGTCACAACTGACTACACAACAGAGAGAACTCACTACACAGCAGTGAGAACTCACTACAGAACAGTCACAACTCACAACACAACTGTCAGTACTCACTACACAACAATGAGAACTGACTACACAACAGTGAGGACTCCCTACACAGCAGTGAGAACTCACTACACAACAGTCAGAACTGACGACACAACAGTGAGAACTGACTATGCAACAGTGAGAACTCACTACACAACTGTGAGAACTGGCTACACAACTGTGTGAACTCACTACACAACAGTCAGACCTGACTACACAACAGTCAGAACACAGTACACAACAGAGATAACTCACTACACAACAGTCAGAACTCACTACACAACAGTCAGAACTCACTACACCACAATGAGAACTCACTACACAACAGTCAGTATTAACTACACAACAGTCAGAACTGACTACATCACAGTCAGAACTGACAACACAACAGTAGAACTCACTCAACAACAGTCACAACTCACTACACAACAGTCACAACTCACGACACAACAGTCAGAACTGAATACACAACAGAGAAAACTCACTACACAGCAGTGAGAACTCACTACAGAACAGTCACAACTCACAACACAACTGTCAGTACTCACTACACAACAATGAGAACTGACTACACAACAGTGAGGACTCCCTACACAAAGTCAGAACTGACTACACAACAGTGAGAGCTCACTACACAACAGTGAGAACTCACAACAGCAGTGAGTACTGACTACACAGCAGTGAGAACTGACTACACAGCAGTGAAAACTGACTACACAACAGTCAGAACTCACTACACCACGGTGAGAATTCACGACACAACAGTCAGGATTAACTACACTACAGTCAGAACTGACTACACAGCAGTCCAAACTTACTACACAATAGTGAAAACTCACCACACAACAGTCAGAACTGACTGCACAACAGTCAGAATTGAATGCACAGCAGTCATACCTCACTACCCAACAGTGAGAACTAAGTACACAACAGTCAGAACTGACTGCACCACAGTGAGAACTCACTACACAAAGTCAGAACTGACTACACCACAGTGAGAACTCACTACATAACAGTCAGAACTGACTACACCACAGTGAGAACTCACTACACAAAGTCAGAACTGACTACACCACAGTCATAACTCACTACACAAAGTCAGAACTGACTACACCACAGTGAGAACTCACTACACAACAGTGAGAACTCACTACATAACGTCAGAACTGACCACACAACAGTGAGAATTCACTACAAGAGTGGGAACTCACTACAACAGTGAGAACTGACCACACTACAATCAGAACTGACGAGACAACAGTGAGAGCTCACTACACAACAGTGAGTACTCACAACAACAGTGAGAACAGACTACACAGCAGTGAGAACTGACGACACAACAGAGAGAACTCGCTACACAGCAGTGAGAACTGACGACACAACAGAGAGAACTCGCTACACAGCAGTGAGAACTCACTACAGAACAGTCACAACTCACAACACAACTGTCAGTACTCACTACACAACAGTGAGAAGTGACTACACAAAAGTGAGGACTACCTACACATCAGTGAGAAGTCACTGCACAAAGTCAGAACTGACTAAACCACAGTGAGAGCTCACTACAACAGTGAGAAATCACTACAACAGTGAGAACTGACTACACAACAATCTGAACTGACTAGACAACAGTGAGAGCTCACTACACAACAGTGAAAACTCACTACACAACAGTGAGAACTGACTACACAACAGTGAGAGCTCACTACAAAACAGTGAGAACTCACTACACAACAGTCAGAAGTCACTGCACAACAGTGAGAACTGACTACATAACAGTGAGAACTGACTACACAACTGTCAGAACTGACTACACAACAGTGAGAACTCACTACACAACAGTCAGAACTAACTACACAACAGTCAGAACTCACTACACAGCAGTCAGAAGTCACTGCACAACAGTGAGAACTGTCTACAAAACAGGGAGAACTGACTACACAACAGTCAGAACTGACTACACAACAGTGAGAACTGATGACACAACAGTCAGAACTGACTGCACAACTGTGACAACTGACTGCACAACTGTCAGAACTGACTACACAACAGTGAGATCTGACTACACAACAGAGAGAACTCACTACACAACAGTCAGAACTGACTACACAACAGTCAGAAATAACTACACCATGGTCAGAACTCATTATACAACAGTGAGAACTGACAACACAACAGGGAGAACTGACTATACAACAGTGAGAACTCACGACACAACAGTGACAAATGACTACACAACAGTCAGAACTGACAGCACAACAGTGAGAACTGACTACACAACAGTTAGAACTGACGACACATCAGTCAGAACTGAATACACAACAGTCAGGACTGACTGCACAACAGTGAGAACTGACGACACAACAGTGGGAACTGACCACACAAAAGTGAGAACTGACTACACAACAGTCAGAAATAACTACACAACAGTGAGAACTCACTAACAACAGTCAGGATGGACTACACAACAGTCAGAACTGACTACACAACAGTCAGAACTGACTACACAACAGTGAACACTTACTGCACAACAGTGAGAACTGACTGCACAACAGTCAGAACTCATGACACAACAGTCAGAACTCACAACACAACAGTGAGAACTCACTACATAACAGTCAGAACTCACTACACAACAGTCAGAACTCATGACGCAACAGTGAGAACTCAGTACACAACAGTGAGAGCTGACTACACAACAGTGAGAACTCCCGACACAACAGTGAGAACAGACTACATAACCCTCAGAACTGACTGCACAACAGTGAGAGCTGACTACACACCAGTCAGAACTAACTACACAACAGTGAGAACTGACTACAGAACAGTCAGAACTGACTACACACCAGTCAGAACTAACTACACAACAGTGAGAACTGACTACAGAACAGTCAGAACAGACTGCACGACAGTGAGATCTGACTAAACAACAGTAAGAACTGACCACACAACAGTGAGAACTGACTACACAACAGTCAGAAATGACTACAGAACAGTGAGAACTTACTAACAACAGTCAGGATGGACTACACGACAGTCAGAACTGACTACACAACAATCCGAACTGACTACACAACAGTGAACACTCACTGCACAACAGTGATAACTGACTACACAACTGTCAGAACTCACGACACAACAGTGAAGCTGACTACTCAACAGTGAGAGCTGACTACACAACAGTGAGAACTCACTGCACAACAGAGACAACACACAACACACAACACAACTGTCACAACTCACGACACAACAGTCAGAACTGACTACACAACAGTGAGAACTGACCACACAACAGTCAGATCTCGCTAAACAACAGTCTGAACTGACTACACAACAGTGAACACTCACTGCACAACAGTGAGAACTGAATACACAACAGTCAGAACTGACTACACAACAGTGAGAACTGACTATCCAACAGTGAGAACTCACTACACAAGTGTGAGAACTGGCGACACAACTGTGTGAACTCACTACACAACAGTCAGAACTCACTACACAACAGTGAGAACTGACGACAAAACATTCAGAACTCATTACACAACAGAGACAACATACAACACACAACACACAACACAACAGTTACAACTCACTACAAAACAGTCAGAACTGACTACACAACAGTGAGAACAGACTACACAACAGTCAGATCTCGCTAAACAACAGTCTGAACTGACTACACAACAGTGAACACTCACTGCACAAAAGTGAGAACTGACTACACAACAGTGAGAACTGACTACACAACAGTGAGAACTGACTACACAACATGTGAGAACTCACTACACAACAAAGACAACTCATAACACAACAGTCACATCTCATGACACAACAGTCATAACTTACTGCACAACAGTGAGAACTCACCACACAACAGTCACAACTCACTACACAACAGTCACAACTCACGACACAACAGAGAGAACTCAGTACACAACAGAGAGAACTCACTGCACAACAGTCAGAACTTCTTTCATCAACAGACAGAACTCACAACATAACAGTCAGAACTCACTACACAACAGTCACAACTCACTACACATCAGTGAGAACTCACTACACAAAGTCAGAACTGACTACACAACGGTCAGAGCTCACTACACAAGAGTGAGTACTCACAACAACAGTGACAACTCACTACACAACAGTGAGAACTCACTACACAACAGAGAGAACTCACTACACAACAGTCAGAACACACGACACAGCAGTGAGTACTGACTACACAGCAGTGAGAACTGACTACACAACAGTGAAAACTGACTACATAACAGTCAGAATTCACCACACCACAGTGAGAATTCACGACACAACAGTCAGGATTGACTACACTACAGTCAGAACTGACTACACAACAGTCCGAACTTACTACACAATGGAGAAAACTCACTACACAACAGTCAGAACTGACTGCACCACAGTGATAACTCACTACACAAAGTCAGAACTGACTACACCACAGTGAGAACTCACTACATAACAGTCAGAACTGACTACACAACAGTGAGAACTCACTACAACAGTGAGAACTCACTACAACAGTGAGGACTGACTACACAACAATCTGAACTGACTAGACAACAGTGAGAGCTCACTACACAACAGTCAGAACTCACTGCACAACAGTGAGAACTCACTGCACAACAGTGAGAACTGACTACATAACAGTGAGAACTGACTACACAACAGTCAGAACTGACTACACAACAGTGAGAACTGACTACACAACAGTGAGAACTCACTATACAACAGTCAGAACTGACTACACAACAATGAGAACTGACTACACAACAGTCAGAACTCACTACACAACAGTGAGAATACACAACAGTGAGAACTGACTACATAACAGTGAGAACTGACTACACAACTGTCAGAACTGACTACACAACAGTGAGAACTCACTACACAACAGTCAGAACTAACTACACAACAGTCAGAACTCACTACACAGCAGTCAGAAGTCACTGCACAACAGTGAGAACTGTCTACAAAACAGGGAGAACTGACTACACAACAGTCAGAACTGACTACACAACAGTGAGAACTGATGACACAACAGTCAGAACTGACTGCACAACTGTGACAACTGACTGCACAACTGTCAGAACTGACTACACAACAGTGAGATCTGACTACACAACAGAGAGAACTCACTACACAACAGTCAGAACTGACTACACAACAGTCAGAAATAACTACACCATGGTCAGAACTCATTATACAACAGTGAGAACTGACAACACAACAGGGAGAACTGACTATACAACAGTGAGAACTCACGACACAACAGTGACAAATGACTACACAACAGTCAGAACTGACAGCACAACAGTGAGAACTGACTACACAACAGTTAGAACTGACGACACATCAGTCAGAACTGAATACACAACAGTCAGGACTGACTGCACAACAGTGAGAACTGACGACACAACAGTGGGAACTGACCACACAAAAGTGAGAACTGACTACACAACAGTCAGAAATAACTACACAACAGTGAGAACTCACTAACAACAGTCAGGATGGACTACACAACAGTCAGAACTGACTACACAACAGTCAGAACTGACTACACAACAGTGAACACTTACTGCACAACAGTGAGAACTGACTGCACAACAGTCAGAACTCATGACACAACAGTCAGAACTCACAACACAACAGTGAGAACTCACTACATAACAGTCAGAACTCACTACACAACAGTCAGAACTCATGACGCAACAGTGAGAACTCAGTACACAACAGTGAGAGCTGACTACACAACAGTGAGAACTCCCGACACAACAGTGAGAACAGACTACATAACCCTCAGAACTGACTGCACAACAGTGAGAGCTGACTACACACCAGTCAGAACTAACTACACAACAGTGAGAACTGACTACAGAACAGTCAGAACTGACTACACACCAGTCAGAACTAACTACACAACAGTGAGAACTGACTACAGAACAGTCAGAACAGACTGCACGACAGTGAGATCTGACTAAACAACAGTAAGAACTGACCACACAACAGTGAGAACTGACTACACAACAGTCAGAAATGACTACAGAACAGTGAGAACTTACTAACAACAGTCAGGATGGACTACACGACAGTCAGAACTGACTACACAACAATCCGAACTGACTACACAACAGTGAACACTCACTGCACAACAGTGATAACTGACTACACAACTGTCAGAACTCACGACACAACAGTGAAGCTGACTACTCAACAGTGAGAGCTGACTACACAACAGTGAGAACTCACTGCACAACAGAGACAACACACAACACACAACACAACTGTCACAACTCACGACACAACAGTCAGAACTGACTACACAACAGTGAGAACTGACCACACAACAGTCAGATCTCGCTAAACAACAGTCTGAACTGACTACACAACAGTGAACACTCACTGCACAACAGTGAGAACTGAATACACAACAGTCAGAACTGACTACACAACAGTGAGAACTGACTATCCAACAGTGAGAACTCACTACACAAGTGTGAGAACTGGCGACACAACTGTGTGAACTCACTACACAACAGTCAGAACTCACTACACAACAGTGAGAACTGACGACAAAACATTCAGAACTCATTACACAACAGAGACAACATACAACACACAACACACAACACAACAGTTACAACTCACTACAAAACAGTCAGAACTGACTACACAACAGTGAGAACAGACTACACAACAGTCAGATCTCGCTAAACAACAGTCTGAACTGACTACACAACAGTGAACACTCACTGCACAAAAGTGAGAACTGACTACACAACAGTGAGAACTGACTACACAACAGTGAGAACTGACTACACAACATGTGAGAACTCACTACACAACAAAGACAACTCATAACACAACAGTCACATCTCATGACACAACAGTCATAACTTACTGCACAACAGTGAGAACTCACCACACAACAGTCACAACTCACTACACAACAGTCACAACTCACGACACAACAGAGAGAACTCAGTACACAACAGAGAGAACTCACTGCACAACAGTCAGAACTTCTTTCATCAACAGACAGAACTCACAACATAACAGTCAGAACTCACTACACAACAGTCACAACTCACTACACATCAGTGAGAACTCACTACACAAAGTCAGAACTGACTACACAACGGTCAGAGCTCACTACACAAGAGTGAGTACTCACAACAACAGTGACAACTCACTACACAACAGAGAGAACTCACTACACAACAGTCAGAACACACGACACAGCAGTGAGTACTGACTACACAGCAGTGAGAACTGACTACACAACAGTGAAAACTGACTACATAACAGTCAGAATTCACCACACCACAGTGAGAATTCACGACACAACAGTCAGGATTGACTACACTACAGTCAGAACTGACTACACAACAGTCCGAACTTACTACACAATGGAGAAAACTCACTACACAACAGTCAGAACTGACTGCACCACAGTGATAACTCACTACACAAAGTCAGAACTGACTACACCACAGTGAGAACTCACTACATAACAGTCAGAACTGACTACACAACAGTGAGAACTCACTACAACAGTGAGAACTCACTACAACAGTGAGGACTGACTACACAACAATCTGAACTGACTAGACAACAGTGAGAGCTCACTACACAACAGTCAGAACTCACTGCACAACAGTGAGAACTCACTGCACAACAGTGAGAACTGACTACATAACAGTGAGAACTGACTACACAACTGTCAGAACTGACTACACAACAGTGAGAACTGACTACACAACAGTGAGAACTCACTATACAACAGTCAGAACTGACTACACAACAATGAGAACTGACTACACAACAGTCAGAACTCACTACACAACAGTGAGAATATACAACAGTGAGAACTGACTACATAACAGTGAGAACTGACTACACAACTGTCAGAACTGACTACACAACAGTGAGAACTGACTACACAACAGTCAGAACTAACTACACAACAGTCAGAACTCACTACACAACAGTCAGAAGTCACTGCACAACAGTGAGAACTGACTACAAAACAGGGAGAACTGACTACACAACAGTCAGAACTGACTACACAACAGTGAGAATTGACGACACAACTGTCAGAACTGACTGCACAACTGTGAGAACTGACTACACAACAGTGAGAACTCACTACACAACCGTCAGAACTGACTACACAACAGTGAGAACTGACTGCACAACAGTGAGAACTGACGACACAACAGTGGGAACTGACCACACAAAAGTGAGAACTGACTACACAACAGTCAGAAATGACTACACAACAGTGAGAACTCACTAACAACAGTCAGGATGGACTACACAACAGTCAGAACTGACTACACAACAGTCAGAACTGACTACACAACAGTGAACACTCACTGCACAACAGTGAGAACTGACTACACAACAGTCAGAACTCACTACACAACAGTCAGAACTCACAACACAACAGTGAGAACTCACTACATAACAGTCAGAACTCACTACACAACAGTTAGAACTCACGACACAACAGTCAGTATTGACAACACAACAGTCATAACTGACTACACAACAGTCCGAACTGACTACATAACAGTGAGCAGTCACTACACAACAGTCAGAACTGACAATACAACAGTAGAACTCACTAAACAACAGTCACAACTCACTACACAACAGTCACAACTCATAACACAACAGTCAGAACTGAATACAGAACAGTGAAAAGTCACTGCACAACAGTGAGAACTGACTACAAAACAGGGAGAACTGACTACACAACAGTGAGAACTAACTACACAACAGTTAGAACTCACTACACAACAGTGAGAACTCACTACACAACAGTGAGAAATGACTACACACCAGTCAGAACTAACTACACAACAGTGAGAACTGACTACAGAACAGTCAGAACTGACTGCACGACAGTGAGAACTGACTAAACAACAGTAAGAACTGACCACACAACAGTGAGAACTGACTACACAACAGTCAGAAATGACTACACAACAGTGAGAACTCACTAACAACAGTCAGGATGGACTATACGACAGTCAGAACTGACTACACAACAATCTGAACTGACAACACAACAGTGAACACTCACTGCACAACAGTGATAACTGACTACACAACTGTCAGAACTCACGACACAACAGTGAAGCTGACTACTCAACAGTGAGAGCTGACTACACAACAGTGAGAAATCACTGCACAACAGAGACAACACACAACGCACAACACAACAGTTAGAACTCACTACAAAACAGTCAGAACTGACGACACAACAGTGAGAACAGACTACACAACAGTGAACACTCACTGCACAAAAGTGAGAACTGACTACACAACAGTCAGAACTGACTACACAACAGTGAGAACTGACTACACAACATGTGAGAACTCACTACACAACAAAGACAACTCATAACACAACAGTCACATCTCATGACACAACAGTCATAACTTACTACACAACAGTGAGGACTCACTACACAACAGTCACAACTCACTACACAACAGTCACAACTCACTACACAACAGAGAGAACTCAGTACACAAAAGAGAGAACTCACTGCACAACAGTCAGAACTTCCTTCATCAACAGTCAGAACTCACAACATAACAGTCAGAACTCACTACACAACAGTCACAACTCACTACACAACAGTCAGTACTCACTACACAACAGTGAGAACTGACTACACAATATGAAGACTCCCTACACATCAGTGAGAAATCACTACACAAAGTCAGAACTGACTACACCACAGTGAGAACTCACTACAACGGTGAGAACTCACTACAACAGTGAGAACTGACTACACAACAATCTGAACTGACTAGACAAAAGTGAGAGCTCACTACACAACAGTGAGAACTCACTACACAACAGTGAGAACTCACTAACAACAGTCAGGATGGACTACACAACAGTCAGAACTGACTACAGAACAGTCAGAACTGACTACACAACAGTGAACACTCACTGCACAACAGTGAGAACTGACTACACAACAGTCAGAACTCACTACACAACAGTGAGAACTCACGACACAACAGTGAGAACTCACTACATAACAGTGAGAACTCACTACACAACAGTCAGAACTTAAGAGACAACTGTGAGAACTCAGTACACAACAGTGAGAGCTGACTACACAACAGTGAGAACTCCCTACAAAACAGTGAGAACAGACTACATAACCCTCAGAACTGACTACACAACAGTGAAAACTGACTATACAACAGTGAGAACTCACTACACAACTGTGAGAACTGGCGACACAACTGTGTGAACTCACTACACAACAGTCAGAACTCCCTACACAACAGCGAGAACTGACGACAAAACATTCAGAACTCATTACACAACAGAGACAACACACAACACACAACACACAACACAACAGTTACAACTCACTACAAAACAGTCAGAACTGACTACACAACACTGAGAACGGACTACACAACAGTCAGATCTCGCTAAACAACAGTCTGAACTGACTACACAACAGTGAACAATCACTGCACAACAGTGAGAACTGAATACACAACAGTCAGAACTGACTACACAACAGTGAGAACTGACTATACAACAGTGAGAACTCACTACACAACTGTGAGAACTGGCGACACAACTGTGTGAACTCACTACACAACGGTCAGAACTCACTACACAACAGTGAGAACTGACGACAAAACATTCAGAACTCATTACACAACAGAGACAACTCATAACACAACAGTCACATCTCACGACACAACAGTCATAACTCACTACACAACAGAGAGAACTCAGTACACGACAGAGAGAACTCACTGCACAACAGTCAGAACTTCCTTCATCAACAGTCAGAACTCACAACATAACAGTCACAACTCACTACACAACAGTCACAACTGACTACACAACAGAGAGAACTCACTACACAGCAGTGAGAACTCACTACAGAACAGTCACAACTCACAACACAACTGTCAGTACTCACTACACAACAATGAGAACTGACTACACAACAGTGAGGACTCCCTACACAAAGTCAGAACTGACTACACAACAGTGAGAGCTCACTACACAACAGTGAGAACTCACAACAGCAGTGAGTACTGACTACACAGCAGTGAGAACTGACTACACAGCAGTGAAAACTGACTACACAACAGTCAGAACTCACTACACCACGGTGAGAATTCACGACACAACAGTCAGGATTAACTACACTACAGTCAGACTACACAGCAGTCCAAACTTACTACACAACGGTGAAAATTCACCACACAACAGTCAGAACTGACTGCACAACAGTCAGAATTGAATGCACAGCAGTCATACCTCACTACCCAACAGTGAGAACTAAGTACACAACAGTCAGAACTGACTGCACCACAGTGAGAACTCACTACACAAAGTCAGAACTGACTACACCACAGTGAGAACTCACTACATAACAGTCAGAACTGACTACACCACAGTGAGAACTCACTACACAAAGTCAGAACTGACTACACCACAGTCATAACTCACTACACAAAGTCAGAACTGACTACACCACAGTGAGAACTCACTACACCACAGTGAGAACTCACTACATAACGTCAGAACTGACCACACAACAGTGAGAATTCACTACAAGAGTGGGAACTCACTACAACAGTGAGAACTGACCACACTACAATCAGAACTGACGAGACAACAGTGAGAGCTCACTACACAACAGTGAGTACTCACAACAACAGTGAGAACAGACTACACAGCAGTGAGAACTGACGACACAACAGAGAGAACTCGCTACACAGCAGTGAGAACTCACTACAGAACAGTCACAACTCACAACACAACTGTCAGTACTCACTACACAACAGTGAGAAGTGACTACACAAAAGTGAGGACTCCCTACACATCAGTGAGAAGTCACTGCACAAAGTCAGAACTGACTAAACCACAGTGAGAGCTCACTACAACAGTGAGAAATCACTACAACAGTGAGAACTGACTACACAACAATCTGAACTGACTAGACAACAGTGAGAGCTCACTACACAACAGTGAAAAATCACTACACAACAGTGAGAACTGACTACACAACAGTGAGAGCTCACTACAAAACAGTGAGAACTCACTACACAACAGTCAGAAGTCACTGCACAACAGTGAGAACTGACTACATAACAGTGAGAACTGACTACACAACTGTCAGAACTGACTACACAACAGTGAGAACTCACTACACAACAGTCAGAACTAACTACACAACAGTCAGAACTCACTACACAACAGTCACAACTCACTACACAACAGTCAGTACTCACTACACAACAGTGAGAACTGACTACACAATATGAAGACTCCCTACACATCAGTGAGAAATCACTACACAAAGTCAGAACTGACTACACCACAGTGAGAACTCACTACAACGGTGAGAACTCACTACAACAGTGAGAACTGACTACACAACAATCTGAACTGACTAGACAAAAGTGAGAGCTCACTACACAACAGTGAGAACTCACTACACAACAGTGAGAACTCACTAACAACAGTCAGGATGGACTACACAACAGTCAGAACTGACTACAGAACAGTCAGAACTGACTACACAACAGTGAACACTCACTGCACAACAGTGAGAACTGACTACACAACAGTCAGAACTCACTACACAACAGTGAGAACTCACGACACAACAGTGAGAACTCACTACATAACAGTGAGAACTCACTACACAACAGTCAGAACTTAAGAGACAACTGTGAGAACTCAGTACACAACAGTGAGAGCTGACTACACAACAGTGAGAACTCCCTACAAAACAGTGAGAACAGACTACATAACCCTCAGAACTGACTACACAACAGTGAAAACTGACTATACAACAGTGAGAACTCACTACACAACTGTGAGAACTGGCGACACAACTGTGTGAACTCACTACACAACAGTCAGAACTCCCTACACAACAGCGAGAACTGACGACAAAACATTCAGAACTCATTACACAACAGAGACAACACACAACACACAACACACAACACAACAGTTACAACTCACTACAAAACAGTCAGAACTGACTACACAACACTGAGAACGGACTACACAACAGTCAGATCTCGCTAAACAACAGTCTGAACTGACTACACAACAGTGAACAATCACTGCACAACAGTGAGAACTGAATACACAACAGTCAGAACTGACTACACAACAGTGAGAACTGACTATACAACAGTGAGAACTCACTACACAACTGTGAGAACTGGCGACACAACTGTGTGAACTCACTACACAACGGTCAGAACTCACTACACAACAGTGAGAACTGACGACAAAACATTCAGAACTCATTACACAACAGAGACAACTCATAACACAACAGTCACATCTCACGACACAACAGTCATAACTCACTACACAACAGAGAGAACTCAGTACACGACAGAGAGAACTCACTGCACAACAGTCAGAACTTCCTTCATCAACAGTCAGAACTCACAACATAACAGTCACAACTCACTACACAACAGTCACAACTGACTACACAACAGAGAGAACTCACTACACAGCAGTGAGAACTCACTACAGAACAGTCACAACTCACAACACAACTGTCAGTACTCACTACACAACAATGAGAACTGACTACACAACAGTGAGGACTCCCTACACAAAGTCAGAACTGACTACACAACAGTGAGAGCTCACTACACAACAGTGAGAACTCACAACAGCAGTGAGTACTGACTACACAGCAGTGAGAACTGACTACACAGCAGTGAAAACTGACTACACAACAGTCAGAACTCACTACACCACGGTGAGAATTCACGACACAACAGTCAGGATTAACTACACTACAGTCAGACTACACAGCAGTCCAAACTTACTACACAACGGTGAAAATTCACCACACAACAGTCAGAACTGACTGCACAACAGTCAGAATTGAATGCACAGCAGTCATACCTCACTACCCAACAGTGAGAACTAAGTACACAACAGTCAGAACTGACTGCACCACAGTGAGAACTCACTACACAAAGTCAGAACTGACTACACCACAGTGAGAACTCACTACATAACAGTCAGAACTGACTACACCACAGTGAGAACTCACTACACCACAGTGAGAACTCACTACATAACGTCAGAACTGACCACACAACAGTGAGAATTCACTACAAGAGTGGGAACTCACTACAACAGTGAGAACTGACCACACTACAATCAGAACTGACGAGACAACAGTGAGAGCTCACTACACAACAGTGAGTACTCACAACAACAGTGAGAACAGACTACACAGCAGTGAGAACTGACGACACAACAGAGAGAACTCGCTACACAGCAGTGAGAACTCACTACAGAACAGTCACAACTCACAACACAACTGTCAGTACTCACTACACAACAGTGAGAAGTGACTACACAAAAGTGAGGACTCCCTACACATCAGTGAGACGTCACTGCACAAAGTCAGAACTGACTAAACCACAGTGAGAGCTCACTACAACAGTGAGAAATCACTACAACAGTGAGAACTGACTACACAACAATCTGAACTGACTAGACAACAGTGAGAGCTCACTACACAACAGTGAAAAATCACTACACAACAGTGAGAACTGACTACACAACAGTGAGAGCTCACTACAAAACAGTGAGAACTCACTACACAACAGTCAGAAGTCACTGCACAACAGTGAGAACTGACTACATAACAGTGAGAACTGACTACACAACTGTCAGAACTGACTACACAACAGTGAGAACTCACTACACAACAGTCAGAACTAACTACACAACAGTCAGAACTCACTACACAGCAGTCAGAAGTCACTGCACAACAGTGAGAACTGTCTACAAAACAGGGAGAACTGACTACACAACAGTCAGAACTGACTACACAACAGTGAGAACTGATGACACAACAGTCAGAACTGACTGCACAGCTGTGACAACTGACTGCACAACTGTCAGAACTGACTACACAACAGTGAGATCTGACTACACAACAGAGAGAACTCACTACACAACAGTCAGAACTGACTACACAACAGTCAGAAATAACTACACCATGGTCAGAACTCATTATACAACAGTGAGAACTGACAACACAACAGGGAGAACTGACTATACAACAGTGAGAACTCACGACACAACAGTGACAAATGACTACACAACAGTCAGAACTGACAGCACAACAGTGAGAACTGACTACACAACAGTTAGAACTGACGACACATCAGTCAGAACTGAATACACAACAGTCAGGACTGACTGCACAACAGTGAGAACTGACGACACAACAGTGGGAACTGACCACACAAAAGTGAGAACTGACTACACAACAGTCAGAAATAACTACACAACAGTGAGAACTCACTAACAACAGTCAGGATGGACTACACAACAGTCAGAACTGACTACACAACAGTCAGAACTGACTACACAACAGTGAACACTTACTGCACAACAGTGAGAACTGACTGCACAACAGTCAGAACTCATGACACAACAGTCAGAACTCACAACACAACAGTGAGAACTCACTACATAACAGTCAGAACTCACTACACAACAGTCAGAACTCATGACGCAACAGTGAGAACTCAGTACACAACAGTGAGAGCTGACTACACAACAGTGAGAACTCCCGACACAACAGTGAGAACAGACTACATAACCCTCAGAACTGACTGCACAACAGTGAGAGCTGACTACACACCAGTCAGAACTAACTACACAACAGTGAGAACTGACTACAGAACAGTCAGAACTGACTACACACCAGTCAGAACTAACTACACAACAGTGAGAACTGACTACAGAACAGTCAGAACAGACTGCACGACAGTGAGAACTGACTAAACAACAGTAAGAACTGACCACACAACAGTGAGAACTGACTACACAACAGTCAGAAATGACTACACAACAGTGAGAACTTACTAACAACAGTCAGGATGGACTACACGACAGTCAGAACTGACTACACAACAATCCGAACTGACTACACAACAGTGAACACTCACTGCACAACAGTGATAACTGACTACACAACTGTCAGAACTCACGACACAACAGTGAAGCTGACTACTCAACAGTGAGAGCTGACTACACAACAGTGAGAACTCACTGCACAACAGAGACAACACACAACACACAAAACAACTGTCACAACTCACGACACAACAGTCAGAACTGACTACACAACAGTGAGAACTGACGACAAAACATTCAGAACTCATTACACAACAGAGACAACATACAACACACAACACACAACACAACAGTTACAACTCACTACAAAACAGTCAGAACTGACTACACAACAGTGAGAACAGACTACACAACAGTCAGATCTCGCTAAACAACAGTCTGAACTGACTACACAACAGTGAACACTCACTGCACAAAAGTGAGAACTGACTACACAACAGTGAGAACTGACTACACAACAGTGAGAACTGACTACACAACATGTGAGAACTCACTACACAACAAAGACAACTCATAACACAACAGTCACATCTCATGACACAACAGTCATAACTTACTGCACAACAGTGAGAACTCACCACACAACAGTCACAACTCACTACACAACAGTCACGACTCACGACACAACAGAGAGAACTCAGTACACAACAGAGAGAACTCACTGCACAACAGTCAGAACTTCTTTCATCAACAGACAGAACTCACAACATAACAGTCAGAACTCACTACACAACAGTCACAACTCACTACACATCAGTGAGAACTCACTACACAAAGTCAGAACTGACTACACAACGGTCAGAGCTCACTACACAAGAGTGAGTACTCACAACAACAGTGACAACTCACTACACAACAGTGAGAACTCACTACACAACAGAGAGAACTCACTACACAACAGTCAGAACACACGACACAGCAGTGAGTACTGACTACACAGCAGTGAGAACTGACTACACAACAGTGAAAACTGACTACATAACAGTCAGAATTCACCACACCACAGTGAGAATTCACGACACAACAGTCAGGATTGACTACACTACAGTCAGAACTGACTACACAACAGTCCGAACTTACTACACAATGGAGAAAACTCACTACACAACAGTCAGAACTGACTGCACCACAGTGATAACTCACTACACAAAGTCAGAACTGACTACACCACAGTGAGAACTCACTACATAACAGTCAGAACTGACTACACAACAGTGAGAACTCACTACAACAGTGAGAACTCACTACAACAGTGAGGACTGACTACACAACAATCTGAACTGACTAGACAACAGTGAGAGCTCACTACACAACAGTCAGAACTCACTGCACAACAGTGAGAACTCACTGCACAACAGTGAGAACTGACTACATAACAGTGAGAACTGACTACACAACTGTCAGAACTGACTACACAACAGTGAGAACTGACTACACAACAGTGAGAACTCACTATACAACAGTCAGAACTGACTACACAACAATGAGAACTGACTACACAACAGTCAGAACTCACTACACAACAGTGAGAATATACAACAGTGAGAACTGACTACATAACAGTGAGAACTGACTACACAACTGTCAGAACTGACTACACAACAGTGAGAACTGACTACACAACAGTCAGAACTAACTACACAACAGTCAGAACTCACTACACAACAGTCAGAAGTCACTGCACAACAGTGAGAACTGACTACAAAACAGGGAGAACTGACTACACAACAGTCAGAACTGACTACACAACAGTGAGAATTGACGACACAACTGTCAGAACTGACTGCACAACTGTGAGAACTGACTACACAACAGTGAGAACTCACTACACAACCGTCAGAACTGACTACACAACAGTGAGAACTGACTGCACAACAGTGAGAACTGACGACACAACAGTGGGAACTGACCACACAAAAGTGAGAACTGACTACACAACAGTCAGAAATGACTACACAACAGTGAGAACTCACTAACAACAGTCAGGATGGACTACACAACAGTCAGAACTGACTACACAACAGTCAGAACTGACTACACAACAGTGAACACTCACTGCACAACAGTGAGAACTGACTACACAACAGTCAGAACTCACTACACAACAGTCAGAACTCACAACACAACAGTGAGAACTCACTACATAACAGTCAGAACTCACTACACAACAGTTAGAACTCACGACACAACAGTCAGTATTGACAACACAACAGTCATAACTGACTACACAACAGTCCGAACTGACTACATAACAGTGAGCAGTCACTACACAACAGTCAGAACTGACAATACAACAGTAGAACTCACTAAACAACAGTCACAACTCACTACACAACAGTCACAACTCATAACACAACAGTCAGAACTGAATACAGAACAGTGAAAAGTCACTGCACAACAGTGAGAACTGACTACAAAACAGGGAGAACTGACTACACAACAGTGAGAACTAACTACACAACAGTTAGAACTCACTACACAACAGTGAGAACTCACTACACAACAGTGAGAAATGACTACACACCAGTCAGAACTAACTACACAACAGTGAGAACTGACTACAGAACAGTCAGAACTGACTGCACGACAGTGAGAACTGACTAAACAACAGTAAGAACTGACCACACAACAGTGAGAACTGACTACACAACAGTCAGAAATGACTACACAACAGTGAGAACTCACTAACAACAGTCAGGATGGACTATACGACAGTCAGAACTGACTACACAACAATCTGAACTGACAACACAACAGTGAACACTCACTGCACAACAGTGATAACTGACTACACAACTGTCAGAACTCACGACACAACAGTGAAGCTGACTACTCAACAGTGAGAGCTGACTACACAACAGTGAGAAATCACTGCACAACAGAGACAACACACAACGCACAACACAACAGTTAGAACTCACTACAAAACAGTCAGAACTGACGACACAACAGTGAGAACAGACTACACAACAGTGAACACTCACTGCACAAAAGTGAGAACTGACTACACAACAGTCAGAACTGACTACACAACAGTGAGAACTGACTACACAACATGTGAGAACTCACTACACAACAAAGACAACTCATAACACAACAGTCACATCTCATGACACAACAGTCATAACTTACTACACAACAGTGAGGACTCACTACACAACAGTCACAACTCACTACACAACAGTCACAACTCACTACACAACAGAGAGAACTCAGTACACAAAAGAGAGAACTCACTGCACAACAGTCAGAACTTCCTTCATCAACAGTCAGAACTCACAACATAACAGTCAGAACTCACTACACAACAGTCACAACTCACTACACAACAGTCAGTACTCACTACACAACAGTGAGAACTGACTACACAATATGAAGACTCCCTACACATCAGTGAGAAATCACTACACAAAGTCAGAACTGACTACACCACAGTGAGAACTCACTACAACAGTGAGAACTCACTACAACAGTGAGAACTGACTACACAACAATCTGAACTGACTAGACAAAAGTGAGAGCTCACTACACAACAGTGAGAACTCACTACACAACAGTGAGAACTCACTAACAACAGTCAGGATGGACTACACAACAGTCAGAACTGACTACAGAACAGTCAGAACTGACTACACAACAGTGAACACTCACTGCACAACAGTGAGAACTGACTACACAACAGTCAGAACTCACTACACAACAGTGAGAACTCACGACACAACAGTGAGAACTCACTACATAACAGTGAGAACTCACTACACAACAGTCAGAACTTAAGAGACAACTGTGAGAACTCAGTACACAACAGTGAGAGCTGACTACACAACAGTGAGAACTCCCTACAAAACAGTGAGAACAGACTACATAACCCTCAGAACTGACTACACAACAGTGAAAACTGACTATACAACAGTGAGAACTCACTACACAACTGTGAGAACTGGCGACACAACTGTGTGAACTCACTACACAACAGTCAGAACTCCCTACACAACAGCGAGAACTGACGACAAAACATTCAGAACTCATTACACAACAGAGACAACACACAACACACAACACACAACACAACAGTTACAACTCACTACAAAACAGTCAGAACTGACTACACAACACTGAGAACGGACTACACAACAGTCAGATCTCGCTAAACAACAGTCTGAACTGACTACACAACAGTGAACAATCACTGCACAACAGTGAGAACTGAATACACAACAGTCAGAACTGACTACACAACAGTGAGAACTGACTACACAACAGTGAGAACTCACTACACAACTGTGAGAACTGGCGACACAACTGTGTGAACTCACTACACAACGGTCAGAACTCACTACACAACAGTGAGAACTGACGACAAAACATTCAGAACTCATTACACAACAGAGACAACTCATAACACAACAGTCACATCTCACGACACAACAGTCATAACTCACTACACAACAGAGAGAACTCAGTACACGACAGAGAGAACTCACTGCACAACAGTCAGAACTTCCTTCATCAACAGTCAGAACTCACAACATAACAGTCACAACTCACTACACAACAGTCACAACTGACTACACAACAGAGAGAACTCACTACACAGCAGTGAGAACTCACTACAGAACAGTCACAACTCACAACACAACTGTCAGTACTCACTACACAACAATGAGAACTGACTACACAACAGTGAGGACTCCCTACACAAAGTCAGAACTGACTACACAACAGTGAGAGCTCACTACACAACAGTGAGAACTCACAACAGCAGTGAGTACTGACTACACAGCAGTGAGAACTGACTACACAGCAGTGAAAACTGACTACACAACAGTCAGAACTCACTACACCACGGTGAGAATTCACGACACAACAGTCAGGATTAACTACACTACAGTCAGACTACACAGCAGTCCAAACTTACTACACAACGGTGAAAATTCACCACACAACAGTCAGAACTGACTGCACAACAGTCAGAATTGAATGCACAGCAGTCATACCTCACTACCCAACAGTGAGAACTAAGTACACAACAGTCAGAACTGACTGCACCACAGTGAGAACTCACTACACAAAGTCAGAACTGACTACACCACAGTGAGAACTCACTACATAACAGTCAGAACTGACTACACCACAGTGAGAACTCACTACACCACAGTGAGAACTCACTACATAACGTCAGAACTGACCACACAACAGTGAGAATTCACTACAAGAGTGGGAACTCACTACAACAGTGAGAACTGACCACACTACAATCAGAACTGACGAGACAACAGTGAGAGCTCACTACACAACAGTGAGTACTCACAACAACAGTGAGAACAGACTACACAGCAGTGAGAACTGACGACACAACAGAGAGAACTCGCTACACAGCAGTGAGAACTCACTACAGAACAGTCACAACTCACAACACAACTGTCAGTACTCACTACACAACAGTGAGAAGTGACTACACAAAAGTGAGGACTCCCTACACATCAGTGAGAAGTCACTGCACAAAGTCAGAACTGACTAAACCACAGTGAGAGCTCACTACAACAGTGAGAAATCACTACAACAGTGAGAACTGACTACACAACAATCTGAACTGACTAGACAACAGTGAGAGCTCACTACACAACAGTGAAAAATCACTACACAACAGTGAGAACTGACTACACAACAGTGAGAGCTCACTACAAAACAGTGAGAACTCACTACACAACAGTCAGAAGTCACTGCACAACAGTGAGAACTGACTACATAACAGTGAGAACTGACTACACAACTGTCAGAACTGACTACACAACAGTGAGAACTCACTACACAACAGTCAGAACTAACTACACAACAGTCAGAACTCACTACACAGCAGTCAGAAGTCACTGCACAACAGTGAGAACTGTCTACAAAACAGGGAGAACTGACTACACAACAGTCAGAACTGACTACACAACAGTGAGAACTGATGACACAACAGTCAGAACTGACTGCACAGCTGTGACAACTGACTGCACAACTGTCAGAACTGACTACACAACAGTGAGATCTGACTACACAACAGAGAGAACTCACTACACAACAGTCAGAACTGACTACACAACAGTCAGAAATAACTACACCATGGTCAGAACTCATTATACAACAGTGAGAACTGACAACACAACAGGGAGAACTGACTATACAACAGTGAGAACTCACGACACAACAGTGACAAATGACTACACAACAGTCAGAACTGACAGCACAACAGTGAGAACTGACTACACAACAGTTAGAACTGACGACACATCAGTCAGAACTGAATACACAACAGTCAGGACTGACTGCACAACAGTGAGAACTGACGACACAACAGTGGGAACTGACCACACAAAAGTGAGAACTGACTACACAACAGTCAGAAATAACTACACAACAGTGAGAACTCACTAACAACAGTCAGGATGGACTACACAACAGTCAGAACTGACTACACAACAGTCAGAACTGACTACACAACAGTGAACACTTACTGCACAACAGTGAGAACTGACTGCACAACAGTCAGAACTCATGACACAACAGTCAGAACTCACAACACAACAGTGAGAACTCACTACATAACAGTCAGAACTCACTACACAACAGTCAGAACTCATGACGCAACAGTGAGAACTCAGTACACAACAGTGAGAGCTGACTACACAACAGTGAGAACTCCCGACACAACAGTGAGAACAGACTACATAACCCTCAGAACTGACTGCACAACAGTGAGAGCTGACTACACACCAGTCAGAACTAACTACACAACAGTGAGAACTGACTACAGAACAGTCAGAACTGACTACACACCAGTCAGAACTAACTACACAACAGTGAGAACTGACTACAGAACAGTCAGAACAGACTGCACGACAGTGAGAACTGACTAAACAACAGTAAGAACTGACCACACAACAGTGAGAACTGACTACACAACAGTCAGAAATGACTACACAACAGTGAGAACTTACTAACAACAGTCAGGATGGACTACACGACAGTCAGAACTGACTACACAACAATCCGAACTGACTACACAACAGTGAACACTCACTGCACAACAGTGATAACTGACTACACAACTGTCAGAACTCACGACACAACAGTGAAGCTGACTACTCAACAGTGAGAGCTGACTACACAACAGTGAGAACTCACTGCACAACAGAGACAACACACAACACACAAAACAACTGTCACAACTCACGACACAACAGTCAGAACTGACTACACAACAGTGAGAACTGACGACAAAACATTCAGAACTCATTACACAACAGAGACAACATACAACACACAACACACAACACAACAGTTACAACTCACTACAAAACAGTCAGAACTGACTACACAACAGTGAGAACAGACTACACAACAGTCAGATCTCGCTAAACAACAGTCTGAACTGACTACACAACAGTGAACACTCACTGCACAAAAGTGAGAACTGACTACACAACAGTGAGAACTGACTACACAACAGTGAGAACTGACTACACAACATGTGAGAACTCACTACACAACAAAGACAACTCATAACACAACAGTCACATCTCATGACACAACAGTCATAACTTACTGCACAACAGTGAGAACTCACCACACAACAGTCACAACTCACTACACAACAGTCACAACTCACGACACAACAGAGAGAACTCAGTACACAACAGAGAGAACTCACTGCACAACAGTCAGAACTTCCTTCATCAACAGACAGAACTCACAACATAACAGTCAGAACTCACTACACAACAGTCACAACTCACTACACATCAGTGAGAACTCACTACACAAAGTCAGAACTGACTACACAACGGTGAGAGCTCACTACACAAGAGTGAGTACTCACAACAACAGTGACAACTCACTACACAACAGTGAGAACTCACTACACAACAGAGAGAACTCACTACACAACAGTCAGAACACACGACACAGCAGTGAGTACTGACTACACAGCAGTGAGAACTGACTACACAACAGTGAAAACTGACTACACAACAGTCAGAATTCACCACACCACAGTGAGAATTCACGACACAACAGTCAGGATTGACTACACTACAGTCAGAACTGACTACACAACAGTCCGAACTTACTACACAATGGAGAAAACTCACTACACAACAGTCAGAACTGACTGCACCACAGTGATAACTCACTACACAAAGTCAGAACTGACTACACCACAGTGAGAACTCACTACATAACAGTCAGAACTGACTACACAACAGTGAGAACTCACTACAACAGTGAGAACTCACTACAACAGTGAGGACTGACTACACAACAATCTGAACTGACTAGACAACAGTGAGAGCTCACTACACAACAGTGAGAACTCACTACACAACAGTGAGAGCTCACTACACAACAGTGAGAACTCACAACAACAGTGAGAACTCACTACACAACAGTGAGAACTCACTACACAACAGAGAGAACTCACTACACAACAGTCAGAACTCACTACACAGCAGTGAGTACTGACTACACGACAGTGAGAACTCACTACATAACGTCAGAACTGACTACAGCACAGTGAGAACTCACTACATAACAGTCAGAACTGACTACACCACAGTGAGAACTCACTACACAAAGTCAGAACTGACTACACCACAGTCAGAACTCACTACACAAAGTCAGAACTGACTACACCACAGTGAGAACTCACTACACAACAGTGAGAACTCACTACATAACGTCAGAACTGACTACACAACAGTGAGAACTCACTACAAGAGTGAGAACTCACTACAACAGTGAGAACTGACCACACAACAATCAGAACTGACTAGACAACAGTGAGAGCTCACTACACAACAGTGAGAACTCACAACAACAGTGAGAACAGACTACACAACAGTGAGAACTGACTACACAACTGTCAGAACTGACTACACAACTGTCAGAACTGACTACACAACAGTGAGAACTCACTACACAACAGTCAGAACTAACTACACAACAGTCAGAACTCACTACACAACAGTCAGAAGTCACTGCACAACAGTGAGAACTGACTACAAAACAGGGAGAACTGACTACACAACAGTCAGAACTGACTACACAACAGTGAGAACTGAAGACACAACAGTCAGAACTGACTGCACAACTGTGAGAACTGACTGCACAACAGTGAGAACTCACTACACAACCATCAGAACTGACTACACAACAGTGAGAACTGACTACACAACAGTCAGAACTCACTACACAACAGTGAGAACTCACTACACAACAGTGAGAACTGACTACACAACAGTGAGAACTCACCACACAACAGTCAGAAGTCACTGCACAACAGTGAGAACTGACTACACAACAGGGAGAACTGGCTACACAACAGTGAGAACTGATGACACAACAGTCAGAACTGACTGCACAACTGTGAGAACTGACTGCACAACTGTCAGTACTGACTACACAACAGTGAGATCTGACTACACAAAAGAGAGAACTCACTACACAACAGTCAGAACTGACTACACAACAGTCAGAAATAACTACACCATGGTCAGAACTCACTATACAACAGTGAGAACTGACAACACAATAGGGAGAACTCACTACAGAACAGTCAGAACTGACTGCACAACAGTGAGAACTGACTACACAACAGTCAGAACTGACTACACAAAAGTGAGAACTGACTACACAACAGTCAGAACTGACTACACAACACTGAGAACTGACTATACAACAGTGAGAACTCACGACACAACAGTGACAAATGACTACACAACAGTCAGAACTGACTGCACAACAGTGAGAACTGACTACACAACAGTCAGAACTGACTGCACAACAGTGAGAACTGACGACACAATAGTGGGAACTGACCACACAAAAGTGAGAACTGACTACACAACAGTCAGAAATGACTACACAGCAGTGCGAACTCACTAACAACAGTCAGGATGGACTAGACAACAGTCAGAACTGACTACACAACAGTCAGAACTGACTACACAACAGTGAACACTCACTGCACAACATTGAGAACTGACTACACAACAGTCAGAACTCACTACACAACAGTCAGAACTCACAACACAACAGTGAGAACTCACTAAATAACAGTCAGAACTCACCACACAACAGTCAGAACTCACGGCACAACAGTCAGTATTGACAACACAACAGTCAGAACTGACTACACAACAGTCCGAACTGACTACATAACAGTGAGCAGTCACTACACAACAGTCAGAACTGACTACATAACAGTCAGAACTGACAATACAACAGTAGAACTCACTAAACAACAGTCACAACTCACTACACAACAGTCACAACTCATGACACAACCGTCAGAACTGAATACAGAACAGAGAAAATTCGCTACACAGCAGTGAGAACTCACTACAGAACAGTCACAACTCACAACACAACTGTCAGAACTCACTACACAACAGTGAGAACTAACTTCACAACAGTTAGAACTCACTACACAACAGTGAGAACTCACTACACAACAGAGACAACTCACTACACAACAGTCACAACTCACTACACAACAGTAAGAACTGACTACACAACAGTGAGAACTGACTACACAACAGAGACAACTCACTACACAACAGTCACAACTCACTACACAACAGTAAGAACTGACTACACAACAGTGAGAACTGACTACACACCAGTCAGAACTAACTACACAACAGTGAGAACTGACTACAGAACAGTCAGAACTGACTGCACGACAGTGAGAACTGACTAAACAACAGTAAGAACTGACCACACAACAGTGAGAACTGACTACACAACAGTCAGAAATGACTACACAACGGTGAGAACTCACTAACAACAGTCAGGATGGACTACACGACAGTCAGAACTGACTACACAACAATTCGAACTGACTACAGAACAGTGAACACTCACTGCACAACAGTGATAGCTGACTACACAACTGTCAGAACTCATGACACAACAGTGAAGCTGACTACTCAACAGTGAGAGCTGACTACACAACAGTGAGAACTCACTGCACAACAGAGAGAACACACAACACACAACACAACAGTCACAACTCACGACACAACAGTCAGAACTGACTACAGAACAGTCAGAACTGACCACACAACAGTCAGATCTCGCTAAACAACAGTCTGAACTGACTACACAGCAGTGAACAATCACTGCACAACAGTGAGAACTGAATACACAACAGTCAGAACTGACTACACAACAGTGAGAACTGACTATACAACAGTGAGAACTCACGACACAACTGTGAGAACTGGCGACACAACTGTGTGAACTCACTACACAACAGTCAGAACTCACTACACAACAGTGAGAACTGACGACAAAACATTCAGAACTCATTACACAACAGAGACAACACACAACACACAACACAACAGTTACAACTCACTATAAAACAGTCAGAACTGACTACACAACAGTGATAACAGACTACACAACAGTCAGATCGTGCTAAACAACAGTCTGAACTGACTACACAACAGTGAACACTCACTGCACAAAAGTGAGAACTGACTACACAACAGTCAGAACTGACTACACAACAGTGAGAACTAACTACACAACATGTGAGAACTCACTACACAACAAAGACAACTCATAACACAACAGTCACATCTCACGACACAACAGTCATAACTTACTGCACAACAGTGAGGACTCACTACACAACAGTCACATCTCACTACACAACAGTCACAACTCACTACACAACAGAGAGAACTCAGTACACAACAGAGAGAACTCACTGCACAACAGTCAGAACTTCCTTCATCAACAGTCAGAACTCGCAACATAACAGTCAGACCTCACTACACAACAGTCACAACTCACTACACAACAGTCACAACTGACTACACAACAGAGAGAACTCACTACACAGCAGTGAGAACTCACTACAGAACAGTTAAAACTCACAACACAACTGTCAGTACTCACTACACAACAGTGAGAACTGACTACACACCAGTGAGGACTCCCTACACATCAGTGAGAACTCACTACACAAAGTCAGAACTGACTACACCACAGTGCGAACTCACTACAACAGTGAGAACTCACTACAACAGTGAGAACTGACTACACAACAATCTGAACTGACTAGACAACAGTGAGAGCTCACTCCACAACAGTGAGAACTCACTACACAACAATGAGAACTGACTACACAACAGTGAGAGCTCACTACACAACAGTGAGAACTCACAACAACAGTCAGAACTCACTACACAACAGTGAGAACTCACTACACAACAGAGAGAACTCACTTCACAGCAGTGAGTACGGACTACACAGCAGTGAGAACTGACTACATAACAGTGAAAACTGACTACACAACAGTCAGAACTCACTACCCCACAGTGAGAATTCACCACACAAAAGTCAGGATTGACTACACTACAGTCAGAATTGAGTGCACAGCAGTCATAACTCACTACACAACAGTGAGAACTGAGCACACAACAGTCAGAACTGACTGCACCACAGTGAGAACTCACTACACAAAGTCAGAACTGACTACACCACAGTGAGAACTCACTACATAACAGTCAGAACTGACTACACCACAGTGAGAACTCACTACACAAAGTCAGAACTGACTACACCACAGTCAGAACTCACTACACAAAGTCAGAACTGACTACACCACAGTGAGAACTCACTACACAACAGTGAGAACTCACTACACAACAGTGAGAACTGACTACACAGCCGCGAGAACTCACCACACGACAGTGAGAACTGAATACAAAACAGTGAGAGCTCACTCCACAACAGCGAGAACTCACAACAGTCAGAACTCACTACAAAACAGTGAGAACACACTACACAACAGAGAGAACTCACTACACAATCGTCACAACTTACTACACAGCAGTGAGAACTGACAACACAGCAGCGAGAACTGAATACACAACAGTGAGAACTGACTACATAACAGTCAGAACTCACTACACAACAGTGAGAATTCACTACACAACAGTGAGAACTGACTACACAACAGTCAGACCTCACTACACCACAGTGAGAACTCACGACACAACAGTCAGGATTGACTACACAACAGTCAGAACTGACTACACAACAGTCCGAACTTACTACACATTGGTGAAAACGCACTACCCAACAGTCAGAACTGATTGCACAATATTCAGAACTGAGTGCACACCAGTCAGAACTCACTACACATCAGTGAGTGCTGACTACATAACCGTCAGAACTGACTGCACAACAGTGAGAGCTGACCACACAACAGAGAGATCTTACGACACAACAGTCACAACTCACTACATAAAACTGAGAACTGAATACACAACAGTGAGAACTGACTACACAACAGTCAGATCTCACTACACAACAGTGAGAACTCACGACACAACAGTGAACATTCACTGCACAACAGTGAGAACTGACTATACAACAGTCAGAACTGACAAAACAACAGTGAGAACTGACTACAACAGTGAGAACTCACGACACAACTGTGAGAACTGGCAACACAACTGTGTGAACTCACTACACAACAGTCAGAACTCACTACACAACAGACAGAACTCACTACACAACAGTGAGAACTCACTACACAACAGAGACAACTCACTACAGAACAGTCACAACTCACTACACAACAGTGAGAACTGACTACACAACAGTGAGAACTGAATACACAACAGTGAGAGCTGACTACATAACAGTCAGAACTCACTACACAACAGTGAGAACTGACTACACAACAGTCAGACCTCACTACACAACAGTCCGAACTTACTACACATTGGTGAAAACTCACTACCCAACAGTCAGAACTCACTACACAACAGAGAGAACTCAGTACACAACAGAGAGAACTCACTGCACAACAGTCAGAACTTCCTACACAACAGTCAGAACTCACTACACAACTGTCAGAACTCACTACACAACAGTCACAACTCACTACACAATAGTCACAACTGACTACACAACAGAGAGAACTCACTACACAGCAGTGAGAACTCACTACAGAACAGTCACAAGCTGCAACACAACTGTCAGAACTCACTACACAACAGTGAGAACTGACTACAGAACAGTGAGGACTCCCTACACATCAGTGAGAAGTGACTACACAACAGTCAGTACTGGCTACACAACAGTGAAAACTGACTACACCCCAGTGAGAACTCACTACACAACAGTGAGACCTCACTACACAAAAGTGAGAACTCACTACACAAAGACAGAACTGACTACACCACAGTCAGAACTCACTACACAAAGTCAGAACTGACTACACCACAGTGAGAACTCACTACACAACAGTGAGAACTCACTACACAACAGTGAGAACTGACTACACAGCCGCGAGAACTCACCACACGACAGTGAGAACTGAATACAAAACAGTGAGAGCTCACTCCACAACAGCGAGAACTCACAACAGTCAGAACTCACTACAAAACAGTGAGAACACACTACACAACAGAGAGAACTCACTACACAATCGTCACAACTTACTACACAGCAGTGAGAACTGACAACACAGCAGCGAGAACTGAATACACAACAGTGAGAACTGACTACATAACAGTCAGAACTCACTACACAACAGTGAGAATTCACTACACAACAGTGAGAACTGACTACACAACAGTCAGACCTCACTACACCACAGTGAGAACTCACGACACAACAGTCAGGATTGACTACACAACAGTCAGAACTGACTACACAACAGTCCGAACTTACTACACATTGGTGAAAACGCACTACCCAACAGTCAGAACTGATTGCACAATATTCAGAACTGAGTGCACACCAGTCAGAACTCACTACACATCAGTGAGTGCTGACTACATAACCGTCAGAACTGACTGCACAACAGTGAGAGCTGACCACACAACAGAGAGATCTTACGACACAACAGTCACAACTCACTACATAAAACTGAGAACTGAATACACAACAGTGAGAACTGACTACACAACAGTCAGATCTCACTACACAACAGTGAGAACTCACGACACAACAGTGAACATTCACTGCACAACAGTGAGAACTGACTATACAACAGTCAGAACTGACAAAACAACAGTGAGAACTGACTACAACAGTGAGAACTCACGACACAACTGTGAGAACTGGCAACACAACTGTGTGAACTCACTACACAACAGTCAGAACTCACTACACAACAGACAGAACTCACTACACAACAGTGAGAACTCACTACACAACAGAGACAACTCACTACAGAACAGTCACAACTCACTACACAACAGTGAGAACTGACTACACAACAGTGAGAACTGAATACACAACAGTGAGAGCTGACTACATAACAGTCAGAACTCACTACACAACAGTGAGAACTGACTACACAACAGTCAGACCTCACTACACAACAGTCCGAACTTACTACACATTGGTGAAAACTCACTACCCAACAGTCAGAACTCACTACACAACAGAGAGAACTCAGTACACAACAGAGAGAACTCACTGCACAACAGTCAGAACTTCCTACACAACAGTCAGAACTCACTACACAACTGTCAGAACTCACTACACAACAGTCACAACTCACTACACAATAGTCACAACTGACTACACAACAGAGAGAACTCACTACACAGCAGTGAGAACTCACTACAGAACAGTCACAAGCTGCAACACAACTGTCAGAACTCACTACACAACAGTGAGAACTGACTACAGAACAGTGAGGACTCCCTACACATCAGTGAGAAGTGACTACACAACAGTCAGTACTGGCTACACAACAGTGAAAACTGACTACACCCCAGTGAGAACTCACTACACAACAGTGAGACCTCACTACACAAAAGTGAGAACTCACTACACAAAGACAGAACTGACTACACCACAGTGAGAACTCACTACATAACAGTCAGAACTCACTGCACAACAGTGAGAACTCACTACACAACAGTCAGAACTGACTACACCACAGTGAGAACTCACTACACAAAGTCAGAACTGACTACAGCACAGTGCGAACTCACTACACAACAGAGAGAACTCAGTACACAATAGTCAGAACTCACTACACAGCAGTGACAACTGACAACACAACAGTCAGAACTGACTGCACAACCGTGTGAACTCACTATGCAACAGTGAGAAACGACTACATAACCGTCAGAACTGACTGCACAACAGTGAGAGCTGACTACACAACAGAGATCTTACGACACAACAGTCAGAACTCACTACATAAAACTGAGAACTGACTACGCAACAGTGAGAACTCACTACACAATAGTCAGAACTGACTACACCACAGTGAGAACTCACTACACAAAGTCAGAACTGACTACAGCACAGTGCAAACTCACTACACAACAGAGAGAACTCAGTACACAATAGTCAGAACTCACTACACAGCAGTGACAACTGACAACACAACAGTGAGAATTCACTGCACAACAGTGAGAACTGACTACACAACAGTCAGCACTCACTACACCACAGTGAGAACTCATGACACAACAGTCAGAACTGACTATACAACAGTCCGAACTTAGTACACAATGGTGAAAACTCACTACACAACAGTCTGCACAACAGTCAGAACTGAGTGCACACCATTCAGAACTCATTACACAACAGTGAGTACTGACTACACAACAGTCAGAACTGACTGCACAACCTTGAGAACTCACTACGCAACAGTGAGAAACGACTACATAAGCGTCAGAACTGACTGCACAACAGTGAGAGCTGACTACACAACAGAGAGATCTTACGACACAACAGTCAGAACTCACTACATAAAACTGAGAACTGACTACGCAACAGTGAGAACTCACTACACAACAGTCAGAACTGACTACACCACAGTGAGAACTCACGACACAAAGTCAGAACTGACTACAGCACAGTGAGAACTCACTACACAACAGAGAGAACTCAGTACACAATAGTCAGAACTCACTACACAGCAGTGACAACTGACAACACAACAGTGAGAATTCACTGCACAACAGTGAGAACTGACTACACAACAGTGAGAACTCACTACACAACTGTGAGAACTGGCAACACAACTGTGTGAACTCACTACACAACAGTCAGAACTCAGTACACAACAGACAGAACTCACTACACATCAGTGAGATCTCACTACACAACAGAGACAACTCACTACACAACAGACAGAACTCACTATACAACAGTGAGAACTCACTACTCAACAGAGACAACTCACTACAGAACAGTCACAACTCACTACACAACAGTGAGAACTGACTACACAACAGTGAGACTCACTACACAACAGACACAACTCATAACACAACAGTCACAACTCACGACACAACAGTCATAACTGACTACACAACAGTGAGAACTCACGACACAACAGTGAGAACTGACTACACAACAGTGAGGACTCCCTACACATCAGTGAGAAGTGACTACACAAAGACAGAACTGACTACACCACAGTGAGAACTCACTACAGAATAGTCAGAACTCACTGCACAACAGTGAGAACTCACTACACAACAGTCAGAACTGACTACAGCACAGTGAGAACTCACTACACAACAGTGAGAACTGACTACACAACAGTGAGGACTCCCTACACATCAGTGAGAAGTGACTACACAACAGTCAGAACTGGCTACACAACAGTGAGAACTCACTACACAAAGGACAGAACTCACTACACAACAGTGATAACTCACTGCACAACAGTCAGAACTCATTACACACCAGTCAGAACTGACTACACAACAGTCAGAACTGACTGCACAACAGTCAGAACTGACTGCACACCAGGGAGAACTCACTACACAACAGAGAGAACTCAGTACACAATAGTCAGAACTCACTACACAGCAGTGACAACTGACAGCACAACAGTGAGAATTCACTACACAACAGTGAGAACTGACTACACAAAAGTCAGCACTCACTACACCACAGTGAGAACTCACGACACAACAGTCAGGATTGACTACACAACAGTCAGAACTGACTACACAACAGTCCGAACTTACTACACAATGGTGAAAACTCACTACACAACAGTCTGCACAACAGTCAGAACTGAGTGCACACCATTCAGAACTCATTACACAACAGTGAGTACTGACTACACAACAGTCAGAACTGACTGCACAACCTTGAGAACTCACTACACAACAGTGAGAACAGACTACATAACCGTCAGAACTGTCTGCACAACAGTGAGAGCTGACTACACAACAGAGAGATCTTACGACACAACAGTCAGAACTCACTACATAAAACTGAGAACTGACTACACAACAGTGAGAACTGACTACACAACAGTCAGATCTCACTACACAACATTGAGAACTCACGACACAACAGTGAACACTCACTGCACAACAGTGAGAACTGACTAGACAACAGTAAGAACTGACTCCACAACAGTGAGAACTGACTCTACAACAGTGAGAACTCACTACACAACTGTGAGAACTGGCAACACAACTGTGTGAACTCACTACACAACAGTCAGAACTCACTACACAATGGACAGAACTCACTACACATCAGTGAGATCTCACTACACAACAGAGACAACTCACTACACAACAGACAGAACTCACTACACAACAGTGAGAACTCACTACACAACAGAGACAACTCACTACAGAACAGTCACAACTCACTACACAACAGTCATAACTGACTACACAACAGTGAGAACTCACTACACAACAGTCACAACTCACTACACAGCAGTCACAACTCACTACACAACAGAGAGAACTCAGTACACAATAGAGAGAACTCACTGCACAACAGTCAGAACTTCCTATATAACAGTCAGAACTCACTACACAACTGTCAGAACTCACTACACAATCGTCACAACTCACTACACAACAGTCACAACTGACTACACAACAGAGAGAACTCGCTACACAGCAGTGAGAACTCACTACAGAACAGTCACATGCCGCAACACAACTGTCAGAACTCACTACACAACAGTGAGAACTGACTACACAACAGTGAGGACTCCCTACACATCAGTGAGAACTGACTACACAACAGTCAGAACTGACTACACAACAGTCAGAACTCACTACACAACAGTGAACCCCCACTGCACAACAGTGAGAACTGACTAGACAACAGTCAGAACTGACTACACAACAGTGAGAACTGACTATACAACAGCGAGAACTCACTACACAACTGTGAGAACTGGCAACACAACTGTGTGAACTCACTACACAACAGTCAGAACTCACTACACAATAGACAGAACTCACTCCACATAAGTGAGAAATCACTACACAACAGAGACAACTCACTACACAACAGTCACAACTCACTACACAACAGTGAGAACTGACTACACAACAGTGAGAACTCACTACACAACAGAGACAACTCATAACACAACAGTCACAACTCTCGACACAACAGTCATAACTGACTACACAACAGTGAGAACTCACTACACAACAGTCGCAACTCACTACACAACAGTCACAACTCACTACACAACAGAGAGAACTCACTGCACAACAGTCAGAACTTCCTACACAACAGTCACAACTCACTACACAACAGTCACAACTCACTACACAACAGTCACAACTCACTACACAACAGTCACAACTCACTACACAACAGAGAGAACTCAGTACACAACAGAGATAACTCACTATACGACAGTGAGAACTGACTACACAGCAGTGAGAACTGACTACACAACAGTGAGAACTGACTACACAACAGTGAAAACTGACTACACAGCAGTGAGAACTCACTACACAACAGTGAGAACTGACTACACTACAGTGAGAGCTCACTACACAACAGCGAGACCTCACAACAACAGTGAGAACAGATTACACAACTGTGAGAACTCACAACACAACAGAGATAACTCACTACACAACAGTCAGAACTCACTACACAGCAGTGAGAACATACAACACAGCAGTGAGAACTGACTACACAATAGTGAGAACTGACGACACAACAGTCAGAACTCACTACACAACAGTGAGAATTCACTACACAACTGTGAGAACTGACTACACAACAGTCAGAACTCCCTACACCACAGTGAGAACTCACGACACAACAGTCAGGATTGACTACACAACAGTCAGAACTGACTACACAACAGTCAGAACTTACTACACAATGGTGAAAACTCACTACACAACAGTCAGAACTGACTGCACAACCGTGGGATCTCACTACACAACAGTGAGAGCTGACTACACAACAGTGAGAACTCCCTACACAACAGTGAGAACAGACTACATAACCGTGAGAACTGACTGCACAACAGTGAGAGCTGACTACACAACAGAGAGATCTTACGACACAACAGTCAGAAATCACTACATAAAACTGAGAACTGACTACACAACAGTGAGAACTGACTAGACAACAGTCAGAACTCATTACACAACAGAGACAACACACAACACACAACACAACAGTCACAACTCACGACACAACAGTCAGAACTGACTACACAACAGTGAACCCCCACTGCACAACAGTGAGAACTGACTACACAACAGTCAGAACTGACTACACAACAGTGAGAACTGACTATTCAACAGTGAGAACTCACCACACAACAGTGAGAACTGGCTTACAAACTGTGTGAACTCACTACACACCAGTAAGAACTCACTACACAACAGACAGAACTCACTACACAACAGTGAGAACACACAACACAACAGAGACAACTCACTACACAACAGTCACAACTCACTACACAACAGTGAGAAATGACTACACAACAGTGAGAACTCACTACACAACAGAGACAACTCATAACACAACAGTCACAACTCACGACACAATTGTCATAACTGACTACACAAGAGTGAGAACTCAATACACAACAGACAGAACTCACTATACAACAGAGAGAACTCACCACACAACAGTCACAACTCACTACACAACAGTCAGAACTGACTACACAATAGTCAGATCTCGCGAAACAACAGTCAGAACTGACTACACAACAGTGAACACCCACTGCACAACAGTGAAGACTGACTGCACAACAGTGAGAACTGACTACACTACAGTGAGAACTGACTATTCAACAGTGAGATCTCACCACACAACAGTGAGAACTGGCTTACATATTGTGTGAACTCACTACACACCAGTGAGAACTCACTACACAACAGACAGAACTCACTACACAACAGTGAGAACTCACTACACAACAGTGAGAACTCACTGCACAAAAGAGACAACTCACTACACAACAGTCACAACTCACTACACAACAGTGAGAACTGACTACACAACAGTGAGAACTCACTACACAACAGAGACAACTCATAACACAACAGTCACAACTCTCGACACAACAGTCATAACTGACTACACAACAGTGAGAACTCACTACACAACAGTCGCAACTCACTACACAACAGTCACAACTCACTACACAACAGAGAGAACTCACTGCACAACAGTCAGAACTTCCTACACAACAGTCACAATTCACTACACAACAGTCACAACTCACTACACAACAGTCACAACTCACTACACAACAGTCACAACTCACTACACAACAGAGAGAACTCAGTACACAACAGAGATAACTCACTATACGACAGTGAGAACTGACTACACAGCAGTGAGAACTGACTACACAACAGTGAGAACTGACTACACAACAGTGAAAACTGACTACACAGCAGTGAGAACTCACTACACAACAGTGAGAACTGACTACACTACAGTGAGAGCTCACTACACAACAGCGAGACCTCACAACAACAGTGAGAACAGATTACACAACTGTGAGAACTCACAACACAACAGAGATAACTCACTACACAACAGTCAGAACTCACTACACAGCAGTGAGAACATACAACACAGCAGTGAGAACTGACTACACAATAGTGAGAACTGACGACACAACAGTCAGAACTCACTACACAACAGTGAGAATTCACTACACAACTGTGAGAACTGACTACACAACAGTCAGAACTCCCTACACCACAGTGAGAACTCACGACACAACAGTCAGGATTGACTACACAACAGTCAGAACTGACTACACAACAGTCAGAACTTACTACACAATGGTGAAAACTCACTACACAACAGTCAGAACTGACTGCACAACCGTGGGATCTCACTACACAACAGTGAGAGCTGACTACACAACAGTGAGAACTCCCTACACAACAGTGAGAACAGACTACATAACCGTGAGAACTGACTGCACAACAGTGAGAGCTGACTACACAACAGAGAGATCTTACGACACAACAGTCAGAAATCACTACATAAAACTGAGAACTGACTACACAACAGTGAGAACTGACTAGACAACAGTCAGAACTCATTACACAACAGAGACAACACACAACACACAACACAACAGTCACAACTCACGACACAACAGTCAGAACTGACTACACAACAGTGAACCCCCACTGCACAACAGTGAGAACTGACTACACAACAGTCAGAACTGACTACACAACAGTGAGAACTGACTATTCAACAGTGAGAACTCACCACACAACAGTGAGAACTGGCTTACAAACTGTGTGAACTCACTACACACCAGTAAGAACTCACTACACAACAGACAGAACTCACTACACAACAGTGAGAACACACAACACAACAGAGACAACTCACGACACAACAGTCACAACTCACTACACAACAGTGAGAAATGACTACACAACAGTGAGAACTCACTACACAACAGAGACAACTCATAACACAACAGTCACAACTCACGACACAATTGTCATAACTGACTACACAAGAGTGAGAACTCAATACACAACAGACAGAACTCACTACACAACAGAGAGAACTCACCACACAACAGTCACAACTCACTACACAACAGTCAGAACTGACTACACAATAGTCAGATCTCGCGAAACAACAGTCAGAACTGACTACACAACAGTGAACACCCACTGCACAACAGTGAAGACTGACTGCACAACAGTGAGAACTGACTACACTACAGTGAGAACTGACTATTCAACAGTGAGAACTCACCACACAACAGTGAGAACTGGCTTACAGACTGTGTGAACTCACTACACACCAGTGAGAACTCACTACACAACAGACAGAACTCACTACACAACAGTGAGAACTCACTACACAACAGTGAGAACTCACTGCACAAAAGAGACAACTCATAACACAACAGTCACAACTCACTACACAACTGTCATAACTTACTACACAAGAGTGATGACTCAATAAACAAGAGACAGATCTCACTACACAGCTGAGAGAACTCACCACACAACAGTCACAACTCACTACACAACAGAAAGAACTCAGTACACAACAGAGAGAACTGACTGCACAACAGTCAGAACATAGTACACAACAGTCAGAACTCACTACACAACAGTCAGAACTCACTACACAACAGCCACAACTCACTACACAACAGGCACAACTGACTACACAACTGAGAGAACTCACTACACAGCAGTGAGAACTCACTACAGAGCAGTCACAACTCACAACACAACTGTCAGAAATCACTACACAACAGTGAGAACTGACTACACAACAGTGAGAACTCACTACACAACAGTGAGAACTGACTACACAACAGTGAGGACTCCCTACACATCAGTGAGAAGTGACTACACAACAGTCAGAACTGGCTACACAACAGTGAGAACTCACTACACAACAGACAGAACTCACTACACAACAGTGATAACTCACTGCACAAAAGTCAGAACTCATTACACACCAGTCAGAACTGACTACACAACAGTCAGAACTGACTGCACAACAGTGAGAACTGACTGCACACCAGGGAGAACTCACTACACAACAGTGAGTACTGACTACACAACAGTCAGAACTGACTGCACACGAGGCAGAACTCACTACACAATAGTGAGTACTGACTACACAACAGTAAGAACTGACTGCACAACCGTGGGAACTGACTAAACAACAGTGAGTACTGACTACACAACAGTCAGAACTGACTGCACACGAGGCAGAACTCACTACACAATAGTGAGTACTGACTACACAACAGTAAGAACTGACTGCACAACCATGGGAACTGACTACACAACAGTGAGTACTGACTATACAACAGTCAGAACTGATTATAGAACAGTTAGAACTCAGTACACAACAGTCAGAACTGACTACAACACATTGAGAACTGACTACACAACAGTGAGAACTCACTACACACCAGTCAGAACTGTCTACACAATAGTGAGAACTCAATACACAAAGTCTGAACTGACTACAACACATTGAGAACTCACTACACAACAGTGAGAACTCACTACACAAGAGTCAGAACTGTCTAAACAACAGTGAGAACTCAATACACAAAGTCAGAACTAACGACACCACAGTGAGAACTCACTACACAACAGACAGAACTCACTACACAACAGTGAGAACTAACTACACAACAGTCAGAACTCATTACACAAGAGTCAGAACTGACTACACCACAGTGAGATCTCACTACACAAAGTCAGAACTGACGACACTACAGTCAGAACTGACTACGTAACAGTCAGAACTGACTACACGACAGTGAGAACTGACTGTACAACAGTGAGAACTGATGACACAACAGTCAAAACTGATGACACAACAGTGAGAACTGACGACACAACAGTGAGAACTGACTGCACAACAGTGAGAACTGTCTATGCAACAGTCAGAACTGACTACACAACAGTCACAACTTACGACACCCCTGTCAGAACTGACTACACAACAGTCAGAACTGACTACACAACAGTGAGAACCGACTATTCAACAGTGAGAACTCACCACACAACAGTGAGAACTGGCTTACAGACTGTGTGAACTCACTACACACCAGTGAGAACTCACTACACAACAGACAGAACTCACTACACAACAGTGAGAACTCACTACACAACAGTGAGAACTCACTGCACAAAAGAGACAACTCATAACACAACAGTCACAACTCACTACACAACTGTCATAACTTACTACACAAGAGTGAGAACTCAATAAACAAGAGACAGATCTCACTACACAGCAGAGAGAACTCACCACACAACAGTCACAACTCACTACACAACAGAAAGAACTCAGTACACAACAGAGAGAACTGACTGCACAACAGTCAGAACATAGTACACAACAGTCAGAAATCACTACACAACAGTCAGAACTCACTACACAACAGTCACAACTCACTACACAACAGTCACAACTCACTACACAACAGTGAGAACTGACTACACAACAGTGAGAACTCACTACACAACAGTGAGAACTGACTACACAACAGTGAGGACTCCCTACACGTCAGTGAGAAGTGACTACACAACAGTCAGAACTGGCTACACAACAGTGAGAACTCACTACACAACAGACAGAACTCACTACACAACAGTGATAACTCACTGCACAACAGTCAGAACTCATTACACACCAGTCAGAACTGACTACACAACAGTCAGAACTGACTGCACAACAGTCAGAACTGACTGCACACCAGGGAGAACTCACTACACAACAGTGAGTACTGACTACACAACAGTCAGAACTGACTGCACACGAGGCAAAACTCACTACACAATAGTGAGTACTGACTACACAACAGTAAGAACTGACTGCACAACCGTGGGAGCTGACTACACAACAGTGAGTACTGACTATACAACAGTCAGAACTGATTATACAACAGTTAGAACTCAGTACACAACAGTCAGAACTGACTACAACACATTGAGAACTGACTACACAACAGTGAGAACTCACTACACACCAGTCAGAACTGTCTACACAATAGTGAGAACTCAATACACAAAGTCAGAACTGACTACAACACATTGAGAACTCACTACACAACAGTGAGAACTCACTACACAACAGTCAGAACTGTCTAAACAACAGTGAGAACTCAATACACAAAGTCAGAACTGACAACACCACAGTGAGAACTCACTACACAACAGACAGAACTCACTACACAACAGTGAGAACTCACTACACAACAGTCAGAACTCATTACATAACAGTCAGAACTGACTACACCACAGTGAGATCTCACTACACAAAGTCAGAACTGACTACATAACAGTTAGAACTGACTACACAACAGTGAGAACTGACTGTACAACAGTGAGAACTGATGACAACACAGTCAAAACTGATGACACAACAGTGAGAACTGACGACACAACAGTGAGAACTGACTGCACAACAGTGAGAACTGTCTACGCAACAGTCAGAACTGACTACTCAACAGTAAGAACGGACTACACAACAGTCAGAACTGACTACACTACAGTCAGAACTCATTACACAACAGTGAGAACTGACTGTACAACAGTCAGAACTGGTGACACAACAGTCAGAACTGACTACCTCAACTGTAAGAACTGACTACACAACAGTCAGAACTGACTACACAACAGTCAGAACTCACTACACAAAACTCACAACTCACGACACCCCTGTCAGAACAGACTACACAACAGTCAGAACTGACTACACAACAGTGAGAACTGACTATTCAACAGTGAGAACTCACTACACAACAGTGAGAACTGGCTTACAGACTGTGTGAACTCACTACACACCAGTGAGAACTCACTACACAACAGACAGAACTCACTACACAACAGTGAGAACTCACTGCACAAAAGAGACAACTCATAACACAACAGTCACAACTCACTACACAACTGTCATAACTTACTACACAAGAGTGAGAACTCAAAAAACAAGAGACAGAACTCACTACACAGCAGAGAGAACTCACCACACAACAGTCACAACTCACTACACAACAGAAAGAACTCAGTACAGAACAGAGAGAACTCACTGCACAACAGTCAGAACATAGTACACAACAGTCAGAACTCACTACACAACAGTCAGAACTCACTACACAACAGTCACAACTCACTACACAACAGTCACAACTGACTACACAACAGAGAGAACTCACTACACAGCAGTGAGAACTTACTACAGAGCAGTCACAACTCACAACACAACTGTCAGAACTCACTACACAACAGTGAGAACTGACTACACAACCGTGAGAACTCACTACACAACAGTGAGCACTGACTACACAACAGTGTGACTCCCTACACATCAGTGAGAAGTGACTACACAACAGTCAGAACTGGCTACACAACAGTGAGTACTCACGACACAACAGACATAACTCACTACACAACAGTGATAACTCACTGCACAACAGTCAGAACTCATTACACAACAGTCAGAACTGACTACACAACAGTCAGAACTGACTGCACAACAGTCAGAACTGACTGCACACCAGGGAGAACTCATTACACAACAGTGAGTACTGACTACACAACAGTCAGAACTGACTGCACACGAGGCAGAACTCACTACACAACAGTGAGTACTGACTACACAGCAGTAAGAACTGACTACACAACAGTCAGAACTGACTACACAACAGTCACAACTCACCACACAACAGTCACAACTGACTACACAACAGAGAGAACTCACTACACAGCAGTGACAACTTACTACAGAGCAGTCACAACTCACAACACAACTGTCAGAACTCACTACACAACAGTGATAACTCACTGCACAACAGTCAGAACTCATTACACAACAGTCAGAACTGACTACACAACAGTCAGAACTGACTGCACAACAGTCAGAACTGACTGCACACCAGGGAGAACTCATTACACAACAGTGAGTACTGACTACACAACAGTCAGAACTGACTGCACACGAGGCAGAACTCACTAAACAACAGTGAGTACTGACTACACAACAGTAAGAACTGACTACACAACAGTCAGAACTGACTACACAACAGTCACAACTCACCACACAACAGTCACAACTGACTACACAACAGAGAGAACTCACTACACAGCAGTGAGAACTTACTACAGAGCAGTCACAACTCACAACACAACTGTCAGAACTCACTACACAACAGTGAGAACTAACTACACAACAGTGAGAACTCACTACACAACAGTGAGAACTGACTACACAACAGTGAGGACTCCCTACACATCAGTGAGAAGTGACTACACAACAGTCAGAACTGGCTACAAAACAGTGAGAACTCACTACACAACAGACAGAACTCACTACACAACAGTGATAACTCACTGCACAACAGTCAGAACTCATTACACAACAGTCAGAACTGACTATACAAAAGTCAGAACTGACTGCACAACAGTCAGAACTGACTGCACACCAGGGAGAACTCACTACACAACAGTGAGTACTGACTACACAACAGTCAGAATTGACTGCACACGAGGCAGAACTCACTACACAACAGTGAGTACTGACTACACAACAGTAAGAACTGACTGCACAACAGTGGGAGCTGACTACACAACAGTGAGTACTGACTACACAACAGTCAGAACTGGCTACACAACAGTGAGAACTCACTACACAACAGACAGAACTCACTACACAACAGTGATAACTCACTGCACAACAGTCAGAACTCATTACACAACAGTCAGAACTGACTACACAAAAGTCAGAACTGACTGCACAACAGTGAGAACTGACTGCACACCAGGGAGAACTCACTACACAACAGTGAGTACTGACTACACAACAGTCAGAATTGACTGCACACGAGGCAGAACTCACTACACAACAGTGAGTACTGACTACACAACAGTAAGAACTGACTGCACAACAGTGGGAGCTGACTACACAACAGTGAGTACTGACTACACAACAGTCAGAACTGACTATACAACAGTTAGAACTCAGTACACAACAGTCAGAACTGACTACAACACATTGAAAACTCACTACACAACAGTGATAACTCAGTGCACAACAGTCAGAACTCATTACACAACAGTGAGAACTGACTATTCAACAGTGAGAACTCACCACACAACAGTGAGAACTGGCTTACAGACTGTGTGAACTCACTACACACCAGTGAGAACTCACTACACAACAGACAGAACTCACTACACAACAGTGAGAACTCACTACACAACAGTGAGAACTCACTGCACAAAAGAGACAACTCAGAACACAACAGTCACAACTCACTACACAACTATCATAACTTACTACACAAGAGTGAGAACTCAATAAACAAGAGACAGATCTCACTACACAGCAGAGAGAACTCACCACACAACAGTCACAACTCACTACACAACAGAAAGAACTCAGTACACAACAGAGAAAACTGACTGCACAACAGTCAGAACATAGTACACAACAGTCAGAGCTCACTACACAACAGTCAGAACTCATTACACAACAGTCACAACTCACTACACAACAGTCACAACTCACTACACAACAGTGAGAACTGACTACACTACAGTCAGAACTCATTACACAACAGTGAGAACTGACTGTACAACAGTCAGAACTGATGACATAACAGTGAGAACTGACTACACAACAGTGAGAACTGTCTACGCAACAGTCAGAACTGACTACTCAACAGTAAGAACTGACTACACAACAGTGAGAACTGTCTACACAACAGTCAGAACTGACTACACAACAGTGAGAACTGACTATTCAACAGTGAGAACTCACCACACAACAGTGAGAACTGGCTTACAGACTGTGTGAACTCACTACACACCAGTGAGAACTCACTACACAACAGACAGAACTCACTACACAACAGTGAGAACTCACTACACAACAGTGAGAACTCACTGCACAAAAGAGACAACTCATAACACAACAGTCACAACTCACTACACAACTGTCATAACTTGCTACACAAGAGTGAGAACTCAATAAACAAGAGACAGAACTCACTACACAACAGAGAAAACTCACCACACAACAGTCACAACTCACTACACAACAGAAAGAACTCAGTACACAACAGAGAGAACTGACTGTACAACAGTCAGAACATAGTACACAACAGTCAGAACTCACTACACAACAGTCAGAACTCACTACACAACAGTCACAACTCACTACACAACAGTCACAACTGACTACACAACAGAGAGAACTCACTACACAGCAGTGAGAACTTACTACAGAGCAGTCACAACTCACAACACAACTGTCAGAACTCACTACACAACAGTGAGAACTGACTACACAACAGTGAGAACTCACTACACAACAGTGAGAACTGACTACACAACAGTGAGGACTGACTTCACAACAGTGAGGACTCCCTACACATCAGTGAGAAGTGACTACACAACAGTCAGAACTGGCTACACAACAGTGAGAACTCACTACACAACAGACATAACTCACTACACAACAGTGATAACTCACTGCACAACAGTCAGAACTCATTACACAACAGTCAGAACTGACTACACAACAGTCAGAACTGACTGCACAACAGTCAGAACTGACTGCACACCAGGGAGAACTCACTACACAACAGTGAGTACTGACTACACAACAGTCAGAACTGACTGCACACGAGGCAGAACTCACTACACAACAGTGAGTACTGACTACACAACAGTAAGAACTGACTGCACAATCGTGGGAGCTGACTACACAACAGTCAGAACTGACTATACAACAGTTAGAACTCAGTACACAGCAGTCAGAACTGACTACAACACATTGAGAACTCACTACACAACAGTGAGAACTCACTACACAACAGTCAGAACTCATTACACAACAGTCAGAACTGACTACACCACAGTGAGATCTCACTACACAAAGTCAGAACTGACGACACTACAGTCAGAACTGACTACATAACAGTCAGAACTGATGACACAACAGTCAGAACTGATGACACAACAGTGAGAACTGACTACTCAACAGTAAGAACTGACTACACAACAGTCAGAACTGACTACACTACAGTCAGAACTCATTACACAACAGTGAGAACTGACTGTACAACAGTGAGAACTGATGACACAACAGTAAGAACTGATGACACAAGAGTGAGAACTGACGACACAACAGTGAGAACTGACTGCACAACAGTCAGAACTGACTACTCAACAGTAAGAACTGACTACACAACAGTCAGAACTGACTACACTACAGTCAGAACTCATTACACAACAGTGAGAACTGACTGTACAACAGTCAGAACTGATGACACAACAGTGAGAACTGACTACACAACAGTGAGAACTGACTGCACAACAGTGAGAACTGTCTACGCAACAGTCAGAACTGACTACTCAACAGTAAGAACTGACTACACAACAGTCAGAACTGACTACACAACAGTGAGAACTCACTACACAACAGTGAGAACTGACTACACAACAGTGAGGACTCCCTACACATCAGTGAGAAGTGACTACACAACAGTCAGAACTGGCTACACAACAGTGAGAACTCACGACACAACAGACAGAACTCACTACACAACAGTGATAACTCACTGCACAACAGTCAGAACTCATTACACAACAGTCAGAACTGACTACACAACAGTCAGAACTGACTGCACACGAGGCAAAACTCACTACACAACAGTGAGTACTGACTACACAACTGTAAGAACTGACTGCACAACCGTGGGAGCTGACTACACAACAGTGAGTACTGACTACACAACAGTCAGAACTGACTACACAACAGTCAGAACTGACTACACAACAGTCAGAACTCACTACACAACAGTCACAACTCACGACACCCCTGTCAGAACTGACTACACACCAGTCAGAACTGACTACACAACAGTGAGAACTGACTATTCAACAGTAAGAACTCACCACACAACAGTGAGAACTGGCTTACAGACTGTGTGAACTCACTACACACCAGTGAGAACTCACTACACAACAGACAGAACTCACTACACAACAGTGAGAACTCACTACACAACAGTGAGAACTCACTACACAACAGACAGAACTCACTACACAACAGTGAGAACTCACTACACAACAGTGAGAACTCACTGCACAAAAGAGACAACTCATAACACAACAGCCAGAACTCACTACACAACTGTCATAACTTACTAGACAAGAGTGAGAACTCAATAAACAAGAGGCAGAACTCACTACACAACAGAGAGAACTCACCACACAACAGTCACAACTCACTACACAACAGTCAAAACTGACTACACAACAGAGAGAACTCACTACACAGCAGTGAGAACTCACTACCGAGCAGTCACAACTCACAACACAACTGTCAGAACTCACTACACAACAGTGAGAACTGACTACACAACAGTGAGAACTGACTACACAACAGTGAGAACTGACTACACAACAGTGAGAACTGACTACACAACAGTGAGGACTCCCTACACATCAGTGAGAAGTGACTACACAACAGTCAGAACTGGCTACACAACAGTGAGAACTCACTACACAACAGACAGAACTCACTACACAACAGTGATAACTCACTGCACAACAGTCAGAACTCATTACACAACAGTCAGAACTGACTACACAACAGTCAGAACTGACTGCACACCAGGGAGAACTCACTACACAACAGTGATTACTGACTACACAACAGTCAGAACTGACTGCACACGAGGCAGAACTCACTACACAACAGTGAGTACTGACTACACAACAGTAAGAACTGACTGCACAACCGTGGGAGCTGACTACACAACAGTCAGAACTGACTATACAACAGTTAGAACTCAGTACACAACAGTCAGAACTGACTACAACACATTGAGAACTCACTACACAACAGTGAGAACTCACTACACAACAGTCAGAACTCATTACACAACAGTCAGAACTGACTACACCACAGTGAGATCTCAATACACAACAGTCAGAACTGACGACACTACAGTCAGAACTGACTACATAACAGTCAGAACTGACTACACAACAGTGAGAACTGACTGTACAACAGTGAGAACTGATGACACAACAGTCAGAACTGATGACACAACAGTGAGAACTGACTACTCAACAGTAAGAACTGACTACACAACAGTCAGAACTGACTACACTACAGTCAGAACTCATTACACAACAGTGAGAACTGACTGTACAACAGTGAGAACTGATGACACAACAGTAAGAACTGATGACACAAGAGTGAGAACTGACGACACAACAGTGAGAACTGACTGCACAACAGTCAGAACTGACTACTCAACAGTAAGAACTGACTACACAACAGTGAGAACTGACTACACTACAGTCAGAACTCATTACACAACAGTGAGAACTGACTGTACAACAGTCAGAACTGATGACACAACAGTGAGAACTGACTACACAACAGTGAGAACTGACTGCACAACAGAGAGAACTGTCTACGCAACAGTCAGAACTGACTACTCAACAGTAAGAACTGACTACACAACAGTCAGAACTGACTACACAACAGTGAGAACTCACTACACAACAGTGAGAACTGACTACACAACAGTGAGGACTCCCTACACATCAGTGAGAAGTGACTACACAACAGTCAGAACTGGCTACACAACAGTGAGAACTCACTATACAACAGACAGAAATCACTACACAACAGTGATAACTCACTGCACAACAGTCAGAACTCATTACACAACAGTGAGAACTCACTGCACAAAAGAGACAACTCATAACACAACAGCCAGAACTCACTACACAACTGTCATAACTTACTAGACAAGAGTGAGAACTCAATAAACAAGAGACAGAACTCACTACACAACAGAGAGAACTCACCACACAACAGTCACAACTCACTACACAACAGTCAAAACTGACTACACAACAGAGAGAACTCACTACACAGCAGTGAGAACTCACTACCGAGCAGTCACAACTCACAACACAACTGTCAGAACTCACTACACAACAGTGAGAACTGACTACACAACAGTGAGAACTGACTACACAACAGTGAGAACTGACTACACAACAGTGAAGACTCCCTACACATCAGTGAGAAGTGACTACACAACAGTCAGAACTGGCTACACAACAGTGAGAACTCACTACACAACAGACAGAACTCACTACACAACAGTGATAACTCACTGCACAACAGTCAGAACTCATTACACAACAGTCAGAACTGACTACACAACAGTCAGAACTGACTATACAACAGTTAGAACTCAGTACACAACAGTCAGAACTGACTACAACACATTGAGAACTCACTACACAACAGTGAGAACTCACTACACAACAGTCAGAACTCATTACACAACAGTCAGAACTGACTACACCACAGTGAGATCTCACTACACAAAGTCAGAACTGACGACACTACAGTCAGAACTGACTACATAACAGTCAGAACTGACTACACAACAGTGAGAACTGACTGTACAACAGTGAGAACTGATGACACAACAGTCAGAACTGATGACACAACAGTGAGAACTGACTACTCAACAGTAAGAACTGACTACACAACAGTCAGAACTGACTACACTACAGTCAGAACTCATTACACAACAGTGAGAACTGACTGTACAACAGTCAGAACTGATGACATAACAGTGAGAACTGACTACACAACAGTGAGAACTGACTGCACAACAGTGAGAACTGTCTACGCAACAGTCAGAACTGACTACTCAACAGTAAGAACTGACTACACAACAGTCAGAACTGACTACACAACAGTCACAACTCACGACACCCCTGTCAGAACTGACTATACAACAGTCAGAACTGACTACACAACAGTGAGAACTGACTATTCAACAGTGAGAACTCACCACACAACAGTGAGAACTGGCTTACAGACTGTGTGAACTCACTACACACCAGTGAGAACTCACTACACAACAGACAGAACTCACTACACAACAGTGAGAACTCACTACACAACAGTGAGAACTCACTGCACAAAAGAGACAACTCATAACACAACAGTCACAACTCACTACACAACTGTCATAACTTGCTACACAAGAGTGAGAACTCAATAAACAAGAGACAGAACTCACTACACAACAGAGAGAACTCACCACACAACAGTCACAACTCACTACACAACAGAAAGAACTCAGTACAGAACAGAGAGAACTGACTGCACAACAGTCAGAACATAGTACACAACAGTCAGAACTCACTACACAACAGTCAGAACTCACTACACAACAGAGAGAACTCACTACACAGCAGTGAGAACTTACTACAGAGCAGTCACAACTCACAACACAACAGTCAGAACTGACTACAACACATTGAGAACTCACTACACAACAGTGAGAACTCACTACACATCAGTGAGAAGTGACTACACAACAGTCAGAACTGGCTACACAACAGTGAGAACTCACGACACATCAGACAGAACTCACGATACAACAGTGATAACTCACTGCACAACAGTCAGAACTCATTACACAACAGTCAGAACTGACTACACAACAGTCAGAACTGACTGCACAACAGTCAGAACTGACTGCACAGCAGGAAGAACTCACTACACAACAGTGAGTACTGACTACACAACAGTCAGAACTGACTGCACACGAGGCAGAACTCACTACACAACAGTGAGTACTGACTACACAACAGTAAGAACTGACTGCACAACCGTGGGAGCTGACTACACAACAGTGAGTACTGACTATACAACAGTTAGAACTCAGTACACAACAGTCAGAACTGACTACAACACATTGAGAACTCACTACACAACAGTGAGAACTCACTACACAACAGTCAGAACTCATTACACAACAGTCAGAACTGACTACACCACAGTGAGATCTCACTACACAAAGTCAGAACTGACGACACTACAGTCAGAACTGACTACATAACAGTCAGAACTGACTACACAACAGTGAGAACTGACTGTACAACAGTGAGAACTGATGACACAACAGTCAGAACTGATGACACAACAGTGAGAACTGACGACACAACAGTGAGAACTGACTGCACAACAGTGAGAACTGTCTATGCAACAGTCAGAACTGACTACACTACAGTCAGAACTCATTACACAACAGTGAGAACTGACTGTACAACAGTCAGAACTGATGACATAACAGTGAGAACTGACTACACAACAGTGAGAACTGACTGCACAACAGTGAGAACTGTCTACGCAACAGTCAGAACTGACTACTCAACAGTAAGAACTGACTACACAACAGTCAGAACTGACTACACGACAGTCACAACTCACGACACCCCTGTCAGAACTGACTACACAACAGTCAGAACTGACTACACAACAGTGAGAACTGACTATTCAACAGTGAGACATCACCACACAACAGTGAGAACTGGCTTACAGACTGTGTGAACTCACTACACACCAGTGAGAACTCACTACACAACAGACAGAACTCACTACACAACAGTGAGAACTCACTACACAACAGTGAGAACTCACTGCACAAAAGAGACAACTCATAACACAACAGTCACAACTCACTGCACAACTGTCATAACTTGCTACACAAGAGTGAGAACTCAATAAACAAGAGACAGAACTCACTACACAACAGAGAGAACTCACCACACAACAGTCACAACTCAATACACAACAGAAAGAACTCAGTACACAACAGAGAGAACTCACTGCACAACAGTCAGAACATAGTACACAACAGTCAGAACTCACTACACAACAGTCACAACTGACTACACAACAGAGAGAACTCACTACACAGCAGTGAGAACTTACTACAGAGCAGTCACAACTCACAACACAACTGTCAGAACTCACTACACAACAGTGAGAACTGACTGCACAACAGTGAGAACTCACTACACAACAGTGAAAACTGACTACACAACAGTGAGGACTCCCTACACATCAGTGAGAAGTGACTACACAACAGTCAGAACTGGCTACACAACAGTGAGAACTCACTACACAACAGACAGAACTCACTACACAACAGTGATAACTCACTGCACAACAGTCAGAACTCATTACGCAACAGTCAGAACTGACTACACAACAGTCAGAACTGACTGCACAACAGTCAGAACTGACTGCACACCAGGGAGAACTCACTACACAACAGTGAGTACTGACTACACAACAGTCAGAACTGACTGCACACGAGGCAGAACTCACTACACAACAGTGAGTACTGACTACACAACAGTAAGAACTGACTGCACAACCGTGGGAGCTGACTACACAACAGTGAGTACTGACTACACAACAGTCAGAACTGACTATACAACAGTTAGAACTCAGTACACAACAGTCAGAACTGACTACAACACATTGAGAACTCACTACACAACAGTGAGAACTCACTACACACCAGTCAGAACTGTCTACACAATAGTGAGAACTCACTACACAACAGTCAGAACTCATTACACAACAGTCAGAACTGACGACACTACAGTCAGAACTGACTACATAATAGTCAGAACTGACTACACAACAGTGAGAGCTGACTGTACAACAGTGAGAACTGATGACACAACAGTCAGAACTGATGACACAACAGTGAGAACTGACTGTACAACAGTCAGAACTGATGACACAACAGTGAGAACTGACTACACAACAGTGAGAACTGACTGCACAACAGTGAGAACTGACTACACAACAGTGAGAACTGACTGCACAACAGTGAGAACTGTCTACGCAACAGTCAGAACTGACTACTCAACAGTAAGAACTGACTACACAACAGTCAGAACTGACTACACAACAGTCACAACTCACGACACCCCTGTCAGAACTGACTACACAACAGTCAGAACTGACTACACAACAGTGAGAACTGACTATTCAACAGTGAGAACTCACCACACAACAGTGAGAACTGGCTTACAGACTGTGTGAACTCACTACACACCAGTGAGAACTCACTACACAACAGACAGAACTCACTACACAACAGTGAGAACTCACTACACAACAGTGAGAACTCACTGCACAAAAGAGACAACTCATAACACAACAGTCACAACTCACTACACAACTGTCATAACTTGCTACACAAGAGTGAGAACTCAATAAACAAGAGACAGAACTCACTACACAACAGAGAGAACTCACCACACAACAGTCACAACTCACTACACAACAGAAAGAACTCAGTACACAACAGAGAGAACTCACTGCACAACAGTCAGAACATAGTACACAACAGTCAGAACTCACTACACAACAGTCAGAACTCACTACACAACAGTCACAACTCACTACACAACAGTCACAACTGACTACACAACAGAGAGAACTCACTACACAGCAGTGAGAACTTACTACAGAGCAGTCACAACTCACAACACAACTGTCAGAACTCACTACACAACAGTGAGAACTGACTCCACAACAGTGCGAACTCACTACACAACAGTGAAAACTGACTACACAACAGTGAGGACTCCCTACACATCAGTGAGAAGTGATTACACAACAGTCAGAACTGGCTACACAACAGTGAGAACTCACTACACAACAGACAGAACTCACTACACAACAGTGATAACTCACTGCACAACAGTCAGAACTCATTACACAACAGTCAGAACTGACTACACAACAGTCAGAACTGACTGCACAACAGTCAGAACTGACTGCACACCAGGGAGAACTCACTACACAACAGTGAGTACTGACTACACAACAGTCAGAACTGACTGCACACGAGGCAGAACTCACTACACAACAGTGAGTACTGACTACACAACAGTAAGAACTGACTGCACAACCGTGGGAGCTGACTACACAACAGTGAGTACTGACTACACAACAGTCAGAACTGACTATACAACAGTTAGAACTCAGTACACAACAGTCAGAACTGACTACAACACATTGAGAACTCACTACACAACAGTGAGAACTCACTACACACCAGTCAGAACTGTCTACACAATAGTGAGAACTCAATGCACAAAGTCAGAACTGACTACAACACATTGAGAACTCACTACACAACAGTGAGAACTCACTACACAACAGTCAGAACTGTCTAAACAACAGTGAGAGCTCAATACACAAAGTCAGAACTGACGACACCACAGTGAGAACTCACTACACAACAGTCAGAACTCATTACACAACAGTCAGAACTGACGACACTACAGTCAGAACTGACTACATAATAGTCAGAACTGACTACACAACAGTGAGAGCTGACTGTACAACAGTGAGAACTGATGACACAACAGTCAGAACTGATGACACAACAGTGAGAACTGACTGTACAACAGTCAGAACTGATGACACAACAGTGAGAACTGACTACACAACAGTGAGAACTGACTGCACAACAGTGAGAACTGTCTACGCAACAGTCAGAACTCACTACACAACAGTCACAACTCACGACACCGCTGTCAGAACTGACTACACAACAGAGAGAACTTGCTACACAGCAGTGAGAACTCAGTACGCAACAGTGAGAGCTGACTACACAACAGTGAGAGCTGACTACACAACCGTCAGAACTGACTGCACAACAGAGAGAACTCACTAGACTACAGTGAGAACTCACTACAACAGTGACAACTGACTACACAACAGTGAGAACTGACTATACAACAGTGATAACTGACTACACAACAGTCAGAACTGACTACACAACAGTCAGAACTCACTACACAACAGTGAGAACTGTCTACACAACAGTCAGAACTCTACATAACAGTGAGAACTCGCTACACAACAGTCAGGATTGACTACACAACTGTTAGAACTGACTACACAACAGTCCGAACTGACGACTCAACGGTGAGAACTCACTACACAACAGTCAGAACTGACTGCGCAACAGTCAGAACTGACTACACAACAGTCAGAACTCACTACACAACATTGAGAACTCACTACACGACAGTCAGAACTGACTGCACAACAGTCAGAACTCACTCCACAACAGTGAGTACTGACTACACAACAGTCAGAACTGACTGCACAACAGTGAGAACTGACTACACAACAGTCAGAACTGACCACACAACAGTCAGAACTCACTACACAACAGTGAGTACTGACGACACAACCATGAGAACTGACTACACCACAGTGAGAACTCACTACACAACATTCAGAACTCACTGCACAACAGTGAGAACTCACTACACAACTGTCAGAACTGACTACACAATAGTCAGAACTGACTACTCAAAAGTCAGAACTCATTACAGAACACTGAGAACTGACTATACAACAGTCAGAACTGACTACTCAACAGTCAGAACTCATTACAGAACACTGAGAACTGACTATACAACAGTCAGAACTGACTACACAACAGTCAGAACTCATTACACAACAGTGATAACTGACTTCACAACAGTGAGAACTGACTACACAACAGTGAGAACTGACTACACAACAGTCAGAAGTGACTACACAACAGTGAGAACTGACTGCACAACAGTGAGAACTGACTACAGAACAGGGAGAACTCACTACAGAACAGTCAGAACTGACTGCACAACAGTGAGAGCTCACTACACAACAGTGAGAACTCACTGCACAACAGTGAGAACTGACTACACAGTGAGACTTCGAAAGGCAGTAAATCCTGGTAACAGCAAGATTGAGTTAAAAAGCTGCCTTAACAGTGAGGCTGCCAAAAAGATGAACTCGCAATGCCTGCAATAAAAGCGGCTAAAATGAGTGGATTAAGTCTGAACTGGCAGGTAAGGTAATAGTGTTATAAAATTTATAAAACCAGTGCTGAAGTTGAATTATACCACCATCAGGCATGAAGGTTATTTTAGGTAACTGAGAGAGATTTTAATCATCTTAATCAGTCTCTCTGCAATAAAAGAAACTGAAAAACACAGCAAGCTGCATACAGCCCAAGTGGAAATCGCTGCTGTGACCACTTCCTGATATAATTGGTATATTATATGAATGTTGCAGAGTGCTATGCAATACTGCCCCAGTACGAATTACCATTTTTATCTATTTATCATAAGAGGTAACAGAGGAATTCATGTTGGAAAAGGTCAATGAAAAGCTCTGCCTGTAGTGTCGTTTGCAGTCGTTAATTGGGCAGATGCATTGATTACAGAGGTCAGAACTGTTTGGTGTTTTGCAGCAATCTGACTGAACTTTCACTCCACTGAATATTAGCCTAATATATGTAGTGATAGCTGTCCATTCAATCCATTACCAAGTATTTCTTTATTAATGATTTTCACTTTTGTGCCAACTTTCATTTGTTCCAGTCGTCTTTCTTTTCATAAGGGTTTCATGATGACTGTCTCACTCCTACACCATCAAAGTAGAATGGTAAAAGGATGATTTTATTCCCTGCCACCCAACTCCCCGCATGTGACATGAATGGGCCAGCGGTGGATTAAAATAGAAAGAAAGAAGAAATAGCTTGCATTTATATAGCACCTTTCACAACCTCAGGATGTTCCAAGGCACTTTACAGCCAATAAAGTATTTTTGGAGTGTCGTCACTGTAATGTAGGAAAAGCGGCAGCCAATTTGCGCACAGCAAGCTCCCACAAGCAGCAATGTGTTAATGATCAGATAAACTGTTTTTCTGTGATGTTGATTGAGGATAAATATTGGCCAGGATCCTGGGGAGAACTCTCCTGCTCTTCTTCTAAATAGTGCCATGGGATCTTTTACATCCACCTGAGAGAGCAGGTGGGGCCTCGGTTTAACGTCTAACCGAGATTATGTGCTCAATTCTCTGGAGTGGGACATGAGCTCACAAAATAGATTGGATGCAAGCGTTAGGGGCTGAATTCCCTGCCCCATGACTACCCTAGCACTCCTGCGCTACGAGCAGCAAACGTGGTAAGCATATGCAAGCATGTGGTTGGGAAGATGTTGTAATCCATTATTAAAGAAGCAGTAGCAGGACATTTGGAAAAGCAAAATTCGGTCAGGCAGAGTCAGTATGGATTTATGAAGGGGAAGTCATGTTTGACAAATTTGCTGGAGTTCTTTGAGGATGTAGCAAACAGGGTGGATAAAGTGGAACGAGTGGATGTGGTGTATTTGGACTTCCAGAAGGCATTTGACAAGGTGCCACATAAAAGGTAAAGGTTCACGGGGTTGGGGGTAATATATTAACATGGATAGAGGATTGGCTAACTAACAGAGAACAGAAAGTCGGGATAAATGGTTCATTCTCTGGTTGGCAACCAGTAACTAATGGGATGCCGCAGGGATCAGTGCTGTGACCCCAACTATTTACAATCTATATTAACGACTTGGAAGAAGGGACAGAGTGTGACATAGCCAAGTTTGCTGATGATACAAAGATGGGAGGAAAAGCAATGTGTGAGGAGGACACAAAAAATCTGCAAAAGGACATAGTCCAAGTGAGTGGGCAAAAATTTGGCAGATGGAGTATAATGTCGCAAAGTATGAGGTCATGCACTTTGGCAGAAAAAAATAAAAGAGTAAGTTATTATTTAAATGGAGAACGATTGCAAAGTGCCGCAGTACAGCGGGACCTGGGGGTACTTGTGCATGAAATACAAAAGGATAGTATGCAGGTACAGCAAGTGATCAGGTAGACCAATGAAATCTTGGCCTTTATTGCAAAGGGGAGGGAGTATAAAAGCAGGGAAGTCTTGCTACAGCTATATAAGGTACTGGTGAGGCCACACCTGGAATACTGTGTGCAGTTTTGGTTTCCATATTTACGAAAGGATATACTTGCGTTGGAGGCAGTTCAGAGAAGGTTCACTAGGTTGATTCCGGGGATGAGGGAGTTGACTTATGAGGAAAGGTTGAGTAGGTTGGCCTCTATTCATTGGAATTCAGAAGAATGAGAGTTGATCTTATCAAAACGTATAAGATTATGAGGGGGCTTGACAAGGTGGATGCAGAGAGGATGTTTCCACTGATGGGGGAGAATAGAACTGGAAGGCATGATCTTAGAATAAGGGGCTGCCCATTTAAAACAGAGATGAGGAGAAATTTCTTCTCTCAAAGTGTTGTAAATCTGTGGAATTCGCTGCCTCAGAGAGCTGTGGAAGCTGGATCATTGAATAAATTTAAGACTGAAATAGACAGTTTCTTAACTGAGAAGGGGTTATGGGGAGCGGGCAGGGAAGTGAACCTGAGTCTATGATCAGATCAGCCATGATCGCATTAAATGGCGGAGCAGGCTCGAGGGGCCGTATGGCCTACTTCTGCTCCTATTTCTTACGTTCTTATGTTCTTATATGTCCTGCCGGTTCCCAAACTTCTGCCGTTACATCCAGACTTTTTGCCAGAAGTGACAGATGTTGATTATGTCCACCCACCTGTTCAAATGACATATGTACGACAGGAACACATCATCAGTGGATGGCACCAACCATGATATGATGCACCCAATGCAAGGAGGGTGGAACTGTAACAATGGGAGCCTAGCCAAAATGCGAAACTCTCTCCAGAGCCTCAGTGGCTCAGCACTCATAGAACTGATTGGACCCAAAACACAACCCCCAGCCTCCCTCCACATCCCTTCTACAACTGAAACTCAAGGCCCCAGTTTACAGAGTCATGCTGTGGATTCTCATGTGTTCAGGACAAATTTCCAGTAAAAGGCGCTAAGGGGGAGAAATTGGCCTGCTTTGCACCTCCTCTTAGCGCCAGCAGAGGGCGGTAATGGGTTGCTAAGGGGTTACCGACTGGGCACAGCAATTTCACTGACGCCCATGAACTTCCTGGCAGTTTTGCGCTGGTGCTAACACTTACCGCCTCGCTCTCTTGCGCCCCGTAGATTGTGACGTCATCCGGTGTGCAGCGTCCCATTACCACCTCGGATGTGATATTCGCTCCTGCCCCTGCAGCATCGCCGGGCGTCAACAACGGCCACTACAGGAGGCATTGTCACCTCGGCTGGCCGCTTGAGGAGCAATAATTAAAGGCATGGTGTTCAGGTAGGGCAAAATGTTTTTTGCTCCCCAGTCTGGCACTTCCTGATTTCTTTGACTCCATCATTCCTCAGCCCTGCACTCTCTCAGAGTGTTTGGGGCTGCTTTGCACATAACGCAGGTTTTGTGGCCCAACAGACAGAGCATGAATAGTGATTGAACCCATCATTGGTCCTTCCCTTTAAGCGAGGGAAGGAGCCTCCAAAGAGGGCAACGCTGCACGGAACATTGTTCAGTGCTGTGCCGATCCCGCGCCTCTCGCACACTTTAGCGCTCTAAGCGAAGTTGTAGCTGAAGGTGAGTGTCCCGGGGTGGGGGAGAGGGAGTAGGGTGCTGAGGGTGAGTGTCCCGGGGGGGTGGAAGAGGTAGCCGGGACACTCACTTTAGTGCTAGAGACTCACATACCAATAACTGACAGTTACACCTTTAACCCACACTCACAAACCAGAAACTGACAGCTAAATATTGAGCACAATGCTCGCATATCAAACTGGAAGGTACTGATTGATCCCACACTGACATATCAGAAACTGACAGGTACAGAATAAAACCCACACTCACATACCAGAAACTGATAGGTACACATTCAACCCATACTCATATACCAGAAACTGACAGGTACAGATTCTCCAGAGAAGTAGCAGCAGGGATAATGGATGCATTGGTTGTTACTTACCAAAATTCCCTGGATTCTGGGTAGGTCCCAGCAGATTAGAAAACTGCAAATGTAACGCCCCTATTTAAAAAAAAAGGAGGCAGACAAAAAGCAGGAAACTATCGACCAGTTAGCCCAACATCTATGGTTGGGAAGATGTTGGAGTCCATTATTAAAGAAGCAGTAGCAGGACATTTGGAAAAGCATAATTCGGTCAGGTAGAGTCAGCATGGATTTATAAAGGGGAAATCATATTTGACAAATTTGCTGGAATTCTTTGAGGATGTAATGAACAGGGTGGATAAAGGGGAACCAGTGGATGTGGTGTATTTGGACTTCCAGAAGGCATTTGACAAGGTGCCACATAAAAGGTTACTACAGAAGATAAAAGTTCACGGTGTTGGGGTAATATATTAGCATGGATAGAGGATTGGCTAATGAACAGAAAACAGAGAGTCGGGATAAATGGTTCATTCTTGAGTTGGAAATCAGTAACTAGTGAATGCCGCAGGGATCAGTGCCGGAACCCCAACTATTTACAATCTATATTAATGACTTGGATGAAGGGATTGAGTGTAACGTAGTCAAGTTTGCTGATGATACAAAGATGGGAGAAAAAGCAATGTGTGAGGAGGACACAAAAACCTGCAAAAGGACAAAGACAGGCTATGTGAGTGAGCAACAATTTGGCAGATGGAGTATAATGTTGGAAAGTGTGAGGTTATGCACTTCGGCAGAAAAAAAATCGAAGAGCAAGTTATTATTTAAATGGAGAAAAATTGCATAGTGCTGCAGTACAGCGGGACCTGGGGGTCCTGATGCATGAAACGCAAAAGGTTAATATTCAGGTACAGCAAGTTATCAGGAAGGCCAATGGAATTTGGCCTTTATTGCAAAGGGGATGGAGTATAAAAGCATGGAAGTCTTGCTGCAGTTATATTGGTGAGGTCACACCTGGAATACTGCATACAGTTTTGGTTTCCATATTTACGAAAGGATATACTTGCTTTGGAAGCAGTTCAGAGAAGGTTCACCAGGTTGATTCCAGAGTTGAGGAGGTTGACTTAAGAGAAAAGATTGAGCAGGTTGGGCCGCTACTCATTGGAATTCAGAAGAATGAGAGGTGATCTTATCGAAACGTATAAGATTATGAGGGGGCTTGACAAGGTGGATGCAGAGAGGATGTTTCCACTGATAGGGGAGACTAGAACTAGGGGACATAATCGTAGAATAAGGGGCCGCCCATTTAAAACTGAGATGAGGAGAAATTTCTTCTCTCAGAGGGGTGTAAATCTGTGGAATTTGCTGCCTCAGAGAGCTGTGGAAGCTGGGTCATTGAATAAATTTAAGACAGAGATAGACAGTTTCTTAAACGATAAGGGAATAAGGGGTTATGGGGAGCGGGCAGGGAAGTTGAGCTGAGTCCATGATCGGATCAGCCATGATCTTATTAAATAGCGGAACAGGCTCGAGGGGCCGTATGGCCTACTCCTGCTCATATTTCTTTTGTTCTTATTTAGCGTTCCACTTCCCTCTTGGAGCGCTAAAGTGGAAGTTCCCGGGAGCAAAAAATCTTTTTCGCCTGGCCTTACTTTTGCGCTCCTTCAAAAGCAATCGCCCCAAATGGGGTGCTTTTCAAGTGTTTCTCCCACTCAGCAAGCGCATTAAGGCCAGCTGTCACCCTACAAACCAACCAAGTAGAATGTGAGTAACGTGGGGAGGTTATGGGATTGGAAATATATGCTGCAATTTTGTTTGCTTTGTTCTTTTGGTGGGGATGTCAACAAACTTTGTAGAACCTTTCCCCAGGAGATTAAACAAAAATGAATTCTTGGGATATGGGCATTGTGGGCAAGACTGCCGTTTATTGCTCATCACTAGTTGTCCTCAAGAAGGTGGTGTTGAGCCGCCTTCTTGGGCTGCTGCAGTCCGTGTGGTGAAGGAACTCCCACAATGCAGTCAGGGTAGGAGTGCCAGGATTTTGGCCCAGCGACGATGAAGGAACAGCAATTTACTTCCAAGTTGGAATTGTGCGTGATCTGGGGGGGATCTTGGAGGTGGCGGTGTTCCCATCCGCCTGCTGCCCTTGTCCTTCTGGCTGGTGGAGGCCGTGGGATTGGGAGATGTTGCAAAAGTAGATTTAAAAAGTTATATAAAGATGTTGATGAATGGGCTGGTCTGTAATTAAGTATGATAAATGGACTGAATGGCACCATTCTTGTTCTGAGCATTTTCATCTTCTTACAAAAATCTATTAAAAGGGGAGATTGTGCAAAAGATCATTGACTTCCTTGTATTACTGAGAGCAGTTGTCAGTGAATTTATTTTTACACATTGGTAGAAACTTCAATTCAGAGCTACAGAGAATGCAGAAACCACAATGCAGCAGCTCTGACATCCATTACAGCGGACTCTCTTCCTGGCAGTGGCCGTGCTGGGCATGTGAGGGTTCACAGCAAGCACTCAGTGGCTGCGGCAGCAATGCAGTCGGGAACAGGCAGAACCAGCAACTTGTCAGTGCGGCCTGAGATGGCTGGCAGCTCCCACAAAGCGGCTGGATAGGTCCGGCAACTCTCCAAGCAGGCCGAAAGTGGCGTTGAAAACTGCAGCGAGAGCAGCGACTTAGTACACCCCACAGGGTGAAAACCCAGTGATCAACAGGCAGCATGTGATGTCCCCAGTGAAATAGGCAGTGGGTGAAACCCAATATTCAAACAGGCAAGGGGTGAAATTACCCCAGTCACACAGGCAATGGGTGAAATTAACCAGTGACACAGGCAGTGGGTGAAATTACTCCAGTGACAAAGGCACTGGGTGAAATTACCCGAGTGGCACCGGCAGTGTTTGGAATTACCCCAGTGAAATAGGCAATGGATGAAATTACCCCAGTGACACAGGCAGTGGGTGAAATTACCCCAGTGACACAGGCAGTGGGTGAAATTACCCAGTGATACAGGCAGTGGATGAAATTACCCCAGTGACACAGGCAGTGGGCGAAATTACCTCAGTGACTCAGGCAGTGGGTGAAATTACCCAGTGACACAGGCAGTGGGTGAAATTACCCAGTGACACAGGCAGTGGGTGAAGTTACCCAGTGTCACAGGCAGTGGGTGAAATTACCCAGTGACACAGGCAGTGGATGAAATTACCCCAGTGACACAGGCAGTGGGTGAAATTACCCCAGTGAAACAGGCAGTGGGCGAAATTACCCCAGTGACACAGGCAGTGGTTGGAATTACCCCAGTGACACAGGCAGTGGGCGAAATTACTCCAGTGACACAGGCAGTGGGTGGAATTATCCCGGTGACACAGGCAGTGGGTGAAATTACCCAGTGACACAGGTAGTTGGTGAAATTACCCCAGTGAAATAGGCAGTGGGTGAAATTACCCATTGACACAAGCAGTGGATGAAATTACCCCAGTGACACAGGCAGTGGGTGAAATTACCCCAGTGAAAGAGGCAGTGGGTGAAATTACCCCAGTGAAACAGGCAGTGGGTGAAATTACCCCAGTGACACAGGCAGTGGGTTAAATTACCCCAGTGACACAGGCAGTGGTTGGAATTATCCCAGTGACACAGGCAGTGGCTGAAATTACCCAGTGACACAGGCAGTGAGTGAAATTACCCCAGTGACACAGGCAGTGGTTGGAATTATCCCAGTGACATAGGCAGTGCTTGAAATTACCCAGTGACACTGGCAGTGGTTCTAATTGCCCCAGTGACACAGGCAGTGCATGCAATTACCCCAGTGAAACAGGCAGTGGATGAAATTACCCCAGTGACACAGGCAGTGGTTGCAATTACGCCAGTGACACAGGCAGTGGTTGGAATTACCCCAGTGACACAGGCAGTGGGTGAAATTACCTCAGTGACACAGGCAGTGGGTGAAATTACCCAATGGCACAGGCAGTGGGTGAAATTACCCAGTGACACAGGCAGTGCGTGAAATTACCCCAGTGACACAGGCAGTGGGTAAAATTACCCAGTGACACAGGCAGTGGGTGAAATTACCCCAGTGAAATAGGCAGTGCGTGAAATTACCCCAGTGACACAGGCAGTGCGTGAAATTACCCCAGTGACTCAGGCAGTGGTGGGAATTACCCCAGTGATACAGGCAGTGGGTGAAATTACCCCAGTGACACAGGCAGTGGGTGAAATTATCCCAGTGACACAGGCAGTGGGTGAAATTACTCCTGGTGACAGAGGCAGTGGGAGAAATTACTCCAGTGACAGAGGCAATGGGTGGAATTACCCCAGTGAAAGAGCAGTGGATGAAATTACCCCAGTGACACAGGCATCAATTAAGACATGGTTTAATCAAGGGCAGTTAGTGTGGATTTGTTTAGGGAAAGTTGTGTCTGACCAACATGATTGAATTTTTTGAGGAGGTAACCAGCAGGATCGATAAGGATAATGGTTATTATGTTGTGTATATGGACTTAGGAAAGCTTTTGATAAAGTCCCACATGGCAGACTGGTCAGGAAAGTAAAAGCCCATGGGATCCAGACCAAAATGGCAAATTTGATCCAAAATTGGCTCAGAGGCAGATCCAGTCAATGATTTGGAGTTAAATGTCGAGGGTATGATTAAGAAGTTTGCAGTTGACACTAAAATAGGCTGTGTGGTTGATAATGAAGAAGAAAGCTGCTGACTACAGGAAGATATCAATGTATTGGTCAGTTGGGCAGAGCAGTGGCAAATGGAATTTAATCTGGATAAGTGTGCGGTAATGCATTTGGGGAGGGCTAACAAGGCAAGGGAATACACATTAAATGGTACGACACTGAAAAGTGTGGAGGAACAAAGGGTCCTTTGAGTGCAGGTCTACAGATCGCTGAAAGTAGCAGGCCAGGTAGATAAGGTGGTTAAGAAGGCATATGGAATATTTGTTAAGAATACTTAGTAAGAAGGCATATGGAATACTTGCCTTTATTAGTCAAGGCATGGACTACAAGAACAGGGAGGTTATGCTTGAAATGTATAAAACACTGGTTAGGCCTTAGCAGTAATACTGCGTGTAGTTCTGGTCACCACATTACAGGAAAGATGTGATTCCACTGGAGAGGGTACAGAGGAGATTTACAAGAATGTTGCCTGAACTGGAGAATTTTGGCTATGACGAAAGATTGAAGATGGTGGGGCCGAAATTCTGGTGCCAGAAAGCTGGCGCACCTATGAGTTTTTAGCCGGTACTTAGCGCTGGAACTCTTGGTTCGGTGAGTCGATCTATTTTCAGGACTTTGAATTTTTTTCCAAGTCCTGCAGGAAATGGGTGATAACGGAGGCAGGCTTTAGACTCAAAGCCAGGCTGACTGTCTGAAAATGGGTCAGAAGGCTCGCTTGCCGCTGTCAATCAGCGTGGTGACATCACAGTGTGTGTGCATCACCACGCTCCCTATCCTTCATTAAAGGAGAGAGATTCTAGCTACTTTTTAAACTTTGGCCACTGGGCCACCAGGGAGTGTTTTGGCTGGGCCAGCGGCCTGGCACCCAAGAGGGGGTGCCAGGCTGCCCATTGGTGGCCCGGCTGAACCCAGTGCCAGTATTTTGGCCCGGCCGATTGGCAAGTCGGCTGACAAAAATTCTTGCACTGCAGCTGAGGCAGTGGGCCCACCCCTTTAAGGGTCACCATGCTGCCGGCCTGCCATCACTCTGCAGAGGTGCACCAACAGAGAAACCTATCAGGGGCACCACGTGGCGGGGGATCCATGGAGTGAGGTGAATATCGCTGGGTAAGTATTTTTATTGTTGTTTTATTCAATTTACTGGTGGTGATACCACTTGGGCGGTATGGGGTCCAGGGCGAAAAATCCCCGACTAGAACTTAGGTCGGATCGGCCTGTTGACCCCAGAGCGGCGGCCATTCTATTTTTCGGAATGACCGTCGCAAACAAGCACTAACGGGTCTCTGTGAGACCCTGAATTTCGGCCCCGCTGCATCTGTTTTCTTTGGAACAGAGGAGGCTGAGGGGAGACCTGATTGAGGTGTATAAAATTATGAGGAGCCTAGATAGAGTGGATATGAAGGAGCTCATTCCTTTGGCAGAGGTGTCAACAACCAGGGCGCATCGATTTAAAGAAATTGGGGGGAGCTTTACAGGAGATATGAGGGGAAATGTCTTCACCCAGAGGGCAGTGAGCTGTGGAACTCACTGCCTGAAAGGGTGGTAGAGGCAGAAACCCTCACCACATTAAAAAAGTACTTGGATGTGCACTTAAAGTGCTGTAACCTACAGGGCTATGGACCAAGAGCTGGAAAGCGGGATAAGGCTGGATAGCTGATGGTCGGCTGGCGCGGACATGGTAGGCCAAAATGGCCTCCTTCCGTGCTGTAAATTTCTATGAATCTATGAATGAAATTCCCCAGTGAAACAGGCTTTGGGTGAAATGTCCCCAGTAACACATGCAGTGGGTGAATGCTCCCCAATTAAACAGGGAATTGGGTGGTTAACATGTAGATATATTCACTGTACAAACCTGAAGCTTAATAATGCAGGATTATTTTTACCAGACAGAGCGAAGATGTTTATTTCTGTTACAATCATTGTGCCTGCCTGCAATATTTCTTTTTAAGCATCTCAGATCATTAAACTGTTGTCACCACAGGAGACAGGAAGGATCAGGTCACTGTGCAATATCATGTTGAAAATTCAAGAAATATCAATTAGACATTTTCTCAGAATTATATAAATAAACATTCTGGTTTTCAATATTTATTTATTTTACCAGCTCTTGGTGATTATTGCTGTTTTTTTGATTTTTAGTGCAAGAACAACTTGAATTTTCGAGCGCCTTTAACTTAGTAAAACGCAACACGGCGGTTCACGGGAGTGTTATCATACAAAATTTGACACTGAGCCACTTAATGGGGTATTAGGGTATATGACCGAAAGCTTGGTCAACGAGGTGGGTTTTAAGAAGCGTCTTAAAGGAGGAAAGAGGTGGAGAGTCGGAGAGGTTGAAGGAGGTAGTGCCAAAGCTTAGGGCCTAGGAAGGCACATCCACCGATAGTTGTGCAATTAAAATCGGGGATGCTCAAGAGGCCAGAATTAGAGGAGTGCAGAGATCTCGGGGGCTGTGGGGTTGGAAGAGATTACAGAGATAGGGAGGGATGAGGCCATGGAGGGATTTGAAAACAGGGATGAGAATTTTAAATACGAGGTATTGCTTAACCAGGATCCAACGAGTACAGGATTGATGGGAGAACGGAACTTGGTACGAGTTAGGACATGAGCAGCAGAGTTTAGCAGGAGCTTAAGTTTATTTAGGGTGAATGATGGGAGGCCAGTCAAGAGTGCATTGGAATTGTCATCAAGAGATAACAAAGGAATGGATGAGGGTTTCAGCAGCAGATGAGCTAAGGCAGGAGGCGAGTCAGGCGATGTTCCGGAGGTGGAAATAGGCGGTCTTAGTGATGGAGCAGATATGGGGTAGGAAGGTCACCTTGCTGTCAAACATGACACCAAGGTTGTGAACAGTCTGGTTCAGCCTGAAAAGGTGGCCAGGCAAAGTTAATAGAAACATTGAAACATAGAACATAGGTGCAGGATTAGGCCATTCGGCCCTTCGAGCCTGCACCACCATTCAATATGATCATGGCTGATCATGCAACTTCATTACCCCATTCCTGCTTTCTCTCCATACCCCTTGATCCCTTTAGCCGTAAGGGCCACATCTAACTCCCTTTTGAATATATCTAATGAACGTGTCATGTATTTAACCATCTTGCAATTACAATAGCCATGTAACTGTAACTCATGTACACTGTACCTGTACCCTAGAAATGCATACCCTGACCACAGGGGGTGAACTTGCGTGAGACACTCCTCATCTGGGTTTCCAGTTATAAAAGGGGAGGTCCCACCCAGGATCAGCACTCCTTGGTCCTGGGAATAAAGGTGAAGGTCACAGAGTAATTGTGTCTGATATCCATGCCTCGTGTGAGTTTGTAGTGAGGTGCAGGGACACTACATTTGACGACGAGAAACAGGAATCACACAACCACGAGGATGGCCACTGGTGGCACAGAGGAATGTTACTGTGTGGGTGAGGACTGGGACGACTTCGTGGAGAGACTCCAGCAGAGCTTTGTCACAAAGGACTGGCTGGAAGAGACAGCGGCTGACAAGCAGAGGGCGCATCTACTGACCAGCTGTGAACCACAGACGTATGCGCTGATGAAAGACCTGCTCGCACCCCAGAAGCCAGCGGACAAGTCCTTTGAAGAGCTCAGCCAGCTGATCAGTGAGCATCTCAAGCCGACGAGTAGCGTACACATGGCCCGTCACCGGTTCTACTCTCACCGGCGTCGGGAGGGACAAAACGTCTCGGACTTGTGGCAGAACTGCGGCTTTTGGCCAGTCTCTGTAAGTTCTCCGATGCTTGCAGGGGGGAGATGTTAAGGGACATTTTCATCGAGGGCATTAATCAAGCTGGCATTTTCAGGAAGCTCATAAAGACCAAGGACTTGACTTTAGAAGGGGCGGCGTTGATAACTCAGACCTTTATGGCAAGGGAAGAGGAGACCAAGCTAATTTACGCGCGCAGCCCTGGTCCAAAAGTGGCGACGGACCAGGGAGTTAACATGGTGAACGTGGCTCGGGACCCTACAGGCAGGCAAGGGCAAGGGCATTTCGAAACCGCCCAGGCAGCAACAGGCTCTAGGGTGGACCCGCAACAGGGACAATGGAAAGGGGATCGGCAATTCACTACATCACGAGGAACAATGCGTCCCGCGATGGGACCATTAACACCCATCATCAGAGTGCTTAGAAACAGCCAAATGGGCAATCAGAGAGAAATGCCTGGGAATAGTCCTTTTGTTAACAGCAATCTCAGCTCATGCTGGCGGTGCGGGGGTAGACACACTGCGAAAAGCTGCAGGTTCCAGCAATATACCTGTAGGATTTGTAATGTCAGTGGACACTTGGCCAGGATGTGCAAAAAGGCAGTAGCGAGGCTAAACTGCGAGACAGAGGAACCAGACGAGGGGGTCTGCAATGCAGGATGAGGCCTGGGGAAAAGCCATGATGCTGAAGTTCAGCGGGTTCATGTGGCTGATGTCCACAGCTCATACACTAAAACGCCACCCATGATGATGAAAGTCTTACTGAATGGCATTCCGGTGCACATAGAGCTGGATACTGGAGCTAGCCAGTCACTCATGAGCACCCAACAATTTGAGAGACTATGGCCACACAGAACTAGCAGGCCCAAACTGGAACGCATTGAGACGCAGCTACGGATGTACACCAAAGAGATCATCCCAGTGCTGGACAGTGCAAACTTGGTGGTAACACATAATGGATTACAGAACCAGCTGCCACTCTGGATTGTTCCTGGAAATGGCCTCGCGCTTTTGAGGAGGAGTTGGCTAGCTGAGATGAGTTGAAAATGGGGGAATGTGCACGCCATTTCATCCATGGAGTGAAGTTCATGCTCACAGGTCCTGCAAAAATTCGGGTCACTGTTTCAACCCGGTGTCGGAACGTTCAAAGACACTAAAGTAGTGATATGCATCACTCCGGACGCCAGACCAGTGCACCACAAAGCCAGAGCGGTGCCATATGTGATGCGTGAAAAAATTGAAAGTGAACTGGGCAGGCTGCTCAGAGAGGCATAATTTCGACCGTTGAATTCAGCGACTGGGCAAGTCCTATCGTTCCCGTCCTCAAAGCAGATGGCTCGGTTAGGATTTGTGGCGACTACAAAGCCACCATCAACCCAGTGTCGCTGCAAGACCAACACCCGCTTCCGAGAGCGGAGGACCTTTTTGCCACGTTGGCAGCTGGCAAGCTGTTCACGAAGCTGGACCTCATTTCGGCCTACATGATTCAGGAACTGGCTGAAGAATCCAATCTTCTGACCACCATCACGACGCACAAAGGATTATTTGTCTCCAACAGGTGCCCGTTTGGCATTCGTTCAGCAGCAGCTGTCTTTCAGAGAAACATGGAAAGCTTGCTCAAGTCCATCCCTGGAACGATCGTATTCCAAGACGACAGTCTTATACCGGGTCGAGACACCGAGGAACACTTCCGCAATCTGGAGGAAGTGCTACGCTGATTGGATCGGGTAGGCATGCTGCTGAAAAAGGCCAAGTGCATGTTTTTGGCCCCAGAGGTCAAGTTTTAGTGTAGGAGGGTTGCCACTGAATCAAAAACTGAGGCGATTCGCCGGGCACCTAGGCCCGGCAACACATTGGAGTTGCGATCATTGCTGGGACTTTTGAACTATTTTGGGAACTTTCTGCCGAACTTAAGCACATTGTTGGAGCCATTACACATGTTGCTCCATAAAGGTTGTGAATGGTTTTGGGGGGACTGTCAAGAATGGGCTTTCAATAAGGCGAGGAACCTGCTGTGTTCCAACTAACTGTTGACTTTGTATGACCCCTGTAAAAAACTGGTTTTAACATGCGATGCGTCATCCTATGGGGTTGGGTGTGTTTTGCAGCAGGGTAATGATGACGGCCGACTCCAACTGGTGGCTTATGCCTCCAGGTCGCTCTCCAAGGCAGAGCCTGGATACGGCATGGTCGAGAAGGAAGCACTCGCGTGTGTGTACGGTGTGAAAAAGATGCACCAGTACCTTTTCGGTAGACAGTTCGAGCTCGGGACAGACCACAAGCTGTTAACATCCTTGTTGTCCGACAGCAAGGCTGTCAACGCCAATGCGTCAGCTCGCATACAGCGATGGGCCCTCATGCTGGCTGCGTATGACTACACCATACGGCACCGGCCAGACACCGAAAATTGCGCTAACGCACTCAGCAGGCTCCCACTGGCCACCACCGAGGAGGCGTCGGAGCAGAGCGCCGAGATGGTCATGGCCGTTGAGGCTTTTGACACTGCGGGCTCCCCTATCACAGCCCGCCAGATCAAACTCTGGAATCAACAGGGACTCCCTCCTATCCATGATAAAGAAATGTCTCCTGACTGGGGATTGGGTGCCCGCACACAGGGCGTGCCCCAAGGAGGTCAGGCCGTTTCAGAGACGGATGGATGAGCTCTCCATCCAAGCCAACTGCCTGCTATGGGGCAGCGGGGTAGTCATGCCCCAGGAAGGAAGGGAAGCGTTCATCAGGGAACTCCACAGCGAGCACCCTGGCATCGTGTTAATGAAGGCCATTGCCCGGTCACATGTATGGTGGCTGGGGATTGACTCAGACCTGCAACACTGGATTCGCAATGCCCCCAGGGAGGCTCCACTCAGCCCGTGGCCCTGGCCGACCAGGCCATAGTCACGTATTCATGTAGACTATGCGGGCCCGTTCATGGGGTAAATGTTCCTGATCGTTGTTGATGCATACTCGAAGTGGATCGAGTGCATCATATAGAATTCGTGCACGATATCCATCACCGTGGAGAGTCTGCATACGGTTTTCGTGACCCATGGCTTGCCAGACATCTTGGTCAGCGACAATGGCCCGTGTTTCACCAGCCATGAATTCCAGGACTTTATGTCGGGCAATGGTATCTAGCATATCCAGACAGCGCCATTCAAGTCGGCTTCCAATGGCCAGGCGGAACGGACGGTCCAAGTCATAAAGCAGGGCATGCTCCGCATCCAAGGACCCTCCCTTCAGTACCACCTATCGCGCCTCCTGCTGGCCTACAGGTCCTGCCCGCACTCGCTCACGGGAGTCCCGCCAGTGGAACTCCTCATGAAACGCACGCTCAAGACACGGCTGCCCGTCATTCACCCAGACCTGGCAGACATTGTTGAGGGCATGCACCAATCCTAAACTGAGCTCCATGATCAAAACTTAAGGGGGAGGTGTATAGAAATAGATGACCCGGTATTTGTTCTTAACCATGCTTTGGGACCCAAGTGGCTTGAGGGCACTGTAATTGGCAAACAGGGATATAGGATCATGGTGGTCAGACTAAATAATCGGCAGATATGCAGCAAACACTTGGACCAAGTAAAGAAAAGATTCAGCATTGACATGGAGGAACCTGAAGAAGAGCATGAGATGACTGCCAGCGCACGAGCGACAAAGACAGCCCTCAGCATGCACAGTCCCTGCGGCCAGCCCAGACAGGCCGGAATCACCTCAAGTGACAGAGACGCGTGCTGAGGCTCAGCCACCAAAGCCACAACTGCGGCGCTCCATGAGAGAGCGTCAACCACCCGATAGATTTAACCTTTCAAACAAAAAGACTTAAGGGAGGAGGTGATGTCATGTATTTAACCATCTTGCAATTACAATAGCCATGTAACTGTAACTCATGTACACTGTACCTGTACCCTAGAAATGCACACCCTGACCACAGGGGGTTGAACTTGCGGGAGACACACCTCACCTGTGTTTCCAGGTATAAAAGGGGAGGTCCCACCCAGGGTCAGCACTCCTTGGTCCTGGGAATAAAGTGACCGTGTCTGATATACATGCCTCGTGTGAGTTTGTAGTAAGGTGCAGGGACACTACAGAACAAGCCTCAACAACGTTCTGTGGTAGAGAATTCCATAGGTTCACAATTCTCTGAGTGAAGATGTTTCTCCTCATCTCCGTCCTAAATGGCTTACCGCTTATCGTTAGATTGTGACCCCTGGTTCTGGACTTCCCCAAAATTAGGAACATTCTTCCTGCATCTAACCTGTCCAATCCCGTCAGAATTTTATATGATTCTATGAGATCCCCCCTCATTCTTCTAAATTCCAGTGAATGTAAGCCTAGTCGATCCAGTCTTTCTTCATATGTCAGTCCTGACATCCCAGGATCAGTCTGGTGAACCTTCGCTGCACTCCCTCAATAGCAAGAATGTCCTTCCTCAGATTAGGAGACCAAAACGTTACGCAATATTCAAGGTGTGGTTTCACCAAGGATCTGTACAACTGCAGTAAGACCTCCCTGCTCCTATACTCAAATCCTCTCGCTATGAAGGCCAACATGTCATTTGCCTTCTTCACCGCCTGTTGTACCTGCATGCCAACTTTCAATGACTGATGTACCATTGACACCCGGGTCTCGTTGCACCTCCCCTTTTCCTAATCTGTCGCCATTCAGATAATATTCTGCCTTCGTGTTTTTGCCACCAAAGTGGATAAACTCACATTTATCTACATTATATTGCATCTGACATGCATTTGCCCACTCACCTGACCTGTCCAAGTCACCCTGCAGTCTCTTAGCATCCTCTTCACAGCTCACACTGCCACCCAGCTTATTTTAATCTGCAAATCTGAAGATATTACATTCAATTCCTTTGTCTAAATCATTAATGTATATTGTAAATAGCTGGGGTCCCAGCAGTGAACCTTGCGGTATTCCACTGCCTGCCATTCTGAAGAGAACCCGTTTATTCCGACTCTTTGCTTCCTGTCTGCCAACGGGTTCTGTATCCATGTCAATACATTACCCCCAATACCATGTCGGTGGCTAGGGAAAGGCCAAGGTTTCGGTCTTCCCAATATTTACTTGGTCAAAGTTTCTGCTCATCCAGTACATGTGGAAAGTGATGCTATGTTTTCGGATATGTCACCAAGCAGATGAGAAATAGGTGGAGGCCAAGGATACATCCTTGGGGGACACCAATGGTAACGGTGTGGGAGCAGGAAGAGAAACCATTGCAGGTCATACACTGGCTACAATTAGATAGATTAGAATGGAACCAGGCGCGTGCAGTCACACCCAGCTGGACGACGGTGGAGAGGCATTGGAGGAGGATGGATTGCTCAACCATGTCAAAGGCTGCAGACAGGTCGAGAAGCAAGAGGAGGGATAGGTTAACTTTGTCACTGTCACAAAGGATGTCACTTGTGAACTTGAGAAGAGCCACCAGTACGGTATTGCTTCTGTTTTGGGGGATTATTACTGGTGTTTGGACGATTATTGCTGGTGTTTGGGGATTATTGCTAGTGTTTGGGGATTATTGCTGATGTTTGGGGGATTATTGCTGGTGTTTGGGGATTATTGCTGGTGTTTGGGGATTATTGCTGGAATCTGGGGGATTATTGCTGCTGTTTGGGAAATATTGCTGGTGTTTGGGGGATTATTGCTGGTGTTTGGGGAATTATTTCTGCTGTTTGGGGATTATTGCTGGTGTTTGGGGGATTATTGCTGGTGTTTTAGGATTATTGCTGGTGCTGGGGGATTATTGCTTGTGTTCAGGGATTATTTCTGCTGTTTGGGGATTATTGCTGGTGTTTGGGGATTATTGCTGCTGTTTGGGAAATATTGCTGGTGTTTGGGGGATTATTGCTGGTGTTTGGGGAATTATTTCTGCTGTTTGGGGATTATTGCTGGTGTTTGGGGATTATTGCTGGTGTTTGGGGAATATTGCTGGTGTTTGGGGGATTATTGCTGGTGTTTGGGGAATTATTTCTGGTGTTTGGCGATTATTTCTGGTGTTTGGGAATTATTGCCGGTGTTTGGAGATTATTAATGGTGTTTGGGGCTTATTGCTGGTGTTTGGGGATTTTTGCTGCTGCTTGGTGGATTATTGCTGGTGTTTGGGGATTATTGCTGGTGTTTGGAGATTTTTGCTGCTGTTTGGTGGATTATTGCTGGTGTTTGGGGATTATTGCTGGTGTTTTAGGATTATTGCTGGTGTTGGGGGATTATTGCTGGTGTTTTAGGATTATTGCTGGTGTTGGAGGATTATTGCTGGTGTTTTAGGATTATTGCTGGCGTTTGGGGATTATTTCTGTTGTTGGGGGATGATTGCTGGTGTTTGGGGAATTATTGCTGGTGGTTGGGGATTATTGCTCATGTTTGGGGGATTATTGCTGGTGTTTAGGGATTATTTCTGGTGTTTGGGGGATTACTGCTGGTGCTTGGGGATTATTGCTGTAGTTTGGAGATTATTGCTGGTGTTTGGGGATTATTGCTGGTGTTTGGGGGATTATTTCTGCTGTTTGGGGTTTATTGCTGGTGTTTGGGGATTATTGCTGGCATTTGGCGATTATTGCTGGTGTTAAGGAATATTCCTGGTGTTTGAAGATTATTGCTGGTTGTTGGGGGTTATTGCCTGTTTTTTTGAGTTTACTGCTGGTGTTTGGGGACTTTTGCTGGTGTGTGGGGATTATTGCTGGTATTTCGAGATTATTGCTGGTGTTTTAGGATTATTGATGCTGTTGGGGGATTATTGCTGGTGTTTGGGAATTATTTCTGCTGTTTGGGGATTATTGCTGGTGTTTGGGGATTATTGGGGGTGTTTGAGAATTATTGCTGGTGTTTGGGAACTATTGCTGGTGATTGGGGGATTATTGCTGCAGTTTAGGGAATTATTGCTGGTGTTTGGGGTTTATTTCTGGTATTTGGGAATTATTGCCGGTGTTTGGAGATTATTAATGGTGTTTGGGGATTATTGCTGGTGTTTGGGGATTTTTGCTGCTGTTTGGTGGATTATTGCTGATGTTTGGGGATTATTGCTGGTGTTTTAGGATTATTGCTGTTGTTTGAGGAATTATTTTTGGTGTTTGGCGATTATTTCTGGTGTTTGGGAATTATTGCCGGTGTTTGGAGATTATTAATGGTGTTTGGGGATTATTGCTGGTGTTTGGGGATATATGCTGCTGTTTGGTGGATTATTGCTTGTGTTTGTGGATTATTGCTGGTATTTTAGGATTATTGCTGGTGTTGGGGTATTGTTTCTGGTGTTTGGGGATTAGTGCTGGTGTTTGGGGGATTATTGCTGGCGTTTGGGGGATTGTTTCTGGTGTTTTAGGATTATTGCTGGTGTTTGTGGATTATTGCTGGTGTTTGGTGGATTATTGCTGGTGCTTGGGGGATTATTGCCGGAGTTTGGGGATTATAGCCTGTGTTTGGTGATTATTGCTGGTGTTTGTGGATTATTGCTGGTGTTTGGGGATTATTGCTGGTGTTTGGAGGATTATTGCTGGTGTTTGGGGATTAGTACTGTTGTTTGGGGGATTATTGCTGGCGTTTGGGGGATTATTGCTGGTTGTTCGGGATTATTGCTCATGTTTGGGGGATTATTGCTGATGTTTAGGGATTATTTCTGGTGTTTGAGAGATTATTGCTGGTGCTTGGCGATCATTGCTGTTGTTTGGGGATTATTGCTGGTGTTTGGGGATTATTGCTGGTGTTTGTGGGATTATTTCTGGTGTTTGGGGTTTATTGCTGGTGTTTAGGGATTATTTCTGGTGTTTGGGGGCTATTGCTGGTGTTTGGGGGATTATTGCTGGTGTTCTAGCATTATTGCTGGTGCTGGGGGATTATTGCTGGTGTTTAGGGAATATTTCTGCTGTTTGGAGATTATTGCTGGTGTTTGGGGATTATTGCTGGTGTTTGGGAATTATTGCTGATGTTTTAGGATTATTGCTGGTATAGGGGGATTATTGCTGGTGTTTGGTGGATTATAGCTGGTGTTTGCAGATTATTGCTGGTGCTTTGGGGATTATTGCTGGTGTTTTGGGATTATTACTGGTGTTAAGGAATATTCCTGGTGTTTGAGGATTATTGCTGGTTGTTGGGGGTTATTGCTTGTTTTTATGGGTTTACTGCTGGTGTTTGGGGACTTTTGCTGGTGTGTGGGGATTATTGCTGGTGTTTGGGGATTATTGCTGGTGTTGGGGGATTATTGCTGGTGTTGGGGGATTATTGCTGGTGTTTGGGAATTATTTCTGCCTTTGGCGATTATTGCTGGTGCATGGGCGATTATTGCCGGAGTTTGGGGGATTATTGCCGGTGTTTGGGGATTATTGCTGGTGTTTGCAGATTATTGCTGGTGCTTGTGGTTTATTGCTGTGTTTGGAGGATTTTTGCTGGTGTTTGGGGATTATTGCTGGTGTTTGGGAATTTTTGCTGGTGTTTGGGGATTTTGCTGGTGTTTGGGGATTATTGCCGATGTTTGGGGATTATTGCTGGCGCTGAGGGATTATTGCTGGTGTGTGGGGATTTTTGCTGGTGTTTGGGGATTATTGCTTGCGTTTGGGGGATTATTGCAGGTGTTTGGGCATTATTTCTGTTGTTTGGGAATTAATGGTGATGTTTGAAGGATTATTGCTGGTGTTAGGCGATTATTGTTGGTGTTTGCAGATTATTGCTGGTGTTTTAGGATTATTGCTGGTGTTTTGGGATTATTGCTAGTGTTTGAGGATTATTGCTGGTGTTTGGTGGATTATTGCTGGTGTTTGCGGATTATTGCTGGTGCTTTGGGGATTATTGTTGGTGTTTTGGTATTAATTGCTGGTGTTTGGGGATTATTGCTTGTTGAAGATTATTGCTGGTGTTTGGAGATTACTGCTGGCGTTTGGGGATTATTGCTGGTGTTTGAGGAATATTCCTGATGTTTGAGGATTATTGCTGGTTGTTGGGGGTTATTGCTTGTTTTTTTGAGTTTACTGCTGGTGTTTGGGGACTTTTGCTGGTGTGTGGGGATTATTGCTGGTATTTTGAGATTATTGCTTGTGTTTTAGGATTATTGATGGTGTTGTGGGATTATTGCTGGTGTTTGGGAATTATTTCTGCTGTTTGGGGATTATTGCTGGTGTGTGGGGATTGTTGGGGGTGTTTGAGAATTATTGCTGGTTGGGAACTATTGCTGGTGTTTTGGGGATTATTGCTGCAGTTTGGGGAATTATTGCTGGTGTTTGGGCTTTATTTCTGGTATTTGGGAATTATTGCTGGTGTTTGGGGGATTATTGCTGGTGTTTGTGGATTATTGCTGGTGTTTGGTGGATTATTGCTGGTGCTTGGGGGATTATTGCCGGAATTTGGGGGATTATTGCCGGTGTTTGGTGATTATTGCTGGTGTTTGCGGATTATTGCTGGTGTTTGGGGATTATTGCTGGTGTTTGCGGATTATTGCTGGTGTTTGGGGATTAGTGCTGGTGTTTGGAGGATTTTTGCTGGTGTTTGGGGATTATTGCTGGTGTTTGGGGATTATTGCTGGTGTTTGCGGATTATTGCTGGTGTTTGGGGATTAGTGCTGGTGTTTGGGGGATTATTGCTGGCGTTTGGGGGATTATTGCTGGTTGTTCGGAATTATTGCTCATGTTTGGGGGATTATTGCTGGTGTTTAGGGATTATTTCTGGTCTTTGGGAGATTATTGCTGGTGCTTGGGGATTATTGCTGTTGTTTGGGGATTATTGCTGGTGTTTGGGGATTATTGCTGGTGTTTGAGGGATTATTTCTGGTGTTTGGGGTTTATTGCTGGTGTTTGGGGATTATTTCTCGTGCTTGGGAGCTATTGCTGGTGTTTGGGGGATTATTGCTGGTGTTTTAGGATTATTGCTGGTGCTGAGGGATTATTCCTGGTGTTTGGGGATTATTTTTGCTGTTTGGAGATTATTGCTAGTGTTTGGGGATTATTGCTGGTGTTTGGGGATATTATTGCTGGTGGTTGGAATATTGCTGATGTTTGGGGATTATTGCTAGTGTTTGGGGGATGTTTGCTTGTGTTTGGGGATATTTGCTGGTGTTTGGGGATTATTGCTGGTGTTTGGGGGATTGTTGCTTGTGTTTGGGATTATTGCTGGTGTTTGGAGATTATGGCTGGTGTATGGGTGACTATTGCTGGTGTTTGGGGGATTATTGCTGGTGGTTGGGGATTATTGCTGGTGTTTGGGGATTATTGCTGGTGGTTGGGGATTATTGCTGGTGGTTAGGTATTATTGCTGGTGTTTGGGGGATTGTTGCTTGTGTTTGGGATTATTGCTGTTGTTTGGAGATTATTGCTGGTGTATGGGTAATATTGCTGGTTTTCGGAGATTATTGCTGTTGCTTGGGGATTATTGCTGGTGTTTGGGGATTATTGCTGGGGTTTTTGGGATAATTGCTGGTTCTTATGATTATTGCTGGTGTTTGTGGATTAATGCTTGTGTTAGGACATTATTACTAGTGTTTGGGGAATTATTGCTGGTATTTGGGGGAATATTGCTGGTGTTTGGGGATTATTACTGGTGTTTTGGGATTATTTCTCGTGCTTGGGGGATTAATGCTGGTGTTTGGGGATTATTACTGGTGTTTGGGCGATTATTGCTGGTATTTGGGGGATTATTGCTGGTGTTTGGTGGTTATTGCTGGTGTTTGTGGATTATTGCTGGTGTTTGGGGTTTATTGCCTGTGTTGGGGATAATTGCTGATGTTTTGGGATTATTGCTCATGTTTGGAGATTATTGCTGGTGTTTGGTGGATTATTGATGGCGTTGGAGGATTATTGCTGCTGTTTGGGGATTATTGCTCCTGTATGGGGTATTATTGCTGGTGTTTGGGGATTATTGCTGGTGTTTGGGGATTATTGCTGGTGTTTGGGGATTATTGCTGCTGTTTGGGGGATTACTGCTGGTGTTTGGGGATTATTGCTGGTGTTTATGGGCTGTTGTCTGTGTTGGGGATTATTGCTGATGTTTCGGGATTATTGCTCATGTTTGGAGATTATTGCTGGTGTTTGGTGAATTATTTCTGTTGTTTGGGAATTAGTGCTGTTTTTTGTGGGATTATTGCTGGTGTTTGGGGGTTTATTGCTGCTGCTAGAGGTTCATTGCTGCTGTTTTTGTATTATTGCTGGTGGTTGGGAATTATTGCTGGTGTTAGTCGATTATTGCTGTTGATTGAGGGATTATTGCTGGTGTTTGGGGATAATTTCTGGTGTTTGTGGATTATTGCTGCTGTGTGGGTATTATTGCTGGTGTTTGGGGGATTTTTGCTTGTGTTTGGGGATTATTGCTGTTGTGTGGGGATTATTGCTGGTGTTTGGACATTATTGCTGGTGTTTGGAGATTATTGCCGGTGTGTGGATATTATTGCTTGTGCTAGGGTTTTATTACTGGTGTTTGGGGATTATTGCTGGTGTTTGGGAATTATTGCTGGTGTTAGTCGATTATTGCTGTTGATTGAGGGATTATTGCTGGTGTTTGGGGATAATTTCTGGTGTTTGTGGATTATTGCTGCTGTGTGGGTATTATTGCTGGTGTTTGGGGGATTTTTGCTTGTGTTTGGGGATTATTGCTGTTGTGTGGGGATTATTGCTGGTGTTTGGACATTATTGCTGGTGTTTGGGGATTATTGCTGGTGTGTGGATATTATTGCTTGTGCTAGGGTTTTATTACTGGTGTTTGGGGATTATTGCTGGTGTTTGGGAATTATTGCTGGTGTTAGGCGATTATTGCTGTTGTTTGGGGGTTTATTGCTGATGTTTGGGGATTGTTGTTGGAGTGTGGGTATTATTACTGGTGTTTGGGGATTATTGCTGGTGTTTGAGGAATCTTCCTGGTATTTGAGGATTATTGCTGGTTGTTGGGGGATTATTGCTGGTGTTTGGGGGTTTATTGCTGGTGTTTTGGGATTATTGCTGGTGTTTGGGGTTTATTGCCTGTGTTTGGGATTATTGCTGATGTTTCGGGATTATTGCTCATGTTTGGATATTATTGCTGATGTTTGGGGTATTATTGCTGGTGTTTGGGCATTATTGCTGGTGTTTGTGGATTATTGCTCGTGTTCGGGGGATTATTGCTGGTGTTTTGAGATTATTAATGGTGTTTGGGGGATTATTGCTGGTGTTTGGGGATTATTGCTCGTGTTCGGGGGATTATTGCTGGTGTTTGGAGATTGTTAATGGTGTTTGTGGATTATTGCTTGTGTTTGCAGATTATTGCTGGTGTTTGGGGATTATTGCTCGTGATTGAGTGAGTATTGCTGGTGTTTGGGTGTTATTGCTTGTGTTGGGGATTATTGTTGGTTTCGGGATTATTGCTCTTGTTTGGAGATTATTGCTGCTGTTTGGTGGATTATTGATGGCGTTGGGGGATTATTGCTCGTGTTTGGGGATTATTTCTGTTGTTTCGGGCTTAGTGCTGGTGTTTGTGGGATTATTGCTGGTGTTTCGTGGATTATTGCTGGTGCTACGGGTTTATTGCTGGTGTTTGGGGATTATTGCTGGTGTTTGGGGATTATTTCTGTTGTTTCGGGCTTAGTGCTAGTGTTTGTGGGATTATTGCTGGTTTTTCGTGGATTATTGCTGGTGCTACGGGTTTATTGCTGGTGTTTGGGGATTATTGCTGGTGTTTGGGAATTATTGCTGGTGTTTGGGGATTGTTGTTGCTGTGTGGGTATTATTGCTGGTGTTTGGGAATTATTGCTGTTGTTTGGGGATTATTGCTGGTGTTTGGGGGATTATTGCTTGTGTGTGGGGATTATTGCTGGTGTTTGGAGAATATTTCTGGTGCTTGGTAATTATTGCTGGTGTTTGGAGATTATTGTTGGTGTTTGGAGATTGTGGCTGGTTGGTGATTATTGCTGGTGGTTGGGCATTATTGCTGGTGTTAGGCGATTATTGCTGTTGATTGGGGGATTATTGCTGGTGTTTGGGGAATATTTCTGGTGTTTGGGGATTATTGCTGGTGTGTGGGTATTACTGCTGGTGGTTGGGAATTATTGCTGGCATTTGGGGATTATTGCTAGTGTTTGAAGGATTATTGCTTGTGTTTGAGGATTATTGCTGTTGTGTGGGGATTATTGCTGGTGTTTGGGGATCATTGCTGGTGTTTGTGGAATATTGCTGGTGTGTGGATATTATTGCTGGTGTTTGGAGATAATTGCTGGTGCTTGGAGGATTATTGCTGGTGTTTGGGGGATTATTGATGGTGCTTGGAGGATTATTGCTGATGTTAGTGGATTATTGCTGGTGTTTGGGGGATTATTGCTGGTGTTTGGGATTATTGCTTGTGTGGTGGATTATTGATGGCGTTGGTGGATTATTGCTGTTGTTTGGGGATGATTGCTGGTGTTTGGGGGATTATTGCTGGTGCCAAGGGTTTATTGCTGGTGTTTGGGGATTATTGCTGGTGTTTGGGGACTGTTATTGGTGTGTGATTATTATTGCAGGTGGTTGGGAATTATTGCTGGTGTTTGGGGATTATTGCTGGTGTTTGGGTGATGTTTGCTTGTGTTGGTGATTATTGCTGGTGTTTGGGGATTATTGCTGGTGTTTGTGGGATAATTGCTGGTTCTTGTTGATTATTGCTGTTGTTTGGGGATTATTGCCTGTGTTAGGACATTATTACTGGTGTTTGGGGAATTATTGCTGGTGTTTGGGGGATTATTGCTGGTGTTCGGGGATTATTACTGGTGTTTGGGGATTATTGCTCGTGCTTGGGGGATTAATGCTGGTGTTTGGATATTATTACTGGTGTTTGGGCGATTATTGCTGCTGTTTGGGGGATTATTGCTGGTGTTTGGGGGTTATTGCTGGTGTTTGTGGATTATTGCTGGTGTTTGGGGTTTATTGCCTGTGTTGGGGATAATTGCTGATGTTTTGGGATTATTGCTCATGTTTGGAGATTATTGCTGGTGTTTGCTGGATTATTGATGGCGTTGGGGGATTATTGCTGGCGTTTGGGGATTATTGCTCCTGTTTGGGGGAATATTACTGGTGTTTGGAGATTATTACTGATGTTTGGGAGATTATTGCTGGTGTTTGGGGATTATTGCTGGTGTTAGGCGATTATTGCTGTTGTTTGGGGGTTTTATTGCTGGTGTTTAGGGATTGTTGTTGAAGTGTGGGTATTATTACTGGTGTTTGGGGATTATTGCTGGTGTTTGAGGAATCTTCCTGGTATTTGAGGATTATTGCTGGTTGTTTGGGTATTATTGCTGGTGTTTGGGGGTTTATTGCTGGTGTTTTGGGATTATTGCTGGTGTTTGGGGTTTATTGCCTGTGTTGGGGATTATTGCTGATGTTTCGGGATTATTGCTCATGTTTGGATATTATTGCTGATGTTTGGGGTATTATTGCTGGTGTTTGGGCATTATTGCTGGTGTTTGTGGATTATTGCTTGTGTTCGGGGGATTATTGCTGGTGTTTTGAGATTATTAATGGTGTTTGGGGGAATATTGCTGGTGTTTGGGGATTATTGCTCGTGTTCGGGGGATTATTGCTGGTGTTTGGAGATTGTTAATGGTGTTTGTGGATTATTGCTTGTGTTTGCAGATTATTGCTGGTGTTTGGGGATTATTGCTCGTGATTGAGTGAGTATTGCTGGTGTTTGGGTGTTATTGCTTGTGTTGGGGATTATTGTTGGTTTCGGGATTATTGCTCTTGTTTGGAGATTATTGCTGCTGTTTGGTGGATTATTGATGGCGTTGGGGGATTATTGCTCGTGTTTGGGGATTATTTCTGTTGTTTCGGGTTTAGTGCTGGTGTTTGTGGGATTATTGCTGGTGTTTCGTGGATTATTGCTGGTGCTACGGGTTTATTGCTGGTGTTTGGGGATTATTGCTGGTGTTTGGGGTTTATTGCCTGTGTTGGGGATAATTGCTGATGTTTTGGGATTATTGCTCATGTTTGGAGATTATTGCTGGTGTTTGCTGGATTATTGATGGCGTTGGGGGATTATTGCTGGCGTTTGGGGATTATTGCTCCTGTTTGGGGGAATATTACTGGTGTTTGGAGATTATTACTGATGTTTGGGAGATTATTGCTGGTGTTTGGGGATTATTGCTGGTGTTAGGCGATTATTGCTGTTGTTTGGGGGTTTTATTGCTGGTGTTTAGGGATTGTTGTTGAAGTGTGGGTATTATTACTGGTGTTTGGGGATTATTGCTGGTGTTTGAGGAATCTTCCTGGTATTTGAGGATTATTGCTGGTTGTTTGGGTATTATTGCTGGTGTTTGGGGGTTTATTGCTGGTGTTTTGGGATTATTGCTGGTGTTTGGGGTTTATTGCCTGTGTTGGGGATTATTGCTGATGTTTCGGGATTATTGCTCATGTTTGGATATTATTGCTGATGTTTGGGGTATTATTGCTGGTGTTTGGGCATTATTGCTGGTGTTTGTGGATTATTGCTTGTGTTCGGGGGATTATTGCTGGTGTTTTGAGATTATTAATGGTGTTTGGGGGAATATTGCTGGTGTTTGGGGATTATTGCTCGTGTTCGGGGGATTATTGCTGGTGTTTGGAGATTGTTAATGGTGTTTGTGGATTATTGCTTGTGTTTGCAGATTATTGCTGGTGTTTGGGGATTATTGCTCGTGATTGAGTGAGTATTGCTGGTGTTTGGGTGTTATTGCTTGTGTTGGGGATTATTGTTGGTTTCGGGATTATTGCTCTTGTTTGGAGATTATTGCTGCTGTTTGGTGGATTATTGATGGCGTTGGGGGATTATTGCTCGTGTTTGGGGATTATTTCTGTTGTTTCGGGTTTAGTGCTGGTGTTTGTGGGATTATTGCTGGTGTTTCGTGGATTATTGCTGGTGCTACGGGTTTATTGCTGGTGTTTGGGGATTATTGCTGGTGTTTGGGGATTATTTCTGTTGTTTCGGGCTTAGTGCTAGTGTTTGTGGGATTATTGCTGGTTTTTCGTGGATTATTGCTGGTGCTACGGGTTTATTGCTGGTGTTTGGGGATTATTGCTGGTGTTTGGGAATTATTGCTGGTGTTTGGGGATTGTTGTTGCTGTGTGGGTATTATTGCTGGTGTTTGGGAATTATTGCTGTTGTTTGGGGATTATTGCTGGTGTTTGGGGGATTATTGCTTGTGTGTGGGGATTATTGCTGGTGTTTGGAGAATATTTCTGGTGCTTGGTAATTATTGCTGGTGTTTGGAGATTATTGTTGGTGTTTGGAGATTGTGGCTGGTTGGTGATTATTGCTGGTGGTTGGGCATTATTGCTGGTGTTAGGCGATTATTGCTGTTGATTGGGGGATTATTGCTGGTGTTTGGGGAATATTTCAGGTGTTTGGGGATTATTGCTGGTGTGTGAGTATTATTGCTGGTGGTTGGGAATTATTGCTGGCATTTGGGGATTATTGCTAGTGTTTGATGGATTATTGCTTGTGTTTGAGGATTATTGCTGTTGTGTGGCGATTATTGCTGGTGTTTGGGGATCATTGCTGGTGTTTGTGGAATATTGCTGGTGTGTGGATATTATTGCTGGTGTTTGGAGATAATTGCTGGTGCTTGGAGGATTATTGCTGGTGTTTGGAGATTATTGCTGGTGTGTGGATATTATTGCTTGTGCTAGGGTTTTATTACTGGTGTTTGGGGATTATTGCTGGTGTTTGGGAATTATTGCTGGTGTTAGGCGATTATTGCTGTTGTTTGGGGGTTTATTGCTGATGTTTGGGGATTGTTGTTGGAGTGTGGGTATTATTACTGGTGTTTGGGGATTATTGCTGGTGTTTGAGGAATCTTCCTGGTATTTGAGGATTATTGCTGGTTGTTGGGGGATTATTGCTGGTGTTTGGGGGTTTATTGCTGGTGTTTTGGGATTATTGCTGGTGTTTGGGGTTTATTGCCTGTGTTTGGGATTATTGCTGATGTTTCGGGATTATTGCTCATGTTTGGATATTATTGCTGATGTTTGGGGTATTATTGCTGGTGTTTGGGCATTATTGCTGGTGTTTGTGGATTATTGCTCGTGTTCGGGGGATTATTGCTGGTGTTTTGAGATTATTAATGGTGTTTGGGGGATTATTGCTGGTGTTTGGGGATTATTGCTCGTGTTCGGGGGATTATTGCTGGTGTTTGGAGATTGTTAATGGTGTTTGTGGATTATTGCTTGTGTTTGCAGATTATTGCTGGTGTTTGGGGATTATTGCTCGTGATTGAGTGAGTATTGCTGGTGTTTGGGTGTTATTGCTTGTGTTGGGGATTATTGTTGGTTTCGGGATTATTGCTCTTGTTTGGAGATTATTGCTGCTGTTTGGTGGATTATTGATGGCGTTGGGGGATTATTGCTCGTGTTTGGGGATTATTTCTGTTGTTTCGGGCTTAGTGCTGGTGTTTGTGGGATTATTGCTGGTGTTTCGTGGATTATTGCTGATGCTACGGGTTTATTGCTGGTGTTTGGGGATTATTGCTGGTGTTTGGGGATTATTTCTGTTGTTTCGGGCTTAGTGCTAGTGTTTGTGGGATTATTGCTGGTTTTTCGTGGATTATTGCTGGTGCTACGGGTTTATTGCTGGTGTTTGGGGATTATTGCTGGTGTTTGGGAATTATTGCTGGTGTTTGGGGATTGTTGTTGCTGTGTGGGTATTATTGCTGGTGTTTGGGAATTATTGCTGTTGTTTGGGGATTATTGCTGGTGTTTGGGGGATTATTGCTTGTGTGTGGGGATTATTGCTGGTGTATGGAGAATATTTCTGGTGCTTGGTAATTATTGCTGGTGTTTTGAGATTATTGTTGGTGTTTGGAGATTGTGGCTGGTTGGTGATTATTGCTGGTGGTTGGGCATTATTGCTGGTGTTAGGCGATTATTGCTGTTGATTGGGGGATTATTGCTGGTGTTTGGGGAATATTTCTGGTGTTTGGGGATTATTGCTGGTGTGTGGGTATTATTGCTGGTGGTTGGGAATTATTGCTGGCATTTGGGGATTATTGCTAGTGTTTGAAGGATTATTGCTTGTGTTTGAGGATTATTGCTGTTGTGTGGGGATTATTGCTGGTGTTTGGGGATCATTGCTGGTGTTTGTGGAATATTGCTGGTGTGTGGATATTATTGCTGGTGTTTGGAGATAATTGCTGGTGCTTGGAGGATTATTGCTGGTGTTTGGGGGATTATTGCTGGTGCTTGGAGGATTATTGCTGATGTTAGTGGATTATTGCTGGTGTTTGGGGGATTATTGCTGGTGTTTGGGATTATTGCTTGTGTGGTGGATTATTGATGGCGTTGGTGGATTATTGCTGTTGTTTGGGGATGATTGCTGGTGTTTGGGGGATTATTGCTGGTGCCAAGGATTTATTGCTGGTGTTTGGGGATTATTGCTGGTGTTTGGGGACTGTTATTGGTGTGTGATTATTATTGCAGGTGGTTGGGAATTATTGCTGGTGTTTGGGGATTATTGCTGGTGTTTGGGTGATGTTTGCTTGTGTTGGTGATTATTGCTGGTGTTTGGGGATTATTGCTGGTGTTTGTGGCATAATTGCTGGTTCTTGTTGATTATTGCTGGTGTTTGGGGATTATTGCCTGTGTTAGGACATTATTACTGGTGTTTGGGGAATTATTGCTGGTGTTTGGGGGATTATTGCTGGTGTTCGGGGATTATTACTGGTGTTTGGGGATTATTGCTCGTGCTTGGGGGATTAATGCTGGTGTTTGGATATTATTACTGGTGTTTGGGCGATTATTGCTGCTGTTTGGGGGATTATTGCTGGTGTTTGGGGGTTATTGCTGGTGTTTGTGGATTATTGCTGGTGTTTGGGGTTTATTGCCTGTGTTGGGGATAATTGCTGATGTTTTGGGATTATTGCTCATATTTGGAGATTATTGCTGGTGCTTGCTGGATTATTGATGGCGTTGGAGGATTATTGCTGGTGTTTGGGGATTATTGCTCCTGTTTGGGGGAATATTACTGGTGTTTGGAGATTATTACTGATGTTTGGGAGATTATTGCTGGTGTTTGGGAGATTATTGCTGGTGTTTGGGGTTTATTGCTGGTGTTTAGGGATTGTTGTTGAAGTGTGGGTATTATTACTGGTGTTTGGGGATTATTGCTGGTGTTCGAGGAATCTTCCTGGTATTTGAGGATTATTGCTGGTTGTTTGGGTATTATTGCTGGTGTTTGGGGGTTTATTGCTGGTGTTTTGGGATTATTGCTGGTGTTTGGGGTTTATTGCCTGTGTTGGGGATTATTGCTGATGTTTCGGGATTATTGCTCATGTTTGGATATTATTGCTGATGTTTGGGGTATTATTGCTGGTGTTTGGGGTTTATTGCCTGTGTTGGGGATTATTGCTGATGTTTCGGGATTATTGCTCATGTTTGGATATTATTGCTGATGTTTGGGGTATTATTGCTGGTGTTTGGGCATTATTGCTGGTGTTTGTGGATTATTGCTCGTGTTCAGGGGATTATTGCTGGTGTTTTGAGATTATTAATGGTGTTTGGGGGAATATTGCTGGTGTTTGGGGATTATTGCTCGTGTTCGGGGGATTATTGCTGGTGTTTGGAGATTGTTAATGGTGTTTGTGTATTATTGCTTGTGTTTGCAGATTATTGCTGGTGTTTGGGGATTATTGCTCGTGATTGAGTGAGTATTGCTGGTGTTTGGGTGTTATTGCTTGTGTTGGGGATTATTGTTGGTTTCGGGATTATTGCTCTTGTTTGGAGATTATTGCTGCTGTTTGGTGGATTATTGATGGCGTTGGGGGATTATTGCTCGTGTTTGGGGATTATTTCTGTTGTTTCGGGCTTAGTGCTGGTGTTTGTGGGATTATTGCTGGTGTTTCGTGGATTATTGCTGGTGCTACGGGTTTATTGCTGGTGTTTGGGGATTATTGCTGGTGTTTGGGGATTATTTCTGTTGTTTCGGGCTTAGTGCTAGTGTTTGTGGGATTATTGCTGGTTTTTCGTGGATTATTGCTGGTGCTACGGGTTTATTGCTGGTGTTTGGGGATTATTGCTGGTGTTTGGGAATTATTGCTGATGTTTGGGGATTGTTGTTGGTGTGTGGGTATTATTGCTGGTGTTTGGGAATTATTGCTGTTGTTTGGGGATTATTGCTGGTGTTTGGGGGATTTTTGCTTGTGTTTGGGGATTATTGTTTGTGTGTGGGGATTATTGCTGGTGTTTGGAGAATATTTCTGGTGCTTGGTAATTATTGCTGCTGTTTCGGGATTATTGCTGGTGTTTGGAGATTGTGGCTGGTTGGTGATTATTGCTGGTGGTTGGGCATTATTGCTGGTGTTAGGCGATTATTGCTGTTGATTGGGGGATTGTTGATGGTGTTTGGGGAATATTTCTGTTGTTTGGGGATTATTGCTGGTGTGTGGGTATTATTGCTGGTGGTTGGGAATTATTGCTGGCGTTTGGGGATTATTGCTAGTGTTTGGAGGATTATTGCTTGTGTTTGGGGATTATTGCTGTTGTGTGGGGATTATTGCTGATGTTTGGGGATTATTGCTGGTGTTTGTGGAATATGCTGGTGTGTGGATATTATTGCTGGTGTTTGGAGATAATTGCTGGTGTTTGGGGATTATTGCTGGTGTTCGGTGGATTATTGCTGGTGTTTGGAGATTATTAATGGTGTTTGGGGGATTATTGCTAGTGTTTGGGGATTATTGCTCGTGTTCGGGAGATTATTGCTGGTGTTTGGAGATTATTAATGGTGTTTGTGGATTATTGCTGGTGTTTGCAGATTATTGCTGGTGTTTGGGGATTATTGCTCGTGTTTGGGGGATTATTGCTGGTGTTTGGGGGTTATTGCCTGTTTTGGGGATTATTGTTGATGTTTCGGGATTATTGCTTTTGTTTGGAGATTATTGCTGGTTTTTGGTGAATTATTGATGGCGTTGGGGGATTATTGCTGGTGTTTCGGGATTATTTATGTTGTTTCCGGCTTAGTGCTGGTGTTTGTGGGATTATTGCTGGTGTTTCGTGGATTATTGTTGGCGTTGGGGGATTATTGCTGTTGTTTGGGGATTATTGCTGGCGTTTTGGGGATTATTACTGGTGTTTGGAAAATATTGCTGGTGCTTGGTAATTATTGCTGGTGTTTGGGGATTATTATTGGTGTTTGGAGATTATGGCTGGTTGGGGATTATTGCTGGTTGCTGGTCATTATTGCTGTTGATTGGGGGATTATTGCTGTTGTTTGGGGAATATTTCTGGTGTTTGGGGATTATTGCTGGTGGTTGGGAATTATTGCTGGCATTTGGGGATTATTGCTAGTGTTTGAAGGATTATTGCTTGTGTTTGAGGATTATTGCTGTTGTGTGGGGATTATTGCTGGTGTTTGGGGATCATTGCTGGTGTTTGTGGAATATTGCTGGTGTGTGGATATTATTGCTGGTGTTTGGAGATAATTGCTGGTGCTTGGAGGATTATTGCTGGTGTTTGGGGGATTATTGCTGGTGCTTGGAGGATTATTGCTGATGTTAGTGGATTATTGCTGGTGTTTGGGGGATTATTGCTGGTGTTTGGGATTATTGCTTGTGTGGTGGATTATTGATGGCGTTGGTGGATTATTGCTGTTGTTTGGGGATGATTGCTTGTGTTTGGGGGATTATTGCTGGTGCCAAGGGTTTATTGCTGGTGTTTGGGGATTATTGCTGGTGTTTGGGGAATGTTATTGGTGTGTGATTATTATTGCAGGTGGTTGGGAATTATTGCTGGTGTTTGGGGATTATTGCTGGTGTTTGGGTGATGTTTGCTTGTGTTGGTGATTATTGCTGGTGTTTGGGGATTATTGCTGGTGTTTGTGGCATAATTGCTGGTTCTTGTTGATTATTGCTGGTGTTTGGGGATTATTGTTTGTGTTAGGACATTATTACTGGTGTTTGGGGAATTATTGCTGGTGTTTGGGGGATTATTGCTGGTGTTCGGGGATTATTACTGGTGTTTGGGGATTATTGGTCGTGCTTGGGGGATTAATGCTGGTGTTTGGATATTATTACTGGTGTTTGGGCGATTATTGCTGCTGTTTGGGGGATTATTGCTGGTGTTTGGGGGTTATTGCTGGTGTTTGTGGATTATTGCTGGTGTTTGGGGTTTATTGCCTGTGTTGGGGATAATTGCTGATGTTTTGGGATTATTGCTCATGTTTGGAGATTATTGCTGGTGTTTGGTGGATTATTGATGGCGTTGGGGGATTATTGCTGGTGTTTGGGGATTATTGCTCCTGTTTGGGGGATTATTGCTGGTGTTTGGAGATTATTGCTGATGTTTGGGAGATTATTGCTGGTGTTTATGGGCTGTTGCCTGTGTTGGGGATTATTGCTGATGTTTCGGGATTATTGCTCATGTTTGGAGATTATTGCTGGTGGTTGGTGAATTATTTCTGTTGTTTGTGAATTAGTGCTGGTGTTTGTGGGATTATTGCTGGTGTTTGGGGGTTTATTGCTGCTGCTAGAGGTTTATTGCTGCTGTTTGTGTATTATTGATGGTGGTTGGGAATTATTGCTGGTGTTAGTCGATTATTGCTGTTGATTGGGGGATTATTGCTGTTGTTTGGGGAGTATTTCTGAAGTTTGGGGATTATTGCTGGTGTGTGGGTATTATTGCTGGTGTTTGGGGGATATTTGCTTGTGCTATGGTTTTATTACTGGTGTTTGGGGATTATTGCTGGTGTTTGGGAATTATTGCTGGTGTTAGGTGATTATTGCTGTTGTTTGGGGGATTATTGCTGGTGTTTGGGGATTGTTGTTGGTGTGGGTATTATTGCTGGTGCTTGGGAATTATTGCTGATGTTTGGGGATTATTGCTGGTGTTTGGGGAATGTTTGCTTGTGTTTGGGGATTATTGCTGGTGTTTGGGGATTATTACTGGTGTTTGGAGATTATGGCTGGTGCCTGGGAGATTATTGCTGGTGTTTGGGGGATTATTGCTGGTGTTTGGGGATTATTGCTGGTGTTTGGGGATTATTGCTGGTGGTTGGGGATTATTGCTGGTGGTTAGGTATTATTGCTGGTGTTTGGGGGATTGTTGCTTGTGTTTGGGATTATTGCTGGTGTTTGGAGATTATTGTTGGTGTATGGGTAATATTGCTGGTGTTTGGAGATTATTGCTGTTGCTTGGGGATTATTGCTGGTGTTTGGGGATTATTGCTGGTTGTGGGATAATTGCTGGTTCTTGTTGATTATTGCTGGTGTTTGGGGATTATTGCTTGTGTTAGGACATTATTACTAGTGTTTGGGGAATTATTGCTGGTGTTTGGGAGATTATTGCTGGTGTTTGGGGATTATTACTGGTGTTTGGGGATTATTGCTCGTGCTCGGGGGATTACTGCTGGTGTTTGGAGATTATTACTGGTGTTTGGGCGATTATTGCTGGTGTTTGGGGGATTATTGCTGGTGTTTGGGGGTTATTGCTGGTGTTTGTGGATTATTGCTGGTGTTTGGGGTTTATTGCCTGTGTTGGGGATAATTGCTGATGTTTTTGGATTATTGCTCATGTTTGGAGATTATTGCTGGTGTTTGGTGGATTATTGTTGGTGTTTGGACATTATTGCTGGTGTTTGGAGATTATTGCTGGTGTGTAGATATTATTGCTTATGCTAGGGTTTTATTACTGGTGTTTGGGGATTATTGCTGGTGTTTGGGAATTATTGCTGGTGTTAGGCGATTATTGCTGTTGATTGGGAGATTATTGCTGTTGTTAGGGGATTATTTCTGGTGTTTGGGGATTGTTGTTGGTGTGTGGGTAATATTGCTGGTGGTTGGGAATTATTGCTGTTGTTTGGGGATTATTGCTTACGTTTGGGGGATTTTTGCTTGTGTTTGGGGATTATTGCTTGTGTGTGGGGATTATTGCTGGTGTTTGGAGAATATTGCTGGCGCTTGGTAATTATTGCTGGTGTTTGGGGATTATTTTTGGTGTTTGGAGATTATGGCTGGTTGGGGATTATTGCTGCTGGTTGGGCATTATTGCTGTTGATTGGGGGAATATTGCTGTTGTTTGGGGAATATTTCTGGTGTTTGGGGATTATTGCTGGTGTGTGGGGATTATTGCTAGTGTTTGGGGATTATTGCTGGTGTTTGTGGAATATTGCTGGTGTGTGGATATTATTGCTGGTGTTTGGAGATAATTGCTGGTGCTTGGAGGATTATTGCTGGTGTTTGGGGGATTATTGCTGGTGCTTGGAGGATTATTGCTGATGTTAGTGGATTATTGCTGGTGCTTGGGGGATTATTGCTGGTGTTTGGGATTATTGCTTGTGTTTCGTGGATTATTGATGTCGTTGGTGGATTATTGCTGGTGTTTGGGGATTATTTCTGTTGTTTGGGGATTAGTGCTGGTGTTTGTGGAATTATTGCTGGTGTTTGGGGACTGTTATTGGTGTGTGATTATTATTGCAGGTGGTTGGGAATTATTGCTGGTGTTTGGGGATTATTGCTGGTGTTTGGTGGATGTTTGCTGGTGTTGATGATTATTGCTGGTGTTTGGGGATTACTGCACCTGTATGGGGGATTATTGCTGGTGTTTGGAGATTATTACTGATGTTTGGGAGATTATTGCTGGTGTTTTGGGATTATTGCTGGTGTTTGGGGATTATTGCTGGTTTTTGGGGATTATTGTTGGTGGTTGGGGGATTATTGCTGGTGTTTGGGGATTATTGCTGGTGTTTATGGGCTGTTGCCTGTGTTGGGGATTATTGCTGATGTTTCGGGATTATTGCTCATGTTTGGAGATTAATATTGCTGGTGTTTGGGGGATTATTGCTCATGTTCGGGGGATTATTGCTGGTGTTTGGAGATTGTTAATGGTGTTTGTGGATTATTGCTTGTGTTTGCAGATTATTGCTGGTGTTTGGGGATTATTGCTCGTGATTGAGTGAGTATTGCTTGTGTTTGGGTGTTATTGCTTGTGTTGGGGATTATTGTTGGTTTCGGGATTATTGCTCTTGTTTGGAGATTATTGCTGCTGTTTGGTGGATTATTTATGGCGTACGGGGATTATTGCTCGTGTTTGGGGATTATTTCTGTTGTTTCGGGTTTAGTGCTGGTGTTTGTGGGATTATTGCTGGTGTTTCGTGGATTATTGCTGGTGTTTCGTGGATTATTGCTGGTGCTACGGGTTTATTGCTGGTGTTTGGGAATTATTGCTGGTGTTTGGGGATTGTTGTTGGTGTGTGGGTATTATTGCTGGTGTTTGGGAATTATTGCTGTTGTTTGGGGATTATTGCTGGTGTTTGGGGGATTTTTGCTTGTGTTTGGGGATTATTGCTTGTGTGTGGGGATTATTGCTGGTGTTTGGAGAATATTTCTGGTGCTTGGTAATTATTGCTGGTGTTTCAGGATTATTGCTGGTGTTTGGGAATTATTGCTGGTGTTTGGGGATTGTTGTTGGTGTGTGGGTATTATTGCTGGTGTTTGGGAATTATTGCTGGTGTTTGGGGATTATTGCTGGTGTTTGGGGGATTTTTGCTTGTGTTTGGGGATTATTGCTTGTGTGTGGGGATTATTGCTGGTGTTTGGAGAATATTTCTGGTGCTTGGTAATTATTGCTGGTGTTTGGAGATTATTGTTGGTGTTTGGAGATTGTGGCTGGTTGGTGATTATTGCTGGTGGTTGGGCATTATTGCTGGTGTTAGGCGATTATTGCTGTTGATTGGGGGATTGTTGATGGTGTTTGGGGAATATTTCTGTTGTTTGGGGATTATTGCTGGTGTGTGGGTATTATTGCTGGTGGTTGGGAATTATTGCTGGCGTTTGGGGATTATTGCTAGTGTTTGGAGGATTATTGCTTGTGTTTGGGGATTATTGCTGTTGTGTGGGGATTATTGCTGATGTTTGGGGATTATTGCTGGTGTTTGTGGAATATGCTGGTGTGTGGATATTATTGCTGGTGTTTGGAGATAATTGCTGGTGTTTGGGGATTATTGCTGGTGTTCGGTGGATTATATCTGGTGTTTGGAGATTATTAATGGTGTTTGGGGGATTATTGCTGGTGTTTGGCGATTATTGCTCGTGTTCGGGAGATTATTGCTGGTGTTTGGAGATTATTAATGGTGTTTGTGGATTATTGCTGGTGTTTGCAGATTATTGCTGGTGTTTGGGGATTATTGCTCGTGTTTGGGGGATTATTGCTGGTGTTTGGGGGTTATTGCCTGTTTTGGGGATTATTGTTGATGTTTCGGGATTATTGCTTTTGTTTGGAGATTATTGCTGGTTTTTGGTGAATTATTGATGGCGTTGGGGGATTATTGCTGGTGTTTCGGGATTATTTATGTTGTTTCCGGCTTAGTGCTGGTGTTTGTGGGATTATTGCTGGTGTTTCGTGGATTATTGTTGGCGTTGGGGGATTATTGCTGTTGTTTGGGGATTATTGCTGGCGTTTCGGGGATTTTTGCTTGTGTTTGGGGATTATTGCTTGTGTGTGGGGATTATTACTGGTGTTTGGAAAATATTGCTGGTGCTTGGTAATTATTGCTGGTGTTTGGGGATTATTATTGGTGTTTGGAGATTATGGCTGGTTGGGGATTATTGCTGGTTGCTGGTCATTATTGCTGTTGATTGGGGGATTATTGCTGTTGTTTGGGGAATATTTCTGGTGTTTGGGGATTATTGCTGGTGTGTGGGTATTATTGCTGGTGGTTGGGAATTATTGCTGGCATTTGGGGATTATTGCTAGTGTTTGAAGGATTATTGCTTGTGTTTGAGGATTATTGCTGTTGTGTGGGGATTATTGCTGGTGTTTGGGGATCATTGCTGGTGTTTGTGGAATATTGTTGGTGTGTGGATATTATTGCTGGTGTTTGGAGATAATTGCTGGTGCTTGGAGGATTATTGCTGGTGTTTGGGGGATTATTGCTGGTGCTTGGAGGATTATTGCTGATGTTAGTGGATTATTGCTGGTGTTTGGGGGATTATTGCTGGTGTTTGGGATTATTGCTTGTGTGGTGGATTATTGATGGCGTTGGTGGATTATTGCTGTTGTTTGGGGATGATTGCTGGTGTTTGGGGGATTATTGCTGGTGCCAAGGGTTTATTGCTGGTGTTTGGGGATTATTGCTGGTGTTTGGGGACTGTTATTGGTGTGTGATTATTATTGCAGGTGTTTGGGAATTATTGCTGGTGTTTGGGGATTATTGCTGGTGTTTAGGTGATGTTTGCTTGTGTTGGTGATTATTGCTGGTGTTTGGGGATTATTGCTGGTGTTTGTGGGATAATTGCTGGTTCTTGTTGATTATTGCTGGTGTTTGGGGATTATTGTTTGTGTTAGGACATTATTACTGGTGTTTGGGGAATTATTGCTGGTGTTTGGGGGATTATTGCTGGTGTTCGGGGATTGTTACTGGTGTTTGGGGATTATTGGTCGTGCTTGGGGGATTAATGCTGGTGTTTGGATATTATTACTGGTGTTTGGGCGATTATTGCTGCTGTTTGGGGGATTATTGCTGGTGTTTGTGGATTATTGCTGGTGTTTGTGGATTATTGCTGGTGTTTGGGGTTTATTGCCTGTGTTGGGGATAATTGCTGATGTTTTGGGATTATTGCTCATGTTTGGAGATTATTGCTGGTGTTTGGTGGATTATTGATGGCGTTGGGGGATTATTGCTGGTGTTTGGGGATTATTGCTCCTGTTTGGGGGATTATTGCTGGTGTTTGGAGATTATTGCTGATGTTTGGGAGATTATTGCTGGTGTTTATGGGCTGTTGCCTGTGTTGGGGATTATTGCTGATGTTTCGGGATTATTGCTCATATTTGGAGATTATTGCTGGTGTTTGGTGAATTATTTCTGTTGTTTGGGAATTAGTGCTGGTGTTTGTGGGATTATTGCTGGTGTTTGGGGGTTTATTGCTGCTGCTAGAGGTTTAATCCTGTTATTTGTGTATTATTGGTGGTGGTTGGGAATTATTGCTGGTGTTAGTCGATTATTGCTGTTGATTGGGGGACTATTGCTGGTGTTTGGGGATTATTTCTGGTGTTTGGGGATTATTGCTGGTGTTTGGGGTATTATTGCTGGTGTTTGGGGATTATTGCTGGTGTTTCGGGATTATTGCTCATATTCGGGGGATTATTGCTGGTGTTTGGAGATTATTAACGGTGTTTGGGGGATGATTTCTGGTGTTTGGGGATTATTGCTGGTGTTTGGAAATTATTGCTGGTGTTAGGCGATTATTGCTGTTGATTGGGAGATTATTGCTGTTGTTTGGGGATAATTTCTGGTGTTTGGGGATTGTTGTTGGTTTGTGGGTATTATTGCTGGTGGTTGGGAATTATTGCTGTTGTTTGGGGATTATTGCTGGTGTTTGGGGATTATTGCTTGTGTGTGTAGATTATTGATGGTGTTTGGAGAATATTGCTGGTGCTTGGTAATTATTGCTGGTGTTGGGGGATTATTGTTGGTGTTTGGAGATTATGGCTGGTTGGGGATTATTGCTGGTGGTTGGGCATTATTGCTGGTGTTAAGCGATTATTGCAGTTGATCGGGGGATTATTGCTGGTGTTTGGGGAATATTTCTGGTGTTTGGGGATTATTGCTGGTGTGTGGGTATTATTGCTGGTGGTTGGCAAGTATTGCTAGAGTTTGTGGAATATTGCTGGTGTGTGGATATTATTGCTGGTGTTTGGAGATAATTGCTGGTGTTTGGAGATTATTGCTGGTGGTTGGTGAATTATTTCTGTTGTTTGTGAATTAGTGCTGGTGTTTGTGGGATTATTGCTGGTGTTTGGGGGTTTATTGCTACTGCTAGAGGTTTATTGCTGCTGTTTGTGTATTATTGATGGTGGTTGGGAATTATTGCTGGTGTTAGTCGATTATTGCTGTTGATTGGGGGATTATTGCTGTTGTTTGGGGATTATTTCTGAAGTTTGGGGATTATTGCTCGTGTGTGGGTATTATTGCTGGTGTTTGGGGGATATTTGCTTGTGCTGTGGTTTTATTACTGGTGTTTGGGAATTATTGCTGGTGTTAGGTGATTATTGCTGTTGTTTGGGGGATTATTGCTGGTGTTTGGGGATTGTTGTTGGTGTGGGTATTATTGCTGGTGCTTGGGAATTATTGCTGATGTTTGGGGATTATTGCTGGTGTTTGGGGAATGTTTGCTTGTGTTTGGGGATTATTGCTGGTGTTTGGGGATTATTACTGGTGTTTGGAGATTATGGCTGGTGCCTGGGAGATTATTGCTGGTGTTTGGGGGATTATTGCTGGTGTTTGGGGATTATTGCTGGTGTTTGGGGATTATTGCTGGTGGTTGGGGATTATTGCTGGTGGTTAGGTATTATTGCTGGTGTTTGGGGGATTGTTGCTTGTGTTTGGGATTATTGCTGGTGTTTGGAGATTATTGTTGGTGTATGGGTAATATTGCTGGTGTTTGGAGATTATTGCTGTTGCTTGGGGATTATTGCTGGTGTTTGGGGATTATTGCTGGTTGTGGGATAATTGCTGGTTCTTGTTGATTATTGCTGGTGTTTGGGGATTATTGCTTGTGTTAGGACATTATTGCTGGTGTTTGGGGATTATTGCTTGTGTTTGGAGATTATTACTGGTGTTTGGGCGATTATTGCTGGTGTTTGGGGGATTATTGCTGGTGTTTGGGGGTTATTGTTGGTGTTTGTGGATTATTGCTGGTGTTTGGGATTATTGCCTGTGTTGGGGATAATTGCTGATGTTTTGGGATTATTGCTCATGTTTGGAGATTATTGCTGGTGTTTGGTGGATTATTGTTGGTGTTTGGACATTATTGCTGGTGTTTGGACATTATTGCTGGTGTGTAGATATTATTGCTTATGCTAGGGTTTTATTACTGGTGTTTGGGGATTATTGCTGGTGTTTGGGAATTATTGCTGGTGTTAGGCGATTATTGCTGTTGATTGGGAGATTATTGCTGTTGTTAGGGGATTATTTCTGGTGTTTGGGGATTGTTGTTGGTGTGTGGGTAATATTGCTGGTGGTTGGGAATTATTGCTGTTGTTTGGGGATTATTGCTTACGTTTGGGGGATTTTTGCTTGTGTTTGGGGATTATTGCTTGTGTGTGGGGATTATTGCTGGTGTTTGGAGAGTATTGCTGGTGCTTGGTAACTATTGCTGGTGTTTGGGGATTATTTTTGGTGTTTGGAGATTATGGCTGGTTGGGGATTATTGCTGCTGGTTGGGCATTATTGCTGTTGATTGGGGAATATTGCTGTTGTTTGGGGAATATTTCTGGTGTTTGGGGATTATTGCTGGTGTTTGTGGAATATTGCTGGTGTGTGGATATTATTGCTGGTGTTTGGAGATAATTGCTGGTGCTTGGAGGATTATTGCTGGTGTTTGGGGGATTATTGCTGGTGCTTGGAGGATTATTGCTGATGTTAGTGGATTATTGCTGGTGTTTGGGGGATTATTGCTGGTGTTTGGGATTATTGCTTGTGTTTCGTGGATTATTGATGTCGTTGGTGGATTATTGCTGGTGTTTGGGGATTATTTCTGTTGTTTGGGGATTAGTGCTGGTGTTTGTGGAATTATTGCTGGTGTTTGGGGACTGTTATTGGTGTGTGATTATTATTGCAGGTGGTTGGGAATTATTGCTGGTGTTTGGGGATTATTGCTGGTGTTTGGTGGATGTTTGCTGGTGTTGATGATTATTGCTGGTGTTTGGGGATTACTGCACCTGTATGGGGGATTATTGCTGGTGTTTGGAGATTATTACTGATGTTTGGGAGATTATTGCTGGTGTTTGGGGATTATTGCTGGTGTTTGGGGATTATTGCTGGTTTTTGGGGATAATTGCTGGTGGTTGGGGGATTATTGCTGGTGTTTGGGGATTATTGCTGGTGTTTATGGGCTGTTGCCTGTGTTGGGGATTATTGCTGATGTTTCGGGATTATTGCTCATGTTTGGAGATTATTGCTGGTGTTTGGGGGATGTTTGCTTGTGTTGGTGATTATTGCTGGTGTTTGTGGATTATTGCTGGTGTTTGTGGGATAATTGCTGGTTCTTGTTGACTATTGCTGGTGTTTGGGGGTTATTGCTGGTGTTTGTGGATTATTGCTGGTGTTTGGGGTTTATTGCCTGTGTTGGGGATAATTGCTGATGTTTTGGGATTATTGCTCATGTTTGGAAATTATTGCTGGTGTTTGCCGGATTATTGATGGCGTTGGGGGATTATTGCTGGTGTTTGGGGATAATTGCTCCTGTTTGGAGGATTATTGCTGGTGTTTGGGAATTATTGCTGGTGTTTGGGGGATTATTGCTGGTGTTTGGGGATTATTGCTGGTGTTTATGGGCTGTTGCCTGTGTTGGGGATTATTGCTGATGTTTCGGGATTATTGCTCATATTTGGAGATTATTGCTGGTGTTTGGTGAATTATTTCTGTTGTTTGGGAATTAGTGCTGGTGTTTGTGGGATTATTGCTGGTGTTTGGGGGTTTATTGCTGCTGCTAGAGGTTTAATCCTGTTATTTGTGTATTATTGGTGGTGGTTGGGAATTATTGCTGGTGTTAGTCGATTATTGCTGTTGATTGGGGGACTATTGCTGGTGTTTGGGGATTATTTCTGGTGTTTGGGGATTATTGCTGGTGTTTGGGGTATTATTGCTGGTGTTTGGGGATTATTGCTGGTGTTTCGGGATTATTGCTCATATTCGGGGGATTATTGCTGGTGTTTGGAGATTATTAATGGTGTTTGGGGGATGATTTCTGGTGTTTGGGGATTATTGCTGGTGTTTGGAAATTATTGCTGGTGTTAGGCGATTATTGCTGTTGATTGGGAGATTATTGCTGTTGTTTGGGGATAATTTCTGGTGTTTGGGGATTGTTGTTGGTTTGTGGGTATTATTGCTGGTGGTTGGGAATTATTGCTGTTGTTTGGGGATTATTGCTGGTGTTTGGGGGATGTTTGCTTGTGTTGGTGATTATTGCTGGTGTTTGGGGATTATTGCTGGTGTTTGTGGGATAATTGCTGGTTCTTGTTGACTATTGCTGGTGTTTGGGGATTATTGCTTGTGTTAGGACATTATTACTGGTGTTTGGGCGATTATTGCTGGTGTTTGGGGGATTATTGCTGGTGTTTGGGGGTTATTGCTGGTGTTTGTGGATTATTCCTGGTGTTTGGGGTTTATTGCCTGTGTTGGGGATAATTGCTGATGTTTTGGGATTATTGCTCATGTTTGGAGATTATTGCTGGTGTTTGATGGATTATTGATGGCGTTGGCGGATTATTGCTGGTGTTTGGGGATTACTGCTCCTGTTTGGGGGATTATTGCTGGTGTTTTCAGATTATTACTGATGTTTGGGAGATTATTGCTGGTGTTTGGGGATTATTGCTGGTGTATATGGGCTGTTGCCTGTGTTGTGCATTATAGCTGATGTTTCGGGATTATTGCTCATGTTTGGAGATTATTGCTGGTGTTTGGTGAATAATGTCTGTGGTTTGGGAATTAGTGCTGGTGTTTGTGGGATTATTGCTGGTGTTTGGGGGTTTATTGCTGCTGCTAGAGGTTTATTGCTGCTGTTTGTGTATTATTGCTGGTGGATGGGAATTATAGCTGGTGTTAGTCGATTATTGCTGTTGATTGGGGGATTATTGCTGGTGTTTGGAGGATTATTGCTTGTGTTTGGGGATTATTGCTGTTGTGTGGGGATTATTGCTGATGTTTGCGGATTATTGTTGATGTTTGTGGAATATTGCTGGTGTGTGGATATTATTGCTGGTGTTTGTAGATAATTGCTGGTGGAGGATTATTGCTGGTGTTTGGGGGATTATTGCTGGTGCTTGGAGGATTATTGCTGATGTTAGTGGATTATTGCTGGTGTTTGGGGGATTATTGCTGGTGTTTGGGGGATTATTGCTGGTGCCAAGGTTTTATTGCTGGTGTTTGGGGATTATTGCTGGTGTTTGGGGACTGTTATTGGTGTGTGGGTATTATTGCAGGTGGTTGGAAATTATTGCTGGTGTTTGGGGATTATTGCTGGTGTTTGGGGGATGTTTGCTTGTGTTGGTGATTATTGCTGGTATTTGGGGATTATTGCTGGTGTTTGTGGGATAATTGCTTGTGTTAGGACATTATTACCGGTGTTGGGGAATTATTGCTGGTGTTTGGGGGATTATTGCTGGTGTTTGGGGATTATTACTGGTGTTTGGGGATTATTGCTCGTGCTTGGGGGATTAATGCTGGTGCTTGGAGATTATTACTGGTGTTTGGGCGATTATTGCTGGTGTTTGGGGGATTATTGCTGGTGTTTGGGGGTTATTGCTGGTGTTTGTGGATTATTGCTGGTGTTTGGGGTTTATTGCCTGTGTTGGGGATAATTGCTGATGTTTTTGGATTATTGCTCATGTTTGGAGATTATTGCTGGTGTTTGGTGGATTATTGCTGGCGTTGGCGGATTATTGCTGGTGTTTGGGGATTATTGCTCCTGTTTGGGGGATTATTGCTGGTGTTTGGAGATTATTACAGATGTTTGCGAGATTATTGCTGGTGTTTGGGGATTATTGCTGGTGTGTGGGTATTATTGCTGGTGTTTGGGGAATTTTTGCTTGTGTTTGGGTATTATTGCTGTTGTGTGGGGATTATTGCTAGTGTTTGGGGATTATTGCTGTTGTGTGGGGATTATTGCTGGTGTTTGGACATTATTGCTGGTGTTTGGAGATTATTGCTGGTGTGTGGATACTATTGCTTGTGCTAGGGTTTTATTACTGGTGTTTGGGGATTATTGCTGGTGTTTGGGAATTGTTGCTGTTGTTAGGCGATTGTTGCTGTTGTTTGGGGGATTATTGCTGGTGTTTGGGGATTGTTGTTGGAGTGTGCATATTATTGCTGGTGGTTGGGAATTATTGCTGATGTTTGGGGATTATTGCTGGTATTTGGGGGATATTTGCTTATGTTTGGGGATTATTTCTGGTGTTTGGGGATTATTGCTGGTGTTATAGATTATGGCTGGTGCCTGGGTGATTATTGCTGATGCTTGGGAAATTATTGGTGGTGTTTGGGGGATTATTGCTGGTGTTTGGAGATTATTGCTGATGCTTGGGGAATTATTGGTGGTGTTTGGGGGATTTTCGCTTGTGTTTGGGGATTATTGCTTGTGTTTGGGGATTATAGCTGGTGTTTGGAGGATTATTGCTGGCGTTTGGGGATTATGGCTGGTGTTTGGGGGATTAATGCTGGTGTTTAGGGGTTTATTGCTGGTGCTAGGGATTTATTGCTGCTGTTTTTGGATTATTGCTGTTGTTTGGGAATTATTGCTAGTGTTAGGCGATTATTGCTGTTAATTGGTGGATTATTGCTGGTGTTTGGGGATTATTTCTGTTGTTCGGTGATAATTGCTTGTGTGTGCATATTATTGCTGGTGGTTGGGTATTATTGCTTGTGTTTGGGGATTATTGCTGGTGTTTGGGTTTTTTTGCATGTGTTTGGGGATTATTGCTTGTGTGTGGGTATTAGTGCTGGTGGTTGGGTATAATTGCTGGTGTTTGGAGATTATTGCTGTTGCTTGGGAATATTTGCTGGTGTTTGGGGATGATTGCTGTTGTTTGGGGATTATTGCTGGTGTTTGGTGATTATTGCTGGTGTTTAGGGGATTATTGCTGGTGTTTGGGGATTATTGCTGGCGTTTGGGGATTATTGCTGGTGGTTGTGGATTATTGCTGGTGTTAGGCGATTATTGCTGTTGTTTCAGGATTATTTCTGGTGTTTGGGGGATTTTTGCTTGTGTTTGGGGATTATTGCTTGTGTTTGCGAATTATTGCTGGTGTTTGGGGTTTATTGTTGGTGTTTGGAGATTATGGCTCGTGTTTGGTGATTATTGCTGGTTTTTGGGCATTATTGCTGGTGTTAGGCGATTATTGTTGTTGATTGGGGGATTATTGCTGGTGTTTGTGGAATATTTCTCGTGTTTGGGGATTATTGCTGGTGTGTTGGTATTATTGCTGGTGGTTGGGAATTATTGCTGGTGTTAGGCGATTATTGCTGTTGTTTGGGGGATTATTGCTGGTGTTTGTGGATTAGTTCTGGTGTTTGGGGATTGTTGTTGGAATGTGGGTATTATTGCTGGTTGGTAATTATTGCTGATGTTTGGGGATTATTGCTGGTGTTTGGGGAAAGTTTGCTTGTGTTTGGGGATTATCGCTGATGTTTGGGGATTATTGCTGGTGTTTGGAGATTATGGCTGGTGTTTTGGGATTATTGCTGGTGGTTGGAGGTTATTGCTGCTGGTTATGTATTATTGCTTGTGTTTGGGGGATTGTTGCTGGTGTATGGGTAATATTGCTGGTGTTTGGGGATTATTGATGGTGTTTATGGGATGTTGCCTGTGTTGGGGATTATTGCTCATGTTTCGGGATTATTGCTCATGTTTGGAGATTATTGCTGGTGTTTGGGGGATGTTTGCTTGTGTTGGTGATTATTGCTGGTGTTTGGGGATTATTGCTGGTGTTTGTGGGATAATTGCTGGTTCTTGTTGACTATTGCTGGTGTTTGGGGATTATTGTTTGTGTTAGGACATTATTACTGGTGTTTGGGGAATTATTGCTGGTGTTTGGGGTATTATTGCTGGTGTTTGGGGATTATTACTGGTGTTTGTGGATTATTGCTCGTTCTTGGGGGATTAATGCTGGTATTTGGAGATTACTACTGGTGTTTGGGCGATTATTGCTGGTGTTTGGGGGATTATTGCTGGTGTTTGGGGGTTATTGCTGGTGTTTGGGGATTATTGCTGGTGTTTGGGGATTATTGCTGGTGTTTATGGGCTGTTGCCTGTGTTGGGGATTATTGCTGATGTTTCGGGATTATTGCTGTTGTTTGGGGGATTTTTGCTTGTGTTTGGGGATTATTGCTTGTGTGTGGGGATTATTGCTGGTGTTTGAAGAATATTGCTGGTGCTTGGTAATTATTGCTGGTGTTTTGGAATTGTTGTTGGTGTTTGTAGATTATGGCTGGTTGGGGATTATTATTGGTGGTTGGGCATTATTGCTGTTGATTGGGGGATTATTGCTGGTGTTTGGGGAATATTTCTGGTGTTTGGGAATTATTGCTGGCGTTTGGGGATTATTGCAAGTGTTTGGAGGATTATTGCTGATGTTTTGGGATTATTGCTCATGTTTGGAAATTATTGCTGGTGTTTGGTGGATTATTGATGGCGTTGGGGGATTATTGCTGGTGTTTGAGGATTATTCCTCCTGTTTGGGGGATTATTGCTGGTGTTTCGTGGAATATTGCTGGTGTGTGGATATTATTGCTGGTGTTTGTAGATAATTGCTGGTGGAGGATTATTGCTGGTGTTTGGGGGATTATTGCTGGTGCTTGGAGGATTATTGCTGATGTTAGTGGATTATTGCTGGTGTTTGGGGGATTATTGCTGATGTTTTGGGATTATTGCTCATGTTTGGAAATTATTGCTGGTGTTTGGTGGATTATTGATGGCGTTGGGGGATTATTGCTGGTGTTTGGGGATTATTCCTCCTGTTTGGGGGATTATTGCTGGTGTTTCGTGGAATATTGCTCGTGTGTGGATATTATTGCTGGTGTTTGTAGATAATTGCTGGTGGAGGATTATTGCTGGTGTTTGGGGGATTATTGCTGGTGCTTGGAGGATTATTGCTGATGTTAGTGGATTATTGCTGGTGTTTGGGGGATTATTGCTGGTGTTTGGGGGATTATTGCTGGTGCCAAGGTTTTATTGCTGGTGTTTGGGGACTGTTATTTGTGTGTGGGTATTATTGCAGGTGGTTGGAAATTATTGCTGGTGTTTGGGGATTATTGCTGGTGTTTGGGGGATGTTTGCTTGTGTTGGTGATTATTGTTGGTGTTTGGGGATTATTGCTGGTGTTTGTGGGATAATTGCTTGTGTTAGGACAATATTACTGGTGTTGGGGAATTATTGCTGGTGTTTGGGGTATTATTGCTGGTGTTTGGGGATTATTACTGGTGTTTGGGGATTATTGCTCGTTCTTGGGGGATTAATGCTGGTATTTGGAGATTACTACTGGTGTTTGGGCGATTATTGCTGGTGTTTGGGGGATTATTGCTGGTGTTTGGGGGTTATTGCTGGTGTTTGGGGATTATTGCTGGTGTTTGGGGATTATTGCTGGTGTTTATGGGCTGTTGCCTGTGTTGGGGATTATTGCTGATGTTTCGGGATTATTGCTGTTGTTTGGGGGATTTTTGCTTGTGTTTGGGGATTATTGCTTGTGTGTGGGGATTATTGCTGGTGTTTGAAGAATATTGCTGGTGCTTGGTAATTATTGCTGGTGTTTTGGAATTGTTGTTGGTGTTTGTAGATTATGGCTGGTTGGGGATTATTATTGGTGGTTGGGCATTATTGCTGTTGATTGGGGGATTATTGCTGGTGTTTGGGGAATATTTCTGGTGTTTGGGAATTATTGCTGGCGTTTGGGGATTATTGCAAGTGTTTGGAGGATTATTGCTGATGTTTTGGGATTATTGCTCATGTTTGGAAATTATTGCTGGTGTTTGGTGGATTATTGATGGCGTTGGGGGATTATTGCTGGTGTTTGGGGATTATTCCTCCTGTTTGGGGGATTATTGCTGGTGTTTCGTGGAATATTGCTGGTGTGTGGATATTATTGCTGGTGTTTGTAGATAATTGCTGGTGGAGGATTATTGCTGGTGTTTGGGGGATTATTGCTGGTGCTTGGAGGATTATTGCTGATGTTAGTGGATTATTGCTGGTGTTTGGGGGATTATTGCTGGTGTTTGGGGGATTATTGCTGGTGCCAAGGTTTTATTGCTGGTGTTTGGGGATTATTGCTGGTGTTTGGGGACTGTTATTGGTGTGTGGGTATTATTGCAGGTGGTTGGAAATTATTCCTGGTGTTTGGGAATTATTGCTGCCGTTTGAGGATTATTGCTAGCGTTTGGAGGATTATTGCTTATGTTTGGGGATTATTGCTGTTGTGTGGGGATTATTGCTGGTGTTTTGGGATTATTGCTGGAGTTTGTGGAATATTGCTGGTGTGTGGATATTATTGCTGGTGTTTGGGGGATTATTGCTGATGTTTGGAGATTATTAATGGTGTTTGGGGGATTATTGCTGGTGTTTGGGGATTATTGCTCGTGTTTGGGGGATTATTGCTGGTGTTTGGAGATTATTAATGGTGTTTATGGATTATTGCTAGTGTTTGCAGATTATTGCTGGTGTTTGGGGATTATTGCTCGTGTTTGGGGATTATTGCTGGTGTTTCGGGATTATTGCTCATATTCGGGGGATTATTGCTGGTGTTTGGAGATTATTAATGGTGTTTGGGGGATGATTTCTGGTGTTTGGGGATTATTGCTGGTGTTTGGAAATTATTGCTGGTGTTAGGCGATTATTGCTGTTGATTAGGAGATTATTGCTGTTGTTTGGGGATAATTTCTGGTGTTTGGGGATTGCTGTTGGTTTGTGGGTATTATTACTGGTGGTTGGGAATTATTGCTGTTGTTTGGGGATTATTGCTGGTGTTTGGGGGATGTTTGCTTTTTGTTGGTGATTATTGCTGGTGTTTGGGGATTATTGCTGGTGTTTGTGGGATAATTGCTGGTTCTTGTTGACTATTGCTGGTGTTTGGGGATTATTGCTTGTGTTAGGACATTATTACTGGTGTTTGGGCGATTATTGCTGGTGTTTGGGGGATTATTGCTGGTGTTTGGGGGTTATTGCTGGTGTTTGTGGATTATTCCTGGTGTTTAGGTTTTATTGCCTGTGTTGGGGATAATTGCTGATGTTTTGGGATTATTGCTCATGTTTGGAGATTATTGCTGGTGTTTGATGGATTATTGATGGCGTTGGCGGATTATTGCTGGTGTTTGGGGATTACTGCTCCTGTTTGGGGGATTATTGCTGGTGTTTTGAGATTATTACTGATGTTTGGGAGATTATTGCTGGTGTTTGGGGATTATTGCTGGTGTTTATGGGCTGTTGCCTGTGTTGGGCATTATAGCTGATGTTTCGGGATTATTGCTCATGTTTGGAGATTATTGCTGGTGTTTGGTGAATAATGTCTGTGGTTTGGGAATTAGTGCTGGTGTTTGTGGGATTATTGCTGGTGTTTGGGGGTTTATTGCTGCTGCTAGAGGTTTATTGCTGCTGTTTGTGTATTATTGCTGGTGGATGGGAATTATAGCTGGTGTTAGTCGATTATTGCTGTTGATTGGGGGATTATTGCTGGTGTTTGGGGATTATTTCTGGTGTTTGGGGATTAGTGCTGGTGTTTGGGGTATTATTGCTGGTGTTTGGGGATTATTGCTTGTGTTAGGACATTATTACTGGTGTTTGGGTAATTATTGCTGGTGTTTGGGGATTATTGCTCATGCTTGGGGGATTAATGCTGGTGTTTGGAGATTATTAATGGTGTTTGGGCGATTATTGCTGGTGTTTGGGGGATTATTGCTGGTGTTTGGGGCATATTGCTGGTGTTTGTGGATTATTGCTGGTGTTTGGGGTTTATTGCCTGTGTTGGGGATAATTGCTGATGTTTTGGGATTATTGCTCATGTTTGGAAATTATTGCTGGTGTTTGGTGGATTATTGATGGCGTTGGGGGATTATTGCTGGTGTTTGGGGATTATTGCTCCTGTTTGGAGGATTAATGCTGGTGTTTGGGAATTATTGCTGGTGTTTGGGGGATTATTGCTGGTGTTTGGGGATTATTGCTGGTGTTTATGGGCTGTTGCCTGTGTTGGGGATTATTGCTGATGTTTCGGGATTATTGCTCATATTTGGAGATTATTGCTGGTGTTTGGTGAATTATTTCTGTTGTTTGGGAATTAGTGCTGGTGTTTGTGGGATTATTGCTGGTGTTTGGGGGTTTATTGCTGCTGCTAGAGGTTTAATCCTGTTATTTGTGTATTATTGGTGGTGGTTGGGAATTATTGCTGGTGTTAGTCGATTATTGCTGTTGATTGGGGGACTATTGCTGGTGTTTGGGGATTATTTCTGGTGTTTGGGGATTATTGCTGGTGTTTGGGGTATTATTGCTGGTGTTTGGGGATTATTGCTGGTGTTTCGGGATTATTGCTCATATTCGGGGGATTATTGCTGGTGTTTGGAGATTATTAATGGTGTTTGGGGGATGATTTCTGGTGTTTGGGGATTATTGCTGGTGTTTGGAAATTATTGCTGGTGTTAGGCGATTATTGCTGTTGATTGGGAGATTATTGCTGTTGTTTGGGGATAATTTCTGGTGTTTGGGGATTGTTGTTGGTTTGTGGGTATTATTGCTGGTGGTTGGGAATTATTGCTGTTGTTTGGGGATTATTGCTGGTGTTTGGGGATTATTGCTTGTGTGTGTAGATTATTGATGGTGTTTGGAGAATATTGCTGGTGCTTGGTAATTATTGCTGGTGTTGGGGGATTATTGTTGGTGTTTGGAGATTATGGCTGGTTGGGGATTATTGCTGGTGGTTGGGCATTATTGCTGGTGTTAAGCGATTATTGCAGTTGATTGGGGGATTATTGCTGGTGTTTGGGGAATATTTCTGGTGTTTGGGGATTATTGCTGGTGTGTGGGTATTATTGCTGGTGGTTGGCAACTATTGCTAGAGTTTGTGGAATATTGCTGGTGTGTGGATATTATTGCTGGTGTTTGGAGATAATTGCTGGTGTTTGGGGATTATTGCTGGTGTTTGCGGGATTATTGCTGATGTTTGGAGATTATTAATGGTGTTTGGGGGATTATTGCTGGTGTTTGGGGATTATTGTTCGTGTTCGGGGGATTATTGCTGGTGTTTGGAGATTATTAATGGTGTTTATGGATTATTGCTGGTGTTTGCAGATTATTGCTGGTGTTTGGGGATTATTGCTCGTGTTTGGGGGATTATTGCTGGTGTTTTGGGGTCATTGCCTGTGTTGGGGATTATTGTTGATGTTTCGGGATTATTGCCCTTGTTTGGAGATTATTGCTGGTGTTTGGTGGATTATTGGTGGCGTTGGGGGATTATTGCTGGTGTTTGGGGATTATTTCTGTTGTTTCGGGCTTAGTGCTGGTGTTTGTGGGATTATTGCTGGTGTTTCGTGGATTATTGCTGGTGATACGGGATTATTGCTTGTGTTTGGGGATTATTGCTGGTGTTTGGGAATTATTGCTGGTGTTAGGCGATTATTGCTGTTGATTGGGAGATTATTGCTGTTGTTTGGGGGATTTTTGCTTGTGTTTGGGAATTATTGCTTGTGTGGGGATTATTGCTGGTGTTTGGAGAATATTGCTGGTCCTTGGTAATAATTGCTGATGTTTTGGGATAGTTGTTGGTGTTTGGAGATTATGGCTGGTTGGGGATTATTATTGGTGGTTGGGCATTATTGCTGTTGATTGGGGGATTATTACTGGTGTTTGGGGAATATTTCTGGTGTTTGGGAATTATTGCTGGCGTTTGGGGATTATTGCTAGTGTTTGGAGGATTATTGCTTGTGTTTGGGGATTATTGCTGTTGTGTGGGGATTATTGCTGGTGTTTGCGGATTATTGTTGATGTTTGTGGAATATTGCTGGTGTGTGGATATTATTGCTGGTGTTTGTAGATAATTGCTGGTGGAGGATTATTGCTGGTGTTTGGGGGATTATTGCTGGTGCTTGGAGGATTATTGCTGATGTTAGTGGATTATTGCTGGTGTTTGGGGGATTATTGCTGGTGTTTGGGGGATTATTGCTGGTGCCAAGGTTTTATTGCTGGTGTTTGGGGATTATTGCTGGTGTTTGGGGACTGTTATTGGTGTGTGGGTATTATTGCAGGTGGTTGGAAATTATTGCTGGTGTTTGGGGATTATTGCTGGTGTTTGGGGGATGTTTGCTTGTGTTGGTGATTATTGCTGGTATTTGGGGATTATTGCTGGTGTTTGTGGGATAATTGCTTGTGTTAGGACATTATTACCGGTGTTGGGGAATTATTGCTGGTGTTTGGGGGATTATTGCTGGTGTTTGGGGATTATTACTGGTGTTTGGGGATTATTGCTCGTGCTTGGGGGATTAATGCTGGTGCTTGGAGATTATTACTGGTGTTTGGGCGATTATTGCTGGTGTTTGGGGGATTATTGCTGGTGTTTGGGGGTTATTGCTGGTGTTTGTGGATTATTGCTGGTGTTTGGGGTTTATTGCCTGTGTTGGGGATAATTGCTGATGTTTTTGGATTATTGCTCATGTTTGGAGATTATTGCTGGTGTTTGGTGGATTATTGCTGGCGTTGGTGGATTATTGCTGGTGTTTGGGGATTATTGCTCCTGTTTGGGGGATTATTGCTGGTGTTTGGAGATTATTACAGATGTTTGCGAGATTATTGCTGGTGTTTGGGGATTATTGCTGGTGTGTGGGTATTATTGCTGGTGTTTGGGGAATTTTTGCTTGTGTTTGGGTATTATTGCTGTTGTGTGGGGATTATTGCTAGTGTTTGGGGATTATTGCTGTTGTGTGGGGATTATTGCTGGTGTTTGGACATTATTGCTGGTGTTTGGAGATTATTGCTGGTGTGTGGATACTATTGCTTGTGCTAGGGTTTTATTACTGGTGTTTGGGGATTATTGCTGGTGTTTGGGAATTGTTGCTGTTGTTAGGCGATTATTGCTGTTGTTTGGGGGATTATTGCTGGTGTTTGGGGATTGTTGTTGGAGTGTGCATATTATTGCTGGTGGTTGGGAATTATTGCTGATGTTTGGGGATTATTGCTGGTATTTGGGGGATATTTGCTTATGTTTGGGGATTATTTCTGGTGTTTGGGGATTATTGCTGGTGTTATAGATTATGGCTGGTGCCTGGGTGATTATTGCTGATGCTTGGGGAATTATTGGTGGTGTTTGGGGGATTATTGCTGGTGTTTGGAGATTATTGCTGATGCTTGGGGAATTATTGGTGGTGTTTGGGGGATTTTCGCTTGTGTTTGGGGATTATTGCTTGTGTTTGGGGATTATAGCTGGTGTTTGGAGGATTATTGCTGGCGTTTGGGGATTATGGCTGGTGTTTGTGGGATTAATGCTGGTGTTTAGGGGTTTTTTGCTGGTGCTAGGGATTTATTGCTGCTGTTTTTGGATTATTGCTGTTGTTTGGGAATTATTGCTAGTGTTAGGCGATTATTGCTGTTAATTGGTGGATTATTGCTGGTGTTTGGGGATTATTTCTGTTGTTTGGTGATTATTGCTTGTGTGTGCATATTATTGCTGGTGGTTGGGTATTATTGCTTGTGTTTGGGGATTATTGCTGGTGTTTGGGGTTTTTTGCATGTGTTTGGGGATTATTGCTTGTGTGTGGGTATTAGTGCTGGTGGTTGGGTATAATTGTGGTGTTTGGAGATTATTGCTGTTGCTTGGGAATATTTGCTGGTGTTTGGGGATGATTGCTGTTGTTTGGGGATTATTGCTGGTGTTTGGTGATTATTGCTGGTGTTTAGGGGATTATTGCTGGTGTTTGGGGATTATTGCTGGCGTTTGGGGATTATTGCTGGTGGTTGTGGATTATTGCTGGTGTTAGGCGATTATTGCTGTTGTTTCAGGATTATTTCTGGTGTTTGGGGGATTTTTGCTTGTGTTTGGGGATTATTGCTTGTGTTTGCGAATTATTGCTGGTGTTTGGGGATTATTGTTGGTGTTTGGAGATTATGGCGCGTGTTTGGTGATTATTGCTGGTTTTTGGGCATTATTGCTGGTGTTAGGCGATTATTGTTGTTGATTGGGGGATTATTGCTGGTGTTTGTGGAATATTTCTCGTGTTTGGGGATTATTGCTGGTGTGTTGGTATTATTGCTGGTGGTTGGGAATTATTGCTGGTGTTAGGCGATTATTGCTGTTGTTTGGGGGATTATTGCTGGTGTTTGTGGATTAGTTCTGGTGTTTGGGGATTGTTGTTGGAATGTGGGTATTATTGCTGGTTGGTAATTATTGCTGATGTTTGGGGATTATTGCTGGTGTTTGGGGAAAGTTTGCTTGTGTTTGAGGATTATCGCTGATGTTTGGGGATTATTGCTGGTGTTTGGAGATTATGGCTGGTGTTTTGGGATTATTGCTGGTGGTTGGAGGTTATTGCTGGTGGTTATGTATTATTGCTTGTGTTTGGGGGATTGTTGCTGGTGTATGGGTAATATTGCTGGTGTTTGGGGATTATTGCTGGTGTTTATGGGCTGTTGCCTGTGTTGGGGATTATTGCTCATGTTTCGGGATTATTGCTCATGTTTGGAGATTATTGCTGGTGTTTGGGGGATGTTTGCTTGTGTTGGTGATTATTGCTGGTGTTTGGGGAATTATTGCTGGTGTTTGGGGTATTATTGCTGGTGTTTGGGGATTATTACTGGTGTTTGGGGATTATTGCTCGTTCTTGGGGGATTAATGCTGGTATTTGGAGATTACTACTGGTGTTTGGGCGATTATTGCTGGTGTTTGGGGGATTATTGCTGGTGTTTGGGGGTTATTGCTGGTGTTTGGGGATTATCGCTGGTGTTTGGGGATTATTGCTGGTGTTTATGGGCTGTTGCCTGTGTTGGGGATTATTGCTGATGTTTCGGGATTATTGCTGTTGTTTGGGGGATTTTTGCTTGTGTTTGGGGATTATTGCTTGTGTGTGGGGATTATTGCTGGTGTTTGAAGAATATTGCTGGTGCTTGGTAATTATTGCTGGTGTTTTGGAATTGTTGTTGGTGTTTGTAGATTATGGCTGGTTGGGGATTATTATTGGTGGTTGGGCATTATTGCTGTTGATTGGGGGATTATTGCTGGTGTTTGGGGAATATTTCTGGTGTTTGGGAATTATTGCTGGCGTTTGGGGATTATTGCAAGTGTTTGGAGGATTATTGCTGATGTTTTGGGATTATTGCTCATGTTTGGAAATTATTGCTGGTGTTTGGTGGATTATTGATGGCGTTGGGGGATTATTGCTGGTGTTTGGGGATTATTCCTCCTGTTTGGGGGATTATTGCTGGTGTTTCGTGGAATATTGCTGGTGTGTGGATATTATTGCTGGTGTTTGTAGATAATTGCTGGTGGAGGATTATTGCTGGTGTTTGGGGGATTATTGCTGGTGCTTGGAGGATTATTGCTGATGTTAGTGGATTATTGCTGGTGTTTGGGGGATTATTGCTGGTGTTTGGGGGATTATTGCTGGTGCCAAGGTTTTATTGCTGGTGTTTGGGGATTATTGCTGGTGTTTGGGGACTGTTATTGGTGTGTGGGTATTATTGCAGGTGGTTGGAAATTATTCCTGGTGTTTGGGAATTATTGCTGCCGTTTGGGGATTATTGCTAGCGTTTGGAGGATTATTGCTTATGTTTGGGGATTATTGCTGTTGTGTGGGGATTATTGCTGGTGTTTTGGGATTATTGCTGGAGTTTGTGGATTATTGCTGGTGTGTGGATATTATTGCTGGTGTTTGGGGGATTATTGCTGATGTTTGGAGATTATTAATGGTGTTTGGGGGATTATTGCTGGTGTTTGGGGATTATTGCTCGTGTGTGGGGGATTATTGCTGGTGTTTGGAGATTATTAATGGTGTTTATGGATTATTGCTAGTGTTTGCAGATTATTGCTGGTGTTTGGGGATTATTGCTCGTGTTTGGGGGATTATTGCTGGTGTTTTGGGGTTATTGCCTGTGTTGGGGATTATTGTTGATATTTCGGGATTATTGCCCTTGTTTGGAGGTTATTGCTGGTGTTTGGTGGATTATTGGTGGCGTTGGGGGATTATTGCTGGTGTTTGGGGATTATTTCTGTTGTTTCGGGCTTAGTGCTGGTGTTTGTGGGATTATTGCTGGTGTTTCGTGGATTATTGCTGGTGATACGGGATTATTGCTTGTGTTTGGGGATTATTGCTGGTGTTTGGGAATTATTGCTGGTGTTAGGCGATTATTGCTGTTGATTGGGAGATTATTGCTGTTGTTTGGGGGATTTTTGCTTGTGTTTGGGGATTATTACGTGTGTGGGGATTATTGCTGGTGTTTGGAGAATATTGCTGGTGCTTGGTAATTATTGCTGGTGTTTTGGGATTGTTGTTGGTGTTTGGAGATTATGGCTGGTTGGGGATTATTATTGGTGGTTGGGCATTATTGCTGTTGATTGGGGGATTATTGCTGGTGTTTGGGGAATATTTCTGGTGTTTGGGAATTATTGCTGGCGTTTGGGGAATTATTGCTAGTGTTTGGAGGATTATTGCTTGTGTTTGTGGATTATTGCTGTTGTGTGGGGATTATTGCTGGTGTTTGCGGATTATTGTTGATGTTTGTGGAATATTGCTGGTGTGTGGATATTATTGCTGGTGTTTGTAGATAATTGCTGGTGGAGGATTATTGCTGGTGTTTGGGGGATTATTGCTGGTGCTTGGAGGATTATTGCTGATGTTAGTGGATTATTGCTGGTGTTTGGGGGATTATTGCTGGTGTTTGGGGAATTATTGCTGGTGCCAAGGTTTTATTGATGGTGTTTGGGGATTATTGCTGGTGTTTGGGGACTGTTATTGGTGTGTGGGTATTATTGCAGGTGGTTGGAAATTATTGCTGGTGTTTGGGGATTATTGCTGGTGTTTGGGGGATGTTTGCTTGTGTTAGTGATTATTGCTGGTGTTTGGGGATTATTGCTGGTGTTTGTGGGATAATTGCTTGTGTTAGGACATTATTACTGGTGTTGGGGAATTATTGCTGTTGTTTGGGGGATTATTGCTGGTGTTTGGGGATTATTACTGGTGTTTGGTGATTATTGCTCGTGCTTGGGGGATTAATGCTGGTGCTTGGAGATTATTACTGGTGTTTGGGCGATTATTGCTGGTGTTTGGGGGATTATTGCTGGTGTTTGGGGGTTATTGCTGGTGTTTGTGGATTATTGCTGGTGTTTGGGGTTTATTGCCTGTGTTGGGGATAATTGCTGATGTTTTTGGATTATTGCTCATGTTTGGAGATTATTGCTGGTGTTTGGTGGATTATTGCTGGCGTTGGGGGATTATTGCTGGTGTTTGGGGATTATTGCAACTGTTTGGGGGATTATTGCTGGTGTTTGGCGATTATTGCTGTTGTTTGGGGGATTATTGGTGGTGTTTGTGGATTAGTTCTGGTGTTTGGGGATTGTTGTTGGAATGTGGGTATTATTGCTGGTGGTTGGTAATTATTGCTGATGTTTGGGGATTATTGCTGGTGTTTGGGGAAAGTTTGCTTGTTTTTGGGGATTATTGCTGGTGTTTGGGAATTATTGCTGGTGTTAGTCGATTATTGCTGTTGATTGGGAGATTATTGCTGTTGTTTGGGGGATTTTTGCTTGTGTTTGGGGGTTATTACGTGTGTGGGGATTATTGCTGGTGTTTGGAGAATATTGCTGGTGCTTGGTAATTATTGCTGGTGTTTTGGGATTGTTGTTGGTGTTTGGAGATTATGGCTGGTTGGGGATTATTATTGGTGGTTGGGCATTATTGCTGTTGATTGGGGGATTATTGCTGGTGTTTGGGGAATATTTCTGGTGTTTGGGAATTATTGCTGGCGTTTGGGGATTATTGCTAGTGTTTGGAGGATTATTGCTTGTGTTTGGGGATTATTGCTGTTGTGTGGGGATTATTGCTGGTGTTTGCGGATTATTGTTGATGTTTGTGGAATATTGCTGGTGTGTGGATATTATTGCTGGTGTTTGTAGATAATTGCTGGTGGAGGATTATTGCTGGTGTTTGGGGGATTATTGCTGGTGCTTGGAGGATTATTGCTGATGTTAGTGGATTATTGCTGGTGTTTGGGGGATTATTGCTGGTGTTTGGGGAATTATTGCTGGTGCCAAGGTTTTATTGCTGGTGTTTGGGGATTATTGCTGGTGTTTGGGGACTGTTATTGGTGTGTGGGTATTATTGCAGGTGGTTGGAAATTATTGCTGGTGTTTGGGGATTATTGCTGGTGTTTGGGGGATGTTTGCTTGTGTTAGTGATTATTGCTGGTGTTTGGGGATTATTGCTGGTGTTTGTGGGATAATTGCTTGTGTTAGGACATTATTACTGGTGTTGGGGAATTATTGCTGTTGTTTGGGGGATTATTGCTGGTGTTTGGGGATTATTACTGGTGTTTGGTGATTATTGCTCGTGCTTGGGGGATTAATGCTGGTGCTTGGAGATTATTACTGGTGTTTGGGCGATTATTGCTGGTGTTTGGGGGATTATTGCTGGTGTTTGGGGGTTATTGCTGGTGTTTGTGGATTATTGCTGGTGTTTGGGGTTTATTGCCTGTGTTGGGGATAATTGCTGATGTTTTTGGATTATTGCTCATGTTTGGAGATTATTGCTGGTGTTTGGTGGATTATTGCTGGCGTTGGGGGATTATTGCTGGTGTTTGGGGATTATTGCAACTGTTTGGGGGATTATTGCTGGTGTTTGGCGATTATTGCTGTTGTTTGGGGGATTATTGCTGGTGTTTGTGGATTAGTTCTGGTGTTTGGGGATTGTTGTTGGAATGTGGGTATTATTGCTGGTGGTTGGTAATTATTGCTGATGTTTGGGGATTATTGCTGGTGTTTGGGGAAAGTTTGCTTGTGTTTGGGGATTATCGCTGATGTTTGGGGATTATTGCTGGTGTTTGGAAATTATGGCTGGTGTTTTCGGGATTATTGCTGGTGGTTGGAGGTTATTGCTGGTGGTTAGGTATTATTGCTTGTGTTTGGGGGATTGTTGCTGGTGTATGGGTAATATTGCTGGTGTTTGGGGATTATTGCTGGTGTTTATGGGCTGTTGCCTGTGTTGGGGATTATTGCTCATGTTTCGGGATTATTGCTCATGTTTGGAGATTATTGCTGGTGTTTGGGGGATGTTTGCTTGTGTTGGTGATTATTGCTGGTGTTTGGGGATTATTGCTGGTGTTTGTGGGATAATTGCTGGTTCTTGTTGACTATTGCGGGTTTTTGGGGATTATTGTTTGTGTTAGGACATTATTACTGGTGTTTGGGGAATTATTGCTGGTGTTTGGGGGATTATTGCTGGTGTTTGGGGATTATTACTGGTGTTTGGGGATTATTGCTCGTGCTTGGGGGATTAATGCTGGTATTTGGAGATTACTACTGGTGTTTGGGCGATTATTGCTGGTGTTTGGGGGATTATTGCTGGTGTTTGGGGGTTATTGCTGGTGTTTGTGGATTATTGCTGGTGTTTGGGGTTTATTGCCTCTGTTGGGGATAATTGCTGATGTTTTAGGATTATTGCTCATGTTTGGAAATTATTGCTGGTGTTTGGTGGATTATTGATGGCGTTGGGGGATTATTGCTGGTGTTTGGGGATTATTCCTCCTGTTTGGGGGATTATTGCTGGTGTTTCGTGGATTATTGCTGGTGATACGGGATTATTGCTGGTGTTTGGGGATTATTGCTGGTGTTTATGGGCTGTTGCCTGTGTTGGGGATTATTGCTGATGTTTCGGGATTATTGCTGTTGTTTGGGGGATTTTTGCTTGTGTTTGGGGATTATTGCTTGTGTGTGGGGATTATTGCTGGTGTTTGAAGAATATTGCTGGTGCTTGGTAATTATTGCTGGCGTTTGGGGATTATTGCAAGTGTTTGGAGGATTATTGCTTGTGTTTGGGGATTATTGCTGTTGTGTGGGGATTATTGCTGGTGTTTGCGGATTATTGTTGATGTTTGGGGGATTATTGCTGATGTTTGGAGATTATTAATGGTGTTTGGGGGATTATTGCTGGTGTTTGGGGATTATTGCTCGTGTTCGGGGGATTATTGCTGGTGTTTGGAGATTATTAATGGTGTTTATGGATTATTGCTAGTGTTTGCAGATTATTGCTGGTGTTTGGGGATTATTGCTCGTGTTTGGGGGATTATTGCTGGTGTTTTGGGGTTATTGCCTGTGTTGGGGATTATTGTTGATATTTCGGGATTATTGCCCTTGTTTGGAGGTTATTGCTGGTGTTTGGTGGATTATTGGTGGCGTTGGGGGATTATTGCTGGTGTTTGGGGATTATTTCTGTTGTTTCGGGCTTAGTGCTGGTGTTTGTGGGATTATTGCTGGTGTTTCGTGGATTATTGCTGGTGATACGGGATTATTGCTGGTGTTTGGGGATTATTGCTGGTGTTTGGGAATTATTGCTGGTGTTAGGCGATTATTGCTGTTGATTGGGAGATTATTGCTGTTGTTTGGGGGATTTTTGCTTGTGTTTGGGGATTATTACTTGTGTGTGGGGATTATTGCTGGTGTTTGGAGAATATTGCTGGTGCTTGGTAATTATTGCTGGTGTTTGGGGATTATTGTTGGTGTTTGGAGATTATGGCTGGTTGGGGATTATTATTGGTGGTTGGGCATTATTGCTGTTGATTGGGTGATTTTTGCTGGTGTTTGGGGAATATTTCTGGTGTTTGGGAATTATTGCTGGCGTTTGGGGATTATTGCTAGTGTTTGGAGGATTATTGCTTGTGTTTGGGGATTATTGCTGTTGTGTGGGGATTATTGCTGGTGTTTGCGGATTAGGATTATTGTTGATGTTTGTGGAATATTGCTGGTGTGTGGATATTATTGCTGGTGTTTGTAGATAATTGCTGGTGGAGGATTATTGCTGGTGTTTGCGAGATTATTGCTGGTGCTTGGAGGATTATTGCTGATGTTAGTGGATTATTGCTGGTGTTTGGGGGATTATTGCTGGTGTTTGGGGGATTATTGCTGGTGCCAAGGTTTTATTGCAGGTGGTTGGAAATTATTGCTGGTGTTTGGGGATTATTGCTGGTGTTTGGGGGATGTTTGCTTGTGTTAGTGATTATTGCTGGTGTTTGGGGATTATTGCTGGTGTTTGTGGGATAATTGCTTGTGTTAGGACATTATTACTGGTGTTGGGGAATTATTGCTGTTGTTTGGGGGATTATTGCTGGTGTTTGGGGATTATTACTGGTGTTTGGTGATTATTGCTCGTGCTTGGGGGATTAATGCTGGTGCTTGGAGATTATTACTGGTGTTTGGGCGATTATTGCTGGTGTTTGGGGGATTATTGCTGGTGTTTGGGGGTTATTGCTGGTGTTTGTGGATTATTGCTGGTGTTTGGGGTTTATTGCCTGTGTTGGTGATAATTGCTGATGTTTTTGGATTATTGCTCATGTTTGGAGATTATTGCTGGTGTTTGGTGGATTATTGCTGGCGTTCGGGGATTATTGCTGGTGTTTGGGGATTATTGCAACTTTTGGGGGATTATTGCTGGTGTTTGGAGATTATTACAGATGTTTGCGAGATTATTGCTGGTGTTTGGGGATTATTGGTGGTGTTTGGGGGATTATTGCTGGTGTTTGGGGATTATTGCTGGTGTTTGGGGAATATTGCTGGTGTTTGGGGATTATTGCTGGTGTTTGGGGGATTATTGCTGGTGTTTGGGGATCATTGCTGGTATTTATGGGCTGTTGCCTGTGTTGGGGATTATTGCTGATGTTTCAGGATTATTGCTCATATTTGGAGATTATTGCTTGTGTTTGGTGAATTAATTCTGTTGTTTGGGAATTAGTGCTGTTGTTTGTGGGATTATTGCTGGTGTTTGGGGGTTTATTGCTGCTGCTAGAGGGTTATTGCTGCTGTTTCTGTATTATTGCTGGTGGTTGTGAATTATTGCTGGTGTTAGTCGATTATTGCTGTTGATTGGGGGATTATTGCTGGTGTTTGGGGATTATTTCTGGTGTTTGGGGATTATTGCTGGTGTGTGGGTATTATTGCTGGTGTTTGGGGGATTTTTGCTTGTGTTTGGGGATTATTGCTGTTGTGTGGGGATTATTGCTGGTGTTTGGACATTATTGCTGGTGTTTGGAAATTATTGCTGGTGTGTGGATATTATTGCTTGTGCTAGGGTTTTATTACTGGCGTTTGGGGATTATTGCTGGTGTTTGGGAATTATTGCTGTTGTTTGGGGATTGTTGTTGGTGTGTGCGTATTATTGATGGTGGTTGGCAATTATTGCTGATGTTTGGGAAATATTGCTGGTGTTTGGGGGATGTTTGCTTATGTTTGAGGATTATTGCTGGTGTTTGGGGATTATTGCTGGTGTTATAGATTATGGCTGGTGCCTGGGTGATTATTGCTGGTGTTTGTGGGATTATTGCTCATGTTTGGAGATTATTGCTGGTGTTTGGTGGATTATTGATGGCGTTGGGGGATTATTGCTGGTGTTTGGGGATTATTGCTCCTGTTTGGGGGATTATTGCTGGTGTTTGGAGATTATTACAGATGTTTGCGAGATTATTGCTGGTGTTTGGGGATTATTGGTGGTGTTTGGGGATTATTGCTGGTGTTTGGGGATTATTGCTGGTGTTTGGGGATTATTGCTGGTGTTTGGGGTATTATTGCTGGTGTTTGGGGATCATTGCTGGTATTTATGGGCTGTTGCCTGTGTTGGGGATTATTGCTGATGTTTCAGGATTATTGCTCATGTTTGGAGATTATTGCTGGTGTTTGGTGAATTATTTCTGTTGTTTGGGAATTAGTGCTGTTGTTTGTGGTATTATTGCTGGTGTTTGGGGGTTTATTGCTGCTGCTAGAGGTTTATTGCTGCTGTTTCTGTATTATTGCTGGTGGTTGGGAATTATTGCTGGTGTTAGTCGATTATAGCTGGTGTTTGGAGGATTATTGCTGGCGTTTGGGGAATTTGGCTGGTGTTTGGGGGCTTATTGCTGGTGTTTGGGGGTTTCTTGCTCGTGCTAGGGATTTATTGCTGCTGTTTTTGGATTATTGCTGTTGTTTGGGAATTATTGCTGGTGTTAGGCGATTATTGCTGTTAATTGGTGGATTATTGCTGGTGTTTGGGGATTATTTCTGTTGTTTGGTGATTATTGCTTGTGTGTGCATATTATTGCTGGTGGTTGGGTATTATTGCTTGTGTTTGGGGATTATTGCTGGTGTTTGGTGTTTTTTGCATGTGTTTGGGGATTATTGCTTGTGTGTGGGTATTAGTGCCGTTGGTTGGGTATAATTGCTGGTGTTTGGAGATTATTGCTGGTGCTTGGGAATATTTGCTGGTGTTTGGGGATGATTGCTATTGTTTGGGGATTATTGCTGGTGTTTGGAGATTATTGCTGGTGTTTAGGGGATTATTGCTGGTGTTTGGGGATTATTGCTGGCGTTTGGGGATTATTGCTGGTGGTTGGGGATTATTGCTGATGGTTGGGGATTATTGCTGGTGTTTGGGAATTATTGCTGGTGTTAGGCGATTATTGCTGTTGTTTCGGGATTATTTCTGGTGTTTGGGGGATTTTTGCTTGTGTTTGGTGATTATTGCTTGTGTTTGGTGATTATTGCTTGTGTTTGCGAATTATTGCTGGTGTTTGGGGATTATTGTTGGTGTTTGGAAATTATGGCTCGTGTTTGGTGATTATTGCTGATGGTTGGGCATTATTGCTGGTGTTAGGCGATTATTGCTTTTGATTGGGGGATTATTGCTGGTGTTTGGGGAATATTTCTCGTGTTTGGGGATTATTGCTGGTGTGTGGGTATTATTGCTGGTGGTTGGTAATTATTGCTGATGTTTGGGGATTATTGCTGGTGTTTGGGGAATGTTTGCTTGTGTTTGGGGATTATTGCTGATGTTTGGGGATTATTGCTGGTGTTTGGAGATTATGGCTGATGCCTGGGTGATTATTGCTGGTGGTTGGGGGATGATTGCTTGTGTTTGGGGATTATTGCTGGTGTTTTCGGGATTATTGCTGGTGGTTGGGGGTTATTGCTGGTGGTTAGGTATTATTGCTTGTGTTTGGGGGATTATTGCTGGTGTTTGGGGATTATTGCTGGTGTTTGGGGACTGTTATTTGTGTGTGGGTATTATTGCAGGTGGTTGGAAATTATTGCTGGTGTTTGGGGATTATTGCTGGTGTTTGGGGGATGTTTGCTTGTGTTGGTGATTATTGCTGGTGTTTGGGGATTATTGCTGGTGTTTGTGGGATAATTGCTTGTGTTAGGACATTATTACTGGTGTTGGGGAATTATTGCTGGTGTTTGGAGGATTATTGCTGGTGTTTGGGGATTATTACTGGTGTTTGGGGATTATTGCTCGTGCTTGGGGGATTAATGCTGGTGTTTGGAGATTATTACTGGTGTTTGGGCGATTATTGCTGGTGTTTGGGAGATTATTGCTGATGTTTTTGGATTATTGCTCATGTTTGGAGATTACTGCTGGTGTTTGGTGGATTAGTGATGGCGTTGGGGGATTATTGCTGCTGTTTGGGGATTATTTCTCCTGTTTGGGGGATTATTGCTGGTGTTTGGGGATTATTGCTGGTGTTTGGGGACTGTTATTTGTGTGTGGGTATTATTGCAGGTGGTTGGAAATTATTGCTGGTGTTTGGGGATTATTGCTGGTGTTTGGGGGATGTTTGCTTGTGTTGGTGATTATTGCTGGTGTTTGGGGATTATTGCTGGTGTTTGTGGGATAATTGCTTGTGTTAGGACATTATTACTGGTGTTGGGGAATTATTGCTGGTGTTTGGAGGATTATTGCTGGTGTTTGGGGATTATTACTGGTGTTTGGGGATTATTGCTCGTGCTTGGGGGATTAATGCTGGTGTTTGGAGATTATTACTGGTGTTTGGGCGATTATTGCTGGTGTTTGGGAGATTATTGCTGATGTTTTTGGATTATTGCTCATGTTTGGAGATTACTGCTGGTGTTTGGTGGATTAGTGATGGCGTTGGGGGATTATTGCTGCTGTTTGGGGATTATTTCTCCTGTTTGGGGGATTATTGCTGGTGTTTGGAGATTATTACAGATGTTTGCGAGATTATTGCTGGTGTTTGGGGTTATTGGTGGTGTTTGGGGATTATTGCTGGTGTTTGGGGATTATTGCTGGTGTTTGTGGGAATATTGCTGGTGTTTGGGGATTATTGCTGGTATTTATGGGGTGTTGTCTGTGTTGGGGATTATTACTGATGTTTCGGGATTATTGCTCATGTTTGGAGATTATTGCTGGTGTTTGGTGAATTATTTCTGTTGTTTGGGAATTAGTGCTGGTGTTTGTGGGATTATTGCTGGTGTTTGGGTGTTTATTGCTGCTGCTAGAGGTTTATTGCTGCTGTTTCTGTATTATTGCTGGTGGTTGGGAAATATTGCTGGTGTTAGTCGATTATTGCTGTTGATTGGGGGATTATTGCTGGTGTTTGGGGATTATTTCTGGTGTTTGGGGATTATTGCTGGTGTGTGGGGATTATTGTTGGTGTTTGGACATTATTGCTGGTGTCTGGAGATTATTGCTGGTGTGTGGATATTATTGCTTGTGCTAGGGTTTTATTACTGGTGTTTGGGGATTATTGCTGGTGTTTGGGAATTATTGCTGTTGTTAGGCGATTATTGCTGTTGTTTGGGGGATTATTGCTGGTGTTTGGGGATTGTTGTTGGAGTGTGGGTATTATTGCTGGTGGTTGGGAATTATTGCTGATGTTTGGGGATTATTGCTGGTGTTTGGGGGATGTTTGCTTATGTTTGGGGATTATTGCTGGTGTTTGGGGATTATTGCTGGTGTTATAGATTATGGCTGGTGCCTGGGTGATTATTGCTGGTGTTTGTGGGATTATTGCTGGTGTTTGGGGATTATTGCTGGTGTTTGGAGATTATTGCTGATGCTTGGGGAACTTTGCTGGTGTTTGGGGGATTTTTGCTTGTGTTTGGGGATTATTGCTTGTGTTTGGGGATTATAGCTGGTGTTTGGAGGATTATTGCTGGCGTTTGGGGATTATGGCTGGTGTTTGGGGATTATTGCTGGTGTTTGGGGGTTTATTGCTGGTGCTAGGGATTTATTGCTGCTGTTTTTGGATTATTGCTGTTGTTTGGGAATTATTGCTGGTGTTAGGCGATTATTGCTGTTAATTGGTGGATTATTGCTGGTGTTTGGGGATTATTTCTGTTGCTTGGTGATTATTGCTTGTGTGTGCATATTATTGCTGGTGGTTGGGTATTATTGCTTGTGTTTGGGGATTATTGCTGGTGTTTGGGAATTATTGCTGTTGTTAGGCGATTATTGCTGTTGTTTGGGGGATTATTGCTGGTGTTTGGGGATTGTTGTTGGAGTATGCGTATTATTGCTGGAGGTTGGGAATTATTGCTGATGTTTGGGGATTATTGCTGGTGTGTGGGTGTTTATTGCTGGTGCTAGGTATTTATTGCTGCTGTTTTTGGATTATTGCTGTTGTTTGGGAATTATTGCTGGTGTTAGGCGATTATTGCTGTTAATTGGTGGATTATTGCTGGTGTTTGGGGATTATTTCTGTTGTTTGGTGATTATTGCTTGTGTGTGCATATTATTGCTGGTGGTTGGGTATTATTGCTTGTGTTTGTGGATTATTGCTGGTGTTTGGGGTTTTTTGCATGTGTTTAGGGATTATTGCTTGTGTGTGGGTATTAGTGCTGGTGGTTGGGTATAATTGGTGGTGTTTGGAGATTATTGCTGGTGCTTGGGAATATTTGCTGGTGTTTGGGGATGATTGCTGTTGTTTGGGGATTATTGCTGGTGTTTGGAGATTATTGCTGGTGTTTAGGGGATTATTGCTGGTGTTTGGGGATTATTGCTGGCGTTTGGGGATTATTGCTGGTGGTTGGGGATTATTGCTGATGGTTGGGGATTATTGCTGGTGTTTGGGAATTATTGCTGGTGTTAGGCGATTATTGCTGTTGTTTCGGGATTATTTCTGGTGTTTGGGGGATATTTGCTTGTGTTTGGGGATTATTGCTTGTGTTTGCGAATTATTGCTGGTGTTTGGGGATTATTGTTGGTGTTTGGAGATTATGACTCGTGTTTGGTGATTATTGCTGGTTGTTGGGCATTATTGCTGGTGTTAGGCGATTATTGCTGTTGATTGGGGGATTATTGCTGGTGTTTGGGGAATATTTCTCGTGTTTGGGGATTATTGCTGGTGTGTGGGTATTATTGCTGGTGGTTGGGAATTATTGCTGGTGTTAGGCGATTATTGCTGTTGTTTGGGGGATTATTGCTGGTGTTTGTGGATTAGTTCTGGTGTTTGGGGATTGTTGTTGGAATGTGGGTATTATTGCTGGTGGTTGGTAATTATTGCTGATGTTTGGGGATTATTGCTGGTGTTTGGGGAAAGTTTGCTTGTGGTTGGGGATTATTGCTGATGTTTGGGGATTATTGCTGGTGTTTGGAGATTGTGGCTGGTGTTTTCGGGATTATTGCTGGTGGTTGGAGGTTATTGCTGGTGGTTAGCTATTATTGCTTGTGTTTGGGGGATTGTTGCTGGTGTATGGGTAATATTGCTGGTGTTTGGAGATTATTGCTGTTGCATGGGGATTATTGCTGGTGTTTGTGGGATTATTGCTGGTGTTTGGGGATTATGGGCTGTTGCCTGTGTTGGGGATTATTGCTGATGTTTCGGGATTATTGCTCATGTTTGGAGATTATTGCTGGTGTTTGGGGGATGTTTGCTTGTGTTGGTGATTATTGCTGGTGTTTGGGGATTATTGCTGGTGTTTGTGGGATAATTGCTGCTTCTTTTTGATTATTGCTGGTGTTTGGGGATTATTGTTTGTGTTAGGACATTATTACTGGTGTTTGGGGAATTATTGCTGGTGTTTGGGGGATTATTGCTGGTGTTTGGGGATTATTACTGGTGTTTGGGGATTATTGCTCGTGCTTGGGGATTAATGCTGGTATTTGGAGATTACTACTGGTGTTTGGGCGATTATTGCTGGTGTTTGGGGGATTATTGCTGGTGTTTGGGGGTTATTGCTGGTGTTTGTGGATTATTGCTGGTGTTTGGGGTTTATTGCCTGTGTTGGGGATAATTGCTGATGTTTTGGGATTATTGCTCATGTTTGGAAATTATTGCTGGTGTTTGGTGGATTATTGATGGCATTGGGGGTTATTGCTGGTGTTTGGGGATTATTGCTCCTGTTTGGGGGATTATTGCTGGTGTTTGGGAATTATTGCTGGTGTTTGGGGGATTATTGCTGGTGTTTGGGGATTATTGCTGGTGTTTATGGGCTGTTGCCTGTGTTGGGGATTATTGCTGATGTTTCGGGATTATTGCTCATGTTTGGAGATTATTGCTGGTGTTTGGTGAATTATTTCTGTTGTTTGGGAATTAGTGCTGGTGTTTGTGGGATTATTGCTGGTGTTTGGGGGTTTATTGCTGCTGCTAGAGGTTTAATGCTGTTATTTGTGTATTATTGCTGGTGGTTGGGAATTATTGCTGGTGTTAGTCGATTATTGCTGTTGAATTGGGGACTAGTGCTGTTGTTTGGGGATTATTTCTGGTGTTTGGGGATTATTGCTGGTGTTTGGGGTATTATTGCTGGTGTTTGGGGATTATTGCTGGTGTTTCGGGATTATTGCTCATGTTCGGGGGATTATTGCTGGTGTTTGGAGATTATTAATGGTGTTTGGGGGATTATTTCTGGTGTTTGGGGATTATTTCTCGTGTTCGGGGGATTATTGCTGGTGTTTGGGGATTATTGCTGGTGTTTGGAAATTATTGCTGGTGTTAAGCGATTATTGCTGTTGATTGGGAGATTATTGCTGTTGTTTGGTGATAATTTCTGGTGTTTGGGGATTGTTGTTGGTGTGTGGGTATTATTGCTGGTGGTTGGGAATTATTGCTGTTGTTTGGGGATTATTGCTGGTGTTTGGGGATTATTGCTTGTGTGTGTAGATTATTGATGGTGTTTGGAGAATATTGCTGGTGCTTGGTAATTATTGCTGGTGTTGGGGGATTATTGTTGGTGTTTGGAGATTATGGCTGGTTGGGGATTATTGCTGGTGGTTGGGCATTATTGCTGGTGTTAAGCGATTATTCCTGTTGATTGGGGGATTATTGCTGTTGTTTGGGGAATATTTCTGGTGTTTGGGGATTATTGCTGCTGTGTGGGTATTATTGCTGGTGGTTAGCAATTATTGCTGCCGTTTGGGGATTATTGCTAGTGTTTGGAGGATTATTGCTTATGTTTGGGGATTATTGCTGTTGTGTGGAGATTATTGCTGGTGTTTGGGGATTATTGCTGGTGTTTGTGGAATATTGCTGGTGTGTGGATATTATTGCTGGTGTTTGTAGATAATTTCTGGTGTTTGGGGATTATTGCTGGTGTTTGGGGGATTATTGCTGATGTTTGGAGATTATTAATGGTGTTTGGGGGATTATTGCTGGTGTTTGGGGATTATTGCTCGTGTTTGGGGGATTATTGCTGGTGTTTGGGGATTGTTGTTGGAGTGTGCGTATTATTGCTGATGGTTGGGAATTATTGCTGATGTTTGGGGATTATTGCTGGTGTTTGAGGGTTTATTGCTTGTGCTAGGTATTTATTGCTGCTGTTTTTGGATTATTGTTGTTGTTTGGGAATTATTGCTGTTGTTAGGCGATTATTGCTGTTAACTGGTGGATTATTCCTGGTGTTTGGAGATTATTTCCGTTGTTTGGTGATTATTGCTTGTGTGTGCATATTATTGCCGGTGGTTGGGTATTATTGCTTGTGTTTGGGGATTATTGCTGGTGTTTGGGGTGTTTTGCATGTGTTTAGGGATTATTGCCGGTGGTTGGGTATTATTGCTTGTGTTTGGGGATTATTGCTGGTGTTTGGGGTTTTTTGCATGTGTTTAGGGATTATTGCTTGTGTGTGGGTATTAGTGCTGTTGGTTGGGTATAATTGCTGGTGTTTGGAGATTATTGCTGGTGCTTGGGAATATTTGCTGGTGTTTGGGGATGATTGCTGTTGTTTGGGGATTATTGCTGGCGTTTGGGGATTATTGCTGGTGGTTGGGGATTATTGCTGATGGTTGGGGATTATTGCTGGTGTTTGGGAATTACTGCTGGTGTTAGGCGATTATTGCTGTCGTTTCGGGATTATTTCTGGTGTTTGGGGGATTTTTGCTTGTGTTTGTGGATTATTGCTTGTATTTGCGAATTATTGCTGGTGTTTGGGGATTATTGTTGGTGTTTGGAGATTATGGCTCGTGTTTGGTGATTATTGCTGGTTGTTGGGCATTATTGCTGGTGTTAGGCGATTATTGCTGTTGATTGGGGGATTATTGCTGGTGTTTGGGGAATATTTCTCGTGTTTGGGGATTATTGCTGGTGTGTGGGTATTATTGCTGGTGGTTGGGAATTATTGCTGGTGTTAGGCGATTGTTGCTGGTGTTTGGGGATTATTGCTTGTGTGTGTAGATTATTGATGGTGTTTGGAGAATATTGCTGGTGCTTGGTAATTATTGCTGGTGTTGGGGGATTATTGTTGGTGTTTGGAGATTATGGCTGGTTGGGGATTATTGCTGGTGGTTGGGCATTATTGCTGGTGTTAAGCGATTATTGCTGTTGATTGGGGGATTATTGCTGGTGTTTGGGGAATATTTCTGGTGTTTGGGGATTATTGCTGGTGTGTGGGTATTATTGCTGGTGGTTGGCAATTATTGCTGCCGTTTGGGGATTATTGCTAGTGTTTGGAGGATTATTGCTTATGTTTGGGGATTATTGCTGTTGTGTGGGGATTATTGCTGGTGTTTGGGGATTATTGCTAGTGTTTGTGGAATATTGCTGGTGTGTGGATATTATTGCTGGTGTTTGGAGATAATTTCTGGTGTGTGGATTATTGCTCGTGTTTGGGGGATTATTGCTGGTGTTTGGAGATTATTAATGGTGTTTATGGATTATTGCTGGTGTTTACAGATTATTGCTGGTGTTTGGGGATTATTGCTCTTGTTTGGGGGATTATTGCTGGTGTTTTGGGGTTATTGCCTGTGTTGGGGATTATTGTTGATGTTTTGGGATTATTGCCCTTGTTTGGAGATTATTGCTGGTGTTTGGTGGATTATTGGTGGCGTTGGGGGATTATTGCTGGTGTTTGGGGAATATTTCTGTTGTTTCGGGCTTAGTGCTGGTGTTTGTGGGATTATTGCTGGTGTTTCGTGGATTTGTGCTGGTGATACGGGATTATTGCTGGTGTTTGGGGATTATTGCTGGTGTTTGGGAATTATTGCTGGTGTTAGGCGATTATTGCTGTTGATTGGGAGATTATTGCTGTTGTTTGGGGGATTTTTGCTTGTGTTTGGGGATTATGGCTTGTGTGTGGGGATTATTGCTAGTGTTTGGAGAATATTGCTGGTGCTTGGTAATTATTGCTGGTGTTTTGGGATTGTTGTTGGTGTTTGGAGATTATGGCTGGTTGGGGATTATTATTGGTGGTTGGGCATTATTGCTGTTGATTGGGAGATTATTGCTGGTGTTTGGGGAATATTTCTGGTGTTTGGGAATTATTGCTGGCGTTTGGGGATTATTGCTAGTGTTTGGAGGATTATTGCTTGTGTTTGGGGATTATTGCTGTTGTGTGGGGATTATTGCTGGTGTTTGCGGATTATTGTTGATGTTTTTGGAATATTGCTGGTGTGTGGATATTATTGCTGGTGTTTGTAGATAATTGCTGGTGGAGGATTATTGCTGGTGTTTGGGGGATTATTGCTGGTGCTTGGAGGATTATTGCTGATGTTAGTGGATTATTGCTGGTGTTTGGGGATTATTGCTGATGTTTGGGAATTATTGCTGGTGTTAGGCGATTATTGCTGTTGATTGGGAGATTATTGCTGTTGTTTGGGGGATTTTTGCTTGTGTGTGGGGATTATTGCTGGTGTTTGGAAATTATTCCTGGTCTTTGGGAATTATTGCTGCCTTTGGGGATTATTGCTAGTGTTTGGAGGATTATTGCTTATGTTTGGGGATTATTGCTGTTGTGTGGGGATTATTGCTGGTGTTTGGGGATTATTGCTGGAGTTTGTGGAATATTGCTGGTGTGTGGATATTATTGCTGGTGTTTGGAGATAATTGCTGGTGTTTGGGGATTATTGCTGGTGTTTGGCGGATTATTGCTGATGTTTGGAGATTATTAATGGTGTTTGGGGGATTATTGCTGGTGTTTGGGGATTATTGCTCGTGTTCGGGGCATTATTGCTGGTGTTTGGAGATTATTAATGATGTTTATGGATTATTGCTGATGTTTGCAGATTATTGCTGGTGTTTGGGGATTATTGCTCGTGTTTGGGGGATTATTGCTGGTGTTTTGGGGTTATTGCCTGTGTTGGGGATTATTGTTGATGTTTTGGGATTATTGCCCTTGTTTGGAGATTATTGCTGGTGTTTGGTGGATTATTGGTGGCGTTGGGGGATTATTTCTGTTGTTTCGGGCTTCGTGCTGGTGTTTGTGGGATTATTGCTGGTGTTTCGTGGATTATTGCTGGTGATACGGGATTATTGCTGGTGTTTGGGGATTATTGCTGGTGTTTGGGAATTATTGCTGGTGTTAGGCGATTATTGCTGTTGATTGGGAGATTATTGCTGTTGTTTGGGGGATTTTTGCTTGTGTTTGGGGATTATTGCTTGTGCGTGGGGATTATTGCTGGTGTTTGGAGAATATTGCTGGTGCTTGGTAATTATTGCTGGTGTTTTGGGATTGTTGTTGGTGTTTAAAGATTATGGCTGGTTGGGGATTATTATTGGTGGTTGGGCATTATTGCTGTTGATTGGGGGATTATTGCTGGTGTTTGGGGAATATTTCTGGTGTTTGGGAATTATTGCTGGCGTTTGGGGATTATTGCTAGTGTTTGGAGGATTATTGCTTGTGTTTGGGGATTATTGCTGTTGTGTGGGGATTATTGCTGGTGTTTGCGGATTATTGTTGATGTTTTTGGAATATTGCTGGTGTGTGGATATTATTGCTGGTGTTTGTAGATAATTGCTGGTGGAGGATTATTGCTGGTGTTTGGGGGATTATTGCTGGTGCTTGGAGGATTATTGCTGATGTTAGTGGATTATTGCTGGCGTTTGGGGGTTATTACTGGTGTTTGGGGGATTATTGCTGGTGCCAAGGTTTTATTGCTGGTGTTTGGGGATTATTGCTGGTGTTTGGGGACTGTTATTGGTGTGTGGGTATTATTGCAGGTGGTTGGAAATTATTGCTGGTGTTTGGGGATTATTGCTGGTGTTTGGGGGCTGTTATTGGTGTGTGGGTATTATTGCAGGTGGTTGGAAATTATTGCTGGTGTTTGGGGATTATTGCTGGTGTTTGGGGGATAATTGCTTGTGTTAGGACATTATTACTGGTGTTGGGGAATTATTGCTGGTGTTTGTGGATTATTGCTGGTGTTTGGGATTTATTGCCTGTGTTGGGGATAATTGCTGATGTTTTGGGATTATTGCTCATGTTTGGAAATTATTGCTGGTGTTTGGTGGATTATTGATGGCGTTGGGGGTTATTGCTGGTGTTTGGGGATTATTGCTCCTGTTTGGGGGATTATTGCTGGTGTTTGGGAATTATTGCTGGTGTTTGGGGGATTATTGCTGGTGTTTGGGGATTATTGCTGGTGTTTATGGGCTGTTGCCTGTGTTGCGGATTATTGCTGATGTTTCTGGATTATTGCTCATGTTTGGAGATTATTGCTGGTGTTTGGTGAATTATTTCTGTTGTTTGGGAATTAGTGCTGGTGTTTGTGGGATTATTGCTGGTGTTTGGGGGTTTATTGCTGCTGCTAGAGGTTTAATGCTGTTATTTGTGTATTATTGCTGGTGGTTGGGAATTATTGCTGGTGTTAGTCGATTATTGCTGTTGATTGGGGGACTATTGCTGGTGTTTGGGGATTATTTCTGGTGTTTGGGGATTATTGCTGGTGTTTGGGGTATTATTGCTGGTGTTTGGGGATTATTGCTGGTGTTTCGGGATTATTGCTCATGTTCGGGGGATTATTGCTGGTGTTTGGAGATTATTAATGGTGTTTGGGGGATTATTTCTGGTGTTTGGGGATTATTTCTCGTGTTCGGGGGATTATTGCTGGTGTTTGGGGAATATTGCTGGTGTTTGGAAATTATTGCTGGTGTTAAGCGATTATTGCTGTTGATTGGGAGATTATTGCTGTTGTTTGGTGATAATTTCTGGTGTTTGGGGATTGTTGTTGGTGTGTGGGTATTATTGCTGGTGGTTGGGAATTATTGCTGTTGTTTGGGGATTATTGCTGGTGTTTGGGGATTATTGCTTGTGTGTGTAGATTATTGATGGTGTTTGGAGAATATTGCTGGTGCTTGGTAATTATTGCTGGTGTTGGGGGATTATTGTTGGTGTTTGGAGATTATGGCTGGTTGGGGATTATTGCTGGTGGTTGGGCATTATTGCTGGTGTTAAGCGATTATTGCTGTTGATTGGGGGATTATTGCTGGTGTTTGGGGAATATTTCTGGTGTTTGGGGATTATTGCTGGTGTGTGGGTATTATTGCTGGTGGTTGGCAATTATTGCTGCCGTTTGGGGATTATTGCTAGTGTTTGGAGGATTATTGCTTATGTTTGGGGATTATTGCTGTTGTGTGGGGATTATTGCTGGTGTTTGGGGATTATTGCTAGTGTTTGTGGAATATTGCTGGTGTGTGGATATTATTGCTGGTGTTTGGAGATAATTTCTGGTGTGTGAATTATTGCTCGTGTTCGGGGGATTATTGCTGGTGTTTGGTGATTATTAATGGTGTTTATGGATTATTGCTGGTGTTTGCAGATTATTGCTGGTGTTTGGGTATTATTGCTCTTGTTTGGGGGATTATTGCTGGTGTTTTGGGGTTATTGCCTGTGTTGGGGATTATTGTTGATGTTTTGGGATTATTGCCCTTGTTTGGAGATTATTGCTGGTGTTTGGTGGATTATTGGTGGCGTTGGGGGATTATTGCTGGTGTTTGGGGATTATTTCTGTTGTTTCGGGCTTAGTGCTGGTGTTTGTGGGATTATTGCTGGTGTTTCGTGGATTTTTGCTGGTGATACGGGATTATTGCTGGTGTTTGGGGATTATTGCTGGTGTTTGGGAATTATTGCTGGTGTTAGGCGATTATTGCTGTTGATTGGGAGATTATTGCTGTTGTTTGGGGGATTTTTGCTTGTGTTTGGGGATTATTGCTTGTGTGTGGGGATTATTGCTGGTGTTTGGAGAATATTGCTGGTGCTTGGTAATTATTGCTGGTGTTTTGGGATTGTTTTGGTGTTTGGAGATTATGGCTGGTTGGGGATTATTATTGGTGGTTGGGCATTATTGCTGTTGATTGGGAGATTATTGCTGGTGTTTGGGGAATATTTCTGGTGTTTGGGAATTATTGCTGGCGTTTGGGGATTATTGCTAGTGTTTGGAGGATTGTTGCTTGTGTTTGGGGATTATTGCTGTTGTGTGGGGATTATTGCTGGTGTTTGCGGATTATTGTTGATGTTTTTGGAATATTGCTGGTGTGTGGATATTATTGCTGGTGTTTGTAGATAATTGCTGGTGGAGGATTATTGCTGGTGTTTGGGGGATTATTGCTGGTGCTTGGAGGATTATTGCTGATGTTAGTGGATTATTGCTGGTGTTTGGGGATTATTGCTGGTGTTTGGGAATTATTGCTGGTGTTAGGCGATTATTGCTGTTGATTGGGAGATTATTGCTGTTGTTTGGGGGATTTTTGCTTGTGTTTGGGGATTATTGCTTGTGTGTGGGGATTATTGCTGGTGTTTGGAGAATATTGCTGGTGCTTGGTAATTATTGCTGGTGTTTTGGGATTGTTGTTGGTATTTGGAGATTATGGCTGGTTTCGGGATTATTATTGGTGGTTGGGCATTATTGCTGTTGATTGGGGGATTATTGCTGGTGTTTGGGGAATATTTCTGGTGTTTGGGAATTATTGCTGGCGTTTGGGGATTATTGCTAGTGTTTGGAGGATTATTGCTTGTGTTTCGGGATTATTGCTGTTGTGTGGGGATTATTGCTGGTGTTTGCGGATTATTGTTGATGTTTGTGGAATATTGCTGGTGTGTGGATATTATTGCTGGTGTTTGTAGATAATTGCTGGTGGAGGATTATTGCTGGTGTTTGGGGGATTATTGCTGGTGCTTGGAGGATTATTGCTGATGTTAGTGGATTATTGCTGGTGTTTGGGGGATTATTGCTGGTGTTTGGGGGATTATTGCTGGTGCCAAGGTTTTATTGCTGGTGTTTGGGGATTATTACTGGTGTTTGGGGACTGTTATTGGTGTGTGGGTATTATTGCAGGTGGTTGGAAATTATTGCTGGTGTTTGGGGATTATTGCTCGTGTTTGGGGGATAATTGCTTGTGTTAGGGCATTATTACTGGTGTTGGGGAATTATTTCTGGTGTTTATGGATTATTGCTGGTGTTTGCAGATTATTGCTGGTGTTTGGGGATTATTGCTCGTGTTTGGGGGATTATTGCAGGTGTTTTGGGGTTATTGCCTGTTTTGGGGATTATTGTTGATGTTTCGGGATTATTGCCCTTGTTTGGAGATTATTGCTGGTGTTTGGTGGATTATTGGTGGCGTTGGGGAATTATTGCTGGTGTTTGGGGATTATTTCTGTTGTTTCGGGCATCGTGCTGGTGTTTGTGGGATTATTGCTGGTGTTTCGTGGATTATTGCTGGTGTTTGGGAATTATTGCTGGTGTTAGGCGATTATTGCTGTTGATTAGGAGATTATTGCTGTTGTTTGGGGGATTTTTGCTTGTGTTTGGGGATTATTGCTTGTGTGTGGGGATTATTGCTGGTGTTTGGAGAATATTGCTGGTGCTTGGTAATTATTGCTGGTGTTTTGGGATTGTTGTTGGTGTTTGGAGATTATGGCTGGTTGGGGATTATTATTGGTGGTTGGGCATTATTGCTGTTGATTGGGGGATTATTGCTGGTGTTTGGGGAATATTTCTGGTGTTTGGGAATTATTGCTGGCGTTTGGGGATTATTGCTAGTGTTTGGAGGATTATTGCTTGTGTTTGGGGATTATTGCTGTTGTGTGGGGATTATTGCTGGTGTTTGCGGATTATTGTTGATGTTTTTGGAATATTGCTGGTGTGTGGATATTATTGCTGGTGTTTGTAGATAATTGCTGGTGGAGGATTATTGCTGGTGTTTGGGGGATTATTGCTGGTGCTTGGAGGATTATTGCTGATGTTAGTGGATTATTGCTGGTGTTTGGGGATTATTACTGGTGTTTGTGGGATTATTGCCGGTGCCAAGGTTTTATTGCTGGTGTTTGGGGATTATTGCTGGTGTTTGGGGACTGTTATTGGTGTGTGGGTATTATTGCAGGTGGTTGGAAATTATTGCTGGTGTTTGGGGATTATTGCTGGTGTTTGGGGATTGTTATTGGTGTGTGGGTATTATTGCAGGTGGTTGGAAATTATTGCTGGTGTTTGGGGATTATTGCTGGTGTTTGGGGGATAATTGCTTGTGTTAGGACATTATTACTGGTGTTGGGGAATTATTGCTGGTGTTTATGGATTATTGCTGGTGTTTGCAGATTATTGCTGGTGTTTGGGGATTATTGCTCGTGTTTGGGGGATTATTGCTGGTGTTTTGGGGTTATTGCCTGTGTTGGGTTTTATTGTTGATGTTTCGGGATTATTGCCCTTGTTTGGAGATTATTGCAGGTGTTTGGTGGATTATTGGTGGCGTTGGGGGATTATTGCTGGTGTTTGGGGATTATTTCTGTTGTTTCGGGCTTAGTGCTGGTGTTTGTGGGATTATTGCTGGTGTTTCGTGGATTATTGCTGGTGATACGGGATTATTGCTGGTGTTTGGGGATTATTGCTGGTGTTTGGGAATTATTGCTGGTGTTAGGCGATTATTGCTGTTGATTGGGAGATTATTGCTGTTGTTTGGGGGATTTTTGCTTGTGTTTGGGGATTATTGCTTGTGTGTGGGGATTATTGCTGGGATTTGGAGAATATTGATGTGCTTGGTAATTATTGCTGGTGTTTTGGGATTGTTGTTGGTATTTGGAGATTATGGCTGGTTTCGGGATTATTATTGGTGGTTGGGCATTATTGCTGTTGATTGGGGGATTATTGCTGGTGTTTGGGGAATATTTCTGGTGTTTGGGAATTATTGCTGGCGTTTGGGGATTATTGCTAGTGTTTGGAGGATTATTGCTTGTGTTTGGGGATTATTGCTGTTGTGTGGGGATTATTGCTGGTGTTTGCGGATTATTGTTGATGTTTGTGGAATATTGCTGGTGTGTGGATATTATTGCTGGTGTTTGTAGATAATTGCTGGTGGAGGATTATTGCTGGTGTTTGGGGGATTATTGCTGGTGCTTGGAGGATTATTGCTGATGTTAGTGGATTATTGCTGGTGTTTGGGGGATTATTGCTGGTGTTTGGGGGATTATTGCTGGTGCCAAGGTTTTATTGCTGGTGTTTGGGGATTATTGCTGGTGTTTGGGGACTGTTATTGGTGTGTGGGTATTATTGCAGGTGGTTGGAAATTATTCCTGGTGTTTGGGAATTATTGCTGCCTTTGGGGATTATTGCTAGTGTTTGGAGGATTATTGCTTATGTTTAGGAATTATTGCTGGCGTTTGGGGATTATTGCTAGTGTTTGGAGGATTATTGCTTGTGTTTCGGGATTATTGCTGTTGTGTGGGGATTATTGCTGGTGTTTGCGGATTATTGTTGATGTTTGTGGAATATTGCTGGTGTGTGGATATTATTGCTGGTGTTTGTAGATAATTGCTGGTGGAGGATTATTGCTGGTGTTTGGGGGATTATTGCTGGTGCTTGGAGGATTATTGCTGATGTTAGTGGATTATTGCTGGTGTTTGGGGGATTATTGCTGGTGTTTGGGGGATTATTGCTGGTGCCAAGGTTTTATTGCTGGTGTTTGGGGATTATTACTGGTGTTTGGGGACTGTTATTGGTGTGTGGGTATTATTGCAGGTGGTTGGAAATTATTCCTGGTGTTTGGGGATTATTGCTCGTGTTTGGGGGATAATTGCTTGTGTTAGGGCATTATTACTGGTGTTGGGGAATTATTGCTGGTGTTTATGGATTATTGCTGGTGTTTGCAGATTATTGCTGGTGTTTGGGGATTATTGCTCGTGTTTGGGGGATTATTGCAGGTGTTTTGGGGATTATTGTTGATGTTTCGGGATTATTGCCCTTGTTTGGAGATTATTGCTGGTGTTTGGTGGATTATTGGTGGCGTTGGGGAATTATTGCTGGTGTTTGGGGATTATTTCTGTTGTTTCGGGCATCGTGCTGGTGTTTGTGGGATTATTGCTGGTGTTTCGTGGATTATTGCTGGTGTTTGGGAATTATTGCTGGTGTTAGGCGATTATTGCTGTTGATTAGGAGATTATTGCTGTTGTTTGGGGGATTTTTGCTTGTGTTTGGGGATTATTGCTTGTGTGTGGGGATTATTGCTGGTGTTTGGAGAATTATGCTGGTGCTTGGTAATTATTGCTGGTGTTTTGGGATTGTTGTTGGTGTTTGGAGATTATGGCTGGTTGGGGATTATTATTGGTGGTTGGGCATTATTGCTGTTGATTGGGGGATTATTGCTGGTGTTTGGGGAATATTTCTGGTGTTTGGGAATTATTGCTGGCGTTTGGGGATTATTGCTAGTGTTTGGAGGATTATTGCTTGTGTTTGGGGATTATTGCTGTTGTGTGGGGATTATTGCTGGTGTTTGCGGATTATTGTTGATGTTTGTGGAATATTGCTGGTGTGTGGATATTATTGCTGGTGTTTGTAGATAATTGCTGGTGGAGGATTATTGCTGGTGTTTGGGGGATTATTGCTGGTGCTTGGAGGATTATTGCTGATGTTAGTGGATTATTGCTGGTGTTTGGGGATTATTACTGGTGTTTGTGGGATTATTGTCGGTGCCAAGGTTTTATTGCTGGTGTTTGGGGATTATTGCTGGTGTTTGGGGACTGTTATTGGTGTGTGGGTATTATTGCAGGTGGTTGGAAATTATTGCTGGTGTTTGGGGATTATTGCTGGTGTTTGGGGATTGTTATTGGTGTGTGGGTATTATTGCAGGTGGTTGGAAATTATTGCTGGTGTTTGGGGATTATTGCTGGTGTTTGGGGGATAATTGCTTGTGTTAGGACATTATTACTGGTGTTGGGGAATTATTGCTGGTGTTTATGGATTATTGCTGGTGTTTGCAGATTATTGCTGGTGTTTGGGGATTATTGCTCGTGTTTGGGGGATTATTGCTGGTGTTTTGGGGTTATTGCCTGTGTTGGGGATTATTGTTGATGTTTCGGGATTATTGCCCTTGTTTGGAGATTATTGCTGGTGTTTGGTGGATTATTGGTGGCGTTGGGGGATTATTGCTGGTGTTTGGGGATTATTTCTGTTGTTTCGGGCTTAGTGCTGGTGTTTGTGGGATTATTGCTGGTGTTTCGTGGATTATTGCTGGTGATACGGGATTATTGCTGGTGTTTGGGGATTATTGCTGGTGTTTGGGAATTATTGCTGGTGTTAGGCGATTATTGCTGTTGATTGGGAGATTATTGCTGTTGTTTGGGGGATTTTTGCTTGTGTTTGGGGATTATTGCTTGTGTGTGGGGATTATTGCTGGGATTTGGAGAATATTGCTGGTGCTTGGTAATTATTGCTGGTGTTTTGGGATTGTTGTTGGTGTTTGGAGATTATGGCTGGTTGGGGATTATTATTGGTGGTTGGGCATTATTGCTGTTGATTGGGGGATTATTGCTGGTGTTTGGGGAATATTTCTGGTGTTTGGGAATTATTGCTGGCGTTTGGGGATTATTGCTAGTGTTTGGAGGATTATTGCTTGTGTTTGGGGATTATTGCTGTTGTGTGGGGATTATTGCTGGTGTTTGTGGATTATTGTTGATGTTTTTGGAATATTGCTGGTGTGTGGATATTACTGCTGGTGTTTGTAGATAATTGCTGGTGGAGGATTATTGCTGGTGTTTGGGGGATTATTGCTGGTGCTTGGAGGATTATTGCTGATGTTAGTGGATTATTGCTGGTGTTTGGGGGATTATTACTGGTGTTTGGGGGATTATTACTGGAGTTTGGGGGATTATTGCTGGTGCCAAGGTTTTAATGCTGGTGTTTGGGGATTATTGCTGGTGTTTGGGGACTGTTATTGGTGTGTGGGTATTATTGCAGGTGGTTGAAAATTATTGCTGGTGTTTGGGGATTATTGCTGGTGTTTGGGGGATGTTTGCTTGTGTTGGTGATTATTGCTGGTGTTTGTGGGATAATTGCTTGTGTTAGGACATTATTACTGGTGTTGGGGAATTATTGCTGGTGTTTTGGGGATTATTGCTGGTGTTTGGGGATTATTACTGGTGTTTGGGGATTATTGCTCGTGCTTGGGGGATTAATGCTGGTGCTTGGAGATTATTACTGGTGTTTGGGCGATTATTGCTGGTGTTTGGGGGATTATTGCTGGTGTTTGGGGCTTATTGCTGGTGTTTGTGGATTATTGCTGGTGTTTGGGGTTTATTGCCTGTGTTGGGGATAATTGCTGATGTTTTTGGATTATTGCTCATGTTTGGAGATTATTGCTGGTGTTTGGTGGATTATTGATGGCGTTCGGGGATTATTGCTGCTGTTTGGGGATTATTGCAACTGTTTGGGGGATTATTGCTGGTGTTTGGGGGATTATTGCTGGTGTTTGTGGATTATTGCTGGTGTTTGGGTAATATTGCTGGTGTTTGGGGATTATTGCTGGTGTTTGGGGGATTATTGCTGGTGTTTGGGGATCATTGCTGGTATTTATGGGCTGTTGCCTGTGTTGGGGATTATTGCTGATGTTTCAGGATTATTGCTCATGTTTGGAGATTATTGCTGGTATTTGGTGAATTATTTCTGTTGTTTGGGAATTAGTGCTGTTGTTTGTGGGATTATTTCTGGTGTTTGGGGGTTTATTGCTGCTGCTAGAGGGTTATTGCTGCTGTTTCTGTATTATTGCTGGTGGTTGGGAATTATTGCTGGTGTTAGTCTATTATTGCTGTTGATTGGGGGATTATTGCTGATGTTTGGGGATTATTTCTGGTGTTTGGGGATTATTGCTGGTGTGTGGATATTATTGCTTGTGCTAGGGTTTTATTACTGGTGTTTGGGGATTATTGCTGGTGTTTGGGAATTATTGCTGTTGTTAGGCGATTATTGCTGTTGTTTGGGGGATTATTGCTGGTGTTTGGGGATTGTTGTTGGATTGTGCGTATTATTGATGGTGGTTGGGAATTATTGCTGATGTTTGGGAAATATTGCTGGTGTTTGGGGGATGTTTGCTTATGTTTGGGGATTATTGCTGTTGTGTGGGGATTATTGCTTGTGTTTGGGGATTATTGCTGTTGTGTGGGGATTATTGCTGGAGTTTGGACATTATTGCTGGTGTTTGGAGATTATTGCTGGTGTGTGGATATTATTGCTTGTGCTAGGGTTTTATTCCTGGTGTTTGGGGATTATTGCTTGTGTTTGGGAATTATTGCTGTTGTTAGGCGATTATTGCTGTTGTTTGGGGGATTTTTGCTGGTGTTTGGGGATTGTTGTTGGAGTGTGCGTATTATTGGTAGTGGTTGGGAATTATTGCTGATGTTTGGGAAATATTGCTGGTGTTTGGGGGATGTTTGCTTATGTTTGGGGATTATTGCTGGTGTTTGGGGATTATTGCTGGTGTTATAGATTATGGCTGGTGCCTGGGTGATTATTGCTGGTGTTTGTGGGATTAATTGCTGGTGTTTGGGGATTATTGCTGGTGTTTGGAGATTATTGCTCATGTTTGGAGATTATTGCTGGTGTTTGGTGGATTATTGATGGCGTTGGGGGATTATTGCTGGTGTTTGGGTATTATTGCTCCTGTTTGGGGGATTATTGCTGGTGTTTGGAGATTATTGGTGGTGTTTGGGGATTATTGGTCGTGTTTGGGGATTATTGCTGGTGTTTGGGGATTATTGCTGGTGTTTGGGGATTATTGCTGGTGTTTGGGGGATTATTGCTGGTGTTTGGGGATCATTGCTGGTATTTATGGGCTGTTGCCTGTGTTGGGGATTATTGCTGATGTTTCAGGATTATTGCTCATGTTTGGAGATTATTGCTGGTGTTTGGTGAATTATTTCTGTTGTTTGGGAATTAGTGCTGTTGTTTGTGGTATTATTTCTGGTGTTTGGGGGTTTATTGCTGCTGCTAGAGGTTTATTGCTGCTGTTTCTGTATTATTGCTGGTGGTTGGGAATTATTGCTGGTAGTCGATTATAGCTGGTGTTTAGAGGATTATTGCTGGCGTTTGGGGAATTTGGCTGGTGTTTGGGGGCTTATTGCTGGTGTTTGGGGGTTTATTGCTGGTGCTAGGGATTTATTGCTGCTGTTTTTGGATTATTGCTGTTGTTTGGGAATTATTGCTGGTGTTAGGCGATTATTGCTATTAATTGGTGGATTATTGCTGGTGTTTGGGGATTATTTCTGTTGTTTGGTGATTATTGCTTGTGTGTGCATATTATTGCTGGTGGTTGGGTATTATTGCTTGTGTTTGGGGATTATTGCTGGTGTTTGGGGTTTTTTGCATGTGTTTGGGGATTATTGCTTGTGTGTGGGTATTAGTGCTGGTGGTTGGGTATAATTGCTGGTGTTTGGAGATTATTGCTGGTGCTTGGGAATATTTGCTGGTGTTTGGGGATGATTGCTGTTGTTTGGGGATTATTGCTGGTGTTTGGAGATTATTGCTGGTGTTTAGGGGATTATTGCTGGTGTTTGGTGATTATTGCTGGCGTTTGGGGATTATTGCTGGTGGTTGGGGATTATTGCTGATGGTTGGGGATTATTGCTGGTGATACGGGTTTATTGCTGGTGTTTGGGGATTATTGCTGGTGTTAGGCGATTATTGCTGTTGATTGGGAGATTATTGTTGTTGTTTGGGGGATTTTTGCTTGTGTTTGGGGATTATTGCTTGTGTTTGCGAATTATTGCTGGTGTTTGGGGATTATTGTTGTTGTTTGGAAATTATGGTTCGTGTTTGGTGATTATTGCTGGTTGTTGGGCATTATTGCTGGTGTTAGGCGATTATTGCTGTTGATTGGGGGATTATTGCTGGTGTTTGGGGAATATTTCTCGTGTTTGGGGATTATTGCTGGTGTGTGGGTATTATTGCTGGTGGGTGGGAATTATTGCTGGTGTTAGCCGATTATTGCTGTTGTTTGGGGGATTATTGCTGGTGTTTGTGGATTAGTTCTGGTGTTTGGGGATTGTTGTTGGAAAATGGGTATTATTGCTGGTGGTTGGTGGATTATTGATGGCGTTGGGGGATTATTGTTGGTGTTTGGGGATTATTGCTCCTGTTTGGGGGATTATTGCAGGTGTTTGGGAATTATTGCTGGTGTTTGGGTGGATTATTGCTGGTGTTTGGGGATCATTGCTGGTGTTTATGGGCTGTTGCCTGTGTTGGGATTATTGCTGATGTTTCGGGATTATTGCTCATATTTGGAGATTATTGCTGGTGTTTGGAATTATTGCTGTTGTTTGGGAATTAGTGCTGGTGTTTGTGGGATTATTGCTGGTGTTTGGGGGTTTATTGCTGCTGCTAGAGGTTTATTGCTGCTGTTTGTGTATTATTGCTGGTGGTTAGGAATTATTGCTGGTGTTAGTCGATTATTGCAGTTGATTGGGGGACTATTGCTGGTGTTTGGGGATTATTTCTGGTGTTTGGGGATTATTGCTGGTGTTTGGGGTATTATTGCTGGTGTTTGGGGATTATTGCTGGTGTTTCGGGATTATTGCTCATGTTCAGGGGATTATTGCTGGTGTTTGGAGATTATTAATGGTGTTTGGGGGATTATTTCTGGTGTTTGTGGATTATTGCTCGTGTTTGGGGGATTATTGCTGGTGTTTGGAGATTATTAATGGTGTTTGTGGATTAATGCTGGTGTTTGCAGATTATTGCTGGTGTTTGGGGATTATTGCTCGTGTTTGGGGGATGATTGCTGGTGTTTGGGTGTTATTGCTTGTGTTGAAGATTTTTGTTGATGTTTAGGGATTATTGCTCTTGTTTGGAGATTATTGCTGGTGTTTGGTGGATTATTGATGGCGTTGGGGAAGTATTGCTGGTGTTTGAGGATTATTTCTGTTGTTTCGGGCTTAGTGCTGGTGTTTGTGGAATTATTGCTGGTGTTTCGTGGATTATTGCTGGTGCTACGGGTTTATTGCTGGTGTTTGGGGATTATTGCTGGTGTTTGGAAATTATTGCTGGTGTTAGGCGATTATTGCTGTTGATTGGGAGATGATTGCTGTTGTTTGGGGATAATTTCTGGTGTTTGGGGATTGTTGTTGGTGTGTGGGTATTATTGCTGGTGGTTGGGAATTATTGCTGTTGTTTGGGGATAATTGCTGGTGTTTGGGGTTTATTGCTTGTGTGTGTAGATTATTGATGGTGTTTGGAGAATATTGCTGGTGCTTGGTAATTATTGCTGGTGTTGGGGGATTATTGTTGGTGTTTGGAGATTATGGCTGGTTGGGGATTATTGCTGGTGGTTGGGCATTATTGCTGGTGTTAAGCGATTATTGCTGTTGATTGTGGGATTATTGCTGGTGTTTGGGGAATATTTCTGGTGTTTGGGGATTATTGCTGGTGTGTGGGTATTATTGCTGGTGGTTGGCAATTATTACTGCCGTTTGGGGATTATTGCTAGTGTTTGGAGGATTATTGCTTATGTTTGGGGATTATTGCTGTTGTGTGGGGGTTATTGCTGGTGTTTGGGGATTATTGCTGGTGTTTGTGGAATAATGCTGGTGTGTGGATACTATTGCTGGTGTTTGGAGATAATTGCTGGTGTTTGGGGATTATTGCTCGTGTTCGGGGGATTATTGCTGATGTTTGGAGATTATTAATGGTGTTTGGGGGATTATTGCTGGTGTTTGGGGATTATTGCTCATGTTCGGGGCATTATTGCTGGTGTTTGGAGATTATTAATGGTGTTTATGGATTATTGCTGGTGTTTGCAGATTATTGCTGGTGTTTGGGGATTATTGCTCGTGTTTGGGGGATTATTGCTGGTGTTTTGGGGTTATAGCCTGTGTTAGGGATTATTGTTGATGTTATGGGATTATTGCCCTTGTTTGGAGATTATTGCTGGTGTTTGGTGGATTATTGGTGGCGTTGGGGGATTATTGCTGGTGTTTGGGGATTATTTCTGTTGTTTCGGGCTTAGTGCTGATGTTTGTGGGATTATTGCTGGTGTTTCGTGGATTATAGCTGGTGATACGGGTTTATTGCTGGTGTTTGGGGATTATTGCTGGTGTTTGGGAATTATTGCTGGTGTTAGGCGATTATTGCTGTTGATTGGGAGATTATTGCTGTTGTTTGGGGGATTTTTCTTGTGTTTGGGGATTATTGCTTGTGTGTGGGGATTATTGCTGGTGTTTGGAGAATATTGCTGTGCTTGGTAATTATTGCTGGTGTTTGGGGATTATTATTGGTGTTTGGAGATTATGGCTGGTTGGGGATTATTATTGGTGGTTGGGCATTATTGCTGTTGATTGGGTGATTATTGCTGGTGTTTGGGGAATATTTCTGGTGTTTGGGAATTATTGCTGGCGTTTGGGGATTATTGCTCGTGTTTGGAGGATTATTGCTTGTGTTTGGGGATTATTGCTGTTGTGTGGGGATTATTGCTGGTGTTTGCGGATTATTGTTGATATTTGTGGAATATTGCTGGTGTGTGGATATTATTGCTGGTGTTTGTAGATAATTGCTGGTGGAGGATTATTGCTGGTGTTTGGGGGATTATTGATGGTGCTTGGAGGATTATTGCTGATGTTAGTGGATTATTGCTGGTGTTTGGGGGATTATTGCTGGTGTTTGGGGGATTATTGCTGGTGCCAAGGTTTTATTGCTGGTGTTTGGGGATTATTGCTGGTGTTTGGGGACTGTTATTTGTGTGTGGGTATTATTGCAGGTGGTTGGAAATTATTGCTGGTGTTTGGGGATTATTGCTGGTGTTTGGGGGATGTTTGCTTGTGTTGGTGATTATTGTTGGTGTTTGGGGATTATTGCTGGTGTTTGTGGGATAATTGCTTGTGTTAGGACAATATTACTGGTGTTGGGGAATTATTGCTGGTGTTTGGGGGATTATTGCTGGTGTTTGGGGATTATTACTGGTGTTTGGGGATTATTGCTCGTGCTTGGGGGATTAAAGCTGGTGCTTGGAGATTATTACTGGTGTTTGGGCGATTATTGCTGGTGTTTGGGAGATTATTGCTGGTGTTTGTGGGTTATTGCTGGTGTTTGTGGATTATTGCTGGTGTTTGGAGTTTATTGCCTGTATTGGGGATAATTGCTGATGTTTGTGGATTATTGCTCATGTTTGGAGATTACTGCTGGTGTTTGGTGGATTATTGATGGCGTTGGGGGATTATTGCTGGTGTTTGGGGATTATTGCTCCTGTTTGGGGGATTATTGCTGGTTTTTGGAGATTATTACAGATGTTTGCGAAATTATTGCTGGTGTTTGGGGATTATTGGTGGTGTTTGGGGATTATTGCTGGTGTTTGGGGATTATTGCTGGTGTTTGGGGGAATATTGCTGGTGTTTGAGGATTATTGCTGGTATTTATGGGCTGTTGTCTGTGTTGGGGATTATTGCTGATGTTTCGGGATTATTGCTCATGTTTGGAGATTATTGCTGGTGTTTGGTGAATTATTTCTGTTGTTTGGGAATTAGTGCTGGTGTTTGTGGGATTATTGCTGGTGTTTGGGGGTTTATTGCTGCTGCTAGAGGTTTATTGCTGCTGTTTCTGTATTATTGCTGGTGGATGGGAATTATTGCTGGTGTTATAGATTATGGCTGGTGCCTGGGTGATTATTGCTGGTTGTGGGATTATTGCTGGAGTTTGGGGATTATTGCTGGTGTTTGGAGATTATTGCTGATGCTTGGGGAATTATTGCTGGTGTTTGGGGGATTTTCGCTTGTGTTTGAGGATTATTGCTTGTGTTTGGGGATTATAGCTGGTGTTTGGAGGATTATTGCTGGCGTTTGGGGATTATGGCTGGTGTTTGGGGGATTATTGCTGGTGTTTTGGGGTTTATTGCTGGTGCTAGGGATTTATTGCTGCTATTTTTCGATTATTGCTGTTGTTTGGGAATTATTGCTGGTGTTAGGCAATTATTGCTGTTAATTGGTGCATTATTGCTGATGTTTGGGGATTATTTCTGTTGTTTGGTGATTATTGCTTGTGTGTGCATATTATTGCTGGTGGTTGGGTATTATTGCTTGTGTTTGGGGATTATTGCTGGTGTTTGGGGTTTTTTGCATGTGTTTGGGGATTATTGCTTGTGTGTGGGTATTAGTGCTGGTGGTTGGGTATAATTGCTGGTGTTTGGAGATTATTGCTGGTGCTTGGGAATATTTGCTGGTGTTTGGGGATGATTGCTGTTGTTTGGGGATTATTGCTGGTGTTTGGAGATTATTGCTGGTGTTTAGGGGATTATTGCTGGTGTTTGGGGGATTATTGCTGGTGTTTGGGGGTTTATTGCTGGTGCTAGGAATTTATTGCTGCTGTTTTTGGATTATTGCTGTTGTTTGGGAATTATTGCTGGTGTTAGGCGATTATTGCTGTTAATTGGTGGATTATTGCTGGTGTTTGGGGATTATTTGTTTTGTGTGGTGATTATTGCTTGTGTGTGCATATTATTGCTGGTGGTTGGGAATTATTGCTTGTGTTTGGGGATTATTGCTGGTGTTTGGGGTTTTTTGTATGTGTTTGGGGATTATTGCTTGTGTGTGGGTATTAGTGCTGGTGGTTGGGTATAATTGCTGGTGTTTGGAGATTATTGCTGGTGCTTGGGAATATTTGCTGGTGTTTGGGGATGATTGCTGTTGTTTGGGGATTATTGCTGGTGTTTGGAGAGTATTGCTGGTGTTTAGGGGATTATTGCTGGTGTTTGGGGATTATTGCTGGCGTTTGGGGCTTATTGCTGGTGGTTGGGGCTTATTGCTGTAGGTTGGGGATTATTGCTGGTGTTTGGGAATTACTGCTGGTGTTAGGCGATTATTGCTGTTGTTTCGGGATTATTTCTGGTGTTTGGGGGATTTTTGCTTGTGTTTGTGGATTATTGCTTGTGTTTGCGAATTATTGCTGGTGTTTGGGGATTATTGTTGGTGTTTGGAGATTATGGCTCGTGTTTGGTGATTATTGCTGGTTGTTGGGCATTATTGCTGGTGTTAGGCGATTATTGCTCTTGATTGGGTGATTATTGCTGGTGTTTGGGGAATATTTCTGGTGTTTGGGGATTATTGCTGGTGTGTGGGTATTATTGCTGGTGTTTGGGGGATTATTGCTGGTGTTTGGGGATTATTGCTGGTGTTTATGGGCTGTTGCCTGTGTTGGGGATTATTGCTGATGTTTCGGGATTATTGCTCATGTTTGGAGATTATTTCTGGTGTTTGGGGGATGTTTGCTTGTGTTGGTGATTATTGCTGGTGATTGGGGATTATTGCTGGTGTTTGTGGGATAATTGCTGGTTCTTGTTGATTATTGCTGGTGTTTGGGGATTATTGTTTGTGTTAGGACATTATTACTGGTGTTTGGGGAATTATTGCTGGTGTTTGGGGGATTATTGCTGGTGTTTGGGGATTATTACTGGTGTTTGGGGATTATTGCTCGTGCTTGAGGGATTAATGCTGGTGTTTGGAGATTACTACTGGTGTTTGGGCGATTATTGCTGGTGTTTGGGGGATTATTGCTGGTGTTTGGGGGTTATTGCTGTTGTTTGTGGATTATTGCTGGTGTTTGGGGTTTATTGCCTGTGTTGGGGATAATTGCTGATGTTTTGGGATTATTGCTCATGTTTGGAAATTATTGCTGGTGTTTGCTGGATTATTGATGGCGTTGGGGGATTATTGCTGGTGTTTGGGGATTAGTTCTGGTGTTTATGGGCTGTTGCCTGCGTTGGGGATTATTGCTGATGTTTCGGGATTATTGCTCATGTTTGGATATTATTGCTGGTGTTTGGAATTATTTCTGTTGTTTGGGAATTAGTGCTGGTGTTTGTGGGATTATTGCTGGTGTTTGGGGGTTTATTGCTGCTGCTAGAGGTTTATTGCTGCTGTTTCTGTATTATTGCTGGTGGTTGGGAATTATTGCTGGTGTTATAGATTATGGCTGGTGCCTGGGTGATTATTGCTGGTTGTGGGATTATTTCTGGTGTTTGGGGATTATTGCTGGTGTTTGGAGATTATTGCTGATGCTTGGGGAATTATTGCTGGTGTTTGGGGGATTTTCGCTTGTGTTTGGGGATTATTGCTTGTGTTTGGGGATTATAGCTGGTGTTTGGAGGATTATTGCTGGCGTTTGGGGATTATGGCTGGTGTTTGGGGGATTATTGCTGGTGTTTGGTGGTTTATTGCTGGTGCTAGGGATTTATTGCTGCTGTTTTTGGATTATTGCTGTTGTTTAGGAATTATTGCTGGTGTTAGGCGATTATTGCTGTTAATTGGTGGATTATTGCTGGTGTTTGGGGATTATTTCTTTTGTTTGGTGATTATTGCTTGTGTGTGCATATTATTGCTGGTGGTTGGGTATTATTGCTTGTGTTTGGGGATTATTGCTGGTGTTTGGGTTTTTTTGCATGTGTTTGGGGATTATTGCTTGTGTGTGGGTATTAGTGCTGGTGGTTGGGTATAATTGCTGGTGTTTGGAGATTATTGCTGGTGCTTGGGAATATTTGCTGGTGTTTGGGGATGATTGCTGTTGTTTGGGGATTATTGTTGGTGTTTGGAGATTATTGCTGGTGTTTAGGGAATTATTGCTGGTGTTTGGGGATTATTGCTGGCGTTTGGGGCTTATTGCTGGTGGTTGGGGATTATTGCTGATGGTTGGGGATTATTGCTGGTGTTTGGGAATTATTGCTGGTGTTAGGCGATTATTGCTGTAGTTTCGGGATTATTTCTGTTGGTTTGGGGGATTTTTGCTTGTGTTTGTGGATTATTGCTTGTGTTTGCGAATTATTGCTGGTGTTTGGGGATTATTGTTGGTGTTTGGAGATTATGGCTCGTGTTTGGTGATTATTGCTGGTTGTTGGGCATTATTGCTGGTGTTTGGGGATTATTGCTCGTGCTTGGGGGATTAATGCTGGTGTTTGGAGATTACTACTGGTGTTTGGGCGATCATTGCTGGTGTTTGGGGGATTATTGCTGTTGTTTGGGGGTTATTGCTGGTGTTTGTGGATTATTGCTGGTGTTTGGGGTTTATTGCCTGTGTTGGGGATAATTGCTGATGTTTTGGGATTATTGCTCATGTTTGGAAATTATTGCTGGGGTTTGGTGGATTATTGATGGCGTTGGGGGATTATTGCTGGTGTTTGGGGATTATTGCTCTTGTTTGGGGGATTATTGCTGGTGTTTGGGAATTATTGCTGGTGTTTGGGGGATTATTGCTGGTGTTTGGGGATTATTGCTGGTGTTTATGGGCTGTTGCCTGTGTTGGGGATTATTGCTGATGTTTCGGGATTATTGCTCATGTTTGGAGATTATTGCTGGTGTTTGGAATTATTTCTGTTGTTTGGGAATTAGTGCTGGTGGTTGTGGGATTATTGCTGGTGTTTGAGGGGTTTATTGCTGCTGCTAGATGTTTATTGCTGCTGTTTCTGTATTATTGCTGGTGGTTGGGAATTATTGCTGGTGTTATAGATTATGGCTGGTGCCTGGGTGATTATTGCTGGTTGTGGGATTATTGCTGGTGTTTGGGGATTATTGCTGGTGTTTGGAGATTATTGCTGATGCTTGGGGAATTATTGCTGGTGTTTGGGGGATTTTCGCTTGTGTTTGGAGATTATTGCTTGTGTATGGGGATTATAGCTGGTGTTTGGAGGATTATTGCTGGCGTTTGGGGATTATGGCTGGTGTTTGGGGGATTATTGCTGGTGTTTGGGGGTTTATTGCTGGTGCTAGGGATTTATTGCTTCTGTTTTTGGATTATTGCTGTTGTTTGGGAATTATTGCTGGTGTTAGGCGATTATTGCTGTTAATTGGTGGATTATTGCTGGTGTTTGGGGATTATTTCTTTTGTTTGGTGATTATTGCTTGTGTGTGCATATTATTGCTCTTGGTTGGGTATTATTGCTTGTGTTTGGGGATTATTGCTGGTGTTTGGGGTTTTTTGCATGTGTTTGGGGATTATTGCTTGTGTGTGGGTATTAGTGCTGGTGGTTGGGTACAATTGCTGGTGTTTGGAGATTATTGCTGGTGCTTGGGAAGATTTGCTGGTGTTTGGGGATGATTGCTGTTGTTTGGGGATTATTGCTGGTGTTTGGAGATTATTGCTGGTGTTTAGGGGATTATTGCTGGTGTTTGGGGGATTATTGCTGGTGTTTGGGGATTTATTGCTGGTGCTAGGGATTTATTGCTGCTGTTTTTGGATTATTGCTGTTGTTTGGGAATTATTGCTGGTGTTAGGCGATTATTGCTGTTAATTGGTGGATTATTGCTGGTGTTTGGGGATTATTTCTTTTGTTTGGTGATTAGTGCTTGTGTGTGCATATTATTGCACTTGGTTGGGTATTATTGCTGGTGTTTGGGGTTTTTTGCATGTGTTTGGGGATTATTGCTTGTGTGTGGTATTAGTGCTGGTGGTTGGGTATAATTGCTGGTGTGTGGAGATTATTGCTGGTGCTTGGGAATATTTGCTGGTGTTTGGGGATGATTGCTGTTGTTTGGGGATTATTGCTGGTGTTTGGAGATTATTGCTGGTGTTTAGGGGATTATTGCTGGTGTTTGGGGATTATTGCTGGCGTTTGGGGCTTATTGCTGGTGGTTGGGGATTATTGCTGATGGTTGGGGATTATTGCTGGTGTTTGGGAATTATTGCTGGTGTTAGGCGATTATTGCTGTTGTTTCGGGATTATTTCTGGTGTTTGGGGGATTTTTGCTTGTGTTTGTGGATTATTGCTTGTGTTTGCGAATTATTGCTGGTGTTTGGGGATTATTGTTGGTGTTTGGAGATTATGGCTCGTGTTTGGTGATTATTGCTGGTTGTTGGGCATTATTGCTGGTGTTAGGCGATTATTGCTGTTGATTGGGTGATTATTTCTGGTGTTTGGGGATTATTGTTGGTGTGTGGGTATTATTGCTGGTGTTTGGGGGATTATTGCTGGTGTTTGGGGATTATTGCTGATGTTTATGGGCTGTTGCCTGTGTTGGGGATTATTGCTGATGTTTCGGGATTATTGCTCATGTTTGGAGATTATTTCTGGTGTTTGGGGGATGTTTGCTTGTGTTGGTGATTATTGCTGGTGTTTGGGGATTATTGCTGGTGTTTGTGGGATAATTGCTGGTTCTTGTTGATTATTGCTGGTGTTTGGGGATTATTGTTTGTGTTAGGACATTATTACTGGTGTTTGGGGAATTATTGCTGGTGTTTGGGGGATTATTGCTAGTGTTTGGGGATTATTACTGGTGTTTGGGGATTATTGCTCGTGCTTGGGGGATTAATGCTGGTGTTTGGAGATTACTACTGGTGTTTGGGCGATTATTGCTGGTGTTTGGGGGATTATTGCTGGTGTTTGGGGTTATTGCTGGTGTTTGTGGATTATTGCTGGTGTTTGGGGTTTATTGCCTGTGTTGGGGATAATTGCTGATGTTTTGGGATTATTTCTCATGTTTGGAAATTATTGCTGGTGTTTGCTGGATTATTGATGGCGTTGGGGGATTATTGCTGGTGTTTGGGGATTATTTCTGGTGTTTATGGGCTGTTGCCTGCGTTGGGAATTATTGCTGATGTTTCGGGATTATTGCTCATGTTTGGATACTATTGCTGGTGTTTGGAATTATTTCTGTTGTTTGAGAATTAGTGCTGGTGTTTGTGGGATTATTGCTGGTGTTTGGGGTTTATTGCTGCTGCTAGAGGTTTATTGCTGCTGTTTCTGTATTATTGCTGGTGGTTGGGAATTATTGCTGCTGTTATAGATTATGGCTGGTGCCTGGGTGATTATTGCTGGTTGTGGGATTATTGCTGGTGTTTGGGGATTATTGCTGGTGTTTGGAGATTATTGCTGATGCTTGGGGAATTATTGCTGGTGTTTGGGGATTTTCGCTTGTGTTTGGGGATTATTGCTTGTGTTTGGGGATTATAGCTGGTGTTTGGAGGATTATTGCTGGCGTTTGGGGATTATGGCTGTTGTTTGGGGGATTATTGCTGGTGTTTGGGGGTTTATTGCTGGTGTTAGGGATTTATTGCTGCTGTTTTTGGATTATTGCTGTTGTTTGGGAATTATTGCTGGTGTTAGGCGATTATTGCTGTTAATTGGTGGATTATTGCTGGTGTTTGGGGATTATTTCTTTTGTTTGGTGATTATTGCTTGTGTGTGCATATTAATGCTTGTGGTTGGGTATTATTGCTTGTGTTTGGGGATTATTGCTGGTGTTTGGGGTTTTTTGCATGTGTTTGGGGATTATTGCTTGTGTGTGGGTATTAGTGCTGGTGGTTGGGTATAATTGCTGGTGTTTGGAGATTATTGCTGGTGCTTGGGAATATTTGCTGGTGTTTGGGGATGATTGCTGTTGTTTGGGGATTATTGCTGGTGTTTGGAGATTATTGCTGGTGTTTAGGGGATTATTGCTGGTGTTTGGGGATTATTGCTGGCGTTTGGGGCTTATTGCTGGTGTTTGGGGGATTATTGCTGGTGTTTGGGGGATTATTGTAGGTGTTTGGAGATTATGGCTCTTGTTTGGTGATTATTGCTGGTTGTTGGGCATTATTGCTGGTGTTTGGGGATTATTGCTCGTGCTTGGGGGATTAATGCTGGTGTTTGGAGATTACTACTGGTGTTTGGGCGATTATTGCTGGTGTTTGGGGGATTATTGCTGGTGTTTGGGGGTTATTGCTGGTGTTTGGGGTTTATTGCCTGTGTTGGGGATAATTGCTGATGTTTTGGGATTATTGCTCATGTTTGGAAATTATTGCTGGTGTTTGGTGGATTATTGATGGCGTTGGGGGATTATTGCTGGTGTTTGGGTATTATTGCTCTTGTTTGGGGGATTATTGCTGGTGTTTGGGAATTATTGCTGGTGTTTGGGAGATTATAGCTGGTGTTTGGGGATTATTGCTGGTGTTTATGGGCTGTTGCCTGCGTTGAGGATTATTGCTGATATTTCGGGATTATTGCTCATGTTTGGAGATTATTGCTGGTGTTTGGTGAATTATTTCTGTTGTTTGGGAATTAGTGCTGGTGTGTGGGATTATTGCTGGTGTTTATTGCTGCTGCTAGAGGTTTAATGCTGTTATTTGTGTATTATTGCTGGTGGTTGGGAATTATTGCTGGTGTTAGTCGATTATTGCTGTTCATTGGGGGACTATTGCTGGTGTTTGTGGATTATTTCTGGTGTTTGGGGATTATTGCTGGTGTTTGGGGTATTATTGCTGGTGTTTGGGGATTATTTCTGGTGTTTCGGTATTATTGCTCATGTTCGGGGGATTATTGCTGGTGTTTGGAGATTATTAATGGTGTTTGGGGATTATTGCTCGTGTTCGGGGGATTATTGCTGGTGTTTGGAGATTATTAATGGTGTTTGGGGATTATTGCTCGTGTTCGGGGGATTATTGCTGGTGTTTGGAGATTATTAATAATGTTTGTGGATTATTGCTGGTGTTTGCAGATTATTGCTGGTGTTTGGGGATTATTGCTCTTGTTTGGGGGATTATTGCTGGTGTTTGGGTGTTATTGCGTGTGTTGGGGATTATTGTTGATGTTTCGGGATTATTGCTCTTGTTTGGAGATTATTGCTGGTGTTTGGTGGATTATTGATGGCGTTGGGGGATTATTGCTGGTGTTTGGGGATTATTTCTGTTGTTTCGGGCTTAGTGCTGGTGTTTGTGGAATTATTGCTGGTGTTTCGTGGATTATTGCTGGTGCTACGGGTTTATTGCTGGTGTTTGGGGATTATTGCTGGTGTTTGGGAATTATTGCTGGTGTTAGGCGATTATTGCTGTTGATTGGGAGATTATTGCTGTTGTTTGGGGGATTTTTGCTTGTGTTTGGGGATTATTGCTTGTGTGTGGGGATTATTGCTGGTGTTTGGAGAATATTGCTGGTGCTTGGTAATTATTTCTGGTGTTTGGGGATTATTGTTGGTGTTTGGAAATGATGGCTGGTTGGGAATTATTGTTGGTGGCTGGGCATTATTGCTGGTGTTAAGCGATTAATGTTGATATTTGTGGAATATTGCTGGTGTGTGGATATTATTGCTGGTGTTTGTAGATAATTGCTGGTGGAGGATTATTGCTGGTGTTTGGGGGATTATTGCTGGTGCTTGGAGGATTATTGCTGATGTTAGTGGATTATTGCTGGTGTTTGGGGGATTATTGCTGGTGTTTGGGGGATTATTGCTGGTGCCAAGGTTTTATTGCTGGTGTTTGGGGATTATTGCTGGTGTTTGGGGACTGTTATTGGTGTGTGGGTATTATTGCAGGTGGTTGGAAATTATTGCTGGTGTTTGGGGATGTTTGCTTGTGTTGTTGATTATTGCTGGTGTTTGGGGATTATTGCTGGTGTTTGTGGGATAATTGCTTGTGTTAGGACATTATTACTGGTGTTGGGGTATTATTTCTGGTGTTTGGGGGATTATTGCTGGTGTTTGGGGATTATTACTGGTGTTTGGGGATTATTGCTCGTGCTTGGGGTATTAATGCTGGTGTTTGGAGATTATTACTGGTGTTTGGGCGATTATTGCTGGTGTTTGGGGATTATTGCTGGTGTTTGGGGGTTATTGCTGGTGTTTGTGGATTATTGCTGGTGTTTGGGGTTTATTGCCTGTGTTGGGGATAATTGCTGATGTTTTTGGATTATTGCTCATGTTTGGAGATTATTGCTGCTGTTTGGTGGATTATTGATGGCGTTGGGGGATTATTGCTGCTGTTTGGGTATTATTGCTCTTGTTTGGGGGATTATTGCTGGTGTTTGGGAATTATTGCTGGTGTTTGGGAGATTATTGCTGGTGTTTGGGGATTATTGCTGGTGTTTATGGGCTGTTGCCTGCGTTGAGGATTATTGCTGATATTTCGGGATTATTGCTCATGTTTGGAGATTATTGCTGGTGTTTGGTGAATTATTTCTGTTGTTTGGGAATTAGTGCTGGTGTTTGTGGGATTATTGCTGGTGTTTATTGCTGCTGCTAGAGGTTTAATGCTGTTATTTGTGTATTATTGCTGGTGGTTGGGAATTATTGCTGGTGTTAGTCGATTATTGCTGTTCATTGGGGGACTATTGCTGGTATTTGTGGATTATTTCTGGTGTTTGGGGATCATTGCTGGTGTTTCGGGTATTATTGCTGGTGTTTGGGGATTATTGCTGGTGTTTCGGTATTATTGCTCATGTTCGGGGGATTATTGCTGGTGTTTGGAGATTATTAATGGTGTTTGGGGATTATTGCTCGTGTTCGGGGGATTATTGCTGGTGTTTGGAGATTATTAATGGTGTTTGTGGATTATTGCTGGTGTTTGCAGATTATTGCTGGTGTTTCGGGATTATTGCTCGTGTTTGGGGGATTATTGCTGGTGTTTGGGTGTTATTGCGTGTGTTGGGGATTATTGTTGATGTTTCGGGATTATTGCTCTTGTTTGGAGATTATTGCTGGTGTTTGGTGGATTATTGATGGCGTTGGGGGATTATTGCTGGTGTTTGGGGATTATTTCTGTTGTTTCGGGCTTAGTGCTGGTGTTTGTGGAATTATTGCTGGTGTTTCGTGGATTATTGCTGGTGCTACGGGTTTATTGCTGGTGTTTGGGGATTATTGCTGGTGTTTGGGAATTATTGCTGGTGTTAGGCGATTATTGCTGTTGAATGGGAGATTATTGCTGTTGTTTGGGGGATTTTTGCTTGTGTTTGGGGATTATTGCTTGTGTGTGGGGATTATTGCTGGTGTTTGGAGAATATTGCTGGTGCTTGGTAATTATTTCTGGTGTTTGGGGATTATTGTTGGTGTTTGGAGATGATGGCTGGTTGGGGATTATTGTTGGTGGTTGGGCATTATTGCTGGTGTTAAGCGATTAATGTTGATATTTGTGGAATATTGCTGGTGTGTGGATATTATTGCTGGTGTTTGTAGATAATTGCTGGTGGAGGATTATTGCTGGTGTTTGGGGGATTATTGCTGGTGCTTGGAGGATTATTGCTGATGTTAGTGGATTATTGCTGGTGTTTGGGGGATTATTGCTAGTGTTTGGGGGATTATTGCTGGTGCCAAGGTTTTATTGCTGGTGTTTGGGGATTATTGCTGGTGTTTGGGGACTGTTATTGGTGTGTGGGTATTATTGCAGGTGGTTGGAAATTATTGCTGGTGTTTGGGGATGATTGCTTGTGTTGTTGATTATTGCTGGTGTTTGGGGATTATTGCTGGTGTTTGTGGGATAATTGCTTGTGTTAGGACATTATTACTGGTGTTGGGGTATTATTGCTGGTGTTTGGGGGATTATTGCTGGTGTTTGGGGATTATTACTGGTGTTTGGGGATTATTGCTCGTGCTTGGGGTATGAATGCTGGTGCTTGGAGATTATTACTGGTGTTTGGGAGATTATTACTGGTGTTTGGGGATTATTGCTGGTGTTTGGGGATTATTGCTGGTGTTTGGGGGTTATTGCTGGTGTTTGTGGATTATTGCTGGTGTTTGGGGTTTATTGCCTGTGTTGGGGATAATTGCTGATGTTTTTGGATTATTGCTCATGTTTGGAGATTATTGCTGGTGTATGGTGGATTATTGATGGCGTTGGGGGATTATTGCTGCTGTTTGGGGATTGCTGCTCCTGTTTGGGGGATTATTGCTGGTGTTTGGAGATTATTACAGATGTTTGCGAGATTATTGCTGGTGTTTGGGGATTATTGGTGGTGTTTGGGGATTATTGCTGGTGTTTGGGGATTATTGCTGGTGTTTGGCGATTATTGCTGGTGTTTGGGGGATTATTGCTGGTGTTTGGGGATCATTACTGCTATTTATGGACTGTTGCCTGTGTTGGGGATTATTGCTGATGTTTCAGGATTATTGCTCATGTTTGGAGATTATTGCTGGTGTTTGGGGATTATTGCTCCTGTTTGGGGGATTATTGCTGGTGTTTGGGAATTATTGCTGGTGTTTGGGAGTTTATTGCTGCTGCTAGACGTTTATTGCTGCTGTTTCTTTATTATTGCTGGTGGTTGGGAATTATTGCTGGTGTTAGTCGATTATTGCTGTTGATTGGGGGATTATTGCTGGTGTTTGGGTATTATTTCTGGTGTTTGGAGATTATTGCTGGTGTGTGGGTATTATTGCTGGTGTTTGGGGATTTTTGCTTGTGTTTGGGAATTATTGCTGTTGTGTGGGGGTTATTGCTTGTGTTTGGGGATTATTGCTGTTGTGTGGGGATTATTGCTGGTGTTTGGACATTATTGCTGGTGTTTGGAGATTATTGCTGGTGTGTGGATATTATTGCTTGTGCTAAGGTTTTATTACTGGTGCTTGGGGATTATTGCTGGTGTTTGGGAATTATTGCTGTTGTTAGGCGATTATTGCTGTTGTTTGGGGGATTATTGCTGGTGTTTGGGGATTGTTGTTGGAGTGTGCGTATTATTGCTGGTGGTTGGGAATTATTGCTGATGTTTGGGGATTATTGCTGGTGTTTGGGGGATGTTTGCTTATGTTTGGGGATTATTGCTGGTGTTTGGGGATTATTGCTGGCGTTTATGGCTTATTGCTGATGGTTGGGGATTATTGCTGATGGTTGGGGATTATTGCTGGTGTTTGGGAATTATTGCTGGTGTTAGGCGATTATTGCTGTTGTTTCGGGATTATTTCTGGTGTTTGGGGGATTTTTGCTTGTGTTTGGGGATTATTGCTTGTGTTTGCGAATTATTGCTGGTGTTTGGGGATTATTGTTGGTGTTTGGAGATTATGGCTCGTGTTTGGTGATTATTGCTGGTTGTTGGGCATTATTGCTGGTGTTTGGGGATTATTGCTCGTGCTTGGGGGATTAATGCTGGTGTTTGGAGATTTCGACTGGTGTTTGGGCGATTATTGCTGGTGTTTGGAGAATATTGCTGGTGCTTGGTAATTATTTCTGGTGTTTGGGGATTATTGTTGGTGTTTGGAGATGATGGCTGGTTGGGGATAATTGTTGGTGGTTGGGCATTATTGCTGGTGTTAAGCGATTATTGTTGATGTTTGTGGAATATTGCTGGTGTGTGGATATTATTGCTGGTGTTTGTAGATAATTGCTGGTGGAGGATTATTGCTGGTGTTTGGGGGATTATTGCTGGTGCTTGGAGGATTATTGCTGATGTTAGTGGATTATTGCTGGTGTTTGGGGGATTATTGCTGGTGTTTGGGGGATTATTGCTGGTGCCAAGGTTTTATTGCTGGTGTTTGGGGATTATTGCTGGTGTTTGGGGACTGTTATTGGTGTGTGGGTATTATTGCAGGTGGTCGGAAATTATTGCTGGTGTTTGGGGATGTGTGCTTGTGTTGGTGATTATTGCTGGTGTTTGGGGATTATTGCTGGTGTTTGTGGGATAATTGCTTGTGTTAGGACATTATTACTGGTGTTGGGGAATTATTGCTGGTGTTTGGGGTATTATTGCTGGTGTTTGGGGATTATTACTGGTGTTTGGGGATTATTGCTCGTGCTTGGGGGATTAATGCTGGTGCTTGGAGATTATTACTGGTGTTTGGGCGATTATTGCTGGTGTTTGGGGATTATTGCTGGTGTTTGGGGGTTATTGCTGGTGTTTGTGGATTATTGCTGGTGTTTGGGGTTTATTGCCTGTGTTGGGGATAATTGCTGATGTTTTTGGATTATTGCTCATGTTTGGAGATTATTGCTGGTGTTTGGTGGATTATTGATGGCGTTGGGGGTTTATTGCTGCTGTTTGGGGATTACTGCTCCTGTTTGGGGGATTATTGCTGGTGTTTGGAGATTATTACAGATGTTTGCGAGATTATTGCTGGTGTTTGGGGATTATTGGTGGTGTTTGGGGATTATTGCTGGTGTTTGGGGATTATTGCTGGTGTTTGGGGATTATTGCTGGTGTTTGGCGATTATTGCTGGTGTTTGGGGGATTATTGCTGGTGTTTGGGGATCATTGCTGCTATTTATGGACTGTTGCCTGTGTTGGGGATTATTGCTGATGTTTCAGGATTATTGCTCATGTTTGGAGATTATTGCTGGTGTTTGGGGATTATTGCTCCTGTTTGGGGAATTATTGCTGGTGTTTGGGGGTTTATTGCTGCTGCTAGAGGTATATTGCTGCTGTTTCTGTATTATTGCTGGTGGTTGGGAATTATTGCTGGTGTTAGTCGATTATTGCTGTTGATTGGGGGATTATTGCTGGTGTTTGGGGCTTATTTCTGGTGTTTGGGGATTATTGCTGGTGTGTGGGTATTATTGCTGGTGTTTGGGGGATTTTTGCTTGTGTTTGGGGATTATTGCTTTTGTGTGGGGATTATTGCTGGTGTTTGGACATTATTGCTGGTGTTTGGAGATTATTGCTGGTGTGTGGATATTATTGCTTGTGCTAAGGTTTTATTACTGGTGCTTGGGGATTATTGCTGGTGTTTGGGAATTATTGCTGTTGTTAGGCGATTATTGCTGTTGTTTGGGGGATTATTGCTGGTGTTTGGGGATTGTTGTTGGAGTGTGCGTATAATTGCTGGTGGTTGGGAATTATTGCTGATGTTTGGGGATTATTGCTGGTGTTTGGGGGATGTTTGCTTATGTTTGGGGATTATTGCTGGTGTTTGGGGATTATTGCTGGTGTTATAGATTATGGCTGGTGCCTGGGTGATTATTGCTGGTGTTTGTGGGATTATTGCTGGTGTTTGGGGATTATTGCTGGTGTTTGGAGATTATTGCTGATGCTTGGGGAATTATTGCTGGTGTTTGGGGGATTTTCGCTTGTGTTTGGGGATTATTGCTTGTGTTTGGGGATTATATCTGGTGTTTGGAGGATTATTGCTGGCGTTTGGGGATTATGGCTGGTGTTTGGGGGATTAATGCTGGTGTTTAGGGGCTTATTGCTGGTGCTAGGGATTTATTGCTGCTGTTTTTGGATTATTGCTGTTGTTTGGGAATTATTGCTGGTGTTAGGCGATTATTGCTGTTAATTGGTGGATTATTGCTGGTGTTTGGGGATTATTTCTGTTGTTTGGTGATTATTGCTTGTTGTGCATATTATTGCTGGTGGTTGGGTATTATTGCTGGTGTTTGGAGATTATTGCTGGTGCTTGGGAATATTTGCTGGTGTTTGGAAATGATTGCTGTTGTTTGGGGATTATTGCTGGTGTTTGGAGATTATTGCTGGTGTTTAGGGGATTATTGCTGGTGTTTGGGGTTTTTTGCATGTGTTTGTGGATTATTGCTTGTGTGTGGGTATTAATGCTGATGGTTGGGTATAATTGCTGGTGTTTGGAGATTATTGCTGGTGCTTTGGAATATTTGCTGGTGTTTGGAGATGATTGCTGTTGTTTGGGGATTATTGCTGGTGTTTGGAGATTATTGCTGGTGTTTAGGGGATTATTGCTGGTGTTTGGGGATTATTGCTGGCGTTTGGGGCTTATTGCTGGTGGTTGGGGATTATTGCTGATGGTTGGGGATTATTGCTGGTGTTTGGGAATTATTGCTGGTGTTAGGCGATTATTGCTGTTGTTTCGGGATTATTTCTGGTGTTTGGGGGATTTTTGCTTGTGTTTGGGGATTATTGCTTGTGTTTGCGAATTATTGCTGGTGTTTGGGGATTATTGTTGGTGTTTGGAAATTATGGCTCGTGTTTGGTGATTATTGCTGGTTGTTGGGCATTATTGCTGGTGTTAGGCGATTATTGCTGTTGATTGGGGGATTATTGCTGGTGTTTGGGGAATATTTCTCGTGTTTGGGGATTATTGCTGGTGTGTGGGTATTATTGCTGGTGGTTGGGAATTATTACTGGTGTTAGGCGATTATTGCTGTTGTTTGGGGGATTATTGCTGGTGTTTGTGGATTAGTTCTGGTGTTTGGGGATTGTTGTTGGAATGTGGGTATTATTGCTGGTGGTTGGTAATTATTGCTGATGTTTGGGGATTATTGCTGGTGTTTGGGGAATGTTTGCTTGTGTTTGGGGATTATTGCTGATGTTTGGGGATTATTGCTGGTGTTTGGAGATTGTGGCTGGTGCCTGGGTGATTATTGCTGGTGTTTGGGCGTGATTGCTGGTGTTTGGGTATTATTGCTGGTGTTTTCGGGATTATTGCTGGTGGTTGGGGGTTATTGCTGGTGGTTAGGTATTATTGTTTGTGTTTGGGGGATTATTGCTGGTGTATGGGTAATATTGCTGGTGTTTGGAGATTATTGCTGTTGCTTGGGGATTATTGCTGCTGTTTGGGGAATTATTGCTGGTGTTTGGGGTTTATTGCTGGTGTTTATGGGCTGTTGCCTGTGTTGGGGATTAATGCTGATGTTTCGGGATTATTGCTCATGTTTGGAGATTATTGCTGGTGTTTGGGGGATGTTTGCTTGTGTTGGTGATTATTGCTGGTGTTTGGGGATCATTGCTGGTGTTTGTGGGATAATTGCTGGTTCTTGTTGATTATTGCTGGTGTTTGGGGATTATTGTTTGTGTTAGGACATTATTACTGGTGTTTGGGGAATTATTGCTGGTGTTTGGGGGATTATTGCTGGTGTTTGGGGATTATTACTGGTGTTTGTGGATTATTGCTGGTGTTTGGGGTTTATTGCCTGTGTTGGGGATAATTGCTGATGTTTTGTGATTATTGCTCATGTTTGTAAATTATTGCTGGTGTTTGGTGGATTATTGATGGCGTTGGGGGATTATTGCTGGTGTTTGGGGATTATTGCTCCTGTTTGGGGGATTATTGCTGGTGTTTGCGAATTATTGCTGGTGTTTGGGGGATTATTGCTGGTGTTTGGAGATTATTGTTGATGTTTGGGAGATTATTGCTGGTGTTTATGGGCTGTTGCCTGTGTTGGGGATTATTGTTGATGTTTCGGGATTATTGCTCATATTTGGAGATTATTGCTGGTGTTTGGAATTATTTCTGTTGTTTGGGAATTAGTGCTGGTGTTTGTGGGATTATTGCTGGTGTTTGGGGGTTTATTGGTGCTGCTAGAGGTTTATTGCTGCTGTTTGTGTTTTATTGCTGGTGGTTGGGAATTATTGCTGGTGTTAGTCGATTATTGCTGTTGATTGGGGGACTATTGCTGGTGTTTGGAGATTATTGCTTGTGCTTGGGGATAATTGCTGGTGTTTGGGGATGATTGCTGTTGTTTGGGAATTATTGCAGGTGTTTGGAGATTATTGCTGGTGGTTGGGGATTATTGCTGGTGTTTGGGGATTATTGCTGGTGTTTGGGGATTATTGCTGGTTTTTTGGGGATTATTACTTGTGTTTGGGGATTATTGCTGTTGTTTTGTGATTTTTGCTGTTTTATGTATATTGCTGCTGTTTGGGGGATTATTGCTGGTGTTTGGGTACTATTGCAGGTGTTTGGGGATTATTGCTGGTGTTTGGGGATTATTGCAGGTGTTTTGGGATTTATTGCTGGTGTTTGGGGATTATTGCTAGTGTTTGGGGATTATTGCTGGTTTTTTGGGGATTATTACTTGTGTTTGGGGATTATTGCTGTTGTTTTGTGATTTTTGCTGTTTTATGTATTATTGCTGCTGTTTGGGGGATTATTGCTGGTGTTTGGGTGATTATTGCTGGTTTTTGGGGATCATTGCTGGTGTTTGTGGGATTATTGCACGTTTTATGGGGTTATTTCTGGTGTTTGGTGATTATTGCTGGTGTTTGGAGATTATTGTTTGTTTTTGGGGATTATTGCTGATATTTAGGGATTATTGCTGATGTTTAGGGATTATTGCTGGTGTTTGGGGATTATTGCTGGTGTTTGGTGATTATTGCTGATATTTAGCGATTATTGCTTGTGTTTGGGGGGGTTATTGCTGGTGTTTTGGGATTTATTGCTGGTGTTTGGGGATTATTGCTGGTGTTTGAGGATTATTGCTACTTTTTGGGGATTATTGCTGCTGTTTGGTGATTATTCCTTGTCTTTGGGGGATTATTGCTGGTGTTTGGGTGATTATTGCTGGTTTTTGGGGATCATTGCTGGTGTTTGTGGGATTATTGCACGTTATTGGGGGTTATTTCTGGTGTTTGGTGATTATTGCTGGTGATTGGTGATTATTGTTTGTTTTTGGGGATTATTGCTGATATTTAGGGATTATTGCTGATGTTTAGGGATTATTGCTGGTGTTTGGGGATTATTGCTGGTGTTTGGTGATTATTGCTGATATTTAGCGATTATTGCTTGTGTTTGGGGGTGTTATTGCTGGTGTTTGCTGATTATTCCTTGTCTTTGGGGGATTATTGCTGATGTTTGGGGGATTATTGCTGGTTTGTGGAGATTATTGCTGGTGTTTGTGGGATTATTGCATGTTATTGGGGGTTATTTCTGGTGTTTTGTGAATTTTGCTGGTGTTTGGGGATTATTGCTGATGTTTGGGTATTATTGCTGGTGTTTGCGGATTATTGCTGCTGTTTGGGGGATTATTGCTGGTGTTTGACGATTATTGCTGGTGTTTGGGGATTACTGCTATTGTTTGGGGATTATTGCTGGTGTTTGGGGATTATTGCTGGTGTTTGGTGATTATTGCTGATATTTAGCATTATTGCTAGTGTTTGGGGGGTGTTATTGCTGGTGTTTGGTGATTATTCCTTGTCTTTGGGGGATTATTGCTGGTGTTTGGATGATTATTGCTGGTTTTTGGAGATTATTGCTGGTTGTGGGATTATTACACGTGTTTGGTGGTTATTTCTGGTGTTTGTGGATTATTGCTGGTGTTTGGGGATTAGTGCTGGTGTTTTGTGATTTTTTCTGGTGTTTGGGGATTATTGCTGATGTTTGGGTATTATTGCTGGCGTTTGCATATTATTGCTGCTGTTTGGGGGATTATTGCTGGTTTTTGAGTATTATTGCTGGTGTTTGGGGATTATTGCTGTTGTTTGTGGATTATTGCTGGTGTTTGGGGGATTATTGCTGGTGTTTGGGTATTATTGCTGGTGTTTGGGGATTATTGCTGCTGTTGGGAGATTATGGCTGCTGTTTGGGGGAATATTGCTGCTGTTGGGAGATTATTGCTGGTTTTTGAGGATTATTGCTGCTGTTTGGGGATTATTGCTGGTTTTGGGGGATTATTGCTGCTGCTGGGAGATTATTGCTGCTGTTTGGGAATTATTGCTGGTTTTGGGGATTATTGCTGCTCTTTGGGGATTATTGCTGGTGTTTGGCAATTATTGCTGGTGTTTGGTGATTATTGCTTGTGTGTGGGTATTATTGCTGGTGGTTGGGTATTATTGCTGGTGTTTGGAGATTATTGCTGGTGCTTGGGGATAATTGCTGGTGTTTGGGGATTATTGCTGGTGGTTGAGTATTATTGCTGGTGTTTGGGGATTATTGCTGGTGTTTGGTGATTATTGCTGATATCTAGCGATTATTGCGAGTGTTTGGGGTTGTTATTGCTGGTGTTTGGTGATTATTCCTTGTCTTTGGGGGATTATTGCTGGTGTTTGGGTGATTATTGCTGGTTTTTGGGGATCATTGCTGGTGTTTGTGTGATTATTGCACGTTGTGGGGGTTATTTCTGGTGTTTGGTGATTATTGCTGGTGTTTGGAGATTATTGTTTGTTTTTGGGGATTATTGCTGATATTTAGGGATTATTGCTGATGTTTAGGGATTATTGCTGGTGTTTGGGGATTATTGCTGGTGTTTGGTGATTATTGCTGGTATTTAGCGATTATTGCTTGTGTTTGGGGGGGTTATTGCTGGTGTTTGGTGATTATTCCTTGTCTTTGGGGGATTATTGCTGATGTTTGGGGGATTATTGCTGGTTTGTGGAGATTATTGCTGGTGTTTGTGGGATTATTGCACGTTATTGGGGGTTATTTCTGGTGTTTTGTGAATTTTGCTGGTGTTTGGGGATTATTGCTGGTGTTTGGGTATTATTGCTGGTGTTTGCGGATTATTGCTGCTGTTTGGGGGATTATTGCTGGTGTTTGACGATTATTGCTGGTGTTTGGGGATTATTGCTGTTGTTTGGGGATTATTGCTGGTGTTTGGGGATTATTGCTGGTGTTTGGTGATTATTGCTGATATTTAGCAATTATTGCTAGTGTTTGGGGGATGTTATTGCTGGTGTTTGGTGATTATTCCTTGTCTTTGGGGGATTATTGCTGGTGTTTGGATGATTATTGCTGGTTTGGAGATTATTGCTGGTGTTTGTGGGATTATTACACGTGTTTGGGGTTATTTCTGGTGTTTGGAGATTATTGCTGGTGTTTGGGGATTAGTGCTGGTGTTTTGTGATTTTTGCTGGTGTTTGGGAATTATTGCTGATGTTTGGGTATTATTGCTGGCGTTTGCATATTATTGCTGCTGTTTGGGGGATTATTGCTGGTTTTTGAGTATTATTGCTGGTGTTTGGGGATTATTGCTGTTGTTTGGGGATTATTACTGGTGTTTGGGGGATTATTGCTGGTGTTTGGGTATTATTGCTGGTTGGGGATTATTGCTGGTGTTTGTGGGATTATTGCTGGTGTTTGGGGATTATTGCTGGTTTTTGAGGATTATTGCTGCTGTTTGGGGATTATTGCTGGTGTTTGGTGATTATTGCTGATATTTAGCAATTATTGCTAGTGTTTGGGGGGTGTTATTGCTGGTGTTTGGTGATTATTCCTTGTCTTTGGGGGATTATTGCTGGTGTTTGGGGATTATTGCTGTTGTTTGGGGATTATTACTGGTGTTTGGGGGATTATTGCTGGTTTGTGGAGATTATTGCTGGTGTTTGTGGGATTATTGCACGTTATTGGGGGTTATTTCTGGTGTTTTGTGAATTTTGCTGGTGTTTTGGGGTTATTGCTGGTGTTTGGGTATTATTGCTGGTGTTTGCGGATTATTGCTGCTGTTTGGGGTTTTATTGCTGGTGTTTGACAATTATTGCTGGTGTTTGGGGATTATTGCTGTTGTTTGGGGATTATTGCTGGTGTTTGGGGGATTATTGCTGGTGTTTGGGGATTATTGCTGTTGTTTGGGGATTATTTCTGGTGTTTGCGGGATTATTGCTGGTGTTTGGGGGATTATTGCTGCTGTGGGGGGTTATTGCCGGTGTTTGGGGTATTATTGCTGGAGTTTGGTGTATTATTGCTGCTGTTTGGGGGATTATTGCTTGTGTTTCAGGATTATTGCTGGTGTTTGGTGTTTGGGGGTTATTGCTGGTGTTTGGGGATTATTGCAGGTATTTGGGGATTATTGCTGGTTTTTGTTGATTATTTTTGGTATTTGGGGATTATTGCTCGTGTTTGGGGATTATTGCTGGTGCTTGGGGATTGTTTCTGGTAGGCGATTATTGCTGGTGTTTGGGGTATTATTGCTGGTGTTTGGGGGTTATTGCTGGTGTTTGGGGGATTATTGCTTGTGTTTGGGGATTATTGCTCGTTTTTGGGGATTATTGCTGGTGTTTGGGCATTATTGCTGGTGTTTGGTGATTATTGTTGGTGTTTACCGAATATTGCTAGTGTTTGGGGGGAGTTATTGTTGGTGTTTGGTGATTATTCCTTGTCTTGTGGGGGTTATTGCTGGTTGGGGGTTATTGCTGGTTTTTGAGGTTTATTGCTGGTGTTTGGGGATTATTGCTGGTTGGGGATTATTGCAGGTGCTTGGGGATTATTGCTGGTGCTTGGGAATTATATCTGGTGTTCGGGGATTATTGCTGGTATTTGGGGTATTATTGTTGGTGTTTGGTGATTACTTCTTGTCTTGTGGGGGTTATTGCTGGTGTTTGGGGGTTATTGCTGTTTTTTGCGGATTATTGCTGGTGTTTGGGGATTATTGCTGATGTTTAGGGATTATTGTTGGTGTTTGGGGATTATTGCTGGTATTTGGGGATTATTGCTGTTTTTTGTTGATTATTTCTGGTATTTGGGGATTATTGCTCGTGTTTGGGGATTATTGCTGGTGTTTGGGGATTATTGCTGGTGCTTGGGGATTATTTCTGGTGTTCGGGGATTATTGCTGGTATTTTTGGGTATTATTGCTGGTGTTTTGGGGTATTATTGCTGGTGTTTGGGAATTATTGCTGATGTTTGGGTATTATTGCTGGCGTTTGCATATTATTGCTGCTGTTTGGGGGATTATTGCTGGTTTTTGAGTATTATTGCTGGTGTTTGGGGATTATTGCTGTTGTTTGTGGATTATTGCTGGTGTTTGGGGGATTATTGCTGGTGTTTGGGTATTATTGCTGGTGTTTGGGGATTATTGCTGCTGTTGGGAGATTATTGCTGCTGTTTGGGGGATTATTGCTGCTGTTGGGAGATTATTGCTGGTTTTTGAGGATTATTGCTGCTGTTTGGGGATTATTGCTGGTTTTGGGGGATTATTGCTGCTGCTGGGAGATTATTCCTGCTGTTTGGGAATTATTGCTGGTTTTGGGGATTATTGCTGCTCTTTGGGGATTATTGCTGGTGTTTGGCAATTATTGCTGGTGTTTGGTGATTATTGCTTGTGTGTGGGTATTATTGCTGGTGGTTGGGTATTATTGCTGGTGTTTGGAGATTATTGCTGGTGCTTGGGGATAATTGCTGGTGTTTGAGGATGATTGCTGTTGTTTGAGGATTATTGCTGGTGTTTGGAGATTATTGCTTGTGTTTAGGGGATTATTGCTGGTGTTTGGGGATTATTGCTGGTGGTTGAGGATTATTGCTGGTGTTTGGGGATTATTGCTGGTGTTTGGTGATTATTGCTGATATCTAGCGATTATTGCGAGTGTTTGGGGTTGTTATTGCTGGTGTTTGATTATTCCTTGTCTTTGGGGGATTATTGCTGGTGTTTGGGTGATTATTGCTGGTTTTTGGGGATCATTGCTGGTGTTTGTGGGATTAATGCACGTTTTTGGGGGTTATTTCTGGTGTTTGGTGATTATTGCTGGTGTTTGGAGATTATTGTTTGTTTTTGGGGATTATTGCTGATATTTAGGGATTATTGCTGATGTTTAGGGATTATTGCTGGTGTTTGGGGATTATTGCTGGTGTTTGGTGATTATTGCTGGTATTTAGCGATTATTGCTTGTGTTTGGGGGGGTTATTGCTGGTGTTTGGTGATTATTCCTTGTCTTTGGGGGATTATTGCTGATGTTTGGGGGATTATTGCTGGTTTGTGGAGATTATTGCTGGTGTTTGTGGGATTATTGCACGTTATTGGGGGTTATTTCTGGTGTTTTGTGAATTTTGCTGGTGTTTGGGGATTATTGCTGGTGTTTGGGCATTATTGCTGGTGTTTGCGGATTATTGCTGCTGTTTGGGGGATTATTGCTGGTGTTTGACGATTATTGCTGGTGTTTGGGGATTATTGCTGTTGTTTGGGGATTATTGCTGGTGTTTGGGGATTATTGCTGGTGTTTGGTGATTATTGCTGATATTTAGCAATTATTGCTAGTGTTTGGGGGATGTTATTGCTGGTGTTTGGTGATTATTCCTTGTCTTTGGGGGATTATTGCTGGTGTTTGGATGATTATTGCTGGTTTGGAGATTATTGCTGGTGTTTGTGGGATTATTACACGTGTTTGGGGGTTATTTCTGGTGTTTGGGGATTATTGCTGGTGTTTGGGGATTAGTGCTGGTGTTTTGTGATTTTTGCTGGTGTTTGGGAATTATTGCTGATGTTTGGGTATTATTGCTGGCGTTTGCATATTATTGCTGCTGTTTGGGGGATTATTGCTGGTTTTTGAGTATTATTGCTGGTGTTTGGGGATTATTGCTGTTGTTTGGGGATTATTACTGGTGTTTGGGGGATTATTGCTGGTGTTTGGGTATTATTGCTGGTTGGGGATTATTGCTGGTGTTTGTGGGATTATTGCTGGTGTTTGGGGATTATTGCTGGTTTTTGAGGATTATTGCTGCTGTTTGGGGATTATTGCTGGTGTTTGGTGATTATTGCTGATATTTAGCAATTATTGCTAGTGTTTGGGGGGTGTTATTGCTGGTGTTTGGTGATTATTCCTTGTCTTTGGGGGATTATTGCTGGTGTTTGGGGATTATTGCTGTTGTTTGGGGATTATTACTGGTGTTTGGGGGATTATTGCTGGTGGTTGGGTATTATTGCTGGTTGGGGATTATTGCTGGTTGTGGGATTATTGCTGGTTTGTGGAGATTATTGCTGGTGTTTGTGGGATTATTGCACGTTATTGGGGGTTATTTCTGGTGTTTTGTGAATTTTGCTGGTGTTTTGGAAATATTGCTGGTGTTTGGGTATTATTACTGGTGTTTGCGGACTATTGCTGCTGTTTGGGGGATTATTGCTGGTGTTTGACAATTATTGCTGGTGTTTGGGGATTATTGCTGTTGTTTGGGGATTATTGCTGGTGTTTGGGGGATTATTGCTGGTGTTTGGGGATTATTGCTGTTGTTTGGGGATTATTTCTGGTGTTTGCGGGATTATTGCTGGTGTTTGGGGGATTATTGCTGGTGTGGGGGGTTATTGCCGGTGTTTGGGGTATTATTGCTGGAGTTTGGTGTATTATTGCTGGTGTTTGGGAGATTATTGCTTGTGTTTCAGGATTATTGCTGGTGTTTGGTGTTTGGGGGTTATTGCTGGTGTTTGGGGATTATTGCAGGTATTTGGGGATTATTGCTGGTTTTTGTTGATTATTTTTGGTATTTGGGGATTATTGCTCGTGTTTGGGGATTATTGCTGGTGCTTGGGGATTGTTTCTGGTAGGCGATTATTGCTGGTGTTTGGGGTATTATTGCTGGTGTTTGGGGGTTATTGCTGGTGTTTGGGGGATTATTGCTTGTGTTTGGGCATTATTGCTGGTGTTTGGTGATTATTGTTGGTGTTTACCGAATATTGCTAGTGTTTGGGGGGAGTTATTGTTGGTGTTTGGTGATTATTCCTTGTCTTGTGGGGGTTATTGCTGGTTGGGGGTTATTTCTGGTTTTTGAGGTTTATTGCTGGTGTTTGGGGATTATTGCTGGTGTTTGGGGATTATTGCTGGTGCTTGGGGATTATTGCTGGTGCTTGGGAATTATATCTGGTGTTCGGGGATTATTGCTGGTATTTGGGGTATTATTGTTGGTGTTTGGTGATTATTCCTTGTCTTGTGGGGTTATTGCTGGTGTTTGGGGGTTATTGCTGGTTTTTGCGGATTATTGCTGGTGTTTGGGGATTATTGCTGATGTTTAGGGATTATTGTTGGTGTTTGGGGATTATTGCTGGTATTTGGGGATTATTGCTGTTTTTGTTGATTATTTCTGGTATTTGGGGATTATTGCTCGTGTTTGGGGATTATTGCTGGTGTTTGGGGATTATTGCTGGTGCTTGGGGATTATTTCTGGTGTTCGGGGATTATTGCTGGTACTTTTGGGTATTATTGCTGGTGTTTTGGGGTATTATTGCTGTTGTTTGGGGATTATTTCTGGTGTTTGGGTATTATTACTGGTGTTTGCGGATTATTGCTGCTGTTTGGGGGATTATTGCTGGTGTTTGACAATTATTGCTGGTGTTTGGGGATTATTGCTGTTGTTTGGGGATTATTGCTGGTGTTTGGGGGATTATTGCTGGTGTTTGGGGATTATTGCTGTTGTTTGGGGATTATTTCTGGTGTTTGCGGGATTATTGCTGGTGTTTGGGGGATTATTGCTGGTGTGGGGGGTTATTGCCGGTGTTTGGGGTATTATTGCTGGAGTTTGGTGTATTATTGCTGGTGTTTGGGGGATTATTGCTTGTGTTTCAGGATTATTGCTGGTGTTTGGTGTTTGGGGGTTATTGCTGGTGTTTGGGGATTATTGCAGGTATTTGGGGATTATTGCTGGTTTTTGTTGATTATTTTTGGTATTTGGGGATTATTGCTCGTGTTTGGGGATTATTGCTGCTGCTTGGGGATTGTTTCTGGTAGGCGATTATTGCTGGTGTTTGGGGTATTATTGCTGGTGTTTGGGGGTTATTGCTGGTGTTTTGGGGATTATTGCTTGTGTTTGGGGATTATTGCTGGTTTTTGGGGATTATTGCTGGTGTTTGGGCATTATTGCTGGTGTTTGGTGATTATTGTTGGTGTTTACCGAATATTGTTAGTGTTTGGGGGGAGTTATTGTTGGTGTTTGGTGATTATTCCTTGTCTTGTGGGGGTTATTGCTGGTTGGGGGTTATTGCTGGTTTTTGAGGTTTATTGCTGGTGTTTGGGGATTATTGCTGGTGTTTGGGGATTATTGCTGGTGCTTGGGGATTATTGCTGGTGCTTGGGAATTATATCTGGTGTTCGGGGATTATTGCTGGTATTTGGGGTATTATTGTTGGTGTTTGGTGATTATTCCTTGTCTTGTGGGGTTATTGCTGGTGTTTGGGGGTTATTGCTGGTTTTTGCGGATTATTGCTGGTGTTTGGGGATTATTGCTGATGTTTAGGGATTATTGTTGGTGTTTGGGGATTATTGCTGGTATTTGGGGATTATTGCTGTTTTTTGTTGATTATTTCTGGTATTTGGGGATTATTGCTCGTGTTTGGGGATTATTGCTGGTGTTTGGGGATTATTGCTGGTGCTTGGGGATTATTTCTGGTGTTCGGGGATTATTGCTGGTATTTTGGGGTATTATTGCTGGTGTTTGGGGGATTAATGCTGGTGTTTGGGGGATTTTTGCTGGTGTTTGGGGATTATTACTGGTGTTTGGGAATTATTGCTGGTGTTTGGTGATTATTGTTGGTGTTTGGTGATTATTGCTGATGTTTAGGGATTATTGCTGATGTTTAGGGATTATTGCTGGTGTTTGGGGATTATTGCTGGTGTTTGGTGATTATTACTGATATTTAGCGATTATTGCTAGTGTTTGGGGGTGTTATTGCTGGTGTTTGCTGATTATTCCTTGTCTTTGGGGGATTATTGCTGGTGTTTGGGTATTATAGCTGGTGTTTGGGGATTATTGCAGGTGTTTGGATTTATTGCTGGTGTTTGGGGATTATTGCTGGTGTTTGAGGATTATTCCTGCTTTTTGTGGATTATTGCTGCTTTTCGGGGATTATTGCTGCTGTTTGGGGATTATTGCTGGTGTTTGGGGGTTATTGCTGGTGTTTGGGAATTATTGCTGGTGTTTCGGGATTATTGCTGGTGTTTGGAGATTATTGTTGGTGTTTTGGGGTTATGGCTGGTGTTTGGGGATTATTGCTGGTGTTTGGAGATTATTGCTGCTCTTTGGGGATTATTGCTGGTGTTTGGCAATTTTTGCTGGTGCTTGGGGACAATTGTTGGTGTTTGGGGATGATTGCTGTTGTTTGGGAATTATTGCTGGTGTTTGGAGATTATTGCTAGTGGTTGGGGTTTATTGCTGGTGTTTGGGGATTATTGCTGGTGTTTGGGGTTATTGCTGGTTTTTTGGGGATTATTACTTGTGTTTGGGTATTATTGCTGTTGTTTTGTGATTTTTGCTGTTTTATGTATTATTGCTGCTGTTTGGGGGATTATTGCTGGTGTTTGGGTACTATTGCAGGTGTTTGGGGATTATTGCTGGTGTTTGGGGATTATTGCTGGTGTTTGGAGATTATTGCTGCTCTTTGGGGATTATTGCTGGTGTTTGGCAATTATTGCTGGTGTTTGGGGGATTATTGCTGCTGTTTGTGGATTATTTCTGATGTTTGCGGGATTAATGCTGGTGTTTGGGGGATTATTGCTGGTGTTTGGGGGATTATTGCTGGTGTTTGGTGGATTATTGCTGGTGTTTGGAGATTATTGCTGGTGCTTGGGGATAATTGCTGGTGTTTCGGGATGATTGCTGTTGTTTGGGAATTATTGCTGGTGTTTGAAGATTATTGCTGGTGGTTGGGGATTATTGCTGGTGTTTGGGGATTATTGCTGGTGTTTGGGGATTATTGCTGGTGTTTGGGGATTATTGCTGGTGTTTGAGGATTATTGCTGCTTTTTGGGGATTATTGCTGCTGTTTGGTGATTATTCCTTGTCTTTGGGGAATTATTGCTGGTGTTTGGGTGATTATTGCTGGTTTTTGGGGATCATTGCTGGTGTTTGCGGGATTATCGCACGTTTTTGGGGGTTATTTCTGGTGTTTGCGGGATTAATGCTGGTGTTTGGGGGATTATTGCTGGTGTTTGGGGGATTATTGCTGGTGTTTGATGGATTATTGCTGGTGTTTGGAGATTATTGCTGTTGCTTGGGGATAATTGTTGGTGTTTGGGGATGATTGCTGTTGTTTGGGAATTATTGCTGGTGTTTGGAGATTATTGCTAGTGGTTGGGGATTATTGCTGGTGTTTGGGGATTATTGCTGGTGTTTGGGGTTATTGCTGGTTTTTGGGGGATTATTACTTGTGTTTGGGGATTATTGCTGTTGTTTTGTGATTTTTGCTGTTATATGTATTATTGCTGCTGTTTGGGGGATTATTGCTGGTGTTTGGGTACTATTGCAGGTGTTTGGGGATTATTGCTGGTGTTTGGGGATTATTGCTGGTGTTTGGAGATTATTGCTGCTCTGGGGATTATTGCTGGTGTTTGGCAATTATTGCTGGTGTTTGGGGGATTATTGCTGATATTTAGCAATTATTGCTAGTGTTTGGGGGGTGTTATTGCTGGTGTTTGGTGATTATTCCTTGTCTTTGGGGGATTATTGCTGGTGTTTGGATGATTATTGCTGGTGTTTGGAGATTATTGTTTGTTATTGGGGATTATTGCTGATATTTAGGGATTACTGCTGATGTTTAGGGATTATTGCTTGTGTTTGGGGATTATTGCTGGTGTTTGGTGATTATTGCTGATATTTAGCGATTATTGCTTGAGTTTGGGGGGGTTATTGCTGGTGTTTGGTGATTATTCCTTGTCTTTGGGGGATTATTGCTGGTGTTTGTGGGATTATTGCTGGTTTGTGGAGATTATTGCTGGTGTTTGTGGGATTATTGCACGTTATTGGGGGTTATTTCTGGTGTTTTGTGAATTTTGCTGGTGTTTTGGGATTATTGCTGGTGTTTGGGTATTATTGCTGGTGTTTGCGGATTATTGCTGCTGTTTGGGGGATTTTTGCTGGTGTTTGACAATTATTGCTGGTGTTTGGGGATTATTGCTGTTGTTTGGGGATTATTGCTGGTGTTTGGGGGATTATTGCTGGTGTTTGGGGATTATTGCTGTTGTTTGGGGATTATTTCTGGTGTTTGCGGGATTATTGCTGGTGTTTGGGGGATTATTGCTGGTGTGGGGGATTATTGCTGGTGTTTGGGGTATTATTGCTGGAGTTTGCGGTATTATTGCTGGTGTTTGGGGGATTATTGCTTGTGTTTCAGGATTATTGCTGGTGCTTGGGGATTATTGCTGGTGCTTGGGAATTATTTCTGGTGTTCGGGGATTATTGCTGGTATTTGGGGTATTATTGTTGGTGTTTGGTGATTACTCCTTGTCTTGTGGGGGTTATTGCTGGTGTTTGGGAGTTATTGCTGGTTTTTGTGGATTATTGCTGCTTTTCGGGGATTATTGCTGCTGTTTGGGGATTATTGCTGGTGTTTGGGGGTTATTGCTGGTGTTTGGGAATTATTGCTGGTGTTTCGGGATTATTGCTGGTGTTTGGAGATTATTGTTGGTGCTTTGGGGTTATGGCTGGTGTTTGGGGATTATTGCTGGTGTTTGGAGATTATTGCTGCTCTTTGGGGATTATTGCTGGTGTTTGGCAATTATTGCTGGTGTTTGGGGGATTATTGCTGCTGTTTGTGGATTATTTCTGATGTTTGCGGGATTAATGCTGGTGTTTGGTGGATTATTGCTGGTGTTTGGTGGATTATTGCTGGTGTTTGGTGATTATTGTTGGTGTTTGGGGATTATTGCTGATGTTTAGGGATTATTGCTGATGTTTAGGGATTAATGCTGGTGTTTGGGGGTGTTATTGCTGGTGTTTGCTGATTATCCCTTGTCTTGGGGGATTATTGCTGGTGTTTGGGTATTATAGCTGGTGTTTGGGGATTATTGCAGGTGTTTGGATTTATTGCTGGTGTTTGGGGATTATTGCTGGTGTTTGAGGATTATTCCTGCTTTTTGTGGATTATTGCTGCTTTTCGGGGATTATTGCTGCTGTTTGGGGATTATTGCTGGTGTTTGGGGGTTATTGCTGGTGTTTCGGGATTATTGCTGGTGTTTGGAGATTATTGTTGGTGTTTTGGGGTTATGGCTGGTGTTTGGGGATTATTGCTGGTGTTTGGAGATTATTGCTGCTCTTGAGGATTATTGCTGGTGTTTGGCAATTATTGCTGGTGTTTGGGGGATTATTGCTGCTGTTTGTGGATTATTTCTGATGTTTGCGGGATTAATGCTGATGTTTGGGGGATTATTGCTGGTGTTTGGGGGATTATTGCTGGTGTTTGGTGGATTATTGCTGGTGTTTGGAGATTATTGCTGGTGCTTGGGGATAATTGCTGGTGTTTGGGGATGATTGCTGTTGTTTGGGAATTATTGCTGGTGTTAGGAGATTATTGCTGGTGGTTGGGGATTATTGCTGGTGTTTGGGGATTATTGCTGGTGTTTGGGGATTATTGCTGGTGTTTGGGGATTATTGCTGGTTTTTTGGGGATTATTACGTGTTTGGGGATTATTGCTGTTGTTTTGTGATTTTTGCTGTTTTATATATTATTGCTGCTGTTTGGGGGATTTTGCTGCTGTTTGGTGATTATTCCTTGTCTGGGGGATTATTGCTGGTGTTTGGGTGATTATTGCTGGTTTTTGGGGATCATTGCTGGTGTTTGTGGGATTAATGCACGTTTTTGGGGGTTATTTCTGGTGTTTGGTGATTATTGCTGGTGTTTGGAGATTATTCTTTGTTTTTGGGGATTATTGCTGGTATTTAGGGATTATTGCTGATGTTTAGGGATTATTGCTGGTGTTTGGGGATTATTGCTTGTGTTTGGGGGGGTTATTGCTGGTGTTTGGTAATTATTCCTTGTCTTTGGGGGATTATTGCTGGTGTTTGGGGGATTATTGCTGGTTTGTGGAGATTATTGCTGGTGTTTGTGGGATTATTGCACGTTATTGGGGGTTATTTCTGGTGTTTTGTGAATTTTGCTGGTGTTTGGGGATTATTGCTGGTGTTTGGGTATTATTGCTGGTGTTTGCGGATTATTGCTGCTGTTTGGGGGATTATTGCTGGTGTTTGACGATTATTGCTGGTGTTTGGGGATTATTGCTGTTGTTTGGGGATTATTGCTGGTGTTTGGGGATTATTGCTGGTGTTTGGTGATTATTGCTGATATTTAGCAATTATTGCTAGTGTTTGGGGGATGTTATTGCTGGTGTTTGGTGATTATTCCTTGTCTTTGGGGGATTATTGCTGGTGTTTGCATGATTATTGCTGGTTTTTGGAGATTATTGCTCGTGTTTGTGGGATTATTACACGTGTTTGGCGGTTATTTCTGGTGTTTGGGGATTATTGCTGGTGTTTGGGGATTAGTGCTGGTGTTTTGTGATTTTTGCTGGTGTTTGGGGATTATTGCTGATGTTTGGGTATTATTGCTGGCGTTTGCATATTATTGCTGCTGTTTGGGGGATTATTGCTGGTTTTTGAGTATTATTGCTGGTGTTTGGGGATTATTGCTGTTGTTTGGGGATTATTACTGGTGTTTGGGGGATTATTGCTGGTGTTTGGGTATTATTGCTGGTTGGGGATTATTGCTGGTGTTTGGGGGATTATTGCTGGTGTTTGGGGATTATTGCTGGTTTTTGAGGATTATTGCTGCTGTTTGGGGATTATTGCTGGTGTTTGGTGATTATTGCTGATATTTAGCAATTATTGCTAGTGTTTGGGGGGTGTTATTGCTGGTGTTTGGTGATTATTCCTTGTCTTTGGGGGATTATTGCTGGTGTTTGGATGATTATTGCTGGTTTTTGGAGATTATTGCTGGTGTTTGTGGGATTATTACACATGTTTGGTGGTTATTTCTGGTGTTTGGGGATTAGTGCTGGTGTTTTGTGATTTTTGCTGGTGTTTGGGGATTATTGCTGATGTTTGGGTATTATTGCTGGCGTTTGCATATTATTGCTGCTGTTTGGGGGATTATTGCTGGTTTTTGAGTATTATTGCTGGTGTTTGGGGATTATTGTCTTTGGGGGATTATTGCTGGTGTTTGGATGATTATTGCTGGTTTTTGGAGATTATTGCTCGTGTTTGTGGGATTATTACATGTGTTTGGCGGTTATTTCTGGTGTTTGGGGATTATTGCTGGTGTTTGGGGATTAGTGCTGGTGTTTTGTGATTTTTGCTGGTGTTTGGGGATTATTGCTGATGTTTGGGTATTATTGCTGGCGTTTGCATATTATTGCTGCTGTTTGGGGAATTATTGCTGGTTTTTGAGTATTATTGCTGGTGTTTGGGGATTATTGCTGTTGTTTGGGGATTATTACTGGTGTTTGGGGGATTATTGCTGGTGTTTGGGTATTATTGCTGGTTGGGGATTATTGCTGGTGTTTGTGGGATTATTGCTGGTGTTTGGGGATTATTGCTGGTTTTTGAGGATTATTGCTGCTGTTTGGGGATTATTGCTGGTGTTTGGTGATTATTGCTGATATTTAGCAATTATTGCTAGTGTTTGGGGGGTGTTATTGCTGGTGTTTGGTGATTATTCCTTGTCTTTGGGGGATTATTGCTGGTGTTTGATGATTATTGCTAGTTTTTGGAGATTATTGCTGGTGTTTGTGGGATTATTACACATGTTTGGTGGTTATTTCTGGTGTTTGGGGATTAGTGCTGGTGTTTTGTGATTTTTGCTGGTGTTTGGGGATTATTGCTGATGTTTGGGTATTATTGCTGGCGTTTGCATATTATTGCTGCTGTTTGGGGGATTATTGCTGGTTTTTGAGTATTATTGCTGGTGTTTGGGGATTATTGCTGTTGTTTGTGGATTATTGCTGGTGTTTGGGGGATTATTGCTGGTGTTTGGGTATTATTGCTGGTGTTTGGGGATTATTGCTGCTGTTGGGAGATTATTGCTGCTGTTTGGGGGATTATTGCTGCTGTTGGGAGATTATTGCTGGTTTTTGAGGATTATTGCTGCTGTTTGGGGATTATTGCTGGTTTTGGGGGATTATTGCTGCTGCTGGGAGATTATTGCTGCTGTTTGGGAATTATTGCTGGTTTTGGGGATTATTGCTGCTCTTTGGGGATTATTGCTGGTGTTTGGCAATTATTGCTGGTGTTTGGTGATTATTGCTTGTGTGTGGGTATTATTGCTGGTGGTTGGGTATTATTGCTGGTGTTTGGGGATTATTGCTGATGTTTAGGGATTATTGTTGGTGTTTGGGGATTATTGCTGGTATTTGGGGATTATTGCTGTTTTTGTTGATTATTTCTGGTATTTGGGGATTATTGCTCGTGTTTGGGGATTATTGCTGGTGTTTGGGGATTATTGCTGGTGCTTGGGGATTATTTCTGGTGTTCGGGGATTATTGCTGGTATTTTTGGGTATTATTGCTGGTGTTTTGGGGTATTATTGCTGTTGTTTGGGGATTATTTCTGGTGTTTGGGTATTATTACTGGTGTTTGCGGATTATTGCTGCTGTTTGGGGGATTATTGCTGGTGTTTGACAATTATTGCTGGTGTTTGGGGATTATTGCTGTTGTTTGGGGATTATTGCTGGTGTTTGGGGGATTATTGCTGGTGTTTGGGGATTATTGCTGTTGTTTGGGGATTATTTCTGGTGTTTGCGGGATTATTGCTGGTGTTTGGGGGATTATTGCTGGTGTGGGGGGTTATTGCCGGTGTTTGGGGTATTATTGCTGGAGTTTGGTGTATTATTGCTGGTGTTTGGGGGATTATTGCTTGTGTTTCAGGATTATTGCTGGTGTTTGGTGTTTGGGGGTTATTGCTGGTGTTTGGGGATTATTGCAGGTATTTGGGGATTATTGCTGGTTTTTGTTGATTATTTTTGGTATTTGGGGATTATTGCTCGTGTTTGGGGATTATTGCTGGTGCTTGGGGATTGTTTCTGGTAGGCGATTATTGCTGGTGTTTGGGGTATTATTGCTGGTGTTTGGGGGTTATTGCTGGTGTTTGGGGGATTATTGCTTGTGTGGGGATTATTGCTGGTTTTTGGGGATTATTGCTGGTGTTTGGGCATTATTGCTGGTGTTTGGTGATTATTGTTGGTGTTTACCGAATATTGCTAGTGTTTGGGGGGAGTTATTGTTGGTGTTTGGTGATTATTCCTTGTCTTGTGGGGGTTATTGCTGGTTGGGGGTTATTGCTGGTTTTTGAGGTTTATTGCTGGTGTTTGGGGATTATTGCTGGTGTTTGGGGATTATTGCTGGTGTTTGGGGGATTATTGCTGGTGTTTGGGTATTATTGCTGGTTGGGGATTATTGCTGGTGTTTGTGGGATTATTGCTGGTGTTTGGGGATTATTGCTGGTTTTTGAGGATTATTGCTGCTGTTTGGGGATTATTGCTGGTGTTTGGTGATTATTGCTGATATTTAGCAATTATTGCTAGTGTTTGGGGGGTGTTATTGCTGGTGTTTGGTGATTATTCCTTGTCTTTGGGGGATTATTGCTGGTGTTTGATGATTATTGCTAGTTTTTGGAGATTATTGCTGGTGTTTGTGGGATTATTACACATGTTTGGTGGTTATTTCTGGTGTTTGGGGATTAGTGCTGGTGTTTTGTGATTTTTGCTGGTGTTTGGGGATTATTGCTGATGTTTGGGTATTATTGCTGGCGTTTGCATATTATTGCTGCTGTTTGGGGGATTATTGCTGGTTTTTGAGTATTATTGCTGGTGTTTGGGGATTATTGCTGTTGTTTGTGGATTATTGCTGGTGTTTGGGGGATTATTGCTGGTGTTTGGGTATTATTGCTGGTGTTTGGGGATTATTGCTGCTGTTGGGAGATTATTGCTGCTGTTTGGGGGATTATTGCTGCTGTTGGGAGATTATTGCTGGTTTTTGAGGATTATTGCTGCTGTTTGGGGATTATTGCTGGTTTTGGGGGATTATTGCTGCTGCTGGGAGATTATTGCTGCTGTTTGGGAATTATTGCTGGTTTTGGGGATTATTGCTGCTCTTTGGGGATTATTGCTGGTGTTTGGCAATTATTGCTGGTGTTTGGTGATTATTGCTTGTGTGTGGGTATTATTGCTGGTGGTTGGGTATTATTGCTGGTGTTTGGGGATTATTGCTGATGTTTAGGGATTATTGTTGGTGTTTGGGGATTATTGCTGGTATTTGGGGATTATTGCTGTTTTTGTTGATTATTTCTGGTATTTGGGGATTATTGCTCGTGTTTGGGGATTATTGCTGGTGTTTGGGGATTATTGCTGGTGCTTGGGGATTATTTCTGGTGTTCGGGGATTATTGCTGGTATTTTTGGGTATTATTGCTGGTGTTTTGGGGTATTATTGCTGTTGTTTGGGGATTATTTCTGGTGTTTGGGTATTATTACTGGTGTTTGCGGATTATTGCTGCTGTTTGGGGGATTATTGCTGGTGTTTGACAATTATTGCTGGTGTTTGGGGATTATTGCTGTTGTTTGGGGATTATTGCTGGTGTTTGGGGGATTATTGCTGGTGTTTGGGGATTATTGCTGTTGTTTGGGGATTATTTCTGGTGTTTGCGGGATTATTGCTGGTGTTTGGGGGATTATTGCTGGTGTGGGGGGTTATTGCCGGTGTTTGGGGTATTATTGCTGGAGTTTGGTGTATTATTGCTGGTGTTTGGGGGATTATTGCTTGTGTTTCAGGATTATTGCTGGTGTTTGGTGTTTGGGGGTTATTGCTGGTGTTTGGGGATTATTGCAGGTATTTGGGGATTATTGCTGGTTTTTGTTGATTATTTTTGGTATTTGGGGATTATTGCTCGTGTTTGGGGATTATTGCTGGTGCTTGGGGATTGTTTCTGGTAGGCGATTATTGCTGGTGTTTGGGGTATTATTGCTGGTGTTTGGGGGTTATTGCTGGTGTTTGGGGGATTATTGCTTGTGTGGGGATTATTGCTGGTTTTTGGGGATTATTGCTGGTGTTTGGGCATTATTGCTGGTGTTTGGTGATTATTGTTGGTGTTTACCGAATATTGCTAGTGTTTGGGGGGAGTTATTGTTGGTGTTTGGTGATTATTCCTTGTCTTGTGGGGGTTATTGCTGGTTGGGGGTTATTGCTGGTTTTTGAGGTTTATTGCTGGTGTTTGGGGATTATTGCTGGTGTTTGGGGATTATTGCTGGTGCTTGGGGATTATTGCTGGTGCTTGGGAATTATATCTGGTGTTCGGGGATTATTGCTGGTATTTGGGGTATTATTGTTGGTGTTTGGTGATTATTCCTTGTCTTGTGGGGTTATTGCTGGTGTTTGGGGGTTATTGCTGGTTTTTGCGGATTATTGCTGGTGTTTGGGGATTATTGCTGATGTTTAGGGATTATTGTTGGTGTTTGGGGATTATTGCTGGTATTTGGGGATTATTGCTGTTTTTTGTTGATTATTTCTGGTATTTGGGGATTATTGCTCGTGTTTGGGGATTATTGCTGGTGTTTGGGGATTATTGCTGGTGCTTGGGGATTATTTCTGGTGTTCGGGGATTATTGCTGGTATTTTTGGGTATTATTGCTGGTGTTTTGGGGTATTATTGCTGGTGTTTGGGGGATTATTGCTGGTGTTTGGGGGATTTTTGCTGGTGTTTGGGGATTATTACTGGTGTTTGGGAATTATTGCTGGTGTTTGGTGATTATTGTTGGTGTTTGGGGATTATTGCTGATGTTTAGGGATTATTGCTGATGTTTAGGGATTATTGCTGGTGTTTGGGGATTATTGCTGGTGTTTGGTGATTATTACTGATATTTAGCGATTATTGCTAGTGTTTGGGGGTGTTATTGCTGGTGTTTGCTGATTATTCCTTGTCTTTGGGGGATTATTGCTGGTGTTTGGGTATTATAGCTGGTGTTTGGGGATTATTGCAGGTGTTTGGATTTATTGCTGGTGTTTGGGGATTATTGCTGGTGTTTGAGGATTATTCCTGCTTTTTGTGGATTATTGCTGCTTTTCGGGGATTATTGCTGCTGTTTGGGGATTATTGCTGGTGTTTGGGGGTTATTGCTGATGTTTGGGAATTATTGCTGGTGTTTCGGGATTATTGCTGGTGTTTGGAGATTATTGTTGGTGTTTTGGGGTTATGGCTGGTGTTTGGGGATTATTGCTGGTGTTTGGAGATTATTGCTGCTCTTTGGGGATTATTGCTGGTGTTTGGCAATTTTTGCTGGTGCTTGGGGACAATTGTTGGTGTTTGGGGATGATTGCTGTTGTTTGGGAATTATTGCTGGTGTTTGGAGATTATTGCTAGTGGTTGGGGTTTATTGCTGGTGTTTGGGGATTATTGCTGGTGTTTGGGGTTATTGCTGGTTTTTTGGGGATTATTACTTGTGTTTGGGTATTATTGCTGTTGTGTTGTGATTTTTGCTGTTTTATGTATTATTGCTGCTGTTTGGGGGATTATTGCTGGTGTTTGGGTACTATTGCAGGTGTTTGGGGATTATTGCTGGTGTTTGGGGATTATTGCTGGTGTTTGGAGATTATTGCTGCTCTTTGGGGATTATTGCTGGTGTTTGGCAATTATTGCTGGTGTTTGGGGGATTATTGCTGCTGTTTGTGGATTATTTCTGATGTTTGCGGGATTAATGCTGGTGTTTGGGGGATTATTGCTGGTGTTTGGGGGATTATTGCTGGTGTTTGGTGGATTATTGCTGGTGTTTGGAGATTATTGCTGGTGCTTGGGGATAATTGCTGGTGTTTCGGGATGATTGCTGTTGTTTGGGAATTATTGCTGGTGTTTGAAGATTATTGCTGGTGGTTGGGGATTATTGCTGGTGTTTGGGGATTATTGCTGGTGTTTGGGGATTATTGCTGGTGTTTGGGGATTATTGCTGGTGTTTGAGGATTATTGCTGCTTTTTGGGGATTATTGCTGCTGTTTGGTGATTATTCCTTGTCTTTGGGGAATTATTGCTGGTGTTTGGGTGATTATTGCTGGTTTTTGGGGATCATTGCTGGTGTTTGCGGGATTATTGCACGTTTTTGGGGGTTATTTCTGGTGTTTGCGGGATTAATGCTGGTGTTTGGGGGATTATTGCTGGTGTTTGGGGGATTATTGCTGGTGTTTGATGGATTATTGCTGGTGTTTGGAGATTATTGCTGTTGCTTGGGGATAATTGTTGGTGTTTGGGGATGATTGCTGTTGTTTGGGAATTATTGCTGGTGTTTGGAGATTATTGCTAGTGGTTGGGGATTATTGCTGGTGTTTGGGGATTATTGCTGGTGTTTGGGGTTATTGCTGGTTTTTGGGGGATTATTACTTGTGTTTGGGGATTATTGCTGTTGTTTTGTGATTTTTGCTGTTTTATGTATTATTGCTGCTGTTTGGGGGATTATTGCTGGTGTTTGGGTACTATTGCAGGTGTTTGGGGATTATTGCTGGTGTTTGGGGATTATTGCTGGTGTTTGGAGATTATTGCTGCTCTGGGGATTATTGCTGGTGTTTGGCAATTATTGCTGGTGTTTGGGGGATTATTGCTGATATTTAGCAATTATTGCTAGTGTTTGGGGGGTGTTATTGCTGGTGTTTGGTGATTATTCCTTGTCTTTTGGGGATTATTGCTGGTGTTTGGATGATTATTGCTGGTGTTTGGAGATTATTGTTTGTTATTGGGGATTATTGCTGATATTTAGGGATTACTGCTGATGTTTAGGGATTATTGCTGGTGTTTGGGGATTATTGCTGGTGTTTGGTGATTATTGCTGATATTTAGCGATTATTGCTTGAGTTTGGGGGGGTTATTGCTGGTGTTTGGTGATTATTCCTTGTCTTTGGGGGATTATTGCTGGTGTTTGGGGGATTATTGCTGGTTTGTGGAGATTATTGCTGGTGTTTGTGGGATTATTGCACGTTATTGGGGGTTATTTCTGGTGTTTTGTGAATTTTGCTGGTGTTTTGGGATTATTGCTGGTGTTTGGGTATTATTGCTGGTGTTTGCGGATTATTGCTGCTGTTTGGGGGATTTTTGCTGGTGTTTGACAATTATTGCTGGTGTTTGGGGATTATTGCTGTTGTTTGGGGATTATTGCTGGTGTTTGGGGGATTATTGCTGGTGTTTGGGGATTATTGCTGTTGTTTGGGGATTATTTCTGGTGTTTGCGGGATTATTGCTGGTGTTTGGGGGATTATTGCTGGTGTGGGGGATTATTGCCGGTGTTTGGGGTATTATTGCTGGAGTTTGGGGTATTATTGCTGGTGTTTGGGGGATTATTGCTGCTTTTTGGGGATTATTGCTGCTGTTTGGTGATTATTCCTTGTCTTTGGGGAATTATTGCTGGTGTTTGGGTGATTATTGCTGGTTTTTGGGGATCATTGCTGGTGTTTGCGGGATTATTGCACGTTTTTGGGGGTTATTTCTGGTGTTTGCGGGATTAATGCTGGTGTTTGGGGGATTATTGCTGGTGTTTGGGGGATTATTGCTGGTGTTTGATGGATTATTGCTGGTGTTTGGAGATTATTGCTGTTGCTTGGGGATAATTGTTGGTGTTTGGGGATGATTGCTGTTGTTTGGGAATTATTGCTGGTGTTTGGAGATTATTGCTAGTGGTTGGGGATTATTGCTGGTGTTTGGGGATTATTGCTGGTGTTTGGGGTTATTGCTGGTTTTTGGGGGATTATTACTTGTGTTTGGGGATTATTGCTGTTGTTTTGTGATTTTTGCTGTTTTATGTATTATTGCTGCTGTTTGGGGGATTATTGCTGGTGTTTGGGTACTATTGCAGGTGTTTGGGGATTATTGCTGGTGTTTGGGGATTATTGCTGGTGTTTGGAGATTATTGCTGCTCTGGGGATTATTGCTGGTGTTTGGCAATTATTGCTGGTGTTTGGGGGATTATTGCTGATATTTAGCAATTATTGCTAGTGTTTGGGGGGTGTTATTGCTGGTGTTTGGTGATTATTCCTTGTCTTTGGGGGATTATTGCTGGTGTTTGGATGATTATTGCTGGTGTTTGGAGATTATTGTTTGTTATTGGGGATTATTGCTGATATTTAGGGATTACTGCTGATGTTTAGGGATTATTGCTGGTGTTTGGGGATTATTGCTGGTGTTTGGTGATTATTGCTGATATTTAGCGATTATTGCTTGAGTTTGGGGGGGTTATTGCTGGTGTTTGGTGATTATTCCTTGTCTTTGGGGGATTATTGCTGGTGTTTGGGGGATTATTGCTGGTTTGTGGAGATTATTGCTGGTGTTTGTGGGATTATTGCACGTTATTGGGGGTTATTTCTGGTGTTTTGTGAATTTTGCTGGTGTTTTGGGATTATTGCTGGTGTTTGGGTATTATTGCTGGTGTTTGCGGATTATTGCTGCTGTTTGGGGGATTTTTGCTGGTGTTTGACAATTATTGCTGGTGTTTGGGGATTATTGCTGTTGTTTGGGGATTATTGCTGGTGTTTGGGGGATTATTGCTGGTGTTTGGGGATTATTGCTGTTGTTTGGGGATTATTTCTGGTGTTTGCGGGATTATTGCTGGTGTTTGGGGGATTATTGCTGGTGTGGGGGATTATTGCCGGTGTTTGGGGTATTATTGCTGGAGTTTGGGGTATTATTGCTGGTGTTTGGGGGATTATTGCTTGTGTTTCAGGATTATTGCTGGTGTTTGGTGTTTGAGGGTTATTGCTGGTGTTTGGGGATTATTGCTGGTGCTTGGGGATTATTGCTGGTGCTTGGGAATTATTTCTGGTGTTCGGGGATTATTGCTGGTATTTGGGGTATTATTGTTGGTGTTTGGTGATTACTCCTTGTCTTGTGGGGGTTATTGCTGGTGTTTGGGAGTTATTGCTGGTTTTTGTGGATTATTGCTGCTTTTCGGGGATTATTGCTGCTGTTTGGGGATTATTGCTGGTGTTTGGGGGTTATTGCTGGTGTTTGGGAATTATTGCTGGTGTTTCGGGATTATTGCTAGTGTTTGGAGATTATTGTTGGTGCTTTGGGGTTATGGCTGGTGTTTGGGGATTATTGCTGGTGTTTGGAGATTATTGCTGCTCTTTGGGGATTATTGCTGGTGTTTGGCAATTATTGCTGGTGTTTGGGGGATTATTGCTGCTGTTTGTGGATTATTTCTGATGTTTGCGGGATTAATGCTGGTGTTTGGGGGATTATTGCTGGTGTTTGGTGGATTATTGCTGGTGTTTGGTGATTATTGTTGGTGTTTGGGGATTATTGCTGATGTTTAGGGATTATTGCTGATGTTTAGGGATTAATGCTGGTGTTTGGGGGTGTTATTGCTGGTGTTTGCTGATTATCCCTTGTCTTGGGGGATTATTGCTGGTGTTTGGGTATGAAAGCTGGTGTTTGGGGATTATTGCAGGTGTTTGGATTTATTGCTGGTGTTTGGGGATTATTGCTGGTGTTTGAGGATTATTCCTGCTTTTTGTGGATTATTGCTGCTTTTCGGGGATTATTGCTGCTGTTTGGGGATTATTGCTGGTGTTTGGGGGTTATTGCTGGTGTTTCGGGATTATTGCTGGTGTTTGGAGATTATTGTTGGTGTTTTGGGGTTATGGCTGGTGTTTGGGGATTATTGCTGGTGTTTGGAGATTATTGCTGCTCTTGAGGATTATTGCTGGTGTTTGGCAATTATTGCTGGTGTTTGGGGGATTATTGCTGCTGTTTGTGGATTATTTCTGATGTTTGCGGGATTAATGCTGATGTTTGGGGGATTATTGCTGGTGTTTGGGGGATTATTGCTGGTGTTTGGTGGATTATTGCTGGTGTTTGGAGATTATTGCTGGTGCTTGGGGATAATTGCTGGTGTTTGGGGATGATTGCTGTTGTTTGGGAATTATTGCTGGTGTTACGAGATTATTGCTGGTGGTTGGGGATTATTGCTGGTGTTTGGGGATTATTGCTGGTGTTTGGGGATTATTGCTGGTGTTTGGGGATTATTGCTGGTTTTTTGGGGATTATTACTTGTGTTTGGGGATTATTGCTGTTGTTTTGTGATTTTTGCTGTTTTATATATTATTGCTGCTGTTTGGGGGATTTTGCTGCTGTTTGGTGATTATTCCTTGTCTTTGGGGGATTATTGCTGGTGTTTGGGTGATTATTGCTGGTTTTTGGGGGTTATTGCTGGTGTTTGTGGGATTAATGCACGTTTTTGGGGGTTATTTCTGGTGTTTGGTGATTATTGCTGGTGTTTGGAGATTATTCTTTGTTTTTGGGGATTATTGCTGGTATTTAGGGATTATTGCTGATGTTTAGGGATTATTGCTGGTGTTTGGGGATTATTGCTTGTGTTTGGGGGGGTTATTGCTGGTGTTTGGTAATTATTCCTTGTCTTTGGGGGATTATTGCTGGTGTTTGGGGGATTATTGCTGGTTTGTGGAGATTATTGCTGGTGTTTGTGGGATTATTGCACGTTATTGGGGGTTATTTCTGGTGTTTTGTGAATTTTGCTGGTGTTTGGGGATTATTGCTGGTGTTTGGGTATTATTGCTGGTGTTTGCGGATTATTGCTGCTGTTTGGGGGATTATTGCTGGTGTTTGACGATTATTGCTGGTGTTTGGGGATTATTGCTGTTGTTTGGGGATTATTGCTGGTGTTTGGGGATTATTGCTGGTTGGTGATTATTGCTGATATTTAGCAATTATTGCTAGTGTTTGGGGGATGTTATTGCTGGTGTTTGGTGATTATTCCTTGTCTTTGGGGGATTATTGCTGGTGTTTGGATGATTATTGCTGGTTTTTGGAGATTATTGCTCGTGTTTGTGGGATTATTACACGTGTTTGGCGGTTATTTCTGGTGTTTGGGGATTATTGCTGGTGTTTGGGGATTAGTGCTGGTGTTTTGTGATTTTTGCTGGTGTTTGGGGATTATTGCTGATGTTTGGGTATTATTGCTGGCGTTTGCATATTATTGCTGCTGTTTGGGGGATTATTGCTGGTTTTTGAGTATTATTGCTGGTGTTTGGGGATTATTGCTGTTGTTTGGGGATTATTACTGGTGTTTGGGGGATTATTGCTGGTGTTTGGGTATTATTGCTGGTTGGGGATTATTGCTGGTGTTTGGGGGATTATTGCTGGTGTTTGGTGATTATTGCTGATATTTAGCAATTATTGCTAGTGTTTGGGGGGTGTTATTGCTGGTGTTTGGTGATTATTCCTTGTCTTTGGGGGATTATTGCTGGTGTTTGGATGATTATTGCTGGTTTTTGGAGATTATTGCTGGTGTTTGTGGGATTATTACACATGTTTGGTGGTTATTTCTGGTGTTTGGGGATTAGTGCTGGTGTTTTGTGATTTTTGCTGGTGTTTGGGGATTATTGCTGATGTTTGGGTATTATTGCTGGCGTTTGCATATTATTGCTGCTGTTTGGGGGATTATTGCTGGTTTTTGAGTATTATTGCTGGTGTTTGGGGATTATTGTCTTTGGGGGATTATTGCTGGTGTTTGGATGATTATTGCTGGTTTTTGGAGATTATTGCTCGTGTTTGTGGGATTATTACATGTGTTTGGCGGTTATTTCTGGTGTTTGGGGATTATTGCTGGTGTTTGGGGATTAGTGCTGGTGTTTTGTGATTTTTGCTGGTGTTTGGGGATTATTGCTGATGTTTGGGTATTATTGCTGGCGTTTGCATATTATTGCTGCTGTTTGGGGAATTATTGCTGGTTTTTGAGTATTATTGCTGGTGTTTGGGGATTATTGCTGTTGTTTGGGGATTATTACTGGTGTTTGGGGGATTATTGCTGGTGTTTGGGTATTATTGCTGGTTGGGGATTATTGCTGGTGTTTGTGGGATTATTGCTGGTGTTTGGGGATTATTGCTGGTTTTTGAGGATTATTGCTGCTGTTTGGGGATTATTGCTGGTGTTTGGTGATTATTGCTGATATTTAGCAATTATTGCTAGTGTTTGGGGGTGTTATTGCTGGTGTTTGGTGATTATTCCTTGTCTTTGGGGGATTATTGCTGGTGTTTGGATGATTATTGCTAGTTTTTGGAGATTATCGCTGGTGTTTGTGGGATTATTACACATGTTTGGTGGTTATTTCTGGTGTTTGGGGATTAGTGCTGGTGTTTTGTGATTTTTGCTGGTGTTTGGGGATTATTGCTGATGTTTGGGTATTATTGCTGGCGTTTGCATATTATTGCTGCTGTTTGGGGGATTATTGCTGGTTTTTGAGTATTATTGCTGGTGTTTGGGGATTATTGCTGTTGTTTGTGGATTATTGCTGGTGTTTGGGGGATTATTGCTGGTGTTTGGGTATTATTGCTGGTGTTTGGGGATTATTGCTGCTGTTGGGAGATTATTGCTGCTGTTTGGGGGATTATTGCTGCTGTTGGGAGATTATTGCTGGTTTTTGAGGATTATTGCTGCTGTTTGGGGATTATTGCTGGTTTTGGGGGATTATTGCTGCTGCTGGGAGATTATTGCTGCTGTTTGGGAATTATTGCTGGTTTTGGGGATTATTGCTGCTCTTTGGGGATTATTGCTGGTGTTTGGCAATTATTGCTGGTGTTTGGTGATTATTGCTTGTGTGTGGGTATTATTGCTGGTGGTTGGGTATTATTGCTGGTGTTTGGAGATTATTGCTGGTGCTTGGGGACAATTGCTGGTGTTTGAGGATGATTGCTGTTGTTTGAGGATTATTGCTGGTGTTTGGAGATTATTGCTTGTGTTTAGGGGATTATTGCTGGTGTTTGGGGATTATTGCTGGTGGTTGAGGATTATTGCTGGTGTTTGGGGATTATTGCTGGTGTTTGGTGATTATTGCTGATATCTTGCGATTATTGCGAGTGTTTGGGGTTGTTATTGCTGGTGTTTGGCAATTATTCCTTGTCTTTGGGGGATTATTGCTGGTGTTTGGGTGATTATTGCTGGTTTTTGGGGATCATTGCTGGTGTTTGTGGGATTATTGCACGTTTTTGGGGGTTATTTCTGGTGTTTGGTGATTATTGCTGGTGTTTAGAGATTATTCTTTGTTTTTGGGGATTATTGCTGATATTTAGGGATTATTGCTGATGTTTAGGGATTATTGCTGGTGTTTGGGGATTATTGCTGGTGTTTGGTGATTATTGCTGATATTTAGCGATTATTGCTTGTGTTTGGGGGTGTAATTGCTGGTGTTTGGTGATTATTCCTTGTCTTTGGGGGATTATTGCTGGTGTTTTGGGGATTATTGCTGGTTTGTGGAGATTATTGCTGGTGTTTGTGGGATTATTGCACGTTTTTGGGGGTTATTTCTGGTGTTTGGTGATTATTGCTGGTGTTTGGAGATTATTGTTTGTTTTTGGGGATTATTGCTGATGTTTAGGGATTATTGCTGGTGTTTGGGGATTATTGCTGGTGTTTGGTGATTATTGCTGATATTTAGCGATTATTGCTTGTGTTTGGGGTGGTTGTTGCTGGTGTTTGGTGATTATTCCTTGTCTTTGGGGGATTATTTCTGGTGTTTGGGGGATTATTGCTGGTTTGTGGAGATTATTGCTGGTGTTTGTGGGATTATTGCACGTTATTGGGGGTTATTTCTGGTGTTTTGTGAATTTTGCTGGTGTTTGGGGATTATTGCTGGTGTTTGGGTATTATTGCTGGTGTTTGGGGATAATTGCTATTGTTTGTGGATTATTGCTGGTGTTTGGGGATTATTGCTGGTGTTTGGTGATTATTGCTGATATTTAGCAATTATTGCTAGTGTTTGGGGGCTGTTATTGCTGGTGTTTGGTGATTATTCCTTGTCTTTGGGGGATTATTGCTGGCGTTTGGATGATTATTGCTGGTTTTTGGAGATTATTGCTGGTGTTTGTGGGATTATTACACGTGTTTGGTGGTTATTTCTGGTGTTTGTGGATTATTGCTGGTGTTTGGGGATTAGTGCTGGTGTTTTGTGATTTTTGCTGGTGTTTGGGGATTATTGCTGGTGTTTGGGGGATTATTGCTGGTGTTTGGGTATTATTGCTGCTGTTTGGGGGATTATTGCTGGTTTTTGTGTATTATTGCTGGTGTTTGGGGATCATTGCTGTTGTTTGGGGATTATTGCTGGTGTTTGGGGGATTATTGCTGGTGTTTGGGTATTATTGCTGGTGTTTGGGGATTATTGCTGCTGTTGGGAGATTATTGCTGCTGTTTGGGGGATTATTGCTGCTGTTGGGAGATTATTGCTGGTTTTTGAGGATTATTGCTGCTGTTTGGGGATTATTGCTGGTTTTGGGGGATTATTGCTGCTGCTGGGAGATTATTGCTGCTGTTTGGGAATTATTGCTGGTTTTGGGGATTATTGCTGCTCTTTGGGGATTATTGCTGGTGTTTGGCAATTATTGCTGGTGTTTGGTGATTATTGCTTGTGTGTGGGTATTATTGCTGGTGGTTGGGTATTATTGCTGGTGTTTGGAGATTATTGCTGGTGCTTGGGGATAATTGCTGGTGTTTGAGGATGATTGCTGTTGTTTGAGGATTATTGCTGGTGTTTGGAGATTATTGCTTGTGTTTAGGGGATTATTGCTGGTGTTTGGGGATTATTGCTGGTGGTTGAGGATTATTGCTGGTGTTTGGGGATTATTGCTGGTGTTTGGTGATTATTGCTGATATCTAGCGATTATTGCGAGTGTTTGGGGTTATTATTGCTGGTGTTTGGTGATTATTCCTTGTCTTTGGGGGATTATTGCTGGTGTTTGATTGATTATTGCTGGTTTTTGGGGATCATTGATGGTGTTTGTGGGATTATTGCACGTTTTTGGGGGTTATTTCTGGTGCTTGGTGATTATTGCTGGTGTTTGGAGATTATTGTTTGTTTTTGGGGATTATTGCTGATATTTAGGGATTATTGCTGATGTTTAGGGATTATTGCTGGTGTTTGGGGATTATTGCTGGTGTTTGGTGATTATTGCTGATATTTAGCGATTATTGCTTGTGTTTGGGGGGGTTATTGCTGGTGTTTGGTGATTATTCCTTGTCTGGGGGATTATTGCTGGTGTTTGGGGGATTATTGCTGGTGTTTGTGGGATTATTGCACGTTATTGGGGGTTATTTCTGATGTTTTGTGAATTTTGCTGGGGATTATTGCTGGTGTTTGGGTATTATTGCTGGAGTTTGCGGATTATTGCTGGTGTTTGGGGGATTATTGCTGGTGTTTGACGATTATTGCTGGTGTTTGGGGATTATTGCTATTGTTTGGGGATTATTGCTGATATTTAGCGATTATTGCTTGTGTTTGGGGGGGTAATCGCTGGTGTTTGGTGATTATTCCTTGTCTTTGGGGGATTATTGCTGGTGTTTGGGGGATTATTGCTGGTTTGTGGAGATTATTGCTGGTGTTTGTGGGATTATTGCACGTTTTTGGGGGTTATTTCTGGTGTTTGGTGATTATTGCTGGTGTTTGGAGATTATTGTTTGTTTTTGGGGATTATTGCTGATATTTAGGGATTATTGCTGATGTTTAGGGATTATTGCTGGTGTTTGGGGATTATTGCTGGTGTTTGGTGATTATTGCTGATATTTAGCGATTATTGCTTGTGTTTGGGGTGGTTGTTGCTGGTGTTTGGTGATTATTCCTTGTCTTTGGGGGATTATTTCTGGTGTTTGGGGGATTATTGCTGGTTTGTGGAGCTTATTGCTGGTGTTTGTGGGATTATTGCACGTTATTGGGGGTTATTTCTGGTGTTTTGTGAATTTTGCTGGTGTTTGGGGATTATTGCTGGTGTTTGGAAATTGCTGGTGTTTGGTGATTATTCCTTGTCTTTGTGGGATTATTGCTGGTGTTTGGGGGATTATTGCTGGTTTGTGGAGATTATTGCTGGTGTTTGTGGGATTATTGCACGTTATTGGGGGTTATTTCTGGTGTTTTGTGAATTTTGCTGGTGTTTGGGCATTATTGCTGGTGTTTGGGTATTATTGCTGGTGTTTGCGGATTATTGCTGCTGTTTGGGGGATTATTGCTGGTGTTTGGGTATTATTGCTGGTGTTTGGGTGTGATTGCTGGTGTTTGGAGATTATTGCTTGTGTTTAGGGGATTATTGCTGGTGTTTGGTGATTATTGCTGGTGGTTGGGTATTATTGGTGATCGTTGGGGATTATTGCTGGTGTTTGTGGGATTATTGCACGTTATTGGGGGTTATTTCTGATGTTTTGTGAATTTTGCTGGGGATTATTGCTGGTGTTTGGGTATTATTGCTGGTGTTTGCGGATTATTGCTGCTGTTTGGGGGATTATTGCTGGTGTTTGACGATTATTGCTGGTGTTTGGGGATTATTGCTATTGTTTGGGGATTATTGCTGGTATTAGGGGGATTATTGCTGGTGTTTGGTGATTATTGCTGTTGTTTGGGGATTATTTCTGGTGTTTGCGGGATTATTGCTGGTGTTTGGGGGATTATTGCTGGTGTGGGGGGTTATTGCCGGTGTTTGGGGTATTATTGCTGGATTTTGGGGTATTATTGCTGGTGTTTGGGTGATTATTGCTTGAGTTTCAGGATTATTGCTGGTGTTTGGTGTTTGGGGGTTATTGCTGGTGTTTGGGGATTCTTGCAGGTATTTGGGGATTATTGCTGGTTTTTGTTGATTATTTTTGGTATTTGGGGATTATTGCTGCTCTTTGGGGATTATTGCTGGTGTTTGGCAATTATTGCTGGTGTTTGGTGATTATTGCTTGTGTGTGGGTATTATTGCTGGTGGTTGGGTATTATTGCTGGTGTTTGGAGATTATTGCTGGTGCTTGGGGACAATTGCTGGTGTTTGAGGATGATTGCTGTTGTTTGAGGATTATTCCTGGTGTTTGGAGATTATTGCTTGTGTTTAGGGGATTATTGCTGGTGTTTGGGGATTATTGCTGGTGGTTGAGGATTATTGCTGGTGTTTGGGGATTATTGCTGGTGTTTGGTGATTATTGCTGATATCTAGCGATTATTGCGAGTGTTTGGGGTTGTTATTGCTGGTGTTTGGTGATTATTCCTTGTCTTTGGGGGATTATTGCTGGTGTTTGGGTGATTATTGCTGGTTTTTGGGGATCATTGCTGGTGTTTGTGGGATTATTGCACGTTTTTGGGGGTTATTTCTGGTGTTTGGTGATTATTGCTGGTGTTTGTAGATTATTGTTTGTTTTTGGGGATTATTGCTGATATTTAGGGATTATTGCTGATGTTTAGGGATTATTGCTGGTGTTTGGGGATTATTGCTGGTGTTTGGTGATTATTGCTGATATTTAGCGATTATTGCTTGTGTTTGGGGGGGTAATCGCTGGTGTTTGGTGATTATTCCTTGTCTTTGGGGGATTATTGCTGGTGTTTGGGGGATTATTGCTGGTTTGTGGAGATTATTGCTGGTGTTTGTGGGATTATTGCACGTTTTTGGGGGTTATTTCTGGTGTTTGGTGATTATTGCTGGTGTTTGGAGATTATTGTTTGTTTTTGGGGATTATTGCTGATATTTAGGGATTATTGCTGATGTTTAGGGATTATTGCTGGTGTTTGGGGATTATTGCTGGTGTTTGGTGATTATTGCTGATATTTAGCGATTATTGCTTGTGTTTGGGGTGGTTGTTGCTGGTGTTTGGTGATTATTCCTTGTCTTTGGGGGATTATTTCTGGTGTTTGGGGGATTATTGCTGGTTTGTGGAGCTTATTGCTGGTGTTTGTGGGATTATTGCACGTTATTGGGGGTTATTTCTGGTGTTTTGTGAATTTTGCTGGTGTTTGGGGATTATTGCTGGTGTTTGGGTATTATTGCTGGTGTTTGCGGATTATTGCTGCTGTTTGGGGGATTATTGCTGGTGTTAGGGGATTATTGCTGGTGTTTGGGGGATTATTGCTGGTGTTTGTGGGATTATTGCACGTTATTGGGGGTTATTTCTGGTGTTTTGTGAATTTTGTTGGGGATTATTGCTGATGTTTGGGTATTATTGCTGGTGTTTGCGGATTATTGCTGCTGTTTGGGGGATTATTGCTGGTGTTTGACGATTATTGCTGGTGTTTGGGGATTATTGCTATTGTTTGGGGATTATTGCTGGTGTTAGGGGGATTATTGCTGGTGTTTGGTGATTATTGCTGTTGTTTGGGGATTATTTCTGGTGTTTGCGGGATTATTGCTGGTGTTTGGGGATTATTGCTGGTGTGGGGGGTTATTGCCGGTGTTTGGGGTATTATTGCTGGAGTTTGGGGTATTATTGCTGGTGTTTGGGTGATTATTGCTTGAGTTTCAGGATTATTGCTGGTGTTTGGTGTTTGGGGGTTATTGCTGGTGTTTGGGGATTATTGCAGGTATTTGGGGATTATTGCTGGTTTTTGTTGATTATTTTTGGTATTTGGGGATTATTGCTCGTGTTTGGGGATTATTGCTGGTGCTTGGGGATTGTTTCTGGTAGGGGATTATTGCTGGTGTTTGGGGTATTATTGCTGGTGTTTGGGATTTTATTGCTGGTTTATGGGGGTTATTGCTGGTGTTTGGGGGATTATTGCTTGTGTTTGGGGATTATTGCTGGTTTTTGGGGATTATTGCTGGTGTTTGGGCATTATTGCTGGTGTTTGGTGATTATTGTTGATGTTTAGCGATTATTGCTAGTGTGGGGGGGGAGTTATTGTTGGTGTTTGGTGATTATTCCTTGTCTTGTGGGGGTTATTGCTGGTGTTTGGGGGTTATTGCTGGTTTTTGAGGCTTATTGCTGGTGTTTGGGGATTATTGCTGATGTTTAGGGATTATTGTTGGTGTTTGGGGATTATTGCTGGTATTTGGGGATTATTGCTGTTTTTTTTTTATTATTTCTGGTATTTGGGGATTATTGCTCGTGTTTGGGGATTATGGCTGGTGTTTGGGGATTATTGCTGGTGCTTGGGAATTATTTCTGGTGTTCGGGGATTATTGTTGGTAATTGGGGTATTATTGTTGGTGTTTGGTGATTATTCCTTGTCTTGTGGGGTTATTGCTGGTGTTTGGGGATTATTTCTGGTGTTTGCGGGATTATTGCTGGTGTTTTGGGGATTATTGCTGGTGTGGGGGGTTATTGCCGGTGTTTGGGGTATTATTGCTGGAGTTTGGGGTATTATTGCTGGTGTTTGGGTGATTATTGCTTGAGTTTCAGGATTATTGCTGGTGTTTGGTGTTTGGGGGTTATTGCTGGTGTTTGGGGATTATTGCAGGTATTTGGGGATTATTGCTGGTTTTTGTTGATTATTTTTGGTATTTGGGGATTATTGCTCGTGTTTGGGGATTATTGCTGGTGCTTGGGGATTGTTTCTGGTAGGGGATTATTGCTGGTGTTTGGGGTATTATTGCTGGTGTTTGGGATTTTATTGCTGGTTTATGGGGGTTATTGCTGGTGTTTGGGGGATTATTGCTTGTGTTTGGGGATTATTGCTGGTTTTTGGGGATTATTGCTGGTGTTTGGGCATTATTGCTGGTGTTTGATGATTATTGTTGATGTTTAGCGATTATTGCTAGTGTTTGGGGGGAGTTATTGTTGGTGTTTGGTGATTATTCCTTGTCTTGTGGGGGTTATTGCTGGTGTTTGGGGGTTATTGCTGGTTTTTGAGGCTTATTGCTGGTGTTTGGGGATTATTGCTGATGTTTAGGGATTATTGTTGGTGTTTGGGGATTATTGCTGGTATTTGGGGATTATTGCTGTTTTGTTTTGATTATTTCTGGTATTTGGGGATTATTGCTCGTGTTTGGGGATTATTGCTGGTGTTTGGGGATTATTGCTGGTGCTTGGGAATTATTTCTGGTGTTCGGGGATTATTGTTGGTAATTGGGGTATTATTGTTGGTGTTTGGTGATTATTCCTTGTCTTGTGGGGTTATTGCTGGTGTTTGGGGGTTATTGCTGGTTTTTGCGGATTATTGCTGGTGTTTGGGGATTATTGCTGATGTTTAGGGATTATTGTTGGTGTTTGGGGATTATTGCTGGTATTTGGGGATTATTGCTGTTTTTTGTTGATTATTTCTGGTATTTGGGGATTATTGCTCGTGTTTGGGGATTATTGTTGGTGTTTGGGGATTATTGCTGGTGCTTGGGGATTATTTCTGGTGTTCGGGGATTATTGCTGGTATTTTGGGGTATTATTGCTGGTGTTTTGGGGTATTATTGCTGGTGTTTGGGGGATTATTGCTGGTGTTTGGGGGATTTTTGCTGGTGTTTGGGGATTATTGCTGGTGTTTGGGAATTATTGCTGGTGTTTGGTGATTATTGTTGGTGTTTGGGGATTATTGCTGATGTTTAGGGATTATTGCTGATGTTTAGGGATTATTGCTGGTGTTTGGGGATTATTGCTGGTGTTTGGTGATTATTGCTGATATTTAGCGATTATTGCTAGTGTTTGGGGGTGTTATTGCTGGTGTTTGCTGATTATTCCTTGTCTTTGGGGGATTATTGCTGGTGTTTGGGTATTATTGCTGGTGTTTGGGGATTATTGCAGGTGTTTGGATTTATTGCTGGTGTTTGGGGATTATTGCTGGTGTTTGAGGATTATTCCTGCTTTTTGTGGATTATTGCTGCTTTTCGGGGATTATTGCTGCTGTTTGGGGATTATTGCTGGTGCTTGGGGGTTATTGCTGGTGTTTAGGAATTATTGCTGGTGTTTCGGGATTATTGCTGGTGTTTGGAGATTATTGTTGGTGTTTTGGGGTTATGGCTGGTGTTTGGGGATTATTGCTGGTGTTTGGAGATTATTGCTGCTCTTTGGGGATTATTGCTGGTGTTTGGCAATTATTGCGGGTGTTTGGGGGATTATTGCTGCTCTTTGTGGATTATTTCTGATGTTTGCGGGATTAATGCTGGTGTTTGGGGGATTATTGCTGGTGTTTGGGGGATTATTGCTGGTGTTTGGTGGATTATTGCTGGTGTTTGGAGATTATTGCTGGTGCATAGGGATAATTGCTGGTGTTTGGGGATGATTGCTGTTGTTTGAGAATTATTGCTGGTGTTTGTAGATTACTGCTGGTGATTGGGGATTATTGCTGGTGTTTGGGGATTATTGCTGGTGTTTGGAGATTATTGCTAGTTTTTTGGGGATTATTACTTGTGTTTGGGGATTATTGCTGTTGTTTTGTGATTTATGCTGTTTTATGTATTATTGCTGCTGTTTGGGGGATTATTGCTGGTGTTTGGGTACTATTGCAGGTGTTTGGGGATTATTGCTGATGTTTGGGGATTATTGCAGTTGTTTTGGGATTTATTGCTGGTGTTTGGGGATTATTGCTGGTGTTTGAGGATTATTGCTGCTTTTTGGGGATTATTGCTGCTGTTTGGGTATTATTGCGGGTGTTTGGGGATTATTGCTGGTGTTTGGGGATTATTGCTGGTGTTTCAGGATTATTGCTGGTGTTTGGAGATTATTGTTGGTGTTTTGTGGTTATTGCTGGTGTTTGGGGATTATTGCAGGTATTTGGGTATTTTGCTGTTTTTTGTTGATTAGTTCTGGTGTTTGGGGATTATTGCTGGTATTTGGGGATTATTGCTGGTGCTTGGAGATTATTTCTGGTGTTAGGGGATTATTGCTGGTGTTTGGGGTATTATTGCTGGTGCTTGGGGTATTATTGCTGGTGTTTGGGGGATTATTGCTGGTTTTTGGGGGATTATTGCTGGTGTTTGGAAATTGCTGGTGTTTGGTGATTATTCCTTGTCTTTGTGGGATTATTGCTGGTGTTTGGGGGATTATTGCTGGTTTGTGGAGATTATTGCTGGTGTTTGTGGGATTATTGCACGTTATTGGGGGTTATTTCTGGTGTTTTGTGAATTTTGCTGGTGTTTGGGCATTATTGCTGGTGTTTGGGTATTATTGCTGGTGTTTCCGGATTATTGCTGCTGTTTGGGGGATTATTGCTGGTGTTTGGATATTATTGCTGGTGTTTGGGTGTGATTGCTGGTGTTTGGAGATTATTGCTTGTGTTTAGGGGATTATTGCTGGTGTTTGGTGATTATTGCTGGTGGTTGGGGATTATTGGTGATCGTTGGGGATTATTGCTGGTGTTTGGGGGATTTTTGCTTGTGTTTGGGATTATTGCTGGTGTTTGGGGATTATTGCTGGTGTTTGGGGATTATTGCTGGTGTTTGGTGATTATTGCTGATATCTAGCAATTATTGCGAGTGTTTGGGGTTGTTATTGCTGGTGTTTGGTGATTATTCCTTGTCTTTGGGGGATTATTGCTGGTGATTGGGTGATTATTGCTGGCTTTTGGGGATTATTGCTGGTGTTTGTGGGATTATTGCACGTTTTTGGGGGTTATTTCTGGTGTTTGCAGATTATTGCTGGTGTTTGGTGATTATTGTTTGTGTTTGGGGATTATTGCTGATATTTAGGGATTATTGCTGATGTTTAGGGATTAATGCTGGGGTTTAGCGATTATTGCTGGTGTTTGGTGATTATTGCTGATATTTAGCGATTATTGCTTGTGTTTGGGGATGTTATTGCTGGTGTTTGGTGTTTATTCCTTGTCTTTGGGGGATTATTGCTGGTGTTTGGGGTATTATTGCTGGTGCTTGGGGTATTATTGCTGGTGTTTGGGGGATTATTGCTGGTTTTTGGGGGATTATTGCTGGTGTTTGGAAATTGCTGGTGTTTGGTGATTATTCCTTGTCTTTGTGGGATTATTGCTGGTGTTTGGGGGATTATTGCTGGTTTGTGGAGATTATTGCTGGTGTTTGTGGGATTATTGCACGTTATTGGGGGTTATTTCTGGTGTTTTGTGAATTTTGCTGGTGTTTGGGCATTATTGCTGGTGTTTGGGTATTATTGCTGGTGTTTGCGGATTATTGCTGCTGTTTGGGGGATTATTGCTGGTGTTTGGGTATTATTGCTGGTGTTTGGGTGTGATTGCTGGTGTTTGGAGATTATTGCTTGTGTTTAGGGGATTATTGCTGGTGTTTGGTGATTATTGCTGGTGGTTGGGTATTATTGGTGATCGTTGGGGATTATTGCTGGTGTTTGTGGGATTATTGCACGTTATTGGGGGTTATTTCTGATGTTTTGTGAATTTTGCTGGGGATTATTGCTGGTGTTTGGGTATTATTGCTGGTGTTTGCGGATTATTGCTGCTGTTTGGGGGATTATTGCTGGTGTTTGACGATTATTGCTGGTGTTTGGGGATTATTGCTATTGTTTGGGGATTATTGCTGGTATTAGGGGGATTATTGCTGGTGTTTGGTGATTATTGCTGTTGTTTGGGGATTATTTCTGGTGTTTGCGGGATTATTGCTGGTGTTTGGGGGATTATTGCTGGTGTGGGGGGTTATTGCCGGTGTTTGGGGTATTATTGCTGGATTTTGGGGTATTATTGCTGGTGTTTGGGTGATTATTGCTTGAGTTTCAGGATTATTGCTGGTGTTTGGTGTTTGGGGGTTATTGCTGGTGTTTGGGGATTCTTGCAGGTATTTGGGGATTATTGCTGGTTTTTGTTGATTATTTTTGGTATTTGGGGATTATTGCTGCTCTTTGGGGATTATTGCTGGTGTTTGGCAATTATTGCTGGTGTTTGGTGATTATTGCTTGTGTGTGGGTATTATTGCTGGTGGTTGGGTATTATTGCTGGTGTTTGGAGATTATTGCTGGTGCTTGGGGACAATTGCTGGTGTTTGAGGATGATTGCTGTTGTTTGAGGATTATTCCTGGTGTTTGGAGATTATTGCTTGTGTTTAGGGGATTATTGCTGGTGTTTGGGGATTATTGCTGGTGGTTGAGGATTATTGCTGGTGTTTGGGGATTATTGCTGGTGTTTGGTGATTATTGCTGATATCTAGCGATTATTGCGAGTGTTTGGGGTTATTGCTGGTGTTTGGTGATTATTCCTTGTCTTTGGGGGATTATTGCTGGTGTTTGGGTGATTATTGCTGGTTTTTGGGGATCATTGCTGGTGTTTGTGGGATTATTGCACGTTTTTGGGGGTTATTTCTGGTGTTTGGTGATTATTGCTGGTGTTTGTAGATTATTGTTTGTTTTTGGGGATTATTGCTGATATTTAGGGATTATTGCTGATGTTTAGGGATTATTGCTGGTGTTTGGGGATTATTGCTGGTGTTTGGTGATTATTGCTGATATTTAGCGATTATTGCTTGTGTTTGGGGGGGTAATCGCTGGTGTTTGGTGATTATTCCTTGTCTTTGGGGGATTATTGCTGGTGTTTGGGGGATTATTGCTGGTTTGTGGAGATTATTGCTGGTGTTTGTGGGATTATTGCACGTTTTTGGGGGTTATTTCTGGTGTTTGGTGATTATTGCTGGTGTTTGGAGATTATTGTTTGTTTTTGGGGATTATTGCTGATATTTAGGGATTATTGCTGATGTTTAGGGATTATTGCTGGTGTTTGGGGATTATTGCTGGTGTTTGGTGATTATTGCTGATATTTAGCGATTATTGCTTGTGTTTGGGGTGGTTGTTGCTGGTGTTTGGTGATTATTCCTTGTCTTTGGGGGATTATTTCTGGTGTTTGGGGGATTATTGCTGGTTTGTGGAGATTATTGCTGGTGTTTGTGGGATTATTGCACGTTATTGGGGGTTATTTCTGGTGTTTTGTGAATTTTGCTGGTGTTTGGGGATTATTGCTGGTGTTTGGGTATTATTGCTGGTGTTTGCGGATTATTGCTGCTGTTTGGGGGATTATTGCTGGTGTTAGGGGATTATTGCTGGTGTTTGGGGGATTATTGCTGGTGTTTGTGGGATTATTGCACGTTATTGGGGGTTATTTCTGGTCTTTTGTGAATTTTGTTGGGGATTATTGCTGATGTTTGGGTATTATTGCTGGTGTTTGCGGATTATTGCTGCTGTTTGGGGGATTATTGCTGGTGTTTGACGATTATTGCTGGTGTTTGGGGATTATTGCTATTGTTTGGGGATTATTGCTGGTGTTAGGGGGATTATTGCTGGTGTTTGGTGATTATTGCTGTTGTTTGGGGATTATTTCTGGTGTTTGCGGGATTATTGCTGGTGTTTGGGGATTATTGCTGGTGTGGGGGGTTATTGCCGGTGTTTGGGGTATTATTGCTGGAGTTTGGGGTATTATTGCTGGTGTTTGGGTGATTATTGCTTGAGTTTCAGGATTATTGCTGGTGTTTGGTGTTTGGGGGTTATTGCTGGTGTTTGGGGATTATTGCAGGTATTTGGGGATTATTGCTGGTTTTTGTTGATTATTTTTGGTATTTGGGGATTATTGCTCGTGTTTGGGGATTATTGCTGGTGCTTGGGGATTGTTTCTGGTAGGGGATTATTGCTGGTGTTTGGGGTATTATTGCTGGTGTTTGGGATTTTATTGCTGGTTTATGGGGGTTATTGCTGGTGTTTGGGGGATTATTGCTTGTGTTTGGGGATTATTGCTGGTTTTTGGGGATTATTGCTGGTGTTTGGGCATTATTGCTGGTGTTTGGTGATTATTGTTGATGTTTAGCGATTATTGCTAGTGTGGGGGGGGAGTTATTGTTGGTGTTTGGTGATTATTCCTTGTCTTGTGGGGGTTATTGCTGGTGTTTGGGGGTTATTGCTGGTTTTTGAGGCTTATTGCTGGTGTTTGGGGATTATTGCTGATGTTTAGGGATTATTGTTGGTGTTTGGGGATTATTGCTGGTATTTGGGGATTATTGCTGTTTTTTTTTGATTATTTCTGGTATTTGGGGATTATTGCTCGTGTTTGGGGATTATTGCTGGTGTTTGGGGATTATTGCTGGTGCTTGGGAATTATTTCTGGTGTTCGGGGATTATTGTTGGTAATTGGGGTATTATTGTTGGTGTTTGGTGATTATTCCTTGTCTTGTGGGGTTATTGCTGGTGTTTGGGGATTATTTCTGGTGTTTGCGGGATTATTGCTGGTGTTTGGGGGATTATTGCTGGTGTGGGGGGTTATTGCCGGTGTTTGGGGTATTATTGCTGGAGTTTGGGGTATTATTGCTGGTGTTTGGGTGATTATTGCTTGAGTTTCAGGATTATTGCTGGTGTTTGGTGTTTGGGGGTTATTGCTGGTGTTTGGGGATTATTGCAGGTATTTGGGGATTATTGCTGGTTTTTGTTGATTATTTTTGGTATTTGGGGATTATTGCTCGTGTTTGGGGATTATTGCTGGTGCTTGGGGATTGTTTCTGGTAGGGGATTATTGCTGGTGTTTGGGGTATTATTGCTGTTGTTTGGGATTTTATTGCTGGTTTATGGGGGTTATTGCTGGTGTTTGGGGGATTATTGCTTGTGTTTGGGGATTATTGCTGGTTTTTGGGGATTATTGCTGGTGTTTGGGCATTATTGCTGGTGTTTGATGATTATTGTTGATGTTTAGCGATTATTGCTAGTGTTTGGGGGGAGTTATTGTTGGTGTTTGGTGATTATTCCTTGTCTTGTGGGGGTTATTGCGGTGTTTGGGGGTTATTGCTGGTTTTTGAGGCTTATTGCTGGTGTTTGGGGATTATTGCTGATGTTTAGGGATTATTGTTGGTGTTTGGGGATTATTGCTGGTATTTGGGGATTATTGCTGTTTTGTTTTGATTATTTCTGGTATTTGGGGATTATTGCTCGTGTTTGGGGATTATTGCTGGTGTTTGGGGATTATTGCTGGTGCTTGGGAATTATTTCTGGTGTTCGGGGATTATTGTTGGTAATTGGGGTATTATTGTTGGTGTTTGGTGATTATTCCTTATCTTGTGGGGTTATTGCTGGTGTTTGGGGGTTATTGCTGGTTTTTGCGGATTATTGCTGGTGTTTGGGGATTATTGCTGATGTTTAGGGATTATTGTTGGTGTTTGGGGATTATTGCTGGTATTTGGGGATTATTGCTGTTTTTTGTTGATTATTTCTGGTATTTGGGGATTATTGCTCGTGTTTGGGGATTATTGCTGGTGTTTGGGGATTATTGCTGGTGCTTGGGGATTATTTCTGGTGTTCGGGGATTATTGCTGGTATTTTGGGGTATTATTGCTGGTGTTTTGGGGTATTATTGCTGGTGTTTGGGGGATTATTGCTGGTGTTTGGGGGATTTTTGCTGGTGTTTGGGGATTATTGCTGGTGTTTGTGAATTATTGCTGGTGTTTGGTGATTATTGTTGGTGTTTGGGGATTATTGCTGATGTTTAGGGATTATTGCTGATGTTTAGGGATTATTGCTGGTGTTTGGGGATTATTGCTGGTGTTTGGTGATTATTGCTGATATTTAGCGATTATTGCTAGTGTTTGGGGGTGTTATTGCTGGTGTTTGCTGATTATTCCTTGTCTTTGGGGGATTATTGCTGGTGTTTGGGTATTATTGCTGGTGTTTGGGGATTATTGCAGGTGTTTGGATTTATTGCTGGTGTTTGGGGATTATTGCTGGTGTTTGAGGATTATTCCTGCTTTTTGTGGATTATTGCTGCTTTTCGGGGATTATTGCTGCTGTTTGGGGATTATTGCTGGTGCTTGGGGGTTATTGCTGGTGTTTAGGAATTATTGCTGGTGTTTCGGGATTATTGCTGGTGTTTGGAGATTATTGTTGGTGTTTTGGGGTTATGGCTGGTGTTTGGGGATTATTGCTTGTGTTTGGAGATTATTGCTGCTCTTTGGGGATTATTGCTGGTGTTTGGCAATTATTGCGGGTGTTTGGGGGATTATTGCTGCTCTTTGTGGATTATTTCTGATGTTTGCGGGATTAATGCTGGTGTTTGGGGGATTATTGCTGGTGTTTGGGGGATTATTGCTGGTGTTTGGTGGATTATTGCTGGTGTTTGGAGATTATTGCTGGTGCATAGGGATAATTGCTGGTGTTTGGGGATGATTGCTGTTGTTTGAGAATTATTGCTGGTGTTTGGAGATTACTTCTGGTGATTGGGGATTATTGCTGGTGTTTGGGGATTATTGCTGGTGTTTGGAGATTATTGCTAGTTTTTTGGGGATTATTACTTGTGTTTGGGGATTATTGCTGTTGTTTTGTGATTTATGCTGTTTTATGTATTATTGCTGCTGTTTGGGGGATTATTGCTGGTGTTTGGGTACTATTGCAGGTGTTTGGGGATTATTGCTGATGTTTGGGGATTATTGCAGTTGTTTTGGGATTTATTGCTGGTGTTTGGGGATTATTGCTGGTGTTTGAGGATTATTGCTGCTTTTTGGGGATTATTGCTGCTGTTTGGGTATTATTGCGGGTGTTTGGGGGATTATTGCTGCTCTTTGTGAATTATTTCTGATGTTTGCGGGATTAATGCTGGTGTTTGGGGGATTATTGCTGGTGTTTGGGGGATTATTGCTGGTGTTTGGTGGATTATTGCTGGTGTTTGGAGATTATTGCTGGTGCATAGGGATAATTGCTGGTGTTTGGGGATGATTGCTGTTGTTTGAGAATTATTGCTGGTGTTTGGAGATTACTGCTGGTGATTGGGGATTATTGCTGGTGTTTGGGGATTATTGCTGGTGTTTGGAGATTATTGCTAGTTTTTTGGGGATTATTACTTGTGTTTGGGGATTATTGCTGTTGTTTTGTGATTTATGCTGTTTTATGTATTATTGCTGCTGTTTGGGGGATTATTGCTGGTGTTTGGGTACTATTGCAGGTGTTTGGGGATTATTGCTGATGTTTGGGGATTATTGCAGTTGTTTTGGGATTTATTGCTGGTGTTTGGGGATTATTGCTGGTGTTTGAGGATTATTGCTGCTTTTTGGGGATTATTGCTGCTGTTTGGGTATTATTGCGGGTGTTTGGGGATTATTGCTGGTGTTTGGGGATTATTGCTGGTGTTTCAGGATTATTGCTGGTGTTTGGAGATTATTGTTGGTGTTTTGTGGTTATTGCTGGTGTTTGGGGATTATTGCAGGTATTTGGGTATTTTGCTGTTTTTTGTTGATTAGTTCTGGTGTTTGGGGATTATTGCTGGTATTTGGGGATTATTGCTGGTGCTTGGAGATTATTTCTGGTGTTAGGGGATTATTGCTGGTGTTTGGGGTATTATTGCTGGTGCTTGGGGTATTATTGCTGGTGTTTGGGGGATTATTGCTGGTTTTTGGGGGATTATTGCTGGTGTTTGGAAATTGCTGGTGTTTGGTGATTATTCCTTGTCTTTGTGGGATTATTGCTGGTGTTTGGGGGATTATTGCTGGTTTGTGGAGATTATTGCTGGTGTTTGTGGGATTATTGCACGTTATTGGGGGTTATTTCTGGTGTTTTGTGAATTTTGCTGGTGTTTGGGCATTATTGCTGGTGTTTGGGTATTATTGCTGGTGTTTCCGGATTATTGCTGCTGTTTGGGGGATTATTGCTGGTGTTTGGGTATTATTGCTGGTGTTTGGGTGTGATTGCTGGTGTTTGGAGATTATTGCTTGTGTTTAGGGGATTATTGCTGGTGTTTGGTGATTATTGCTGGTGGTTGGGGATTATTGGTGATCGTTGGGGATTATTGCTGGTGTTTGGGGGATTTTTGCTTGTGTTTGGGATTATTGCTGGTGTTTGGGGATTATTGCTGGTGTTTGGGGATTATTGCTGGTGTTTGGTGATTATTGCTGATATCTAGCAATTATTGCGAGTGTTTGGGGTTGTTATTGCTGGTGTTTGGTGATTATTCCTTGTCTTTGGGGGATTATTGCTGGTGATTGGGTGATTATTGCTGGCTTTTGGGGATTATTGCTGGTGTTTGTGGGATTATTGCACGTTTTTGGGGGTTATTTCTGGTGTTTGCAGATTATTGCTGGTGTTTGGTGATTATTGTTTGTGTTTGGGGATTATTGCTGATATTTAGGGATTATTGCTGATGTTTAGGGATTAATGCTGGGGTTTAGCGATTATTGCTGGTGTTTGGTGATTATTGCTGATATTTAGCGATTATTGCTTGTGTTTGGGGATGTTATTGCTGGTGTTTGGTGTTTATTCCTTGTCTTTGGGGGATTATTGCTGGTGTTTGGGGGATTATTGCTGGTTTGTGGAGATTATTGCTGGTGTTTGTGGGATTATTGCACGTTATTGGGGTTATTTCTGGTGTTTTGTGAATTTTGCTGGTGTTTGGGTATTATTGCTGGTGTTTGGGTATTATTGCTGGTGTTTGCGGATTATTGCTGCTGTTTGGGGGATTATTGCTGGTGTTTGACGATTATTTCTGGTGTTTGGGGATTATTGCTGTTGTTTGGGGATTATTGCTGGTGTTTGGGGGATTATTGCTGGTGTTTGGGAATTATTGCTGTTGTTTGGGGATGATTGCTGGTGTTTGGGGATTATTGCTGCTGTTTGGGGATTATTTCTGGTGTTTGCGGGATTATTGTTGGTGTTTGGGGGATTATTGCTGGTGTGGGGGATTATTGCCGGTGTTTGGGCTATTATTGCTGGTATTTGGGGTATTATTGCTGGTGTTTGGGGGATTATTGCTTGTGTTTCGGGATTATTGCTGGTCTTTGGAGATTATTGTTGGTGTTTGGGGGTTATTGCTGGTGTTTGGGGATTATTGCAGGTATTTGGGGATTATTTCTGGTTTTTGTTGATTATTTTTGGTATTTGGGGATTATTGCTCGTGTTTGGGGATTATTGCTGGTGTTTGGGGATTATTGCTGGTGCTTGGAGATTGTTTCTGGTAGGGGATTATTGCTGGTGTTTGGGATATTATTGCTGGTGTTTGGGGGTTATTGCTGGTGTTTGGGGGATTATTGCTTGTGTTTGGGCATCATTGCTGGTGTTTGGTGATTATTGTTGGTGTTTAGCGATTATTGCTAGTGTTTGGGGGGAGTTATTGTTGGTGTTTGGTGATTATTCCTTGTCTTGTGGGGGTTATTGCTGGAGTTTGGGGGTGATTGCTGGTTTTTGAGGTTTATTGCTGGTGTTTGGGGATTATTGCTGAAGTTTAGGGATTATTGTTGGTGTTTGGGGATTATTGCTGGTATTTGGGGATTATTGTTGTTTTTTGTTGATTATTTCTGGTATTTGGGGATTATTGCTCGTGTTTGGGGATTATTGCTGGTGTTTGGGGATTATTGCTGGTGCTTGGGGATTGTTTCTGGTAGGGGATTATTGCTGGTGTTTGGGATATTATTGCTGGTGTTTGGGGGTTATTGCTGGTGTTTGGGGGATTATTGCTTGTGTTTGGGCATCATTGCTGGTGTTTGGTGATTATTGTTGGTGTTTAGCGATTATTGCTAGTGTTTGGGGGGAGTTATTGTTGGTGTTTGGTGATTATTCCTTGTCTTGTTGGGGTTATTGCTGGAGTTTGGGGGTTATTGCTGGTTTTTGAGGTTTATTGCTGGTGTTTGGGAATTATTGCTGAAGTTTAGGGATTATTGTTGGTGTTTGGGGATTATTGCTGGTATTTGGGGATTATTGCTGTTTTTTGTTGATTATTTCTGGTATTTGGGGATTATTGCTCGTGTTTGGGGATTATTGCTGGTGTTTGGGGATTATTGCTGGTGCTTGGGGATTATTGCTGGTGCTTGGGGATTATTTCTGATGTTCGGGGATTATTGCTGATAATTGGGGTATTATTGCTGGTGTTTTGGGGTATTATTGTTGGTGTTTGGTGATTATTCCTTGTCTTGTGGGGGTTATTGCTGGTGTTTGGGGATTATTGCTGGTGTTCGGGGATTATTGCTGGTGCTTGGGGATTATTTCTGGTGTTCGGGGATTATTGCTGGTATTTTGGGGTATTATTGCTGGTGTTTTGGGGTATTATTGCTGGTGTTTGGGGGATTATTGCTGGTGTTTGGGAGATTTTTGCTGGTGTTTGGGGATTATTGCTGGTGTTTGGGAATTATTGCTGGTGTTTGGTGATTATTGTTGGTGTTTGGGGATTATTGCTGATGTTTAGGGATTATTGCTGATGTTTAGGGATTATTGCTGGTATTTGGGGATTATTGCTGGTGTTTGGGGGTATTATTGCTGGTGTTTGCTGATTATTCCTTGTCTTTGGGGGATTATTGCTGGTGTTTGGTTGATTATTGCTGGTTTTTGGGGATTATTGCTGGTGTTTGTGGGACTATTGCACGTGTTTGTGTGTTATACCTGGTGTTTGGGGATTATTGCTGGTGTTTGGTGATTATTGTTGGTGTTTGCGGATTATTGCTGATATTTAGGGATGATTGCTGATGTTTAGGGATTATTGCTGGTGTTTGGGGATTATTGCTGGTGTTTGGTGATTATTGCTGATATGTAGCGATTATTGCTAGTGTTTGGGGGGGTTATTGCTGGTGTTTGCTGATTATTCCTTGTCTTTGGGGGATTATTGCTGGTGTTTGGGGGATTATTGCTGGTTTGTGGAGATTATTGCTGGTGTTTGTGGGATTATTGCATGTTATTGCGAGTTATTTCTGGTGTTTTGTGTCTTTTGCTGGTGTTTGGGTATTATTGCTGGTGTTTGGGGGATTATTGCTGGTGTTTGGGGATTATTGCTGGTGTTTGGGGATTATTGCTGTTTTTTGGGGATTATTGCTGCTCTGGCGATTATTGCTGGTGTTTGGCGTTTATTGCTGGTGTTTGGGGGATTATTGCTGCTGTTGGGAGATTATTGCTGCTCTTTGGGAATTATTGCTGACTTTGGGCATTATTGCTGCTCTTTGGGGATTATTGCCGGTGTTTGGCAATTATTGCTGGTGTTTGGGGGATTATTGCTGCTGTTTGGGGATTATTTCCGGTGTTTGCGGGATTATTGCTGGTGTTTGGCGGATTATTGCTGGTGTTTGGGGATTATTGCCGGTGTTTGGGGTATTATTGCTGGTGTTTGAGGATTATCGCTGGTGGTTGGGGATTATTGCTGGTGTTTAGGGATTATTGCTGGTTGGTGATTATTGCTGGTGTTTGTGAATTATTGCTGATGTTTAGGGATTATTGCTGGTGTTTGTGGATTATTCCTGGTGCTTGGGATTATGGCTATTGTTTGGGGGATTATTCCTGGTGTTTGGGATTATTGCTGGTGTTTGGGGATTAATGCTGGTGTTTGGGGGTTATTGCTGGTGTTTGGGGATTATTGCTGGTGTTTTGGGATCATTGCTGGTGTTTGGGGATTATTGCTGGTGTTTGGGTGTTATTGCTGGTGCTGGTGATTATTGGTGGTGTTTGAGGATTATTGCTGCTTTTTCGGGATTATTGCTGGTTTTTGGTGATTATCACTGCTCTTTGGGTATTATTGCTGGTGTTTGGCGATTATTGCTGGTGTTTGGGGGATTATTGCTGGTGTTTCGGGATTATTGCTGGTGTTTGGGGATTATTGCTGCTGTTTGGGGGATTATTGCTGGGATTTGGGGATTATTTCTGGTGTTTGGGGGTTTTTGCTGGTGTTTGGGGATTATTGCTGGTGTTTCGGGATTATTGCTGGTGTTTGTGGATTATTGCTGGTGTTTGGGGGTTATTGCTGGTGCTGGGGATTATTGCTGGTGTTTGAGGATTATTGCTGCTTTTTGGGGATTATTGCTGGTTTTTTGGGATTATTGCTGCTCTTTGGGGATTATTGCTGGTGTTTGCCGATTATTGCTGGTGTTTGGGAGATTATTGCCTGTGTTTGGGGATTATTGCTGGTGTTTGGGGATTATTGCTGCTGTTTGGGGGTTATTGCCGGTGTTTGGGGATTATTGTTGGTGTTTGAGGATTCTTGCTGCTTTTTGGGAATTATTGCTGGTGTTTCGGGGATTATTGCTGGTGTTTGGTGGATTATTGCTGGTGTTTGGGGGATTATTGCTTGTGTTTGGGGGAGTTATTGCTGGTATTTGGGGAATATTTCTTGTGTTTGGGTTTATTACTGGTGTTTGGTGCATATTCGTCGTGTTTGGCAGAATATTGCTGGAATTTGGTGGATTATTGCTGGTGTTTGGGGATTATTGCTGTAGTTTGGGGATTATTGCTGGTGTTTGGGATGATTATTGCTGGTGTTTGGGGGATTTTTGCTGGAGTTTGGGGATTATTGCTGGTGTTTGTGGGGTTTTTCCTGGTGTTTGGTGATTATTGCTGTTGTTTGGGGATTATTGCTGGTGTTTGGGTTTATTTCTGTTGTTTTGGGATTATTGCTTGTGGTTGGTGATTATTTCTGGTGTTTGGGGATTATTGCTGTTGTTTGGGGATTATTGCTGGTGTTTGGGATGATTATTGCTGGTGTTTGGGGGATTTTTGCTGGTGTTTGGTGATTATCGCTCGTGTTTGGGGAATTTTTCTGTTGTTTGGTGATTATTGCTGTTGTCTGGGGATTATTGCTGGTGTTTGGGGTTATTGCTGTGGTTTTGGGATTATTGCTTGTGATTGGTGTTTATTTCTGGTGTTTGGGGATTATTGCTGATGTTTGGGGATTATTGCCGGTATTTGGGGATTATTGCTGGTGTTTGGGGATTATTTCTGGTGTTTGGGGATTATTGCTGGTGTTTGGGGATTATTTCTGGTGTTTGGGGATTATTGCTGGTGTTTGGGTTTTATTGCTGGTGTTTGGGGATTATTGCTGGTGTTTGGGACTTATTTCTGGTGTTTGGGGATTATTGCTGGTGTTTGGGGGGATTATTGCTGGTGTTTGGGGATTATTGCCGGTATTTGGGGATTATTGCTGGAGTTTGGGGGATTATTGCTGGTGTTTGGGGATTATTGCTGGTGTTTGTGGATTATTGCTGGTGTTTGCAGGATTATTGCTGGTGTTTGGGAGATTATTGCTGGTGTTTGGGGATTATTGCCGGTGTTTGGGGTATTATTGCTGGTGTTTGAGGATTATTGCTGGTGTTTGGGGATTATTGCTGGTGTTTGGGAATTATTGCTGGTGTTTGGTGATTATTGCTGGTGTTTGTGGATTATTGCTGATGTTTAGGGATTATTGCTTGTGTTTGGGGGGAGTTATTGATGGTGTTTGTGGATTATTCCTGGTGCTTGGGATTATGGCTGTTGTTTGGGAGATTATTCCTGGTGTTTGGGATTATTGCTGGTGTTTGGGGATTATTGCTGGTGTTTCGGGATCATTGCTGGTGTTTGGGGATTATTGCTGTTGTTTGGGTGTCATTGCTCGTGCTGGTGATTATTGGTGGTGTTTGAGGATTATTGCTGCTTTTTAGGGATTATTGCTGGTTTTTGGTGATTATAACTGCTCTTTTGGTATTATTGCTGCTGTTTGGGGGATTATTGCTGGTGTTTCGGGATTATTGCTGGTGTTTGTGGATTATTGCTGGTGTTTGGGGGTTATTGCTGGTGCTGGGGATTATTGCTGGTGTTTGAGGATTAATTCTGCTTTTTGGGGATTATTGCTGGATTTTCGTGATTATTGCTGCTCTTTGGGGATTATTGCTGGTGTTTGCCGATTATTGCTGGTGTTTGGGAGATTATTGCCTGTGTTTGGGGATTATTGCTGGTGTTTGGGGATTATTGCTGCTGTTTGGGGGTTATTGCCGGTGTTTGGGGATTATTGTTGGTGTTTGAGGATTATTGCTGCTTTTTGGGAATTATTGCTGGTGTTTTGGGGATTATTGCTTGTGTTTGGGGGAGTTATTGCTGGTATTTGGGGAATATTTCTGGTGTTTGGGTTTATTACTGGTGTTTGGTGCATATTCGTCGTGTTTGGGGAATATTGCTGGAATTTGGTGGATTATTGCTGGTGTTTGGGGATTATTGCTGTTGTTTGGGGATTATTGCTGCTGTTTGGGATGATTATTGCTGGTGTTTGGGGGATTTTTGCTGGTGTTTGGGGATTATTGCTGGTGTTTGGGGGGTTTTTCCTGGTGTTTGGGGATTATTGCTGTTGTTTGGGGATTATTGCTGGTGTTTGGGGTTATTGCTGTTGTTTTGGGATTATTGCTTGTGGTTGGTGATTATGTCTGGTGTTTGCGGATTATTGCTGATATTTGGGGATTATTGCCGGTATTTAGGGATTATTGCTGGTGTTTGGGGATTATTTCTGGTGTTTGGGGATTTTTGCTGGTGTTTGGGGATGATTGCTGTTGTTTGGGGATTATTGCTGGTGTTTGGGATGATTATTGCTGGTGTTTGGGGGATTTTTGCTGGTGTTTGGGGATTATTGCTGTTGTTTGGGGATTATTGCTGGTGTTTGGGGTTATTGCTGTTGTTTTGGGATTATTGCTTGTGGTTGGTGATTATTTCTGGTGTTTGGGGATTATTGCTGATGTTTGGGGATTATTGCCGGTATTTCGGGATTATTGCTGGTGTTTGGGGATTATTTCTGGTGTTTGGGGATTGTTGCTGGTGTTTGGGGATGATTGCTGTTGTTTGGGGATTATTGCTGGTGTTTGGGTTTTATTGCTGGTGTTTGGGGATTATTGCTGGTGTTTGGGGATTATTTCTGGTGTTTGAGGTTATTGCTGGTGTTTGTCGGGATTATTGCTGGTGTTTGGGGATTATTGCCGGTATTTGGGGATTATTGCTGGTGTTTGCGGGATTATTGCTGGTGTTTAGGGATTATTGCTGGTGTTTGGGGATTATTGCCGGTGTTTGGGGTATTATTGCTGGTGTTTGAGGATTATTGCTGGTGTTTGGGGATTGTTGCTGGTGTTTGGGAATTATTCCTGGTGTTTGGTGATTATTGCTGGTGTTTGTGGATTATTGCTGATGTTTAGGGACTATTGCTGGTGTTTGGGTGGAGTTATTGATGGTGTTTGTGGATTATTCCTGGTGCTTGGGATTATGGCTGTTGTTTGGGGGATTATTCCTGGTGTTTGGGATTATTGCTGGTGTTTGCGGATTATTGCTGGTGCTTGGGGGTTATTGCTGGTGTTTGTGGATTATTGCTGGTGTTTGGGGATTATTGCTGGTGGTTGGGGATTATTGTTGGTGGTTTGGGATTATTGCTGGTGTTTGGGGGATTGTTGCTTGTGTTTGGGATTATTTCTGGTGTTTGGGGATTATTGCTGGTGTTTGGGGGATTAATGCTGGTGTTTGGGGATTATTGCTGGTGTTTGTGGATTATTGCTGGTGTTTGGGGATTATTGCTGTTGTTTGGGGGATTATTGCTGATGTTTCGGGATTATTGCTGGTGTATGGGGATTTTTGCTGGTGTTTGGGTTTTATTGCTGGTGTTTGGGGGATTTTTGCTGGTGTTTGGGGATTATTGCTGGTGTTTGGGGATTATTGCTGGTGTTTGGGGATTATTGCTGTTGTTTGGGGATTATTGCTGCTCTTTGGGGATTATTGCCGGTGTTTGGCAATTATTGCTGGTGTTTGGGGGATTATTGCTGCTGTTTGGGGATTATTTCTGGTTCTTGTGGGATTATTGCTGGTGTTTGGGGGATTATTGCTGGTGTGGGGTATTATTGCTGGTGTTTGGGGTATTATTGCTGGCGTTTGGGGGATTATTGCTTGTGTTTCGGGATTATTGCTGGTGTTTGCAGATTATTGTTGGTGTTTGGGGGTTTATTGCTGGTATTTGGGGATTATTGGTGGTGTTTGAGGATTATTGCTGCTTTTTAGGGATTATTGCTGGTTTTTGGTGATTATCACTGCTCTTTGGGTATTATTGCTGGTGTTTGGCGATTATTGCTGGTGTTTGGGGGATTATTGCTGGTGTTTCGGGATTATTGCTGGTGTTTGGGGATTATTGCTGCTGTTTGGGGGATTATTGCTGGGATTTGGGGATTATTTCTGGTGTTTGGGGGTTTTTGCTGGTGTTTGGGGATTATTGCTGGTGTTTCGGGATTATTGCTGGTGTTTGTGGATTATTGCTGGTGTTTGGGGGTTATTGCTGGTGCTGGGGATTATTGCTGGTGTTTGAGGATTATTGCTGCTTTTTGGGGATTATTGCTGGTTTTTTGGGATTATTGCTGCTCTTTGGGGATTATTGCTGGTGTTTGCCGATTATTGCTGGTGTTTGGGAGATTATTGCCTGTGTTTGGGGATTATTGCTGGTGTTTGGGGATTATTGCTGCTGTTTGGGGGTTATTGCCGGTGTTTGGGGATTATTGTTGGTGTTTGAGGATTCTTGCTGCTTTTTGGGAATTATTGCTGGTGTTTCGGGGATTATTGCTGGTGTTTGGTGGATTATTGCTGGTGTTTGGGGGATTATTGCTTGTGTTTGGGGGAGTTATTGCTGGTATTTGGGGAATATTTCTTGTGTTTGGGTTTATTACTGGTGTTTGGTGCATATTCGTCGTGTTTGGCAGAATATTGCTGGAATTTGGTGGATTATTGCTGGTGTTTGGGGATTATTGCTGTAGTTTGGGGATTATTGCTGGTGTTTGGGATGATTATTGCTGGTGTTTGGGGGATTTTTGCTGGAGTTTGGGGATTATTGCTGGTGTTTGTGGGGTTTTTCCTGGTGTTTGGTGATTATTGCTGTTGTTTGGGGATTATTGCTGGTGTTTGGGTTTATTTCTGTTGTTTTGGGATTATTGCTTGTGGTTGGTGATTATTTCTGGTGTTTGGGGATTATTGCTGTTGTTTGGGGATTATTGCTGGTGTTTGGGATGATTATTGCTGGTGTTTGGGGGATTTTTGCTGGTGTTTGGTGATTATCGCTCGTGTTTGGGGAATTTTTCTGTTGTTTGGTGATTATTGCTGTTGTTTGGGGATTATTGCTGGTGTTTGGGGTTATTGCTGTTGTTTTGGGATTATTGCTTGTGATTGGTGATTATTTCTGGTGTTTGGGGATTATTGCTGATGTTTGGGGATTATTGCCGGTATTTGGGGATTATTGCTGGTGTTTGGGGATTATTTCTGGTGTTTGGGGATTATTGCTGGTGTTTGGGGATTATTTCTGGTGTTTGGGGATTATTGCTGGTGTTTGGGTTTTATTGCTGGTGTTTGGGGATTATTGCTGGTGTTTGGGACTTATTTCTGGTGTTTGGGGATTATTGCTGGTGTTTGGGGGGATTATTGCTGGTGTTTGGGGATTATTGCCGGTATTTGGGGATTATTGCTGGAGTTTGGGGGATTATTGCTGGTGTTTGGGGATTATTGCTGGTGTTTGTGGATTATTGCTGGTGTTTGCAGGATTATTGCTGGTGTTTGGGAGATTATTGCTGGTGTTTGGGGATTATTGCCGGTGTTTGGGGTATTATTGCTGGTGTTTGAGGATTATTGCTGGTGTTTGGGGATTATTGCTGGTGTTTGGGAATTATTGCTGGTGTTTGGTGATTATTGCTGGTGTTTGTGGATTATTGCTGATGTTTAGGGATTATTGCTTGTGTTTGGGGGGAGTTATTGATGGTGTTTGTGGATTATTCCTGGTGCTTGGGATTATGGCTGTTGTTTGGGGGATTATTCCTGGTGTTTGGGATTATTGCTGGTGTTTGGGGATTATTGCTGGTGTTTCGGGATCATTGCTGGTGTTTGGGGATTATTGCTGTTGTTTGGGTGTCATTGCTCGTGCTGGTGATTATTGGTGGTGTTTGAGGATTATTGCTGCTTTTTAGGGATTATTGCTGGTTTTTGGTGATTATAACTGCTCTTTTGGTATTATTGCTGGTGTTTGGCGATTATTGCTGGTGTTTGAAGATTATTGCTGCTGTTTGGGGGATTATTGCTGGTGTTTCGGGATTATTGCTGGTGTTTGTGGATTATTGCTGGTGTTTGGGGGTTATTGCTGGTGCTGGGGATTATTGCTGGTGTTTGAGGATTAATTCTGCTTTTTGGGGATTATTGCTGGATTTTCGTGATTATTGCTGCTCTTTGGGGATTATTGCTGGTGTTTGCCGATTATTGCTGGTGTTTGGGAGATTATTGCCTGTGTTTGGGGATTATTGCTGGTGTTTGGGGATTATTGCTGCTGTTTGGGGGTTATTGCCGGTGTTTGGGGATTATTGTTGGTGTTTGAGGATTATTGCTGCTTTTTGGGAATTATTGCTGGTGTTTTGGGGATTATTGCTGGTGTTTGCTGGATTATTGCTGGTGTTTGGGGGATTATTGCTTGTGTTTGGGGGAGTTATTGCTGGTATTTGGGGAATATTTCTGGTGTTTGGGTTTATTACTGGTGTTTGGTGCATATTCGTCGTGTTTGGGGAATATTGCTGGAATTTGGTGGATTATTGCTGGTGTTTGGGGATTATTGCTGTTGTTTGGGGATTATTGCTGCTGTTTGGGATGATTATTGCTGGTGTTTGGGGGATTTTTGCTGGTGTTTGGGGATTATTGCTGGTGTTTGGGGGGTTTTTCCTGGTGTTTGGGGATTATTGCTGTTGTTTGGGGATTATTGCTGGTGTTTGGGGTTATTGCTGTTGTTTTGGGATTATTGCTTGTGGTTGGTGATTATGTCTGGTGTTTGCGGATTATTGCTGATATTTGGGGATTATTGCCGGTATTTAGGGATTATTGCTGGTGTTTGGGGATTATTTCTGGTGTTTGGGGATTTTTGCTGGTGTTTGGGGATGATTGCTGTTGTTTGGGGATTATTGCTGGTGTTTGGGATGATTATTGCTGGTGTTTGGGGGATTTTTGCTGGTGTTTGGGGATTATTGCTGTTGTTTGGGGATTATTGCTGGTGTTTGGGTTTATTTCTGTTGTTTTGGGATTATTGCTTGTGGTTGGTTATTTCTGGTGTTTGGGGATTATTGCTGTTGTTTGGGGATTATTGCTGGTGTTTGGGATGATTATTGCTGGTGTTTGGGGGATTTTTGCTGGTGTTTGGTGATTATCGCTCGTGTTTGGGGAATTTTTCTGTTGTTTGGTGATTATCGCTGTTGTTTGGGGATTATTGCTGGTGTTTGGGGTTATTGCTGTTGTTTTGGGATTATTGCTTGTGATTGGTGATTATTTCTGGTGTTTGGGGATTATTGCTGATGTTTGGGGATTATTGCCGGTATTTGGGGATTATTGCTGGTGTTTGGGGATTATTTCTGGTGTTTGGGGATTATTGCTGGTGTTTGGGGATTATTTCTGGTGTTTGGGGATTATTGCTGGTGTTTGGGTTTTATTGCTGGTGTTTGGGGATTATTGCTGGTGTTTGGGACTTATTTCTGGTGTTTGGGGATTATTTCTGGTGTTTGGGGATTATTGCTGGTGTTTGGGTTTTATTGCTGGTGTTTGGGGATTATTGCTGGTGTTTGGGACTTATTTCTGGTGTTTGGGGATTATTGCTGGTGTTTGGGGGGATTATTGCTGGTGTTTGGGGATTATTGCCGGTATTTGGGGATTATTGCTGGAGTTTGGGGGATTATTGCTGGTGTTTGGGGATTATTGCTGGTGTTTGTGGATTATTGCTGGTGTTTGCAGGATTATTGCTGATGTTTGGGAGATTATTGCTGGTGTTTGGGGATTATTGCCGGTGTTTGGGGTATTATTGCTGGTGTTTGAGGATTATTGCTGGTGTTTGGGGATTATTGCTGGTGTTTGGGAATTATTGCTGGTGTTTGGTGATTATTGCTGGTGTTTGTGGATTATTGCTGATGTTTAGGGATTATTGCTTGTGTTTGGGGGGAGTTATTGATGGTGTTTGTGGATTATTCCTGGTGCTTGGGATTATGGCTGTTGTTTGGGGGATTATTCCTGGTGTTTGGGATTATTGCTGGTGTTTGGGGATTATTGCTGGTGTTTCGGGATCATTGCTGGTGTTTGGGGATTATTGCTGTTGTTTGGGTGTCATTGCTCGTGCTGGTGATTATTGGTGGTGTTTGAGGATTATTGCTGCTTTTTAGGGATTATTGCTGGTTTTTGGTGATTATAACTGCTCTTTTGGTATTATTGCTGGTGTTTGGCGATTATTGCTGGTGTTTGAAGATTATTGCTGCTGTTTGGGGGATTATTGCTGGTGTTTCGGGATTATTGCTGGTGTTTGTGGATTATTGCTGGTGTTTGGGGGTTATTGCTGGTGCTGGGGATTATTGCTGGTGTTTGAGGATTAATTCTGCTTTTTGGGGATTATTGCTGGATTTTCGTGATTATTGCTGCTCTTTGGGGATTATTGCTGGTGTTTGCCGATTATTGCTGGTGTTTGGGAGATTATTGCCTGTGTTTGGGGATTATTGCTGGTGTTTGGGGATTATTGCTGCTGTTTGGGGGTTATTGCCGGTGTTTGGGGATTATTGTTGGTGTTTGAGGATTATTGCTGCTTTTTGGGAATTATTGCTGGTGTTTTGGGGATTATTGCTTGTGTTTGGGGGAGTTATTGCTGGTATTTGGGGAATATTTCTGGTGTTTGGGTTTATTACTGGTGTTTGGTGCATATTCGTCGTGTTTGGGGAATATTGCTGGAATTTGGTGGATTATTGCTGGTGTTTGGGGATTATTGCTGTTGTTTGGGGATTATTGCTGCTGTTTGGGATGATTATTGCTGGTGTTTGGGGGATTTTTGCTGGTGTTTGGGGATTATTGCTGGTGTTTGGGGGGTTTTTCCTGGTGTTTGGGGATTATTGCTGTTGTTTGGGGATTATTGCTGGTGTTTGGGGTTATTGCTGTTGTTTTGGTATTATTGCTTGTGGTTGGTGATTATGTCTGGTGTTTGCGGATTATTGCTGATATTTGGGGATTATTGCCGGTATTTAGGGATTATTGCTGGTGTTTGGGGATTATTTCTGGTGTTTGGGGATTTTTGCTGGTGTTTGGGGATGATTGCTGTTGTTTGGGGATTATTGCTGGTGTTTGGGATGATTATTGCTGGTGTTTGGGGGATTTTTTCTGGTGTTTGGGGATTATTGCTGTTGTTTGGGGATTATTGCTGGTGTTTGGGGTTATTGCTGTTGTTTTGGGATTATTGCTTGTGGTTGGTGATTATTTCTGGTGTTTGGGGATTATTGCTGATGTTTGGGGATTATTGCCGGTATTTCGGGATTATTGCTGGTGTTTGGGGATTATTTCTGGTGTTTGGGGATTGTTGCTGGTGTTTGGGGATGATTGCTGTTGTTTGGGGATTATTGCTGGTGTTTGGGTTTTATTGCTGGTGTTTGGGGATTATTGCTGGTGTTTGGGGATTATTTCTGGTGTTTGAGGTTATTGCTGGTGTTTGTCGGGATTATTGCTGGTGTTTGGGGATTATTGCCGGTATTTGGGGATTATTGCTGGTGTTTGCGGGATTATTGCTGGTGTTTAGGGATTATTGCTGGTGTTTGGGGATTATTGCCGGTGTTTGGGGTATTATTGCTGGTGTTTGAGGATTATTGCTGGTGTTTGGGGATTGTTGCTGGTGTTTGGGAATTATTCCTGGTGTTTGGTGATTATTGCTGGTGTTTGTGGATTATTGCTGATGTTTAGGGACTATTGCTGGTGTTTGGGTGGAGTTATTGATGGTGTTTGTGGATTATTCCTGGTGCTTGGGATTATGGCTGTTGTTTGGGGGATTATTCCTGGTGTTTGGGATTATTGCTGGTGTTTGCGGATTATTGCTGGTGCTTGGGGGTTATTGCTGGTGTTTGTGGATTATTGCTGGTGTTTGGGGATTATTGCTGGTGGTTGGGGATTATTGTTGGTGGTTTGGGATTATTGCTGGTGTTTGGGGGATTGTTGCTTGTGTTTGGGATTATTTCTGGTGTTTGGGGATTATTGCTGGTGTTTGGGGGATTAATGCTGGTGTTTGGGGATTATTGCTGGTGTTTGTGGATTATTGCTGGTGTTTGGGGATTATTGCTGTTGTTTGGGGGATTATTGCTGATGTTTCGGGATTATTGCTGGTGTATGGGGATTTTTGCTGGTGTTTGGGTTTTATTGCTGGTGTTTGGGGGATTTTTGCTGGTGTTTGGGGATTATTGCTGGTGTTTGGGGATTATTGCTGGTGTTTGGGGATTATTGCTGTTGTTTGGGGATTATTGCTGCTCTTTGGGGATTATTGCCGGTGTTTGGCAATTATTGCTGGTGTTTGGGGGATTATTGCTGCTGTTTGGGGATTATTTCTGGTTCTTGTGGGATTATTGCTGGTGTTTGGGGGATTATTGCTGGTGTGGGGTATTATTGCTGGTGTTTGGGGTATTATTGCTGGCGTTTGGGGGATTATTGCTTGTGTTTCGGGATTATTGCTGGTGTTTGCAGATTATTGTTGGTGTTTGGGGGTTTATTGCTGGTATTTGGGGATTATTGGTGGTGTTTGAGGATTATTGCTGCTTTTTAGGGATTATTGCTGGTTTTTGGTGATTATCACTGCTCTTTGGGTATTATTGCTGGTGTTTGGCGATTATTGCTGGTGTTTGGGGGATTATTGCTGGTGTTTCGGGATTATTGCTGGTGTTTGGGGATTATTGCTGCTGTTTGGGGGATTATTGCTGGGATTTGGGGATTATTTCTGGTGTTTGGGGGTTTTTGCTGGTGTTTGGGGATTATTGCTGGTGTTTCGGGATTATTGCTGGTGTTTGTGGATTATTGCTGGTGTTTGGGGGTTATTGCTGGTGCTGGGGATTATTGCTGGTGTTTGAGGATTATTGCTGCTTTTTGGGGATTATTGCTGGTTTTTTGGGATTATTGCTGCTCTTTGGGGATTATTGCTGGTGTTTGCCGATTATTGCTGGTGTTTGGGAGATTATTGCCTGTGTTTGGGGATTATTGCTGGTGTTTGGGGATTATTGCTGCTGTTTGGGGGTTATTGCCGGTGTTTGGGGATTATTGTTGGTGTTTGAGGATTCTTGCTGCTTTTTGGGAATTATTGCTGGTGTTTCGGGGATTATTGCTGGTGTTTGGTGGATTATTGCTGGTGTTTGGGGGATTATTGCTTGTGTTTGGGGGAGTTATTGCTGGTATTTGGGGAATATTTCTTGTGTTTGGGTTTATTACTGGTGTTTGGTGCATATTCGTCGTGTTTGGCAGAATATTGCTGGAATTTGGTGGATTATTGCTGGTGTTTGGGGATTATTGCTGTAGTTTGGGGATTATTGCTGGTGTTTGGGATGATTATTGCTGGTGTTTGGGGGATTTTTGCTGGAGTTTGGGGATTATTGCTGGTGTTTGTGGGGTTTTTCCTGGTGTTTGGTGATTATTGCTGTTGTTTGGGGATTATTGCTGGTGTTTGGGTTTATTTCTGTTGTTTTGGGATTATTGCTTGTGGTTGGTGATTATTTCTGGTGTTTGGGGATTATTGCTGTTGTTTGGGGATTATTGCTGGTGTTTGGGATGATTATTGCTGGTGTTTGGGGGATTTTTGCTGGTGTTTGGTGATTATCGCTCGTGTTTGGGGAATTTTTCTGTTGTTTGGTGATTATTGCTGTTGTTTGGGGATTATTGCTGGTGTTTGGGGTTATTGCTGTTGTTTTGGGATTATTGCTTGTGATTGGTGATTATTTCTGGTGTTTGGGGATTATTGCTGATGTTTGGGGATTATTGCCGGTATTTGGGGATTATTGCTGGTGTTTGGGGATTATTTCTGGTGTTTGGGGATTATTGCTGGTGTTTGGGGATTATTTCTGGTGTTTGGGGATTATTGCTGGTGTTTGGGTTTTATTGCTGGTGTTTGGGGATTATTGCTGGTGTTTGGGACTTATTTCTGGTGTTTGGGGATTATTGCTGGTGTTTGGGGGGATTATTGCTGGTGTTTGGGGATTATTGCTGGTGTTTGTGGATTATTGCTGGTGTTTGCAGGATTATTGCTGGTGTTTGGGAGATTATTGCTGGTGTTTGGGGATTATTGCCGGTGTTTGGGGTATTATTGCTGGTGTTTGAGGATTATTGCTGGTGTTTGGGGATTATTGCTGGTGTTTGGGAATTATTGCTGGTGTTTGGTGATTATTGCTGGTGTTTGTGGATTATTGCTGATGTTTAGGGATTATTGCTTGTGTTTGGGGGGAGTTATTGATGGTGTTTGTGGATTATTCCTGGTGCTTGGGATTATGGCTGTTGTTTGGGGGATTATTCCTGGTGTTTGGGATTATTGCTGGTGTTTGGGGATTATTGCTGGTGTTTCGGGATCATTGCTGGTGTTTGGGGATTATTGCTGTTGTTTGGGTGTCATTGCTCGTGCTGGTGATTATTGGTGGTGTTTGAGGATTATTGCTGCTTTTTAGGGATTATTGCTGGTTTTTGGTGATTATAACTGCTCTTTTGGTATTATTGCTGGTGTTTGGCGATTATTGCTGGTGTTTGAAGATTATTGCTGCTGTTTGGGGGATTATTGCTGGTGTTTCGGGATTATTGCTGGTGTTTGTGGATTATTGCTGGTGTTTGGGGGTTATTGCTGGTGCTGGGGATTATTGCTGGTGTTTGAGGATTAATTCTGCTTTTTGGGGATTATTGCTGGATTTTCGTGATTATTGCTGCTCTTTGGGGATTATTGCTGGTGTTTGCCGATTATTGCTGGTGTTTGGGAGATTATTGCCTGTGTTTGGGGATTATTGCTGGTGTTTGGGGATTATTGCTGCTGTTTGGGGGTTATTGCCGGTGTTTGGGGATTATTGTTGGTGTTTGAGGATTATTGCTGCTTTTTGGGAATTATTGCTGGTGTTTTGGGGATTATTGCTGGTGTTTGCTGGATTATTGCTGGTGTTTGGGGGATTATTGCTTGTGTTTGGGGGAGTTATTGCTGGTATTTGGGGAATATTTCTGGTGTTTGGGTTTATTACTGGTGTTTGGTGCATATTCGTCGTGTTTGGGGAATATTGCTGGAATTTGGTGGATTATTGCTGGTGTTTGGGGATTATTGCTGTTGTTTGGGGATTATTGCTGCTGTTTGGGATGATTATTGCTGGTGTTTGGGGGATTTTTGCTGGTGTTTGGGGATTATTGCTGGTGTTTGGGGGGTTTTTCCTGGTGTTTGGGGATTATTGCTGTTGTTTGGGGATTATTGCTGGTGTTTGGGGTTATTGCTGTTGTTTTGGGATTATTGCTTGTGGTTGGTGATTATGTCTGGTGTTTGCGGATTATTGCTGATATTTGGGGATTATTGCCGGTATTTAGGGATTATTGCTGGTGTTTGGGGATTATTTCTGGTGTTTGGGGATTTTTGCTGGTGTTTGGGGATGATTGCTGTTGTTTGGGGATTATTGCTGGTGTTTGGGATGATTATTGCTGGTGTTTGGGGGATTTTTGCTGGTGTTTGGGGATTATTGCTGTTGTTTGGGGATTATTGCTGGTGTTTGGGTTTATTTCTGTTGTTTTGGGATTATTGCTTGTGGTTGGTGATTATTTCTGGTGTTTGGGGATTATTGCTGTTGTTTGGGGATTATTGCTGGTGTTTGGGATGATTATTGCTGGTGTTTGGGGGATTTTTGCTGGTGTTTGGTGATTATCGCTCGTGTTTGGGGAATTTTTCTGTTGTTTGGTGATTATCGCTGTTGTTTGGGGATTATTGCTGGTGTTTGGGGTTATTGCTGTTGTTTTGGGATTATTGCTTGTGATTGGTGATTATTTCTGATGTTTGGGGATTATTGCTGATGTTTGGGGATTATTGCCGGTATTTGGGGATTATTGCTGGTGTTTGGGGATTATTTCTGGTGTTTGGGGATTATTGCTGGTGTTTGGGGATTATTTCTGGTGTTTGGGGATTATTGCTGGTGTTTGGGTTTTATTGCTGGTGTTTGGGGATTATTGCTGGTGTTTGGGACTTATTTCTGGTGTTTGGGGATTATTGCTGGTGTTTGGGGGGATTATTGCTGGTGTTTGGGGATTATTGCCGGTATTTGGGGATTATTGCTGGAGTTTGGGGGATTATTGCTGGTGTTTGGGGATTATTGCTGGTGTTTGTGGATTATTGCTGGTGTTTGCAGGATTATTGCTGGTGTTTGGGAGATTATTGCTGGTGTTTGGGGATTATTGCCGGTGTTTGGGGTATTATTGCTGGTGTTTGAGGATTATTGCTGGTGTTTGGGGATTATTGCTGGTGTTTGGGAATTATTGCTGGTGTTTGGTGATTATTGCTGGTGTTTGTGGATTATTGCTGATGTTTAGGGATTATTGCTTGTGTTTGGGGGGAGTTATTGATGGTGTTTGTGGATTATTCCTGGTGATTGGGATTATGGCTGTTGTTTGGGGGATTATTCCTGGTGTTTGGGATTATTGCTGGTGTTTGGGGATTATTGCTGGTGTTTCGGGATCATTGCTGGTGTTTGGGGATTATTGCTGTTGTTTGGGTGTCATTGCTCGTGCTGGTGATTATTGGTGGTGTTTGAGGATTATTGCTGCTTTTTAGGGATTATTGCTGGTTTTTGGTGATTATAACTGCTCTTTTGGTATTATTGCTGGTGTTTGGCGATTATTGCTGGTGTTTGAAGATTATTGCTGCTGTTTGGGGGATTATTGCTGGTGTTTCGGGATTATTGCTGGTGTTTGTGGATTATTGCTGGTGTTTGGGGGTTATTGCTGGTGCTGGGGATTATTGCTGGTGTTTGAGGATTAATTCTGCTTTTTGGGGATTATTGCTGGATTTTCGTGATTATTGCTGCTCTTTGGGGATTATTGCTGGTGTTTGCCGATTATTGCTGGTGTTTGGGAGATTATTGCCTGTGTTTGGGGATTATTGCTGGTGTTTTGGGATTATTGCTGCTGTTTGGGGGTTATTGCCGGTGTTTGGGGATTATTGTTGGTGTTTGAGGATTATTGCTGCTTTTTGGGAATTATTGCTGGTGTTTTGGGGATTATTGCTGGTGTTTGCTGGATTATTGCTGGTGTTTGGGGGATTATTGCTTGTGTTTGGGGGAGTTATTGCTGGTATTTGGGGAATATTTCTGGTGTTTGGGTTTATTACTGGTGTTTGGTGCATATTCGTCGTGTTTGGGGAATATTGCTGGAATTTGGTGGATTATTGCTGGTGTTTGGGGATTATTGCTGTTGTTTGGGGATTATTGCTGCTGTTTGGGATGATTATTGCTGGTGTTTGGGGGATTTTTGCTCGTGATTGGGGATTATTGCTGGTGTTTGGGGGGTTTTTCCTGGTGTTTGGGGATTATTGCTGTTGTTTGGGGATTATTGCTGGTGTTTGGGGTTATTGCTGTTGTTTTGGGATTATTGCTTGTGGTTGGTGATTATGTCTGGTGTTTGCGGATTATTGCTGATATTTGGGGATTATTGCCGGTATTTAGGGATTATTGCTGGTGTTTGGGGATTATTTCTGGTGTTTGGGGATTTTTGCTGGTGTTTGGGGATGATTGCTGTTGTTTGGGGATTATTGCTGGTGTTTGGGATGATTATTGCTGGTGTTTGGGGGATTTTTGCTGGTGTTTGGAGATTATTGCTGTTGTTTGGGGATTATTGCTGGTGTTTGGGGTTATTGCTGTTGTTTTGGGATTATTGCTTGTGGTTGGTGATTATTTCTGGTGTTTGGGGATTATTGCTGATGTTTGGGGTTTATTGCCGGTATTTCGGGATTATTGCTGGTGTTTGGGGATTATTTCTGGTGTTTGGGAATTGTTGCTGGTGTTTGGGGATGATTGCTGTTGTTTGGGGATTATTGCTGGTGTTTGGGTTTTATTGCTGGTGTTTGAGGATTATTGCTGGTGTTTGGGGATTATTTCTGGTGTTTGAGGTTATTGCTGGTGTTTGACGGGATTATTGCTGGTGTTTGGGGATTATTGCCGGTATTTGGGGATTATTGCTGGTGTTTGCGGGATTATTGCTGGTGTTTAGGGATTATTGCTGGTGTTTGGGGATTATTGCCGGTGTTTGGGGTATTATTGCTGGTGTTTGAGGATTATTGCTGGTGTTTGGGGATTGTTGCTGGTGTTTGGGAATTATTCCTGGTGTTTGGTGATTATTGCTGGTGTTTGGGGATTATTGCTGATGTTTAGGGACTATTGCTGGTGTTTGGGTGGAGTTATTGATGGTGTTTGTGGATTATTCCTGGTGCTTGGGATTATGGCTGTTGTTTGGGGGATTATTGCTGGTGGTTGGGGATTATTGTTGGTGGTTTGGGATTATTGCTGGTGTTTGGGGGATTGTTGCTTGTGTTTGGGATTATTTCTGGTGTTTGGGGGATTTTTGCTGGTGTTTGGGGATTATTGCTGGTGTTTGGGGATTATTGCTGGTGTTTGGGGATTATTGCTGTTGTTTGGGGATTATTGCTGCTCTTTGGGGATTATTGCCGGTGTTTGGCAATTATTGCTGGTGTTTGGGGGATTATTGCTGCTGTTTGGGGATTATTTCTGGTTCTTGCGGGATTATTGCTGGTGTTTGGGGGATTATTGCTGGTGTGGGGTATTATTGCTGGTGTTTGGGGTATTATTGCTGGCGTTTGGGGGATTATTGCTTGTGTTTCGGGATTATTGCTGGTGTTTGCAGATTATTGTTGGTGTTTGGGGGTTTATTGCTGGTATTTGGGGATTATTGCTGGTGTTTGGGGATTATTTCTGGTGTTTGAGGTTATTGCTGGTGTTTGACGGGATTATTGCTGGTGTTTGGGGATTATTGCCGGTATTTGGGGATTATTGCTGGTGTTTGCGGGATTATTGCTGGTGTTTAGGGATTATTGCTGGTGTTTGGGGATTATTGCCGGTGTTTGGGGTATTATTGCTGGTGTTTGAGGATTATTGCTGGTGTTTGGGGATTGTTGCTGGTGTTTGGGAATTATTCCTGGTGTTTGGTGATTATTGCTGGTGTATGTGGATTATTGCTGATGTTTAGGGACTATTGCTGGTGTTTGGGTGGAGTTATTGATGGTGTTTGTGGATTATTCCTGGTGCTTGGGATTATGGCTGTTGTTTGGGGGATTATTCCTGGTGTTTGGGATTATTGCTGGTGTTTGGGGATTATTGCTGGTGCTTGGGGGTTATTGCTGGTGTTTGTGGATTATTGCTGGTGTTTGGGGATTATTGCTGATGGTTGGGGATTATTGTTGGTGGTTTGGGATTATTGCTGGTGTTTGGGGGATTGTTGCTTGTGTTTGGGATTATTTCTGGTGTTTGGGGGATTTTTGCTGGTGTTTGGGGATTATTGCTGGTGTTTGGGGATTATTGCTGGTGTTTGGGGATTATTGCTGTTGTTTGGGAATTATTGCTGCTCTTTGGGGATTATTGCCGGTGTTTGGCAATTATTGCTGGTGTTTGGGGGATTATTGCTGCTGTTTGGGGATTATTTCTGGTTCTTGCGGGATTATTGCTGGTGTTTGGGGGATTATTGCTGGTGTGGGGTATTATTGCTGGTGTTTGGGGTATTATTGCTGGCGTTTGGGGGATTATTGCTTGTGTTTCGGGATTATTGCTGGTGTTTGCAGATTATTGTTGGTGTTTGGGGGTTTATTGCTGGTATTTGGGGATTATTGCTCGTGTTTGGGGATTATTGCTGGTGTTTGGGGATTATTGTTGGTGCTTGGGGATTGTTTCTGGTAGAGGATTATTGCTGGTGTTTGGGGTATTATTGCTGGTGTTTGGGATATTATTACTGGTGTTTGGGCATTATTGCTGGTGTTTGGTGATTATTGTTGGTATTTAGCGATTATTGCTAGTGTTTGGGGGGAGTTATTGTTGGTGTTTGGTGATTATTTCTTGTCTTGTGGGGGTTATTGCTGGTGTTTGGGGTTTATTGCTGGGTTTTTGATGATTACTTCTGGTATTTGGGGATTATTGCTCGTGTTTGGGGATTATTGCTGGTGTTTGGGGATTATTGCTGGTGCTTGGGGATTATTGCTGGTGCTTGGGGATTATTGCTTGTGGTTGGTGATTATTTCTGGTGTTTGGGGATTATTGCTGATGTTTGGGGATTATTGCCGGTATTTGGGGATTATTGCTGGTGTTTGGGGATTATTTCTGGTGTTTGGGGATTATTCCTGGTGTTTGGGGATTATTTCTGGTGTTTGGGGATTATTGCTGGTGTTTGGGTTTTATTGCTGGTGTTTGGGGATTATTGCTGGTGTTTGGGGATTATTGCCGGTGTTTGGGGTATTATTTCTGGTGTTTGAAGATTATTGCTGGTGTTTGGGGATTGTTGCTGGTGTTTGGGAATTATTCCTGGTGTTTGGTGATTATTGCTGGTGTTTGTGGATTATTGCTGATGTTTAGTGATTATTGCTGGTGTTTGGGGGAAGTTATTGATGGTGTTTGTGGATTAGTCCTGGTGCTTGGGATTATGGCTGTTGTTTGGGGGATTATTCCTGGTGTTTGGGATTATTGCTGGTGTTTGGGGATTATTGCTGGTGTTTGGGGGTTATTGCTTGTGTTTGCGGATTATTGCCGGTGTTTGGGGATTATTGCTGGTGTTTGGGGATTATTTCTGGTGTTTGGGGATTGTTGCTGGTGTTTGGGTTTTATTGCTGGTGTTTGGGGATTATTGCTGGTATTTGGGGATTATTTCTGGAGTTTGGGGATTATTGCTGGTGTTTGGCGGGATTATTGCTCGTGTTTGGGGATTATTGCCGGTATTTGGGGATTATTGCTGGTGGTGGGGGATTAATGCTAGTGTTTGGAGATTATTGCTGGTGTTTTTGGATTATTGCTGGTGTTTGGGGATTATTGCTGGTGTTTGGGGGATTATTGCTGGTGTTTCGGGATTATTGCTGGTGTATGGGGATTAATGCTGGTGTTTGGGTTTTATTGCTGGTGTTTGGGGGATTTTTGCTGGTGTTTGGGGATTATTGCTGGTGTTTGGGGATTATTGCTGGTGTTTGGGGATTATTGCTGTTGTTTGGGGATTATTGCTGCTCTTTGGGGATTATTGCCGGTGTTTGGCAATTATTGCTGGTGTTTGGGGGATTTTTGCTGGTGTTTGGGAATTATTTCTGGTGTTTGCGCGATTATTGCTGGTGTTTGGGGGATTATTGCTGGTGTGGGGGATTATTGCCGATGTTTGGGGTATTATTGCTGGTGTTTGGGGTATTATTGCTGGTGTTTGGGGGTTATTGCTTGTGTTTCGGGATTATTGCTGGTGTTTGGAGATTATTGTTGGTGTTTGGGGGTTATTGCTGGTGTTTGGGGATTATTGCAGGTATTTGGGGATTATTGCTGGTTTTTGTTGATTATTTTTGGTATTTGGGGATTATTGCTCGTGTTTGGGGATTACTGCTGGTGTTTGGGGATTATTGCTGGTGCTTGGGGATTGTTTCTGGTAGGGGATTATTGCTGGTGTTTGGGGTATTATTGCTGGTGTTTGGGATATTATTGCTGGTGTTTGGGGATTATTGCTGGTGTTTGGGGGATTATTGCTTGTGTTTGGCGATTATTGCTGGTTTTTGGGGATTATTGTTGGTGTTTCGGCATTATTGCTGGTGTTTGGTGATTATTGTTCGTGTTTAGCGATTATTGCTAGTGTTTGGGGGGAGTTATTGTTGGTGTTTGGTGATTATTCCTTGTCTTGTGGGGGTTATTGCTGGTGTTTGGGGGTTATTGCTGGTTTGTGAGGAATATTGCTGGTGTTTGGGGATTATTGCTGGTATTTGGGGATTATTGCTGTTTTTTGTTGATTATTTCTGGTATTTGGGGATTATTGCTGGTGTTTGGGGATTATTTCTGGTGTTTGGGGATTATTGCTGGTGTTTAGGGATTATTGTTGGTGTTTGGGGATTATTGCTGATGTTTAGGGATTATTGTTGGTGTTTGGGGATTATTGCTGGTATTTGGGGATTATTGCTGTTTTTTTTATTATTTCTGGTATTTGGGGATTATTGCTCGTGTTTGGGGATTATTGCTGGTGTTTGGGGTTTATTGCTGATGTTTAGGGATTATTGTTGGTGTTTGGGGATTATTGCTGATGTTTAGGGATTATTGTTGGTGTTTGGGGATTATTGCTGATGTTTAGGGATTATTGTTGGTGTTTGGGGATTATTGCTGGTATTTGGGGATTATTGCTGTTTTTTTTATTATTTCTGGTATTTGGGGATTATTGCTCGTGTTTGGGGATTATTGCTGGTGTTTGTGGATTATTGCTGGTGCTTGGGGATTATTTCTTGTGTTTGGGGATTATTGCTGATGTTTGGGGATTATTGCCGGTATTTGGGGATTATTGCTGGTGTTTGGGGATTATTTCTGGTGTTTGGGGATTATTGCTGGTGTTTGGGGATTATTGCTGGTGTTTGGGGATTATTGCTGGTGCTTGGGGATTATTGCTGGTGCTTGGGGATTATTTCTGGTGTTCGGTGATTATTGCTGGTATTTGGGGTATTATTGCTGGTGTTTTGGGTTATTATTGTTGGTGTTTGGTGATTATTCCTTGTCGTGGGGGTTATTGCTGGTGTTTGGGGGTTATTGCTGGTTTTTGCGGATTATTGCTGGTGTTTGGGGATTATTGCTGATCTTTCGGGATTATTGTTGGTGTTTGGGGATTATTGCTGTTATTTGGGGATTATTGCTGTTTTTTATTGATTATTTCTGGTATTTGGGGATTATTGCTCGTGTTTGGGGATTATTGCTGGTGTTTGGGGATTATTGCTGGTGCTTGGGGATTATTTCTGGTGTTCGGGGATTATTGCTGGTGCTTGGTGATTATTTCTGGTGTTCGGGGATTATTGCTGTTATTTGGGGTATTATTGCTGGTGTTTTGGGGTATTATTGCTGGTGTTTGGGGGATTATTGCTGGTGTGTTGGGGGATTTTTGCTGGTGTTTGGGGATTATTGCTGGTGTTTGGGAATTATTGCTGGTGTTTGATGATTATTGTTGGTGTTTGGGGGATTATTGCTGATGTTTAGGGAGTATTGCTGGTGTTTGGGGGTTATTTCTGGTGTTTGGGGATTATTGTTGGTGTTTGGGGATTATTTCTGGTGTTTGGGGATTATTGCTGGTGTTTGGGGGATTAATTCTGGTGTTCGGGGATTATTGCTGTTATTTGGGGTATTATTGCTGGTGTTTTGGGGTATTATTGCTGGTGTTTGGGGGATTATTGCTGGTGTTTGGGGGATTTTTGCTGGTGTTTGGGGATTATTGCTGGTGTTTGGGAATTATTGCTGGTGTTTGATGATTATTGTTGGTGTTTGGGGGATTATTGCTGATGTTTAGGGAGTATTGCTGGTGTTTGGGGGTTATTTCTGGTGTTTGGGGATTATTGTTGGTGTTTGGGGATTATTTCTGGTGTTTGGGGATTATTGCTGGTGTTTGGGTTTTATTGCTGGTGTTTGGGGATTATTGCCGGTATTTGGGGATTATTGCTGGTGTTTGGGGGATTAATTCTGGTGTTTGGGTTTTATTGCTGGTGTTTGGGGGATTTTTGCTGGTGTTTGGGGATTATTGCTGGTGTTTGGGGATTATTGCTGTTGTTTGGGGATTATTGCTGCTCTTTGGGGATTATTGCCGGTTGGCAATTATTACTGGTGTTTGGGGGATTATTGCTGCTGTTTGGGGATTATTTCTGGTTCTTGCGGGATTATTGCTGGTGTTTGGGGGATTATTGCTGGTGTGGGGGATTATTGCCGGTGTTTGGGGTATTATTGCTGGTGTTTGGGGTATTATTGCTGGCGTTTGGGGGATTATTGCTTGTGTTTCGGGATTATTGCTGGTGTTTGGAGATTATTGTTGGTGTTTGGGGGTTATTGCTGGTGTTTGGGGATTATTGCAGGTGTTTTGGGGATTATTGCTGGTTTTTGTTGATTATTTTTGGTATTTGGGGATTATTGCTCGTGTTTGGGGATTATTGCTGGTGTTTGGGGATTATTGTTGGTGCTTGGGGATTGTTTCTGGTAGAGGATTATTGCTGGTGTTTGGGGTATTATTGCTGGTGTTTGGGATATTATTGCTGGTGTTTGGGGGATTATTGCTGGTGTTTGGGCATTATTGCTGGTGTTTGGTGATTATTGTTGGTGTTTAGCGATTATTGCTAGTGTTTGGGGGGAGTTATTGTTGGTGTTTGGTGATTATTCCTTGTCTTGTGGGGGTTATTGCTGGTGTTTGGGGGTTATTGCTGGTTTTTGTTGATTATTTCTGGTATTTGGGGATTATTGCTCGTGTTTGGGGATTATTGCTGGTGTTTGGGGATTATTGCTGGTGCTTGGGGATTATTGCTGGTGCTTGGGGATTATTGCTTGTGGTTGGTGATTATTTCTGGTGTTTGGGGATTATTGCTGATGTTTGGGGATTATTGCCGGTATTTGGGGATTATTGCTGGTGTTTGGGGATTATTTCTGGTGTTTGCGGATTATTGCTGGTGTTTGGGGATTATTTCTGGTGTTTGGGGATTATTGCTGGTGTTTGGGTTTTATTGCTGGTGTTTGGGGATTATTGCTGGTGTTTGGGGATTATTGCAGGTGTTTGGGGTATTATTTCTGGTCTTTGAGGATTATTGCTGGTGCTTGGGGATTGTTGCTGGTGTTTGGGAATTATTCCTGGTGTTTGGTGATTATTGCTGGTGTTTGTGGATTATTGCTGATGTTTAAGGATTATTGCTGGTGTTTGGGGGGAGCTTTTGATGGTGTTTGTGGATTAATGCTGGTGCTTGGGATTATGGCTGTTGTTTGGGGGATTATTCCTGGTGTTTGGGATTATTGCTGGTGTTTGGGGATTATTGCTGGTGTTTGGGGGTTATTGCTGGTGTTTGCGGATTATTGCCGGTGTGTGGGGATTATTGCTGGTGTTTGAGGATTATTTCTGGTGTTTGGGGATTATTGCTGGTGTTTGGGTTTTATTGCTGGTGTTTGGGGATTATTGCTGGTATTTGGGGATTATTTCTGGTGTTTGGGGATTATTGCTGGTGTTTGGCGGGATTATTGCTCGTTTTTGGGGATTATTGCCGGTATTTGGGGATTATTGCTGGTGTTTGGGGGATTAATGCTGGTGTTTGGGGATTATTGCTGGTGTTTGGGTTTTATTGCTGGTGTTTGGGGGATTTTTGCTGGTGTTTGGGGATTATTGCTGGTGTTTGGGGATTATTGCTGGTGTTTGGGGATTATTGCTGTTGTTTGGGGATTATTGCTGCTCTTTGGGGATTATTGTCGGTGTTTGGCAAATATTGCTGGTGTTTGGGGGATTATTGCTGCTGTTTGGGGATTATTTCTGGTGTTTGCGGGATTATTGCTGGTGTTTGGGGGATTATTGCTGGTGTGGGGGATTATTGCTGGTGTTTGGGGTATTATTGCTGGTGTTTGGGGTATTATTGCTGGTGTTTGGGGGATTATTGCTTGTGTTTCGGGATTATTGCTGGTGTTTGGAGATTATTGTTGGTGTTTGGGGGTTATTGCTGGTGTTTGGGGATTATTGCAGGTATTTGGGGTATTATTGCTGGTTTTTGTTGATTATTTTTGGTATTTGGGGATTATTGCTCGTGTTTGGGGATTATTGCTGATGTTTGGGGATTATTGCTGGTGCTTGGGGATTGTTTCTGGTAGGGGATTATTGCTGGTGTTTGGGGTATTATTGCTGGTGTTTGGGATATTATTGCTGGTGTTTGGGGGATTATTGCTGGTGTTCGGGGGATTATTGCTTGTGTTTGGGTATATTGCTGGTTTTTGGGGATTATTGCTGGTGTTTCGGCATTATTGTTGGTGTTTAGCGATTATTGCTAGTGTTTGGGGGGAGTTATTGTTGGTGTTTGGTGATTATTCCTTGTCTTGTGGGGGTTATTGCTGGTGTTTGGGGGTTATTGCTGGTTTTTGAGGATTATTGCTGGTGTTTGGGGATTATTGCTGATGTTTAGGGATTATTGTTGGTGTTTGGGGATTATTGCTGGTATTTGGGGATTATTGCTGTTTTTTGTTGATTATTTCTGGTATTTGGGGATTATTGCTCGTGTTTGGGGATTATTGCTGGTGTTTGGGGATTATTGCTGGTGCTTGGGGATTATTGCTGGTGCTTGGGGATTATTTCTGGTGTTCGGGGATTATTGCTCGTATTTGGGGTATTATTGCTGGTGTTTTGGGGTATTATTGTTGGTGTTTGGTGATTATTCCTTGTGGGGGTTATTGCTGGTGTTTGGGGGTTATTGCTGGTTTTTGCGGATTATTGCTGGTGTATGGGGATTAATGCTGGTGTTTGGGTTTTATTGCTGGTGTTTGGGGGATTTTTGCTGGTGTTTGGGGATTATTGCTGGTGTTTGGGGATTATTGCTGGTGTTTGGGGATTATTGCTGTTGTTTGGGGATTATTGCTGCTCTTTGGGGATTATTGCCAGTGTTTGGCAATTATTGCTGGTGTTTGGGGGATTATTGCTGCTGTTTGGGGATTATTTCTGGTGTTTACGGGATTATTGCTGGTGTTTGGGGGATTATTGCTGGTGTGGG